>NC_059106.1:116160639-117654389 GCF_020740685.1 Jaculus jaculus | reverse complement strand
TCATGGCCACTTTAGGAATTCTATATGCTAACATTCAGAGATCTCACAGCTTTATTTTCACTATGTTCCTATTGAATGTCATCACTGCCAGTGAGATGGTCCTTTGTTAGGTATAGCAAGCCTCAAAAGATGGGGTATTCATGAGACACTCATGAGAAGAGGGTATAGGTACCCTCTTCACTCTCAGAAGGAAGAAGGCACTGGCATTTCATTAGTACCTATCCAGTTCAGGTACACATCTGCCACATGTTAAGAATATAGAGGCAATAAATTAGAAATTAAATTCTAATTGAATTCCTATTAGCTGCCTCTAATTGAACCAACTGAATTTCTCTCTCTCCCCCTTTCCCTTTCCCCCCTCTCTCTTTCTCTCTCTGTCTCTCTTTCCCTCTCTCTTATATATCAGCACACATATACACATCAACATTGGATATTCCCAAATACATGTCAAGTAAGCTGTGTTTTGCTCATTTTACTACTAAAGAAGCCCAAGAAGGGCCCTGTCAAGTAACTTACAAGATCACAGAAGTTGTCAACTCTGCTTAAAATCCATGTCTTCTTATTCCAAAGTTCATTTTCCTTCTACAGCATAGGGAACTGCACTGATGTAATATTATTCTGTTTTTTATTTTATCAGGATTAAATTTCATTGAACAACATTATTATACCCTATTATCCAAAGTGTATTTTTGATTAGAAGCACACATACCCAAAACCGTGTAAATCTCAGAAGCATTTCCACTAACTCTCTCTGGCCTGAAGTTTTTCAGTTACATCATTACTGGACTTTGCAAAAGGTAAATGATGATATGTCCTATGGCATTTCTTATAATGATTCTAAACTTCTCACCACAACCCTGCCTGAACACCTCCTTAGTTTTCTGAAAGAGAAAGAAAATTCAGCAAAATTGCTTGCTGAAATAGGAGGAATAAAAAGTTGAACATAATTAAACATTAACCAAGTTCAATAGAATGTCTTCTATCCTATAGTCTCCACAAAGCTATGGTTTCCTTTTAAATTTTAAAGCCAGCCAATTAAAGAACTAAAAACAATACAATACTCCATGAGCCAATTTTCTATAAACACTGCCCTTGCTTTCGGCCTGTAACTCATTTTCATCATCTTTTGCCTGAAGAAATCAGCTTGGGTTAAACAAGTGTATGAACCACATAGGTGTTTCTCTGAAATTCTGCCTTGACCCTAGAGTGTTCTAGGAGATGAGAAGCCCATCCTAGTCAGTGAGTGGACAGATGCTGCTAAAGGCAGTCATTGCTTGGAAGCTTGTCATGTCTCCCCTTAATCAGCCTGTATAAGCACCTTCCTAGTTCATTCTATATCCCTTCTTATGGAGCCTGACTCTAACACAAACATCTGAAGTCCTTATTGGCATAAACTAGCCCCTAGGAGATGGTGATAGAAGTAGGAATCCTGTTATTAATCCAGAGAGGATTGCAAGATTGAGCTGGGCATATGACAGACTGCAGTAAGAAAAGCAGCCACACTTACTTGTCATGGAGACATAAGAACACTAGAATATGTTCAATATGAAAGATCTTGTAGCAGGTGGCTACATCCCAGTAATGTCACCTGGTATACATTACTCCA
Source organism: Jaculus jaculus (assembly GCF_020740685.1). Lineage (NCBI taxonomy): Eukaryota > Metazoa > Chordata > Mammalia > Rodentia > Dipodidae > Jaculus > Jaculus jaculus. The sequence continues at coordinate 117,652,783 of NC_059106.1, read as the reverse complement.
TACCCACGGGAATAATTAAGGACAGGCTGCAAGGGTAGACTAAAGAAACAGAGCACTGCACAGAGAACAAAAGCAGAGAGGGGAGGCAGGATGGAGTATGGAGGCAGGACTGTAGTGGATACAAGGGTCAGGTACAAGTCGGTACAGCTCAGGCATTGAGAATTGCCAATGTTGGCTATCAATCTACAAAACACATCTGTAAAATATACATCTTTCATTTAACTAAAAATACTTATGCTGCTTTCTATGCTTCATTAACATGCAAATTGTTCCACAAACATTTACTTATTTACTGTAATAGCCTATGAGACAGATACTAGTACCCCTATTTTATTAATTACAACACTGAAGCATGGAAAAGAAGAAACTTCCTCAAAGTCAGAAATTTCCCAACAGAAGTATTTTCTTCATCTCCAAAATATATCAACCTGATATATTTATAACTTTCATTTCTATGACTATTTATTTTATATCCTTTTAGTTAAAAAATTGGAAGCCGGGCGTGGTGGCGCACGCCTTTAATCCCAGCACTCGGGAGGCAGAGGTAGGAGGATTGCCATGAGTTCAAGGCCACCCTGAGATGACAGAGTTAATTCCAGGTCAGCTTGGACCAGAGTGAGACCCTACCTCAAAAAACCAAAAAAAAAAAAAAAAAAAAAAAAAAAAAAAAAAATTGGAACAACTATTATCCAAGGGATGAATATTCACTTCTGTTTTGTATATCTAGTATCTTTTCAACTATATTTTCATTTAGACATTTTCTCTGAATATAATATTTCTAATTTATCTTTGATTATCTTTTCTTTCTTATTATTTTTGTACATTTCACTTCTTTTCCCCTTACATTCAAGAATTTTAGTCACATACCAGATTTTGCCTTTCTTAAATTCATCTGTGCTGGTCACCTCTTCATCTCTACTTTGAGGTTATTCTCTCCTACTCATGACTGCTCCTTAAGCTGAGAATGTGTCACCTCGCATTTTATTAAGTGAATTAATTAAAGGGTTTCTAAAATTGACTTTGCTTTCTGGAGTAACATATTTTCTGAAGTTTATCTTATGAGTATTCTAGTTTGTGGGAAGAGGGGCAAGGGGAGGATATGTGGAATACTCTTTTACCCTACCCACTTCCTGTTAAACACACACACACACACACACTCCACTTGAGTGCCAGAAAATTCTAGCATGAAAATCTAGGTGTGGAACAGAGACTGGAGGACATAGTGTTGAGTACAAATTCTGAGACATGCACATTTGACTGTAGCTGCATTTGGCCTAGTATGAGACGCTCTGTTCTCAGTGTCAGCTTCCCTGAGTCATTGCATTACAATATTATGTGCAACCTGTAGCCTTTCTGTGAATAAGTCTAATGAGCAGATTATTTCTGATTATGGAATATAGTCAGTTATTCAAAAGAAATTCTAAAGAAAAGAAGAATGTGGTATCTCAACGTAACAAACTAATCACAGAAAAAAGGAAGCAATTAATAAACATTTGTGCAATGAGCAAAACATTATTTTTATAGACTTAGAAAAAAGAACCAAACTATCACCAGTCAAGCCAATTATTAGATATATGATGCAATCTATATCTCAAAGTTCATAATAGTTTAAAGTAAATGACTACATATTTCATTCCTTGCCCTCTAAAATCAAAACGTATTTATTCCCACAAAAACCGGGTGTGGTGGCACATGCCTTTAATCTCAGCACTCAGATGCAGAGGTAGGAGGATCGCCATGAGTTGAGGCCACTCTGAGAATACATAGTGAATTCCAAGTCAGCCTGAGCTAGAGACACTACCTTGGAAAACCAAAAAGGGAAAAAAAATATATTCCCATTAATGAAGCACTTGATGCCACATTCTTCAATGTAAAGGAAGTCATGCAAATCGGTGTCTTCCATATATCTTCCATATATCTCTCTACCATCCCTTCTTTTGAGTAGTCAGGCATATGGCACGTTTAAGTTTCTATAATCAACCTTATCAAATGCTACATGTGATAGTATATCTCACTGTCAGATTATGATCTAGCAACAGAGAATAGGCAAAGACAACAGCCTCAGGTTCTTGGCAATAGGTATCAGATATCTAAGAGGAAGACTTCCTCAATCACTTTGTGAAAACTGTTTCCTATTCTATCCTTGTCATGTTGGAAGCAGTAGCCTTAATGATATGAAAATTCTTGGAGTGACATCTCAAAAACAGAAACCAATTGAGATGAAAGAATACCAAAAAAAAAAAAAAAAAGTCCAGCTGGCTTTGCTGCATTCACCATTGGAAATGAGGATGGCTGTCCACAGCAGCCACAGTGCATCTGTTCGCTATTTTATTCAATTACATAATTAGAGTAATGTTCTCTCTTCAATTGTCACTGTTTTAATAAAACAGAAAATCAAAGTAAAGCTGCTTTTGGATATTTCAAGTGAGTTTAAAAGTGCATTAAAGAAAAGCCACATTCATTACTTTTCTGAATTCCAAATACTTGTCTATGCTTCCCATGGGCTGAGTTCTTGTAGCAAATACAGAAAGATTCTCTGTGAACAGAAGAAAATTTGGGATAGGTCAAATTTTTGATCTTATCCTCTAAGCAGATCACTGTGTTGCTGAGCAGAGAAACTTGGCCACCAGGAACAGTGCAATTAATCATGATGTTTCTTTAACTAAGATAAATCCATCCTCATGCTGTGTAAGACCTATGCACTTGGCAAAGAAGGACACAAATAAGCAAATCATGAGGTAAAAATCCCCTGATAAAATGGCAGATACCTAGAAAAACATTTACTATTTGGGAATTATCAAACTTCTCAGAATCTATTCTGTGTCTTTGTATCTAAATGCATTATTGAACTTCCAGTTAGAAGTGATGTGTTCCCTTTAATAATAAAGAGTGAGGTCTGTAGAGATGGCTTAGCAGTTAAGTGCTTGCTTGTGAAGCCTAAGGACCCCGGCTCGAGGCTCAATTCCCCAGGACCCACGTTAGCCAGATGCACAAGGGGGTGCACGTGTCTGGAGTTTGTTTGCAGTGGCTGGAAGCCCTGGCATACCCATTCTCTCTCTCTCTCTCTCTCTCTCTCTCTCTCTCTCTCTCTCTCTCCTTCTCTCTGTCGCTTTCAAAGGAATAAATAAAAATAAGCAAAAAAATTTAAAAATAATAGTAATAATAAAGACAGATTCTTGAGGCTGGGAAGGTGAGAATATTTGCTGTGCAAATATAAGGATTTGAGTTTGATCCTCAGGACCCATACAAAATGCTGAGCATGGTTGCACACACCTGTAACTTTAGCACTGAGGCAGGTAGATATTGGATTGTCACTGGAGCTGCCTGGCCAGCTAGTTTAACCTAAGAATGAGTGACTCCATGTCCAGTGAGAGACTCTGCCTTGGGGAAATTAAAACAGAAGAGTGACAGAGAACACCCTGTAGGGGCATGCACAGTACACATACATTTGAGAACACATATGCACACCTCCCACACACCACACACATATATACTATACATACCACACATTCATACATATATGAACTCATGCACAAGAATAAAAATAAAACAAAAAATAATATATGATTAAGTGATTATTCAACAGATGAGCAAAGCTGATAAGATTGGAAAAACTTTCAAATAAATAGTTAAAGATTTTAAAAGCTAGCACATCTTATATCTACAGTGACGGTGGATGGACTCTGGATTTTATTTACCTATGGATAGTACTGAGAAGGATTCCAAAGACCAGTTAACTCATATTAAAACCCATGAAGCCAGGCATGATGGCACATGCCTTTAATCCCAGTACTCAGGAGGCAGAGGTAGGAGGATCATTGTGAGTTCAAGGCCATCCTGAGACTACATAGTGAATTCCAGGTCAGCCTGAAGTAGAGACCCTACCTAAAAAAAAAAAAAAAAAAAAAAAAACCATGATATGCATCTCAAGTATATTGGTCTCTTAATCCTACTACTACTACATACAACAAAATCTAAATCTCAGAGGAAGACTGGACATCAGGATTCCTTAAACACACAGGAGATTCCACTGTGTTACCAGGGCTGAGGATCACTTGCCTTCTGCCAAATGAGGTTAAAGAGGAGTTGGGGAGATTTGGATCACTAATTTGGAGATCATCATGGGGGATGCAGATGGTAGACAAAGGAGTCTGGAATGTCCCCAGTGAAGCTTGATGCAAGCTGCTCACATTGGAAAAGAACCATGACTGGGCAGTTAGAAAGCAAGACATCACTGACTTCTCTATTATTTAGACATGTTTAGGCATATTTAGACATATTTGAGTAACTGCAGTTCAAAGAATTCTATCAAATATGATGCCACTAAAATAGAAGAGAGACTAGTTGGAAAGAAGAAGGGTTTCAATGGAGGGGCGTAAGGTAGGGGAAAAAGGAGAGAGGTGGGAGGGAATTATAATCATGGTATATTGGCTATATGTATGGAGGTTATTAAGATAAAAATAAAACCAAAGAAGAATTCTATCTTGTAGTTAGAAACTGTCAGAGAGAAAGGAGTTCTCAGAACCCAAAAGAGCTAACAAGGTATATGTACTATAGAAAGGATTAATGGTTATAATGAAGAAAAAGTAAAAGCAAATAACATGCAAGCACTAACTTTTTAATGTACCATCACCTCATGGGTGAAATGAGATCCTCAGCACTGAGCCCCTTCTATGGCTGCACCCCACCTTGTGTGTGCAGGCAGTTCATTTCTCAGCCATGTAAACTTTAGTTTAAGTCACAGCATAGGTCTTCCTAGAGAAGCTGCCTACATATAGCTCCTGCTGAAGAAAATCCCAGGTTGTAGATCTTACAGTTGGTAGCCATCCATTTCTAATCCTGGGTGATTAGATCAAGATAGATGTTTATGATTTAGCCATAGAAACCCAATCCATAGGAAGATGAGTGATTTAATATGTCCTACCATGAAAAGATGGAAGAGGGACCATTATGTTGGTTTCAAAGAAATTGAACTACTACTTTCTAAATAATATTCCCAAGTAGAGGATAAACTGAAGAGTTGCAGCGACAGTTTCATCCTATAAGAGAAAAAAGTATAAGCAGAATTGAGAGCAAGGTCTCCCAAGATTAAAATGCTCAAGAATGAGGGCTGGAGAAATGGCTTAGCAGTTAAGGTGCTTGCCTGTGAAGCCTCAGGACCCAGGTTTGATTCTCCAGGTCCAACATAAGCCAGATGCACATGGTGGCGCATGCATCTAGAGTTCATTTACAGAGGCTAGAGGCCCTGCTGCACCCATTCTCACTCAATCTCTCCCTCTCTCCCCCCCTCTCTGTCTCCAATAAATAAATATTAAAAAAATCTTAAAATCCAGTAAAAAAAAATGCTCAAAAATGAGAACATGATAAGTAGATTTGAATAGATATCCACAGAGTAGCTGGGTATGTCAAGAGCATGTTAACACCTTGCCTGAGCCCTATGCTAAAGGCAAGAATATTCCATTTCTCCAAGTCTGCTGTGCTCATATTGTCCCATGAAAACTATCTAGTATTTTGTGGTAACTTTAATGAAGCTTCAACACATCATTCAGGGTTCTCTCAAGGGTTAAATAGCAGGGTGATGGGTAATTTAAAAAAGAGGAAGTGGAGGTGAGGACATAGCTCCATTATTCAAGTGTTTGCCTCATAAGCATGAAGACCTTATAATTCCAAGTACCCTCATAAATGCCAGATAGGGTGGTTCATACCTTTGATCCCAGTGCTAGGAGAAAGAGACATGCAGTTCCCTCAAGCTTGCTTGCTTGCCAGCTTAGCCCAATTGATGAACTCTAGGCCAGTGAGATCCTGTCTCAAAAAGAGGAGGTCACACCATGTTCCTTACCAACAGCATATGATGTCTTCAGCAGTAGGGTCTTACTGTTAGCCTTTGGTGGGTCTCCAAGTACTCTGACAGAAATCTGTCTTCTTTTGGGAAACCTCATAGGTCTCGATGATCAATGGCTATATACACACTGTGTACTAAACTAATAATAAAAAAGAATAGAGAAATCCAGTCCTCCCTAGTCAACTTTACTACAGAACATATTCTGAGCAAATAAGTTTAATGCTTTATCTACTTCCCTTGGACCTGTAGCTAATTCAGTATCAGTAATTATTAATTAGTAATTCAGACTCCTTATAAATTTGAACCCCAGCCTGACTCAATGCTTTAGCCTTCATCCTGTGGGAAGGCTGCTGCCCCCTGCTCTACCTCTCAATAAACAGTCTGTCTATAAAAAAAAAAAAAAAGAGGAGGAAAGCATACATAAGGATGACACCCAAGGTTATCTTCTGGCCTCCATACACATGAAGATGTACCATACCCACAAAACCTACATCTGCAAAAAATAAATGAGAGAGAGCAAAAGGTATATAGAATTGCCTCATGCAATAATAAAAGGTGAGAAATTTCAAGAACATAAAATTCCAAGTCTACCACTAGAGATATAGGAAAGCTTATGACATAGTTTTGGTCTAAACACAAAATGCTGATGTCCTAGCTTAAGCAATCATTGTCATTTTTTTTTTCAGCTTTTTTGTTTGTTCAGGCTTTAATTCACTAAGCAAGGCTTACTAAAATAAAGACATATAATCTGTATTTCATCAAATTTCATCAAAAAACATCATCATAGACATACCTAGAATAAGGTTTGACCAAATAGCTCTAGAAACACATGACCTTGTGTTGCAGTCAACTTCTCATTGCCAGTAGAAAGCACCTGACCAAGACCAGCCTGTGGACGGAAATGCCTTATTTTGTCTTACAGACTTGAGGGGAAACTCCATGATGGCAGGAGAAAACATGGCATGAGCAGTGAATATTACCTCCTGGCCAACATCAGGTGCACAACAGCAGCAGGAGAGTGTGCCAAGGGGAATCTGGTTCTATAAGCCCACCCCTAACAGTATATCACCTCCAGAATGCATTAATTCCCAACTTGCCACTAGCTAAGGCCCTAGCATTCACAACACATAAGTTCATGGGGCCACCTGAATCAAACCACCACACCTAGTTAAGTTAATATTTAGGGCCTGTGCTGAAGCACTCCCCCCCCCCCTTTTTTTTCTTGCTACTTAAAAGTGACTCACTTGAAATACCACTCTTTTTTCTACTAGTCCCATTAAATTTACAGTAACATGTCTTCTGCAGAGATGTGTACTATAAACTAGGAAGGAAATGCCATCAAATTCAATGGGACATCATAGCCAATCCTTTTCCCTCCTATCTTGTATAACCAGGGGATGACTTCACTGATTCTTCTTACAAATTCCAAAGAAAAGAGAGAAGAAAGACAGAATATATTCTACTTTCTGTCAGGTACTGCCTTTTAAGGTGCAAGTTTTGTTTGTTAACTCAAATCCATGCATTCTACCCTGGAGCAATGCAGAAGGAAGAAGCACATCCTCTACATCAAAATCCTTTTTGTTGCAGAGTTAGTTTGGGTTCATACTTTCAGCACCAGGCCCTTACAAAAGCAGTCTGGATCATTTCCTTATTTATTATGGGTTTTAGAAAGGAAAGAGACATTAGTACGTTTCACACACTGTTCTAAGACATATTGGTAGTGCAGTAAAAGAGAGTATTTCTCTATCAAATCCATGTAGGTGGTCACAATTCTCATAAGATTATAATGGGCTTCAGGTTTTAGTCATAAGAAATCAGTGAAATTAGGCTAAGCTCAGCACTCCCACATCATAAGCTTGTTTCTTACAAGTGCCCTGCTTCATGAAAGTTCTCTTGGTCCTGCAAAAGGATCTACACAGTATTGGCTTAGGAAGGATGATGTTAAAACACGTTCTTCCAAAAGACCTGACCCTATAACTCACCCAATCCTAAAGTAGTTTCTAGAACCATCCTGAGTAAGCCTCTGCTATACCATGTCCCTTGCCTACAAGTAACTCTGGTTTTACATCTGGAGAGTATCTGGTGACCAGAACTTAGAAACTGATGCTAGAAGGCCAAGGCTTTTAAACCTCCTCATCTTCAGCTTTAAGTCTTAGATATCTATCTAAAATGCTTAGGATAATTTTAATCTTGGATAGCTCCTCATTCCTACTGATATTCCATTTATAGACAAAAGTTGCCACCTGTTGTTCTTACGGTTCTTATTTTGTTTCTTGGAAACAAACTAAGAATTAAAAACCATCTTCTTATATACCATTCTCTAAGATTACAGTTCCATCAAACTTCTGAAAGCTCACTTTTCTGAAATATATCTAGTTCTTTAGCCATAACTTGCAAAGTGATAAAATATGACATTGAGTTAATCTGAAATCACATGAATTTTCTCCATAGGTACAAATTGATTATGGCTTTCCCCAACATTTTATTAGGGGCAGAGCCCAGTATTCCACACATGATCTCATCTCAGAAAAGCTGAGGGGTGCTCACACTGTGAAGTAGTTGATACAGATTCTTTGGGTTCATGAGGCAGCAGTCCTGGCTTAGCTGGAGCTGAATTGGCTTTATGGCCACTTAAAAGCAAGCTCTTAGGTGGGAAAGATTTGTCAGTAGTTAAAGGTACTTGTTTGCAAAGTCTGACAACCTAGGTTCAATTCCCCAGTATCCACATATACAAAGTTGTGCATACATCTAGAGTTCCTTTGCAGTGGGAAGAGACCCTGGCATGCCATACCCATTCTCTGTCTCACACATTTGTCTCCTTGCAAATAAATAAAAATATTTTACAAACAAGGTCATTTTCTAAAAGTGCTAGCATGCTATGTCTCTCTAACATATTAGTACTTGAAGCTATGCCTATATGAGGTCAGGCCTGATAGTTTCCACTTAGTGATCTGGCTTCTTGAGCTCTTTGATTCCAGTTTGAAAGGCATGTGCCATATGCTAAGTTATTGAGCCTTTTTCTATCTTCCACAGCTTTATCTGAGTCTTTATGAAGATGTTGATCAGAGGCTCATCAGTAACATCAATTCCCCAGCAACAGCAGCATCCTCAACTGTCAGACCAGATTGCTCTAAGGAAGTCAGGCTGTTTGTCACACAGAGGGAAAAAGGAAATTGCACACCTTTGCCAATATTGCACTCTTCCTGAAAATAAATAGAAATGGCCTTTCACACATTCCCAAAATGAAGTCAAGATATTTAAAAAATCTCCTTCAATAACAAAATAAAATGGCAAAAGGATGCCTGAGATATTGTTTCTTTGTATTCTCAGAACTTTCTGTTGTGGACATGAAACAGAATACACAGTCATCATCTGCAGGCCTACCTAAAAGAACATGAAAGTATTTTATGCCCACAGATATTTTAATTGTGTGCTCATTCATTCAAACATTAAATAAATAAGCATATATTACTCCTTGTTCTTATTTTCATAATATGTAGTGGATTCTGGACATCCAAAAATAAAGAAAGCATTATCCTATTCTTGGGAGCTGAATCACATAAAGGGACTACTAATAGAAGCTCAAATAAGTAAAAGGAGTCTCATCTCCTTACTCAAGAATTAAGTAAGATAATTTAAAATTTGGATATAAAAATACCTAATGTACCAATCTCAATTTATCTAAATCCATTCTATATCTACACACCAAAACGAATACTGGGAAAAAAAGATTATAAAATTTCTAGCAGGAAATATCAACAAATACTACAAAATACCTCCAAAAAACAATAATAAAGTGGTTTGGTAAAAACTGTTTATTCATCCAGGTTACCTCACTCTTTGCTCAGCAGGACAAGATTCATGCCAAGGTCACACATGTTCTGAGACTGTACAATAAAGCATAACTTTGTCATGTGTCACCTTCTGGGATGTCAAAGATCAAAATGATTGTAATTCTCTATGATACTGAAGAAATAAGAAAACTCAGGATCTGACAGCATGAATGTAAATTGCATGGCTTTTATAGAACAATTCTCCTGTGCATAAAGATACAAAATGTGAGACTTCCGGCCAAAATGGCAACTGCCTAGCTGCCCTGCAAAATACCTGGGAAAGAAAGGCAAGACATTAAGTGTTTTCTGGGTCTTCTAGTCAGTGGGAGGACACAGAAGGGGGAAAAACAGGGAATTGCGGATCCCCTCTTGGGCAGGTACCCCCCCTCCTCCAAGCAGCCGCAGCTGTGCTCTGATCATGCACCCGCCAGGTCGCTGCAATGTGCTCTGATCTTGTGCCTGCTGGGCTGGCTTCCTCTGTGCTCCGATCAAGTGCCTGTCACTGAAGGTGCCTCTGCGCTCCGATAGCACATTCAGCGGGACCAGTCCCACAGCAAGGGCCACACAAGCCCAGATTGAGTCTCTCACTGGCGGGAGCTCAGGTGTCATCCCCTACCTGTCTGTCCCCGGCCATCCCCCCCTCCTCTGTGGCAGGGGAGCACAGACTGTTTCCAGATCCCAGTGTTCCCAGACAGTTTGGGCAGCTTCAGGGCTTGGTATCTAAGATGCCTCTAAGCTTTAAGGCAGGCAGTTTGGAAGCATTACCACTTGAGAATTCAGGCAATTTTGGCGCCCCTATCAGGCAGTAGATAGGCAGCTTTGGCAAGTGAGATCCAAAGTCCAGGCTGCTTGGTAACTGCCCCAGGCTGCCTCAGATTCCCATTGTGCTAGAGCCTAGGCTGATCTACCCACCTACCTGCCCATACATTGTCATGGGTAGACCACAACGCAAAAGAAAAACCATGAAAAATCAAATGCAAGAAAATCCAGATAAATCACCCAGTCCTACAAGGAATACATCTAACCAAAACATAGAAGAGTTGTTAGGATCAGAACATCAAATGGAAGCTATGAGCAATGCAAACCTGAAGAAACCTACTGCTAGAATTGCAGGAAAGCAACAGAGGACCGGTAATCATGTGGATGCTACCATCACTAAGCTAGAAAAAAGTGATAACAGACTGGAAGAAGTTCAAAGAGAATTAAGAGATTTGAGGGACTGTGAAAAAAAAAGAGGACCTTAAAAATCAGCTGGCCACACTAAGTGAAGACAGAAAGAAATGCAAGGATGAATTCTAAGAATCATCAAGAAAATGAGGTGAACAGGGAGCTTGACAGAGTGATGGAAATGATACATATGAAAGTAGTAGAAAATGCAAAGTGATATGAACAAGTCCAGAACTTTCAAGAGGCTATCAAGAATAGAGTCAGTGAACTAGAGGATAGAAACTCTGATCTTGAAGACAAGATGGAAGTAACAGTTCGAGAGTTCAAAAATTTCAGTAAGTTCAAAAATTCCTGTGAACAGAAAATGAGGGAATTGTGGGATACACTTAAAAGTCCTAATATCAGAATCATTGGAATACCAGGAGGAGAAGAATTTCAGACCAAAGGCATGGAGAACTTATTTAACAAAATAATTGAAGAAAACTTCCCCAGTCTCTTAAAAGAAAGACCCATCAAGATACAAGAAGCAAACAGAATTCCAAACAGACTGAACCAAAGGAGAAACACCCCAAGACAGATTATCATTAAGACTCTAAATATTGACACCAAAGAGAAAATCCTAAAAGCAGCTAGGGAAAAACAGCACACCACTTTCAAAGGAAACTCCATCACAATTACTTCAAACATCTCAATGGAAACTCTGAAAGTGAGAAGGGCCTGGAAAGAAATCCTCCAAAGTCTAAGAACCTATGGCTTCCAACCCAAACTACTCTACCTGGCAAAAGTCTCCCTCATAATAGATGGTGAAAGAAAACTTCTCCATGACAAAACTCAGCTTTACAATTATATGAACACAAAACCAAACCTACAGAGAGTATATCAGGAAATTCTCCACAGAGAATAAACAAATAACCAAACTCAAATGCCTACAAGAAGCAGATCACAACAACCAAACCCAGAGTAGACAAAAAAACTTCAAATCCCACGAAAACACCAACACACATCTACCATCACAGCATGGCAGGGATCAAATCAAATCCCACAGTCTTTACCCTAAATATTAATGGCCTTAATTCACCCATCAAGAGACACAAGCTAACAGGATGGATCAAAAAATTAGCCCCTCAATCTTCTGCCTTCAAGAAAACCATCTTACCACTAAAGACAGACACCTCCTCAGGGTGAAAGGGTGGAAAAAAATATTACAAGCAAATGGGAATAAGAAACAAGCAGGTGTAGCTATATTAATATCAGATAAAATAGACTTCAATCCAAAAATAATCAAAAAAGACAAAGTAGGCTACTTCCTACTTATCAAGGGAACGATCCATCAAGAGGATATTACAATCATAAATCTGTATGCACCAAACACAGGGGCACCACAGTTCATAAAACAAAACCTACTTGACAATTAAACAGAAATAACCACTAACATAATCATAGCTGGGGACTTCAATACACCATTATCAGTAATAGACAGATCATCCAAACAGAAACTCAACAGGGAAGTAAGAGAGCTCAACAAAACCATAAATCACTTAGACCTAACGGACATCTACGGAACTTTCCATCCCAAATCCACAGACTACACATTCTTCTCAGCAGCCTATGGAACATTCTACAAAATACACCATATATTGGGTCACAAAGACTGCCTCCACATATTTAGGAAAATTGACATAATTCCCTGCATGATATCAGATCACAATGCTATATTGCTAGAAATCAATAACAAAAGACCCTCCAAGAATCCCAACAGCACTTGGAAACTGAACAGCACACTCTTAAACAATAAATGGATAGTGTATGAAATCAAAAATGAAACTGCAACATTCCTGGAATTGAATGACAATGAGAACACATCATACCAAAACTTATGGGACACAATGAAGGCAGTCCTCAGGGGAAAATTCATAGCACTCAATACCTTCATTAAAAAGACAGAAAGATCCTAAAGCAATAACCTAACCATCCACCTAAAGGCACTGTAAAAACAAGAAAAATCCAACCCAAAGAGCTCTGGAAGGAGAAAAATAACTAAGATCAGAGCAGAAATTAATGAATTGGAAACCAAAGAAACAATTAAGACAATTGACTAAACAAAAAGCTGGTTCTTTGAAAAAATAAACAAGATTGAAAAATCCTGACCAATTTGATCAAGCAAAAAAAGGAGAAGCTTCAAATTAACAAAATTCAAAATGAAAAAGGAGAGATCACAACAGACATAAGTGAAATTGGGACAATCATCAGTACTTATTTCAAACACCTCTACTCCACAAAACTGGATAATGTGGAGGAGATGGATAAATTCCTGGACACATACCGTCTATCAAAGCTAAACTCAGAGCAGATTAATCACCTCAATGAACCTATCACACTAACAGAGATTGAAAAAGTAATAAAAAAAAAAAAAGAAAACCTCCCCAAAAAGAAGAGTCCAGAACCAGAGGGTTTCTCAGCCGAATTCTATCAAACCTTCATGGAGGAACTCAAACTTATCTTCTTAAAACTGTGCCACACAATTGAAGAACAGGGAAAGCTTCCTAACTCCTTTTATGAAGCTAGTATCACCATAATCCCAAAACCAGGCAGAGATGCGACAAGAAAAGAAAACTACCGGTGTATTTCCCTAATGAATTTATATGCAAAGATCCTGAACAAAATACTCGCAAACCGAATCCAACAACACATCAAAAGCATTATCCATCTTGACCAAGTGGGATTCATCCCAGGAACACAAGGGTGGTTCAACATAAGGAAATCCATCAATGTAATACACCACATAAACAAGCTTAAACATCAAAACCACATGATCGTTTAAATAGATGCAGAAAAGGCCTTTGACAAGATACAACATCATTTCATGATCAAAACACTGGAGAGAATTGGCATAGTTGGTACATATCTTAACATAATAAAGGCAATATACAAAGCTCCAAAGGCCCAAATAATACTTAATGGAGAGAGGCTAGAGGAATTCCCATTAAGATCAGGAACAAGACAGGGATGTCCTCTCTTACCTCTGCTTTTCAATATAGTACTGGAAGACCTAGCTCAAGCAATAAGACAGGAGGAGGAAATAAAAGGGAAACAATTTGGAAAGGAAGAAGTTAAGTTAGCTCTATTCGCTGATGACATGATTGTATATGTAAGAGACCTGAGAGACTCCATACCAAAACTCCTGAAGGTGATTATCTCCTATAGCAAAGTAGCAGGATACAAAAATCAATGCACAAAAATTGGTAGCATTTCTGTATGCAAATGACAAAGATACAGAAAAAGAAATAAGACATATAGTGGCATTTTCAATAGCAACAAAAAAATAAAATACCTTGGAATAACATTAACCAAGAAAATGAAAGATCTATACAATAAAAACACTCAAAAAAAAAAAAAAATTGAGGAGGACTTGAGAAAATGGAAAGACCTCCCATGCTCCTGGATAGGCAGAATTAACATTGTGAAGATGACAATCCTACCAAAGGCAATATATAAAATTAACACAATTCCAATTAAAATCCCTATAGTGTTCTTCACAGAGATAGAAAAAATGATCTCAAATTTCATATGGGAAGGCTGAAGGCCTCTCATATCCAAACATTTCCTCAGCAAAAGAAATACCTTGGTGGCATCACCATACTTGATCTATAGCTATAATACAAAGCCATAGTAATAAAAACAGCATGGTACTGGCATAAAAACAGGAGTATAGAGCAATGGAATAGACTGGAGGAGTCGGACTTTGGGTCAAGCAACTATAGCTACTTGGTCTTCGACAAAGGCCTGAAAAATATAGGCTGGAAAAAAGACAGCATCTTCAACAAATGGTGCTGAACAAACTGGATATCCACATGCAGAAAACTGAAATTTGATCCACACATTTCCCCATACACTACACTCATGTCCAAATGGATCAAAGACCTCAATATAAGACCAGAAACTCGAATACTACTGGAAGAAAATTTAAGAAGTACTTTCCATGGTATAGGAATGGAAAAAGACTTCCTGAACAAAACCCCAGTAGCTCATGATATTAACCTGTCACTCACCCAATGGATCACATGAAGCTGAAGAGCTTCTTTACAGACAAGCATACAATAAGCAAAGCCAATAGATTACCCACAGAATGGGCAAAAATATTTGTGGGTTATCCAACTGATAGAAGCCTAATCTCTACAATCTACAAAGAACTCAAAAAGCTAAACAGTAAGAAGTCAAACACCCCACTCACAAAATGGGGCAAAGAGCTGAACAGGCAGTTCACAGAGGAAGAAATACAAATGGCAAACATACACTTAAGAAAATGTTCATCATCCCTATTCATCAGAGAAATGCAAATTAAAACAACTATGAGATTCCACCTTACCGCAATAAGGACAGCAAACATCAAAAAATCAAACGAAAATAAATGCTGGAGAGGATGTGGAGAAGTAGGAACATTCATCCACTGTTGGTGGGAATGTAGGATGGTACAACCATTTTGGAAAGCAATATGAAGACTCCTGAAAAAGCTGACTATAGAGATACCAACAGACGCAGCTATTCCCTTACTGGGCATCTACCCTAAATCCTTCAAACCACAGGCCATAGAGATTTGCTCAACCATGTTTGTAGCGGCACAATTTGTAATAGCTAAGAGCTGGAATCAACCCAGATGTCCATCACTAGAAGAATGGATAATTAAGATGTGCTATATCTACACAATGGAATTCTATACAGCAGTAAGAAAAAAATGACACAAAGAAATTTGAGGAAAAATGGTTGAGCCTAGAACAGATCATTCTCAGTGAACTTACCCAATCACAGAAAAAAAATTGCCACATTGTCTCACTCATCTACAGCACCTAACCATACTCTACCCAAGATACCTTACATACCCAGCAAGCATCGCATGGACTAGACACTAGGATGGAGGGAGACGGAGGGGAGGGCATCGAAGGGGTGGGAAACACTAATTGAAACCCAAACATCAATGGTACCATATAATTCTACTTCCCAAAAGGTAGACCAAGTGGCTGAACCTTCACCAGGCCCTTACAGGAAACACATAAACCACAAGACACTGAAGAGGGTACATCAAGTCTAACCTAAATCTTCTACATCTTCCCTCCCTCCCTCTCCCCCCTCCTCTCTCTTCTCCCTAACTCTTGTATATTAGTTATCTTTTTCCTCATTTTCTTAGTGGCCACTGACCTATAACTCCCTGTAACAACATGGGGCTATTATCTGCAATGAGCTTTTGATCAGAGAAACCTGCAAGGTTTCCTAAAAGAATGACATATTTCTGTCAGAGTACTTGATGACCCACCAAAGATCAGTGGTAATACCCTATTGCTAAAGACTCCATATGCAGCTGACACGTAAAATGGAAAGGCATGGCTGGAGGCCAGGAGAAAGTCAGTTCCCAGACAGTCAGCATGTCTAGTGCCAGAAGATGCTACATGGGCGACTGGGGGAAATAACCAATATCTGTCCAAGCAACTCATGGTCTAACCTACTTAGCAACAAATAACCTGGTGTGATGCCCACACAAGTGCAGTAGTGGCACACAGCCATGGTGGGGAACCAACTGCTCTTGATTTGGCTAACTGTTCCCCTCAGTGGTGTGGGCCCCATAGCTGGAGCTGGGAAACAAGTCAGAACCATATCCAAACATAAGCCCACTCTCCAATATCAAGCTACCATCAATCATGGGGTACAAGAGGGCCTACACCTATTAAACTCTCTATAAAAAAAGTTAGGGTTATCTCATTTGTCCTGTTGCTAACTTACTCTCTGTTGGAGATTCTGCTTCTCTTTTGCAGATAGATGCAGATCCTAAGGAGAGAGCTGCCCCATCATACCTCAAAAACGCCCCGGCTGAAACTAAGGAAAATTGGCGCAACAAGCAAAGGTGCTGTTTTTGTGATGAACCAGATACCAGCACAAGGGGGAAGGAGACCAACACAGAGAAAAATCAACTCCTACCAAATCAGAAAGCCAGAGACCCAGAGGCCCCTAACACCTCATCACTGAAGCAGACCAAAAATGAACCCAACATAGCTCAGGGAAATTTTGCGTAAGAGGGGGTGGAAAGTATGTCAGAGCCACATGTTGGGTCATGATATGCAGAGACATTTATCGTACCAATAACTGTGGGTTAACTCCACAATGTGCGACCCATATACCTCAAAAAGGAGGGGCTATTGGGAAGGGGGTAGGTCATGGATGAGCCTAATAATGGTACCAAACTGCCTGTTTGCTGAATAGAAAACTAATTAAGAATTTTTTTAAAAAGATAAAAAATGTACTTGCTAATCTACAAGATAGAAAGGTATCTGTGTCACAATATTCTTAGCAGTATTACTTATGTTTGAAGGTTGACTAAAACTTTGATACATTCATGTAAAGCAACACTATGCAATCATGTTAAAAGATAAAGTGCACACTGTAGGGAGTACAGTAAGCAAGAGCTGCATGGGACTAGGGTCATGATTGCATTGACCGCACAAAGACACAAGGGAAATTTTAGGGGTGATGGCTAGGAATGACTGTACAACAAGTAATATGTACTAAAGTCTTATCCATTCCATGTGGTGTTTAGTATTTGATAATAAGTTATCACCAATAGCTATCTTTAGGGTAGGGATTGTGAAGAACTTTCACACTAAATATTCTACATTATTGCTACTTTGTGACATGTTAATTATGAATTACTTAGTAATCAAAAAACACCAACTTAAACCACTAAACAACATATATCATGGCATATGAACATATATAATTACATACCATGTTTAATTCACCTTCTTAATTGTAAGTTATTATTACTGCTGTCACTACTTTTCAATTTATGAGACAAGTATGAAAATAACAAATTTGCAATTATTTAGATTATTAGCTATGTTCCTATGCAAAATTGAGTGAAAGTCTTTTAAAAATTACAGTACTTGATAACATGGCTATTTGTGTAGTAAATGTTCAAAATTCAGTACTTTCTGATGTTTCTAATAAACAAAGGAAAATGTAAGAAAAATACTTTAGATTAGCTCAGTAACAAATACATTGGAGATACACAAAGAAAATCAAATTTCACTGAGGAAAATAAAAGACATGTAAATCATATACCACCTTCATAATGACAATATATTTTAAAAATTAAGTTATATATAAATTTGTCTATAAATATGATATAATTTCAGTAGATGTGTTACTATATAAATTAAAATCTTAAATTTAAAACAAACTAAAAGGGCCACAAAATAAAAGACTTTTCAAAATGTATAACAGTAAAGGAATGGCTTCATAATAAAATTCATCATATAGTCAGTATAATTTTTAAAAATTGCATTGGCATTTGACTATGTAACAGATATGATTGGAAGGACCAAATATCACCCTAAAGTACATATAAGAATAGATCGGGGTTGGAGAGTTAGCTTAGTGGTTAAGACTCTTGCCTGTGAAACCTAAGGACCCATGTTTGACTCTCCAGGTCCCACATAAACCAGATGTACAAAGTGACATAAGCATGCAAGGTCACACATGTGCACAAGGTGGCACAAGCCTCTGGAGTTACAGTGGCTGGAGGCCGTGTAATGCCAATTCTTTCTCTCTCCCTCTCACTCTCTCACATAAAAAAGGACAGTCTGTTGGGCTTGCCTAAAAAAATTGATCATATGATAAAGACAATATTTCAAGTTAGAGGAGATAAAGAATTATTCAATAGATACTGAGGGCTCAGCTAACCAGCTCAAAAAGAGACAAGTTCCATACAAACTTAGAACAGTTTGGACTGGGGAGATGACTCAGTGAATAAAGTGCTTGCCACTCAAGTCAGAGTAATGCAGTTCAATATCCAGACCCAAAGTAAAAAGACAAAAGCCAATGGTGACCTTCTGTAATCCCAGTAAGCTGACAGTGAGATGAGAGGTGGAGAATTTCCCTGGACAGCTCATGGAAAGTTCAGAAAAGAATAGCAGAGAGATAATCCAGAGAAAGAAACCCTGTTTCATTCAAGGTGGCAAGGCAAGGAACGACTCAAAAATTGTACTCTGGCTTCCACATATGCGCTGTGGCACATGTGTTAATGTACTCACACATATACATGAGCATGCATACATACACATACACCCAATTTTGTCGAAAATTTGAAAGGTAAAGGTTTTTAATTCAAAATATGCAAATCCAGTCAAAATATTCCTGTGAATATCATGATTTTTAGTACTATTGGTATCTAGCCAGATATGAAGATCCAAAATACAGCCTGGGATGGTGGCTCATTATTGTAATCCTAAAACTAGGGAGGGTGAGACATGAGAATTCAAGACCAGACTAGACTACAGAGTTAGACAATGTCTCAAAAAAAAAAAAAAAATTAAAAACCCACTGTTTGAACGCACCTAGCAGGGCTGGACTCAGATCCACCCCCAGTTACATGTCCCCTGTAGCACAGATCTGCCTGACAGAGGTTCAGGTATAAAGTTTAATAAAAATTTTCCGAATCTATGTGGCCATACAGTCAAACTATTACATTTAAACTACCACAGTTTCCTTAAAAATTAAGAAAAATAAGACCATTCATTAGAACAATCATGGACTATTTACAGATATTTTAAGAGGTACCTACTATTTTCCAGATAGCATGCTAAATTAGCATATCTGACATAGTTGTGCCCTGTACAAAGTTCACATTCTAACAACTACCTTAAAATACTTGGCTTTTTTCCATGGACTGAGATCCTGAACTGAGTAATAAAGCAGTAAGCAAGCTCAGTGGCAGCTTTTATCACTCTATTTCCTCCCTGCTGATGAGACAATATGATACAGGCTGTTCACTCTCACCATGCTTTCCCCACCATGATGGATTTACACACACAAATGTAAGCCAGAAATAAACTCTTGCTTTCCTTAACCAGCTTCTGGTAGAACATTTTGTCTCAGCAAAGAGAAAGTAACTGATGCATTCCTTTGAAGCTATTATGTCCCATCATTTGTGCATCTATCTTACTATTGACAGCTTTCCTATTTCTTCAGTCATTTACTTCTTCTGGTTTCCAGCAAGGACAAAAGTAAAACAGGTGTCTAGAATTTAATAATATGCATCATTTCTTATAATTTTTTATAAAAACAGATAAAATGAAATATGGTTAAAGTCTATGTTTTTGAATGCCTTTGATTACTTATCAGACTATGCTTTAAGGAGGTAGGCCTCTTTACAACGTTGAAGCAAAATATCTTTCCAAAACTGGTCACTAATAATTTCTCTATTTAAGTCCCACAGAAGCCTCAGGACCAAATGATAACTTCTCCTTAGCAGGTTCATAAACCTGAACTGAGAAAAAGGTCATGACAACAATTTCAAGAGCACATATCTTACAGAACAGTATTTTACCAGGCCCTGGACATGCCCCTTGGGTCCTTCACATACATTGTTTATGATCTAGCACACAGGAAAGAGAAAACCCCAGACAATAATTACTGAAGTAACTACCATTGGTTCTTTCAGATAAGGAGCCTGAAGTGCTCTATATGCATTTATTTTGTTAAATTATTTGAAATGAAAGTTTTCAAGTCATGAATAGGTACACAAGTTAACCTCTAAAATGCAAAGAAACCTGGATTTCTATCTACTTATGCATTTCATTTTACAATTGAGAGTGACCTGTTTTCTTGCTATAATTTGTTATACATTTTATATATTACTTCTTTATAACATGTATGGCTCATAAATACTTCCTTCCAATCTGTACGATTTCTCATTTTTCAGTTGATATTTCCTTTGCAAAAGCATTTACTTATATCAAGTGCCATTTATATAGTCTTATTTTTGTTGCTTGTGCATGGGTGTCATATATAAAAATTGTTGCCAAGAATAAAGTCTCCTTTACTTTAGGGTGATTAATCCATTTTGAGTTGAGGTTTTATGTGAGGCAACATCAGAATTCATTTGCATCACTATGTATAGCTATCTTTTTTTAAAAACTGATGAAACAATTCTCTCCCTGTTTGTTCTTATCACCTTTTTCAAAGATCAGAGGAATGGAATATAGAAACGGGAACTTACTACTAGTGTTCCCTATTCTGTTCTAATTTAGGAGTTATAGTCTGTCAGTGAAGGATAAAATGTATTTTTTTTTAATTTTTATTAACATTTTCCATGATTATAAAATATATCCCATGGTAATTCCCTCCCTCCCCACCCCCACACTTTCCCATTTGAAATTCCATTCTCCATCATATTACCTCACCATTACAATCATTGTAATTACATATATACAATAACAACCTATTAAGTATCCTCCTCCCTTCCTTTCTCCACCCTTTATGTCTCCTTTTCAACTGACTGGCCTCTGCTACTAAGTATTTTCATTCTCACACAGAAGCCCAGTCATCTGTAGCTAGGATCCACATATGAGAGAGAACATGTGGCGCTTGGCTTTCTGGGTCTGGGTTACCTGACTTAGTATAATACTTTCCAGGTACATCCATTTTTCTGCAAATTTCATAACTTCATTTTTCTTTACCGCTGAGTAGAACTCCATTGTATAAATGAACCACATCTTTATTATCCACTCATCTGTTGAGGGAATCTAGGCTGGTTCCATTTCCCAGCTATTATAAATTGAGCAGCAATAAACATGGTTGAGCATGTACTTCTAAGGAAATGAGATGAGTCCTTTGGATATATGCCTAGGAGTGCTATAGCTGAGTCATATGGTAGATCAATCTCTAGCTGTTTTAGGAACCTCCACACTGTTTTCCACAATGGCTGGACCAGATTGCATTCCCACCAACAGTGCAGAAGGGTTATTTTTTTTCCACATCCCCGCCAACATTTATGATCATTTGTTTTCATGATGGTGGCCAATCTGACAGGAGTGAGATGGAATCTCAATGTAGTTTTAATCTGCATTTCCCTGATGACTAGTGATGTAGAACATTTCTTAAGATGCTTATATGCCATTTGTATTTCTTCCTTTGAGAACTCTCTATTTAGCTCCATAGCCCATTTTTTGATTGGCTTGTTTGATTCCTTATTAGTTAACTTTTTGAGTTCTTTGTATATCCTAGATATTAATCCTCTATCAGATATATAGCTGGCGAAGATTTTTTCCCATTCTGTAGGTTGCCTCTTTGCTTTTTTCACTGTGTCCTTTGCGGTGCAAAATCTTTGTAATTTCATTAGGTCCCGGTGGTTAATCTGTGGTTTTATTGCCTGAGCAATTGGGGTTGTATTCAGAAAGTCTTTGCCAAGACCAATATGTTGAAGGGTTTCCCCTACTTTTTCCTCTAGCAGTTTCAAAGTTTCCGGTCTGATGTTAAGGTCTTTAATCCATTTGGACTTAATTCTTGTGCATGGTGAGAGAGAAGAATCGATTTTCATCCTTCTGCAGATATTTATCCAGTTCTCAAAACACCATTTGCTGAAGAGGCTGTCTCTTCTCAAATGAGTATTTTTGGCATTTTTATCAAATATCAGGTGGCTATAGCTACTTGGGCTTACATCTGGGTCCTCTATTCTGTTCCACTGATCTACATGTCTGTTTTTGTGCCAGTACCATGCTGTTTTTGTTACTATGGCTCTGTAGTATAGGTTAAAATCAGGTATGGTGATACCACCAGCCTCTTTTTTGTTGCTCAGTATTATTTTAGATATTCGAGGTTTTTTGTGATTCCAAATGAAGTTTTGGATTGTTTTTTCTATTTCCATGAAGAAAGCCTTTGGAATTTTGATAGGGATTGCATTAAATGTGTAGATTGCTTTAGGTAAGATTGCCATTTTCACGATATTGATTCTTCCAATCCAGGAACAAGGGATGTTTCTCCACTTTCTAGTGTCTTCTGCAATTTCTCGCTTGAGTGTTTTAAAGTTCTCATTGTAGAGATTCTTTACTTCCTTGGTTAGGTTTATTCCAAGGTATTTTATTTTTTTGATGCAATTGTGAATGGGAGTGATTCTCTGATTTCATCCTCTGTGTGTTTGTTGTTAGCATATATGAAAGCTACTGATTTCTGTGTATTTATTTTGTATCCTGCTACATTGCTGTAGGTTTTGATCAATTCTAACAGCTTGCTAGTAGAGTCTTTAGGGTCCTTTATGTATAGAATCATGTCATCTGCAAATAATGATAACTTGATATCTTCCTTTCCAATTTGTATCCCTTTTATGTGTGTCTCTTGCCTTATTGCTATGGCTAAGACTTCCAAAACTATATTAAATAGAAGTGGGGACAGTGGACACCCTTGTCTTGTTCCTGATTTTAGTGGAAAAGCTTCCAGTTTTTCCCCATTTAGTAATATGTTGGCTGTAGGCTTGTCATAAATAGCCTTTATTATATTGAGATATGTTCCTTCTATTCCCAGTCTCTGTAGGACTTTTATCATGAAGGGATGTTGGATTTTGTCAAATGCTTTCTCTGCATCTAATGGGATGATCATGTGATTTTTGTCCTTCAACCCATTTATGTAATGTATTACATTTATAGATTTGCATATTTTGAACCATCCCTGCATCTCTGGGATAAAGCCTACTTGGTCAGGGTGAATGATCTTTTTGATATACTCTT
This sequence comes from Jaculus jaculus, assembly GCF_020740685.1. Classification (NCBI taxonomy): domain Eukaryota; kingdom Metazoa; phylum Chordata; class Mammalia; order Rodentia; family Dipodidae; genus Jaculus; species Jaculus jaculus. The sequence continues at coordinate 117,629,393 of NC_059106.1, read as the reverse complement.
GTATTCTGTTTGCCAATATTTTGTTGAGAATTTTTGCATCTATGTTCATGAGGGAGATTGGTCTGTAATTTTCTTTTTTTGTTCTATCTTTGCCTGGTTTTGGTATCAGGGTGATGCTGGCCTCATAGAAGGAGTTTGGTAGAATTCCTTCTTTTTCTATTTCCTGGAAAAGCTTAAGAAGCAATGGTGTTAGCTCTTCCTTAAAAGTCTGGTAAAATTCAGCAGTGAATCCATCTGGGCCTGGGCTTTTTTTAGTTGGGAGATTATTGATAACTGTTCGGATCTCCATGTTTGTTATAGGTCTATTTTAGTGATTAATCTCATTTTGGTTTAATTTAGGTAGGTCATATAAATCAAGGAAATCATCCATTTCTTTCAGATTTTCATATTTTGTGGAGTATATGCTTTTATAGTATGTCCCTATGATTTTTTGAATTTCTCTGGAATCTGTTGTGATATTACCTTGTTCATCTCTGATTTTATTAATTTGTGTCTCTTCTCTCTTTCTTTTGGTCAGATTTGCTAAGGGTTAACCAATCTTGTTTATCCTTTCAAAGAACCAACTCTTGGTTTCATTAATTCTTTGGATTGTTCTTTTTGTTTCCATTTCATTAATTTCTGCCCTAATCTTTATTATTTCTTCCCATCTACTGATTTTTGGTTTGCCTTGTTCTTCTTTTTCCAAGGCTTTAAGGCGAAGCATTAGGTCATTTACTTGCGATCTTTCTAATTTCTTAATATAGGCACTTAAGGCTATAAATTTACCTCTTAGAACTGCGTTCATTGTGTCCCAGAGATTTTGGTATGTTGTGTTCTCATTATCATTTGACTCTATAAATTTTTTTATTTCCTTTTTGATTTCTTCATTGACCCACTCATCATTTAGTAGTGTATTGTTTAGTTTCCATGATTTTGTGTATGCTCTATAGCCTTTCTTGCTACTGATTTGTAGTTTAATTCCATTGTGGTCAGATAGAATGCAAGGAATTATTTCAATTTTCCTGAATTTGTTAAGATTTGCTTTGTGTCCTAATATATGGTCTATTTTAGAGAATGTTCCATGTGCTGCTGAAAAGAATGTATATTCTGCAGCCTTTGGATGAAATGTCCTGTATATATCTGTTAGGTCCATATCCTTCTATGACCTCATTTAGTCCAGATGCCTCTCTGTTTATTCTTTCCCTGGATGACCTGTCAATTGATGAGAGTGGGGTGTTAAAGTCACCCACCATCACTGTGTTTGGTGTTATCTGTGACCTTAGTTCTAATAGTGTTTGTTTGACGAATTTGGGAGCCCCCATGTTAGGTGCATATATGTTTAGGATTGTAATGTCCTCCTGTTGGAGTGTGCCCTTAATCAATATAAAGTGACCTTCCTTATCTTTCTTGACTAACGTTGGACTAAAGTCTACCCTGTCTGATATTAGGATAGCAACCCCTGCTTGTTTTCTAGGCCCATTTGCTTGAAACACTGTCTTCCAACCTTTCACCCTGAGATAATGTCTATCCTTTGTAGAAAGGTGAGTTTCTTGGAGACAACAAATTGTAGGATCCTGCTTTTTAACCCAGTCTGCAAATCTATGTCTTTTCGTTGGGGCATTGAGACCGTTGATATTAAGAGATATTATTGAAAGGTGTGTATTTATGTTTGCCATTTTTGTGTGTGTGTGTGTGTTACTGGTTCTACCTGTGCTCTCTTCTGTTAACTGGTATTTGAGTATAGCTTGTTTTTTCTAGGTTCCTTATATGTGTGCTTTTCCTTTTGTTCAGCATGGAGGATTCTATCAAGTATTTTCTGTAGAGCTGGTTTTGTCTTCAAATACTCCTTTAACCTGCTTTTGTCATGGAATGTCTTTATTTCTCCATCTATTTGAATGGATAACTTTGCAGGATAAAGTAACCTTGGTTGACAGTTGTTATCTTTCAGAACTTGGAATATATCACTCCAAGCCCTTCTGGCTTTAAAAGTTTGTGTTGAATAATCTGCCGTAATCCTGATGGGCTTGCTTTTGTAGGTAACTTGATTTTTCTCTCTAACTGCTTTCAATATTTTTTCTTTGGTGTGTGTGTTTGGAAGTTTGATTATAATATGGCGAGGAGAGGTTCTTTCTGGGTTTTGTCTGGCTGGGGTTCTAAAGGCTTCCTGTATCTGTATTGGCACCTCTTTCCCAATTTGGGGGAAATTTTCCTCTATGATTTTGTTGAAGATGCCTACTATGCCTCTGGAGTGGAGTTCTTCTCCTACTACTATGCCCTGAATTTTTATATTGGATCTTTTCATAGTGTCCCGAATATCTTGAAATTCCCACTCATACTTTTCTATAAGTTTGTCTTTCTCTTTGTTGGACTGCATTAGGTCTGCCACCTGGTCTTCTAGCTTAGATATTCTTTCCTCTCCCTCATCCATCCTACTGGTGAGATTTTCTACAGAGTTTTTTATTTCATTAACTGTGTTCTTCATTGCTAGTAATTCTGACTGGTTTTTCTTTATTATTTCTATTTCCCTATTTATGTCTTGTATTGCCTTCTTTATTTCATTAAATTGGTGTCCTGCCTCTTCTTTGATTCCTTTGATTTCCTCTTTGATTTCTTCTTTGATTGTTTTCATGTGTTCTTTGACCTCTTTGAACATATTTATAATTATTCTTTTGAACTCTTTCTCAGGCATTTCCTCTAACTCTTTCTCACTGGAGGACATTTCTGATGCATTAATTCCTTTGGTTGGATTTATATCGTCTTGCTTTTTAGTGTTTCTTGTGTTATAATGTATATATTTTTGCATCTTGGATTAAGTTAATGCTTGGATTTTCTAGCTAGCTGTGTAAAATGTATATTTTTGTTTCACTATAACATGGTAGATAAGTAATATGTCTCATGTGTATATATTCAAGCACAAAATTAAAGATGAATATTAACCTTCCCACCTCCCCCAAAAAGATGTCAGTGGTAGATTCAATGCAAATGTCTTCCATAGCCTAAGTTATTTCTGATTAAGCTTCCACTTAGTTTCCAGCAAGTGAAGCCCTGCTAGAGGAGGTGTGTCGGAAGAAACTACTTACTTTCTTACATCCAAACAGAGAGGAAAACTGCAGCAAGCAACACACCAATACCACCACCAAAAAACAGCAAGCAGCAGGGACAGCAATCAAAACACCAACACCAGCAGACAAACTCCATAGCTAAAGTTAATCTCTCCACACATTTGGGCTAGAATCAGATCCACTCCCAATGTCATACACCCCTGTAGCAGGAATCTGCCTGCTGGGGGCTGAGGTTGCAAACTCAATTTCAATAAGACACCTGAATCTAGTGAGGTAATAGATTCAAACTGCTACACTCTGTTAGTTCTCTCTCTCTGCTGTGGCTGTGTAATGAAGTGAACCACCTTCTTTTACCATGATGAAGCTTTCCCTCAAAACTGTAAGATTGAAGTAAACCCTTTCCTCCTATAAACTGTTTCTGGTCAGGATATTTTTCCCCCAGAAATGATAAGGTAACTACAACAGAAAATTGGCACTGAAAATGGGGACATTACTGCAATAAATCTGACCATGTGGCTTTGGGTGTTTGGGATGTGTTTGTGGAAAAATATGGAAGGATTTGGTACTTTGGAAATGAAGAAGCTTTGTGGTGTTGTAAGCAGAACTTGATGGACTATTCTGTGGAGAGTTTAAAAATACAATGTGGAGACAATTATGGACTATAAAGATTTGTCTTATGAAGTTTCCAAGGTGAAGGAAAGAACTTTGTTGGAACTGGGCTACAATGGTGGTCAAGCTGACTACATTCTGAACAATGCCCTAAGAATTTGATATAAGTTAAATTTAAAAATAATGAAGTGGGAGCTGGAGGCATGGCTTAGCAGTTAAGGCATTTGTGTGCAAAGCCAAAGGACCCAGGTTCAATTCCCCAGGACCCATGTTAGCCAGGTGCACAAGGGGGCGCAAGCATCTGGAGTTCATTTGCAATAGCTGGAATACTTGGCATGCCCATTCTCTCTCTCTCCCGCTTTCTCTGTCAAATAAGCAAATAAATAAAAATTTAAAAAAATAATGAATTGGAAAAAAAAAACAAAGAAAGGGCTGGAGAGATGGCTTAGTGATTAAGGTGTTTGTATGCAAAGCCTAAGGGCCCATGTTGGACTCTCCAGATCCCACATTAGCCAGATGCACAAAGGTGAGGCAGGAGCAAGTTTGCACATGCTCACTAGGTGGCACAGCATCTCTGTGTCTGTCTCTCTCTGCCTTTCTCTGTCTCTCTTAAAATATAATGAAGTTCTGTCTTTGGCATAAATAAAGAACAGAAAAATATGACAAACATACAGTTTATCACAGGAAAATTCAAGCAAGTTTGAAGTTATAGGCAAGTAACTGGTTTTAGGGCATTTAAGTAGATTGCCACCATTAAAGATGGACAACCTGTTTTGCATTGGGAAAATTGGAAAGAAGCCCTGTGGGTAAAACCCAACCTATGGGAGACTCAAGCTAATAATAATGCAAATTCTTTTGAAAAGAGGGGCCTTGAAGGAGTATCTTTCTTTTAAAGCTCAAACTTTATTCCCATCCAAATTTACAAATTTGGCTATGCTGCCCACCTGGTACAAGTTTTGGAAATGTGAGAAATTTAGGAAAGAGTATCATGAAGTGCACAGGGTTTTAGGAGCCACTAAGATGTGGCAATATGAAGCCTGGTTGAAATCCCTATATGGAGACCTCTTAAGGCCATTGTATAGAGCTAACTAGATGAACCTGAACCTTGGGTTGCAGTGGAGACCCTGGAAGTTTAAGATATTATAATTAAGGGATAGCTACCAAGGAAATCTGCTATCTCTGGTTCAGGCAGATCTGCCTGGAGAAAAAGAGCACATCAAAAGGACAAAAAGTTGCTGAAGTCTTTTGGAACCAAAGGAGTTTATCACCAGTCTGAAATGAGATATGGAACTGTAGATGTTTGACGTTTTCCCTGATAGTTATTTATCTTGTATTGGTCTCCTTATTATGCTTTCTTTTCCACTGGGGATATTAACTCTTGGTCATAACTTGTATTTTGATTTTATAATGCTCACAATTAAGAACTTATGAGACTTTGAACTTTAATACGGTGTTAAAATTGGTGAAGTCTATTGGGGGTGGGGTTTGAAGTAGATTGAATGCATTTTGCACTGTGAGGTGATCATAAGTCTATGGAACCATAGGTGGAACGTAGTGGCTTCAATATAAGTTTCCCCTTAGCCTCAGGTGTTTGTATTTGAGCTTTCTGCTTAGTCCACACCTGGTGGAGTCTTTGGGAGGATAAGGTCTGCTAGAGGAAGTATATCACTAGGGGTGGACCTTGGTGTTGAGAAGTCCAGCCCTGTGTGTTCAGAGCCAGTTGACATTCCTATTGTTTCTATGCTGTGGATGTACGATTCAGTGCACCAGCTTTCTTCACCATGATGAAATTTCCCTTTAAAACTATAAACATAAAATAAACTTTTTCCTCCCATAAATTGCTTCTTGTCCAGTGTTTCTCCCAGTAATGAAAAGGTAACTGTAACAGTGTCACATAGCTGGACTTTATGTACATGTATCTAATAATACTCTTATTTTCCATAAAGGTAATAAAGCTTATGACAAAGAAAAAAAATTGTATTAAGGTGAAAAAAAGCCTTTCCTCACCTTTCTATATAATTGCACCCAGCTCCCTGCCTTTCTACTCAAAGTAGCCACCCTTTTCTGGTCTTGGAGAAATTTAACATGAAGATACATAACTTGTAATGATCTAAATGGGGTTAACATATAAATATCTTGAACTTTTTATGTGTTCAGTAACAATGTGCAATAGAGAGTTTTCTGGAACCACAATGCAGTTCTATCTTAGGCTGTTGAAAGACACAGCTTAATTTCCGAAAAGCCAAAAATGAAGTCATTTTTTCCTGATTTTTGGAAACTTCCATCCTTGCTTTGGTATCAGGTAACTCTCCTTTATAAGAGATTCAGAAATCTAATTGGAATACATGTTGTGATACTTCTTTCAGTAGGGTTTATCCAAAGAATAATAGCACTTTATCAGGACCAAGCCACACCGCAGGACTTTACTTATCAAGGAAAAGGCTTTGCTTTATGCTCTGTACAACATACAAGAGTCAGGTTAATTCCAGGCAACAGCTATTTTTCTCTTTCCTATGAACAATGCCAACCAAAACCCTCCCTGATTGCTTGCTATATCTACCTCACACCAGCCTTGTATAACTTTGCTGAGACCTTGAAACTCAATAAAACTACCTTCAAGTTCATAATAACGGAAAGAAAACATTGATCCCACTTCTTCATATTGGAGTCAGCAAGATCACATAATCTCCTAGTTATGTTTCTTAGTCGTTACCCCAACAAATCCAAAATTTAAAAGACATCTTCTCAGCATTCAAGTATGACCAAAGGGAAAAATACCAATAACACGATTTAAAGTCAATAATGTCTTTAACACCAACAAGAAGAGCATGAGAGAGCAAGAGAGAGACCTACCCTGCCTAAACAAGGCAGAAGACAAGGACTGACCCAAAAGTTTTTCTCTGACTTGCATACATGCAGTGCCTGCTCTCATACATAAACATACATTCATTAATATATACATGCACACGTACTAATACATATAGGAAAAATGAAAATGTATAATTTTAAAAACGTAGCCTTGTTAAATTCCTAAAGAGGATAACTTCTCACCCATGTTCCTGAAGCACTGGTAACTCACTGGGTCATATACACCATCCCACACACATGTACAGAAGACATGAAAGTAGAAGGGGTGCTAGCTGGAAAGACAAGGGGAATCAAAGTGGAGATGAACAATATTAGGTAATGGGGAATGAATATAATCAAAATATATTATATAAATCATGAAAATATCATAATGAAACTTGTTCTTACAGATAATATATGGCAACACAAACCTCATTTTTAAAAATGAGCCCAGAATGTCTTGAAACATGAAACTCCATACATGTGCCAGGGAAGAACCCACATTTAGGTAAAAAGAAAAAAAATTCCTACTCAGAAAACAGTGTCTTTTCTAGAACAAAACTCTTTCTAGTCATTTCCACTAATCAGACAGTGTCTTGTTGCTCTGTCATCAATGAGAACAGATGGATCTGACAGAGAAGACTTCTTAGAAGTTTTATCACATCAGGAAAGCAGTGCTGTCCCTTGTACCTCACAGGTCAGAGATGGAAAGGAGGCCCATCTTCTGGTCTCTGGCTTCTAAAGGCCAACGTACCTGAATAGCCATTTATCTGTTTGCACTGTCCCAAATTCATCATGAAATGTCCATATCCACAAGGTACCCCAAGGGAGACATGGGGAAAGAAAAACCAGTGAGAAAGCCAGATATGCACATTCAAGAGAGCATCTGAGCCAAAAGGGGAAAAAATGGGTTTAATTTGTTTCAATGTCACCTTTTTTTAAAAAAAAAAAATTTTTATTAGCATTTTCCATGATTATAAAAAACAATCCCCTGTTAATTCCCTTCCTCCCCCCCACTTTCTCCTTTGAAATTCCATTCTCCATCATATTACCTCCCCATCTCAATCATTGTACTTACATATATACAATATCAACCTATTAAGTACCCTCCTCCCTTCCTTTCTCTTCCCTTTATGTCTCCTTTTTAAATTACTGGCCTCTGCTACTAAGTATTTTGATTCTCACACAGAAGCCCAGTCATCTGTAGCTAGGATCCACATATGAGAGAGAACATGTGGCGCTTGGCTTTCTGGGCCTGGGTTACCTCACTTAGTGTAATCCTTTCCAGGTTCATCCATTGTTCTGAAAATTTCATAATTTCATTTTTCTTTACCGCTGAGTAGAACTCCATTGTATAACTGTGCTACATCTTTATTATCCACTCATCAGTTGAGGGTCAATGTCACCTTTTGATTGTCATTGCTATACCTGCCACTGCCTGAACCTAGGAGAGCCATATAATCAAACCCAATTTTCACTTCTAACAATTTCCCATGTTAGGGCAAGCATAGAACTGTAAAGAATTCCCACTCAAATATATAAGCTTTGTGATACAGGTAAGCTGTGGGACTATAGGAAAACAAAAGAAAGACCTTTAATATTAAATTGTACATAGAGAAACTATCTTTAGATCTTTACCAGTAAATTCATTGCTGCAGTTAAGTTCTGGGAACAAAGGTGTGACCAAACAATATAGCACTGGAAGAAGGATTGGTTTAATTGAATTTTAAGTGCTTTTGCAGCTTTCAAAGGATATAACTTTTTTATATAACACTTATTCACAAAATACTTAACTAAAAACAGTGAGCAAAGCTGTGAAGGAATTAATCACTGTCCACTATAGAAAGGTAATAACTATCTAACATCTGCCTATTTACATTCATGAAAAATAAAATGTATTAGTACCCATGAGTAAATAAGAACATATTTGAAATATAAAAGCATGCTTAAAATTCACAAACTTTGTACCTTATAATAGCAGGGCCTCAGGTGTCCATGCAAGCAAAAAAGTACTTAACATATTGCTGGTTATCATGTAAATTAGTTCAACCCCTTGATAAAACAGTTCATCTTCATCTAACAATGCTGAAGATAGGACAACCTAGGCCTGAATTTGAAACTTCTGTTTATGTCTACAGACATCTTAATCGCTCATATTCTTCTGAAGCACCTATAAGGCTAGCAAGATACAAAATTGTGAGCCCTATCTCCAGGGTCTGTGATTGAGTGGCCTTGACAAGGAACCTGAAAATGAGTAATAGTGATGCTATGGATTCAAAGGTTACTGAGACCCTCTACGTCAGAGCAACATGTGAACTCCTAGACATGTAAACAAGGCTGCTCATGGCAGCTTTCTTCATCATACCCCAAACTACAGACAACTCAAATAGTATCATTAGATGACCAATGGATTTCCATACAACAAAGATAATAAACTATAGCTTCATGAAGTAATATGAGTGATAGTAATATATATACATAATATGAAGCAAAAAGATAAAATATTCAAGGAATATATTCAGTACAACATCATGTGTATAATGTCCCCAACTGACAAAACTAAACTATATCATTTACAGATACCAAATGAAATAGCAATCATGATGCAAGACAAGTTTATGATTCTTACCAAGGTAGAAATGCAATCTACAAACTTAATGCTCATTCTGATGTTGTGTTTCTTCAATTGTACGTATGATTTCAACACACATTTCCTTAGGAATTTCATACTTAATGACAAAAGGAAGAAATATGTGCAAAGGAGAGAAATCCTTAAAATGGATAAGTTAAGAAAGGTCTCAAAGATGTTGACATATAAAGTTGATGGAAAAGGGTATAGATGATTTTAATTACTAGATTCAAACATTTAAGAATAAAGAAGTTGAAAACTCTTACTTTTCTCCAGTGATTTTCTATTTACCTATTTTTATAAAATTCAATAAGATTTAATAAATTATGTTTCCTTTCACTGTCATTGGAAAAGATTTTGAGGAGGCTTACCCTTTAAAATTTTAGGAGAATACAGAGATTCGTTTAATGGTACCAATTATACTTTCATTCTAGAATCAGGCTATTGTCTGTGTTACACGCTTTTAGATGAGGAACTGCAAACAGAAAAGGCACTTCTGGGTTTGAGTCTTTTCAGCAAGTAGTAATGCATCAACACATTCTGTGATCCAAAAATTTTCTCAGCATTTCTTCCTCTATTCTTTCCCAGAAGTCAGACAAGAGTTGCTTTTCTTCTAAACACAGAATTTTCACTTTAATCTATGAGGTTAAAAAAAAAAAGGTTTTGCAAAATATTGATTTCTTCAGCTGTTTAGGGATAAATCACAGTTCATGTCTAATATATTTGTTTCATTTCCCTGAATCATTTCCAGCTTTGCTCATAAAGCTACATCCTGAAATTGGAACTGCTTTTCCTTCTGATGTGTGTATCTATAGAATGATGTCTAGATGAGTTCTAATGTTAGTAATTAACTCATGATTCTAAAAATTGATAGGTAAACCATATGGCCCTCCTCCAAGCCTCTTCCAGCTCCCAAAGAAAATCATAGGTCAACCAAGAATCTGTTTGTTACAAAAATTCAGTGATGACACTTCTCAGAAGAATTCTCACAGATCACTTCTTTTGGATTTAAAGAAAAGTGATAGTCAGCCGGGCGTGGTGGCACACACCTTTAATCCCAGCACTCGGGAGGCAGAGGTAGGAGGATCGCCGAGAGTTCGAGGCCACCCTGAGACTACATAGTGAATTCCAGGTCAGCCTGAGCCAGAGTGAGACCCTACCTCGAAAAACCAAAAAGAAAAAAAAAGAAAAGTGATAGTCATCAATACAATTGAAATAGGAAAATACTTAAAAATATACCCATGGAGCTATCATTTATAGCAATTAATTGCCAGGATATTATGACACCTGATAACCATAACCTACCCCTCCCAAATCTCTTTCAGGTTTTGGCCCCACAAAAAGTAAGAATGCAAATAGTCTAGGCCTGGGGTTACAACCCTGTGATACTGGCCTCTAAGCAAGATTGTAGGAGGTTTAGGCAAGATTACAAGTTCGAGACTTTTCTGGACCACACTGTGAGGTCAAGCCTAGCCCAAGCAACTTAATGAATCTTTACCTAAAAATAAATGTAAAATGACAGTATAATTCAGTTTTAAAGCACTTGCCTAGCATATACAAGACTCTAGGTTCACTCTTCAGTACTGAAATATATACAAACATACATACTAAACAAATGAATGAATAAATAAATGAACAAATAAATCTCTCTACTTCTCATTCCCTTCCCCTTTCTTCTTTATTTGTATATTTCTCACTTACTTTTAGTTCCTTTCTTACTTCTAGATTCTTCTTCCAAAGGAAAACAAAAATTCCAGTCACATTCTTTACCCTTTCCGTACTATAAATCTTCCCTTAGGCTGGTCAACACTGAGTGTTCTTGCCTCCTCTAAGGAGCTTTCCTGACTCAGTCTCTTCTCTCAAGAGTAAATGTGTCTCTTCTTTGTTTCTATACTACCGTGTGAAATCCTCTTTTATGTGCTTCCTAAAGCACAGTAATTACTTGTCTGTGTGTTTATGGCTCCCACTGCTCATTAAGTGGGAAGCCATGTTTGCTTAACGTTTCTACCTTAAAGTTTCTATTTAATGTTTTTACCACCTTTCTGTGAACTAAAGTTCCAGAAAAGTGTTAAATGTGTTGCACCTACTTCCAGCAAGGCTGAATGGACTGACAACGCTACTGTGATTACAGGAAGATAGAATGTTGCAAGACCAAAGCCTAATTACCTTAGTCTACCTTTAGCGCCCCCCCCCATCAGTGTCATTATTGCCTACCTCTGTGTCTGACCTAACAGGCACGGGCACGTGACTATCAATTGATCAGGTACACCCCTTTTTGAATGTACTGACAGACCACCATCTCCCATCAACCCAAGCATGTGAGGCCTGTGGTGATTTCCCCGTTTTGCTGTAACCCACCTACCTGATGGTCAGCCAATGTATTTGAGAACTACCTTGATTTATGACTTTCCTTTGTTCTGAAACTATAAAACTTTTGTGAAATCAACATGCTGACATATGGAATTTGGGGTAAACTAAATCTGTGTTCCTGGGCCATAGCCATTCATATTTGGCTCCAGAATAAATTATTATCAGAGGTAAGATCTGTGTCTTTTGAGTTGAATCTGCTATAGCCTGTTGATAGCAAAACTACCACATGGAAAGTACGTGGAAGGCACCCTAGACTTCTAAACAAAGAGACTTATAATCAAAAGGATCATTAGATAAATTACAATGCAGGCAAGGAAAAACATAATAAAGGCACTAACTGATTTGTGAACAAAAGATGAGGACCCAGAAAAGTAAAAATCCTTCTCAATGAATGAGCAGAACAGCAATGGAAGTCCCTAACCAGAAAGTAGCTCTCTATGAGTAATATTCTGACCTTCGGCCTTCCCTCTAGTCCTCTGCATTTAAATTGCTTGGAATTATTTTTTGTCCATACTTAATCTTTTATGGTCAATGGAAAAACTCAATAGTCCACTTTTGGTAATGATCTCTAAATCTATTCAGTCATTCCTCTAGGTTTCATCCATTACTTCTGAAGTGAAATGAAAAATTATAAGCCAATCTCCTCCTTTTTATTTCTCCATTCCTTCAATATCTCTTGTATTTTAGAATTATTCCCAATGTGCAATTACAATCCCATCACTTCCCTGCACAAAAGCTTTTAATAACTCATGAACTACTGAATTAATTTCCAGTTCTCAGATCCAAGGCACATTACAATGTGGCTAAAACCAATGATTTTATCATTATCTCCAACCACCATCTTATTTCAGCCATTCAGCATTCCTCAACATTATCTGTATCATTCAGCCTCATATTCTGCTTCTTTTTTTCAGCTGGTTGTAGTTTTCCTGTTCATATCCACTGGTCAAATTCTAGCAACTTTATACAAGTGGCTCAAGTATCAATTCCCTGATTAAGCCTCCACTGCTGGCTATTTTTCCTACAAAACAATGTAATTTCTCCCACTTTAAAGATTGGCACCTTCATCCTTTACACTGTTTTGTTTCATTGCTCTGTTATGCACAGGCTATTAGAACTATATAGGGTTTTCCACACACAATAAAATATATCCCTTCCAAAGTTCTAATTAGCCATATGTCTAGAATTATCTGGAGAATTGTATAATGAAAATTATATAATTATATAATAAAATTCATCTCTGAACTTAGAAAACACCTGATACTGGTCCCAGCCCCATGAATAATCTTCTAGATGTCTAGAATGGGTACCAGCTCACAGTACTTCCTCATAACCCATTGAAGGAATGCAAAGTTAAGAGAAACCTACATTATCATTTTAAAGAACTAATGAGCATGCCCTCAAGTGGACAAAGATTTGGTTGTATTCACTTTTTTTTTTGCACAGTACCCTCTGTTGAGTTTTCTCTCTGCTGAGGAAAAGAATAGACCAACAATAAGTTCTTAAAGATATATTAGATTAGGATCAACTCTTGGAATACTCTAAAGTATGCCAAGGATGTCAGAGTCCAGCTAATAGGAAAGGTTGAGCAAAGAAGCAGCAACTAAGACAAAGGAGCTGAATGGGAAATGGAGAGGCTAGGAAGCCTAGACCTCTGTGTTTCCATTGCTTGGGACCATACATCAAGATGGCCTCTTATTGTCAACCACATCTTACTAGGCATAGGAATTGAGGTCTTTTCAAGCCAATATTTCAATATTTTTCTAGGGGAAGCTAGGCCACAGGGGATTCTCTACTAATAAGAATTATACATAAAAAGAGATTTCATCACTAAGCCATTTCTAATGTTTGAAGAAGAATCTATTTCTGAGGGAAAAAAAGTCACAAGAATGATCCTCCATTTTCCTACAGTTTATGTCTTATAATTACTCAAGACAGACACATCCTAGCAAGCATATTAAAGACCTGAAATTTAGATCACACCATAAGTCATTAATATCCAACACACAGCAGCATGGCCTGCATTTTAAAGTTTCAGCTGGCTTTGCCTGTCAATAATGAATGCACGTACATGTTTAAGAGCCATCAGTGAAGTTTTGCCCCTCTTCCTACTTACTAAAAGCAGGACTGAGTATAGCTCAGTGGTAGACCACATGTGTAAAGCCCTAGGCACACTCTCCAGTAACACCAAAACAATGAAAAAAGAATTAAGGCATACGTCTACTAAATAGCATTTTCAATGTTAGTCAGGAGTGAACACAATTTTGTTGTCAACACTACCACCAACCTTCCCTATAAGAATTTTCTTAATGCTCATACCCATATATTAATGCTACTCTCACTTTTGGTTAGAGAAGCTTCTCTTTTCCGATGTCTATGACCACTAGGATGACTCAAAATGCACTATAGTGCTGAGAAGAAGTGATAGAGGAGAATTTAGCCCTGAGACATCTCTATCACACATTCCAAGGCTCAGGTACATTTGAAAGAGATAGTGGAAAGAATGTAAGGGCCAAAGGAAGGGTAGGAATGCTTACAATGCACTCTTCCAGACACAAAATGGCTTGGATATCCATGATCTCAAGGTGCCTGGTACTACTACACAAGAACATCACAACAGGAGGCAAAGATGATGACGCCAAAATAAAAAAGAGAGACTAATTGAGAGGGGGAGAGAGGATATGATGGAAGGTGGATTCGTGAAGGGGAAAGTGGAAAGAAGAGGGATTATCATGGTTTATTGTCTGTAATTATGGAAGTTGTCAATTAAAAAGTTTAAAAAAAAAGATTTCAGCTGGGCATGATGACGCACACCTTTAATCACAGCACTGGGGTGGCAGAGGTAGGAGGCTACATAGTGAATCCCAGGTCAGCCTGGGCTAGAGTGAGACCCTACCTCAAAAAAAAAAAGAAAGAAAGAAAGAAAGATTTCAGAGACATATCTAGCTGTATTTTCCATAATGTAATCCCATCAGTTGCTTCTAATGAAAACATGAAAGTCTCTCTTTCTCCCATCTTTTCCAACATTTCTATCAAAGAAAAGTTTTGTTTCTTTGAAACCAATTTCATTGCTCAGAAGACTAGCCTGTGCTCCCTCCAATGATGCTCAAGGACAAGATAACCCTGATGCTTCCAGCACTCCTTTTGAAAATGCAGTCTACCTGCATACATCACTGGCCACATAAAATAGGAATGAGGTGGGGAATGTGTCTCAGTGATAGACCACTTATGCAATATGTATATATGATAATAAAATATATCATATATGTGAGAGAAAAGATAAAAAGTGTTCAGGAATGCCAGAACTTCCTGTTAAAGATGGTAGGTAAGCTATGAAATCATTATTATTGATTACAGAATTGTATTGACATTATGATGCCAATCTAGTAAAATTTTCTAATTTTAGGAATAAAACAATGAAATTCTAGGAAGAGAAAAAATGCAGTTACAAGATGACACAGTAGGTTAATAGAGTAGTACTAGCAGTGATAGTTTGGTCTAGCCAGGCAGACCAGACGAGCATCTTCATGATAAAAATGAAAGGCCCTTCATCTCTCATCCAGACATATGACTCAAGATCCTATCAATGTCTGAGTGATAACAGAAAAGTAATAGTGACGGTGAGATCTGAATACATATGCTTGGTATCTTTATGTATGATTAAACTTTCAAAATATAAAAAAGAAGCAAGAAGCCGCATAGAGAGGGAGAAAGCCAAGATATCATTTGTATATATGTCTCTAAAATGTTGCATTGGAAATCAAGTCCCAATGTGAAAGCATTAAGAAGTTGGTCTTAGATAATTAAGTCATGAGAATAGTAATTTCATAAATAATGTTATGTGCTTTATGAAGATTCTAGAAGGAACTATCCACACCCATTTTGTCTTTCTGCTTTCAGCCATTGAAGATTCGACAACAGACCCTATCTTTGAAGCTAAGACAGCAACCTGAACAGACACAAAACATGCCTCCAGAATGGTGAAAACTAAATTTCCATTCTTTAGTTTAGCCTCAAATATTTTGTCAAAACACCAAAAAAAAAAAAAAAATCAAGATACTGGGTTTGAAGGTTATAAGGCTGGCAAAATGGGTGGTGTTGGCGGGGGGGACTTCATTTATCCCAAAACCTATAATAAAAAGGCATCTGTAGACGAACATGCAAACCTAAGCTGCAGGGGTACAAAGAGGCCTAGAATAGGTGTGGGGGATATAACTGCTTTCCAGATGATATACGCCTGAAAATTTTACTACTTCGAAGGACAGGATCACTCAAGAACAAGGGTCTTTGATAGATATGTGGTGTTAAAAGGAATGGTTTCATAGTGTTAGTGTGGATGCTGCCACTGTATATGAAGATGGAGGACAGAGCTATTTGTCAGCACACAGGGAATTGGATGGACTGATGGACATTTTAATAAGAGACAGAAACATGCTGGTGGGAACACAGTATCTGAAGACAAGGACATAATTTGGCCTTCATATTTAGCAGTTTCTCGGTTTGGGCATCCATGTGTTTATCATTTTAGTTTAATGTTCTTGTATTATATCTTTTGCACTGTTTCATCAGTAAAAATCCAGTGACAATTTCTAGGTATCTGAATAAGATTTAGAAATAAATGTAATAATGACATTGGATTTTTCTGTTTATAACCTTGTCCTTATTCTTTAAATCTTATATGTAGCATTTTCTTTATCATTAACTTCTGAACAGTATGTGATTCTCTGGCCAAGTGTGACTTGGGAGGACATGTTTTGTTTGGATAACATTTATTGTTCCTGGAGCGTAATTTGGAGATAATTGTTTTCTTGCTTCCCATTTCATCTTGGTTTGCCTTACACAACATTTTATGTATGTATGTATGTACTTACTTTTGCTTTTTAGGAACTTTTAATGGCAAAATTTACTCTTTCTTTATCCAACCTCAGGGTTAGGAGCCATACTCTTTCTTCAGTGTCTTTTGGATAGTAGACTTGAATTAGTGAACAGAAAGCAGTATTCACAGCCATTCATGACAGATGGGAAGGGATCCTAAATATCCCCTCCCCACCAACATCTGCATGAGCCCTACTGCTCTGGATTATAGATGAGGAACATGTCAAATGGAAGAACCATTTCTGCAGAATGAATGACTAGACTCATGCAAAAAAAGATACTGGAGCAAAATGCATTCACGAATGAAGATGCTAGAAATGCCTCATGATTTCCTGCCATTCACACTTTTAAGCAGGGCTGTGGTGATTGCTCAGTGGATAAAACACATTTACTGCTCAAGCTGGAGTTCCTGAATTTTTTTTAAATTTTCTTGTTCATTTTTTATTTATTTGAGAGTGACAGAGACAGAAAGAAGCAGAGAAAGAGAGAGAGAGAATGGGCGTGCCAGGGCTTCCAGCCACTGTAAATGAACTCCAGACACATGCGACCCCTTGTGCATCTGGCTAACATGGGCCCTGGAGAATCGAGCCTTGAACCGGGGTCCTTAGGCTTCACAGGCAAACACTTAGCCACTAAGCCATCTCTCCAGCCCGAGTTCCTGAATTTGGTCCCCAGAGCCCACGTAAAAAGCCTGAGGCCATACAGGATTCTGTAATCCCAGCATGCTGACCTGCTGACAGTGATTGTAATATGGGACACAGAGATAGGAGAATTCCCCAAAAGCTAATGGCAAGCTCAGAAAAGAACAGTAGATTAAGGTCAGTCATCATATACTCTCCAGTGTCTTGTGGCTCAGGTGTTCCCTATAAGGGCCTGGTGAAGGTTCAACCATTTGGTCTGCCTTTTAGGATGTAGAATTTTATGATACCTTTGCCTTTTGAGTCCAGATTTGTGTCTCCAACCCTCCCTATTGCCCTCCCCTCCCTCTCTGCCCACCATATTGTCTAGTCCTCCAGATACTTGCTGGGTATGTCAGCATCTTGGGTAGATTCAGGTTAGGTGCTGTAGATAAGTGAAACTATGTGGCAATTTTCTTTCTGTGATTGGGTAAGTTCAATGATAATGATCTGTTCCAGGTTCAACCATTTTTCTTCAAATTTCATTGTGTCATCCTTTCTTACTGCTGTGTCTTTTCTATCGCTTTCTCTTTCAGTCTCTCTTCTCTCTAACTCTTTTATATTCACTATCTTTTTCTTCCTTTTCTTAGTAGGCACTGACCTGTAACTCCCAGTACCAGCATGAGGCTATCATCCACAATGAGCTTTTGATCAAAGAGACCCACAAGGTTTCCTAAAAGAAAGACAGATTTCTGTCAGAGTAGTTGATGACCTACTAAGGGTTAGTGGTAAGACCCTACTTCTGAGGACACCAAATGTGGTTGACACATAAAATGGAATGGCATTGCTGGAAGCTGGAAGAGAGGCAGTCCCCAGACAGTCAGTGCGTCTAGTGCCAGAAGGTGCTACATGGGCGACTGGGGGAAAATGACCAATATCTGTCCAAGCAACTCATGTCTAACCTACTTAGCAGCAAATAACCTGTTGTGATGCTCACACAAGTGCAATATGGCACACAGTCATGGTGGGAAACCAACTGTTCTTGATTCGGCTAATTGATCCCCTCAGTGAGACTGGACCTATAGCTGAATCTGGGAAACAAGTCAGAACCATATCCAAACATGAGCCCACTCTCCATTATGAAGCTACCACCAATCATGGGCTACAAGAGGGCCTACAACTATTAAATTCTCTATTTAAAAAAAATAAGGATTATCCCATTTGTCTGGTGCTAACTTTACTCTCCATAGGAGAATCTGCTTCTCTTTCTCAGATAGACGCAGATCCTAAGGAGAGAACCACCCCAGCATACCTCAAAAGGGCCCCAGCTGAAACCAAGAAAAAATAGTGAAACAAGCAAGGGTGCTGTTCTCTTTGTAAACCAGGTACCAGCACAAGGGTACAGGAGATCAACACAAAGAACAATCAACTCCTACCAAATCAGATATCCAGAGACCCAGAGGCCCCCAACACTTCATCACTGAAGCAGACCAAAAATGAACCCAACATGGCTCAGGGAAATTTTATGGAAGAGGGGGCAGAAAGAATGTCAGAGCCACATGTTGGGTCATGATATGCAGAGACATTTATTGTACCAATAACTGTGGGCTAACTTGACAATGCCTGACCCATATACCTCAACAAGGAGGGGTTGGGGGAGTGGGTAGTACATGGATGAGTCTAACTATGGTACCAACTTGACTGTATTCACTATAATACAAAATAATTAATTTAAAAAATTAATAAATTTAAGAAAATAAAAATAAAAGACAAAATGTGGACTGGCTATAGATCAGTGATAGGGTGCTTACTCAGCATGTGAAAGACCCTTTAATCATCACCATTACAAAATAAATAAGTGAATAAATAAATAATATAAAAAGTGAATATAAAAAAGAAAAGAAAAGAACAGTAGAGGGAGAACTCAGAGCAAGAAACCTTGCCTTAATTGAGGGTGCAGATGAAGACAGACTGAAGAGTTGTACTCTGAACACACACAGCACACACACATTAAATTAAAAGGGCTGGGCATGGTGGCGTACGCCTTTAATCCCAGCACTTGTGAGGCAGAGATAGGAGGAGCACCATGAGTTTGAGGCCACTCTGAGACTACATAGTGAATTTCAGGTCAGTCTGAGCTAGAGAGAGACCCTACCTCAAAATAAATAAATAAATAAATAAAAACTTTTATGCATCCATGAAAGCCAGTACAACCTAAATTGATTTGACTACAAAAATTTCCTTTCTTGGGCTGGAGAGATGGCTTAGCGGTTAAGCGCTTGCCTGTGAAGCCTAAGGACCTCGGTTCGAGGCTCGGTTCCCCAGGTCCCACGTTAGCCAGATGCACAAGGGGGCGCACGCGTCTGGAGTTTGTTAGCAGCAGCTGGAAGCGCTGGCGTGCCCATTCTCTCTCTCTCCCTCTATCTGTCTTTCTCTCTGTGTCTGCCGCTCTCAAATAAATAAATTAATTAATTAATTAAAAAAAATTTCCCTTCTTTTTCCTCTTTCTTTTCCCTAGTTTTTCCATCTCCTTCATAGCATACTGGATAGCAAATGACCTGCCCTGCCCTATGTACTGCCTCTTTCAAATAACATCGCTGAAATAGCATATCTCAAAATGCAAATGTCCTGGCAGTCTCAGCAGCCAATACTTATGCAGCCATCTTTCTTCTAAGCAGTTCAGGCTGTCTCAAAGATGTGAATGCATGACTCTTCCGAGGCACAAGCAGTAAGTCTAAATCAGTGACATGTACACTGAATGAAGGACTGCTCGATGCAGTCCAATAGAATGGCTAACAGAAGCTGACTCAAGAAACCAGAGACATGGAATCTCTGATATCCAATAACCATGACTTGCCATGGTAGATATTATTCTCTATATGGCTTTAAGACATCTTTTCCTCTAAGTTTAAAACCATGAATTTTAAAGCTGGAAAAAAAACCTTAACCCTTGTTACTTCTCATCTTAGTTTAAAAAAAAAATCTAAATCCAATTCCCTAAAATTAACATAGCAAGTAACAAGGACATAAAGAAGGGTAGGCCTATAGTCCTGGCCTCTTAACCTTGGTTCAGTGTCTCTGCTGTTTTTATAGTATGAAATTGCCTATATCTTTCTGTGTTCTTTCTTTTGTACACTATATTTTATTTATTTGGGAGAGAAAGAAAGAGGTAGAAATGTATAGAGAGAATGGGTGTGCCAAGGCCTCTGGCCATTGCAAATGAACTCCAGACGCATTCACCAACTTGTGCATCCAGCTTAGTGGGTCCTGGGGAATCAAACCTGGGTTATTTGGCTTTGCAGGCAAGTGCCTTAGCCACTAAACCATCTCTCCAGCCTTTTTTGTGCCAGGCCTATTGTCTCCAAACCCTAATCTTTTCACAAGCATCATCTATTCTATCCACCCTAACCCTTTCATGTCTGTAGGACGTGTGTCTCTATGGAATCTTTGAGGACAAGGTCAAACGTCCCTTATTCCTGAATCCCCCACAACTCCACATAGAAACTATTCTCTATGAAAGTTCATTACTGTACATAATTGCATTAAATAATCACACTAAATGGAACTGAAGTCCCAATACCATGCTTTGAGGTAGGAATGCCTTGTTTCATGGGATTTGAGTCACTAGATTTAAGGAACAAAGTTTTTCCTCCAGGTGGGAGCGCCTCCTCACTCTTGGATCTACAAGTCACATCTGTGCCAAACACAGCCTCTGTCTGCTTTCTAGCTGGGCCTTCTCATCCTCTAAGGTTTAGCTTAAGGCATACCCCCACAGTAGCCTACTCTATTGCACTCTTCCTCGTAACTCTTTTCGGTTTCATGCATCCATGCAGCACTCTCAATGTCCATAGCTTTCATTAAAATTTATTCTAAGGGGCTGAAGAGATGGCTTAGTAGTTAAGGCACTTACCAGCAAAGCCAAAGGACGCAGGTCCAATTCTCCAGTACCCACAGATACACAAGATGGTAAATGCATCTGGAGTTCATTTACAGTAGCTAGAGGCCATGTGTACCCATTCTCTCTTCTCTTAAATAAATAAATAAATAAAAATTAAAATTAATTACCGAAGGACTGAGGAGATGGCTCAGTGACTAAAAGGGCTTGCTGTGAAAGCCTGTTGAACAAGTATCAGTTTATCAGAATCCATGTGCAGCCAGGTACAAGTAGCTTATATACACAGTGTCTGTATTCCCAATGACAATGAGAGATGGAGTTAGAAGAATCCTGAACCTTGCAGGCCAGCTAACATAATATATACAGTAGCAATGACAATAAATAATAACAATAGCTTCTATCTCAAATAAAGCAAAGGATAATGTTTGCCACCCCAAGGTTGTCCTGTGACCTCCACAAGAATATCATGGCATGTGACACATAACACACACACGAACTAGACTAACATTTTATTTTCTACCCCTTGCCAGCTTTGCTCATCCTATACCCAGTAGTTATCAAATTAATGCCAGCTGCATCAACTTGCCCAGCATCATGGTTCTGGGCTGCAACACAGTTCTATAGACACTGTTGCCAGTCTTAGCCAAGAATCTCCCATCTGTATGACATAACCCAGGATGCATCCTCTCCTCAGCTAAAGGCACAGCCAAATGTAAAGGGGCAACACTTCAACTCTAAGATGAAGCCTATGAACAATGGACAATTCTGTTTCCTGTCACATTGTGCAGTCTCTCAATCCATGTTCAGGTTTGCATTAGTACAGGGTGAGCCCCTACCTCCTTTGTACCTATGAGTAGAGTTCACTGGCTTCTAGACAGCCCTGCTCAGTACAACATGTGAATGCCTAGGGATTGCCATGAACTCACAGAGCTCTGGGCATGTTAACTGCTTGTACTTCACTGCAGCATAGCATGAAGCCTGCCTACTCTCTGCATGAGGATAGCTCAGCAGTCAGTGATGTGGAAGAAATGATTAAAAGTTGCTGAAAGTGCTGAGCCCATGGCCTTGCCAAGGAAGCTTATAATGATGGGGTAGTGACAGTGTGTGCGTGCATGTGCATGCATGCGTGTGTGTGTAATAGAGAGAGAAAGAAAGAGAGGAGAGAGAGGGAAGGAGGGAGAGAGAGAGACTTTAAAATGCAAAAGGGTTCTACTTATTGAAAAGCTTCTGAGTCATATCTGCAATTTCTGTTCTCTTTTAGAACTGTATTTTTTCTGGTTGCTCTTTAACTCAGAGAACTAAAATCATACACTGCATGTTCACACTTTGGTCACAGAAGCCCCTAAAAGAAATAAACCACAGAAAAACAGACCTAAGGCTGAGCTGAGGGAGATGATTTTCAACCTGCCTCTGTAAAGCCCTACCTCCTGTAGTCCCACTCCACATCCCAAGTCATTCTGCTTCAAATTCTCCATTCTTCTCTCTAGCTCCTGAGTAAAACTGGTCTTCATGGAAGGCTGTCCTTGGTCAATTGAGCCAATTATTGGCCCATACTTCCTCGGCCCTCCCCAAACCCTGAGAATGATACTCATGTCAGGCCCAGTTTCTCAGCACAAGATGGAAATCTCAGGCCTGTGTCAACCAGATGGAGCATGTCTATATTTCAGGTATCCCATCCAAACCCTTTGCCAGCCTCCACATAGTCCTATTCTCCCAGGCTGAAGTCCTTTGCCTGAGATCAGAGTAAGTCTTGGTCATTTACTAGAAGTCTCTAGGATGAGATATTTTGTTTTGTTTTGTCAGTTGTTGGTCATCTGTACTGTTTTCTTTTCTCCTTTTGGTTCTACAAACACTTGTGGGTTACATATTATAGCTACAAACTCAGTTCACTACAGGAAGTTCAGAATGAGAGTTCACCATAAATCAGAACTAAAATGACAATGTAGGTATGCTGGAGCCTAGGAACATGGGAGAGCACCTGCTGAGCCCTTGGTGAAGTCTCACAACACAATCTGAGTACCAAGGAGCAAGATTCTGAGATCGTATAACTCCAGGATTAAGAAATTATGGCCGTCACACACATTGCTAATTTATATTAAATAATCTGTGCAGCTTTTAGATGAACTGCAAATGGGCCTAAGCAAAAAAAAAAAAAAAAATGTTTGGAGAGAACAGGTTGAGGTTAGCCTAGAGCTAGGTCTTGAGCCTAACCTAAGGTCACATGGCTATTAGAGGAACAACTCACAACAAACTAGAGCCGGCATGTGGGAGGTATGCCCACCCACAGGCTCAGTCATCATTGACTGGCATACATGAAAGTAACAGTATCGTTGAACCTGTGGGGATGCTAGGGGTTCACAGAGTGGAAGAGGGAGAAGAAAAGTGGAATGTTCCACAACAAGGACTGAGAATTATGATACAGATGCACTGAGCTTAGGACACTGAGTCAGAACTACATTCCCACACTTTGGTCATGGATGATCGATTTGAATAGAAATCACTGAAGCAGCTTGTACGTTTCCTGAAGAGCAAACGACATGAGTTGTAATCCATTTGTAAGGTTTGCACATACTCACCTTCCAACATTCTTGCCTTTTTTATTACTACCTTCAATACCTAAAGCATGACTTAGTTCTGAACAAAGCTCATGAATGTTTGACAACATGTCAGTGAGTAAATGGGTTATAAACTTGGGGAGGCCATCACTTTCAGAGTGGTACATCTTACTCAACAGGCCACTGTTTATGCTTGAGCTAAGTTAGGGATTCATATTAGAAATCCATCACCAGGTACACAGTGTTGCCTGTTATATTGGAAAACAACTATTTTGTGGATTGGCTTTCCTCCACCTTGCCCAGTGTACCCATTCCTTAGGATCAAAGACATTAGGCATGTTTTGCATCTTTTTATTTTATATAAAAGACAGCTTCTTTAAGCTGTATAATAAATCACACATATTTGCACTAAAAGTAATAAAGTCTGATCATGCAAGGGAATATAGAACATTGAAGGTCAGTTACTATTTAATATGCCTTATCCCAAAATATTAATGGGTTTATGAATTTGGAAAAGCCAAGAGATTTTATGGATGTTCTCAGGGTATAACCTTAGTGTGTCCTCCCAAGGCAAGTCTGTATTGTAATGAGTACTCCTGGGAAAGTGAGTAAGTAACACAAAGATGCTTCATCCAGTCTTCTACTGAGCTCTTGGCTGTGCCCTCAGAAGTATAGGCTATGGTTGAGCCCGAGTACACCTTACATGGATCTTGGCTCCGAAGACCAAGAGAGTGTTAACTGATCTTTCTCCTCTTGCACAGTCTATACACTATGTTATGAAGGTTGGTCTTATAAGAGGTATCACCAACCTCCTTCCAAGACATGTCTTCTGACTACTAAAAGACTACATTTGCACATCTTCCAGGTATATTGGAGCAAGACCATGTAGCTGGCATTTACCTTCCTATTTCTGACAATGGCTCCTTTCAGCAAGACTAACTATTCTACAAGAGACTAGAGAAGCTTAGCTGCCCCAAACTCTCACTTTGCAGCTAAATAAACTTTGCCCATCTTATCCCCACCAATAGGCTGTTGTCTACAGCTACACAAAGTTATCACTGCTGAAAACACAGCACCAACCTTCTGCTGGCACAACTGCCCCAGCTTCTCTGGCACAGATAGTACTTCTTTTTCCCGAGCAGCTAAAATCTAGGCTTTTCTCTGACACATGGAAGGTCCTTTTTGTATTTTTTTACTTGGTTATCTTTTGTAAGAAAAAAAAATGCACCCATAATCCTTATAAATCCTTGCATGACAAATAGCTTAAATATTGATGTCTGTCCACTGCTCATTTGTTTTAGCTCAGAATAACATAGGGGAGACTAAAGTTGTGGGGGTGACATCAGCTATTCTCTTTTCCTTGTGGAAACAAACTCTTCCACAAAGACTAATTCCTCTCTGTTCCATGAGGACAGAGGCACCATGGGGCTAAGAGTGTTAAGTCTAATTTGTGTGTCAAACAGCTCACTGAGATATATGCTAAGCTGCGTGTACTTCAATCTATCTTTTATACACTAGGGGGAAAAAAAGACATCCCATGCCCTGCATGCATTCTACAGAGCACATTTCTCCACTAGTCCAGATCTCAGAATGGAAGTGAGTCCCTATGAATAACACAGCATTCTGTATGGATATTTTAAGTCTTGCTTTTGACATTTAATATGCTGGTTTGTTCACTTTGTCTCTTCAACTCCAGTTTGCACGCCTCTGTGATGAGGATGATAGAGTTTAATTTTTCATATCCCTGGGAGTTCTCAGTTCAAAGCTTAGTGCATAGCAGGTGCCCAATCCATCTCTATTCGATGAAATATTTGTGGAAAAACCCTGACACCTCCTAGCAATCAAGTAATTTTCCTTAAAGTATTGTCATCATAATTCAACCACATATAAAGACTGTTGTAACCAAGGAAACATCTTTCCCATCCTAGCTAAAACAAATCATTTCAGTTTCTAAAACCTTCCCTAAATACTTCTATTTCATTATTTTTCTCTCTTTTTTCGTTTTTGTCTGTTAGTTTATAAAAGCACTTATAAGGACTTTCAGAAGCACAAGCCTGGTAGCTCTGATATCTCTTTCTTTCTTCCTTTTCTTTTTCATTTTCATTTCTAATCACTAAGTAAACATGCTGCTTTTAGACACAGTGACACCTAAGACTGGCAGAGTCTTAAATGAATATTTTTGTACCAACAGATCTAATGTGTATATGATGGAGCTGAGCTTCTGATCTCCCTGACTATCCCCAGCTGCAGCATATCCTGTACTCTATCTCATGCTTCTCAGCACCACACTTCTGTGACTGGACCATGGCCCTTTTGCCCCTCTCTGTGCTGCATTATTCAAATCCAGACATATTTATTGTTGTTTGAATCTATCTCAGAGATTTTCCAGATAAATGCAAATTTTCTCTGCACTGCCCTTTCTATGAATTTATCCACTTTCCCACCACTACAATCCTATTGTTGATGTATTACCAAACTTCAAGTAATTTTACCAAGTCTTTTAGGACATCTCAGTGGGCTTTATAGGGAGTTTAATTTCCCTAGTTCGCAACTGACCTGAGGCATTTCCTCATATTCATTCTCTTTTCCTAACCTTAACCAACCTTATGACATTTTGGTATGCCAACGCTATTGCAGATCTGCCATGGATAACATGAGGAAACCCAAAAGAAAAGGGATGTTAAGATGCTCTAGTCTGACTTGGAGAATGGCTGAGGCAATAAAGCATTTGCCTCACAATTATGAGGAACTGAGCTTTAATACGCACCCCCGTACATAGATAAAACTGGGGGTAGATCTTGATAGGTTATTAGCTATTGCTTGCCAGTGTTAATTCAGTTCACTCTCCTGCTGCAGTTGTCCACCTGATGTTGGAAAGGAGGTGACATCCAGCCTCTGGTCTACCCTCTTTTCCCTGCCATCCTGGAGCTTCTCCTCAAGTCTGTAAGGCAAAATAAATCATTTCCTCACACAACCTTCTTTTGGTTAGGTGTTTGTCCCAGTAATGTGAAGGTAACTGCAACACTGCTAACTTCCACACATATGTGCACACAAACTTGTGCCTACACACATTTGAATACACACATAGACCGTATGCATAATACACATACACACACAATGCAAAAACAGGTGCTCCAGTTCTGCTTATACATGAGAAAACCAAGATACACAGAAGCTAAGGAAGTTGCCAAAATAAGCTAAAAGCACTTGATATTGATCTACAATTATCTTATAAGAGAACTGCTAAACCTGATACAGATTTCTCACAAACCAATGCCTCAAGTCCAAGATATTTGCAAATTGACGATTGATTTTTCAGTAGTTCTTATGACATGGATATTAAAGTACAGCATATAAAAATCTCTGAGTGTTGTTTGGACCTCAGGAGACCAACAACTCAGCCTTTTCACAGTAGATGGTTACATAAGAGAAACTCTAGAAGCCTCCAAGGCCCTATCATCAATTAAAGATAAAAATAGCAATGAAGAAACTTAAGACAGAATGATTTTTGCCATATTAAAGAAAGAAATTTGCAACAAAATAGCATTGGGTTAGTTTAATAAAAGAAATGGCTCTTTAAAAATCTCGATCTGTCAACTTCAATCAAATGCAATAAGTTCATAAGAAATAAACCTCCTCTCTACCATAATGAAATCATTTGAATTTATACAAATCCATACAAAGTCTTTTATGCTCAAAGGAAAACTTCCTTGAAATAATCTATTTTTATTTAAAATTATGATTCATAGATTTACATTTATAAATTTACCATTGCTTTAATATAAGACCAAAAATATCCCTAATGTCAAAATACACATTTAGATAGATTGAGAAAGTTTTATGGTCTTTGTGTGTACATGTATGTTTGTGCATGTGTAGTATACATGGTACAGCATGTGCTCTGTGTACACATGTAGTACATGACTTTGTGGGAGCTTTGTGCACATGTATGCAGAAACTGGAGGAGGCTGTCAGGTGTTCTTTTTTTTGAGACCAGGTCTCTCACTGAACCTGGAGCAGTTAGCTCTGGTGAACTTTGGTAATCGTCCTCCCTCTGCTCCCTCTCAGAGCTGGCGTTACAGGCATGCATGGCCCCATTCAGATTTTCACATAGATACTGAGATTGAACTCAGGTGCTCGTGTTTGTGTAGCAAGTGCTCTTACCCCTAGCACCATCTCTGCAGCCAAGATATTTCATATTCTTGCTATTACTTAACAAAACACAAACTGCTAACAACAGTTCAGTCTTGTGTTTTATCAATAAAAGCCCTTGTATTCTTCATATTTGTTAAATTTATCCCATAAATCTTGCAATGATATCTTTCAACTCCCCATATGCCTACCTTTTCTATATTTGTGGAAAATAGACAATGCACATTGAAAGACATGTGTTATCCCTGAATTTGTGCTCTAAGATTCAAATACAGCCATATATCTCCTGAAGATAATTATACAATGCTCTCTGTGGGTGCCCTTTCTCCCTGACATGGTAGCTGGTGGCAGCACTGTGGTGTGGCGAGTGGGAACTGATGCTTTGTCAGCACTGGGGCAATGGGCTATTGAATCACTTGGAACATGAACAGCAATTTGTCAGGTCAGTGCTTAGAATATAAAGAGGTCTCTGCATGATAACAAAGTGCTTTCTCATACAAGCTATCTCAACTTTAAAGCAATAAGACATATTTTAAAACTTGATCTACTCTACTCATGGAAGAAGATAAAGGCAGTCTAGTACTCTATGGAAAGTACTATAATATTTTAGCATACAATATTTTAAATCTCCTGCATTTGCATTTGGTTTATAGGTTTTTGATCTTTTTATTTACTGCTTCTTCAATGACTGCATATGAAATGTTAATCATATCTTGCTCTGTGAGGAATACTTTAAGATGCATTCATATAGGAAATACTCAAGAAATTCATTGAGGTTTTGCAGAAGAAATTTATAATTTGAGACCAACTTTTCAAGTGGGCATAGTATTTCAAGCTTGTAAAACTTGGGAAGCTAAGACAGAAAGATCACTAAAAGTTTAAGGGAAGCCTTTGTTACAGAATAAATCATCTTCTAGATGGGGTCTGTGGCATGAACAGATATTCAGGCCAGTCCTAATTTCAGTAAAGTTGGCTCTGACATAGGACTTTGTGACCACTGTAACAAAAGTTCCTTTAGTACTATAGTGTTTCCATATGTCCATAAGCAACTAAGCAATCTTTTTGGAGAAATAGTTCCTTGCTTACTACTCAATGTGGGAGAGACTGAACTTACATGCACAAAACATTGGGAGTTTCCTTACCCATGAATTTGCAGACAACTCAATGGGATATTGGATTGTTACATTACGTAAAATCAACACAAATGTTGGGGATACCAACCTTTTTCATGCCTTAGTTACACAGTAAACAAGGACTTCCATTAAATGGTTTACTCATTTTCTAGACTTGAGTTTTACCTTTTACTAGTTTCTGGAAGAGAGGACAGCCTGAGACTCATGCTTTGGCATTTTGTTGAAGCTGCAAGATAACTGTAAATGTGTTATTACAGCTCTCATACTCTCCAACCTGAGCTTTCTGTCCTGCAATTGTATTTTCTTTGTAGCTGCATTATGTCTTCAAAATTAACAGAATGACTAAGGCCTCTTGGTCCCCACAGTAAATTCCAACAACTACACTGAAGATCATCAGTGTAATTGGGGCAAGGAAGGGGGAAGTCTATGTGTGCATCTTTTTTTATTAAAAAAGACAGTGAATTTTTTAAAAATTAACACAGTCTACTCAGTGGAGAGGTGAATATTGTTATCAAACACTCTTTGGTGGATTTTAAAATGCATATGCTTTCTCCTTGAAATTAAACTAAAAACCAAAACCCCATTTCATATCATTATGACAATTCCTGTGAAGCCCTATTAAATGTGATGCTACAGAAGCAGAAGCTAATGGTAATTGCTGTTTAATAGCATTGAGTTCAGTTTCACACCAAAGAACAGACTCCAGAAATTATAGTCTCAGCATGGTAAAATGTTTGAACCTGCCACCATATGTAGCTAGATAATGGAATGAAAACAAAATTGTAATACTCATGGTATTTTAATACTCATGCTCTCATCCACTTGTGTCTCAGTCTTAGAATGCTTTCATTATACTGCATAGCACTATGGATTAATGGAGATAAAGTTCACAGCCTTTGAAACTAGCTGATTCTTTAATATTACTAAAAGTAATATAGTGTGATTGTGAAAAATGCAGAATATACAAGTCTGGGTATGTGTCCTAGTAATTTCCTCTCTGAATGATGCTGTAAAAGTTACTCCATCTCCCTGGGTTGGTTTTTGCTTTAAAGGAGATAATATATTTTAAAATGCTTATCACAGCATCAGATCTGAAACTAAGCTTACAACAAAGAACACCTGCCATAATTATCAACTACAGTTTACAAAGCTGCTTTAGAGATGCCCTAAAACAGCCTAAATTAGCAATGAGGAAAAGGGCTGTGACTAAGGGGAAGAACTAGTCTACCACGATGGTGATTGATATACATGTTCCTTTGTTAGTTCTCTCAAGAGATCTCAGAGGGGTCTTTTGTCAATTCCATGTGCTAAAACAACTAGGTCTGGGAAGAAGAAGATCTGAGCCATGGAAGCCCAGCTGCCTAAGCCACACGCAAGCCAGAGAGTGGGAATGGAAGGTGGAGACACAAAGGGATAATTCATACCATGAAAATTTTTAGTGTGCACATGGCAAGTCAGAAGAAGTTTCTAAATCCTTCACAGTTACCTGGCTTGACAGAAATAATCTTTGCTCCGGTGGATTATGAGGAATGACTGTTTCACCATGGCCGACATTTTCTGACTGGATGCAATAATGAAATAACAAAATCTACGCTAGAATCAAGTCTGTTTACAGGGATAAAATTTGGTTAACTCTGAAAGTCTCCAAATTTTTTTCTTGGTGGGGGATAGGCTTGGAAATATCTCCCCTGTTTATGGCAGAGAGAGGTAAACACATGTTTTGCCGTTTGTGCCAGCTGTGCTACCTGCTTATTCATAATTTTGTAGTGACCAACACACACAGCCTTTTCTCCTTCAAGTGAAATAACAGGCAACTTTTATTGAGCACTTTGTTATCCCAGATACAGAACCTCTTTAAGAACCGATGTGATTTGAATCTAAGCAAGCACAATCAAAATATTTTGAGCTTTCCTGGAGCCTCTGCAGCAATTCTTTATTTCACTGTGTGATGTCAGTACATGTGAATGCTGTTGGGATTCTCACAGGGCCAGAAGCAGACAGGAGGGTTTCTGCAGCTTCATGGTCATGTGGCCTCTGGTGCTTAAACAACTTCATTTCAGATCATCCTTTCTCACTAAGCATCTTGAATAGAAGCTTGCAGCATGATTCTGTTCTGCTGATGCAGTCATGACCTTGATTTTCTGCTCTTTGGCTAGCTGCAGTGGTAGTGTCAGCAAGCTCTCTGCATTTGAAAACACATAAAGGAATCTTCATGTTACCCTGGGGACTCCTCCTTGCAATACTGACAACTAATTTATGCCTTGGTATGACTGATAACAACTTGGTACATGGCACATTTCATCTACAGATTAAAAAATTCCCTGAAAACTTTCTTTTGGCTTCTCCTAGCAGAATGGAAAGATATAGGAGCCAGATGCCTCTGGGTTAAATTACATGCCTGGTAAAAAGTATTGAAAGAAAAAAAAGAAATTAGATCTTACAGGGATTTAGCTTTTATTCCCAGAGTCATAATGGCACCTCAAGAAAAAAAAGGTATAAGAAAAAAAAAAGTAATGGGCATGAAATACATGGGGAGAATTTCGGTACAATGTTTTCTTCAGTCTATTTGAGGCTTCAAAATAAATGCACTAGTATAGGCTGACTCCTATTATCTTTGTTATTGACCAGAAACCCTTTAAAAAGACATAGAAAGTGAGGAGTTTTAAAAAAATATAAAGCAACGTGGACATCTTTGTTTCAAAATCAACATTAACCTGGGACTCAGACTAAGTTCGAGATCTACATTGTTAGTACAGGCCCACTGAAGCTGCAGTAAGTCCAAACTCACCTTTCCCAAGACCTATCTTTAGAGAAGAGGTTCTAGAAGCCAATTAGGATACGCATGGAATTATTTATTTTGGCAAAGAAAGACAAAAGGGTCATTAGGAAAAGCTCAGAGCTCTTAGAGTAGCTGACACCTAGCCTTCTGCAGGAAAGTTTCCTGAATCTTCCAGTGGGCAACCTCCCAATGGTGCCATGGAAGTTCTGACTCACCTCCTGAAGCTCTCATCCACATTATATCCACAGACAAGAAAACATCAAGCCCTTCTAAAAGAAGAGTGGTAAGCAGAAGCCTTAAAAACATTTATAAATACCAATGGCAATTTTATTTTAGCACACCATGTGTATAAATCAGTGGGTAACAAAAAGAAAAGTATGAAGCCCAGTTCTGTCCTTCAGTATCTCAAAAGCTTGCCTTAGAAAAGAGACAAGTGCATCCAAAAAAGCAACTGAAAACAAACTTATGCTGAATAACACATGAATAAAGAGCAATCTGTAGATGACAAGATGTGAAAGATATGAAAGGGTTCAGTCAATTAAAGATGAAAGAGAAGAGACAAGATAAAACAAAGGCATGAGGGATCAGAGCAATGCTGAGGTATTAGGAAGACATAGGGCTCCCTAGAGGCAGTAACAGACCATTTGTGGGAAGAACAGACAGTTCCTACTAGAGCAATGTAGGAGTGAAATAGGAGAGGGATGAAAGGCCTGGGATGCCACAGTATGATTTAGGATTCAACACATACACACAACATGGATCAATAAGAAGAAATAAGACAGAAAACCTCCTATTTATGATGGAAATAAGTAACTAAACTAGGCAAACTGGTTAATAAATGTTCAACATCTACTGACAAAAAAGTAAGAAATATTTATGAAGGATACAAAAATAAACTGCACACATAGGAGATCACATGTCCTTAGGTAGCAATAGCAATATAAAAATAGTGGCAATAATCACTGTTGCAGTCAGGTTTGCATTGCTGGTAGAAATCACCCAACCAAAAAAGTTTGTGGGAAAAAAGAGGTTTATTTTGGCATACAGACTTGAGGGGGAAGCTCCATGATGGCAGGAGAAAACAATGGCATGAGCAGAGGATGAACATTTCCCCTTGGCCAACATAAGGTGGACCATAGCAACAGGCACTGGCATCGGGAAACTGGCTATAACACCCATAAGCCTGCCCCCAACAATACACCACCTCCAAAAGGATTTAATTTCCAATTGCCCTCAGCTGGGGAACCTAACATCCAGAACACCTAAGTTTATGGGGGACACCTGAGTCAAACCACCACATTCTGCCCCTGGACCCTACAAACTAACATCCATACATGATCTAAAATATAATGCATTGAGTCCATCTTTAAAAGTCCCCATAGTTTTTATCAGTCCTAATGATGCTCAAACATCCCCATAATCCAAGATCTTTTAACTGAGCCATAATACCAAAAAATACCCCCCCCCAAAAAAAAAACATATTGGCACAGAATAAACCTTCACACTGCAAAATATGGCATAGGGCATAGCAAAGAAATACTTAACCAATACAAGATTTAAAACAAGCAGGGCAAACATCAAACTCTGTAGCTTCACATCCAACAACTCTAGCCAGTGACAAATCCCCAAATCTGATGATTATAACCAGCAATAAGTCTCTGGAGTTCCAATTCCACCCCTCTGGCTAGGCTACTCACAGCCCTGGAAAACTTCATCAGGGCTGGCAGCTCTCTGTCCCAGCATCCCCACTGGGTCTTGACTGCAATCCACAGTTCATCTTCAGGGCCCCATAGGGTCTTCATGCAGGCAAACAGCAAACCTGCTTCACACTACCCATGGCCATTTCCAAAACACAACACTGTGTTTCAAACTCAATGACCCTCTCTTTCCTACACTTTTTATACTCCACAATACCAGGTAGGGTGCCAATTTGTTAATCCAGAGAGGAACAAAGCAGACTTGGAAGAACAGGACACTCCTTGAATACCCAGTCCCCTTCAAAAAGTCTACATTCTTTCTGTTGCCCCAGTGCAGGTCAGCTAGCCCAGTCTCAATTGTTGTAATCTCTCAAATGAAGCTGAATGGGCAACAGTTCACCCAAATATTTTTCTTTTTGTGCCATACCCCTCTGCCCACACCAGTCCATTTCTATACAAAGCAACCCTGTACAACCTCTCAGAACATGGGCATAACAGCACACAAACTGCTAGCCCAGTCCAGGCAAAGCTCTTTCTCACCCTCATAAGCCAAACCTCACAGTCCATAGTTCCTACTGCATTCAGGTCTTTCAACTCTGACTAGAATAGTCCATCAAGTTGTACTTACAGCACTGCAAGGTGTCTCATAGGCCAAGGTTTCAAATCCTTCCACATTATTCTTGAAAATCAGCTCCAAAGGCCAAAGCCACACAGTCACGTGTCTAGTAGCAATCCCACTCCTTGGTACCACTTTACTGTTGCAGTCAGGTTCTCATTGCTGGGAAAAAAAGGTGTTTTTTTTTTTTTTTTTTTGGCTTAAATAATCGAGGGGGAAGCTCCACAATGGCAGGGGAAATGATGACATGAGCAGAGGGTGGACAGCACCCCCTGGCCCACATAACGTGGACCATAACAACAGAATAGTGTGCCAAACACTGGCATTGGGAAACTGACTATAATACCCATAAGCCCACCCCCAAAAATACACCACCTCCAGGAGGATTTAATTTCCAATTGCCATCAGCTGGGAAATCTAACATCCAGAACACCTAAGTTTAAAAGGGACACCTGAGTCAAACCACCACCATCACTAATGCTGAGATCTATACCAACTTATTACTAAGATTATTATTAAAAATTATGGAAGGCCAGGTGTGATGGTACATGCCTTTAATCCTAGAACTCGGGGATCAAGATTTGGAGGATCACCATCAGTTCAAGGCCACCCTGAGATTACATAGTAAATTCCAGGTAAGCCTGAGTTAGAGTGAAACCTTACCTTGAAAGAAACAAAACAAACATATATATATGGAAGGACTTCCAGGTAAGATGGTGGCATAGGAGCCATGCCAAACCAGCCTAGGGAGGGATTTAAGCAAATCCCCAGAAAAATACACTGTTCTTCTGAAAAGTGAAGAAGTATGGGTTATTCTTAGACACAGTGGAGAAGCTGAAGAGACCAAGATCCACCAGAAAGGAGGAAAATGGCCAGAGTCCCACTGAGGCACTTGCAGCCCACCTATCTGTACACCCACCTGGCACCGCCCTGCCAGGCATGCTAAGCTGTAGCAGAAACAGAGATTAAACAAGGGGATTTTTCAACTTCATTAACCTTCTTGCAAAGTTAAGAAATCTGAATGAAATACAGCTGAGATCAACTAAGGAGATACAAAAATAAATACAGGTGGAACTACTTGAGCAACTCCAGAAATCCAAACTCTTTCATTCCCCCATCCTCAGAACCTCTAGCCTCTGGCATTCAGCCCCCAGTGGCAGCACTGCCAGCACAGCTGATCAGAGCTTCAGCTCCACAGCACAACAATGAGGGATTCAGGTGAGCACTCAGCATTGGTGAGATTGGAAGCCACACACACACACCAGAGGGCGGGGGGGAGGAAGGAGAGAGAGAGAGAGAGGAAGAGACATGAGCTAATCTCTCTTTCCTTGTCAGGGCAAGTTATGGGTTATATATTTTTTGTTGGCCTTATCATTTTCAAATAACCTGTATTTGGTTGTTGATGTTGAATATTGTTGCCTTTGATATTTCATATTTATAGTTCCTTTGTTTTTTGCTTCTGTCATTATTGGAGGCAGGGTCTGATAAATATCCAGGTTAACCTAGAACACAATTCAGAACAGAAATCTCTACCTCCCAGTTGACAAGATTAAAGGTGTAGTATAACACACACCCTTAGGGATTTTGGCTTTATAAGACTGTTTGTTTTAATCCCCATAATCACATACTTTGTGCTGGTTTTTATTGATTGTTTATATTGTTCAG
This sequence comes from Jaculus jaculus, assembly GCF_020740685.1. Classification (NCBI taxonomy): domain Eukaryota; kingdom Metazoa; phylum Chordata; class Mammalia; order Rodentia; family Dipodidae; genus Jaculus; species Jaculus jaculus. The sequence continues at coordinate 117,593,913 of NC_059106.1, read as the reverse complement.
TTGAAATTTGGAATTTTCCAGTAAATTGCTCCATGAAGTCCACTAGAATACTTGCTTAGCAAGCAAACTCAACACCTAGAATTACTTTTGAAGTTGGATTGCTCTATTCACAATATCTTGGAAATGGAACCAGCCTAGATGTCTATCCATGGAAGAATGGAAAACAAAGATGTGGTACATTTACATAATGGAGCTCTATTCAGCAGTAAATAAAAATGAAATTATGAAATTTGCAGGGAAATGCATGGATCTGGAAAGGATTATACTAAGCAAGGTAACCCAGGCCCAGAAAGCCAAACATTGCATGTTTTCTTATATGTGGATCCTAGCTACAAATGTATAGACTTGCATGTGAGCTGGAACCAAAAATCAGTAGAAGAGGCCCATAATCTAGAAAAAGGCTTTAAGGGAGGAGGAAGAAGGAAGTTCTTAAGGGAATGGTATTTATATTTGTAGGTAGAAGAACAGATTACAGGGAGGGTAAAGGCCTAAGCAAGGTCAGGGGAAGAGTAAGAGAAGGGGGGGGAGGTCAATCAAAGTTCAAAGTTCAGGATATTCCAGATAAGACATATGAAAATCTCCTTTATTGCATAATGGCACATCCAGAAGCCATAGATTGTTACTGGAAATTTTTAAGTGTCAGTAATGGGATACCTTCCAGTGTGTTGTTGGCCAGGGAGGTCCCTGTTTCCTCCAAAACACTATAGGCTAGTGCCAAGGCCCTTGGTTTCCTGTGTGAAAAAAGAGATGGCAAGATCCTATGGCTGAAGACTTCCCGTGCCTGAGCAGCAAAGTCACTGAGAAATCAAGCTGGTGCTGAGCAGAAAACCTTCTCCCTGTAGCCCAGCCAACTAAAAGCTGGAAAAAACTGTACTGTATGCAGCTTTATGGGAGACAGAAGTCATCAGCAGTGAAAATAGTGGACAGTGGAAGCCTCAAGTTTGGCCAGACAGGCCAAATGACTGAACGAGTGCAATAGTGGCATGTCTTCTCTGGGAGAAACCTACTTCTCTTTAATTGGACTGATGGTCCACTCTGTGGGAGGGAATACATGCCTGGTACTGAAAATCAAATGCCTATGGCAGGGGAGGTCATAAGCTTTAGGGGTATAAAGCCTGCTCTTGTTTAGATAAATGCATATATTGCTCTCACCATATTTCCCTGAAAGCACTACATTTAATGTTCATATTCATATATTAATGCTACTCTCACTTCTGGTTAGAGAAGCATCTCTTTTCAGACGGTGATGACCACTGGGATGACACAAAAGGCAAAACAGTGCTGAGAAAAGGGGATAAAGGAGTGTCCACCACTGAAACATCTCTATCACACCCTCCAAGGCTCAGGGTCCATTGTGGAAGAGGTGGCAGAAAGAATGTAAGAGCCTAAGGAAGCCTAAGCCTCCTTACATACAAATGTCCATACAGAAATTGGCCTTGATATCAAAGACCTCATAGTGATTATCAATGCCTACACAAGACCCTCATAATAGGAGAAAAAGGTGATGACATCAAATTAAAAGAGAGCCTAATGGAGAGAGGGAGGGGATATGATAGAGAGCAGAGTTATGAAGGAGAAGGTGGGGTGGGGAGGGAAATACCATGGCTTTTTTCTGTAAGTACAGAAATTGTCAATAATATATATATATATGTTTAAAATATATATATGATAAGCAATGAAAAGGGCAATTGAAGGAAAGAATAGGTTGCTCGTCCTACTACCTAGTTAAAGATAAGACCCACAAAAAGTATAGTCATGGAGCATGGATAATAGGCTAACAGACAAAAGAATGAAACTGTATGAAATATCTAAATATAGGTCCAACTGCATACGGATTGTATATATACTTAACAGGCAATGTTGTAATCAAATAGGAGTAGAAAAATAGTTAATGATATAAGAGTAATTGGATATTCATATCACAGAGTAGATTGTTTCTTATAACATGTACAAGGAAAAATTTATAATTGATAAGATACTTAAATGTAATTTTTAACAAATATTTATTTATTCATTCATTTGAGAGAGAGAAAGAAGCAGAGAGAGAGAGAGAATGGGCATTTCAGAGCCTCTAGCCACTGCAAACCAATTCCAGATACATGTACCACCTTGTGCATCTGGATTATATGGGCAATAGGGAATTAAACCGCGATTCTTGGGCTTTGCAGGCAAGCACCTTAACCACTAAGCCATCTCTGCAACCTTAACTGTAAAATTGTAAGATGTAAAAATACTAGAAGAAAGCATAGGTAAGTTTTCTCAAACCTGGGAGAAGACGAATTTAAACAATGTAGAAAGAGATTAAAATATATGATAAATAAACATGTTAAATATTAAAAAATATCATAAGTAAAGTGGAAACATAAATGCTAACTGGAAAAATATTTGCAATTTCCATGAAAGAAAGGGGTTTGTGTCCCTAAATTATCAAGAAAAAAAAATCTATGGGAAATTAAACAATACTATGAATAGAAACCCAGGAAAGGAAATGTAAATTACTCATCCAGATGAAAATGTTCAACATCACTCATTCTGCAGAATAATGCCAAATGGACATTATTCTCACTCATCAGACTGTCCAAAGTTTAAACATTTAGTAACATATTCTGTTAGGCCTTTGGAAAGAAATTTTATTATTTTCTGGCTAAATGCCATATGATGCAACTCCTAGAGGTCAGAATTAAGTAAGATCTAATAAAATTATGTATGGTTTTACCATTTGAATCAGCAGTTTCATGTCAAAGATTATAAAACAATTATACAATGAGCCCTTACTTCCCCCAGCAAGATATATTCATTGTCTCATTGTTTTTTAATAGACAAAGAGTAGAAATGCAAATCTCCACTAAACAAAAGGACATTTGATTTGTTTAAAAAAATCTGTTTTAAAATTCCATAATAAAGCCTAATGCTTTGTATTTCAATAAAAATTTTAAAAATAAATCATAGGGTATTTAAATGTTGGTTTAATTTCATCAGTAAGAAGAAATGAGGATTGTATCTAATACTGTATTTGTTATCTTCCTGAGTCATGCAGATGTTTTACAAGACTATAAAACACAAATTTTCAAAAACATTAATTCTGAAACATTGTAAACAAATGAAATTGGCTGTGTATGAGTTACTATCTCAACCACCTGAAGAAAAGTTATTTCTAGTATGGTAAAATGTAATGATTTGACTGCTCATCCTTAAAAGAATATTTTCTACCAACAAAAAAGTGCTACAGGGCTGGAGAGATGGCCTAGCACTTAAGGCACTTGAGAGTAATGCCAAAGGAACAAGATTCAACTCCCCAGTACCTACATAATGCTGGATGCACAGGTAGCTTATGTGTATAGAGTTTATTTGCAGTAAGTAGAGGTCCTAACACACCCATTCTCTCTATATATCTGCATCTTTCTCTCTCCCTCCCTCCCTCCCTCTGTCTCTCAAATAAATAAATAAATATTTTAAAACAAAAATATTAATTTATATATCTAACTGAGAAAGATAAATGTGATTGTACCTTTTGTGATGACTATATGGATGCTTCATTATAACATGCTTGTTAAAATTTCCCAGAACATATTTTGCCATCTTTATGAAAATAAAAATATTTTATATTCAAAAATTTATTAATTTAAAGTAAAAATATTTTATTATTATAAAAAGAAAAACTACAAAGGAATCTCAATTGATTAAGGGTATTTCTATTTTTAGTGGTAATATTGATGCCATTACTCATGACTCTGATATGTGTGTGGGATAAAGCAGTTGGTAAATTATGATGGTGTTGAGAGTATAAGCTAGGCCCTTGGAGACTAGAGATAAGTGCAGAATCAGAAAAATTAACTAAAGCCCCTATAATACTAATTTTGGTTGTAAGTAGCATAAATTAATGTTGTGCCTTCCTTTTAAAATGAGCACTTCTTATGTCTATCTCCTAAAAATGACAGTTCAACACCTGAGCACCCTAATTCGATAGACTGTCTCCACTTAGAATTTACCACCTGAACAAACTACAGTATCTATAAAAAAATTACTGGCTCTAGGTACTAGACAATGAATATATAAATTTTTCAGCTCAGAAAGAAAAGGAAATTATCAAAGTCTGCTAGATTTTAATAAAGCATACCAAAAGATAACTTGATGAGGATCTTACCTAATCTATGATGTATAAAGATCAGAATGAATGGCTGTCCTCATAAATCTTAAAGCAATATGATGTATTCATGTTTTAAATTATTCTATCAATGAACACTGAAAGCCAACACACTGGATACCATTAAAGGATGTTTAGAGAACCAGTACATAATTTTGAAATATTTTTGTCTTTCCTGTGTGAATTGTGCCTCAGGGTAATCAAGTAGTTGATAGAAAATTACTATTTTTTAAATAGAAATCAGTAACTAATTAATACTAGCACCATTTTTTTGGAATATAATAAAACAATGGATCAAAACCATTAGAGGAAAAACTGACAGAGATTTTGTAATAGAAGCATCAAGTTGGACTTGCAGTCAAGATGGGGTCTGCCTAACCACACCGCACCTCCATCATCAAAAGATGAAAGGCAAGACCTTGAGGATTTATTGGGTCTTGTAAGGGTAAGCAGACTCTAGCCTCCAGGGGAGGACACAAAGGAGCAAAGAAGGGAATCCACTGATTCCCACACTCCGGTAGCAAACCAGTCCCCAACCCCCTCAAATAGATGACTGGACCATAGTTCCAGCTGCAGATTCCTCCTGCACTAACCACAGGCAAGGGAACCAAGGCCAGCAAGACAACATGACACATGCCTCCACACTTGTGAACACCATCCCACTCACCACCAACCCCCACCCCTATGTGTGAACCCAGGCCAGCAGGCTAGCATTCCCTCAGAGGATAAACAGGTGGACACCTTCCCACATACCACTGCCCACCACCCTGGGAATAGACCCAGGCCAGGAGGGCAGCAGGCTAGTGCTCCCCCCGGGGACCTCCACACACACACACAAACACCTTCCCACTTGCTGCTGCCACCACCCTGTGCCACAGCCCCCCACCCCTGTGTCAGGACCTAGACCAGCAGAATAGCATTCCCCCAGGGGACCTCTACATACAAACACCATCCCATTCCCTGTCATTCCCCACCACACTACTTGGACCCAGGTCATCAGGCTAGTGGTCCCCCACCACCACCAAGGACCTCCACATGCCGCTGCCCCTCCATGCTCAGACCGAGACCAACAGGCTAGGGTTGCCCCTTCCTAGGCTCTGCCACCACAGGGGACCTCCACACCCCTCTCCTGCATAATACCTGACCCAAAACAGTCCCATATCCCCACCCTGCCCTGTCACAGGACCCAGCAGTCTCATCCACTCCCTGCTACAGGGTCCCAAGGGGCCTGCTATCCCATTCCTTCACCCTTCAGCATTACAGAATCACCACTCTCCCAGCCTCTCCCCACCCCCAGCCCACCCACAACACCAGTCTACTTTATCCCATTCCTCCCTACCCCCTGTCCCCTCAAGCCACCTGACCACATACCCCAAATCACCAAACAACAAAACCCTTTATCAGGTCCCCAGGCCCCCATGTGAGCCTCATGGGTTCCTTCCCTCTGAGCAAGCAGGCTCAATTGCCATCAGAAACCTAGTGGAAGCAAACATAAAAGGGTATAATCACTGAAGACACTTCAAGGGTAGATTACAGCTTCCTTAGAAATTAAAGAAGACCCATACACTGTGATGGGAAGACCACAGTGGAAAAGGAATAACATGAAAATTCAAATACAAGTCAATCCAATAGAACCATCCAGTCCCACAATGGATGTCTCTAATCAAATCAGAGAAGAGACATTAAGATCAGTACCTCAAAATGAAGATACAAGCTATGCAACCCTGACCAAGCAAATATTAGAACTTGCAGAAAAGCAACAAAGGGCTGATAATCATATGAATGCTGTCCTCTCTATATTAGACCTAATAGATAAGAACAAAGAAAGATTCCAAAGACAGTTAAATGATCTGAAGGAGAGGAAAAAAAAAAAAAAAAAAGAGGATCTCAGTAATCAGCTGGCTAAGCTGAATGAACACATAAAGAAATGCAAGGATGAATTCCAAGAAGAATTAAGAAAATCAGAGAATGACATGTAAAGGAAACTTGACAGAGGTATGGAAACTATGCATAAAAAAGTTGTAAAAAATTCAAACCAAATTGAACAAGCTCAAAACTCTGTAGCAGCTCTCAAGAACAGAGTCAGCCATGTGAAGGATAGAAACTCAGCTCTGGAAGACAAAACAGAAGAAACAGTTCATGAGTCAAAAAGTTTCAATAAGTTCAAAAAATTTTGAGAACAGAACCTGAGGGAACTGTGGGATACCCTTAAAAGTCCCGACATTCAGATCATGGGAATACTAGAAGGAAAGAAATTCAGACCAAAGGCATGGAGAACTCATTCAACAAAATCATTGAAGAAACCTTTCCCACTCTCCCAAGAGAAAATCCCATCAAGTTACAGAACTCCAAACAGAATGGACCAAAGAAAAAATTCTCTAAGACATATTACAATTAAGCCTCTAAAATACCAATGAAAAAGTCCTAAAAGCAACTAGGGAGAAACAGCACATTATATCAGAATTGCTTTAGACTTCTTAATGGAAACCCTGAAAGTCTGAACTGGAAAACGGAAATGTCTAAGAACCAATGGCTTCCAACCCAAACTATTCTACCCAGCAAAAGTATATCTCATAATAGATAGTGAAAGAAAAACATTCCATGATAAAATTCAGCTTTACAACTGTATGAGCACAAAGCCAAAGGTTTAGAAAGTACTTCAGGGAATTCTCCACATAGAAGAATCAAATGATCAACCTAAAATGCCTATAAGAAACATATCACAATAACCAAACTCATACAAGGCACAAAAAACTACAAAATCCAAGAAAACACAAAACCACATAAACTAGCATGATATGGCAGGGATTAAATCAAACCTCACAACCATTACCCTAAATATTAATGTCATTAATTCACCAATCAAGAGACATAAGATAACAGGGTGGATCATAAAATTAGACCCCTCAATCTGTTGTCTTCAAGAAACCCACCTCACCACTAAAGACAGACACCTGCTCAAGGTGAAAGGGTGGAAAATGATTTTCCAAGCAAAGAGAAATAAGAAGCAAGCAGGCATACCTATATTAATATTGGATGAAATACACATCAAACCAAAAGTAATTAAAAAAAAAAAAACAAGGAAGGCCACTTCCTACTTAACAAGAGAACCATCCAACAAGAGGATATCACAAGTATCAATCTTTATGCCCCAAACACAGGTGCACCACAGTTCATAAAACAACACCTACTTGACAACAAAACAGAAATAACCACCAACACCATTAATATTCCACTATCAGCAATAGATAGAACATCCAAATAGAAAATTAACAGATATGAGAGAGCTCAACAAAGTCACAGGTCAATTAGACCTAATGGATACCTACAGAATATTCTACCCAAAATCCAGACTACACATTCTTCTCAGAAGCCCATGGAACCTTCTCTAAAGTAGATCATATTCTGAGTAATAAAGCCTGCCTCCATATATTTAGGAATATATTGACATAATTTCCTGCATGATATCCTATCAAACTACTGTATTGCTAAAAATTAATGACAAAACGTGCACCAGGAAACCCATGAGCTCGTGGAAGCTGAACAACACACTTTTAAACAATAAATGGGTAGTGGACAAAGTTAAAAGTGAAATTGTGAAATTTCTAGAAATGAATGACAATAAGAACACATCATACCAAAATTCATGGGACACAATTAAGGCAGTCCTCAGGGGAAAATTCATAGCACTAAATGCCTTCATAACAAAGACAGATCTCAAGTTAATAACCTAACCATCCACCTAAATGCACTAAAAAAGCAAGAAGAATCCCATCCAAAAAGCTCCAAAGAGAAAGAAATAATTAGGATCAGATCAGAAATTAATGAATTGGAAACTAAGAAAACAATAAAGAAAATTGGTAAAACAAAGAGCTTGTTCTTTGAAAAAAACATACAAGATTGATAAACCCCTGGCCAATTTGATCAAACAAAAGAGAGAGAGAGAGAGAGAGATTCTTCAAATTAACAAAATTAGAAATCAAAAAGGAGAGATCACAACAGACATAAGTGACATTGGGAGAATCATCAGGACTTATTTTATTTCAAAAACCTCTACTCCACAAAACTGGATAATATGGAGGAAATGAATAAATTCCTAGATGCATACCACCTACCAAAGCTAAACTCAGACCAGATTAATCTCCTAAACAAACTTATCACACCCATTAAGATTAAAAAGGTAATCAAAAATCTCCCCCAAGAGACCAGGACTAGATGGCTTCTGAGCTGAATTCTATCAAACCTTCATGGAGGAATTGAAACCAATTTTTCTCACTGTTCCACACAATCAGGGAGCAGGGAAAGCTCCTCAACAACTTCTATGGAGCTATTATCAACCTAATACCAAAACCAGGAAACATTCCTCAAGAAAAGAAAACTATGGCCTATTTCCCTGATACAAAGATACAAAGATCCTGAACAAAATACTTGCAACCCAAATTCAGCAGCACATCAAAAGTATTGTCCACCTTGATCAAGTAGGCTTCATCCCAGGAATGCAGGGATGGTTCAACATACAGAAATCTGTCAATGTATATACCATATATATAAGCTTAAACACATGATTATTTTGATAGATGGAGAAAAGGCCTTTGACAAAATACATTACTTCATGATCAAAACATTGAAAAGAATAGGCATGGATTGTTTAAAATTAAACATAATGAAGACTATATATAAAACTCCTAAAACCAAAATAATACTTAATGGGGAAACACTGAAGGAATTCCTATTGAGATCAGGAACAAGACAGGGCTGTCCAGTCTCAGATCTGCTCTTCAACAGAGAAATGCAAGTCCTAGATTAAGCAATAAGAAAGGAGAAAGAAATAAAATGGATGCAAATTGGAAAGGAAGAAGTTAAGTTAGCCCTATTCTATACAAAAGACATGATTCTATACATAAGAAATGACTCTATACATAAGAGACCTGAGAACCTCCATCTTAAAACACATAAAGGTTATTAATTCCTTCAGCAAATTAGCAAGATACAAAATCAATGCACAAAAGTCAGTAGCCTTTCTATATGCAAAATACAAAGATACAGAGAAATAAATAAGTGGCATTGTCCCATTTTCAATAGCAACAACAACAAAAACACCTTGGAATAACATTAACCAAGGATGTAAAAGACATACACAATGAAAACGTAAAAACACTCAGGAAAGAAATTGAGGACTACTTGAGAAAATGGAAAGACTGCCCATGCTCTTGAATCGACATAATTAAAATTGTGAAAATGGCAATCTTACCAGAGGTAATACACATATTTAATGCAATACCAATAAAAATCCCAAGATTGCTCTTCATAGAGATAGAAAAAATAAATGATCTCAAAATTCATACTGAATGGCAGAAGGCCTCGGATATCCACGCATATCCTCAAGAAAAGATACACATCTGGAGGCATCACCATACCTGATACAAAGCCATAGTATTAAAAATAGCCTGTTAATGGCATAAAAACTGGATTATAGACCAATGGAACAAAATTGTGGACCTGAACTTTGGGTCAAGTAACTACAGCTACTTGATATTTGACAAAGGCCCTAACAATGTAGGCTGGAAAAAGTCAACATCTTCAACAAATGTTGCTGGACAATCTGGATAACAGTATGTAGGAAAATTAAACTCAATCCACACATCTCTCCATGCACAAAAATCAAGTCCAAATGGATCAAAGACCTCAATATAAGAATGGGAACTCAGCTACTACTGGAAATAAAAATAGGAGGAACTTTCCATGATATAGGAATGGGAAAAGACTTCCTGAACAAAACCCCAGTAGCTCAGGAACTTAAACAGTCACTCAACTATTGGGATCTCATGAAGCTGAAAAGTTTCTTCACAGACAAACATACAATAAGAAAAGCCCATAGATTACTCACAGAATGGGAAATTTTGGTGGCTATACAACTAACAGAGGCCTAATTACTACAATCTACAAAGAACTCAAACACCTAAACAATAAAAAGTCAAACAACCCACTCACAAAATGTGGCAAAGAACTGTACAGTCAATTCTCAGATGAAGAAATACAAATGGCAAACACACACAAAGAAAATGTTTATCATTCCTAATCATCAGGGAAATGCAAATTAAAACAACCATGAGATTCCACCTTACCCCATTAAGGATAGTGAACATTAAAAAAAAAAATCATCAAGCCAGGCGTGGTGGCACACCTCTTTAATCCCAGAATTTAGTAGGCAGAGGTAGGAGAATCACCATGAGTTCAAGGATACTCTGAGACAGCATAATGAATAATTCCAGGTCAGACTGAGCTAGACTGAAACCCTACTCTAAAAAATCAAAACAAAACAAAAAACATCAAACAAGCTGGGCATGGTGGCACACTCCTTTAATCCCAGCACTCAGGAGGCAGAGGTAGGAGGATCACCATGAGTTTGATGCTGCCCTGAGATTACCTAGTGAATTCCAGGTCAGCCTGGGCTAGAGTGGGACCCTACCTTGAAAAAACATCAAACAATTGCTAGTGAGGATGTGGAGAAATAGGAACCCTCATTCACTGTCAGTGCAATACAAAATGGTACAGCCACTATGGAAAGCAACATGGACACTCCTAAAAAGGTTGACTATAGAATTATATCAGATCAAGTTTTTCCTTTACTGGGCATTTAGCCTAAAAGCTCCATGCTTCAGTTCAGAGAGATTTTCTTAACCATATTTATAGCTGTTCAAATCATAATAGCTAAGAACTGGAATCAACCCAGATGTCCACCATTAGACAAATGGATAACCAAGATGTGGTGTATCTACATGATGGAATTCTACACAGCAGTAAGGAAAAATGACACAATGAAATTTGAAGAAAATTGGTTTAGCCTGGAACAGATCATTTTTAGCAACCTCACCCAATCACAGATAATTTTCTCATGGTCTCATCTGTAGCTACTTACCTGAATCTGCTGATATACCTAATAAACATTGAGAACCAGACAATAGGGAAGGTGGGGCAGGAAGGGAGGTTAAGGGTGGGGATGTGGGACACAAAACTGGAACAAAATGGCAATGGTACCATAAAACACTACATCCTAAGAGATATACTAAATGATTGAATCTTCCTCAGATTCTTAGAGGGAATACCTGAATCACAGGGCCCTGGAGACAGTAAGATGAAGACTAACCTTAATCTTCTCCTGTTTCTCTCTCTCCCTCTCTCTCTCTCTCTCTCTCTCTCTCTTTCTTCTCTCTTTCTCTTTTATATTACCTATCTTTTTCCCCCACTTTTCCTAGGCTCTGCCTGTAAATCCCAGTACCAGCATGTGGTTAACATCCACAATGAGCTGCTGAAGAGAGAGACCTACATGGTTTCCCAAAAGAAGATTTCTCTCAGAGTACTTGATAACACACCAAAGGTTAGTGGTAAGACCCTACTGCTGAAGACACCATATGCTGTTGGAACAGAACAGGGAGTGACTTGGCTGGAACCTGGAAGAAAGTCATCCCAGACAGTTAGCTTGTCTAGTGTCAAAAGGTGCCACATGAGCACTGGGGAAAAATGACCAACATCTACCCAAGCAACTAATGGTTTAAGGTACTCAGCAGCAAACAACTCAATGTGATGCTCACCCAAGTGCAATAGTGGCACACAGCCATGGTGGGTAACCAACTGCTCTTGATTTGGCTAACTGATCCACTCAGTGGAATGGAACCCATAGCTGGAACTGGGAAACAAGTCAGATCCATATCCAAAAAAAAAAAAAAATGAGCCCACTCTCCATTATCAAGCTCCCACCAATTTGGGCCTACAAGAGGGCTTACCCCTATTAAATTCTCTCTAAAATAATAATGGTTATCCCACTTACTTTTGCTGACTTTACTCTTTGCTGGAGAATTTGCTTCTCTTTTTAATGGATGTAGATCTTGAGGAGAAAATCAGCCCGTTGCACCTCACCAGGGCCCCAGCTGAAACCAAGAGTAATTTGGTAAATGAACAAGAGTTCTGTTTTCTTGATGAACCTGGCACCAGCACAATGGTGTAGGAGATAGACCCTCAACACTCAAATCCTACCGAACCAGATATCCAGAAACACAGAGGTTCCCAAGACCTCATCACTGAAGTTGACCTAAAATGAACCCAACATGGCTCAGGTAAATTTGCAGAATAGGGGATGGAAAGATTGTTAGAGCCACATGTCAGGGCATTATGCACAGAGACATTGCCTCTTACCCATAACTGATGGCTAACCCCACAATGCATGACTCAAATTTCCCAATGAGGAGGGGCAGGACAGGGAGGAGGCTAATGATGGTGCCAACATGACTGTATACACACTGTATACATAATTATTAAAAAAATAAAGGAATAAAAGAGGTGGGAGGAACACAAAGATGATCAAGACTAACTGGAGGGTGGCACAAATTTGTTCCTTGAAGATATTGGCTTGGCTTTAGTTGCTTGTTGCTTATTACCTGTGTATTTCTATGTGGTGACATTACTTCAGGAAAATAAAGACTAATTAAAAAAGTGAACATTGAGTTTCCATAAGAAATCCCTAGAAATAATTGATATGTGTCTTCCTCAATATTTTCTAATTTTATCAAGATATATTGAGTAATATAAAAGCATGAACTAAACATACATCAAAACCTTTCATTTGATTTTGTGTAAAGATATATGAACATCTAAAAGGCATGAATAAAAATAAGTTGCTTTAAAAGAAATAACGTATCAAGTTGCATAGCCTGAGAACACTGAATAATCTTTATATTATTAATTAAAGAAAAAAAATCATGGGATTTCACCTGATGCAATAAATGGTAGATTAGTTATATGAGCTACTCTTATATTGAGTTATTATCTGAACTACACAGAGAAAAGTTATTTCAATTGACTTGAACTTAAATATATAATTTCTAAGAGCAAGAAAATTGCAAAGAAATCTCAATTGATTTTTGGTATTTATATTTTCAGTGGTAATACTGATATAATTATTCTGACATTCTGAGGTTTCTTTAAATATTGATTTTATTTTATTTATTTGAGAGAGGGACGGGAACAGATAGAGAATGGGCATCTAGGACCTTTAGCCACTGCAAACTAACTCCAGACGCATGTGCCACCTTGTGCATCTGACATATATGGGTCCTGGGGAATCAAACCTGGCTTCTTTGACTGTGCAGGCAAGTATGTTAAACATTAAGCCATCCTTCCAGCCCTGGAGTATTTTTACCATAAATTTAAAGTGAAATCTGATTCCACCAACACATCTGAATAGTAGTTCAATCATAAAATATTGTCAATACTTCAACATTTTATCCTTACAAAGTATGGCTTCATTTAGTCCAATCTAGTATCTAAATCAACAAAAAATGATGTTAAATTACAATCTACAGTAAAGCAATTTGCAAATTCCAAACAAAATTCCTCATCCAGTTTGGCAATAGTAACAATAAAATTTCAAGGAAAATTTAAAAGGTGACAAAAGAGTAGTTACACCCCAAAAAGACTTATAAGATTCATAGCTAAAACACAAAAGTTAGCTTTCTGGGGTCACAATTTTCTACTGGAAAAGGCAGAGATAATTAGGAAAACTTACAAGCTAGATATTTCATTATAAAAAGGAATCACTGCTAATGTCTTTTAATGACATTGTGGTTATTTTTAAGGCATAACCTAGATGTCATATAATTCTTTTATTCAAGTGACTGAGGCAGGATTTTGACAACTTGTGGGCCAGTCTAAACTACATAGCAAGACTGTGGAAAAAAAATTTAAGATGGGAAAAGTGGGAGGGAAAAAAGAGAAAGACAAGGAGAAGAATAAATCTTTTAGAAGTACAGAAACTAGAGTATATTACAGACAACATTCAGTTATTCTGAAATTTGCTTCACTGTCATCATAGGAAAGAAAGGAGATCCACATATCTATTAACAGGAATAGATGCTAACAACTGTGGAAGGTAGATGTTAGCATGACTCTTTGTTAAATCTATTCTATATCTGTGTTCAAATGTTTTACTTAAAATATGGAGAAGGAATCCAGAGGGTGTGCACAGTGCACAGGCTGGAGCTTCTGATTCCTTCTTCACCTCCAAGTTTCCTGGTCCTGGAAGCCCTGCTGCCTAAACCCTGTGGGCATGCTGCTGAGGCACTGCCCTTGTTCCTCCTTCCTGACTGAATAGCACCTTGGTCCAAAAATCACAGAGAGTGTTTGCACAGAGTGAGTAGGACAGACAACCTAGTTCCTTCCCCACCTCTCAGTTCCCTGGTCCCAGTACCCCTGGTGCTGGCATGGGGAGGTCTAGTCCTTGTGTGTATGCTATGAAATCAGACCGCGTGCTCTGGCTTCCTGATTGACTGGCTACTGGGTCCCCAAATCCCTGTTTCTCTGAGCCAGAGGAGGAACAGGCCACTGTAGATGCTGCCCTCTTGCACCTGGTTCCCCAGCTTCTCAGCTCTTGGTTCTCTAATTCCTGATTCTCTTGTGCTAAAGAGTGCACACAAGTGGAATGAGTAGCTAGAGCTCCCCAGTTCCCCAGTACATTTGATGTACTTGCAATCTTTATAATCTGCACATCTTCAGTTATTCCCCATTCTACAACAATCCAGTCCACATTCAAAACAAAATACTCACTGAAGATCCAAAGTCACAAAACTGATAGATCTCCACCAAGGATGCCTAGTCCCAAATTTAAGACTCCAATGAAATCACAGGTAAAACAACAGAAATTGAGTCCCCAAATGAAAACACAACAGACTATGTGACCCTGATCACAAGAATTGCTGAACTGGAAGCATAGAATGAAAAAACAAGCAAGCACATAAATGAAATTGAGCACAATCATCTCTTAGAGAACTCAGCTTTTGTTACTAGGCTTAACTTAATTGAAGAATATAAGATAAGCCTCAAAAACATATAAATGAAATGAAGGTGAGTAAACAAATAGAATAACCAATAACCAGCTGATTAAGCTTAATGAAGACATGATCAAATGCCAGAATGAATTCAGGAAGCTTCAAGAATATCAGGCCTTGAAGTGAAATCATACCTCAAAAAAGAGATGGACATTATGCAAATTAACACAACAGAAAACAAAAATCAAATAGAGTTTTCCAAAACCTCACTAGACTCCCTCACTGAGTCACTCATGTGGAAGACAGAACCACTAACCTGGAAGACAAGACAGAAGAAAATGATTGGAAGGCTAAAAATTTTGCTAAATTAAAAAAACCATGCAAACAGAATATGAGGGGACTATAGGACACCCTAAAATAACCAAATATCTAAATCATGGGTATACCAGAAGGGGAAGAAATGCAGGCCAGTGGCATAGAGAACATATTAAACTAAATTATTGAAGAAAATTTTCCCAGTCTTGAAAAGAGAGGCCCATCCAGATACAAGTAGCTCACAGAACAGCAAACAGTCATGACCAAAAAAGAAATATTAAATATTAATGGTCTTAATCACCCATTAAAAGATATAAATTAACAGTGTGGATCAGAAAAATGGACTCCTCTCTGCTTTCTTCAAGAAACCCACATCACCACTAAAGATAGATACCTCTTCTGGGTAAAAAGATGAAAAATAATATTCCAAGCAAATGGAAATAATAAAAAAGCAGGTATTGCTATATTAATATCTGATAAAGTAGATTACAAACCAAAAGTAAGTAAACAGGACAAAGAAAGTTACATCTTACTCATGAAGGAAACAATCCAACATGAGGATATCACAAAACATAAATGTATATACACCAAACACTGGTGCACCACAGTTTACTAAAAAATATCTACTTGATCACAAAACAGAAATAAACACCAACACCATCATAGTTGGAGACCTAAAAACTCCACTGTCATTAATAGACAGATTATTCAAGCAGTAAATAAACAGGGAAACAAGAGTCCAACAACATTATACATAAACTAGACCTAACAGCCATCTACAGAATTTTCCACACCAATTCTACAGAATACACATTCTTCTCAGCAGCCCATGGAAACTTCTGCAAAAATAGATCATATATTAGGTCATAAAGCATGCCTCCATAAATTCAGGAAAATTAACGTAACTCATATCAGATCACAATGCTCTAAAGCTAGAAATTAACAAGAGACACATCTCGAATTCCATAAGATCTTGGAGACTAAGAAATACAAATTTATAAACAATCTCTAGAATTCTTTTGTGTGTGTGTGTGTGTGTGTGTGTGTGTGTCTGTGTGTGTGTGTGTGTGGTTTTTCAAGGTATGATCTCACTCTGGTCCAGGCTGACCTGGAGTTCTCTATGTAGTCCCAGGGTGGCCTCAAACTCATGGTGATCCTCCTACCTCTGCCTCCCAAGTGCTGGGATTAAAGGCATGTGCTACCACCCCTGGCTAGAATTGAATAATAATGGAAACACCACCTACCAAAATTTACGGGACACAATGAAAGCAGCCCTAAAGGAAAAATTCATATCACTAAGTGCCTTCCTCCTAACAAAGAGAGAGAAATCCCAAATAAATAACCTAACCATCCACCTAAATGCATTAGAAAAACCAGAAGAATCCAAACCTAAGAGCTTCATATTGAAAGAAATAATATCAGAGCAGAAATTAATGAATTGGAAACAAAGGAAACAAAATCAATGAAACAGAGAGCTGGTTCTTGAAAAAAAAAAAATAAACAAGCTTGATAAATCCTAGGCCAATTTGATCAATGAAGAAAGTGAAATCTCAAATTAATAAGTTCAGAAATGAAAAGGGAGAGGTCAAAACAGTCATCAATAAAATTGAAAGAATTATCAGGACATACTTCCAAAACCTCTACTCTACAAAATTGGATAATCTGTAAGAAATGGATAAATTTCTAGACAAATACTGACTACCAAATCTCAACTCAGAGCATATTAATCTCCTAAACAAACCTATCACATGCACTGAAGCTCAAAAAATAATCAAAAACCTCCCCAAAAAGAAAAGCCCAGGACTGGATGGCTTTTCGGTGGAATTCTATCAAACCTTCATTGAAGAAGTGAAACCAATTTTTTTTCTTTTTTTAATATTTTTATTTACATTTATTGATTTATTTGACAGAGAAAGAGGGAGCGAATGGGCACACCAGGGCCTCCAGCCACAGCAAACGAACTCCAGATGCATGCACCTTCTTGTGCATCTGGCTAACGTCGGTCCTGGGGAATCGAACCTGGGTCCTTTGGCATTGCAGGCAAATGTCTTCACTGCTAAGCCATCCCTCCAGCCCCAATTTTTCTAAAAATGTTTCATATAGTTAGCAAATAGGAAATACTCCCTAACTCCTTTTATGAAGCTAGTATTACCCTAATTGCAAGACTAGACAGAGACTAAACAAGAAAAGAAAACTGTAGGTCTATATCCCTGTGGAACTTAGATGCAAAGATCCTGCACAAAATCCTTGCAAACCAAATTCAACACATAAAAAGCATTATCCACATTAATCAAGCAGAACTTATCACAGAGATGCAGGGCTGGTTCAATACATAAAAATCAGTCAACATAATACACCATGCAAATGAACTTAATCAGAAGAACCACATGATCACTTCAATAGATACAGATAAGGCATTTGCAAAGCACAACATCACTTCATGATCAAAACACTAAAAAAAGTGGGCAAGGATAGTTTATGTCTCAACATATTAAAGTCTATATATAAAGCACCTAAAGCCCAAATAATGCATAATGGGGAAAGAACCAATGACTTCCCAGGAAATTAAACAATCTCTCAACCAATGGGATCTCATGAAGCTAAAAAGTTTTTGCACAGACATACCATAACCAGAGCAAATAGATTACCCACAGAATGGGAGAGTTTTCACCAGCTATACTACTGATAGGGGCCTAATTTATAGAATCTACCAAGAACTCAAAAGCCTAAACAATAAAATAAATCAAACAACCCACTGTAAAAATGAGAACTGAATAGGAAGTTCTCAAAGGAAGAAATACAAATGGCTAATGCACACTTAAGAAAATGTTCAACATCCACAACCATCAGAAAATGCAAATTAAAACAACTAGGAAATTCCAATTCATTACAGTAAGGTTGGTAATCATTACAAAAAATCAAATACCAACAGATGTGGTGAGGATGTGGGGGAAGGGGAACCTCATTCACTGTTGGTGAGAATGCCAATTTGTACAACCACTATGGAAACCAATAGGGAGTTTCCTGAAAAGGATGAACATAGAGCTACCAACAGATCCAGTTATTCCTTTACTGGGCATTTACACTAAATGCTCTATGATTCGCTATGGAAATATTTGCTCAATCATGTTTATGGATGATCAATTCATGGTAAATAACTAAGAAATGAAATCAATTCAGATGCCCATCATTGTATGAATGGATACTAATGCTGCTGTATATATACAAAATGGAATTCAACTCAGCAGTAAGAAAAAAATGATACAACAAAATTTGTAGGAAAATGGATGGACTTAGAACAGGTCACACACTTAGCAAACCAAAGTCACAGAAAGATAAACACTGCATATTTTTACTTCTCTGTGGTTCCTAACTGGATCAGCTTGAGTTGCTTGCATACCAGATAGGCAATTTGAGGCCTATACAATAGGGATGGAAGGGTTTGGTGGGAAGGGAAAGGGAGGGTGGAGGGATAAACACAAAACTAAACCCAAAATGAACTGGTACTATAGAAACCTTTCTCCTCAAAGGTAGACTAAAACATATAACCCTCAACAGTACTATAGGGGAGCACACAAAAAGAACCCCGGAGAGTGTAGGATGAAGACTAACCTTAAACTTTGGCTGTCACCTGTACCTTGCAGTACCAGAAATAGGTGCTACCCACACTGACCTGTTGATTGGAGAGACCTATGAGGTCCCCAAAACAAAACAGGCTTCTCTCAAAGCACTTGATTACCTACCCAAGGTAAAAAAAAAAAAAAGGTAAAACCTTATGCTGAAGACATCATATGCTGCTGGCACAGAACATGGAGACACCTGGCTGGAATCCAGAAAGGAGCCAGTCCCCAGGCAGTCCATCTAAGTGCTGGAAAGCACTATGTGAGCTACTGAGGAAAAGTGGCAAATAAGGGTGTGAGCAAGCAGGGGGTCTGAGCTACTTGGAATCAGTCAGTCTGACAAGAAGTACACACTAGTGCAATGGTGACACAGAGCCTTGGTGGGTAACCAATGGCTATCTGGTTGGCTAAGGATCCACTCAGTGTAAAGCAACTCATATCTGGAACTGGGAACAAGATCTGAATCCTATGGAGACAAGGATTATGCTCTCCAATGTCAAGCTCCCACTAGTGTTTGGCTAAAAGAGGAGCTACCTCCATCATACTCTCCCTAAATTAATAACATTTATCCAATTTAACCTATGCTATGCTAACTTCAATCTCCTTTGGAGGATCTGTTTTTCTTTGTCAGAAGGTAGTGAGACCTGAGGACATAAACAAAACCCTCACATCCCCATCAAGGCCCAAATGAAACCACAAAGGAAGTGGGGAAATGAGCAAGAGTGCTGCTTCCATAGTGAGCCTGACAAGCAGCACCAGGGTAAAGAAGACACACACTGAGGATACTAAACATATATCAAAGCAGAAATCTAGAGGCTCCTAAGAACTCATCACTGAAGCGAATTTATAACACACCCCCTAAGGCTCAGAGCATTTTTCAGAAGAAGGGCAGAAAGATTATAAGAGTCACAAGTTGGGATGTCATGCCCAGAGGCACTGCCCCCCCCCCCAATAACTGACGGCTGCTCCCACAAGCCCATAACCTACAACCCCTGGGGAATACCAGTAACCCCATGCAGGAGGGCCCCCTGTGGAATGGAGCAGGAAGGAGGGAAAAGGAGGAGGGAAAACACATGATGTATCCATAAAAAATATGTTTCGAATAATAAAAATATGGACAAGGAAAATTTAGATTCCAATTATTGGAGAGTCATTGACAGTCTTCTTCAGGGAAGAATAATAGATCTTCACATTACAAAACTCTGACATACCCATTCTTATCTTGAAATTTTCTATGGGACACAGCAGAGCCCAAAATAATCCTGCAAGTCCTTTAAACCTCACTGTTTGAATCTCAAAGCAAAACTCTTTCCAGAACAAGTGGGTGGCTGATATTCTTCCCTTACAGCTTATTTTTCAAAGAGAGAAATGAAAGAAAAACAGCTACATGCAGGTCAGATTCTCCAATGTTCCAACAGATCAGCTAGGAAAAAATAAAAAAATCTTCCCCAAATAAACTGCTGTTGCATAACTCAAAGACAAGAAAGGTTGGGCAAAGCCTGTGCATCATTTTTGAACAAGACTTTAAACTACCTGAGCATAAAATAAAAGTGGCATATTCCTTTTTTTTCTCTAAAGAAATTAGTTTCACATTTTTCAAATACTCTTAGTCAGCCAAGACATAATAACTTTTGCTATCTGCAAAATTATGTCAATGATATTAATGTCCTTAAGAAAGCTTTTACCAAAAAAAGATTTAAGAATACATGTAAAGATTCCTGGCTTTTTTAGCATACCAGTTCTGGACTTCATCCTTGCCATCTATTAAACATTCAGTTCCTGCTGCTCTGAAAACAGCAGCTTCCTTTTCTGCTGTTCCCTTATCACATGAATCTTTGTTGAGGTAGATACACTAGAAGGTAGCCCTCCATGCTTCTGCCCTCAGGTATTCACACAACTGAATCTATCATCTTTTCCTTCTTAGAGTTGGTGGGAACTGGGACTTTCTGCTAACCAATATAATGTAGCAAAAATGACTAGATGTCACCTCTGTAACTAGATTATGTGACTCTGTTAGACGGAGGTTGTAGGCAGTTACTACTATGAGTAGCTGATGATAAATATATGTTTGGTTAATTCTGTCTTCCTAGAATACACTTGAAACCCTTATTCTGGCCTTGAAGAGCTAGTCAAGGGCTACAGTGTGAGAGGGAAAGGCCACATGGCAGGTAGCCAGAAGCTAGCTAAGATTCGATGGTTTTCATCCTATGATCACAGGAAGCAGAAATTTAACAAACACTTAAAGCTAGAAGGAGAATGCTAGCTATAAAAAGGCATATAATTTGTGAGACATTGGGCAGAGGACTCAGATAAACCATGTCTATAATCCTGATCATTGGAATCTGGGCAAGAATAAAGATGCACTTTTTGAAGCTGCATGTGGCTGTGCATACTTTTAGTCTCAGAAATCAGGAGGCAGAGGTTTGAGGCCACCCTGAGACTACATAGTGAATTCCAGGTCGTCAGCCTGAGCTACAGTGAGACTCTACCTCAAAAACAAACATAAAAAAAAAAAAGATGAACTAGGTGGTTATGAGTTAGACACAATAAAAAATAACACAAATTGGGGCTGGAGAGATGGCTTAGCAGTTAAGCGCTTGCCTGTGAAGCTTAAGGACCCCAGTTCGAGGCTCGGTTCCCCAGGTCCCACGTTAGCTAGATGCACAAGGGGGCGCACGCATCTGGAGTTCGTTTGCAGAGGCTGGAAGCCCTGGCGTGCCCATTCTCTCTCTCTCCCTCTATCTGTCTTTCTCTCTGTGTCTGTCGCTCTCAAATAAATAAATAAAAAATTTAAAAAAAATAACACAAATGAGTAGATTCCCATGGTCTCTGTCATGTTCAAATTCATCTTTCTGTCTTTAATGACCCCACTCTTTTATTTACCTGCTAAATGGCTTGGCAAAATATGATGTCCTCAGACAAAATACCCTAAATACTTGCTCATACCTCCAATCTTGAGGTATCTGCAGTTTTCTTAATATGCATCTAATGCTGTAAATTTTATCTTACATTGTAATTGCCTATGGCCTGAATGCCTCACCAGACATTGTTTCCCTTTTACTCATTTATTTATTAATTCAACCAACATTGATCTCCTGTTCAGAACATATTGTGTTCTATGGTGAATACCAGAGACAGACATGAAGCCTTCTTTTAAGGGACCAAGACCATAATCCCACCTATTTTATGTGAAACATTTTTAAACAGATTTTGGAGCTCCATATGAAATCAATTTTTCACAAGCCAATTGTCAGATAATCAAAAAGTATAATGTATTGGGCTAGAGATGGCTATGCAGTTAACTTGCCTGAAAAGCCTAACAACCCAGGACCAAGTCTTCAGTCCTCCAAGAAAACTGGTTTCACAAAGTGGTGCATGCATCTAGAGCTTATTTGCAGTGGCTAGAGGTCCTGGCATGTCCATTCTCTCCCTCTCTCTCTCTCTCTCTCTCTCTCTCTCTCTCTCTCTCTCTCTCTCTTTCTCACTATCTCTCTTCCCTTGCAAATAAATAAAATTTAAGAAATAAAAAAGACATTAAAAAAGTACAATATGCCTTAAGCTGATTTTTCAGTTATTTCCCTTTGAGAGACAGAGACCAACTCATTGTAAGCCTTACAAAAACAGAGAAATGTATATAACAAGAGCCAACTTCTTGAACATTAAGATCTATTTGCAGTTAAAAAAAAAAAAAAACATAAAACTTGAACTGGACAGAGGGCTCAGAGATTAAAGCATTTGCCTGCAAAGCCTAACTACCTGGGTTTGATTCTACAGCTCCCAGGTAAAGCCTGATACACAAAGTGGTACATGCATCTAGATTTTGTCTGTAGTGGCTAGAGGCCCTGGAATGCCCATGTTCATGTTTTCTCTCTCTCTCTCTCTCTCTCTCTCTCTCTCTCTCTCTCTCTCTCTCTCTCTTCCCTCCCCCCCTCTATCTCTCTCTCTCACTCTCTCCTTGCAAATAAGTAATTATTTCTTAAATATATAATAATATAATAAATATATAATTTATATATACATATATACATATACATATATGTATACATAAAACCCATGAAAAATGAATCTTCAGCCGAGTGGATCTTAATGGGGAAAAGATTCCAGTAAAGCTGAGGAAATTGGACATTCAATATAACTGCAGCACACTATCCTAATGGCAGGTTATTACTCTTATCTGTTGGGTCAAAACACTCAAAGCAGCAATAATTTTAGGTGAACATGAGCAATAGTAGTCAGCCTAGTCACTCGGGAAAAAAATGGGATATAAACAGATTTCGATGATAAAAATAATCTTAGCAAATAGAAAACCAGGGACAAACTATTTATAAAAAAAGATGAGACTACCCTTCTCACCAAAGTAATTCAATATAAGTTGAATTCACTATTACAGGAATTACAATAATACCATATCATTAAACTATTAATATGATATGTAATAATAAAAACACATTCACTTAGTGACTGAGGAGTCAGTCTCTTAAGATCACTAAGATTTGAGTTGGAGGTATAGCTCATTAGTAAGACCCATGTTTAGCATACAAGAAGCCCACGATTCAGTCTCTAACACATTACCAACAAAAGAAATGAAAACTTCAGATTAGAATTAGAGATCTAAATATGTGACCTTGAGGAGAATTACATCCCTCCAATAGTCAGCTTTGAAGGATTTAAAATGAGAGAGAGAAACATGTTAATCTTCCAGATTTAAAAAAGGCAAAACAAACTCTTAAGAAGATATATCCCTTAGCACCCAAGCCCTACATGTGGCTCCTCCACAAGTATGACTACTGCTTTCTGTTTCTTCAGCTCATGTTTATCACTGGGGATTTGTAACTTCATGGAATTAATTCTACTGCTCCTACTTCAGTTTTATGTTTCTTTTATTCTTTCTTTTGAAATTTAGCATTAATTCTTCCTTCAATAATTGGTTTGGTACAGATGATTGACATCATCATTCTGCCTAGTATTTCTCTGTAGCTACAATTATCTCATTTCTCTCAGGGCATATTAAAATTTTCTTGCAGGTTTTTCATTCCATCTAACTTTTATTTTCAATTTTTATTTATTGTTTTTTTTATTAAAAAGGTTATTCTTTTAGACTCCCTCACCCCTGCCCCAATTATGCTAAAGATCTTCTTCCATGGGGTTGTTCAGTATTCAGTGTGGGGACCAAGAGGTCAGTTTCTGAGGGGGTGATGACAGTGTCTCAGGCTATTTCCACCCACTCTAAGTCTCTTACAATCTATCATCACCCTCTTCCTCAATGTTCCTAAACCTTGGTGGATAAGAAAGTGATCTGATGGGCTGAAGGGTTGGCTTAGCTGGTAAGATGCTACACTACAAAGCCAAAGGACCCAGGTTCAATTCCTCAGGACCCACATAAGCCAGATGCAAAGAAAAGGTAGTTTGCACTGGTTGGAGGCCCTGGTATGCCCATTCTCTCCCTCTCCCTCTCACTGCCTCTCTGTCTCTCTCTCTCTCAAATATATAGAAATAAAGTATAAAAAAATATTGAAAGAAATCTGATTTAGTATTGCTTTCTCTGTAGCATCTGGATCTCTGATGAGGTTTGAGTGACCAGTGTCTATTGCCATCTCTCTGGAATTGGTTTTCAGCCATGAGAGCAGTATTCATGTCATTGCTTCCTCTGTAATGATCTCTGGGCCCAGGGAGATGAGGTAGAGGTAGTCGGCTCTCTACTCTTTTATTTTTTTAATTTTTATTTATTTATTTGAGAGTGACAGACAGAGAGAGAAAGATGCAGAGAGAAAGAAAGAGAGAGAATTGACGTGCCAGGGCCTCCAGCCACTACAAACAAACTCCAGACACTTGCGGGGGAATCGAGCCTCGAACCAAAGTCCTTAGGCTTCATAGGCAAGCGCTTAACTGTTAAACCATCTCTCCAGCCTGGCTCTCTACTCTTGATGTACTGATATATCCTGGTTCTCCCCAGTATTCTCCACTATCTATCTATAAGATAGAATAGATTCTCCAACCAAAAGTGAGAATAGTTTGGATTAAAGGGGATAAGCCTAATTATTAGAGAGATATTGATGTATACGTCTATTCTTCTTAGTTAAATAGCAGTGGAGAGTCTCTCTGGAGCCCATTGATTTACTGCTCTAGGGAATATGGCTTTGTTCCCAGAGGCAGATATGAGCTATCTCCCATTGAGTGGGTCCTGAGTCCACTCTGAGCAGTTGGTTACTATGCACAAATGTACATTTCTTGCTCGGCTGGTTGATTTTGAATCAGGCAGGATCTCTTCCATATTCAATCTATTGACAATCATTATCCTCCAACTACTCTCGTAGCCCTTTCCAGAACTTTGAGGGCTAGCTGGGAGAGAACTGGTTTCCCTCTTAGTTCCAGCATGGTTACTTGATGTCCTGTGGCCACAGGATGTGGTATATTCAGCAACTGAGACTTATTGTTTTGCTCTTGCAGGTAACCAAGTGTTTTGACAATGGCTTGTTTTATTTTGAGGACCTTGTGTCTCCTGGCCAACAGTTTACAGTGGGGAGAACCCAATTCTGGCCCTGGAAATCACCAGCCAGAGCCCATGGTTTTAGGGTTGTGCTTTCTCCACCTTTTGTGGGGCCCTTCTGGTCAGGACCCCTATCCGCTTACTGAGGCAGATCATTCTCAGTGAACTTACTGCAATCACAGAAAGAAAATCACTGCATATTCTCACTCATCTACAGCACCTAATCTGAGCCTACCCAAGATGCTGGCATATCCAGCAAGCATATTGAGGACTAGACAATAGGGAGGGTGGGGAGAGAGGGGGAGGGCGAGATAGGGGGTAGGAGACACAAATCTAGTCCCAAACAGCAATGGTACCATAAAAATTTGACATCCTAAAAGGCAGAACAAATGGTTGAACCTTCACCAGGCCCTTAGAGAGAACACCAGAGCCACAAGACACTGCAGAGGGTATGATGAAGGCTGACCTTAATCTTCTACAGCTTCTCTCTCTCTCTTTCAATCTCTCTTCTCTCTAACTCTTTTATATTAGTTATCTTTTTCTTCCTTTTCTTAGTGGGAACTGACCAATAACTCCCAGTACCAGCATGTGGCTTTCATCCACAATGAGCTTTGATCAGAGAGACCTACAAGATTTCCCAAAAGAAAAACAGATTTCTGTCAGAGTACTTGATGACCCACCAAAGACTAGTGGTAAGACCCTACTGCTGAAGACACCATATGCAGTCAACATGTAAAATGGAATGTGATGGCTGGAAGCTGGAAGAGAGTCAGTCCCCACACAGTCAGCATGTCTAGTGCCAGAAAGTGCTACTTGGGCAACTGGGGGAAAATGACCAATGTCTGTCCAAGCAACTCATGGTCTAACCTACTTAGCAACAAATAACCTGTTGTGATGCTCACACAAGTGCAATCGTGGCACACAGCCATGGTGGGAAACCAACTGCTCTTGATTTGCCTAAATAATCCCCTCAGTGGTACAGGACCCATAGCTGGATCTGGGAAACAAGTCAGAACCATATCCAAACATGACCCTGCTCTCCATTATCAAGGTACCACCAACCGTGGGCTACAAGCAGGCCTAGACCTATTAATTTCTCTATACAAAAATGAGGATTATCCCATTTGTCTAGCACTAACTTTACTCTCCGCTGGAGAATCTGCTTCTCTTTTTCAGATAGATGCAGATTCTAAGGAGAGAATCATCCCATCATACCTCAAAAGGGCCTCAGCAGAAACTAAGAACAATGATGAAACAAGCAAGGGTTTTGTTCTCTTTGTGAAATGGGTACCAGCACATGGATGAAAGAGATCAACACAGAGAACAATCAACTCCTACCATATCAGATATATAGAGACCCAGAGGCCCCCAACACTTCATCACTGAAGCAGACCAAAAATGAACCCAACATAGCTCAGGGAAATTTTGCAGAAGAGGGGGCGGAAAGGATGTCAGAGCCATATGTTGGGTCATGATATGCAGAGACATTTCTCCTTCCCATAACTGTGAGCTAACTCCACAATGCATATACCTCAACAAGGAAGGGCCAAGGGGAGGTGGTGGTACATGGATGAGCCTAACAATGGTACTAACTTGACTGTATTTACTGAGTACAAAACTAATGAGTTAAAAAAATTAATAAATTTAATTTTTTTAAAAAAATAAAATATAGGAAGAAGGTTTCTATGGAATTGATTGATGCTGCCATTAGTTTTGTGTATTCCCTACAATTCCCCCTTTCTTTACCCCAAAGATCTGTCTTTCAACCTCTTTATTCTGCTTTTTTTTTCTTGTTTGCTAAATATGGGTCTAAGTTTTTAAATGTACTGACACATAACTGTTCAAAATACATAGGTATTTTTAATTAGTACTGATGTTTATTTTCATATTTTCCATTTTATCTTGGTCATATTTTAATTTTCTTCTTCAATTTTATATGTATCCAGAACAATGATACTAAGTACTTCTGTCAGTTACTTTCTCATGAGCTAATCACTTCTGCTCAGCTAAGATTTCTTTGTGTTCGGAAGAATTTAATAATGTGTCTCATTAGGATTCAGCTCTGTAGGCCATTGAAAGTTTACAGTTCATTATTTGTTGGGCCTCCGGTAAGCAATAGTAAGCTGCTCCTGCCCCCACCCCAAGGCCGGGCGATGGAAATCTCAGCCCATCTGCTGCTCTCTGGAGGTCAAGCACAGGAGACCTGCCAGGTGGGAGGTGGTGCTGGGTGGAAAATCGGAAAGACTGAAGAATGACGTCCAAGGAATCACTAGAAACCTTCAGGTTTCCACCGGTGCACCTAAGCGGCAGTTGTTTTAATGCCTCAACTTTTCCATCAGTAAAATTGAACCAATGACCCTTTACTTCCTGACTGTAAGATTTGACTGAACCAAACACGATATTGGATTTAATGAGAGTCCCCGTGGGCAGAGGGAAGGCAGGAGCCGAGCTGCCGAATTGACTCCCGTTCTCAGCAGGCCAACCAGCTCCGCCCAGGCTGCTCGGCCCCCAGGCTGCTCCCGCCTCGGCTCAGCTTCATTAGTCATTCATTGTTTTGAAGATTGTTTTTCAGTTTTTCTGTTACTTTTTCAGTATTTTTCTGTTATTGATTTTTAATATATTATTATTCATCTGAAATTTGTCATGTTTTATTACCTAATATGTGGGTAATTTTCCTAAATGTTTCAGATATACTTGAAAAAATTTATAATTATTGAGTGCAGTAGTTCATATATGTCCATTAGGTGATGGTGATCATTTTAATCTTCAAATATTGTCTGCCCTAACTAATTTTTTTTCTCATACACTGGAAAGAATGTCATAATTTCTCTATGACATGATAAATTAACAATCTTCTCCATTTAAGTCTATTAAGCTTTGTCCCATTTATTTTGAATATGGCTCCTTATATAAAGCAAGATAATAGTTTTCCTAAGCAGTTAAATCTTTTTGGGGGGAGTTACACTTTGCCTTGAAGTCTTTGTAACTTAATAGTTAATTAATAGTTAATAGTTAATCTTAATAGTTAATCTAGTGCTCTTTTGTCTGTATTTGACTTTTAAATTCTTCTATTTCTTTACATTCTATTTTTTTGTATACTTGTATTTTAAGTATGATGTTTATAACAGCAAATAACCTCAGTTTTGGTGTTTTCCAATCAGACTTTTTCTTTCAAGTGAAGAATTTAGTCCAGCTTTGTTTAAATTACTGATTTTTGACACATGCACATTTAATAACAGTATGATTTATATATGCTTAACATTTTGCTTGTTCCTCCCGATTTTTTTATTCTTTTACATTTGTAAACTTTTGTTCCTTGGTTTTAGTGATTATTTAACACAATGTAATATGTACACAAATTTATGCTTCACTTCTAAATAAGGCAATAGCAATAAAGGAATATCAAGTCTCACCAGGTGTAGTGGCACATGCCTTTAATTCCAGCACTCAGAGGCAGAGGTGGGAGGATCACCACAAGTTCAAGGCCACCCTGAGGCTACAGAGTTAATTCCAGGTCAGCCTGGACCAGAGTGAGACCCTACCTAAAAAAACAAAAAATAAAAAAGGAATAACAAGTCTAATAGCTGTTGTGACTTTTAAATTTCATCATTCTCATGTCTGACTATGCAGAACATACATGACTATGGCTCCAACTTCCACATTGGCATGTGGACCATGACCACATGTAGCAATTGCACCAAAACATATCTATTCCTGGGGAAGGACTACTGTGGTATTTGTCACTAACTATTTCAAACATTTTCAGAACCTCATGCTCTTGAATGCTTCCATGCAACCTTCCATGCATTCTTCCCAAGCATCAGAACATATCAAAATCTGCTGCTTCTTCTAGCCTTCCCTGAGTTACTCAGTTTACCTCACAGCTCTTTGTCCTAACAGATAACTTGAACATTTAATACTGTCCTGGAGTCTGGCTCTCCAAGGTCTCAGCAACAAACATGGAACCAGACATGATACAAGAAACTGACTGGTGCTATAGAGACCATATGGTTTGAGGAGATTGGACA
The DNA here is from genome assembly GCF_020740685.1 of Jaculus jaculus. Taxonomy (NCBI): domain Eukaryota; kingdom Metazoa; phylum Chordata; class Mammalia; order Rodentia; family Dipodidae; genus Jaculus; species Jaculus jaculus. The sequence goes on along the minus strand of NC_059106.1, from coordinate 117,564,499 downwards.
TGTCATCCTGAAACAAAAATGTCACTGACCACTCAACCAAATTTTTGCAGTTTCACCTGTGCACTTTCAATAGTATCCCACTGTTTCTTTGTAACCCAGCATTTTCTCCTATGTACCATGCCTTGATAGTCTGCCATAATTCACTTTTTTTCCCCTAACACTGAGTACTCTATTTAGCTCTAGAAAAATCTGCTCACAAACCTTGCTGGTATGACTTCCATTTAATGGGATGCCTACCTACCATATGCCTGGTGTTATATTATCTCACTGATCCTTACAACTGTGCCAGCAGTTATTATTATCATATGTAGATCTCAGACTCAGAAATATTCAGTGAATGGAGTAAGACCAGAGTTGTACTTAGGTTTATATTTGGCTGTACATATTGACATAGGAAATAAAGGGACTTTGGCAAGAAACTCTGAATCCTAAATAGAATGGACATGTTTACTCTGAGGTCAACAGACTGAGAAACAGTGCTAATGAAAAGTCATTACCATAGGAAATTATATCAAAAACAAGATCATCAGAAATAAAATGTTTGTGTCACTGTGACAGCACATAAACAATGCTTGTCAACAAAACATTAAGATCAGAAGGAAGAGGTAAACAGAAGCAGAATTTGGCTGCTGCTATTACTCAATTCAGTCATTGTGGAGACACTATGAGTCTGTGCACAGAGTAGTAGGCCCATAAAGTTCCTTGAAAGACCTTCAAGGTCCACAACTGGCCAGTCAGACAAGATGTACCCACAGGTGCAATTAGTGGCATGACTGTTATGGGAGAACCAACGACTCTCTGATTGGATTTAAGGCCTGCTACATAGAAGGAGATTTCTGCCTGGTACTGAAAACACAGTCAAAATCCTATGGCTGGGAAAGTCATAGGCCTTAAGGAGAACCTAAATATTTGTTTCTACCTTTTGGTGAGAGAAATTTCTTTCTCTCTCTCTCTCTCTCTCTCTCTCTCTCTCTCTCTCTCTCTTTTGAAAAGATATTGACTACTAGGGAGACTCAAAACTCAAAGTGATCTCTCATCACTAAATGAGGCATCTTTACCACTCAGAGAACATTACAAAAAGGAGGCAAAAATAACCAGAAAATGAGAGAAGTGCTTTAGAGTGCTGTCTTCTAGACATGAAGCAGCCACTAAATTTATGACCTCACAGGAGCTGTCATTACCTGCACTAGATTCACACATATTGAGCCCATCAAAATGTCATCATAGACTTTAAAAAAAAATTTTAAGAGAACACAGGCAGACAGACAGACAATTCTCATACCTTAATGTCATAATTATGAGTTAAAAGTTATTCTCAAATTGTAAGATTTTAGTTGCCTCTCTTTATGGAAAGACTTAATAACATATCCCTTTCCCAGTATATACAAGGGAAGCTTAGCCAAATTCTGGGAATTACTCCATGTCAGAATTCTATCTCCTGTATTTTCCATTGTGAAAAAGAAATTTGACATCAAGGCTTGACAAACATATATATTTGTCATTCCGTATGGATTATAACCTTGATAAACATTTGCATATTAATATTACTGGAAAACAAGTGCATGTTAATAAAATAACTTTAATGTGCATTACTGTGATTAACATAAATCATCTTATGTCATTTTATTTTTATTATTCTTATTGTTAAAAGATTAAATAAAATTCTTTTTTTTCTAGAGTCTGGTTTGGAAGGGGATACTTTGATCCATATAGTCAAAATCTATATAGATTTTGTTAAATTTTGTAGCTTAAAAAAAACTTTTATGACTCAATGAATATTATTTTAAATAAATAGCATTTTAAAACAAAAAAGTCATAGATGATGGCAGAGGGCAAAATAGGCTAACAAAATAGAAGAGGCACTAGTTAGAAAGGAGGGGATCAAAGGAAAAAAGATGGTGAAATGACCAAAAGTAAGTAATGAGATTATGATCAAAATACCTTTTATACAATATATGAAAACTGTCAATAAAAATGTTTCAAAGGGACTGTGGAGATTACTCCAGTTAAGACCATTTCTTGTGCAAGTATGAGAGCCTGAAGAGGCCTGAAAAATGACTCAAGTTCAATCCCCAAGATTCACATAAACAGCTGGTCATGGCTACTCACGTCTGTAACCCCAGTCCTGTGGGTAGCAGACACCAGAGAATTGCAGGCGCTCATGGAAAAAAATGGCAAGCTCCAAGATCAATAAGAGACTCTAGCGCAAACAAGAACCAGCAGAAGAAGTTAAGGAAGACTATACCCAACACTCCCTCTCAGCCACTGCAGGCAAGGGCAGCCCACTACAGGAGCATGCACAGGGTGCTGCAAGAGCACATATGGACGCACACACCACACCACATTGACACACACAGAAAGTTCATAAAAGAGAAGAGAGGTACAACCCCGCCCCAGCAAAAAAAAAAAAAAGAAAGAGATGTCACAATAGCTGCTGAAGAAATTGAGAACTAATTAATCTTGCTGTGAGAACTCTACCCACTCCATCTCCCCAGCCAAGCAGAGAATAAAGAATACAGAAGTCTCCTCATTTTCTAAGCAAATGGGGAAGGATCCACGCAGAAGGAGAAGGAAAGGCAACAGCATCCTCACCGTCCAGCACCAATGCCTTGGCAGAGCAGTTTCCAGGCTGGTGGAAAGGCAGAGCTGCATCTCTCCAGGCACCGGATGTGCTCCAAAGGCAACGCTTTTACTAGGCTGGCACCAGGCAGTAAAGGTTGGACAGGAATCCATCCATATATTCACTCATTTTGTCAGCAAATATTTATGGAGGAAATCCTATGTTCCAGTCACATGGCCCTAGGGGCTGTCAGTGAGTAGCAGAGCTGCCAAGACCACAGCAATAGAGTGCAGAAATGTGCTGAAACACTGTGGCTCAGAAACACAGCAGGAAATCTACTTTACCAGGTTTGCTTCTTAACAAATGTTCTAATCAAAGTCTTATCATTTAAATGTTCCAGTGCTGAATAATTTGGTAGAGGCTATTTTCTGAATGAATAACCTTTTATTGACTATATGGATCAAAGTATCCCCTTCTGGTTAGACAGTTGCCCTCAATGGTTACTTATCGCAAAGATAGTGTTTTACTGTTCTGTCATCTGGTACTATTGTATACACATCCTTCTCATGTACCTTACCTCTTCTCCCTTGAAAAACTAAGTAAGTGATTCTGTACTCAGAATCAGGACACTTGGGTTATGACAAAAGTCATCTAACATGACATACACAGTGAACTTGAGTAAATTTCTTCACACAGACATTAAACCTTACAACCTCAGACCCTACACACTGTTTTTTATATATGATATTGGATATAATACTTACACCTAACTGCTATTTTTTTTAAAAAAATCCTTCATTTATTTTTGCAAGCAGAGAGCAAGAGAGAGAAGAAAAAAAAGAGATTGGAAGAGAATGAGAGAGAAAATGAAAGAGAAAGGGAGGGAATGGCCTCCTGCCACTGTAAACAAACTCCAGACAAATGCACACATGCACCACTTTGTGTATTTGGACTTAGTTGGGTACTAGGGAATTAAACCCAGGTCATCAGGCTTTGTAAGCAAGTGCCTTTAAATACTGAACCATCTCTTCAGCCCCCTAGCTGCCATTTTTATGACAATAAAATAGTTTAACAGGAATAAAGTGATTAATCAATGATACACAAGTAGTTAATGACAAAGTTGGTAAACTCAGGTGTAAGTGCAAACTTATGTTTGCCTCTCCAAATGTTTATTCCATGTGAGAAGATACAAAAGAAAAGAAAACTAATTAGAACCTGGAGAGATGGTCTAGTGGTTAAGGTGCTTGCCTGCAAAGCTAAAGGACCCACATAAGCCAGGTACACAAGGGGTGCATGCATCTGGAGTTCATTTGTAGATGCTGGATGCCCTGGCACACCCATTCTCTCTCTCTCTCTCTCTCTCTCTCTCTCTCGTAAATAAAGATTAAAAAGAAAACAAATCAAAAACAAAACTGAACTTGGGCTGGAGAGATGGCTTAGCGGTTAAGCGCTTGCCTGTGAAGCCTAAGGACCCCGGTTCGAGGCTCGGTTCCCCAGGTCCCACGTTAGCCAGATGCACAAGGGGGTGCACGCGTCTGGAGTTCCATTTGCAGAGGCTGGAGGCCCTGGCGTGCCCATTCTCTCTCTCTCCCTCTATCTGTCTTTCTCTCTGTGTCTGTCGCTCTCAAATAAATAAATAAATAAAAATTTAAAAAAAATTGAACTAAATTAAACTATGCTTCCTCTATCCCTTACTAGTCTGAGATTCTGTGATTGTAACCTTCTGTTGCAACAGCAGCCATGAGACTTCCTGGGAAGGGAGCAGACTGCAAATCCCTACCTCCCTAGAGAAAAGTAAGCAATATCAGACAACAGTGGAGTATTTAATACCTTGAAAATCATTCAACACAGACTGAATGTATTTAACTCACATTGCCCAAAATAAACTTTATCACAGTCTTCAAAAGTACTTCAAGTTGGGCAGCTGTGTTTTTTTGAACAACTATCATGTCCTAATATCTTTGATTATATCACCTATAATCCTCAAGCAAACCTAATATGGCAGCTGTTTTTACTCTTTAATTTACAGATGAATAAACCAAGCCATGGAGAGATCAACACAGTCCACAACTGGAAGTGTCTATGCCTGATGGTTAGCACAATGCAGGGAAATTCCTGTTGTTAGGATTCCATAGCTAATGTGAAATTGTTTTCAAGTTATGGGTTTTGCTTGCAGAGATGTAGTTATTTCTGATACTGTCATTGAAAGAGTTCTTTAGATCTTCCACATCTGAAGGCTCTCATGAGCTAGCAAAGTCAAAGGAAGCATGTCAGAGGTATGGGCCTTTCTCAAAGGGAAAGTTTATAAACAGGATGGCTGAACATCTAAGGAAAATCTAAAATGTTTATGTACTAAAAAAAATGATGAAGAATTATGAAAACTTTAGGCTGATACCTGTGGAGAAATTAGAAAGGATGAGCTGGAAAGTTAACTTGATTTCACTTTCTTTAATAAAGTTCTTGAACATCATTTAATATGAATGCCTACAAAAACTAGAGTACAAATTTCATAAGAGATTTTTCTCTTCTATAGATTTTTGAGCTACTAAAATGTACAGGTGTTACAGCAAGTCTTAAGAAACTATATGTTCTTCAACAAAACAGCCAGGCATGTACCCACTGTTGCAGTAGTGCCATGGCTGTGAAGGGGCTAACCAGCTGCTCTCTGACTGGATTTGAGGCCAGATACAGAGGGCGCACTATTGGGTTCATCAGTATTCTGTCATGGATGGTAGTGGGGTATATCAAGATTGACTAATTGGAAAGAAGAAGGGGTTTAGTGAAAGTGGGCTGGAGGAGATGTGACAAAAGAAGATACTGGCAGTGGATCAAAATACATTATGTACAGGTATGAAAATTATCACTAAAAACACTTTTTAAAAAAACAAGAAAGTACATGTTCTAGATAACAGAAGGAGATGGAATAAACAATGAATCAAATTTATATGAAATATAAACTCCACAAAAAATTCTCTAAAATATTTTACGCCTGGGGAGATTTCTCAGTGGTTACAACACTTGCTTATAAAGCCTGTTGTCCTGGATTCAATTCTTCAGCACCCAAGTAAAACAAGATGCACAAAGTGGTGCTTGTGTCTGGAACTTGTTTGCAGTAACAAGAGGTCTACTTACTCTACTTACTCGCTTGTTCTCTCTCTCTCATAAATAAATAAATAAATATTTTCATAAAATATCTCAGATTGTACTTTCAAAGTAAAAGCATTTTCATGACCAAAAGACTGCTTGACGGGATGGCTGGCATGAAGCCTTTTTATTGCTGGTAATATATCTCAGTATTTAAAGATTTCAAGGCAATAAGGAGGTAGGTGTGCTAGGTATATAAAGTTGGCTTTGCACATGCCTTGGAATGAAGGTTACAGCACACAATTGAACTGCTGTTCATTATTTAGCACTTATTTCTCAAGTATATTTGCAGCTCTTTCCTTGAGCTATTTGGAAAACTGTCATAAAATCACCTTTATTTTATTCTATCAACTAGCATTTGATCTTTAACATTTGGTTTTGGGTGACTTTTCTAATTCTTACATTAAAAATATAATAAAAGGTCTGTTATCTGAAAGAGAACACACTTATGATGATAAAGAATAACATTTACCTTCTAAATATCAAGCTTAGAAAATACACAAGAGTATAAGGTATCTTCCTATTATATGTACATACATGTGTTTTATATTCTTCTAGAAAATGTCATAATGTAGTTTTCATTGCATATTAAAGTAATATTTCCTAAGCAAACATAAAATTCTAAATATAGAAAAGTTGCACTCTGAAGAGAATTTATTTCCCTAAAATCAAATACCTTCAAAATACGAAAAAATCCTCTGCCATCATTGATTCCTTCTTTGTCTTGCTCCTCAGTATTTTGACTTATCCTTTCACATAACTTCATCCCTTGAGCCATATTGATTTTTTTTTCTCAGAATACTTCTTTTTTTTTAAGATTTTTATTTATTCATTTGAGAGTGACAGAGAGAGAAAGAGGCAGATAGAGAGCACGAGAGAGAATGGGCGCTCCAGGGCTTCCAGCCACTGCAGACTAACTCCAGATGCGTGTGCTCCCTTGTGCCTCTGGCTAACGTGGGTCCTGGGGAATCAAGCCTCGAACCAGGGTCCTTAGGCTTCACAGGCAAGCGCTTACCCACTACGTCATCTCTCCAGCCCTCAGAATACTTCTTTTTCTCTCTACCTCTCTCTTACATACACACACACACACACACACACACACACACACGCTCTACCACCACCACCACCACCATCTTTCAATAGTGCTATTTCAGAAGCTTCTTAACTATCCTAACCACCAATTTATCCCACTTTAGTACATTTTCTCTATATTAATAATGAAGTAATCTTTAAGCCAGTGACATTATATCTCAGTTTGAAAAGTTCTTAGTTCCCTGTTGCCTGTATGATTTTGAAATATGCAAACTTAAGAAGATATAAAGAGAAGAGAAAGGAAGGGACGAGGGTACTTAATAGGCTGGTATTGTGCATATGCAAGTAGAAGATAGATTAATGGGGGTGAAAAGGCCCAAAGTGAAGTCAGGGGAAGAGATTGAGTAAAGGAAAGGTGGAGGGAGGGCTAATCAAAATCCAAGAGTATGCAAATAAATCATATGGAATTCTCCAGTTTCAGACAATGGAACACTCAGGAGCCATAGATCGTTGTTAGAAAATTTTCAGTGCCAGGGATGGGATACCTCCAGTGAGTGTCCAGGGAGGTCCCTGATGCCCCCAAAACATTATAGGCCATTGGTGAGGCCCTTGGTTTCCCACCAGGAATAGATGGTAAGACCCTATTGCTGAAGATTTCACATACTTGGGCTGCAAGGCCACTGAGAAATCCTGCTGGAACTGAGCTGATAACCTCCTCCATGTAGACCAGCTGACAGAAAGCAGGAAAAAGCCATCCTACATGTAGTTCAATGGGAGAAAGAGATACCACCAGTGAAGATACTCAACAGGGGACACTGCAAGCCTTATAATTGGCCGCCAGGTCAAATGAGCCAATGGGTGCAATAGTGGCACGTCTGTCATGGTGGAAACCAACTGCCCTCCAATTGGACTGGAGGCCCACTCTATGGGGGCAAACACTTCCCTGATACTGAAAACTTAAAACAAGGGTAGTAATGAGCTCCAGGGGTGTAACATCTGCTGATGTCTGGAAAAATGTATATAGTGTGCTTATCAAACTGCCCAGTAAGCAGTTCTCTTAATATTTATACCCTTATATTAATGCTACTCTTACTTTGGGTAGAGAATCTTCTTTTCAGATGACAGTGACTTTGGGATGACTCAGAAGGTATCATAGTTCTGGAAAGAAGTGGCTGGAGTGCTGAGTAACATCTCAATCACACCTTCTGTGGCTCAGGGTCTAATGCTTAAGAGGTGGCAGAAAGAATGTAAGAGCCAAAGGAAGGGTAGGACTCCATACAAAGTGCTCCCTCCAGACATAAAATGTCCTGGATATCCATGACCTCATAGTGCCTGACACTCCCTATACAAGACCTTCATAAGAGGAGGAAAAGACTATGACATCAAAATAAAAGAGAGACTGACTGAGATGGGGAGGGGTTATGATGGAGAATGGAATTTCAAAGGGGAAAGTGGGTGGGAGTAGGGAGGGTATTACCATGGGATACTTTTTATAATCATGGAAAATGTTAATAAAAATTGAGGAAAATATGCAAACTTAATAGGCTAGTTTAGCATTTATAAGAAAATGTAGAGGACTCTTTGGGTCCTTCAAAAGATGAAAATTATTTTAATCACATAAAATATTGACAATTTGGGCTATATTAAAATAATTTCATTATTTATTTACAGTGCCAACTACAGACCAGACCATCAGATCACTTACCTTCTCCCTAGTTCTAATCCCCATAAGGTTCTATGTGTTCTCTATCTGACGTAGCCCCATTATTTTTTAATCCTGAAACTATACCCTGTGTTTTGTTTTGTTTTTTTTTTTTGAGATTTTAGTTCCTCACCAGAAAAATCTATATATTCAAATTCATCCCTGAAATTCCCTTTTCTTTGATGGAAATATAGTTCTACCTTCAGGACATTGCTTCTTTTCTGTCTTTCATAGACTGACTTCTGTTCTACTCATACCTTTTGCAGTGCTGGGACTGGAGGGAAAGGAGCTGTACTCCTTACACATTACTAATTCCCCAGACTGTTCACTCTTCCCCATATAATCCTGAACCCTAACTCTTACGCCTTCAGACTATGCCACCCTTCATCCATGACCTCAAAGTCACTTTTTTTTTCTTTTCAAATGCTTTTATTAAAAACTTCCATGATTATAAAAAATAACCCATGGTAATACCCTCCCTCCCCCCACTTTCCCCTTTGAAACTCCATTCTCCATTATATCCCTTCCCCCTTTCAATCAGTGTCTCTTTTATTCGGATGTCATGATCTTTTCCTCCTATTATGATTGTCTTGTGTAGGTAGTGTCAGGCACTGTGAGGTCATGGATACCCAGGCCATTTTGTGTCTGGAGTGAGCATATTGTAAGGAGTCGTACCCTTCCTTTGGCTCTTTACATTCTTTCCACCACCTCTTCCACAATAGACCCTGAGCCTTGGAAGATGTGATAGAGACATTGAAGTACTGAGCACTCCTGTCACTTATTTCCAGCACCATGATGCCTTCTGAGTCATCCCAAGGCCACTGCCATCTGAAAAGAGAAGATTCTCTCCCAAAAGTGAGAGTAGTATTAATATAAGGGTATGAACATTAAGAGAAGTGCTTATTGGGCAGTTTGATAAGCATAGTATATACATTTAGTCAGACAGCAGCACATGTTACCCCTAGGGCTCATGCAAATTCACTTATTTTTGTTTTAGGTAGGGTCTCACACTAGCCCAGGATGATCTGTAATTCACTATGTAGTCTCAAGATAGTCTTGAATTCACAGTAATTCTCCTACCTCTACTTCTCAAGTGCTGGGATTCAAGGTGTGTACTACCATGCCCAGTCTCTTTTATTTATTTTTTTTTTTGATGATTTTAGTTCCTGCTTGTACTTTCTCTAATCTTTTCCTTCCTTAAATTCCTATTAATTGGATATTTAATTAAATGATTTGTCTGAACCACAATACCCTCTCAGTATCTTGAAACTTTCTCTTCCAATTAGATATTCTTCCATCGTATCTCTCAACTTCTCCCGCCCCAATATCATCAATATCATGATTTAAAACTCATTACCACAATCAGAGTTCCTTCATTCCCTCAATTTTGTAAATTTCTCTGATCATCTCTTTCTATCCTGCCATCCAAGCCCATGCAGTGTCCTGATTCCCCTTCTCTTCAAACCTGGAATCTCCCAAGGAATGATTTTACAAATTTTGTATTGTCCCATCTTACCTTAAGTCTTTTCTCCTTTCTTATCCTTTTGACATTCCATAGATAATCAAATATCCTTTTGCAAATAAATTCACCTCCTTTTCCTTTCTCCCAAGTCATGACACTCTCCTAGCTAAATTGATATTCTGCTTAAATCCATCTTTTCCCACTTTCTCCCTCCTGTACTCATGAACAAGAACATCACTGATGAAAAGCAAACACATGCTGATGTGTCTCACTTTAAATATATAATCAAGAGCATTGATATATTAACATGAGCTGGCATTCATGCTCTACTTCTCTATTCCATCAACCTTCTCACTGTGCTAAATATCTTCTTCAAACTTCTTCCCTCATATCTACTGGTTCTTATCTCCTACATACATTTTCAGCTACTGACTTTGATTTCAACCCTAATAATGAACTTCACAAGATGACATTTTCACCAGATTTCCCCATCATACCTATTCCACAACCATATACAACCATGTACTATGCCTTCCTTCTTTCCATTAGATAATTATTACTGGGTCTACCTAAAGTCAGTATCCACATGTGAAAAATATCTTAGTGCTATGCATGTATCAAGCATTTATCCAACAATTCTATTTTTTCCAGTATATCACTTTAATTGTATTATTTTGCTTTCTATGGTGTGGGAATTCATGCTTGATACTGAGAACTAAGTCAGAAGCCTATTAAGTCATAGAAGGTCATAGACATGAGAAGGAAGCTTCCACTGTTATTTGGCTAAAAAGAGGGTTATGCCTTTCCATAATTCTTCTGCATGGACCCTGAGCCTTGGAAGATGTGATAGAGATATTTCAGTGCTGAGCACTCCTCTGTCACTTCTTCTCAGCACCATGGTGCCTTCTGAATTAACCCAAGGTCACTATCTTCTGAAAAGAGAAACTTCTCTAACCAAAAGTGAGCATAGCATTAATATATGGGTATGAACATTAGGAGAAGTGCTGACTGGGTAGTTTGGTGAGCATAGTATATACATTTAACCAAACAGCAGCAGATGTTACCCTTGTTGTAGGTTTTCAGGATCAGGGATATATTCCCTCCCAAGGACCAGGCTTCCAGTCAAATCATAGGGCAGTTGGTTTCCCCATAACAGATGTGCCACTATTGCACCCATTGGCTCATTTGGCCTGGCTGGCCAAATATAAGGCTTACATTGACCAAAGTTGAGTATCTTCACTGGTGATTTCTCTCTCTTCCATTGAACTACATGTTTTTTCCAACATTCTGTCATCTGGTCTACATGGAGGAGGTTTTCAGCTCAGTTCCAGCAGGATTTTTCTTTGAACTTGCAGCCCAAGTATGAGTATGTGGAGTCTTCAGCAATAAGGTCTTACCATCTATTCCTAGTGGGAAACCAAGGACCTCAGAAAAGCCTGTAATGTTTTGGGGGCATCAGGGACCTCCCTGGCCAACAACTCACTGGAAGGTACCCCATCCCTAGCACTGAAAATTTTCTACTAACAATCTATGGCTCCTGTGTGTTCCATTGTCCAAAAATGTAGGTTTCCATATGACTAATACATATCCTCTTAGATTTTGATTAGCCCTCCCTCCACCTTTCCTTTACTCAATCTCTCCCCTGACCTAATTTAGGCCTTTCCACCCATTAATCTGTTCTTCTACTTACCTATATACAATACTATCTTATTAAGTACTCCCCTCCTGCTCTTTCTATTCCCTTTATATCTACTTTCTAGCTTACTGGCCTCTGCTGCTGAGATTTCTTCCTATTCCCACATAAGTCCAATCATTTGTAGGTAGGATATACATATGAGACTAAATATGTGACATTTGGCTTTCTGGGCCTGGGTTACCTCAACTCACTTAGTATAAACGTTTCAAGATCCATCCATTTTCCTGAAAATTAGAGGCTTCTAAGCCCCCAATGCTAAAGTAGATTTCTAACACATCCTCCAAGGCTTAGAGAGCACTACAGAAGAGGAGGGTAGAAAGAATTTAAGAGCCACTGATCAAGGAGGTGTACTCTGAAGCATTTTCTCCCCCAGGGAGATTAACTGATACATCCATGGCCCTACAGTGACTAACAATATAACTCCACTGAGGAAGGCTTTAATGGAATAAGGGCAGGAGAGAAGACATAAGAGCATTGACTGATGGGAATATGATCAAATTTCAATGTGTTCATATAGTAAAATTCACATTTGTAAAAATTAAACAAAAAGTGAACAACATATCTGAAGTTTGTCCAAAGAGAAAATTATCTCTTTGGAGCTAATAATTTATTAGATACTATGTTGAACATTGCTTTATTCCCCATAGATAAGAAACAGTTTGATATGAAGTAATTAAGATTCAGTGAAATAAACAAGTAGAATCTGCCTGTGGCAAATGGAGTGAGATTAAATTCAACCATGTTTTTTATAAGTTATAAATATTTTGTAATGCATTATATTTATGATCAAAATAAAATAAAATAACCCTTTATGATCAAAATAAGATAACCCTTTTTATACCAAATTATTTTGATACCAAGCCAGTCTTTATCCATCTGGTATGTAAATTTTTAACCCCAAATTTTATACCATGGTCCCAAATTTATAAATAGGTCATAGGATTACAGAATCATAGGGTATATTAATAATAGAAAGTACTATACATTATAAAATATGCTGGTAATTTACCTTGTCAATTACCTTTCTAAGTTTTCTGCATATTTCTGTTTAGAAGAAAAAATATATACTTCAACTGTGTATCACATAAAGTTGTCACTTTTCTAATGCCATGATGTAAATATTTCATTTCTCTATGTTGAAGGTAGTTCTTTAGCACTTTTTTTTTTTTTTAACAAGTACTTGGTGTAAGAAATGGCATCCTTGTTCTGGTCTGTATCACTGTTTCAATCTCATCCCCATCACCTTTCCTGAGCACCTTTACCATAGCTCACATGACCTCTTCTGTCTCTGGGACCAATGTTATCTTCCACCCCTTAGCCATCCATCTAAAGGTCTTCAGCACTCACACTTCTGTCTCATCTATGCCTCACTGACTCAATCTTGATCTACATTCCTGCCACACTTGACCTTCACTGTATTTCAAATCATTGATGCCCACTCACATAATCACACTTTGCAAGGGTGGTCCTACTCTTTGGAATACCCACAAAGGTCTTGCTCAGCTCCAAAATTTGAGTTTCACTCAAACTACCCAGCAGTGTAGATTGGCCAGATACCCCAGTACTTTTACTTTCTAGTCTTGGTACTGCCACTTCTTTCTTCTATGGTGTCTTTAGATAAATTAGGATGGAATTCAATGAAGTATTTACGAAATGAAAGAGTTGAACTCTAATTAATACTTGATGTCTGTGCAGATATATATTCACTCTGGCCCACGCTGTGCATTGGTGATGGCTCAGGATGTGAGCATTTGAACAATGATGAAGGACTGATCACTTGCCATGGAGCTGAAGTATCATGATTTTTATGTTGATTTCTTCTCAGGGGTGATGTTGACAGACCTTGATGTGAATGCTTGGTTAGTTGCAGAAGCCATCTTTGCTTCTATTGGCAGTTAGAAAATGTAGCTCCTCTGAGTAATTACGTAACTAAAGCTGTGGCTAATTTTCATTCTCAGGAGCTTTTACTCCTATCTTTAGCAACTAACAGATGAGAGAGAGGGGAGAGAGAGTTAGAAAGAGATTTAAGCTATATTTAAGCAATGGATATTGTAATGATTAAATTCTACTGTCAACTTGGTCATATTGGGAATCAAGTAAGGGACATAGCTCTTGGTCTCAGGTCTGTGAGGGCATTTCCCTGAAGTACTGATGAAGGGCACAATATCTTCCAAAGTAGGTGGCCCTTCTAGAGGTGGACTGTATACAAAGATGTTTTGATAGAACACAGGGCCTTCTGCCTGTGTTACTCTCTAGAACATGCATCTGCTCTGTTGCTGTCTGCCTTTCCAGACATTGGAACCCAGCTTCATCAGCCTTTCAACATGGGCTAAAGACTAGACTCTGGGCCTTCAGTGCCAGATTTGGATTGCTAAAGCATTAATCAGTGTTGTATGACTGACTCTCCAGGCTGAATAATGTTGGACTATCTATCCTGTGTCATGTCAGCCAATCTAATAAACTCCTGTTATAATACATATTAATTTTATTAGTTCTATTTATCTAGAGAACCTGGACTAATCATGCATGCACAATGCATGCATGCATCCATCCATATGTACATATATGATCTGCAGAGCACTGGTTTTCATGTTCAATGTGACTTTTACATCAGTGCTCTTCTGGTCATTATGTATGTATGTATATCCACTAGGTATCATAGAGAAATTACTGCCTCACTTTTCTTCTGTAGTTCATGGAATAGATAAGAATGTTTAGCATGACCAGTATGCATCAAATTTTTTGAACATTACTCAATATCATTGTTAAACACATTTTACCTTTCAGACTTTCATGTTAAGAGAACTCTAAAAACACTATAAATAATGAAGGCAGCCTTATCTATTCCCTACTGATCATTAATTTTATTTAATTTTTAAATGTTTATGCTATATACTAAGTGCTATATACATTTGGATGTATGGCACTGACATATATATATATATATATATATATATATATATATATATATATGTAATGTTTATTATATTAGTATGTTTTAAGAAAAAAATAAACAAAATAAAATTTTCAAACGAATTCAGTTTAGTAGTCACATACTCATTTTCAGAATGTGAATAATAACTTTTAAGTTTAAATGACCTTACAGCTGTGGGTGGAGTATTTGTTATAAAGAGTTACTAGATTACAGAGTTGAGCAGAGAGGTTGCAAGGGTCATGTGCAGAGCCCTACAATTCTGTCACTAATGCCATTGGCATATCAGTAGATGGCCAAATGTTAAAATGAAATCCAAAAATATAAGCTCACTAAAGCTTGCAAAGCAGACCTGAAGTGATGAGGCACTCTCATTCAAGCTCTTAGGAACATATTACACAGAAGACTGAGAACGTCCCACATAAAATGTTAATGGTTGTTTTCATGAACTTCTGATGACTTTCCAGAAATAATCAGTCACTGGAAATATTAAATGCTAAGGAATGCTGTGTGTTGTAATTGTAGAACACTAATAGAACATATGAACATATTGTATCCACAAGCATTAGAAGCTGAACAGTGGACATCTAGTGCTCTGATACAAAGATGTGAGTTAAAACAGAGACTGGATATAAGAAGACACACCCAGAACCTCTCTGGATGGCACTTGTCACATCCTGCTCACTTTCAACTCATCATTGAATTCTGAGACCTTCCTTCTTTCTCTTTCTTTCAAGCCTCTACAATATTATGTTCCTTGCTAATTTTTTAAAGACCAATGACTCACTCTATTAATGAGCCCCAGATTATGATGACAAATAGGAAGTTTCTTATAGAAGTCTAAAACATTTTAGCTGCTTGGAAATCCTAAATTAATCCTACAAATAAAAACTCAACTTTTGTATTAAAATCAACTGAACCTTTCAGACCTGGTCCATGAGAGAGGCTAACAGTGTCCAAGGAGATAGCACTCATGCTAGGTGTCTGTCAGTACAAAGGTAGACATCTGACTGCACTTACTTGTTACTGACTAAACTGTAAGTAGTCTTCTATTTAAAAAAAAAAAAATGAGCCAGGCTAGAGTGATGGCTCAGCAGTTAAGTGTGCTCTCTGTGCAAACCTGAGGGGCATTGGATCTGCAGATCCCATATAAACATCTGGCCATGGCCATAACTACCTATAAATCTCATTCCCACAAAGGGAAGCAGAGACCAGAGGATCCACCAGACTCACTAAAAATAGCAAGCTCCTGTACCATTAAGAGTCTCCATTTTAAAATGAAAACACAGACAAATGCCCACCACAAAAGTGAGCACACTGGGGCCCTGAAAGGACACATACATGTGCATACACCACACACACCCCATTATACACACAGCAATAACCAAGCCTCCCTACCATTATCCTTTACTCTCATATATATTGCACTGGCATTCTCCATGTTATATAGAAAGGGGAAAAAAGTGCATGTTGCAATTACTGTTTTGATAATCTCTTCCTTCTGGGAATTGATTATTTTTTAATTAAAAATACTTTCTTACTTGAGAACTATTCCACAGTAAAGGAAATTTACAGAAGTACTAATTTACTCTCTACTGCTGGATTTATAAATGGCCCTAAAATCAAATGTGCTAGTGGCTTCTGTAAGTACAATAATGATTTATAATTGTGTTATGTATAATTATTCATTTGGTCACAGAGGGTAAATTGTAAGGGAAGAACTTAATTTCAAGATTGCAGAATCAAATGAAACAAGGATGATATACCCATACATAGTATGCCACTGTGTTCTTTTCTAGAACAAAGACACACAATCATAATTCATTCCTTAAATGCTTTTTCATAACATAAAATCTGTTCTGGGGACATAATACAGAAAGAGAAATCCTTATCATGCCAGAGTTTTTCATCTCAGGTAACAATTTTAACATACTGTAATAGTTTGAATGTGAAATGTCCCCCACATGATCATGTGTTTGAACATTTGGTCCCCAGCTGCTCTTTTTTTTTTGTGTGTGTGTGTTAAGGTTATAGAACCTTTAGCAGGTAGGGGCTGACTAGACAAAGTGAGTCACTCAGTGGGAAGACCATATGGTTTATAACCCTAGTAGTGGGTCAAGCTTATCTGCTTCATGATCAACCAAGATGTGAACAAATTGCCTTGTGCTCCTGCTTCCACAGCCATGTTCCACTCCGTCAACACTGATGAGTTAATTGTTCCTTAAAACTGTAAGCCAAAGTAAATACTTCCTCCCTTAGCTTCCTTCTTGTCAGGTATGTGGGTTCAGTGATGAGAAAAGAGATTAATATACACACAAATATACACACAAGAAATCTTAAAGATCTGGGAACAATGTGGGCCAGAATTATCAATAGTAAAATTATTAGCTTCCCATTTCACTCCAAAGAAACAATTGGCTGTTTTTTATTTAGGGTCTGTTATCTATGGAATATTTTATTATAAGAACACTAGTTTTAAAAAGTTAGTAACTAAATCCAAAATTTCACAAAAAATGAGATTGTTGTAGGAGATATCACAACTTGGTTTCTCTATGAAGTTTAAAGATTTCTCTTAAAGTTTAAAGATTTTGCAAAGCTTAACTTCCCAAAGCTCTAAAGAGGGAAAGTTTCATCTACCCTGTGAAAGAGCTGAGATAAGATAATATAGTAGCACAATATATCCATTTCATGAAGTTTGTTAGTCTGTTGGAGAGATCAGGAACTCAGCCTTTAAACAAAACAGCAAATTGAAAAATATTAGGACTGATCTTTAATCTGACCTTCAGCAGGAAAGTGGCTTAGAGTTTCATTTCAGCCTTTAATGTCAGGGTATATCTACATCTTATAAGGGCCCTTTTATTCTGTATACCCATGTTTCATCAAGCCCCATGCAGATGGTGGCTGGTGAATTACATACTTTTGAGTATGAGTCTATTTATATCATCTGGTAGATTTAATGGGAATTAAGAACAAGATTCTAAAATGAACAGCAGATTGTTTGTTGACCTGCACAGGAGTCCCCACAATCACTGCTTCATTTTCCATAGTTTTGATTACCTATGGTCAACCATGGCCTAAAAATCTTAAATGGAAAATCCCAGACATAAACAGTTCATAAGTCTTAAGTTAACACCATACTGAGTGGCATTAAGAAATTTCATGGCATCCAGCTTCATCCTTTCTGGTACAAGAATCATTCTTCTTTTCCAACACATCCATTAGTGGTCCTTTCTGTTTACAGATCAATTGTCCTGGTATCACAGGACTTGTATATTAAGTAACACTTGTTTTACATAATAATAACCCTAAAGTGCAAGTACAGATATAAAAGAAAGAGTAAGGCATAAAACACAAAAAGGACACATTAAATCTGGAATTATGTAGCTACATTGTAGAGTATATAGGAAAATAAATCACAGTATATATAGGGGTTCTTATGCAAGATCACAGGCATACATTGGGGGTCTTGGAACAGATCTCTGAAAATTAAAAAAAAAAAAACTGCTGTAGAAGTTAACACTTATGAAATGCTCCAAGCTATGTAACCTTTTAAAATAATGCATCACAGACATTCTCTCTGGGATGCAAAATGCACTAAAGTGAGATATTTAAGGGAGCCTACAGAGATCCAAATTTAAGATGAAGTGTTGATTATAGTCAACAAACAGAAGAATTGTGAGTGCAAAACATGAGATATTGCAGAGTTCCCTTGGTAAAAACTCTATAATTGCCTTTCCATATTTTAAGCCACCT
Organism: Jaculus jaculus; assembly: GCF_020740685.1. Taxonomy (NCBI): domain Eukaryota; kingdom Metazoa; phylum Chordata; class Mammalia; order Rodentia; family Dipodidae; genus Jaculus; species Jaculus jaculus. The sequence continues at coordinate 117,546,218 of NC_059106.1, read as the reverse complement.
CTCCCTCCACCCCCCACTTTGTGCTAAGTAATATTGTGGGGCTAATATTTGAATATGCATATGTTCCTAGATGCTGATGAAAAATTACAGAAGTATAACAAGAATAAAATGTTTTTCACTCCTGTAAGAGATAGAAAAACATATTTTCCTATTTATAAAGCTAATTCTAAGTGGTAATTAGAAGATTTCCATAGTATTATATTACCGTAAACAAATGTGAAAACAATGTGATCTAATGCATGTTGGGTTACATAACCTGTCCTTGGAACTATTATTTCTGTAAAAAAAAAAAAAAAAAAAGTCTTTTAGAACAACTGGACCATAAAGATTACTGAATAACAGGTTAAATATAAAATTTCAGTGTTCTAAGTTTATAATTCTAATTGTCAACATATTAATAATTATTTGCCTTTGTAATTATATACAGATTTGCATCTTTGTTTTATAAAAGGTATAAGTTCTACTGAAATTTATTTTTCAGGACAGAAAAGCATGTTGGATACTCCATTTTTCTCTTCTTGTATATGCAAATGTTATAATAATACCACAAAAAAATTGAATTCTTTATTCAGCTGAAAAAGTTTGACATTCTTTGTCTCATCTAAATTAAATGTAGTCTGTTCTGGGGCATTCTGAAACAGTGTAAGAAAGACAAAATTATAGAAACTGTTTTTTAGGATATAGAAGAAAGATGAAAATTGTTAGCTGATAATATGTTAGGGAAGACATACTTGGCATGTTTCTTAAAGCTTGGAGGTTGGCTTAATGATAGAATATTCTTTAAACATCTCTCTCATTTTTAGCTTGAATTTCCAAACCTATTTACAAAGCCATATTCAAATATAGCATGGTGGCAGCCCCTTGTGAGAATCTGTATGTTTGAAGATAAACAAATCAGAAAGCAGTGAGGCTAAGTAAGAATTGAGGAATAACATGTCAAAAGAAGAAAATGTTACACTTTTAGCCACTTAGTACAAATTTCTGGGTATATAACATAGCAGCTCCATCTGAAGGAATACAATTAATTCCATATGCACTTTTATCTAATTATTAATTCTAGCCTTAGAGAAAAATTTAATAAGTTACATAAATAAACACAGCCAAGTAGAAGTGGAAACCTTTTCTGAATTACTCATAATGAGTCTTTCTCTAGATCATTAATAATGGATCTCATTTTCTTTGGCTTTTATTTTAAATGCTACAAAGGACAAATGTTTGATGGATTCATACTCAATAGAAGTTCATAGATTTTTCTTTCATATACATCTTATCTCCCTAACACCTATTTTTTGTTGTACTACACTTAGTGATATGCCTTATTCTCCTTATAGCATATCTCAGTGTTAACTAAGAATAAAAGTTCTGTAATCATGTTGCCTTAAAGTACATTTTGTCTTTTATGGCATTCTTTTTTGTTAATTTAATTTTTATTGACAACTTCTGTAATTGTAAACAATATCCCATGTAATTCCCTCCTTCCCCCTACTTTCCCCTAGAACTGGTAGACACAAGCATTGAGAGTATATTGGATTCTCTGACATAAACAATGGATTAACCCACAGTTGTATAATTTTATGGCATTATTGGAGGTGATGGAAATGTTCAGAGGTAGGACCTAGTTGGTTAAAAGACACTGGGAGTATATCTTTAGATGTATTATGCCCTAGGTTCATTCTTTCTCCCTCCCTCCCTCTCTCTCTCTCTCTCTCTCTCTCTCTCTCTCTCTCTCTTCCTCCTTCCCCACTTTCCCCTTATTCTCCTTCCCAACCACCATGAAGTGAGCAGCTTTACTCCATCACCCCCTCTCCACTGTGATGCTCTGTGTTAACTACAGAACTACATTAATGGGGCCAACTGATTATGACTGAGAGCCCTGAATCTTGGAGCCAAATTAAATCTTTCTTCTTTTAAACTGTTTCTTTCAGATATTTGTAATAATTATGAAAATCTAATACATAAGGATAAAAAAAACCAACTTGATCATTTTTCTATCACCCCATCAAAATTACCATTTGTGATGATAAATAATAGAAAAATTACTTTAAAAGCTACATGTTGCCATATAACTAGTGAGCTCTTCTCACATCAACAGGGCACAAGTTGAGATAGCTTAGCTGGATATTATTCTATAGTTATCACCTGCCATTTCTCATTAGAATCCTTAATATAGCATTCAGCACCTCCTTGCACTTGCCTTTGAATTTATTTCTGCTTTAATTTTCATTATATCATTTTCTGTTTTTCTCAATTTATGATAGAGAAAGCAAGAAAGAAATAGTGTGGATGTGTATGTGTGTGTGTGTGTGTGTGTGAGAGAGAGAGAGAGAGAGAGAGAGAGAGAGAGAGAGAACTGGCATGATGCCAGGGCCACTTCAAGTAAACTCCAGATGCATGCACCACCTTGTGGGTGTACACTACCTGCGTGCCTGTTCCAGTAATGAGAAGCTAATTGCTACACCAATACAATATGAATGTATTAATTTCTATTTATATCCATAACATTCACAGAAATTCTACCTCTAAATTCAAACATAGCTGCTTCAGTATAATATAGACCACCCATTATTTATTGAATATGTATTATTATATTTCATGGTTTATTATATTTTATAATTTCTCCCTTAGACAATTACACTATCTATAAATTTCATTTAAGTATACTTAAGAACTGAGTGGCTTCAGCAACTAACAGCAAGATGTAGAAGCAACAAACTGATTACAAGGCACAAGCCATGAAATAGCAAAGGGTTAAGAAGTGGGTGTGCTTGGAGGGGGATATGGCTCAGCTAGGAAGATTGCTTGTTTTGCAAGTATGAGGGACAAATTTGGCCCAGATGAGTTTGGTTCCCCAGCAGCCATATGAATAGCTAATCATGGCAACACAAGCCTGTAACCCCACCCTGTGGGGAGAAAAGACTGGAGAATCACTGGGGCTTGCTAGCCAGCCAGTGTGACCAAACCTGGCAGCTCCAAGTTGAGTGAGAAACTTTATCTCAAGGAAACAAGTGCAGCAACAATAAAGGAGGACACCTGATGTTTTCTTCTAGCCACTACAAGTTCACAAACCTGTGCAGGTGTGCACGTGCACACACACATACATTCTCTCTCTCTCTCTCTCTCTCTCTCTCTCTCTCTCTCTCTCTCTCTCTCTCTCTCCACCACTAATACCAAACATACTATATACATACATGCAAAAAATGGGGTGTTGCTGGATGTGATGGCACATGCCTTTAATCCTAGCACTTGGGAGGCAGAGGTAGGAGGATCACTGTGAGTTCGAGGCCACCCTGAGACTCAATAGTGAATTCCAGGTCAGCCTGGGCTAGAGTGAGACCCTACCTCAAAAAAAAAAAAAAAAAAAAAGTGGTGTTAACTTCACTTGGACTCTGAAGTATTTAAAATATGGAATAATATAAAATCCTTATTAAAGTATTTTATCTGAGAGAAAGTGAAGGAGAGAGAAAGAGTGAGAAAATGGGCACAGCAGGGCCTCCTGCTACTACAAACATACTCCAGACATATTCATCGCTTAGTGCATCTGCCTTCTTATGGGTACTGGGAAATCAAACCTGAAGCATCAGCCTTTACAAGTAAGGGCTTTAACCACTGACTCATCCCTCAAGCCCCTTAAAGCTCTTTATGTAAGCAATATGGAGGAATAGGGAAGAGGATCAGATTTCATGGAAAGAAAGTACCAGAAAAATGTTTGGGACAAAAATATGAGGATGTGGCTGGTGAAAATGATACTTGATAAGTTAGGGAACAGTACCCTAAAGATCAAAAAAGATTGAAACTGGAGTAAACAATACTGAGTACAGGGTAAATAAAAGAAATGTAATTTCAGGAGTACTGCAAAGAGAGCTGCCCATAGCTACTTGCACTGAAAACATAACAAGACTCTCATATGGCAGGGCTTCATAGATTTAGTGGGATTCACTGTTTCTAAGACATTTAATAGGGGAACCAGAGCTTCTAAAGGGAATATGCTCCAAGCGTCTCTACATAGACTGCCACCACAACATGGTTTGACAGGGTTTCCATAGGAGTCAAGGTTAAAGGCGACACAATAATACAATCTCTCTCTTTTCTCACTTAGATTCCCCTTACTGAAAAAAAGCCCTTATAATTAGTAGACGTAAATTTAAATGAAAATATTTTGAGAAGCCATTATTAAATTAGAGAAAAGTAATATACTTTACTGTGGCAGAGAGTGAAAATAATCTTTACATATTCAGTCTACTTTGTACTTTTTGTCTTTGTTAGAGGTATGTTTAAATATTTGCTATGCCTCTTTGATGCCTTAAACATATCTTTCAGTTAAAAACATGTGTTTAAAAATTTCAGTAATTCACTCCTTGACAGGTAAACAATGAAGGCCTCACAGAAAAATGTGCAGCTACTAGCCAACAAATAGAAGACCTAGCGTCATCCTAATTCTCACCTGCCCCAAAACATTGGGCAGAACATTTAACTTCTTTTTGCTTCAGCTCTTCCACCTGACAAATAATTACATTTTTTTTTTAATTTTTTATTTATTTATTTGAGAGCGACAGACACAGAGAGAAAGACAGATAGAGGGAGAGAGAGAGAATGAGCGCACCAGGGCTTCCAGCCTCTTCAAACGAACTCCAGACGCGTGCGCCCCCTTGTGCATCTGGCTAACGTGGGACCTGGGGAACCGAGCCTCGAACCGGAGTCCTTAGGCTTCACAGGCAAGCGCTTAACCACTAAGCCATCTCTCCAGCCCAATAATTACATTTTTTAAACACACTCTGCACCATTAAAATGAAATGGCATGCTCAAGAGCACCATTCCATTGCAGTTATATTTACAACATAAGGACCTTGGGGCAATTCATTCAAACTATTTTAGGTGTTTTTTAAACAACATTTCAATTTTTTGAGCCTGGGATCAATGCTCTCATTTTACAAGAGGTTTAGCAGCTTGTTCACAATGTTATAATGAGGCACAAAACCCAGATATTTATATATCACTGCCTTTTTTATGTATTGGCCTGCTTCAGAATTTCCTGGAGTTTAAAAACATGCATTGATATAAAGGAATCCTAAATGCTAAATTGAACAATTCATTCTGTTGTCCTAATTTATTTACTATTGGTGATAAGAAAGTAGGAAAGAAAGAAAGAAAGAAAGAAAGAAAGAAAGAAAGAAAGAAAGAAAGAAAGAAAGAAAGAAAGAAAGAAAGAGGGAGGGAGGGAGGGAGGGAGGGAGGGAGGGAGGGAGGGAGGAGGGAGGGAGGGAGGGAGGAAGGAAGGAAGGAAGGAAGGAAGGAAGGAAGGAAGGAAGGAAGGAGGGAGGGAGGGAGGGAGGGAGGGAGGAAGGAAGGAAGGAAGGAAGGAAGGGAGAAAATAAATTAAAGCCAGGCATGGTGGCACACACCTTTTAATCCCAGTACTGTGGAGGCAGAGGTAGGAGGATCGCCATGACTTTGAGGCCAACCTGAGTCTACAGAGTAGATTCCACATCAGCCTGAGCTAGAGGAAGACCCTTTCTCAAAATAAATAAATAAATAAATAAATAAATAAATAAATAAATAAATAAATAAATAGAAAGGAAATTAAATGAATAGCAGTTTAGAATAGAAATCATATCCAAAAAATTAGTCCACTCTCTAGTATCAAGATCCCACCAATCTTGGGCTACAAGGAGGCCTACATCTATTAAATTCTCTCTAAAATAATAATGGTTACCCCATTTATCTAGTGCTGACTTCATTCTCTGTTAGAGAATCTGCTTCTCTTTTCAGAAGGACACAGATCCTGAGGAGAGAATAAGACCATCATACTTCACCAGGGCCCCAGCTGAAACCATAGAAGAATTGAGGAAATGAGCAAGAGTTCTGCTTCCTTGGTGAACCTGGTACCAGCACAAGGGTGAACTAGATAGACACAAAAACACTCAATTCCTACCAAACCAGATATCCAGAGACAGAGAGGATCCCAAGACCTCATCACTGAAGCATACCTGAAACGAACCCAACATGACTTGGAAATTTGTGGAAGAGGGGGTGGAAAGATTATTAGATTATACACAGAGACATTGCCTCTTCCCCATAACTGATGGCTTCCCTCACAATGCACTGCCCACAATCCCCACACACTGAGTATGTATATAACTAATAAAGAAAAAAAAAAAAGATTTGATTCTTCAACTCAAAAAGAAAGAAAAGTTTAAAAATATGTGTTAAGTTAAAATATAAACATATTATTTCCTATTTCATATTTATGATAAAATTATACTTCTTGGTATATCACAAAATCAAATACTCTAGAGAAATTACCTTGTCTTACTTCTTAAACAAATCTTCAAATCCAAAATCTATGCAGGACTAAAGTGTCCTGGCAGAAGAGACTGTAATACATGGAGAACTCAGTGTATTTTGAGAAGGAATGATTATCTTCACACGGCTGATAATAGAAGTTCATGAATTCATAAGCATAAAATACTTTTAAACACCTGGAGGGCTAGACCAGTTATTGACAATTAGCATTTACTGCTCTGGAGCCATTGGGTGGATAAGAGGGCACTTATGGTCTCCCCCCACAAAATGTACATTAGCTCACATTATAATGAAAATTAAGGGGAGCCATACGAAGAAAGCCATGGTTGTGATATTCTGAATTTGTCCTTTGAACTTAGTGTATATGAACAGGGTATTTGGACTCTTTACACAAGCCACATACCACTTGCTCAGCATTATTGAGAAAGACCTCACATATTTACTTAGATATATATATTTACATTAACCAATAAGTGAATGTACAAGGCCTTTACAAAAAGCTTTTCTGTTTAGGGGATTTTAGGTTTTTAGATGTTCTCTCTCTCTTTTTTTTCTTTAATGAGAGAATCTCACTATAATGCACAGGCTGACCTTGAACTCTAAATCTTCCTGCCTCAGCCTCATGATTCCTGGGATTATAGACATGTGGCACCATGTCCAGCTCTGGTAAACATTTTTAAATTGATCCTTAAAGATGGCCTGAACAAAGCCAGGCGTGATGGCGCATGCCTTTAATCCCAGCACTCGGGAGGCAGAGGTAGGAGGATCTCCGTGAGTTTGAGGCCACCCTGAGACTCCATAGTGAATTCCAGGTCAGTCTGGGCTAGAGTGAGACCTTACCTCGAAAAACAAACAAACAAAAAAAAAAAAAAAAAGGTGGCCTGAACATAAAAGAAAATACCTTTTGAGTCACTGTTTATTCAATGGTCATTGCACATATTTCCTGGTGGGCTAGTATATTTGCCTGATAAAAATCAGTTTAAGGAAAGAAGAATTTATTTACATTTGTAATTCAAAGTTGCAGTCTCTCATGACAAGGAAAACATGGCAGCAGGAGCTTAAAGCAACTTGGTGATATTCAGTCCAAGCAGAATGTAATGAATGTTGCTGCTCAGCCAGTTCTCTCCTTGTTCTACAGTCTAGGACCCACTCCATAAAATAGTACCACCCACAGTTAAGGGGATCTTCCCTTCTCTATTAACCTAATCTACATAATACTTCACAGGTGATTTTAGATCCTGTCAAATTGAGAATTTATATAAACCATCCCAGATAACTTTACCCAGTGGAAAGACATCAAAAGATCTTCTGGATCAAGGTTGTGTGTGTGTCCCTGCATGTGTATGTATATAAAATATAAATAGAAATCTACTCTTGCTTTTCAACAGTTTTAAGATTTGCATGTATATATATACATATATATCTGCACACACATAAGCACATACATAATGCACATATAATACACACAAACATATACCTGTGCATATACCACATAAAACACATTTATACACACTGACACATGTACACATACTTTAATCAGATCTTAGAGAGAGCTAAATAGAACCAAGCCACTGACTTAGCCAGGGAGATACCATTCATATTATGTAGGACACCTTTTTATGGAATGATGTAAACAGAGCCTTAAAGAAAAAAAAGCAGATATGCTCAATTTGCCATCCTGAACCTGAAGTATGAACCCTCCAGTGGAATTTTGAATAGCTCTGTGTAGCTTTTATGTGCTATTTCAAATTGCTTCAGAAGTCTCAGAAAAATTCAGGATTGGTATTTTAAAACATATATATCATTATGGCATCTATGTTCTCTATGAGATCAGACAAAAACTTTTATAATTTATTAATATGAACAATCCTCTAGCTATAATTGAATTAGAAGACAGATTACTACTTTTCCTGGATGAGGAAAAGAAGATTGTGAGGTTAAAGTCAATCATAATTCTCCAAATGTTCCCAGTGTGTTTGTGTTACTAATTGCATTATCACACAATAAAACCAAAAGCTTCTTGCATCTGAGTGCAGTAGAAAACAGTTTGCAGAGATAAAATTAAAACATGCTCTGCAGTGTCAGGGGAAGTTACGGAAACACTGGTGATTCTAACTCAGGTGGACTGAGGGCTATTGAGCAACATGTGCTAGGGCAAGTCATCTTCATGTTACAGGATTTTACCCTCTACTTTGACGTCAGTATTCGTCCATTCAAAATGCACAGCATCCATGATTGGTGCATTTACATCTGCAAGATTAAAACGAAACACCAGGGCCAGAGAGATGGCTTAACGGTTAAGGCACTTGCCTGCAAAGCCAAAGGACCTAGGTTCAATTTCCCAGAACCCACATAAACCAGAAGCACAAGATTGTGCATGCATCTGGAGTTTGTCTGTAGTGGCTGGAGGCTCTGGTGTACCCATTCTTTATCTGCCTTGCTTTCTTTCTCATTCGCTCTCTCTCTCTCTATCAAACAAAGAAATAAAATATTTTTTTTTCAAACTCCATGATTTTTCTCACTATTCTAACAGCCTAGCACAGGAAAATAATATTCCCAGTATAAAATTCAAATGACCTGGAATTTCAGAAAAGTAGTCATTATAATAATATGAGCAAACCATAATTTGGTTAGTATGAACCCATGTATGTTCATAGTTCATATCCGGTGGCAACATTTTATCTTCCTAACACCTAGTGCTCATGAGAAAAATAAATTTTACTAACACTCAGGCTCTCCAAATTCCAATCTGCTCCTGTTTTTTTTCATTTTTTTTTTCTCTCATTGCTTTCCAAATTAATAAACTTTTAAATCTAGAAATCTGGTGTTCTTCTCACTTCCTCATTCACTTGGTACATTGATGAATTCATTCCTCAAATATTCAGTAAGCCCTAACTATACACCAGACATGATTTTAAGCACCGGGGATACATCAAAGAAATAGATGACAAAAGACATTGCTCTTATAGAACCTATCTTCTAGTGGAATCAGAAAGAATCAAATAAATCTCCAAATGTCAGCACAGAAGCTGAGGGTTGTGGAAAAATCCAGAATATGACACTGAGGTAAGAGTGAGATAGTTGTTTGAAATGGCAACAGCTCATACATTTGGCTCTGCAGAAACAAATGTAGAGCTGTCACTGCAAAGTGAATGAGAGAGAGTTCATTCTGGAGCCAAAGCTGAATGACCCAGGAACACAAATTCAGAGTACCCCAAATACCATGCTTCAAAGTAGTAACAGTTTCGTGAAGCTTTTGCTCATTGCAGAAAAAAAGAAAGACATAAATCAAGGCAGTTTTCAAAGGCAATGGACATATCAGGGAGGTGGGTTATATCAAAGTGAGTAAATCTCTGCTATAGGTTTAAAATGCTACATGATGACATTCTTAGCCATTAGGTTGGTCTGTGGATACAATCCAAAAGGATGTATGCAGTAGTCAGAGGAACAGTCAGATCCAAACGTGGGCAATATTCGTTATTAATGGAGCTAAAGATAATCCAGGATAGTTTGGCTCCTGGACTGTAACATCCCAACTATTCCCAATTACAGAAGTTCTAATCAGTCAGACAATTTTATAGTCTTTAACACAGATGTGGCTTTTTCCCTGGGAAGTTCAGTTCATATTTCCCAGTAAATACATCACAATCTCTGCATCCTATACACCACTAGAGTGCCACCTAACATGCTGTGTCACTGAAATGACTTTACTTATATAGCATCTTATATTGTGAAGGGCTGTAGAATTACACCACAGTTTTGGGAAGTTCCAGAAGTCTAATTTCTCTCTTTTTCACTTAGAATTTGTCTAGGTTAATTCCTTATTTTTTAAAATTCTTTTTGTTTTTATTTTTATTTATTTATTTGAAAGTGACAGAGAGAGAAAGAGGCAGATAGAGAGAGAGAGAATGGGAGCGCCAGGGCCTCCAGCCACTGAAAACGAAATCCAGATGTGTGTGCCCCCTTGTGCATTTGGCTAACGTGGATCCTGGGGAATCGAGCCTCAAACCGGGGTCCTTAGGCTTCATAGGGAAGCACTTAACCACTAAGCCATCTCTCCAGCCCAAATTCCTTATTTTTTAAAACAAACAACTTTAAGTAGGTTTTTAAAACTAGGTTTTAAAAGGTTTTTAATCTTTTAAAGTTGAAGTATTATAATTCTATATACATAGTCTTCTCTACATATAGTTTTTCCATAAGGATGTCTTTAATTTGTGTTTTTCCTTCTAGAACCATCCGTATATTAATATGCAATAAGCTTGCATTTATATTAGCTTATTTGGTAGTAAAATTATGTTCAGCTACCCCATTAAAATATACCAGCACTAATAAAATTTTTAGGCAAAATCCAACCTATCTACTGACTAAATATTTCATACACTAAGTGAACCTCTCTAATTTTACTAAAATGTTAGATTTTAAAGAACTTAAGTTCATGTACTTATGGTTCTAAACCCATGTGAAGTGGATACAAATATTTCCTCTAAAAACTATTGTGTCCAGGGAATTGCTTCCATGTCATGTGGAGCTCATATGGCTAGGAAATCACTCCCAGACACTGATCAAAATATTCCAAAAGTATGGGCTGGAGAGATGGCTTAGTGGTTAAGCACTTGCCTGTCAAGCCGAAGGACCCCTGTTCGAGGCTCGACTCCCCAGATGCACAAGGGGGCGCATGCATCTGGAGTTCATTTGCAGAGGCTGGAGGCCCTGGCATGCCCATTCTCTCTCTCTGTCTATTTCTCTTCTCTATCTCTTTTTCTCTGTGTGCTTGCAAATAAAATAAAATATTAAAAATAAATAAACAAACAAAATATCCCCAAAGTATTCTAGAGTACACTTACTGGAACAGTGCCTCTCAGACTGTAACATTCATAGGTATCACTGAGCATCTCATGAAAACACAGATTCTATCTCAGTAAAGGGCAGGGGAGTGAGCTGGAGCTCCAGGCTCCAGTGTGAAACCTGCCCTGCCAGTCTACATACTGCATTGAGCAGCAAGAGACTAGAAGAAAACAATTACATTATGAAGCACATGGAAATATAATGACTGCTTTCATCTGTGGGATGAAGGAATTACTAAGGACACTTTTATCCCCAATAAAAATGTTTCCATATATTGTTTATAATGAGTAATTCTATGAATAGAACCACACGTATATTATAATTGATCTGTTTAAAACTATACTGAGGGCTGCAGAGATTTCTTAGTGGGTAAAGTATCTGCTGTGCAGGTTCAGATCTCCAGAAGCATGGAAAGCATAGATGCAATAGCAAACATCTGTACGCCCAGCTCCTACATGAGATTGGAAATGGAGACAGGAGACTCACAGACTAGATATCCTCACATAAACTGCAAATCAATAGAGTCCCTGTGTCAACCAAAATGGAAAGTGAGGACATATACTGGAGATTGTCCTCTGACCTCCATATGTGCACCATGACACATATACACCCACACTCACACACAAACACAATCATACACACATATACACACACAAGTGTAGACTGATGTAAAAGACTCATTTGCATTTTCAAGATTAACCCTAACTAGAAAACAGTCATTTTGAATTAGCAAACACACCTAGGTTTTATTGACTTAAGTGACATCAGAGCTGTTAAGAATAAGGAATGAAATATGATTTCTGAAAACTTTCCAAGCCTTTTAAAATTTCTTTAGTAATATAACACATGAGTCATTTCTAGATAAGTTGCTAAAGAAATGGAACCTATGTGTAATGCTCTGGCCTCCATGTTGTGTGTGGATGAGACAAGTGAGGAGAGTTCAACAAATAAGGAATACTAGACCTGTCTGTCACACAAGAATGAACGCATACAGAAAATCAATGAATACTCCAATGCTGTCTAAAATAATACTATGGCTAAGCAAAAAAAAACTGTCAGAATAGCTTATCAAAGTCAAGAGACCTTAAAATTTGAAATTCAAGATATAGCAAAATTAACTACATTAAGAATAGAAAACCAGGGGCTGGAGAGATGGCTTAGCGGTTAAGCGCTCGCCTGTGAAGCCTAAGGACCCCAGTTCAAGGCTCGGTTCCCCAGGTCCCATGTTAGCCAGATGCACAAGGGGGCGCATGCGTCTGGAGTTCGTTTGCAGAGGCTGGAAGCCCTGGCGCGCCCATTCTCTCTCTCTCCCTCTATCTGTCTTTCTCTCTGTCTTTGTCACTCTCAAATAAATAAATAAAATATTAAAAAAAAAAAGAATAGAAAACCATGTCTCAGAAAAGGTAAGCCAGACATAGATGTATCTAATCCAGGGAAAAGCAGTATCTATCCAAGGCTTTTATCATTCCTATAAGTAACTGTGTGAACACCCTATATTTATTAGCCTGGCAGGGATAAGACTGATGGTAGATTAGGAAATTATTCAAACTGCTTAAACCTTCATTTTTAAAATGTGAGCCTTTCCTATCCAACTAATTATATAATCTAACTTAGAAAAATTTCAAGTTCATAAATGAATAATCTATGGATAATCTATGTCTATTAAAATTATATTACACTTATCTCTGAAGGTTAAATAATAAAAAACAACTTGCATTCCTATGTAAAAATTTCTAAAATGATTAGTGAAAAAAATGAAATTTTTATCTGCCATTGGTTAGTTCAGTTAAGAAAATAATTTGCTTTCATTAAAGTTCCTTATCTTTCAGATTTCCTTGTTTCCTGTGACTCCTTCCCAAATATGCCAGGACTCTAGTCCAGATCCAATAGGCCTGAAAAGGAGGAAATCCATCCTCAATTCAAATCCACAGTCAGCAATAATGGCTGAAGATCTTGAGTGACCAGCTGTGATCACACAGCTGCCAAAGCAGCTGAGTTTTCCAATGATGGCCAAAACGATTTCCTGTGTATTGAAGAAAAACAACCTCTCAATCTATGAAAATGAAATCCCCAGTAAAGTGAAGCAGTCCCATTGCATGTAGTAGGCTCTTTATCTAGTGTACTGACATTATTGCCACACTTTGTGATAACTACAGCAGCACTGGGATGACTTGGATGAACAAGGAATAAATTTTAATTCTTTGTTTTATTTATTTTTATTTATTTTTTATTTTTTGAGAACATGTAGCTTTGGGCTTTCTGGGTCTAGGTCACCTCAATTAGTATAATCCTTTCCAGATAATTCCATTTCTCTGAAAATTTTATAATTTAATTCTACTGTACCATGCGCTACACCCTCAGCTGAATTTTTTTACTATTTTTATTTTTATTTATTTATTTGACAGAGAAAGAGGGAGAGAGAGAGAGAAAGAAAGAAACAGAATGGGCACGCCAGGGCCTCCAGCCATGGCAGATGAACTCCAGACATGTGTGCCCCTTTCTGCATCTGGCTAACGTGGGTCCTGGGGAATTGAACCTGGGTCCTTTGGTTTTGCAAGCAAACACCTTAGCTGCTAAACCATCCCTCCAGCCCTTGATTTTATTTTTAATTATACTAAATGCAAATTAATTAGCTAAATTCTTTAATAATTCAGACATCATTGTACATTATATTTTTATTATTTCTTTTATCCTATATGCTAATCCTGTTGGAAGAGTGGAAATTTTTTGAAACCATTTTTATTTTTTTTAATTTTTATTTTAATTTAAGGAGAGAGAGACAATGAGCATTCCAGGACCTTTAGCTGCTGTGAACAAACTCAAGACCATGCCCCCTTGACACTGCATGCTTGCATCACTGTGCATTTGTCTACATGGGACTGGAGATTCAAACATTAGTTCTTAGGCTTTGCAGGCAAGCACATTAACTGCTAAGCCATCTATCCAGACGAGAAAACATTTTTTGAGCAAATGCATGAGTTCTAGTTCAGGGCTTTTTTTTTTTTGTTTTCCTTGATACAATCATATATTCTTGATTGTGTCTCCTTGGTGGGATTCAATGGCACATCTGAAAAGTCAAAATCTTAGCCATGACCTGATCAGATGGATTTTCTTCCTGGCTTACCAACTTTCTGTGTGTTCTCCACACATCCTATCCAGACCTTGTTCATTGCCTGCCTTCCTTCCTCCTTCCCTATCCTCAGCCTTTAAAGAATGTTTGATGGGTGCAGAACCCAAGAAGCTCTCATAATTTTCTCTTTTTGGGTAATTTCTCTCACATTTTGATTCTTTCTCTTCCACTGAAAATACAACAATGTCCGTATCACTTTGAATCGGTTGAGCTCCTTTGCTGTGCAGATATCACTGGTCTTCCAGAACAGCAGAGTACAGAGTTAGTCATTCATCCTCATCCAACTACAAATGGAGGAAGCTCAGATCCTCATGAGTGGACAAAGGCACTTTCACCACTGAGCAGTCTCCTTAGCCAAAGAGCAAGACCATTTTAAAGGTTAAGACGAGATAGAGAGATGGATCCGTGGTTAAGGTGCTTGACTGCAGAGCCTAACGATCCAAGTTCAGTTCCCCAATACCCATGTAAAGCCGGATGCACAAGGGGGCGCACACATCTGGAGTTCGTTTGCAGTGGCTGGAAGCCCTGGCATACCCATTCTCTCTCCCTCTCTCTATCTGCCTCTTTCTCTCTCTGTATGTCACTCTCAAATAAATAAATAAATATAACAAAAAAATTTTAAATCTAAGAATAATTTGGTATTTGATGCAACTTCAACTTACTAGAAATAGGCAGAATGTTTGCAATGGTGTTTGTAAACAGTTAAGAAGAAAAGAATGAAAACAATACATAAAAGACGATCTAAAGTGAACAAATATGAAAAAGAAATACAAACACCAATTCTTTTATTTATTTATTTATTTATTTTAATTTTTAATAGCATATTCCATGATTATAAAAAAAAATCCCATGTTAATTCCCTCCCTCCCCCCCCCCCACTTTCTCCTTTGAAATTCCATTCTCCATCATATTACCTCCCCATTAAAATCATTGTACTTATATATATACAATATCAACATATTAAGTACCTCCTCCCTTCCTTTCTCTTCCCTTTATGTCTCCTTTTCAACTTACTGGCCTCTGCTACTAAGTATTTTCGTTCTCACGCAGAAGCGTAGTCATCTGTAGCTAGGATCCACATATGAGAGAGAACATGTGGCGCTTGGCTTTCTGGGCCTGGGTTACCTCACTTAGTATAATGCTTTCCAGGTCCATCCATTTTTCTGCAAATTTCATAACTTCATTTTTCTTTACTGCTGAGTAGAACTCCATTGTATAAATGTGCCACATCTTCATTATCCACTCATCAGTTGAGGGACATCTAGGCTGGTTCCATTTCCCAGCTATTATAAATTGAGCAGCAATAAACATGGTTGAGCACATACTTCTAAGGAAATGAGATGATTCCTTAGGATATATGCCTAGGAGTGCTATAGCTGGGTCATATGGTAGATCAATCTTTAGCTGTTTTAGGAACCTCCACACTGTTTTCCACAATGGCTGGACCAGATTGCATTCCCACCAGCAGTGGAGAAGGGTTCCTCTTTTTCCACAACCCCACCAACATTTATGATCATTTGTTTTCATGATGGTGGCCAATCTAACAGGAGTGAGATGGAATCTCAATGTAGTTTTAATCTGCATTTCCCTGATGACTAGTGACATAGAACATTTTTTTAGATGCTTATATGCCATTCGTATTTCTTCCTTTGAGAAGGCTCTATTTAGATCCATAGCCCATTTTTTGATTGGTTTGTTTGATTCCTTATTATTTAACTTTTTGAGTTCTTTGTATATCCTAGATATTAATCCTCTAACAGATATGTAGCTGGTAAAGACTTTTTCCCATTCTGTAGGTTGCCTGTTTGCTTTTCTCACTGTGTCCTTTGCAGTGCAAAATCTTTGTAATTTCATGAGGTCCCAGTGATTAATCTGTGGTTTTATTGCCTGGGCAATTGGGGTTGTATTCAGAAAGTCTTTGCCAAGACCAATATGTTGAAGGGTTTCCCTTACTTTTTCCTCCAGCAGTTTCAGAGTTTCCGGTCTGATGTTAAGGTCTTTAATCCATTTGGACTTAATTCTTGTGCATGGTGAGAGAGAAGAATCGATTTTCATCCTTATGCAGATGTATATCCAGTTTTCAAAACACCATTTGCTGAAGAGGCTGTCTCTTCTCCAATGAGTATTTTTGGCATTTTTATTGAATATTAGGTGGCTATAGCTACTTGGGCTTACATCTGGGTCCTCTATTCTGTTCCACTGATGTACATGCCTATTTTTGTGCCAGTACTATGCTGTTTTTGTTACTATGGCTCTGTAGTATAGGTTAAAATCAGGTATGGTGATACCACCAGCCTTATTTTTGTTGCTCACTATTATTTTAGATATCCGAGGTATTTTGTGATTCCAAATGAATTTTTGGATTGTTTTTTCTATTTCCATGAAGAATGCTTTTGGAATTTTGATAGGGATTGCATTAAATGTGTAGATTGCTTTTGGTAAGATTGCCATTTTCACAATATTGATTCTTCCAATCCAGGAACAGGGGATGTTTCTCCACTTTCATGTGTCTTCTGCAATTTCTTGCTTGAGTGTTTTAAAGTTCTCATTGTAGAGATTCTTTACTTCCTTTGTTAGGTTTATTCCAAGGTACTTTATTATTTTTTTTTTTGATGCAATTGTGAATGGGAGTGATTCTCTGATTTCATCTTGTGTGTGTTTGTTGTTAGCATATATGAAGGCTACTGATTTCTGTGTATTTATTTTGTATCCTGCTACATGGCTGTAGGTTTTGATTAACTCTAAAAGTTTGCTAGTAGTATTTTTAGGGTCCTTTATGTATAGAATCATGTCATCTGCAAATAATGATAAATTGATCTCTTCCTTTCCAACTTGTATCTCTTTTATGTGTGTCTCTTGCCTTATTGCTATGGCTAAGACTTCCAAAACTATATTAAATATAAGTGGGGACAGTGGACACCCTTGTCTTGTTCCTGATTTTAGTGGAAAAGTTTCCAGTTTTTCCCCATTTAGTAATATGTTGGCTGAAGGCTTGTCATAAATAGCTTTTATTATATTGAGATATGTTCCTTCTATTCCCAGTCTCTGTAGGACTTTTATCATGAAGGGATGTTGGATTTTGTCAAATGCTTTCTCTGCGTCCAATGAGATGATTATGTGATTTTTGTCCTTCAACTCATTTATAAAATGTATTACAATTATAGATTTGCATATATTGAACCATCCCTGAATCTCTGGGATAAAGCCTACTTGGTCAGGGTGAATGACCTTTTTGATATACTCTTGTATTCTGTTTGCCAATATTTTGTTGAGAATTTTTGCATCTATGTTCATGAGGGAGATTGGTCTGTAATTTTCTTTTTTTGTTCTATCTTGCCCTGGTTTTGGTATCAGGGTGATGCTGGCCTCATAGAAGGAGTTTGGTAGAATTCCTTCTTTTTCTATTTCCTGGAAAAGCTTAAGAAGCAATGGTGTTAGCTCTTCCTTAAAAGTCTGGTAAAATTCAGCAGTGAATCCATCCTGGCCTGGACTTTTTTTAGTTGGGAGATTATTGATAACTGTTCGGATCTCCATGTTTGTTATAGGTCTATTTAAGTGATTAATCTCATTTTGATTTAATTTAGGTAGTTCATATAGATCAAGGAAATCATCCATTTCTTTCAGATTTTCATACTTTGTGGAGTATATGCTTTTATAGTATGTCCCTATGATTTTTTGAATTTCTCTGGAATCTGTTGTGATGTTACCTTGTTCATCTCTGATTTTATTAATTTGTGTCTCTTCTCTCTTTCTTTTGGTCAGATTTGCTAAGGGTTTATCAATCTTGTTTGTCCTTTCAAAGAACCAACTCTTTGTTTCATTAATTCTTTGGATTGTTTTGTTTTTTTGTTTCTATTTCATTAATTTCTGCCCTAATCTTTATCATTTCTTTCCACCTACTGATTTTTGGTTTGCCTTGTTCTTCTTTTTCCAAGGCTTTAAGGTGAAGCATTACTTATCGTTTACTTGTGACCCTTCTAATTTCTTAATATAGGCACTTAAGGCTATAAATTTACCTCTTAGAACTGCTTTCATTGTGTCCCAGAGATTTTGATATATTGTATTCTCATTATCATTTATCTATATAAATTTTTTGATTTCCTTCTTGATTTCTTCATAGACACATTCATCATTTAGTTGTGTATTGTTTACATTCCATGATTTTGTGTAAGCTCTATAGCGTTTCTTCCTACTGATTTGTAGTTTAATTCCATTGTGGTTAGATAGAATGCAAGGAATTATTTCAATTTTCCTGAATTTGTTAGGATTTGCTTTGTGTCCTAATATATGGTCTATTTTAGAGAATGTTCCATGTGCTGCTGAAAAGAATGTATATTCTGCAGTTTTTGGATGAAATGTCCTGTTTATATCTGTTAGGTCCATTCCTTCTATGACCTCATTTAGTCCAGGTGCCTCTCTGTTTATTTTTTCCCAGGATGACCTGTCAATTGATGAGAGTGGGGTGTTAAAGTCACCCACCACCACTGTGTTTGGTGTTATCTGTGACCATAGTACTAATAGTGTTTGTTTGATGAATGTGGGAGCCCCTAGTTAGGTGCATATATGTTTAGGATTGTAATGTCCTCCTGTTGGAGTGTGCCCTTAATCCAAATAAAGTGACCTTCATCTTTCTTGACAAACATTGGACTAAAGTCTACCTTGTCAGATATTAGGATAGCAACCCCTGCTTGTTTTCTAGGCCCATTTGCTTGAAACACCGTCTTCGAAACTTTCACCCTAAGATAATGTCTATCCTTTGTAGACAGGTGAGTGTCTTGGAGACAACAAATTGTAGGATCCTGCTTTTTAACCCAGTCTGCAAACCTATGTCTTTTTTGGGGGGCATTGAGGCCATTGATATTAAGACATATTATTGAAAGGTGTGTATTTATGTTTGCCATTTTTTTTGTTTGTGTGTGGTTCCACTTCTACCTGTGCTCTCTTGTGTTAACTAGTATTTGAGTATTGCTTGTTTTTTCTAGGTTCCTTATATGTGTGCTTTTCCTTTTCTTCAGCATGGAGGATCCTATCAAGTATTTTCTGTAGAGCTGGTTTTGTCTTCAAATACTCCTTTAACCTGCTTTTGTCATGGAATGTCCTTATTTCTCCATGTATTTGAATGGATAACTTTGCAGGATAAAGTAACCTTGGTTGACAGTTGTTATCTTTCAGAACTTGGAATATATCACTCCAAGCCCTTCTGGCTTTAAAAGTTTGTGTTGAATAATCTGCTGTAATCCTGATGGGCTTACTTTTGTAGGTAACTTGATTTTTTCTCTCTAACTGCTTTCAATACTTTTTCTTTGGTGTGTGTGTTTGGAAGTTTATTATAATATGGCTAGGAGAGGTTCTTTCCAGGTTTTGTCTGGCTGGGGTTCTAAAGGCTTCCTGTATCTGCATTAGCACCTCTTTCCCAATTTGGGGGAAATTTTCTTCTATGATTTTGTTGAAGACGCCTACTATGCCTGTGGTGTGGAATTCATCTCCTTCTACTATGCTCTGAATTCTTATATTTGATCTTTTCATAGTGCCCTGAATATCTTGAAATTCCCATTCATACTTTTCTATAAGTTTGTCTTTCTCTTTGTTGGGCTGTATTAATTCTGCCGCCTGGTCTTCTAGCTTAGATATTCTGTCCTCTCCTTCATCCATTCTACTGATGAGATTTTCTACAGAGTTTTTTATTTCATTAACTGTGTTCTTCATTGCTAGTAATTCTAACTGGTTTTTCTTTATTATTTCTATTTCCTTATTTATGTCTTGTATTGCCTTCTTTATTTCATGAAATTGGTGTCCTGCATCTCCTTTGATTCCTTTGATTTCCTCTTTAAGTTCCTCTTTGACTCCTTTGATTTGTTCCTTGACTTCTTTGAACATATTTACAATCATTCTTTTGAAATCTTTCTCAGGCATTTCCTCTAACTCATTCTCATTGGAGGTCATTTCTGATGCATTAATACTTTTAGGTGGATTTATATCGTCTTGCTTTTTAGTGTTTCTTGTGTTATAATGTATATATTTTTGCATCTTGGATTAAGTTAATGCTTGGATTTTCTAGCTACTGGGTATTCTTAGCTGTATCAATTGATTTGATGTTATATATTTTCAGGTTAGGAACTGAAGGTGTTAGGTGTGGCTCTTAAGACTCTCAGAGTATCTACAAAGGTGCTCCTAGGGGTTGAGTTTCCCTGCTATGGGAGTATTCAAGCAGGCTGAGTGGAATAAAATACAGGTAGATTCTAAAAGTTAACTAAACACTGTACCCATTCAATCAAAAACAGCCCCAAGTATGTATGCAAGAGTAGTTATTATAATGACCAGATCCTCTATCAACAAAGAGGTTTAGATTTCTGGTCTGTTGAGGGATCCAAGTCAGCTTGTGACCAAGTGAGACCCTTCCCTGGTGCAATCCCAGTTACCTTGGATGATTTTGGTCTCAGTCAAGTTGTTGCCTGGTCGTCGGGCTGCTGTTCTGATTTCTGGAGCTGGGCACTGGCTTTTCCTGCAGGGCAAACCAAGCCTGTCAACTGTGGCCCTGCAGATCAGCACCCCTGCTGCTGGAACTGCTGCTGCTAAAGCTGCCTCTGCTGGGTCTGTCAGCAGCTGAAGCTGCTGCTGCTGGGCCCACCACTGCTGCTGTCTCTGCTGCTGCTGCTGCTGTAGCTGCTACTTCTGGAGCCACTGCTGCTGCTGAAGCCGCTACTGCTGGTTCTGCTGCTGTTGGGGCCTCTGTTGCCTGTGCTGGAGCCACTAATGTTGCTACCGGACTCTGCTCCTGCTTGGGTCCTGCTGTCGGCCCAAGTTGGCTTGGCTGAGTCCCGGGCCACTGCTCTGTTTGCTGGACCTGGCCTCAGGTGGTGGGGGAGGGGAGGGAGCCACAGCTGCTCTGGTTCTCTCGCTGTTCCACCTGTTCTTCTACCTCATGGTCTGCTCCTCCATTGCTCACTGCCGCTCTCCCTTCACGTTTACTGAGTTGCGGAGAGCAATGGTGTGAGTGGAAGCTCCCCAGACCTGGCTTTTCCTGTGGCTGGAGCCAAGTCTGGTGGCTTTCTGGTGCACCGCCACCGCCGCGGTTGGCAGAGCTGCCAGGGCCAATTTTGCCAGCCTGTGTGGACTCTGGATGCTGTGGATCTCTTCTACTTCTCAGCTGTTGCTTCAATTTCCTATACACCTCACTTTTTAGTAAAAGTGTGTATTTTGCTGAGGTTTTTTTTGGTCTTCCCCCCACCCCCCCCAGGCTGCTTTGGCATGGTACCTACACCGCCATCTTAACCAGAAGTCCAAACACCAATTCTTGAAGACCCAAACTTCCAATAGTTAAGCTTCCCTATTGAGTATAATTAAAAACCCTGGGGATAGGGAACTATCTAGAATTCTGAAAGGTTGATAAAAGACAACCTATTGTGGAAGACATTTAAACTTTGGATAAGTGGCTACAAATGTACTAGTTTCCCTTTATTTCATTGTTTCTTTTTAACATACTTAATCTCAGCGAAGACAATAGTTGTTCAACTAAGAGCCAGTGGTGGTGGTATTGAGGTGATTAAAACTTTCATCTAAACCCCATTTGTCTGGGAAGCATAACAAGCTGGAAGAAATGAATTTTAAGTAAAGTAGACATGAAACAGACTTTACCCAGGAGAAAGTCTTTTCAGAACAGATGTGAGATTTAAACAACTAACCATAAAGCAACACAAAAATTATGGTCTGAAGCTTTTCAAGTTGATTTTCTGCTAAAACTCAAATATTAACATTTTCCAAAGATTTATAAAATGATTGAAAGGTTATAATATTTGGGAGGGGGGATTGGCTTATTGGTTGAGGTACTTGCCTCTGAAGTCTAAGGACCCAGGTTCAATTCCCCAGTACCCATGTTAGCCAAATTCACAAAATGGTACAGGCCTCTGGAGTTTGTTTGCATTGGCTAGAGGCCCTGGCATGCCCATTCTCTCTGTCTGCCTCTCTTCTCTATATCTTTCTCTTTCTGCTTGCAAACAACTAATTTTTAAAAAAGACCATAATATTACAAGGTTCAAGATGTACTCCAAAAGTTTTACTATCAATAAACTATGGAGATGTGATCCATTCCCCAAAGAAAATATAATTAAAAGCTTCCAAGATGACTCTATTGTATGAATTACCATGTTTTAAATGAGCTGTTTTAGTTATGCACCTAAAATGAATGAAAATAGGAACTCTGAGTAGAATAGACGATATAAAAATGTCTTATTTTCATACATAAACTTGCATCTTTGTATATAATAGATTTTATTTACATTTAATGTTTTTGTTTATACAGTTGTGTTTGGAAGTTTCACTTAGGAAAGTTCCTGCAGCCCAGTTGAAAGAACCAAAAACTCAGAAGATGTTTGTAATCCCTAATAATTCCAGTTTCTTCCTTGTCACATGAGAGTTAATTAAACTTTATCTTTGACACAGTTTTATGTTATTAAAATCTATACTTACCACATATGAATAATTAGGGATCAAATCCAGGTACAATGCTGACTGGGAGAATAGTCTGTTCCTGCAGTGTTCTAACTTATGACAGAAGTTGCAGGAAGCAAGAAAAGGCTTTGACCCAAACAAAACACATCTAATGACTCTTGATGGTTAAATTAGATTTTTATCATAAAAGGAAGAAGTGTTTCTAGAAGGTAGGAAATGATATTGTTTCACAAGAATGCACAGATATGACAGGCTTTTATGAGAAGGCAAAGTGGCATATAGCTGCCTATCTGTTAGGGCTGGAATGTAGGAGTACAGTTCCTTAATGCACAATGTTGTGGTAAAGACATGGCCTATCCCTCATCTCAATTTCAGTGAAAAGCTATGGCATCAAGTAAAGAGTGAACTTGAGCTTAACTGAGCAGGCGCTATACAGAGTGCACACGGTTAATTTACAAGGCCAGGGCACTTCCTTTATGGAGTCATGTAAAAGGCAATGTCTATCTGTCAGAAATTTCTCAGTCTTACTTGGTGTGGAGCCTAGATTAGATGTCTGCTTCTCAACAAAGGCATACTTCTAAACTGGGAGGTAAAATGGAAATGAATAAAGCTTAAAGAAAACCTTATGTTCCTAAAATCATTTTCATAAACTAACCTTTACCAGTTTTCCTTGTGTCTCCTTTAATGTGCCTTTACAGCCTCTGTAGCAAATGAAAATAAGACTCTGACCAACTTACTATCAGGGGCTTTTTTCAAGCCCTCTTCATACCTGAAGATCTTTGTGCCATCAACCAATTTCACATTTTCCTTTCCTTCCTGATATACCTCTGTAGTCATACCAATTGCTCCCCCGGAGAGGGATCCTCCTTTTCTGTTCTTTTTTTAAATTAGTTTTCTATTCAGCAAATACAGGCAGTTTGGTACCATTATTAGGCTTATCCATGACCTACCCCCTCCCCATTAGCCCCTCCTTGTTGAGGTATGTGGGTTGTGCATAGTGGAGTTAGCCCACAGTTATTGGTATGATAAATGTCTCTGCATATCAGGACCCAACATGTGGCTCTGACATTCTTTCCACCCCCTCTTCTGCAAAATTTCCCTGAGTCATGTTGGTTTCATTTTTGGTCTGCTTCAGTGATGAGGTGTTGGGGGCCTCTGAGGCTCTTACTCTCTGATTTGGTAGGAGCTGATTTTTCTTTGTGTTGGTCTCCTTCCCCCTTGTGCTGGTATCCGGTTCATCAGGAAAACAGCACCTTTGCTTGTTTTGCCAATTTTCCTTAGTTTCAGCCAGGGCCTTTTTGAGGTATAATGGGGTGGCTCTATCCTTAGGATCTGCATCTATCTGAAAAAGAGAAGCAGATTCTCCAACGGAGAGTAAGTTAGCACCAGGACAAATGAGATTACCCTTACTTTTTTAATAGAGAGTTTAATAGGTGTAGGCCCTTTTGTAGCCCATGATTGATGGTAGCTTGATATTGGAGGGTAGGCTTATGTTTGGATATGGTTCTGACTTGTTTCCCAGCTCCAACTATGGGTCACTTCCCACTGAGGGGATCAGTTAGCCAAATCAAGAGCAGTTGGTTCCCCACCACGGCTATGTGCCACTATTGCACTTGTGTGAGCATCACAAGAGGTTATTTGCTGCTAAGTAGGTTAGACAATGAGTTGCTTGGACAGATATTGGTCATTTCCCCCAGTCGCCCATGTAGCACCTTCTAGCACTAGACAAACTGACTGTCTGGGGACTGACTCTCTCCTGGCTTCCAGCAATGCTGTTCCATTTTACATTTCAGCTGCATATGGTGTCTTCAGCAATAGGGTCTTACCACTAACCTTTGGTGGGTAATCAAGTACTCTGACAGAAATCTGTTATTCTTTTAGGAAACCTTGTAGGTTTCTCTGATCAAAAGCTCATTGTGGATGATAGCCCCATGCTGGTACTGGGAGTTACAGGTCAGTGCCCACTAAGAAAATGCGGAAAAAAGATAACTAATATACAAGAGTTAGAGAGGAGAAAGAAGGGGAGGGAGGGAAAATGTAGAAGACTTAGGTTAGACTTGATCCTACACTCTCCAGTGTCTTGTGGTTCTGGTGTTTCCTGTAAGGGCCTGGTGAAGGTTCAGCCATTTGGTCGGTCTTTTAAGAAGTACAATTTTATGGTACCATTGCCGTTTGGGTCTAGATTAGTGTTTTCCACCCCTTTGATGCCCTCGACTCCCTCCCCATCCATCCTAGTGTGTAGTCCATGAGATGCATTCAGGTGAACAGTACAGAATACCATATATATATATATATATATATATATATATATATATATATATATATAATTCTATAAATCAGAGCACCTTAAATTATTAGGCAAGGAGTTACCACAGTGCATTTGTTTGCTGTGGGTTATCACTGAGCAAGCATTTGACTAAAATATGGAAAGCTTCCCCCACTTTCTACCTTTTCCTCACCTTCATCTTTCTCTTTCCTTCTTTCCCTTCCTCCCTCCTATGACAATTATCAAATATTGGTGAGTCTTCAGGGAGATACTTATGAACCGCTGTCCATGATGGAATATTGTGAAGAACTTATAGGGAAAATAACCCATTGTGTGCTTATGGACACAATGGCCATGTTACATTCAGAAGTCAGTGTTCTAGAGCATCCTTGCCCACTCAGCATCCTCTGGCTCTTTAATTCTTACTGCTCCTCTTCCACATGTTCTCTGAGCCTTGGATGGGTGACAGAAAGGTCCTATTTAGGGTTGAGCATTCAACAGTCCTTTCTTCTCATCACTTTGACAACTATTGAGTTTCCCCAGTTGTCTTGATCCATATGCCTCTGCCAGAGTACTGGCATATTCAAACATATGCCATCACACCCTAACACTATCTTACAAACACCTAAAGTGTTTTGAGAACTGGAAAACTTCTTTTTGCTGAAAATTAGGCAACTTCTTAGTGATTCATTTAGAAGTTAAGTTAGAATCGTGTTCATATATGCAATACCAACCTAGCTAACCACACTAGTAAATTGTGAGGGGCTTCTTTCCTGTGTTTCCAAACACCATTCCTTAATATGGTCTCATTCAAGGGAAAACTGAAAAATATCCACATGCATGCCAGACAGAATTGACATCCCTGTCCTGTGCCATCATCTGATGTGTTTTATATGACGCAAATAACATCTCCCATGGTTATTTCATCACTTCAGCATTCACACTCAACAGTCTTGAGCCAGGCCGGGAGCCAAGAACTTCATTGTACGTAGCACAATATACTATGTACATGCAATGTACCTCATGTGACCATATCAATGAGCCAATGTCCTTGAAGGACAGCTTTAAGAGCTTACTTTATTATCTAACTATTTAGAAGTAGAAAATAGAATAGTTATACCTGTATGCATTCAAGCATTTCAATCTCTTTTTATTTGTCTTTAATACTAATGCCATTCATGTTATTTTTCTTTTTATTTTTTTTTAAAGTTTTTATTTATTTATTTATTTGAGAGTGACAGACACAGAGAGAAAGACAGATAGAGGGAGAGAGAGAGAATGGGCGCGCCAGGGCTTCCAGCCTCTGCAAACGAACTCCAGATGCGTGCGCCCTCTTGTGCATCTGGCTAACGTGGGACCTGGGGAACCGAGCCTTGAACCGGGGTCCTTAGGCTTCACAGGCAAGCGCTTAACCGCAAAGCCATCTCTCCAGCCCTCATGTTATTTTTCAAGAATGTGTGTTTGAAATGGTATTTGATTACTTTTTAACTTTTTCATGCTTTCCTGAAATCTCAGAAAGTTCAGCTTTCTGTTACTAATTTAAATTGCTGACATATCCTATTTTTTCACTATAAAAAACATAATATTATTTAGTATTTTTATTTATTTGAAAGCAGAGAGAGATAGAGAAGAGAGACAGAGAGAATGGGCACATGGGGACCGTCAGCCACTGCAAACCAGCTCCAGATGCATGCGCTACTTTGTGCATCTGGATTCATGTAGGTACTAAGGAACTGAACTCAGATCATCAGCCTTTGCAGGCAAGCACCTTAACCACTAAGCAATCTCTCCAGCCCCTAGAACATATTATTTTATTTAGAAAAGATTGATAATTGTAAATGCATATGTATCTAGTTAGTTATAAGTACATTTTGTTAAATAAAAAGCATTTTAATTTAGTTATGTTGAAAATATGTAGGCTAAATAATTTTATAGATGTATTTATTTTTGTTCTTGTTTTTGAGCAACTAGTTTTGAAAAGCAAATGTTATCAAATAATTTGTCTCCATTCATAAGTCTTGTGGATCTTTCATCAAAGTTATCTACTGCAAAAATAGGCCCTTTCAATTTCATTCCATTCTTATAGAGAATAGAAATGTTTCAAAGTGAGTGTGCTAATTGTAATGAAAATTATTCCTTCAAATCAAGACATTACAAAATAAGAGAATTTTAAAGTTAAGTTTGTATACATTATTTCAGCTCTCATTGTTTATTTTGTTCAATTTTGCCCTTGGTTTTGTGGAATAAATATTCATGCTTTTACTTTAAAAGAAAGATTAAAGAAAAACAAATAAAAATTTTAAAATTAAAAAATGCCAAATCTGAAAAAAAAAAAAAAAGATTCACAGGATATGCTCAGCACCCAAAAGACAGAAGAGTCCATGAACTTGAGTACAGATAAATTGAAATCTTCCAATCTTAGAAGAAGAGAAAATTTATTGTAATAATAATGTATTGTAAGGGCAGTAATTTCCGGAAACCTAAGAGGAAATATCAGAAGATTAAAGACACATGTCATTGATGTCACAGAAAAGGAAGAAGTGAGCAAAAATAAACTTGAAAAAATGGCCACAAACTTTGATGAGACAACAATTTAGAATCAAGAATTTCAGAAATTATCAAACAAAAAGATTATAAAACCACCTAAACCAATTACAAATAAAAATTTTAAAAGCATCTGGAGAAAAACAGCATGCTACATACTAAGAACAATGATTTGAACAACTGTGGACTTCACATCCAAAACCACAGGGACAACAACATAAAAATATCTTTAAAGTTATTTTACAAAAGATAGAGAGGGAGAAAATATAAGCCCACAATTTAATGATGCATTATCTAGTGAAAAGGTTTTAGGAGCATTGATGAATTAAATTTGTTCTCAAATGAAGGCAAAATTAAGTCAATTTGCTACCAACAGATTTGATCTTCAAGAGTTCGTTTGCATATGATAATTATGTACCCTGAAAAGCTAGAACACCATATAGAAATCTGGACTTTCAAGGAGAAAAGGTGATATAAATACTGAATATTAGTGAAAATATTTTTAATTTGAAATGTCCTTAAACATGTATGGCAAAACCAAAATCTGTTAAGATTACAAGTTAGGATTGTTTATCTACATACATGCAGCCTATCATACAGAAGGTAAAGGAACAGCAGCAGTATGAACATGGTTTCTAACTGCTACTTGTAGTGGTACCAAGTTGCTTCTGAATAAATAAGCCATAATTAGAGATGACAAGGGTACAAAACTCCATCGTAATGGATTTAGTAATGGGAATATAAAAAAATATATAAAAGAGCTTGGTTCCCTACATTGGTCTGTGTGAGGGAAGGCATGGCGGTCTGGAGTGAGCAGGCCAGACCCATGTCTGGGCTCTTCCCTTCTCCTTGGTCTGGCTCCCCTGCACAGATAATGTGCAGGCAGGCTCTGCACTGTGGAGCGAGTAGGCCAGACCCCTATTTCTGGACTCCTCCCACCTCTGTGGAAACCAAATGGAAATAAAAAACAAGCAGGTGTTGCTATATTAATATCTGATAAAATAGACTTCAAACTAAAAGTAATCCTCAAAAAGGACAACGAAGGACACTTTTTACTCATCAACGGAATGATCCAGCATGAACACATCACAATCATAAATATATATGTCCCAAACACAGGGGAGCCACAGTTTATAAGACGAAATCTACTTGACAATAAAACAGAAATAAACACCAATACCATCATAGCTGGAGATATCAATACTCCACGAATATCAATAGACAGATCATCTAAGCAGAAATTCAGCAGGGAAATAATAGAGTTCAACAACATCATAGATCAACTAGACCTAATGGATATCTACAAAACTTTCCATCCCAACTCTACAGAACACACATTCTTCTCAGCAGCCCTCAGAACCTGCTCCAAAATTAACAATATATTAGGCCATAAAGTATGCCTCCACAAAGTCAGAAAAACTGAAGTAACTTCCTGCATCATGTCAGATCACAATGCTTTAAAGCTAGAAATTAACAAAAGACACATCAAGAACTCCACCAGCTCCTGGAAACTAAACAACACACTTTTAAATGAAGGGCTCATGGAAGAAATCAAAAAAGCAATTGTAAAATTCCTATAATTAAATAATTATGAAAATAAGTCCTACCAAAACTTATGACACTCAATGAAAACAGTCTTAAGGGGAAAATTCATAGCCCTAAATGCCTTCTTTACAAATACAAAGAGATCTTAAAGGTATAACCTGACTGCCCACCTAAAGGCACTGGACAAACAAGAAGAAAACAACCCATAGATCTCCAGGCAGAAAGAAATAATCAAGATTAGAGTAGAAATTAATGAAGTGGAAACTAAAAGAAACAATTTCTTTTTTTTTAAATTTTTATTTATTTATTTGAGAGCGACAGAGAATGAGAGAAAGACAGATAGAGGGTGAGAGAGAGAATGGGCACGCCAGGGCTTCCAGCCTCTGCAAACGAACTCCAGACGCGTGCGCCCTCTTGTGCATCTGGCTAATGTGGGACCTGGGGAACCAAACCTCGAACCACGGTCCTTAGGCTTCACAGGCAAGCGCTTAACTGCTAAGCCATCTCTCCAGCCCAAGAAACAATTTCTTAAAACAATGAAATAAAGAGTTGGTTCTTTGAAAAAAAAAAAAGCAAAATTGATAAATCCCAATTTGATCAAGCAAAAAAAGAAGAGATGCTTGAAATTAACAAAATTAGAATATAAAAGGAGAGATCACAATGGACATCAATAAAATCCAAAGAATCATCAGGGCATGCTTCCAAAACCTCTACTGCACAAAATTAAATAATCTGGAAGAAATGGATGAATTCCTAGATACATATCACCTACCAAAACTAAACCCAGAGAAAACTAATCTCCTAAACAAACCTATCACATCCATAGAGGTTGAAAAGATGATCAAAAACATCCCCAAAAAGAAAACTCCAGGACCAGATAGCTTCTCCGCCAAATTCTATCAAACCTTCATTGAATAACTGAAATCAATTTTTCTCAAGCTGGTCCACATAAGTGGAGACCAGGGAATCCTCCCTCACTCCTTTTATGAAGCAAGCATCACCCTAATACCAAAACCAAGCAGAGATGCAACAAGAAAAGAAAATTATAAGCCTATATACCTAATGAACTTAGATGCTATAGTGGTTTGAATAGTATAGATGGCCCCCAATATATTCAGTTGTTTGTAGTTTGTATCTGCTGGCTACCTGGCTGGAGGCAATGTCACTGGGTGATCTTAAGATGTGATGGTGGGTTTCTGATTTCAATCTAAAGATATGCAAAGTGTGCCTAGGTGGAGTTCCTAAAGTGTGCTATGGCTTTTGACCTTTTAGGCTTGCACATCACTCTCTCTGTTTGGACCTGTGAAGGCAGGCCAGCTTCTTCTGCCATTATGGAACCACCCCTGGATCTGTAAGCTTCAATAAATCCCTTCCTCCATAACTGTGCCTGATCTGGAAGTTTATCTCAGTGAACCTGAATCTGTCTGCTACAGAACTTGGTACCAGGAGTGGGGTGAGATGTACCTGGCCATGTGGATGTTGATCTTTTGGAACCTTTGTTTTGGAGAAATAGGCATTGACTTGGTGCTTGCAGCTGAAGATGTCTTCTGGAGTGGTAAGCCAAGTTTTATGGACTATTCTGATGAGAGTCTGAGACTGCTAAGTGGAGACAGCATTGAACTTCAAGGCTTGGTTTATGAGCTTTCTAAGGGGAAGGAAAGACTGCAGAGGACTTTGTTGGAACTGGACTACTGGCATAAGGGCTGGCTGCATCCTGCTGCCCAGGCCCAGAGAGTTTGATCAAGGTTAAATTTGTAATGGACTGATGTGCTTGGCTAGAGATATTGGACTGAGAGACTTAAGATTTTAAGCTGGAAAACTATAAGCAAGTTAAATTTACTGGCACAGAGACCAGCTTTAAATTACTAAAGCTGCTATTGTCGAACACATTCACAATCTTAAAGGACCATGGAAAGGATGCCTGAGGAAAGACTATCATAGAAATGCAAACACTTTTGGAAAGAGTTGATTGGAGAAGGAACCTGCTTTTCAAGGCTATGATTTGTTTTGTCCCTAAATTAAGAATATGGCTGTGTCCTGCACACCTGGTATTGGTTTCAGAAGCATGAAAAATGTGAGGAGTGCTCGTGAATTGCACAAGGTTTCACGAGCTGCTGCTGAGATGCGGCATGAGGTAGGGCCTGATGCCCTGATAGGCTGAAAGAGCCTTTGGAAAACGTGAGGAGTGGTCATGAATTGCACAAGGTTTTAGGCGCTGCTGCTGAGATGAAGCATGAGACAGGGCATGATGCCCTGATAGGCTGAAAGTGCCTTTGGAAGATGGACCATGGTATGCATGAAGACCTGAAGGTGTTTTGTACATACCAGGACTGTGCAAGGGCTACCACAGAGTGCATTGTTCACCTGGGATGGAAGTGTTCCCCAGCTACTCTGCCCAGCTGGAGGGGTGGAATTGGAAAATCTGGAGACTGTCAGTCTTAGACTTGAACTGCAGAAGTTTGATGTTTGTTTGATGGTGGTTGAGTTTGCATTGTTTTAGTCTCTCCTTGCTATGCCTTATAACCAGTTGAAAATGTTTACTCTGGGCCTTTATATGTTAGAAGTGTTTAACTTATTTGATTTCACAGGTCTTAATATCTTAAATTGGTCAAGACTGTGGGGACCTTTGAAATTGAACTGAGTACAATTTACAATGTGTGATGGTTATAAATCTATTGGGGGCCAGGGGCAGAATGGGTAGTTTTAATAGAATAGATGGCCCCCAATATATTCTGTTGTTTGTAATTTGCATCTGCTGGCTACCTGGCTGGAGGCAATGTCACTAGGTGATCTTAAGATGTGGTGGTGGGTTTCTGATTTCAATCTAAAGATATGCAAAGTGTGCCTAGCTGAAGTTCCTAAAGTGTGCTATGGCTTTTGACCTTCTAGGCTTGCACTTCACTCTCTCTGTTTGGACCTGTGAAGGCAGGCCAGCTTCTTCTGCCATTATGGAACCACCCCTGGATCTGTAAGCTTCAATAAATCCCTTCCTCCATAACTGTGCCTGATCTGGAAGTTTATCTCAGTGAACTGGTATCTGTCTGCTACAGATGCAAAGATCCTGAACAAAATCCTTGCAAACCAAATTCAACAATACATCAAAATCTTTATCCTCCTTGATCAAGTAGGCTTCATCCCAGGGATGTAGGGATGGTTTTACCTATGGAAATCAGTCAATGTAATAGACCACATATATAGATTGAACCATAAAAAATACATGATCATCTTAATGAAGAGAAGGTCTTTGACAAAATACAACACCACTTCATGATCAAAACACTGGAAAGAATAGGCATGGAGGATTTATATCTCAACACAATAAAGGCCATATATAAAGCTCCTAAAGTCCAAATAATACTTAATAGGGAAAACTCAAGGAGTTCCCACTGAGACCAAGAACAAGACAGGGGTGCCCACTCTCACCACTGCTCTTCAATGTAGTACTAGAAGTACTAGCCCAAACAATAAGATAGGAGAAAGAAATAAAAGGGATTCAAATTGGAAAGAAAGAAATCAAGTTAACCCTGTTTGCAGATGACATGATTCTATATATAAAAGTCTCCATCTCAAAATTTCTAAAGGTGATAAGTTCCTTCAGCAAAGTGGCAATGCATAAAAATCAGTATCTTTTTATATACAAAGAACAAATACACAGAAAAAGAAATCAGCAAGGCTATCCCATTTTCAATAGCAACAAAAAAATTAAATACCTTGGAATAAAACTAACCAAGGATACAAAATACCTATATAATGAAAACATAAAAACACTCAAGAAAGAAATAGAGGAGGACTTGAGAAGAAGGAAAGTCCTCCCATGCTCCTGGATAGGAAGAATTAATATTGTGAAAATGGCAGTTCTACCAAAAGCAATATATAGATTTAATGCAATATCAATAAAAATTCCAGTATCACTATTCACAGAGATTTAAAAAATGATCTCAAAATTCATTTGGAATGGCAGGAGGCCTCAGATGTCCAAACATATCCTCAGGAAAAAAAAAAAAAAAGCACCTCTGACCTCTGGCACTATCACCATACTTGATCTCTTGATTGAAAGCTATATTACAAAGCCATAGTGACAAAAATAGCATGTTACTAGGAAAAAACAGAAAAATAAACAAATGGAACAGAACTGAAGACCCAGAACTTAGATCAGGTAAGTACAGCTGTTTGATCTTTCACAAAGGTGACAATAATATAGACGGGAGTAAAAACAGCATCTTCAACAAATGATGTTGGACAAATTGAATGACCATATGTAGAAAATGAAATGAGACCCACTCATTTGTCCATAGACAAAAATCAAGTCTAAATGGATTAAAGACCTCAATATAAGACATGAAACTCTTGACCACTAAAGAAAAAAATAGAAGGCATTCTCCATGATAAAGGACTGGGAAAAGACTTCCTGAACAAAACCCCAGTAGCCCAGGAAATTAGACAAGTACTCAACCAATGGAATCTCATGAAAATAAAAAGCTTTTTTTTTAAAATTTATTGTTTTATTAATTAGTTTATACTCAGTGATATACAGTCAAGTTGGTACCATTGTTAGGCTCATCCATGTCCTACCCCCTCTGCCGGCCCCTCCTTGTTGAAGTATATGGGTTATGCATTGTGGAGTTAGCCCACAGTTATGGGTAGGAGAAATGTCTCTGCATATCATCACCCAATGTGCGACTCTGACATTCTTTCCACCCCCACTTCAGCAAAATTTCCCCAAGCCATGTTGGGTTCATTTTTGGTCTGCTTCAGTGATGAGGTGTTGGGGGCCTCTAGGTACCTGGCTATCTGATTTGGTAGGAGTTGATTGTTTTCTGTGATAATCTACTTCACCATTGTGCTGGTACCTGGCTCACCAAGAAAACAATATCCTTGCTTGTTTTGCCAATTATTCTTAGTTTCAGCTGTGGCCCTTTTGAGGTATGATGGGATGGTTCTCTCCTTAGGATCAGTATCTATCTGAAAAAGAGAAGCAGATTCTCCAATGGAGAGTAAAGTTGGCACCAGACAAATGGGATAATCCTTATTTTTTTTATAGAGAATTTAATAGTTGTAGGCTCTGTTGTAGCTCACAATTGTTGGTAGCTTGATAATGGAGAGCAGGCTCATGTTTGGATAAGGTTCTGCCATGTTTCCCTCTCCAGCTATGGGTACCGTTCCACTGAGGGGATCAGTTAGCCAAACCAAGAGCAGTTCATTTCCCACCATGGCTGTGTGCCACTGTTGCACTTATGTGAGCATCACAACAGGTTATTTGCTGCTAAGTAGGTAAGATGAGTTGCTTGCCCAGATATTGGTCATTTTCCCCCAGTTGCAAATGTAGCACCTTCTGGCACTAGACACACTGACTATCTGAGAACTGACTCTATTCCAGCTTCCAGCCACATTATTCCATTTTATGTGTTAACCACATATGGTGTCTTCAACAGTAAGGTCTTACCACTAACCTTTGGTGGGTCATCAAGTACTCTTAAAGAAATCATTCTTTCTTTTAGGAAACCTTGTAGGTCTCTCTGATCAAAAGCTCATTGTGGATGATACCACATGCTAATACTAGGAGTTAGAGATCAGTGCCCACTAAGAAAAGGAAGAAAAAGATAACTAATATAACAGAGTTAGAGAGAAGAGAGAGAGGAGCTGTAGAAGACTAAGGTCAGTCTTCATCATACCATCTCCAGTGTCTTGTGGCTCAGATGTTCACTCAAGGACCTGGAGAAGATTCAACCATTTGGTCTGTCTTTTAGGATGTAGAATTGTATGTTACCATTGCCTTTTGGGTCTAGATTTGTGTCTCCCATCCCCTCCCTTACCGTCCCCTCCATCACCACCCAACCTATAGTCTAGTCCTTGAGATGCTTGCTGGGTATGTCAGCCTCTTGCGTAGATTCAGGAGAGATGCTGTCAATGAGTGAGACTGTATAGTGACTACTTTTCTGTGATTGGGTAGATTCACTGAGAATGATCTGTTCCAGGTTCAACCATTTTTCCTCAAATTTTATTGTGTCATTTTTTCTTACTGCTGTGTAGAATTCCATTGTGTAGATATACCACATCTCTAGTTATCTATTCTTCTTGTGATGGATTGATTCCAGCTCTTAGCTAATACAAATTGAGCCACTATAAACATGGTTGAGCAAATCTCTCTAGACTGTGGTTTAAAAGTTTTAGGGTACATGCCCAGTAAGGGAAAAACTGGGTCTGTTGGTAACTCTATAGTCAGCTTTTTCAGGAGTTTCCATATTGCTTTACAAAGTGGTTTTACCATATTACATTCCCACAAACAGTGGATGGGGGTCTTAATTCTCCACATGCTCACCAGAATTTATTTTCATTTGATTTTCTGATGTTTGCTATCCTTACTGGGGTAAGGTGGAATCTCATAGTTGTTTTAATTTGCATTTCCCAGATGATTCGGGATTATGAACATTTTCTTTAGTGTGTGTTTGCCATTTGTATTTCTTCCTCTGTAAACTGCCTGCCCAGCTCTTTGCCCATTTTGTGCATGGGTTATTTGACTTTTCACTATTTAGGTTTTTGAATTCTTTGCAGATTCTAGAGATTAGGTCTCTGTCAGTTGGACAACCAGCAAATATTTTCTCACATTCTGTGGGTAATCTATTGGCTTTGCTTATTGTATGCTTAACTGTAAAGAAACTCTTCAGCTTCATATGTTCCCACTGATTGAGTGACTGTTTAAGATCATGAGCTACTGGGGTTTTGTTCAGGAAGTTGTTTTTTTTGTTGTTGTTGTTGTTTTTTTCCATTCCCATGTCATGGAAAGTTCTTCCTATATTTTCGTCCAGTAGTAGCCAAGTTTCTGCTCTCATATTGTGGTCTTTGATCCATTTGGACTTGAGTGTAGTGCATGGCGATTTGTGTGGAGCAAGTTTCAATTTCCTGCATATGGAAATTGTTTGTCCATCACTATTTGTTGAAGAGGCTGTCTTTTTTCTAGCTGGATTATTAGGGCCTTTGTCAAATATCAAATAGCTGTAGTTGCTTCACCCAAAGTTTGGGTCCTCAATTCTATTCCATTGTTCTCTACTCCTGTTTTTATGCCAGTACCATATTGATTTTATACTCTGGCTTTGTAATATAGCTTTAGATCAGCTATGATATACCTCTAGAGGTATTTCTTTTGCTGAGGATATACTTAGATATCCAAGCCCTTTTGCCTTTCCATATGAAATTTGAGATCATTTTTTCTATCTCTGTGAAGAAGAATATTTGGATTTTAATTGGAATTGCATTAAATCTTTATATTGTCTTTGCTAGGATTGCCATCTTCACAATGTTAATTCTGTCTATCCAGGAGCATGAGAGGTCTTTCCATTTTCTCAAGTCCTCCTCAATTTCTTTTTTTGAGTGTTTTAAGTTTTCATTGTATAGATCTTTCCCTTCCTTGGTTAACATTATTCCAAGGAATTTTATTTTATTTTATTTTTTCTTGCTATTGAAATTGGGACCATGTCCCTTATTTCTTTCTCTGTATCTTTGTCATTTGTATATAGAAAAGCTACAGATTTTTGTGCATTGATTTTGTATCCTGCTACTTTGCTATAGGAGTTAATCACCTTCAGGAGTTTTGGGATGGAGTCTCTCAGGTCTCTTATGTATACAATCATGTCATCAGTGAATAGAGCTAACTTAACTTCTTCCTTTCCAAATTGTATCCCTTTTATTTATTTCTGCTGTCTTATTGTTTGAGCTAGGACTTCCAGTACTATATTGAAGAGAAGAGGTGAGAGTGGACAACCCTGTCTTGTTCCCGATCACAATGGGAATTCCTCCATTCTCTCTCCATTAAGTATTATTTGGGCCTTAGGAGCTTTGTATATTGCCTTTATTATGTTAATATATGAACCGAGGGTGCCAATTCTTTCCAATGTTTTGATTATGAAGTGATGTCATATTTTGTCAAGGCTTTTTCTGCATCTATTGGAATGATCATGTGGTTTTTTGCTTAACCTTGTTTATGTGGTGTATCACATTGACAGATTTCTATATGTTGAACCACCCCTGTATTCCTGGGATGAATCCCAGTTGATCAAGGTGGATAATGCTTTTGATGTATTGTTGGATTCAGTTTGTGAGGATTTTGTTCAGGATCTTTGCATCCAAGTTCATCAGCGAAATAGGCCAGTAGTTTTCTTTTCTTGTGGCATCTCTGCCTGATTTTACAATTAGGGTGATACTAGCTTTATAGAAGGAGTTGGGGATCTTTCCCTGTTCTCCAATTGTGTGGCACAGTTTGGGGAATATTAGTTTGAGTTCTTCCAAGAAGATTTGAAAGAATTCAGCTGAGAAGCCATCTGGTCCTGGACTTTTCTTTATGGCGACATTTTTTTTTATTACTTTTTCAATCTCAATGAGTGTGATGGGTTTGTTTAGAAGATTAATCAGCTCTGAGTTTAGCTTTGATACATGGCATGTATCCAGGAATTTATCCATCTCCTCCATATTATCCAGTTTTGTGGAGTAGAGGTTTTTGAAATAAGTCCTGATGATTCTCCCAATTTCACTTAAGTCTGTTGTGATGTCTCCTTTTTCATTTCAAATTTTGTTAATTTGAAGTGTCTCTTCTTTTCTTTTTTTTTTTCTTTTTCTTTTTTTCTTTTTTGGTTGATCAAATTGGCAAGGAATTTGTCAATTTTGTTTTTTGTGGGTTATTTTGTTTTCAAAGAATCAGCTTTTTGTTTTGTCAATTTTCTTAATTGGTTTCTTAGTTTCCAATTCATTAATTTCTGCTCTGGCCTTTATTATTTCTTTCCTGCTGGAGCTTTTTGGGTTAGATTTTTCTTGCTTTTCCAGTGCCTTTAGGTGGTTGGTTAGATTATTGATTTGGATATCTCTGTGTTTGTTATGAAGGCATTTAGTGCTATGAATTTTCCCCTGCGGCGTCCCTTCATTG
The DNA here is from genome assembly GCF_020740685.1 of Jaculus jaculus. Lineage (NCBI taxonomy): Eukaryota > Metazoa > Chordata > Mammalia > Rodentia > Dipodidae > Jaculus > Jaculus jaculus. The sequence goes on along the minus strand of NC_059106.1, from coordinate 117,508,226 downwards.
TGTCCCATAAGTTTTGGTATGATGTGTTCTTATCATCATTTATTTCTAGAAATTTTGCAATTTCATTTTTTATTTCATCTACTATCCATTTATTGTTTAAAAGTGTGCTGCTCAGGTTCCAGGCAACAATGGGATTCTTGGTGGGTCTTTTGTTGTGAATTTCTGGCAATATAGCATTGTAATCTGATATCATGCAGGGAATTATGTCAATCTTCCTATATATGTGGAGGCAGGCTTTGTGACACTGGATATGATCTATTTTAGAGAATGTTCCATGGGCTGCTGAGAAGAATGTGTAGTCTGTAGATTTGGGATAGAATGTTCTGTAGATGTCCATTATGTCTAAGTGATCTATGGTTTTCTTGAGCTCTCTTACTTCCCTGTTAAGTTTCTGTTTGGATGATCTGTCTATTACTGATAATGGTGTGTTGAAGTCCCCAGCTATGATGGTGTTGGTGGTTATTTCTGTTTTATTGTCAAGTAGGTTTCGCTTTATGAACTGTGGTGCCCCTGTGTTTGGTTCATACAAATTTTATGATTGTAATATCCTCTTGATGGATCATTCTCTTGATAGGTAGGAAGTAGCCTTCTTTGTCTTTTTTGATTATTTTTGGCTTGAAGTCTATTTTATCTGATATTAATGTAGATATACCTGCTTGTTTCTTATTCCCATTTGCTTGGAATATTGTTTTCCACCCTTTCCCTATAAGGATGTGTTTGTCTTTAGTGGTGAAATGGGTTTCTTGAAGACAGAAGATTAAGGCCATTAATATTTAGGGTAATGACTGTGAAGTTTGATTTGATCCCTGCCATATTGTATTGGTGTATGTGGTTTGGTGTTTTCATGGACTTTGAAGATTTTTGTGCCTTCTCTGTGTTTGGTTATTGTGATCTGCTTCTTATAGGTATTTGATTTTGATTATTTGATTCTTATGTATGGAGAATTTCCTGAAATACTCTCTGTAGGTTTGGTTTTGTGTTCATATAATTGTAAAGCTAAGTTTTGTCATGGAAAGTTTTTCTTTCACCATATAATATGAGGGTTACTTTTGCTATATTCTGGAAGTTAGACTGAAAGGTAGATCGCTGAAGAGGACCTAAGGGGGAGCATGTGAATTGAAGGGCCCTGGAGAGGGTGAGAGGAAACCTAACCTTAAATTTCTCCTGGTTTCTCTTACTTCTCTGTTTTTATCTTTCATCTTTTCCCTTGGTACTGGCCTGTAATTCCCTAGGATGTGGTTTATATTCACATTGAACTGTTGATCAGAGAGACCTACTAGATCTCCCAAAATCAATAAGACATCCTTCTATCAAAGCACACACCAGAGGTAATGGTAAGATCCTACTGCTAAAGACACCGTACACTGTCAGCACAGCCTATAGACAGACCTCATTGGAATCTGGAAGAGAGCCATTCCCCAGAGAGTTATCCCATCTAGTACTGGAAGGTGCTCCATGAGCTACGGGGGGAAGTAACCAACATCTGTCCAAGTAACTCAAAGTCTAAGTAACTCTGAAGCAAACATCCTGATGTGATGCTCACAGAAGTGCAATAATGGCACACAGACATGGTGGGTAAACCACTGCTCTTGGATTGGCTAACAGATATGCTCAGTGGAAAGGAAACCATATCTGGAACTGAGAAACAAATCAGAGTTATATCCAGATAATGATTCTTCTCTCCAATGTCAAGGTCCCACTAATCTTGGGCTATAAGAGGGTCTAACCCTTTAAATTCTATCTAAATTAATAATGGTTATCCCATTTATCTGGTGCTTGCTTCACTTTCTGTTGGAGAATCTACTTTTCTTTTTCAGATGGGAACTGGATCTGAGGAGATAAATGACCCAGTGTACTCTATCCCAACCCCAGCTGAAACCACAGAGGAATTGAGGAAATGAGCAAGAGTGGTGCTTTTTTTTAGTGAACCTGATATCAGCACAAGGGTGATGGAAATAGATACTGAGGAAACTCAACACCTACCAAAACAGAGATCCAGAGACTCCTAAGTGACCATCATTAAAGTACACTTAAAATGTTCCCATCATGGCTCAGGAAATTTGGCAGAAGAAGGGGCCGAAAGATTGTGAGAGCCACAAGTTGGAACATTTTGCACAGAGACCTTCCTTCTCTGCTCCATAATACATGACCCAGAATCCCCATGGGGTTGACCTATATCCCCAACAAGGAAGGCCTCTTTCAGAAAAAGGGCAGGGAGGAAGGAAAAGATGGCATCAACATGTGTTGTTTACATACTAAATATGTTCATATCTAATAAAAAAGAAAAATATATTTATATATAAAAGAATATATAATATTAGCAAGCATCCCATCTAAATTAACATCTATATAGCACTCAAGAAACAATAGTAAAAAACTGAATTAATAAGATGGTTCACAAATCAGAAACCTAAGTTTTAGGAGGTCATGGATCCTATAGAGAGGTTCCTACTGTTCTTTGGCTAAAAGAAGAGTTTTGGCCATGAAAAACTTTCTACATGTCTATGTGTATCACTTCTGATCTCTGCTTCTCTCACTCTGGGTTAGAGAATCTGATTTTTACAGATGGCAGTGAATACCAGGAAGACCCAAATCCATCAGAATGAGAAGAAAAGGAAGTTGACTGCCTAGAATGAGACAAATCATCTGCAAAGGCCCAAGAAACATTACAGAGGAAGTGGAAGATTAAATATGAGAGCTGCTCTCATTGCTAGCCTGAGAACCTCCTCCAGGAAGCTAACTGTACACACCAAGGAAACTCAAAATGCATCATGCAGACACTAAGAAGCTGCTGAGAGAGCAACACTTATAAGGAGACTTATAGCATATCATCCAAGGCTCGGGGAACATTGTGGAAGAGAGGATCAAAAGAATGTAAGAGCCACAGTTTGGAAAGGGGTACTCTGAGACATTGCCCCTAACATACACAAAACTGGGACATCATGACCTCACAGTATACACCAATAACTCCACTGAGGAAGGCTCTAAGTGGATTGAGGGTGGTAAATGGGGGAGATAGGATATAAGAGTATAACCCCATGGGAATATGAATAAATTGCAATAGATCCATATATTAAAGTTCTCAATAAAATAAAAACAATTTTTTTTAAATTTTTATTTATTTATTTATTTGAGAGCAACACAGAGAGAAAGACAGATAGAGGGAGAGAGAGAATGGGCGCTCCAGGGCTTCCAGCCTCTACAAACGAACTCCAGACACATGCGCCCCCTTGTGCATCTGGCTAACGTGGGACCTGGGGAACCGAGCCTCAAACCGGGGTCCTTAGGTTTCACAGGCAAGTGCTTAACTGCTAAGCCATCTCTCCAGCCCTAAAAACAATTTTTATAATAGAAGACTCCCAAAAATATGATGGCTCATAAGTCTTAACAAATGGAAATAAAACAAAATTTTAAGTTATGTTCTCTAACAACAGAAGAATTAGACTAAAAATTAATAAAAGATAAATAGCCAAAAGAAATTAAATTGCATAGAAATTAACATTGTTATAAATATGACAATGATAGAAGCAATCAAAAGTTGGAAATTATTTCAAACTGAATAGAAATGAAAGCCTAAAATGTGATGATTTATGGAATGCAGAAAAGGTAGTCTTTAAAGGAAGATTTATAACTACATGCTCATATTAGAAAGGTAAGGTATAAATTCAAAAACTGAAGTTTTCACCTGAGAAAGTCAAGGAAAAAGTACAAAATTAAACCAAAATAAATATACAACTTAAGTGAGGAAAACTAGAACAAAATAATGAGATACAAAAGCAGATAAGACAAGGGAAAACAAAGCTGATTTTCAGAAGGGATAAATAGATAAAAACTGAATGTGGGGCTGGAGAAATGGCTTAGTGGTTAAACGCTTGCCTATAAAGCCTAAGGACACTGGTTCAAGACTTGATTACCCAGGATCCACGTTAGCCAGATGCACAAGGGGGTGCACACATATGGAGTTCATTTGCTATAGCTGAAGGCCCCGGTGCGCCCATTCTCTCCCTCTCTCTCTCTCCCTCTCTCTCTCTGCCTTTCTCTCACTGTCTGTCGCTCCCAAATAAATAAAAAAACGAACACAAAAAGTTTTAAAGAAACTGAATGTGAAAACATGAGGAGACATTTCTAACAGCAGAAATAAAATCAATATAAATAATACTGATAATGAAATACTATGAATCTTTGTGCCAGCAAAATCTACAATACATACTAAAATGGGCAAATTCTTTGAAAATCTAAATGACCAAAACTTAGTAGAGGAAAATAGATAATCTTAATACACTTCTGTGGTGGTTCAAGGGTACGGTTCTGGATGGAAGTTATGGAGACGAAGCAGAGGGGTAGGTGTTTAGTCTCGTTGCATCTACAGTAATGAAGCAGAGAGTGACTACTGGTGCTCAGCCTGCTCTCACCCATTTATTCTGGTACCCCAGCCCATAGAATGGCATCACCTATATTTAGGCTGTGTCCTCCTGCTTCAATTAACATAATCTGCAAGCTCCCTCATAGACATGCCTAGAGCTTTGTTTCCCTGGAGTTTCTAAATCCCATCAAGTTGACAATTATGATTAACTATTACATTACCTACATCACTATCTCGTTAATATTCAACCTATTCTTAAAGAACTCAGGGTTGCAGTCTTGAAATATCTTATTTGTCTTTAGACAGACTGTACAATCCTGTTTGATGAGGACAATGTTGGTATAATCCCACTGTTTTGGTTTCAATATTTTATCACTTTTAAAAGTGTCTTGCTTTGGAAGATAAATTATGTAATTACCTTACACTCACCACCCTGTCAGGTACCTTATTCTCCCGAGGTAAACAATACCATGCAATTTTTGTTTCTCTCCTTTCCCTTTTACCAACTTTAGGAATGTTAAAATTTCCCTTTAGTTTTCCTGCCTTTTAATCACCAATTCACTCTGAACAACAAAAAGAAATATCAGAATTGGGGAGTTGATTCAAAGAATAAACATGCTTGCTTGTAAAGCCTACTGGCCTAGATTTGACTTCCTCATCACCCACATAAAGCTGGACATAAAATGCTACATGCATCTGTGACTGAATCATGTCTATGACAATGGGAGATGGAACCAAGAAAATCCAAAGCTGGTAGCTAGACTTATTTGTAACAGCAAAAGACTTTGGTTCATAGAAGGTGGAGCACAGACAATTTCAAGTTGTCTTCTGATCTCTACATGTGTGCAATGGCATGCATGCAGTCATACACATATACATATATATGCAAATAACTAAAACTTTTATAAAAGAAATATTACTCAATCATAGTTTCAATATGCTTTTATTGAAATGAAGTTAAATTATCAAAAGAAAGCCAACCAACTGATACAGTCCTTAAATCTATAAATTTTAAATTTTATAGTATGTTTGATAAAGAAAAATAACAGCTATAAAATGATTTTGGAAGCATTTTTTAACAAGTAGGTCTGAGACTATATTATATACCACATAAGAAAAAATTAACATTATTTTTTACTTTAAAGCATGCATTAGTGTTAACTTGAAATGGATCATAAGCCCATATATAAAATGTGTGTCTGGTGCTGGAGAGGTGGCTTAGTAGTTAAGCACTTGCCTGTGAAGCCCAAGAACCCCAGTTCAAGACTCAATTCCCTGGGAAGCACTTTAGCCAGATGAACAAGAAAGCACATGCGTCTGGAGTTCATTTGCAGTGGCTAGCGGACCTGGAGTGCCCATTCTCTCTCTCTTTCTCTATCTGCCTTTCTCTCTCTTTCTGTCACTCCAAAATAAATAAAAATAAACAAAAAAATGTTTTTTTTAAAGCAGCTGGAACAACTCATAAAAAGTAAAATATGTGTCTGAAAACTCCCAGAAAGAAAATAAAATTACTTTGGATAAATGAGGATTTCTTCCTCAAATTTTAGCAGACAACAAAAGAAGAAAAGTCTACTCAGCTCCCAATATGAAATCAGTTTAGAATGGACAGGAAAACATAATGGAAACACTTACAAGAAAGAAAAAAGTTAGCATTTTCCTAATAAACACACATATAGTAACCTCGATTGTTAGCAAAAATAGAGTGTACAGCACTGAGAGAAAGAGAGATCATAATCTAATTGCTAGGTCAATTTTTTGCAGTGGGAGAAAGTAATCTTGGATGTTATTCCATATCATACTCAAAAATCAATTATAATTTGGTATGGAATTAAATATAAAAGGTAAAAACAAAAACACATCTAGGAGATACTTAAAAATATCTTTATGAGAGGCCAAACCTCCTTCCTACTCTGTACTGCTGCACACAAACCTCTGGGTTGCAGAGGAAGCTTCAAGCCTGGACAAGCAAAGCAAGAAAAGTCTGGTACAGCACTGAAAACAAAGCTGCATATCACAGCAACAGGGAACTCCGTGCAAACTAAGAAACCATGCATGCACACGACAAGTAAAATGTACTAGATACTCCACAGAAAGAGCCATACAGCTTCTTAGCTGCCATCGTAGAGAGCGCAATGTGGAATATAGCCATAAGCTAACTTCAGTTCTCTTCTTTCTTTCTTTCTTTCTTTTTCCTTCTTTCTTTCTTTCTTTCTTTCTTTCTTTTTTTCGTTTTTTTTTTTTTCCCCAAGGTAGGATCTCACTCTAGTCCAGGCTGGCCTGGAATTCGCTATGTAGTCTCAGGGTGGTCTCGAAGTCACAGCCATCCTCCTACATCTGCCTCCTCCCGAGTGCTGGGATTAAAGGCATGCACCACTACACCCAGTTAACCTCAGTTCTTAAAACCAACTCCAGTATTGGTAGGAATGTGGGACATGTTAAGAATTCTCATATAGTGCTAATAGGAATATTAATTGTTAGCACCACTGTGGAAAAATGCTTGGTGTTGTTCAATAAAATATATGTAGGCTGAGGAGGTAGCTCATTGAGTAAAGCATTTGTGGAGCAGTTCCGAGTACCTGAGTTCAAAGCCCCAGGCCCCAGATAAAAAGCCAGAAACTGCAGCAGCATTCTATAATCACAGAACACCTATGGTGAGAAGTGAGACAGAAACAGGAAAATTTCCCCAAGCTTGAGAATTGGAGCAGTGAATGAGATACCCTGCCTCAAATGAGGTGGAATTCTAGGGCTGACCCAAAATTGTACCAGGACTTCTACACACACTGTGGCATGGCTTACCCACATTCACACACAGGCATACACACACACACATGCTCACACCAAAAATAACTTTAAAAAAAGTGAAATTTAAAATAAAATGTATGCAATATTCAACCCAACACCTCATTCCTTGGGCATACAGATACAGGAGTTTTGCACCAAAAGATAAGTATAAAAATGTTCATGACTTGGGCTGGAGAGACTAGCGGTTAAGTGCTTGCCTATGAAGCCTGAGAACCCTGTTTCGAGGCTCGATTCCCCAGGACCCACGTTAGCCAGATGCACAAGAGGCGCACGCGTCTGGAGTTCGTTTGCAGTGGCTGGAGGCCCTGGCACTCCCATTCTCTCTCCCTCTCTCCCTCTCCTCTCTCTCTCTCTCTCTCTCTCTCTCTCTCTCTCTCTGCCTCTTTTTCTCTCTGTCTGTCACTGTCAACAACTGTTCAGTCTCATTAGGGGGCATGTAACCAAAACAGTGTGTTCTCATCTTTGTGAATCTGATGCCAAAATTAAGACAGCTAAGACATAAAAGAGAGGAGAAAGATTTATTAAATGCAGTAGGCTACAAGAGGATGGGAGTCATCTCTAAAGCAGTGTTTTCTTGAACAAAGGAAGCATGATATCTATATCTATATTCATATAAGGGTGAGAAAATTTTAAGCATGCTCAGTTGAAGTCATACTTTCAAAAGACAAAAGATAGTAGGCACATTTTGGACATACTTAGCTTAAAGTCATGGAGTACATATACAAAAGATTTAATGTCAGACCAGAAATGCCTCTGAACATGCTCAGCTTATACCATAAGATGGAAATAAAGGAAAATACGTATTTATAAGGTGTTTTAACACAAGAGTTTGCCTTTGAAGGTCCAAACATTGCTTAGTCACTAATAGGCATGTGGATATCTACTGTATATTTCTTTCAACTTCCTGGTGTGTTAGAATATTTTTAAATATATATTTTACTTTTTATTTATTTATTAGAGTCAGAGAGGGAGAGAGAAAGCAAAAGTGAAAATGCGTGCGCCAGGGCTTCAGGCCACTGCAAATGAACTCCAGATGCATGTGCCACCTTGTGCATCTGGATAACGTGGGTCCTGGGAAATTGAACCTGCGTCCTTTGGCTTTGCAGGCAAGTGCCTTAACCTCTAAGCCATCCCTCCAGCCCTAGAATATTTTTATACCAGAATTAAAAGTCTTATACTTGTACAGTATAAGACATGGATATATACTCTATAACTATACTCACAGCTCTGTAGAAGTTAAGATGTTTCTTTAAACAAAACCTTTCAAGGAATATCAAGAAATAAAGCCGAGAAGAGCTGATCTGCTCTGATAGAAACAGATAAACCAGTGGCCTGTCCCTATCATAGTTTCCCTTACCTACACTCCATCCCCCAGCAGCACTCAAAGGCACTAGTAAATCATTTCTGATGCTGATGGTCACAAAGAGAAAACATACATGTACTCTACATTCTTATTATGACCTGTTCTCAACTAGGGCACCCGAGGCACTCATGGTTCTCCATGCAGAAGCCACACTTAGGAGAGGAGATGTTCAGATACCAAGAAGCATCATTTATCAGTAGTAGTGACCCAAACTACTCATTCTCTTAAATGTGTCTTAAATAGACAGAGGAGGCTGGCAGGATTGATCAGTGGTTACAAGCACTTGTATGCAAAGTCTGCCAGCCTGGGTTCAACTTCCCAAAACCTACATAAAGTCAGATGCCCAAAGTGGAGTATGCATTGGAGTTCATTTGCAGTGACAAGAGGCCCTGGCACACTTATAGTCAGTCAGTCTATCTGTCTGTATGTGTTTCTCCCTCTCTCTCCCCTTTCTTCCTCTCTGTTCTTTCTCAAATAAATAAATAAATAAATTTTAAAAATAGATACAGAAGAAGTCATAGTTTCATGAGGTAATTTTAGGAATAGACACAGTTTTGAAATGTTACTGAATTGTGCATTACAAAAAAGTTTTAGACTTGGTGGAATTTTGTGGGTAATGCAATGTAAATTCAATGTTTTTATTTACTTATCATTTGAAACACACTTCACTTTAAGATAATAGCCATTAAACATTAGATAGATAGATATTTTAATTATGTACTAATGCAAAGTTGGGATAGTCTTCATTTTAATTAGGTACTGAGCTTTTATTTTCATTCTATTGTATGTGTGGGATTTTATGATTTGAAATACCTAACTCTCCTTTAATTAGTTTCCACCCATTCTGATCTTTCTCTGAAATAAGCTGCATCCTCTATTGTGTTCATGGTATTATGTGTAATTTTCTAAGACAGAAAAATTTTCTGAGCAAGTGATTTGATGAACTTAATAAAACAGTAGTTTACCTAGGTTTTTTTTTATTATTAACCTGAAGGATAAGTTGCTTGCATTAAAGTTTTATCAGTCTTTACCATTACTTTGTATGAGTATGGATTATTTATATTTTAAAATTAGAGCCAATGAAGTTCCCTGAGAGTATATTAACAAACAGTTCATAATATTCTTGATAGATATTTAATAAAACATTTTTTAAAAGAATTACATTGTCGAGGAAGGCCGGAAAACGGCCCCTGGCCCTCCCCCCTCCGCCGGCGGCCCTTGTGCCTTCGCCCCGGGGCGGTGGCCGTCGTCCCGCCAGGGGTGTTGTGTGTGTCGGGGGAGGGGGAGGTCGAGGATCCTCGTTCGCGTCACGTTGGCCGCGGAGGACAGTTTTTCCTCCAGATCGCGCTTCCCCCTCCTCGACCGCGACCCTCCGCTCCCTCGGGCCTGAAAGCGCGCTCTGCGGGCGTCCTCGGAGGTCTCGGTAACTCAGCCGAGGGCGCCAACCTCCCGCGGAGCGCCTTCCCCGGCGGCGCCCCAGGCGTGGGCCCACGTGGCTTCCGGGGCAGCGGGTCCCGCCGCCCGCCGAGCCGCTCGCTGCGTGCAGCGGTGGCAGGGACGCTCGCGCCCCGAGGGAGGCCACGCCTGCCGGCGCCGCCACTTCACTTCCCGGGGGCCTTGCAGGGCGCCTTCCTAACTCCAAGCTGGGCAGCTTCGGTGGAGTTCCTCCGCTTCCCCGGCAGTAGAGGAGGCAGGTCGTTCTGTGCACGTGTCCGCCTGAAAGATGCCTGTGCACATTTTTCTGTGGTCATCCCAAGCATGTGCATCTGGCTTATGTGGGGAATCGAACCTCGGTCTTTAGGTTTTGCAGGCAAACGCCTTAATCCTTCAGCCATCTCTTCAACCCCTGATTCAAGACTTTTTTAGTATACTTTTCTAAGTCTTCAATACTTTTCAGGAAAAGCGTTTAACAGACAGCCTGCAAAGTGGTACAATCGAAGGGACTATGTCTTCATTGAATTTTGTGTTGAAGACAGTGAAGATGTTAATGTAAATTTTGAAAAATCCAAACTTACTTTCAGTTGTCTTCGAGGAAGTGATAATTTTAAACATTTAAATGAAATTGATCTTTTTCACTGTATTGATCCAAATGATTCCAACCATAAAAGAACGGACAGATCAATTTTATGTTATTTACGGAAAGGAGAATCTGACCAGTCATGGCCTAGATTAACAAAAGAAAGAGCAAAGCTTAACTGGCTTAGGGTGGACTTCAATAATTGGAAAGACTGGCAAGATGATTCAGATAAAGACATCTAATTTTTTACATTTTTTTTTAATTTTTATTAACATTTTCCATGATTATAAAATATATCCCATGGTAATTCCCTCCCTCCCCACCCCCACACTTTCCCATTTGAAATTCCATTCTCCATCATATTACCTCCCCGTTACAATCATTGTAATTACATATATACAATATCAACCTATTAAGTATCCTCCTCCCTTCCTTTCTCCACCCTTTATGTCTCCTTTTCAACTTACTGGCCTCTGCTACTAAGTATTTTCATTCTCACACAGAAGCCCAGTCACCTGTAGCTAGGATCCACATATGAGAGAGAACATGTGGCGCTTGGCTTTCTGGGCCTGGGTTACCTCACTTAGTATAATACTTTCCAGGTCCATCCATTTTTCTGCAAATTTCATAACTTCATTTTTCTTTACCGCTGAGTAGAACTCCATTGTATAAATGAACCACATCTTCATTATCCACTCATCTGTTGAGGGACATCTAGGCTGGTTCCATTTCCCAGCTATTATAAATTGAGCGGCAATAAACATGGTTGACCATGTACTTCTAAGGAAATGAGATGAGTCCTTTGGATATATGCCTAGGAGTGCTATAGCTGGGTCATATGGTAGATCAATCTCTAGCTGTTTTAGGAACCTCCACACTGTTTTCCACAATGACTGGACCAGAATACATTCCCACCAGCAGTGCAGAAGGGTTCCTTTTTTTCCACATCCCAGCCAACATTTATGATCATTTGTTTTCATGATGGTGGCCAATCTGACAGGAGTGAGATGGAATCTCAATGTAGTTTTAATCTGCATTTCCCTGATGACTAGTGACGTAGAACATTTTTTTAGATGCTTATATGCCATTCGTATTTCTTCCTTTGAGAACTCTCTATTTAGCTCCATAGCCCATTTTTTGATTGGCTTGTTTGATTCCTTATTATTTAACTTTTTGAGTTCTTTGTATATCCTAGATATTAATCCTCTATCAGATATATAGCTGGCGAAGATTTTTTCCCATTCTGTAGGTTGCCTCTTTGCTTTTTTCACTGTGTCCTTTGCGGTGCAAAATCTTTGTAATTTCATGAGGTCCCAGTGGTTAATCTGTGGTTTTATTGCCTGAGCAATTGGGGTTGTATTCAGAAAGTCTTTGCCAAGACCAATATGTTGAAGGGTTTCCCCTACTTTTTCCTCTAGCAGTTTCAAAGTTTCCGGTCTGATATTAAGGTCTTTAATCCATTTGGACTTAATTCTTGTGCATGGCAAGAGAGAAGAATCTATTTTCATCCTTCTGCAGATATATATCCAGTTTTCAAAACACCATTTGCTGAAGAGGCTATCAGTTCTCCAATGAGTATTTTTGGCACTTTTATCGAATATCAGGTGGCTATAGCTACTTGGGCTTACATCTGGGTCCTCTATTCTGTTCCACTGATCTACATGTCTGTTTTTGTGCCAGTACCATGCTGTTTTTGTTACTATGGCTCTGTAGTATAGGGTAAAATCAGGTATGGTGATACCACCAGCCTCTTTTTTGTTGCTCAGTATTATTTTAGATATTCGAAGTTTTTTGTGATTCCAAATGAAGTTTTGGATTGTTTTTTCTATTTCCATGAAGAAAGCCTTTGGAATTTTGATAGGGATTGCATTAAATGTGTAGATTGCTTTAGGTAAGATTGCCATTTTCACGATATTGATTCTTCCAATCCAGGAACAAGGGATGTTTCTCCACTTTCTAGTGTCTTCTGCAATTTCTCGCTTGAGTGTTTTAAGTTTCTCATTGTAGAGATTCTTTACTTCCTTGGTTAGGTTTATTCCAAGGTACTTTATTTTTTTTGATGCAATTGTGAATGGGAGTGATTCTCTGATTTCATCCTCTGTGTGTTTGTTGTTAGCATATATGAAGGCTACTGATTTCTGTGTATTTATTTTGTATCCTGCTGCATTGCTGTAGGTTTTGATCAGCTCTAACAGTTTGCTAGTAGAGTCTTTAGGGTCCTTTATGTATAGAATCATGTCATCTGCAAATAATGATAACTTGATCTCTTCCTTTCCAATTTGTATCCCTTTTATGTGTGTCTCTTGCCTTATTGCTATGGCTAAGACTTCCAAAACTATATTAAATAAAAGTGGGGACAGTGGACACCCTTGTCTTGTTCCTGATTTTAGTGGAAAAGCTTCCAGTTTTTCCCCATTTAGTAATATGTTGGCTGTAGGCATGTCATAAATACCCTTTATTATATTGAGATATGTTCTTTCTATTCCCAGTCTCTGTAGGACTTTTATCATGAAGGGATGTTGGATTTTGTCAAATGCTTTCTCTGTGTCTAATGAGATGATCATGTGATTTTTGTCCTTCAACCCGTTTATGTAATGTATTACATTTATAGATTTGCATATGTTGAACCATCCCTGCATCTCTGGGATAAAGCCTACTTGGTCAGGGTAAATGATCTTTTTGATATACTCTTGTATTCTGTTTGCCAATATTTTGTTGAGAATTTTTGCATCTATGTTCATGAGGGAGATTGGTCTGTAATTTTCTTTTTTTGTTCTATCTTGGCCTGGTTTTGGTTTCAGGGTGATGCTGGCCTCATAGAAGGAGTTTGGTAGAATTCCTTCTTTTTCTATTTCCTGAAAAAGCTTTAGAAGCAATGGTGTTAGCTCTTCCTTAAAAGTCTGGTAAAATTCAGCAGTGAATCCATCCGGGCCTGGGCTTTTTTTTGTTGGGAGATTATTGATAACTGTTCGGATCTCCATGTTTGTTATAGGTCTATTTTAGTGATTAATCTCATTTTGATTTAATTTAGGTAGGTCATATAGATTAAGGAAATCATCCATTTCTTTCAGATTTTCATATTTTTTGGAGTATATGCTTTTATAGTATGTCCCTATAATTTTTTGAATTTCTCTGGAATCTGTTGGGATGTTACCTTGTTCATCTCTGATTTTATTTTATTTTATTTATTTTATTTTATTTTATTTTATTTTATTTTATTTTATTTTATTTTATTTTATTTGTGTCTCTTCTCTCTTTCTTTTGGTCAGATTTGCTAAGGGTTTATCAATCTTGTTTATCCTTTCAAAGAACCAACTCTTTGTTTCATTAATTCTTTGGATTGTTCTTTTTGTTTCTATTTCATTAATTTCTGCCCTAATCTTTACTATTTCTTCCCGTCTACTGATTTTTGGTTTGCCTTGTTCTTCTTTTTCCAAGGCTTTAAGGCAAAGCATTAGGTCGTTTACTTGCGACCTTTCTAATTTCTTAATATAGGCACTTAAGGCTATAAATTTACCTCTTAGAACTGCCTTCATTGTGTCCCAGAGATTTTGGTATGTTGTGTTCTCATTATCATTTGACTCTATAAATTTTTTGATTTCCTTTTTGATTTCTTCATTGACCCACTCATCATTTAGTAGTGTATTGTTTAGTTTCCATGATTTTGTGTATGCTCTATAGCCTTTCTTGCTACTGATTTGTAGTTTAATTCCATTGTGGTTAGATAGAATGCAAGGAATTATTTCAATTTTCCTGAATTTGTTAAGATTTGCTTTATGTCCTAATATATGGTCTATTTTAGAGAATGTTCCATGTGCTGCTGAAAAGAATGTATATTCTGCAGCCTTTGGATGAAATGTCCTGTATATATCTGTTAGGTCCATTCCTTCTATGACCTCATTTAGTCCAGATGCCTCTCTGTTTATTCTTTCCCTGGATGACCTGTCAATTGATGAGAGTGGGGTGTTAAAGTCACCCACCACCACTGTGTTTGGTGTGACCTTAGTTCTAATAGTGTTTGTTTGACGAATTTGGGAGCCCCCATGTTAGGTGCATATATGTTTAGGATTGTAATGTCCTCCTGTTGGAGTGTGCCCTTAATCAATATAAAGTGACCTTCCTTATCTTTCTTGACTAACGTTGGACTAAAGTCTACCCTGTCTGATATTAGGATAGCAACCCCTGCTTGTTTTCTAGGCCCATTTGCTTGAAACACAGTCTTCCAACCTTTCACCCTAAGATAATGTCTATCCTTTGTAGAAAGGTGAGTTTCTTGGAGACAACAAATTGTAGGATCCTGCTTTTTTAACCCAGTCTGCAAATCTATGTCTTTTCGTTGGGGCATTGAGACCGTTGATATTAAGAGATATTATTGAAAGGTGTGTATTTATGTTTGCCATTTTGTGTGTGTGTGTGTGTGTTACTGGTTCTACCTGTGCTCTCTTCTGTTAACTGGTATTTGAGTATAGCTTGTTTTTTCTAGGTTCCTTATATGTGTGCTTTTCCTTTTGTTCAGCATGGAGGATTCTATCAAGTATTTTCTGTAGAGCTGGTTTTGTCTTCAAATACTCCTTTAACCTGCTTTTGTCATGGAATGTCTTTATTTCTCCATCTATTTGAATGGATAACTTTGCAGGATAAAGTAACCTTGGTTGACAGTTGTTATCTTTCAGAACTTGGAATATATCACTCCAAGCCCTCTGGCTTTAAAAGTTTGTGTTGAATAATCTGCTGTAATCCTGATGGGCTTGCTTTTGTAGGTAACTTGATTTTTCTCTCTAACTGCTTTCAATATTTTTTCTTTGGTGTGTGTGTTTGGAAGTTTGATTATAATATGGCGAGGAGAGGTTCTTTCTGGGTTTTGTCTGGCTGGGGTTCTAAAGGCTTCCTGTATCTGTATTGGCACCTCTTTCCCAATTTGGGGGAAATTTTCCTCTATGATTTTGTTGAAGATGCCTACTATGCCTCTGGAGTGGAGTTCTTCTCCTTCTACTATGCCCTGAATTCTTATATTGGATCTTTTCATAGTGTCCCGAATATCTTGAAATTCCCACTCATACTTTTCTATAAGTTTGTCTTTCTCTTTGTTGGACTGCATTAGGTCTGCCACCTGGTCTTCTAGCTTAGATATTCTTTCCTCTCCCTCATCCATCCTACTGGTGAGATTTTCTACAGAGTTTTTTATTTCATTAACTGTGTTCTTCATTGCTAGTAATTCTGACTGGTTTTTCTTTATTATTTCTATTTCCCTATTTATGTCTTGTATTGCCTTCTTTATTTCATTAAATTGGTGTCCTGCCTCTTCTTTGATTCCTTTGATTTCCTCTTTGATTTCCTCTTTGATTTCTTCTTTGATTGTTTTCATGTGTTCTTTGACCTCTTTGAACATATTTATAATTATTCTTTTGAACTCTTTCTCAGGCATTTCCTCTAACTCTTTCTCACTGGAGGACATTTCTGATGCATTAATACTTTTAGGTGGATTTATATCGTCTTGCTTTTTAGTGTTTCTTGTGCTATAATATATATATATTTGCATCTTGGATTAAGTTAATGCTTGGATTTTCTAGCTAGCTGCGTATTCTTAGCTGTATCAATTGATTTGATGTAATATATGTTCAGGGTAGGACCTTAAGGTATTAGGTGTGGCTCTTAAGACTCTCAGAGTATCTACAAAGATGTTCTTAGGGGTTGAGTTTCCCTGCTATAGGAGTATTCAAGCAGGCTAGGTGGAATAAAATACAGGTAGATTCTAAAATTTAACTAAACACTGTACACATTCAATCAAAAACAGCCCCGAGTATGTATGCAAGAGTAGTTATTATAATGACCAGATCCTCTATCAACAAAGAGGTTTAGATTTCTGGTCTGTTGAGGGATCCAAGTCAGCCTGTGACCAAGTGAGATCCTTCCCTGGTGCAATCCCAGTTACCTTGGGTGATTTTGGTCTCAGTGAAGTTGTTGCCTGGGTCGTCGGGCAGCTGTTCTGATTTCTGGAGCTGGGCACTTGCTTTTCCTACGGGGCAAACTGAGCCGCTGCTGCTGCCTCTGCTGCTGCTGTAGCTGCCACTGCTGGAGCCACCACTGCTGCTGAAGCTGCTGCTGCTGTGTCCACTGCCGCTGTTCCCCCTGAAGCTGCTGCTGCGGGATCTGCCGCTGCTGCCGCTCCTGGGTCTGCTGCTGCTGGGGCCTCTGGTACCGGTGCTGGAGCCACTGATGTTGCTCCCGAACTCTGCTCCTGCTTGGGTCCCTTTGTCAGCCCAAGTTGGTGTGGCCGGGACCCGGGCCGCTGCTCTGTTCACTGGAGCTGGGTTCAGGCAGTGGGGGAGGGGAGGGAGCCGCGGCTGCTCTGGATCTCTCGCTGCTCCACGTGTTCTTCTACCTCGCGGTCTTCTCCTCCGCTGCTCGCTGCCGCTCTCCCCTCACGTTTCCCGAGTTGCGGAGAGCGCGGTGTGAGGGGAAAATCCCACACCTGGCTTTTCCTGCAGCTCCAGCCGAGTCTGGCGGTTTTCTGCTGCGCCGCGGCCGCCAGGGTTGGCCGAGCTGCCGGAGCCGCTTTTCCCGCCTGTGCAGGCTCTGGATGCTCTATAACTCTTCTACTTCTCCACTGCCACTTCAATTTCCTATACACCTCACTTTTTAGTAAAAGTGTGTATTTTGCTGAGTTTTTTTTTGGTCTTTTTACCCCCTAGGCTGCTTTGGCGTGGTACCTACGCCGCCATCTTAACCGGAAGTCTCAAGACGTCTAATTTTGATCATTTTTCTGAGATGATGGACCACATGGGTGGTGATGAGGATGTAGACTTACCAGAAGTAGATGGAGCAGATGATGATTCACAAGACAGTGATGATGAACAATGCCAGACCTGGAATAAGGAGTATTATCACCTGGATTGTGAGAAAGAAAAAATAACTTCTCTGCAAGATTTCTTAAAAGAGAACCCCTGAGTTCATAGCTCTAAAGGCAGATGCTGTATTTGTCACCTTTACCCCAATTTTCAACCTGTGTGTTTATTTTAAAGGCTTCACTAAGGGTTGATAATGTACCATTGTATGGGGCAATTTTGAGTCTGCTAAGGCAATATCCTTATGCATGAACATTTCCCAGACTTCCCATGAAACTGTTGAGAACCTAGACAATTGATTCAGCAGTTGTGATAAATAAAAACTTTTCACCTAAGTCTCCTTTATTTCATAACATAGTTACTGACATGATAGGAAGCTCTCAGCTTAGGGAAAGATAATGAGTTTTAGATACTAGTACAGGGACTTAAAGTGGCTGAAACCAATTGGCCAACATCTTAAACTGACAACCCTACCTTCCTCTGTATCTTTCAGGATTGTTCCACTAAGGTTTGTTTTTCCAAAAAAATAAAGTATTTCACATTATTGTATGTAACTTGTCAGTGTTCCAGATGTATCTTAGCTAAAATTAAAACTAGTGAATGCCTTAACTTTAGATGGTTTTTGAAACCTATACATTTGGTATTATTTAGACCTTAAGCTTTTTCATCTCTTAGCATGAAGGACAAAGAAAGCTGAACATTGTTGCTTGAGAGTCTATACATTTTAGATCAGATTTGTATTTGCACTGTCAGTGTGGCAAATAAGTGAAAAGATGTTAATACACTATTGGATTTTTTTTTTATTATTTCTTGTTTTGATTTCCTCTCATACCCTGGCTGGGTGGGGGGACTCAATTTATGTTCATGACAGTGGGGATTTTTTTTTAATCTCTACATGCTTTCTACTAAACCGTTGGAAGATTTCTTGGCTGTCCTTTTAAGTGTCTGGTTTAGTGTAATTTCATGTATTTGCCATTTACTGGAATGGAGTTCTCATTTTTGAAGAAGAATTTGGGACTATTCTGTTTGAAAACAGAGGCTTGCTGTAATCTCACAAGAAACCCTTGTAAAATGGATCTGTCACGGAAAATTGTAGATACACTTTGCAGCAGCTGGAAAAGTATTGTGTTTTAATTGAAATAAAACTAAATGTGTTGTCCTCCTAAAAGGAAAAAAAAAAAAAAGAAAGAAAAAAGAAGAAGAAGAAGAATTCCATTGCCCATGGCTGAGAATGTCACTCAGTGGTAGAGCACTGGCTTACCAGCACAATGCTTTGAGTTGATCCCCAGAATCACAAGAAAACATTAATGATAACTGCATTTTCTTAGCATCAATAGACTTTGCAAATTTGTGAATCAAGGCTTTGATTGCTAGAGAGCAAACAGGATTCTCTCTGTTGAAAATCCAAATCTAGACAATGTTCCCCATCAGCTTTTGAGAGAGCAAGTAAAAAGAGGAAAATAGCTATCAAGCTCTGAGTGACAATGACAGGTCCTTTTATGTCCATAGTTTCACTTCATTCTTGTGACAACAGTACAGGTAGATATTATTTTCCACTCTTTAAAAAGTGTTTACACTGGGATTAAAATATACACAAGACCTGTCTAACTCAAAAACCCATACTCTTGCCAAACTGTCATTCATCATTGGAAGTTGAAATTTAGACACAAAGCTGAGAATACACCACACTAACAAGCAACTGCATGTACAGGAGCATATAATATGAAGTAAACAGGTTTTATTGTTGGTAAGAAATCTTAATGAAACAAATAGAGCATCAAAACAGATGTTATTCAACCTGTCTTAAAACTTGAAGTAACCAGCTACTGAGAAACTATAGGATTGCTGTCTCATTCTCTCAGACTATAAGGGAAATGTTAGCAGTTATCTTGTCATTTGCTTTTTCAGAAAGAGTAATAATGATATGATGAAAACAAATATACTCCTGTCTGCACCATCATGACCGGAATGCCTAGACTATATTAATGACAAGGGGACACTGTTTCATCATCTCTAAAACATCCCTCACCAAATGTATTGAGCTAGCTTATGTTGGGTATAGTTAAACAATTGATTTTCTAGACTGATCTTTATTTAATGTGTGATATTATACTCCATGTATAGCAGTATTGATATTGTTAATGGTAGATATAATTTTAAAAGGCAAAATTTAGTCCCCAAAAAACAACAAAGCTGACATCTATCAATAAGTCAACATCTTGGGCCGGAGTGATGGCTTAGCGGTTAAGTGCTTGCCTGTGAAGCCTAAGGACCCCGGTTCGAGGCTCAGTTCCCCAGGTCCCACGTTAGCCAGATGCACAAGGGGGCGCATGCATCTGGAGTTCGTTTGCAGAGGCTGGAAGCCCTGGCGCGCCCATTCTCTCTCTCTCCCTCTATCTGTCTTTCTCTCTGTGTCTGTCGCTCTCAAATAAATAAATAAAAAATGACCAAAAAAAAATTAAAAAAAAAATAAGTCAACATCTTCTATTTAAATGAATAAGGGTGTTTGGAAAATAACTACAGTATGTATACACACAGAAAATATAATTTTGTGCTATTTAAGAAAAATAAAAACCACGTAATTGAAATGCTGTTTATGTAATTGTATCTATGCAATTTTAATAATGAATATGATCATTGTTGTGAAAGTCATAGTTCACTTTTTAAAACAATATTTTTTATTTATTTATGAGGATAGAGAGTGAGTATAAGTTTACCAGGGCTTCTTGCCACTTCAAACAAACTCCAGATACATGTACCACTTTGTATGTCAAGTTTTGCATAGGCACTGTGAAATTGAACCCAGGCCAACAGGCTTTCCAAGCATGCACATTTAACCACTAAACCATCTCTCCAACCCTAATATCTTACTTTTGAAATCTATAAAATTTGGATATTGTTATTTCATGGATTTAGCATTAGCATTGTTTTAAATTTATTTAATGTAGTTGATATTTTATTCCTGTTTATAAGTTGAAAGCTAGTCACAGAAAATAACCTTTGATTTGGTTAAATTTTTACCTCCTCTTCTGTGTTTGTCTATGCTAACAAGTTTTTTCCTCATCCCACGACCATAAATTCACAGCCACTGATCACACTCACACACACATACACCCACAAAAGAATTGTAACGGTCAATACTAGAGTACCAGAATGATTAAGGTTAAGGTTGACCATCCACACCTGTTGTCTTAACAATTAGCCAGTGCAAAAATGGCATGAGAATAAAGCCCATGAATCTACAGGTACATCCCAAGGTGCTTGCTCTCATCCTCTGCCCAGCCCTCTGTCTTTCTCCCTCACCACCTTAGTCCCCTCAACAGAGTGTACAACATGCTGTTTCTAGACTTCCCACCAGACCTTATGAACACCTCTCTCTAGGGTCTAATAAATATGAACAGCTTCTGTCATTTTCTTGGTTCTATTATGCTGACTACTCACATTCTTACAAATCTGAACTTAATGCCCTCCCATTTAGGGCTCTATTCCAACATGACATCCATAGGAATAAACTTGACTTAGGTCATGCAAGACTCATAAAGCACCTTTAAGTATAAACAAGTTGCTTTAGAGGAATACCTGCTATGATCCTCACACTAAGACATTAAGCCATCTGCTAGATAAAGAAACCGCCCATAAAGGACATTCTGTAAACATTTGAGGCACCTCCCCTGGAGTCCTGTGAGAGCAGGACAAGAATTATAACCACCATCCAGAGACTTAAATATTAGATTATAGAAAAAATAACAACGGAGCAAACATAAGTACTAACATATGAAGGCTGTTTTGATGCTGATATTCCATAGCATCTTATCATTGACAGCCCAGAAGATATATTCCCTATTCCTAAAACTTGAGAAGGTTACCTTCTATGGACTATGTTGTACACTCAGTTGAGAGGGACAAAGTTGGAAAGGAAGAGGAGCTGGCAGAAGGTGAGCATAAACATGGCATCCTAGCAGAGCATAGTGGTGCACAAAATCTGGCAAGGGAGCTGCTTATAGCACCCAGAAGCCCATCCCCAATAACATATCTCCTCCACTAGGCTCCAATTTCCAAATTGCCAATCAGCTGCCATCCAGCATTCAGAATACATGAGTTTATGGGTGACAACTATCCACCACATTCCATCCTTGGCCTCCATAAACTCACAATCATCCATGCCATACAATGCAATGTATTCAGTCGAATTTTAACAGTCTTTATAGGTTTAATTAGTCTCAGTGCTGTTCAAACTTCCCCATAGTCCAAAATCTCTTAACTGCTAGCCAAAAAAATAAAATAAAATAAAAACACAAAGATGCAGAATAAACATTCACACTGTAAAAGATGGCATTGAGCATAACAAGGAAAAAATGAACCAATACAAGATCTAAAACAGGGAAAATCAAGTTCCATAGCTCCAACATCTCTAATCAGTAACAAAGTCTGGAGTTCCAATTCCATCCCTCCAGCAGGACTACTCACAGTTTGGGAAAACTCCATCCAGTGCTGACAGCTCTCCTTGGCAACCAACCCACAGTCCTGGTATCTCCACTGGGTTTCCACTGCAACCTGCAGTCCATCCTCGTGGCTCCACTGGGCCTCTACTCCGGAACTTCCAACAAGCCTGCTTCACTTTGCCCGTGGTCATTTCAAAAAGGAGGGTCCAATGGGAGGAGGTAAATCACAGAGGAGCCTAAACAATGGTACCAAACTGCCTGTATTTACTGAAAAGAAAACTAATAAATTAAATTTTTAAAAAAATGTTAAAAATCCAATGACCCTTTCTTGCCTGCATTTGTTATATTCCAGAGTCCCAGAAAGGCTACTAAATTTGTTAATCCAGGGCGATAAAAGCTGATTTTGAAGAACAGGACACTCCTTCAGCATTTAGTCCCCTTATTTTCAAATAGTCTACATTCTTTCTGCTGCCTTAATGCAGAACACTGGTCCAATTTCAATGGCTGTAATCTCTCAAACAATTATAGCTGAACAGGTTTTGTCCACAGCCTGAAACTTTCATTAATGCCTGTGCCATATCCTTCTCACACCAGTCCAGTTAGCTTCATGTTGCTGGCACAAAGCACCTAACCAAAAGTAGTTTGTGAGAGTAAAGAGTTTATTTTGGCTTATAGACTATAGGGGAAACTCCATGATCATAGAGGAAAATGTAACATGAGAAGAGGCTGATTATTACCTCCTGGGCAACATCTGATGGATAATGGAAGCAATAGAGTATGTAAAAACTGGCCAAAGAAAACTGGCTATAATACCCATAAGCCCACCCTCAACAACATACCTCCTAAAGGAGGCTCCAATTTCCAAATTGTCATCAGCTGGGAACACAGCATTCAAAAAACATGAGTTTATGAGAGACACTTAATTATTTATAAGAAATACAAGAACTCTTGTAATAAATCAGAATTCTTAAGTTAGTTCTAATGTTATCAGACTCCTGAGCTTCCTCCTATTCTAGACCCTTACTCACAATACAGATACTATTTATGCCACAACATGACCGCCTGGGTTCCAGAGGCAAAAAGACATATTTCATCCAGCAACTAGAGATGAAAAGGAATAACCACTATTCCACTAGGTACCCTTTGATGCCCAGGACACTCCACTTGTATCCCAATGACCAGAATTTAGTCCTATAGCTCTTCTTTCTTCAAGCAAAACTGAGAATGATGCTTGAATGAGGGTAAGGTTGAGAATTCTATATATTATCAAAGAAAAGAAAGAAAATATGCATTGAAGAGCATGAATTACTATCTATCAATTTACTCTAAAAGAACTACTTAGATACTGGACTATAACAAATGGACATACTGATTTGAGAGTATCAGGAAAAAAAAAAAAAAAAACTAACTCAGGGAAAAGGTCCTCGAGTAGGTATCACTTAATCAGGGTTTGAAAGATAAGTCAGGTAACAAATGAGAAAAAATGTGTTCCAGGTAGATGGAATGTTGCAAACAAAAGAAAAGAGATATACATAGCATATATAATGCAACAAAGAGGGCTACAGCAGGAACAAGGCAGTGACAGAGGAAGGGAAGGAAGCATAGAGAGGAGAGAATGGAATAGAACATTTTATTATGGTAAAAGCAAAGAGTATTGAATCACAAGAGACCAATAAATGGGTAATGTGAGGCTTAAGTGAAAGAATGAAATAGTTTGCAAGTAATAAAATTTAAAAGTGCATTGAAAGATGAAACTGAACCCCAGTCTTGAGGATGTAGAGCATAAATGTTATACTAAGAACTTTAACTTTATTAATAATAATGAGATAATTAAGTATGTTAACAAAACTGTACTATACATTCCTTATGAAAAGAAAGTCTGGTAACTTTAATAACCCAAACAAACTCTTTGGAACAAGAAAATCTATACACTATCTTGGAATTCTTTCACACCATTCAATTCCTTCTTACAGCTTTCAAGCCATCTAGTAGACACATGCAGAAGAAAATTTGTTTGAAAATGACAAGTAAAAAATGTTTTATAAACTGCAGAAGGAATTTGGTCTTTTCTCAGATCAAATATGTAAAGATATCCATGTACCAGGGTGGATATACACTAAGCCAATTCTGACATTGTGGAATGAGATTTTGTGTGTTTTGGTAACTTAATGGTAGTGGGGAAGCAGAGTGGTTATGCTACAAAGGGAAGAAGGAAGAAAAAGCAGAGGGAAGAAGAAAGATTATCATTATTTAAATTTTTTTGCTTATTTTTATTTATTTGAAAGCAACAGACAGAGAGAGAGAAAGAGGCAGATAGAGAGGGAGACAGAATGGGCACGCCAGGGCCTCTGGCCACTGCAAACAAACTCCAGATGCATGCACCCCCTTGTGCATCTGGCTAACATGGATCCTGGAGAATAGAGCCTCGAACCAGGGTCCTTAATCTTCACAGGCAAGCGCTTAACCACTAAGCCATCTCTCCAGCCAGATTATTATTATTTAATGGAAATAACAAGGAACCACACATAGTGCCAGAGATTTTGTCACTGGAATCTAGTTCTGGTTTTCACTCCAGATCTTGGTCCTTATGATTTCTGTGGAATGAATTCATACACACAGGGCACAGCACAGAAGACAGGCAGAGTTTATTATGAAACAGTATGAGACATTCTAAAGGATGAGAGTGGACAATGGCCAGTGAAGCCATTGTGGAGGAACACATGCTCATGGAGTGAGAATGAATGATGGTCAGAGGAACCATTGTGCCAACCTACATGTTTAGGGAGGCTTTATACTGTTTCTTAAAGTATCTGAAACCTAGGAATTTAATGTCTAGTTGTTTGACAGCTTCTTTAGGATTGATTCATGATGGAAGGCACAAGGGTATGTCTTTGCCAGAAATCCTTCTAGTAGATAGTCATAATCTTCCTAAAGGTACAAAAAGTCATATCTCATCCCCCGTCATGGTGGTACATGCCTTTAATCCCAGCACTTGGAAGGTAGAGATAGGAAGATTGCTGTGAGTTTGAGGCCACCCTGAGACTACATAGAGAAGGCAAGGTCAGCCTGAGCTAGAGTGAGACCCTACCTTGAACAAACAACAAAAAAAAAATTTAAGTCTTATTTCTACCCAGGGACAGAGACAACAATGATATGTCCTCCTTCTGACCAGTAATCACAGTCCCGCAATGGAGTCCTTGGTTTTATAAGCCTGAGTTCCATCCTCAATGACCTTCAGGAATATTAATATCTAACTAGATACCTAACAAAATTTATAGTCAATGTCTCCTTTAAACCCACCAATGTATAGAACTGAGGTGTAGAAACTGAGGAGTGTGCCTGGCTCAAGCCATTGGATGACCAATGCCATCGAATCTTGAAATTATCATGATTATACTTCTAAACCTCAGGGTCCACCTCACTTAAAAGCATTTTACTCAGCAAATGCACTTTCATGCTCAATCCATCACTAATTAACATTTCACTGTTAATTCTTTGCTTCCAATTTCTTCCAACCAACTTTTAACCAAAATTTGATTTCTATCCTCTATTCACCCACATGTCTTACATTTAAATATTCACTGGTTTATTTTCCACCTCAAGTTATCTCATTTCCTGCTTTATCATGTAACATAGTGTCTTAAAATTTAAGGAAAATTTTCACCAATAAAATTAACTTGAGTAGCTTATCCTGCCTGTAAAGCCTTCTCATTCTTTATTGCTCTTTGCATCAACAGCTGCTGATGGAATTTAAAATTCTTTGTGTTTATGCACCAGTGGTGGACTGAAATATATGACAAGATTTATTCAAGATGGAAATTCATATCAACCCAGGCCAATTGCATAGAACTTAATGCAAAATGCATTTTTCAAAAAGAAGTATTTACAAGAGGGCTACTTTTGTCACTTAAGTTGTCAGGATCCTTTCCACCTCTCCATCTAAAGCAATTGTAATTAATCACATGTGACCAATAACAGCATTTAAGCATACTTCAGGTGTTCCTGCTTCTGGGATATCATTGATTCTGCTCCTTACCCAGATGTCCATCTCATACCTCACCTTATAATAATCATATCAAGTTGATTGCACCTCAAAGAATGTCTTTTGGGGGCTGAAGAGATGGCTTAGCAGTTAAGGTGCTTACTTGCAGAGCCTAACAACCCAGGTTCAACTCCTTAGTACCCAGGTAAAGCCAGATGCACAAAGAAGTACATGCATCTGGAGTTTGTTTGCAGCACCTGGAGGCCTTGGCATGTCCATATTCATTTTCTTTCTCCTCTCTCTCTCTCTCTCTCTCTCTCTCTGTTTCTCCTTCTCTCCCTCTCCCTCTTTCTCTCTCTTCTTGCAATTAAATAAATAAATAATTTTTTTAAAAAAAAAAGAATACATTTTTTGGGAGAACATTCTGCTCAGATAAGCTTTCTTCATCCTTCCAATTGCTGTTACACTGGATTTTTCCCATGATTTTTTTTTTTTTTTTTTTTTTTTTTTTTTTTTTTTTTTGGTTTTTTGAGGTAGGGTCTCACTCTAACCCTGGCTGACCTGTAATTCACTATGGAGTCTCAGGGTGGCCTTGAACTCACAGTGATCCTCCTACCTCTGCCTCCTGAGTGCTGGGATTAAAAGCGTATGCCACCACGCCCAGCTCCCCATGAAGTTTTAATAATATTTTATTGTAAAATTATATGCCCATCCAGAAAATCACATAGACCAAATGTGTGGCCTAATGGATTATTTTAAAGTGAATACTACCCCGTCACAATGAAACTTCTTCCATGTATCCTATCCTAATACCTATTTTCTCTCTCCTGTGATGAGTTAATTTTTTTTTGATGAATCTTTTTTCTCATTCTATTTCATATTGTTGCTTTCAATGTGCAAGAATATCTCTCCTACTAAAAGTATGTAATATTTTTCAGGGTCATTTACATAATGATTTTGGCAGTTCTATGTCTCTGTGATAATCTAACATTCTATTAGGTACTATTAAACAAAATTAATAAAATGATGTGGCAGAGAGCAGCTACAGCAAAAGGTGAGCAAGGAGTAGTGGCTATTTTAAGGAAGTGTCCAAGAAAGATTTTCTAAATAGATGATATTTTATCTGAATCTGAAAGAAAGAGTAAGTTGTAGAAAGGGCTAAAGAAAGAATAGATCAAGTAGTACTAAAAAGGATTTTGCAGACGGAAAGAACATAACATATGCAAGTAAGAAAAAGGGCAGAAATTATATTTGAGAGTAGAAATTAAAATTTATAAAGGGAGCAGAGGAAAGATAAGAGTCCAATGTCACCAGACAGACTGAATTGATTTAAGTGTGATGGGAGTGATTTAGGCATTTAAACCTGATCTATTTCATGTTTTAAAATATGTTCTTTACCTAAGTCTTGATCACATACTCATCCTTGCATTAGCTTCTTCTTTGATACCAGTATTGCAGTCTCCTCCAAGCACCAGCTTCATATCTATGCCTGCCAGTCAGATGTTTCTACCTGAAAGAGCCACCTGCACCTCACTCATGGAGCAAAGAGAACATCTCCTCCCTAGAGACTAGCACAGCTTCCTCATTTCTGTCATCTCCCTGGTCTGCTTCTGTCTGATTTGCCAGCCATCTTCCTTGTCCTCTTATAATTGCCACATGATGCCATTCCCATTGAACAATAGGTATCCTTTTTAAATAATCAAAAATATTTATGTACCACAACTTAGCTCTCTCTTTTACTACCCTGCTATTAATTCCTACCCATGATTATTTAGCATATTTTAAGTAATTCTTTCTAATTTTGAGTACTCAAGAAGCTAGCCTCAATAGGCTAGAGATGATTTTCCTTTGCACTGCCTTCAAAGCTTCTTAGAGCCTACTTTCCTAAACAACCTAACAGTCTCTGCTCACCTAGACAAGCTTGCCACTTAACAATCCTCACCCAAACTCCAGTGTGTATCCAAATTCACAAACCAAGAGTTCAATCATCTAACAGGTGGTTCTCCCAAGTACTCTCTCAATCCAGATTTCCTATAAAAGGCACTTTCATCAACACACATTTTCAGTGCACACATGGCACAAAGTAGATAGTAAATGAAGGGTCTCAATCCCCCTTCCAACTGCAATTGAAAGTGCTACAACAGATGACCTAGAAGCTCTGAATAGTTAGAAACTAAATGCCCATTGTTGGGCCCTGAAAGGCCCAGGCATGAGGCCTAGTGGAACTTCCTGAGCCTAGCTAAAGTTTGGCGACCTGTCTCTGGCCAGCTATGACTCAGCAGGATGCCTAAGGGCTTCTGGCCTGCTACTTCCTCGTGGTAATTGTAATTACCATTTCAATAGTTAAAGTTTACTATTGGCCCTTATCTCTTCTCCCACCCTAAAATCCCTGCCTTCATCCCCAACATGATATAAGCAACTGCTCAGAGTAATAAAGCGAGTTGTTCCTGCATTGCAAAGACTCCCGACTCAGTGTGGTTTTTCTCCGGTGGCCAGGAGAGGTTTCTGAGTCATCCGACGCTCATCATCCCCTCAACCCCTAGGGAGGAACCAGCAAGTCTGGTCCTTCCCTTGGCACTACCTGTGCGGGAAGGAGCCCCGCATCTGGCGCCCAACGTGGGGCTCTGGGACCCTGACAGACTAGTGCACCCCGTGAGAGGCAGTCATTGAGGAGGTAATCCGTGTTTGCGGGTGAGCGTACCCTCATAAGTTATGAGGTAGTCTTCCTATTTACTGCACTAAACTTTGCTTCTACAACCTGTACTTACTTGTCAACATCTCTTCATTCTCTTTCTCTTTCCTTTCCCTTTCATTTCGCAGACAAGCTGCATCTGCGGCTTTTGTACAACATGTTTACCTATCTTTTGGATCCTTGCGGTTGTGTTATACTCGTGTGTATGTGGGTTGCTATTGCCCTAGTTTTATGGATATCTCTCTCTCAACTTTATAATATGGGACAGTCTTCCTCTAAATCCAATCCTGCCTTAGAATCTCTCAGGGCACTCCTAAAGAGTAGAGGGCTTAATTTGACTGATAATCAGGCTCGACAGACCTGGGATTGCCTTTTAAAGCTGGTGCCATGGCTGCCAGAAGGAAATTTCTTTGACTGGGACACATGGGATAGGGTAGAGGCCCTTGTTTGTCGGGCACATGTGGAGAAGGGTCAAATACTCCCCTCAGGGGTCCTCCCTACGATCTCAGCCCTCAAGGACTGCTTCCCTCCAAGACTAACCAAACATAAACAAAAGACAGAAGGAAAAGATAATATACAGCCTGATCCGGTTACTCCTCCTGGAGATACAGCTATAAAAACCCCAAAAGAGGATACATCTTTATATTCCTCACTCGATCCCTTTGAGAGTGCTCCCTGGCCTTCTGAGGGACCTCCTCCATCAACTAACCCTTTCTGGACCCTCTCGGCCCCTTCTTCATATTCAGCCGCTAAGACCCCCTCAGCTCCTCCTTCATATTCAGCTGCCAAGCCACCAGAAAACAAAGCTACCTTTTTATTTCCTGTCAATCTAAATCCTGGGGGCAATCGCCCTGCTGCTTGGTACCCGTGGGAAGCTCAGGACCTTAAGGAGCTTAAAAAGGCAGTCTCAGAGGATGGACCCAACTCTCCTTGGGCTGAGACCCTATTACAGGGACTTGCCCATCAACCTTGTACAACCCAAGATAGGAAAAATCTAGTCAGGGCTGTCTTGTCAGGTCCCCTATACCTTAAGTGGTGTGC
The DNA here is from genome assembly GCF_020740685.1 of Jaculus jaculus. NCBI lineage: Eukaryota > Metazoa > Chordata > Mammalia > Rodentia > Dipodidae > Jaculus > Jaculus jaculus. The sequence goes on along the minus strand of NC_059106.1, from coordinate 117,478,679 downwards.
CTATTTTAAAGATGAGTGCCATGCACAGGCAGAACGACACCAAAATCAACAGCCCCCTGTGCCAATAACTTTTGGAATGCTCTCTGGTATCTCTGATCAATATGCTACAGGCACTCAACAGGCGGCTATACCTGACCCGTATAGGGACCAGGTCAGGGCACTGGGCTTGGCGGCATGGAAAAAGCTTGATGAGAGACCCTCTGAAACCCCCCTTATGAGTATTACTCAAAAACCATCAGAGGACTTGGCCACATTTATTGATAGGGTGGAAAAAAGTCTCCAAAGAAAATTTCCCCCAGGGGCATTACTAGATCATTTTACTAAAATGTTGGTCTGGGAAGGGATGACGGCTGATCACTGCCTTGCCTGTGCAGGTCTCAAGGACAAGTCCATGAGTAGATGGATTGTAGCCACCAAGGACATTGACACTATCTCCCATCAGGCTAGGGCCATGGCTGCTGCCCTTCAGGAAAATAAACAGGGAGATTTAACTGATAAGACCTGCGCATTACAATTAAGTCCTAAAAACTCAACATGTTTCGGGTGTGGGGACATGGGTCACTTTAAAAAGGAGTGCCCCAACAAAACAAAGCCTCCCCTGCCCTCTGGGGGGGGATAACCAACACCCCTCGCACCCGCTGCCCTAAATGCAATAAGGGGTTTCATTGGGCTAGGGACTGCCAATCAAAATTTGACATACAGGGAAAGCCTTTAAACTTCTTCCAGGGCTCCCCCCAGCCCCGTTAAATAAGGGGAAAGAATCTATCAAAGCCCATTGGACCATCCCCCTGGTTCCTGGCCTTAGACCCAAAATTATTTTAAATATTGGCAATAAAAAATTCAAACTTCTCATCGACACTGGAGCGGACCGAACAGTCCTGAGAAAGGAGGAAGTGCCCCCCTCCTGGCAGCTTGTGCCTGGCCCTCCCCTACTGGGAGTTGGTGGACAACCCACCTCCTGGGAGACTGCCACATGGCTCCCTTGGACTGTCCCAGGCGGAGACAAGGGAAAAGTCTGCCCTCTCGTGGTGACTGGGCTCACCGCTAACTTACTAGGGCAAGACATCCTTGGAGATGCTGAGGCTTTCATCACTACTGACCATAGGGCCTTTTATAATGATTTGTTAAATAAAAAAAAATTATCAACAATGGTTTAAGGAAGGGAGGGAATGTCATCCTAATTACTCCAATGAATACCCCCAATTCTAAGGGCCACTGCCCAGCCCCCCCCATTTAAAATCCAGTGGAGACTGGGGGACCCTATATGGGTTGAGCAGTGGCCTCTCCCTTCTTCTAAGTTACACCAACTCCACATACTTATTGATCAACAGTTGGAGGCTAGACATATCCGTCCCTCCACTAGTCCCTGGAACTCTCCTGTCTTTGTCATAAAAAAGCCTAATGGGTCCTGGAGATTTTTACATGATTTAAGAAAGATCAATGAATGCATGATCCCCTTTGGAACCCCCCAGAGGGGACTTCCATGGATCCCAGCTATTCCCAATATATACCATATTACTATCATTGACATTAAAGATTGCTTCTTCTCTATCCCTCTCCATCCAGGAGACATGGAAAAATTTGCATTCTCTGTACCCGCTATTAACTTTTGTGACCCAGATAGGAGATTTGAATGGACTGTCTTACCTCAGGGCATGGATAACAGTCCACCCATTTGTCAATATTACCTGTCATCCATTTTCTCTTCTCTTTTCAATCTCCCCTATACCCTGTTTTATATCTACATGGATGATATTATTCTTGGGTGCCTAGATTCCTCCACACTCCAGGACCTTACCCATCAATGTCTAACTATCCTTCATACTCATGGCTTTAAAGTAGCTCCTGAAAAAGTTCAAACTGTGCCTCCCTTTAAGATCTTGGGCTTGACCCTTACCCTAGATACAGTTTCACCTGTTAAACCACAACTTTATATTCAGGATTCTTACACCTTGCCTCAACTCCAGAAGCTCTTGGGAGAAATTAACTGGATGAGGCCTTGGATACCCATAACTACTGAAGAGCTGTCCCCTTTGTTTGACCTCCTAAAGGATTTTAACTTCTCCTCTCAGGGAATTTTGTCCCCTTATCATCAACAAAATTTTTATAAGGTACAACAGGCTATAAATACTGCGACCTTAAAGAGGTTCAATCCTAATTTGCCCATCTCCCTCTACATTTTCTCTGGGGAAACATTATGTACTGCACTATTGGCCCAGGAAGGTGAGCCCATCCAATGGATCCACCTCTCAATCGGTGGGATCCCCAGAGTTTATTCTAAAACCAACCAGGTTGCTGATTGCATTATCAAGGACAGAGACACCTCTGTCTGGTTGTTTGGCACAGAACCTCACCTTATTGTCACTCCCTTTAAGATAACTGATTTCACCTGGCTTTAGAGAAATAATAACAGAGTTGCTATGGCTCTCGAAGGGTTTCTAGGTAAAATTGATTGCCATTATGGCCCCCACAAATGGATGAGTTCTTTCTCCAGGTTAGAATGGAAGCCCCCCAGGCTTTTTCTGTCTCAACCTAACCCTGACTTTCTTACCGTGTTTACCGATGGAGGGCACCTGGGGGCTTCCCTAGTCACTTACCCTCCTTTAAAACAGAAAAAAGAGCCTATCCCCATAAAGTCACTCTCCCATGAGGTTGAGGGGTCAGCACAATTCAAAGAACTATTTGCTGTCGTTCTAGCTTTAGACACTATTCAAGAGCCATTTAACTTATTTTCTGACAGCCTTTATGTTGTTAATTTATTACCCAACCTGGTTGAGGCCCATATTAGAATGGACTCCAACCCTATATCTCCTTTGATGATTCAAGCTCGTTCCCTACTCAAACAAAGAATCAATCCCATTTTTCTTCAACATCTCAGGGGTCATCAAAACTTACCGGGATTTCTCTCTCAAGGAAACAATTTGGCTGATAAAATGGCTTCTATGCCTCAATGTAATACTACTACAGAAGCTACACGCTTCCACTTATTGACCCATGTCAACTGGAGAGGTCTCAAACACAGGTTTCCACAGGTACCAGTCAAGAGCCTTAAAAAAATTGTCTGGACTTGTAAGTCCTGTCAGCCTTTCCTCCAAGTACCCCCCCCCCTTCAAAATACAGGAAGCAATCCTTGAGGGCTCCACCCTAATCGTCTTTGGCAAATTGATGTCACACAATATTCTCCATTTGGAAAGCTTAAATATATCTTTCTTTCAGTCGATACCTTCTCCCGCGCCTGCTGGGCATCAGCACATGCCGGGGAAAAATCTAAACATGCCATTAGTCATATACTTCAATGTTTTGCCACTCTTGGGCTACCTGATCAAATAAAAACAGATAATGGCCCCTGCTTCATAAGCAAGGCCTTTATAGATTTTCTCCAGACCTGGAAAATTTCACATTCCACAGGCATCCCATACAACCCCCAGGGCCAAGCTATAGTTAAAAGATGTAATCAAACTCTCAAGTCTCAATTACAAAAACAAAAGGGGGAATCCTTACCCCCACATGACCAACTAAAAAAGGCATTATTTACCCTAAACATTTTAAACTTTTCTAAAGAAAATAAACAATTATCCCCTTTTCAAAAACATTGGTCCTCATCTGTTACCTACAGTTCTATCTGGGTAAGATGGAGGGACCCATTGACTGGGGCCTGAAGAGGGCCTGATCCGCTCCTCACAGCAGGGAGAGGGTTTGGATGTGTCTTCCATCAAGATGAAAAAAGACCCATTTGGGTACCAGCGAGGGACCTAAAATATTTGTCTGAACAAGGGGACACTGACAATCACTTCTGTAGGGAGTGTCCCGCCCCTGAGGACTGTTCCTAAAATGGTCCTTTACCCTGCTAAATTAAATAACTCCCTCCCTTGGGGAGGATTGCTGGTTTTGCCTCTGATCTGGGCCTCTCTGGCTGCTTGCAGTACAGTTGTCCATACGACCTTAAAAAGCTGCTCAGCCACCTACCCCATCCCCATCCAGCTTTTCCCAATGTTTCCTCTGGGCATTTGGGCCCTTCCTTCTCCTAATAATTCCAGTATAGATGTGAGATACATTCATCCTTCCTTCTGTAATTTTAACAAAACTGAGCCCAGTGCTCAATGCTGCCCACTTTCTGGAATGGCTTATGTTTGCGGAGGCAAAATGGTCTGTAACTTTCTGCCCAGCAATTGGATGGGCCTTTGTGCCCCAGCCACCTTAATCCCAGATGTAGATATCATTCTGGGAGCTAGATTCCTTGGCTAAGGTAATCCTACAAAACAGGAGAGGACTAGACCTACTAACAGCCGAAAGGGAGGCATATGTTTGTTTTTACAGGAAAAATGCTGCTTTTACGCCAATAAATCAGGAATCATCCAGGACAAGATTAAGAGGCCCCAGGAAGACATGGAGAGGAGGCGACGGGACCCCCAAGACAACCTGCTACAGACGGGCTTACATGACTTCTTACCCTACATCCTCCCTCTACCTGAACCCCTCCCCATCCTTCTCCTCCTTCTTCTTCTCCTTCTTCTCCTTCTCCTTCTTCTCCTTCTTCTCCTTCTCCTCACTGTCGGGCCTTGTGTAATTAACAAAATTACACAATTTATTCACCAGCGGCTGGAGACAATAAAACTTCATCAGGCCGAAATACATTATCATGGGCTGACAACTCAGGAATTAAGTTCCTTAGACGACCCACTGCCACCTCCTCTGCCCTCCATGTGACCAATGACGGGTAAGATCCCCAGAGGGGACAACCTAAGACAGGCCGTGGAGTGGCTCAGTGAGCTAAACACCTGGTACTCAATGACGGGTAAGATCCCCAGAGGGGGACAACCTAAGACAGGGGCCACGGTGACTAATGCTCTTACAAAAACAAAAGGGGGAGATGTTGGGCCCTGAAAGGCCCAGGCGTGAGGCCTAGTGGAACTTCCTGAGCCTAGCTAAAGTTTGGCGACCTGTCTCTGGCCAGCTATGACTCAGCAGGATGCCTAAGGGCTTCTGGCCTGCTACTTCCTAGTGGTAATTGTAATTACCATTTCAATAGTTAAAGTTTACTACTGGCCCTTACCTCTTCTCCCACCCTAAAATCCCCACCTTTGTCCCCAACATGATATAAGCAACTGCTCAGAGTAATAAAGCGAGTTGTTCCTGCATTGCAAAGACTCCCGACTCAGTGTGGTTTTTCTCCGGTGGCCAGGAGAGGTTTCTGAGTCATCCGACGCTCATCATCCCCTCAACCCCTAGGGAGGAACCAGCAGGCCTGGTCCTTCCCTTGGCACCACCTGTGCGGGAAGGAGCCCCGCAGCCCATGTGTTCTAATTCACCATCAAATATGGCATCTAGAAAAGCCCTCTGGCATGTAGTAATGCAAAGTTTGCACCCCAGCTTTGTCCCTTTGTAGCAGGTGAACTTCTTCAAATTCTCTCTGCTTGAGTTCCCTCCCCTGTGGAGTGGAGATTAAATGAGTTATTATTTCATGATGTACTGGCAGATAGTGGACACCAAATAGGTGTCTATTATCATCGTGAAGACTCTACTTTGCATGAGCTGGAGAGGAAGGGACGTTTAGAAGGTCAGATGAAACATGGGTATGCCTAAGAAGTCCCTGTTGCAAAGGCACCAGCTGAAACTAAGAATATCTGGGGAAACATGCAAGAATGCTATTTTTTTGGTGAACCAGGAACCAGCACCATGGTGATGGAGATAGACCCAGAGAACAATCAACCCCTACCAAACCAGATATCCAGAGACACAGAGGCTCCCAAGAGCTCAACACTGAAGCAGACCTAAAATTATCCCAACATGGCTCAGGAAAATTTGCGGAAGAGGGGGTGGAAAGAATACTAAAGCCACACGTTGTGTTATGACACATAGAGACATTTTCTCCTACCCCAAACTGAGGGCTGACCCCACAATGCACGACCCATATTCCCCAACAAGGAGGGTCCCTGTGGAGGGGGAAGGATTGGAAGGAGGCTAACAATGGTACCAATTTTGACTGTATTCACTGACTACAAAAATTGCTTTTTTGTTGTTTTGTGTTGTTTTGTTTTATTTTGTCTTTGTTTGTTTGTTTTTTTTGTTTTGTTTTGTTTTGTTTTGTTTTGTTTGTTTTTTCAAGGTAGGGTCTCACTCTGGCTCAGGATGACCTGAAATTCACTCTGTAGTCTCAGGATGGGCTCGAACTCTCAGTGATCCTCCTACCACTGCCTCCCGAGTGCTGGGAGTGCGCCACCACGCCCGGCTAAAAAATAGTTTTTTTTTTAAAGTCCCTGTTGTTTGGAAATTGTGTTAATTTCTGTCAGAATCCATTTTTATGTATAGAATCCAGTGTTTGAATACTATATTTACATGAGACCAACTGATGCAGGATAGTTTTGGTGTACCCAAGAAAATTAACTCTTCAATGGTCCTAGACTTTTACAATACCAAGACCTCATAGTAATTTCACCTAGATAAACACAAAATTACAAAGTTTTATTATTCATGGCAATCCACTATAAAATCAAAGGCAAGTCCCTATCTAATAGTTAATAACCAAAAATACCAGGTTAGTCCATCAATACCTGTTGCTGAGTCTGGGAAATAGCTCTAGGAAAGTATTTCACTTTCAAGCATGAGGACGGGAGTTCAATCTGAAGAACCTGCATTAAGAAAAGAAAGGAAAAAAAGAAATCTGGTGTGGTGGCACTTAGTTATAATAGCAGTGTTGGAGAGGTGGAGACAGACAACATATTCCTGAGGTTCACTGGCCAGCCAGCCTAGCTTACTTGATGAGTTCTAGGCAAGTAAGAGACCCTGTCTCAAGAAAAGAATTAGACAGCATCCTCTGACCTCCATATACACATGCACATATGTACACCTGCACACACACATATACACAATAAATGAATAAATTAATGAGTGAAGAATTGTAAATATATAAAAACCTAGCTGCTGGACTCATAATCAAAACTGAACACATATGGTGCCCAGGGAAGTGGGTTTGATCACTAGCACCATCTATATAACAATTTAATGTTCTGAATGGAAAATTTCTCTCTGAGCTCTTAATTACATCTGAGGCTCTCGTCATTCTTTTTGAAGAAACTAGTATAGAATACAACTGGTTCTGAAGAAGAACAAAAAGCTAAATGTCATCTGTCCAAATTTAGATGGTTTGGTACTCCCATGTCACTAAACTGAGCAAATAAAAACACTCAATGGAAAAACAAAAGATTTCTAAATCTTCATAAGCCATGCATTCAAACAGTGGTTTGCTAGTATCTTTGTGGCTTTCTGGTTTTATTCAAATCATATATCAATAAGCACTTAAGGAAAAAGCAAAGTGACTTTTCTAAGGCTGTATTTTTCTTCATAATATTTTTCCTGTTGGAACTTAAATTTTTCAAGGATTTTCTTATTTGAGTGATGGTGCTAGGAACTGATAATAAAACCTCAGGTATAGTATCTATCATTAAATTATATCCTCAGCCCTCTTTACTTTTCCTTTTGAGACAAGGTCTCACTAAGTCACTCAAGCTGGCCTTGAACTCACACTGTAGTCCATGTTATCTTTGCATTTGTGACCCTCCTGCCTCACCTTCCCAAATAGGTGATATTATAGACCTGTGCTACCAGACCCAGAAATGTTCAAGGATTTTTATACCAAATATTACTGCATAAAAGAAAAAAAAAAACAATGACTGGGACTTCATGAAACTAAAAAACTACTGTACAAACAAGCAAACTACCAACAGAGTCAATAGGCACCCCATAGAATGGGTGAAAATTTTTAATAGTTATACTTCCAATAAAGGTCTAATATCTAGAATCTACAAAGAACTCAAAAAAACTAAAAAAATAGAAAATCAAACAATCAACTCAAAATATGGTATAGAAATTTGAACAGAGACTTCTCAAAAGAAGAAATACAAATAACCATTATATGCTTCAGATTACAACATCTTTAGCCATCAGAGAAATGCAAATCAAAATGACTCAGATATTTCAGCTCCCTCCAGTCAGAATGGCATACATCAAAAAACTGAATGACAACATATGTTGATAAGACTGTGTGGGGAAAGAGGAACCCATACCACTGCTGGTGGGATTGAAAACTTGTACAAACTCTATGGAAATCAGTATAGAGAATCCTGAAAAAGATGAAAATAGATCTACCATTTGATACAGCCATACTATTCCTGGACATGTACCCTAAAGACTCCACTCTTCACTACAAAGATACTTTCTCAACAATGTTTGTTGCAGCTCTATTGACAATAGCTAGGAACTAGAAAGAGCCCAGATGCCCATCAACTAGTGAATGAATGGATCATGAAAATGCACTACATATACACAACGGAATTCTACTCAGTGGCAAGGGAAAATGAAATAATGAAATTTGCAGAAAAAAATTCTAAGCAAGGTCAGATAGGCACAGAAAGACAACTCCCACATATATTCTCTCACATGAGGTTCCTGACTGGATCAATTGGAGATGAGTGCAAATGGTGGTTAGCACCAGGAATATTAGCATAAAACTAGAGTGACACCAGGAGGGAGAACAAATGGGATAGGAGGAAAGTGGTGTTGCCTATAGATATGTTGGGCCACAGACAGAATGTCAGGTGAGGGAGGGTCTTAGAGGGATAGGGAAGACATTGGGAGGAAATTACCCAAAAGTTAAAACAGTGTGAATCAACCCCATAGAAACCCTCCTTATGCCTAACATTCTACAACACATAATGATCAGTAAAGGGTGAGGGGGGAATAGTCCAGATAGAAAGTGGAAAAAGCTTACCCTTAAAACCCTAAGCCGGGCATGGTGGCACATGCCTTTAATCCTGGCACTCAGGAGGCATAGGTAGGAGGATCGCTGTGAGTTTGATGCCACCATGAGACTTCATAATGAATTATAGGTCAGCCTGGACTACAGTGAAACCCTACCTCCAAAAAAAAAAAAAAAAAACCCACAGGCTCTATCTGGTAAATCCCAGGCCTAGTTCTGGCTTACCCCCTACAGTGAAATGTTGACCAGAGAGACCCATGGGGTCCCCCAAAATAATGTTTACCATTGTCAAAACATTTTATTACCTGTCAGAGTAAACATAAGACCATATTGCTGAAAACACCACAGGCTACTCGGGTCACAGGACTTCAAAGTACCAAGCTGGAACCAAAAGGGAAACTAGCTCACTCTTGGCTAGCCCTCATAGTGCTGGAGAGCCCTACTGAAGCCACCAGAGGACAAGGCCATCAACAGTATGAGTAAGAAGAAGACCCTGCAGACCACAAAATCAATCAGCTGGACAAGAAGTACACACTTGTGCAATAGTGACACGCAGCTTCTGCAGGTAACCATTCTCTGATTGGACATGAGGCCCGCTTAGTGGGAAAGAATTCATATCTGGTACTTGAAACCAAGTCAGAATCCCATGGTTAGGAAATTCAGACTTCAGAAAGAAGCCCTCACTGCTCTCCATAGTAGAAGAGTGGGCTTGCACATCAAAAATCTGTAAAACAGCTTTGCATACCACCTTTAGCCCAAGCTGCTTTCATGCTTGTTTGGAGAATTTGGTGTATTTTACATATGGTAGAAAATATGGAGGAGAGCCTAAATCTATCAATTAGACAAGAAAATTGCCAACTGTCCACAGATTTGCCACCTCTACCACATCAGCTAGGACCCAGGAGAAAGTGTAGAGGAAGTGGTAACATAAATACTGCTCTTACTGCTAGCCTGACAACCAGCCCTAGGGTAATGGTGAAAGACATGATGATCAATCAAAACATATCCCAGCAGAAATCTGGAGGCTACAAATAACTCAACACTAAACCAGACTGCCAACAGGCATGGTATGCCATGATTCAGGGAACATTGCAGAAGAGGGAAAGAAAGATTGTAAGAGCCACAGCGTGGGCAGGAATACCTTGAGGCATGTCCCTGTGGTAGTTTCGATGGATGTCTCCCAATATATTAAGGATTTTATTAAATTTGTAATTTAGATCTCCAGCTGCCAGGCTGGAGGAGGTGACACCTAGGGTCCAACTCTAAGATGTGGAATTCCAGTCTAAAGACATGTAAAGAGCCTGAAGTGTGCTTGCCTATGGTTGTGGTGATGGTTTCTTCTCTCTCTGCGTGGACCTGTGAAAATGGGCCAGACTCTTCTGCCATTATGAAACTTCCCCTTGACCTGTAAGCTTTAATAAGTCATTGTTTCCCATAAACTGTGTCAGATGTGAGACTGTTTGCTACAGCCCCCTGCTACCTCTAGGGACTGACAGAGGCTCCACAGTGAATTCTGTAACCCCTCTCAGGAGGGCCCACAGGGTAATGGGAGTAGGGGATAAAATTGTATAACCTATTACAATATATATAATTTTTTAAAGAAGAAACAATGAATCCCACAAAGGAATTAATTCATTTATAGTGTATAAAAGGTAGAATCTGAAAGTAATTTCCAAGGAGTCCTAGCTAGGCAGGACAACATTGTAGTTAAGTTTCCTTTGCTAATGAAGCAGTTATCCTTAGAACAATGTGCATGTGGTGAAGTTTATGCTAGAAATGGATCATGCCATGAAAAAATTCCAATCCAGTTCTTACATTCCCCTTTATCATTCTAGGAAATCAAATTAGAGCATGGTGCCCCTTAACAAATGCTTGATGGATCTAAAATATTAAAAACTCAGATGAAATAAATCAAATGCAATTGTGAGAATCATTGACATGGACATATTTTTTAAAAACTTCCATGGCTGGAGAGATAGCTTAGCAGCTAACGTGCTTGCTTGCAAAGCCTAAGGATCCATGTTTGATCTCTCTTCAGATCCCACATAAGGCAGATGCACAAAGGTGACACAAGCACAAGGTAGCATGTGCACACTAGGTGGCACAAGCATCTAGAGTTCAATTTCAGTGGCTGAGGCCCTGTTGTGCCAGTTCTCTCTCTCTAAAAAAAAAAAAGAAAAGAAAGACTCCCAGGGCACATATACATCTGGAGGCCATGCCATGCCCATTCTCTCTATTTGCCTCCCGCTCTATCTCTCTCTTTCTCTCATAAATAAATAAAACTAAAATAATTTTTTGAAAAGACTTCCAGTAGTATTTCTATGCAAGACGTAGAAATTTTCATCAGAGCTGCTGACTCTGGCCATAACAATGTCTCTTTTCTGTATATCTCTTGAAGGATTCTGAAACTTGAGGCCAAACTACTGCTCATAGCATTTTATTCTTGGCATGTATATGGCATATATGGAGAGGGGAAGGCATGCATGTTAGTATGTGTGGAAGCATATGTGTAGGGAGTACACATGTACATGGGTGCATTTGTGTGTGGAGGACAGAAAGGTATAGTCCTCAAGAATGCTGTCCACCTCTTTTTGAGATAGGGTCTCCTATTGGCTTAGAGATCACTAATTAGGCGAGACTGGATGGCCAGAGTTCCAGGGATCCACCTATCTCCATCTCCTCACTGCTAAGATTATAGTTGTATGCTACTGTGCCCAGCATTTTATATAGGTATTGGGGATTGAATTTAGGTGTTCATGTTCACAGGGCAAGAGCTATTTCTCCAACTCTTTCTCCAACTCTACACAGAAAGTATTAAATAACTTTATTGAGATTATATTTGCATATAAAAAATCATTCAATTAAGATCTCTAATGCCTACTTAAGAGTTAAGCTGTTATTTTACCCTAGTCTCAGACAAACCCTAATCTGTTTTCTATCCCTGTGAAAGGAAAAACTCAGCATGGAGTCTTACCTATGGGTGTTTTCATGTTGCTTGCTTTTGAAGTTCATCCATGAAATGCTTCTCACCAGCTCATAATGCAGCTTATAATACTGCATATAATTTCATTATATCAATCTACTCTGCTTTGTCTTCCCATTTTCCAGCTGAACATTATATCTAGTTTATTTCTATTTCTAAGAATTATGTTGTTATAAACATCCAGTCTCACTTTTTGTGTGTATGTGAGAGTGTTGGGAATCCTGAACTCTGGTCCTTATATGTGCATGGCTGAGTCATCTCTTCAGCCCAGAAAACTTTGATTCAAAGGATATTTAAGTCTTCCTATATGTATAAAGAGTGAATTCTCACTTCCCGATAAGATGGCAGAGTACAAACCACATTTGAGAGAGTAAAGAAACAAAGGTACAGAAACAAATGTTCCAGGATGGCTCCTCAGCCCAGCCAAACTACTGGTACCAACTCTGGATCAGGCAGACTGGTAACCACTTACCAAGGTGACAACAAAATCCATTACCAAAAATGCTGTGATGGATGCAGCCAGCGGCTATAGGCCTCAGCCAGTTATGGGAGCCCTCCAGGTCCATAGCAATAAAGGCACTCCACAGTGAACAGGGCAATTTCTACATCCTGCTCCTCGGCAGAATCAGAGCTGGTCATTGCTGTCAGAAAGCAGATATACTCCCCACCCCTACCTCCACAATTTCAGGGGAGCTCTGCTTCCCCTCACCCACCTCCCACAAGGTAACACAATAAGATTATCAGTAGACAAGTCTTCAGGCAGAAGGAGCTTTATCTCACATCCTGGTGAGGCTAGATTGGCCAAGAGGAAGGGAAGCTCTGGACACAGAAGTGGCAAAATAATGTCCTGCAGATCTCCTGTCTAACCTAAATTACCTACACAGATGTCATCTGGCTGACCTGTGGTGTTACCATTACAAACTGCAATAAAAGGGAAGGAACAAAGGATGTGTGCGTGTGTGTATTCATATATACAAATGTGTATATATACCTTACCTGGATTCCTTGTAAATTTGATGTTTTGTCATTATTGTTAGAGGTAGTTATTCTTTTCTCTCGTCTATTCTTTTTGTAATATTTTAATATTTATTTTTATTTATTTACTAGAGACAGAGAGAGGTAGAGAGACAGAGTGAGAATGGGCATGCAAGGCCCTCTAGCCACTGCGAGTGAACTCCAGAAGCATGTGCCACCATGTGCATCTGGCTAATGTGGTATCTTGGAAAGCAGAAGATGGGTCCTTAGGCTTCCCAGGCAAGTGCCTTAACTACTAACTCCAGCCCTATATATTTTATTTTTTAATTTTAGATAGGCAGAGAGAGAGAGAGAGAATGAGAGAAAGGGCACGCCAGGGCCTCCACCCATTGCAAATGAACTCCAGATACATGTGCCACTTTGTCTGGCTTATGTGGGTCCTGGGTCTTTTGGCTTTGCAGGCAAGTGCCTTAACCACTAAGCCATCTCTCCAGCCTATCTTCTCTTCTTTTGTTTTAAGTATTTTCATTTATTTATTTGTAAGGGGAGACACAGAAAGAGAATGGGCATGCTTAGGGCTTCCTACTACTGCAAAAGAATTCCAGATGTATGTGCCACTTTGTACATCTGGCTTTATGATGGTACTGGGGAATCAAACCCAGGCCATCAGGCTTTGCAAGCAAGCGCCATACCCATTTAGCAATCTCTCCAGTCCCTTTTCTTTCTTACAACTTTCTCACATTGATCTTAGCTTTACTAATTTGTTTTTTTGCAGCCCCTATGGTTTTTTAAGTAGTCCAGCCACTCTAATTGTATATTGATATTAATACTGAAAATTTATACATTAATTGTTAAGCTACTGTTTGAAACCTTTATTCACAAAAAAAAACATTCATGACTCTCTCATGCATCTCCACTCACAAAAAATCTACTTTTTAAAATATTTATAGCTACAGTAGTCTCCATACTTTCTTGACTACCTCAAGCACATATACTTTTCTCTTTGTCCATCTCCCTACTTTCCCTCTACCCCTCTTCACTTCACTGCTCAAATACTTTGCTCTCAAAAATAAACAATCCATAAACCACATCCTCTCTAACCAATACCCTCTGACAGACTGTAAACCAAAGGAAATGCAATGTGAAGTTCAACTCTGGGACTACTCCCTAAAACCTTGAAAGAAACATAATTCCTAGTGAAATTTAAATTATACAAGACAAAAGAAGCAACTAAATAAAGCATTAAAGAGGAGAGCAAATGAAAAGAACATACATTTCCATAAATGCCCAAGACACATCAAAGAAACACAAAGAATAGGGACCACAAATAATTATAACATATTCCCATCATATCAGCTCCCACATAATGAGAGCTGAAATGTCAGAGAAATAACTTAGAGCTCTACTTCTAAAAATTATAAATGACCATATAGATACCTCAAATAAGCAGATGAATGATCTAAAACAAATATTCAAGATCTTGACAAGATGTTCTACAAAATGAATGAAATTTAGTAAATTGCAAGAAAAAGTGAAAAACATGGAAGAAATTTTCAGCAAGGAAACTGAAATGCTAAAAAGATATCAAATAGAAATTATAGAAATAAAAGCAATGATGAATCAAATGAAGACCACATCATATTGCACTAACAGACACAATTATGCATATGAACACATTTCAGGTATGGAGGACAAAGTTGAAACAATAATACGCCTAGAACACATATAAGGAAAAAAATGAAACATGACCATTATCTCCAAGAATCCTGGGAAAAATTCAATAGACAAAACTCAGAATACAAGGGGTAGAAGAGGAGCTGAGAGAAATGCAAAAGGAATTGATCAGTTGTTTGGGGAAATCATAAGAGAAAATTTCCCACTTAGAGAAGTTGACATTCAAACACAATAAGCTTATAAAACTCTAAATAGACATGACCAGAGAAGGACTTCTTCATGACACATGATACTAGCAATGTTTAAAAAAAAAAAAAAAGTAAGGAAATAATACTAAAAGCTGTAAAGGGAAAACACCAATTCACATACAAAGGCAAGAATATCAAAATAACCTCAAACTTTTCATCAGCAACTCTGAAAGCCAGAAAGGAATGCAATGATATATTTTGAGCTTTGAAAATAAATAACTACCAAGCAAGAATGCTATACCTAACAAAGTTATCTTTCAAATTGATGGAGAGATACAGATATTTCAAGACAAAAACAAACCAAGACAATTCATGTCAAACAAACCAGTTCTACAGAAAATTCTAAGTGGAATGCTATACACAGCACAAAGAAAGCAGCTCTATCTGAGAGAACAAACAATATGTACCCTCAGGAGAGAAGCATGAGAGAATTGATTACTCTTAATACAACAAATCAGCAAACTCTCTTTCTTTTTTATTGTTACTTTTTATTAAGTAACTTTGTATGGAGACATCATGTGTTGGCACAATTGACCTCCTCCCTGCCCCCACTCCACTGCAGGCCCTCCTCAGTGAGATTTCTGGTATTCACCATGCAGTTTCAGGTTATGGATTGTGAGTACAGCAGTCTGTCATTGTGGAATGGGCTATGTCTCTGGATATTCCGTCCCACTCTGTGCCTCTTACATGCTTTCTGGTCCCACTTCTGAAAACTTCTCTAAGCTTTGGTGGGTGTACTTTAATACTCAGAGCTAAGTTCTCAGCAGCTTCTGGATTCTGCTTTGGTGGACTATAAGTATCCTCAGTGGGTCTGCATCACCCAGACTCAGGTTGTCAAGTTCACTATATTAGCAGCACTCTTGTTCATCTCTCCAGTTCCTCTGTGGTTTCACCTGGGCCCTGGCTGCTGTGTGAGGGGTAGTTCATCTCCTTTCAGGGAGCCAGCTATCTATTCTTGTCTTGCTGATAGATGTGGTGGTTTGAATAGAATAGGTGGCCCCCAATATATTCAGTTTTTTATTTGCTTGTAGTTTGTCACCTGGCTAGAGGCAATGTCACTGGGTGAATCTTAAGGTGTAGTGGTGGGTTTCAGATTTCAATCTAAAGATATGCAAAGTGTGCCTATCTGGAGTTCCTGAAGTGTGCTGTGGCTTTTGGCTTTTAGGCTTGTGCTTCTCTCTGTCTCTCTGCGTGGTCCTGTGAAAGCAGGCCAGTTTCTTGTGCCATAATGGAACTTCCCCTGAATCTGTAAGCTTCAATAAATATCCCTTCCTCCATAACTGTGTCTGGTCTGAAAGTTCTTCTTAGTGAACCTGAATCTGTCTGCTACAATAGATTATGGTTGTCCTCAGTTTTCACTACTTTCTGAACAGCAAAAACAGATTCTCCAGTGGGAGAGTGATTTCAGAATAGATTAATGGGAATAAACATTGTTAGTTTAGAAAGATTTTGATGGGTATAGCCTCAATTTTGGATGAAGGCTAGTTGGAGCTTCTCATTAGAGTCCATGGTCTTGGTCTCCATAGGATTATGACTTGGTTCCTAGTTCCAGTTATGGGTTACTTTCCACTGAGCAGATCTCATAGCCAATCACTGGTTATCCACATAGGCTCTGTGCCACTATTGCACAAGTGTGTACATCTTGACAGATTGGTTATTTTCATATAACAGCATTCCCCTACTTGCTCACAACATTGTTGGCCATTTTTCCACAGGAGCTCATGTAGTCCTTTTCAGCAGTACAATGGCTAACCATCTGGGAATTAGCTATCTTTCAGATTCAGACAGATCTCTCAATGTTGTACATCAGCAGTTTGTGGTGTCTTTATCAATAGTGTCTTACCTTTTACCTCAGGTGGATAATCAAGTAATTTAACAGAAGCCTGTCTTGTTTTGGGGACCTCATAAGTCTCTCTGATCAATAGCTCAACATGGATTATGACAAATTTCTGGTACTGAGAGTTGCAAGCAAGAGCCAATTCTTTTAGGGCTAGGTTTTATTCCACCCTATCCAGGTCCCTTCTTGCCAGATGATCCCCCCATGTTTCTCATGAGGGTTGTATCTTTTGGTCCACTATTAAGGAGGAAGATTTCTATGGTACCAATTCATCTTGGATTTACTTTTGTGTATATGTCCCAAGCAATGGTTTGCTTCTGGTGTTCCCCATAAACATAGCTGTCCTAAATGCTAGTTTCCCAGCTGATGGAGATTTGGGAAGTAATGACTCCTGGAAGCAGTATATTGTTGGGGGCAGGATGATGAGTATTATAGCCAGTTCCCCTTTACCAGTATTTGGCACAATCTCCTGTTGCTGTTGTCCATCTGATAAATAATTATAACATATACCTTAACTGCTAAGCCATCTCTCCAGCCTCTGGATTGAAGGTGATGTCCACTCTCTGCTCATGCAGTCATTTTTCCTTGCCACCATGTAGCTTCCCCTCAAATCTGCAAGCCAAAATAAACCTTTTGTCCTACAAGCTGTTAGCTGTTGGGTGTTTTCTACCAGAAATGAGAACCTGACTGCAACAGTAAAGTTGATACCAGAGCAGTGGGATTGTTGTTACTCGAAACCTGACTGTGTGGCTTTGACTTTTTGGAACTTTTTTACAGGAGGAATGTGGATGACTTTGAAATCTTGGCCTTAAAAAACATTGTTGTGCTGTAAGTACAGCATGATAGACTATTCTGATCAGAGTTGAAAGAAGACCTGAATTCAGTAAGAACTATGGACTGTGATGTTTGGCTTATGAAGATTAGAAAGAGTTTCGCCTGGACTGGGCTAGAAACAGTTTGTGTGAGAGGTTTTCTATTATCCCCATGTCCTGAGAACTTGTATAGGGTTTCATTGCATAGAAATGGACTGGTATGAGCACAGGAGTATGGCACAGAACAAACGAAATCTTTGGGCTGAAAGTTATGCCTGTTCAGCTACAATTGTGTGAGAGCTTACAACCATTGAGATTGGGCCAGATGACCTTCATGGGACAACAGAAAGAATGCAGTCTTTTGAAGGGGCCTGAATGCTGAAGGAGTGTCTTGTTGTTCAAAGTCTGCTTTATTCCCCCCTGGATTAACAAATTGGTACCCCACCTGGTATTATGGAGTATAAGAAATGCAGGAGAGAGAGGGTCATTGAATTTGCAAAGCAGTATTGTGTTTTGGAAATGGCTATGGGCAGTGTGAAGCAGATTTGCTTGATACCTGCATGGAGACCTGATGGAGCTGTGAGGATGGACCGTGGGTTGCAGTGAAGACCCAGTGAAGATGCCAGGACGATGAGATGGCTGCTAAGCAGAGCTGAGATGAAGTTTTCAAGGACTGTGGGTAGCCTAGCTGAAGGAGTAGAAATGTAACTCCAGAGACTTGCTGCTGGCTAGAATTACCACCAGACTTGGAGAGTTGTCACTGGTTAGAGTTGTTAGGCTTGGAGCTACAGAGTTCAGTGTTTTCCCAGGCTGTTTTAAATCTTGTATTGGTCTCATATTTCTTTGCTAATCCTAATGCCATCTTTTGCAGTGTGAATGTTTATTCTGTGCCATTATGGGATTTTTGAGGGTACTTTTTTTTGGTTTAATGGCTCCATTTAAAAGATCTTGGAATTTGAGGAGGTTTGAACATCATTAGGAATGATAAAGACTATGGGGACTTTTAATGTTTACCTATTTTATATCATATATGGTTATCAGTTTATATAGGTCAGGGGCCAGATGTGGTGGTTTGATTCAGGTGTTCCCCATAAACTTAGGTCTTCTGAATGCTAGGTTGCCAGCTGATAGAAATTTAAGAATTACTGCCTCCTGGTGGCAGTGTAGTGTGGGAGGTAGGTTTATGGGTATTATAGCCAGCTTTCTCTTGCCAGTGTTTGGCACAGTCTCCTGTTGCTGTTGTCCACCTGAAGTTTGGCCAGCAGGTGAAGTCCACCCTCTGTTCATGCCATCATTTTCCCCTGACATCATGGTGCTTCCCTCAGGTCGTAAGCCAAAACAAACCTTTTTTCCCTACAAGCTGCTGTTGGTCAGGTGTTTTCTGCCAGCAATACAAACCTGACTACAACCTCTGCCCCTCTTTCCAATTCCCCATCTGTCCTCTTGTCTGTCTCTGAGTTGCCTGTCAGGTATGCCTGAAACTCAAGCTATCTCAGTTTAGGAACCACAGATGAAAGAGACTGTGAGCTGTTTGTCTTTTTGTGCTTGTGTGAGTTCACTTAGTATGATCTGCATCAAGTCTGTGCATTTTACTACAAATTTTATTGTAGCATTTTTCCTTAGTGCTGAGTAGAATTCCATTGTATATATGTACCGCATCTTAATTATCTATTCATGAAATGATGGAAATCTGTGCTGATTCTAGTTTCTAGCTATTGTGAATTGAACAGCTATAAACATGGTTAAGAAAATATCTTTGTACTAAAGAGTGGAGTCTTTAAGGTGGATGCCCAGTAGAAGGAATGGCTGGGTGAGTTGGTAGCTCAATTTTCATCTTTTTCAGTAGTCTCCATATTGATTTCCATAGTGGTCATACAGATTTTCACTCCTACCAGCAGTGAATGAAATGAGAGCAGTGAGCCTGTTTTCCCTCATCCTCATCAACATTAATAGTCATTTGATTTTTGTTTTGTTTTGTTTTTTGAGGTAGGGTTTTACTCTAGCTCAGGCTGACCTGGAATTATACTATGTAACCTCAGGGTGGCCTTGAACTCACGGGTCATTTGAGTTTTTGATGATTGCCATCCTTTCTGGAGTAAATTGGAATCGCATAGTTGTTTTAATTTGCATTTACTTGATGGTTAAGGATGTAGAACATTTTCTTAGGTATTAGCCATTTATATTTCTTCCTTTGCAAATTCTCTATTGAGTTCTTTGCCACATGTTTTGAGTGGATTGATTTTTAAATTTATTTATTTATTTGAGAGTGAGGGAGAGAAAGAGACGGAGAGAGGAAATTAGCATGTCAGAGCCTCTAGCCACTGCAAATGAGCTCCAAATTCATGTATCACCTTGTGCATCTGGCTTACATGGGTCCTGTGGAATCAAACAGGTTCTGTGGCTTTACAGACAAATACCTTAACTGCTAAGCCATCTCTCCAGCCTCTGGATTGATTTTTTTATTGTTTAGGTTTTGGAGTTCTTTGTAGATTCTAAATAATAGGCCTCTGTCAATGGTATAGCTAGTGAAATTTTTCTTCCATTCTGTGGGTAGTCTGTCAGCTTTCTTTATGGTATGTTTGTCTATTCAAACACTTTTTAGTTTCATGAGATCATACTGGTTGAGTGCTTAATTTCCTAGGCTACTGGTTTATTGCTCAGGAAGTCTTCTCCCACACCTTTATAGTGGAGTTTCCCCCTATTTTTTATCTAGTAGTTTGAGAGTTTCAGGTCTTATATATAGTTTCAGGTATTTAATCCATTTGGAATTGATTTTTGCATATGGTGAGAAGATTGGGTCTAGTTTCATTTTTCTACATATGGCTATCTAATTTTTCCAGCACCATTTGTTGAAAATACTGTCTTTTCTCCAGTATATATTGTTGGCATCAAGTAGCTATAACTACTCGAACTAAGGGCTGGTTCTTCAATTCTGTTCCACTGGTCTATATGTCTAGTTTCATGACAGTACCATGTACCATGTTTTTTTTTTTCATGGCTTTGTAGTATAGCTTTAGTTTGGGTATGATGATACTTCTAGGGCTGTTTCTTTTTATGAGGATATGTTTGGATATCTGAGGCCTTCTGCCATTCCATATGAATTTTGAGATATTTTATCTCTGTGAAGAATGATGCTGGGATTTTTATTGGTATTGCATTGAATGTCTAGATTGCTTTTGGTAGAATTACCATTTCACAATATTAATTCTACCTATCCAGGAGCATGGGAAGTCTTTCCATCTTTTCACATCCTCCTCAAATTCTGAGCTCAGCCAGCCATCCTCACACCAGCCCACCCCAGTGGTTGAGACTTATCTGTGCCCTGAACATACAGGAATATGTGCCCCTGTGCCCACCCAGGGAAGGTCCTTTAAGACCTACTAGTACCTACTAGATCACACCCCCATTCTTTCCTAATTTCTCCCCCAGAACTCTATAATGGTTGTGAGTCTATCATCTTTACTGGAAGTCTCACAAGCCTCTTTCTATAATAAGCCCAAATGTATATGGCTTCAACTCACCAATTAAGAGAAAAAGTCTAAATGACTATATATTTTGAAAAAAGATCCAATATCTACTGTCACCAAGAAACACACCTATCCAGAAAAGATGTTTAAAATCTAAGTATCAAAGGATGGAAATCAAACTGCCAAGTCAACGGGAGCTATAAACAAGAAAAAAGGGCCATTCTTCTGTCAGACAAAGTAGACTTTATAAAGGGAATAGTCCATCAAGAAAATAAAACAGTGCAAATGTTTATGCAAAAAAGTTTCATCCCTTTATTTCATAAAACAATCATTTAAAATACATAAAAAATCACATAAGTTTGTATACAATATTAGTGAGAGACTTCAGTATTTCTCTCTAATACCTAAATAAGATGTCCAGACTAAAAGTCAACAGAGAAACTCCAAAGTTAACTACATCATAGATCATCTGGACCTAAGAGATATATACAGAGTATTGCACACAACAGATAAGAAATACACATTCTTCCCAGCAGTACATTGAACCTTCTTCAAAATCTACCACCCCAGTTATAACTAAAAAATAAGCTTAACAAATACAAAAAGGTGGATAATTGCTTATATCCTATCAGCCCACAGAGGAATAAGAGTAGAAATCAATAGCAAGAGAGGAGACACAAACTACACAAATTCAGAGTAACTGAAAAGCACATTTTTTGTTTGTTTGTTTGTTTGAGGTAGGGTCTTGCAGCAGCCCAGGCTGGCCTAGAATTCACTATGTAGTCTCAGGGTAGCCTTGTGTTGACTGCAATCCTCCTATCTCTGCCTTCTGACTTCTGGGATTAAAGGCATGTGCCACTATGTCCCGCCTTAAGAGCACACTTTTGAATGAACGATTGGTTATTGAAGAAATCAAGGAGGAAATTTAAAACTTCTCAAAAACAGGGCTGGAGAGATGGCTTAGCAGTTAGTTAAGTGCTTCCCTGTGAAGCCTAAGGATCCCAGTTCAAGGTCCGATTCCCAAGGACCCAAGTTAGCCAGATGCACAAGGGGGCACACACGTCTAGAGTTCGTTTGCAATGGCCGGAGGCCCTGGTGTTCCCATTCTATCTCTCTCTCCCTCTCTGCCTCTTTCTTGCTCAGTCTGTCACTCTCAAATAAGTAAATAAATAAATAAACAAAATTTTTAAAAAAACTTCTCAGAAACAAATTAAAATGACAATGCAACCTATCAGGTCCTCTGTTATACAGCTAAGGGAGTCCTAAGATGAAAGTTTATAGCTATAAGCACACATATCTAGAAATTTGACAGACCTCAAATAAACAACCTAATGATCCACCTCAAGGTTTTAGAAGAATAAGAAAACTATCAAATTCAGAAGATGGCAAGAAATAATAAAGATCAGGGCAGAAATTAATGAAGTAGACACTAAAAGAACAATATGCAGAATTAATCACACAGAGTTGAATTTTTTTAATATTGTATTTATTTATTTGAGAGGGGTTACAGATAGAGAGAGAGACAGAGAGAGATCGAGAGGAAGAATGAGTATACCAGGGCCTCTAGCCACTGCTAATGAACTCCAGAAGCATGTGTATCTGGCTTCCATGAATACTGGGGAATCAAGCCTGAGTCCTCAGGTCATAGGCAAGAGCTTTTACCACTAAGCCATCTTTCCAGCCTAAGAGTTGCTTTTCTGTGAAAGTAAATAACATTGATAAACCCTTAACCAAACAAAAAGAAGGAGAGAGAATACCTAAATTAACAAAATCAGAAACAAAAAGGAAGTTGTTATAACAGGCCCAAATACATCCCAAACACTGTTAGAGAATATTTTGAAAATTTATATTTCAAAATGTGGAGATATATATATATATATATATATATATATATATATATATACATATACATATATATATATATATATATATATATATATATATATATATATATATATTCCTCCCAAAGTTAAATCTTGAAGCTATCAATCACTTAAACAGGCCCATTATAACATTATAAGCAATGATATTAAAGCTATAATTAAATTCTGCCCACAAAGAAAAGTCTGGGACCAGATGGATTCACTGCCAAATCCTATCCAATTTTAAAGATGACCTAATACCAACTCTACACAAGTTGTTATTCAAAACAGAAAAGGAAAGGGCCCTTCCAAATTCATTCTAGGAATCCAGTATTATCCTGATTCTTAAACTGGATAAAAACAACAACAACAAAAAAGGAAGACTGCAAACAAATTTCCCTACTCCTGGATTGACAGAATAATGTGAAAATGGTTATATTATCAAGAGTAATCTACAGAATCAATGCAATCTTTATCAAAATTCCGATGCTATTCCTCACTGAGCTAGAAAAAATAATCCTAGAATCCACATAGATGCACAAAGGATGAGGAATAGACAAAGCAATCCTGAAGAGAAAGAACACAGCTGGAAGAAACAGCATGTTACTGCCATCCTAACAGACATGTAGACCAATGGAACAGAATAGAAGACCAAGAAATAGAACCACATTGCTTGGCCACCTAGTCTTTGACAAATAAACCATAAAAAAAAAAATCACTGCCAAAACAGATAGCCCACTCAACAATTGGTGCTGGAAATACTGAATATACATATTCAGGAAATTGAAATTATATCAATATATTTTACCCAGTATGAAGACAAATTCAAGGTACATCAAATATCATAATCTATATCCTAAAACAATCTACTAGAATCAAAAACGGGGAACATGCTTCAAGATATAGATACAGGCAAGAAATTTCTGAACAGGATTCAGATAGCACAGGGTCTGCACAGAAAAAGAAGCCATGAGCAAAGTGACCAGACAATCTTCAAAATGGGAGGAAATCTCTCTCAGTAATACCTCAGACAGAGGCCAAAAAAGAAAAAAGAATTTATAAAGAAATTCAAAAATTAAGCTTCAGAAAAACAAAACTGCCAAATGGGCTAATGAAATGAACAGAAAGTTCACAAAAAAAGAAATACAAATGGCCAGTAATTACTTTTAAAAAGTGCTTAACATTCCTATTCATCAGGTAAATGCAAGTTATAACCATTCTAAGATACCATCCTTCTCTAGTCAGAATGACTATCATCTAGAGAACCATCAAATGCTGGCAAGGAATGGAAATGAACACTCACTGCTAGGAGTGCAAACTAGTATAGGCATTATGAAAATCAGTATAGAGGTATCTCAAAAAATTAGAAATATGGGCTGGAGAGATTTCTCAGTGGTTAAGGTACTTGCCTGCAATGTGTAATGACCCAGGTTCAATTCCCTAGTACTCACAAAAAGCCAGATGCACAGTGATACCTGAATCCAGAGTTTGTCTGCTGCAGCTGGAGGTCCTTGTGTACCCATTCTCTCCCTCCCTCCCCTTCTCTCTCTCCTTGCAAATAAATATATTTTGGAAAGTTTTTTGTTAATTGGAAGTAGAATTCCTATATGACCCAGCTATACTGATTTTTTTGATGCAAGCCCAACAGACTGGCCTTTTTGTGAGAGAGAATTGGTGCTCCAGGGCCTCTGGCCACTACAATTGAATTCCAGATGCATGTGACTCCTTGTGTGCATGTGCGACATTGCTCACTTGCATCACTGCACATATGGTTTATGTGAGACCTACAGAGTTGAACATGAGTCCTTCAGCTTCACAGACAAATGACTTAACTACTACACAACCTCTCCAGTTCCATTTCCAAGGATATAACCTAAAAACTTCACACTCTACTATAGAGATTTATACATCCATATTTACTGTCATTCTATTTTTAATAACTAAGAGTTGGAATTAGCCTAGATGCACAGCAACAGATGAACAGATAATGAAAACGTAATGCAAGAGAAATCTATTCAGCAGTAGGAAAAAATAATATTATGAACTTTGCAAGAAAATATATTGACCTGGAAAAAATAACTTTAAATGAATTGACTTGAACTCAGAAAGACAAAAACTGCATGTTCTATCTGATATGTGGGTGTTGCAGTTGCCTTCTCATTAGTAAAATAAACACCCAATCAGAAGCAACTTATGAGAGAAAGGATTTATTTTAGGCTTAGATTCCAGGGGAAGCTTTATCATGGCAGAGAAAAGTGTCTCACTTCATCATATATCCATAGTAGAAAGACAAAAGCCAGCACCAGCAAACAGGAACTGACTCCTTAGTGCTGGACTCAAGATCTCCTCACCCAGTGACCCAACGCTTCCAGAGGGCTCTGCCTACTAGAGACTTAAATAGAAAGCTTAATTTTGTTGTTGTTGTTTTGTTTTGTTTTTCAAGGTAGGGTCTCACTCTAGCCCAGGCTGACCTGGAATTCACTACAGAGTATCAGGGTGGCCTCAAATTCAAAGCAATCCTCCTACCTCTGCCTCCTGAGTGCTGGGATTAAAGGCATGTACCACCACACCTGGCTAGAAAGCTTAATCTTAATCAAAAGTATCTAATGCTATGGAGGATATTTACATTCAAATCACCACAGCAGGTCTTAGCTTGTAACATTTGTATATACAGGAAAAATGCAGGCAAAAATCTATGAAGATAGAATGGTATCTTAAGAGCGACTATAATATAAAGAGATGAATAGGAGGGGAGAAGGAAGGCCAAAAGGACACACATGACATGTAAACAGAAGGGGGAATGCTTTTGAAAATGTCAAATGAATGGCACCTAAGCCTCTATGTGCCAACTTAAAAAAAATTATTAAACTTAAAAAAATTCACTCATATGACTATAGTTCCTGTGTTTTCATTCCTGTTGGGTAAATACACAGAGTGAAGTGTTGGACCATGTGCTTGTTTTAATTTTACTTTGAGAAACAGCCAAGCCGTTTTTCAGAGTGGCTGCACACCATTTTTCATTTCCACAGCACCAGCTCCATTCAAGGGTTGACATTTTCCACCTTGGCCATATCACTTGTTAGTCTCTGTCTTATTTGTTACAGCCATTCCACTGAGGGTGAAATAAGATCTCACTGGGGTGTGGATTTGTGTTTCCTAACTAATAATGATGCTGAGTATCTCATACTGTTGTAAAATTTCAACTCCTTACTTTAAAAATTGGGAGAAAAATAGCTAGAATAATTTATTTACAGCAATTCTGAAAACTAGAAGCAAATAAAATACAATAAATCCTTTTGTCTCTTAACCAAAGCTTTTTTTTTTTCCTCTAGTAAACAATAAAAAACTTTTTTTAAAAAAAAGTTGAAGGGGCTGGAGGGATGGCTTAGCATTTGCCTACAAAGCCAAAGGACCCAGGTTTGATTCCCCAGGACCCACATTATTAGCCAGATACACAAGGGGATTCATGTGTCTGGAGTTTGTTTGCAGTGGCTGGAGGCCCTGGCATGCCCATTTTCTCTCTCTCTTCCTCTCTCTCTCTCCCCTTCCTTCCCTCCCTCTCTCTCTCTGTCAAATAAATAAACATATTTTTTTTTTTTAAGTTGAGGGACTTGCTTGTAAGAGGGCAGTATACTAGCCACATCAGCCTAGGGAGGGAAATAAACAGAAACACAGCAAAATACACTTTTCTTTTCTTTTTTTTTTTCTTTCTCTTTTATTTTTATTTTATTTTTTAAATTTTTATTAGCATTTTCCATGATTATAAAAAAATCCCATGTTAATTCCCTCCGTCCCCCCAAAATACATTTTTCTACAGAAAAGTAGAGTTGTGTAAGTTATTATCAACCACAGCAGAGAAGCAGGAGAGACCAAGATCTTCCAGGTAGGAGAAATCAGAATTCTGCCAAGGTGATAGTACTCCTATCTGTGAGCCTACCAGCGGTACCAAGCTGCATGAGCAGAAACAAGGTGAGGGGATTTTCCACTCACATCAGCCTCCTCCCAAAGTCAATAAACCTGAAGGGAAGATAGCAGAGACCAGCTGAACAGTGGCTGAAGGAGATACACAGAGGACCAGTTTAGCAGCTCTGGTACGGCTCCAGGCACCCTGCATATATTCCCATCTGCCAACCATCAGGGCCAAGAATGTCAGGAGGACTCATCCACCCCATTCATTAATGGTGGCATTAAATTAACTCAAGTTGAAAAAATATCTACATTATAATACAAGAAACAAAAAGATTAAACACAATATAATCCCACCAAAAATTATAAATCTATAAGAACTGACCCCCCCCCATGAGACTGTCTTAGATGAAATGCCTGACAAAGATTTCAGAAAAATGATGTTATCTATATCCAAAGAATCAAAGAGGAAATAAAAGTAATTAAAGAAGAAAACAAAGGAATCAAAGAAGAAAATAAACTCCTGGAGGAGAACACAGGAAACCAACTTAATTAAATAATGAGATCATTACAAAACATGAGTAAGGAAATAGAAATAATGAAAAAGTACTAATCAGAAATACTAGAAATGAAAAACAGAGTAAGTCAAATAGAAAACTCTGTAGAAAGTCTCACCAGTAGGATAGATCAAGGAGAGAACAGAATATTTAAACTAGAAGACCAGGTAGCAGATCTAATATAGTCCAACAAAGAGAATGACAAGCTAATAGGAAGGCACAAGGTGAAATTTCAAGACAGTCAAGACACTATGAAGAGATCAAACATAAGAATTCAGGACAAAGTAGAAGGAGAAGAATTTCACTCCAAAGGCATTTGGATTATGGAATTATGGAAGAAAACTTCCCCCAAGTAGGGAAAGTGATGCCAATACAGTACAGGAAGTCCCTAGAATGCCAGAAAAAATCAGGGAAGAACCTCTAATCACCATATTATAATTAAACTACAAAACACACAAAACAAAGAAAATATATTTAAAGCAGTTAGAAAGAAAAATCTAATCACATACAAAGGCATCAGGATAACAGCAGATTACTCAACACAAACTTTAAAAGCCAACAGGGCTTGGAATGATATATTCCAAGTTCTGAAAGATAACAACTGTCAACCAAGATTACTTTATCCTGCAAAGCTATCTACTCAAATAGATGGAAAAATAAGGACATTGCACAACAAAAGCATACTAAAGGAATATGTAAAGTCTAAACAACTCTACAGAAAATACTCAAAGAATCCTCCATGCTGGAAAGAAAGAAAAGCATACACATAAGGAACCTGGAAAAATGCAACCATACTTAAATACTAGTTAATACAAGACAGCAAAGATAAAACGGGAAGAACTAGAAAACAAGAAACATACACCTTTCAATAATAACTTTTTTGTTTGTTTGTTTGTGTTTTGGGTTGTTTGTTGTTGTTGTTTTCTTTTATGAGGTAGGGTCTCACTTTGGTACAGGCTGACCTGGAAGTAACTATGTAGACTCAGGGTGACCTTGAACTCATAGAGATCCTTCTACCTCTGCCTCCTGAGTGCTAGGATTAAAGGTGTGCATCACTACACCCAGCTTCAATAATCTCTTAATATCAACAGCCACAATGTCCCAACCAAAAGACCTAGGTTTGCAGACTGGGTAAAAAATCAGGATACTTCAATTTTTTGCCTCCACGAAACTCACTTTTCCACAAACGATGGACACTATCTCAGGGTAAAAGGTTGGAAAATAGTGTTTCAAGTGAATGGGCCTAGAAAATAAGCAAGCATCACTATCCTAATATCTGACAGGGTAGACTTCAGACCAATATTAATTAGGAATGATAAGGAAGGTCACTATATATTGATTAAAGGAACACTTCAACAGAAGGACAATAGAATCCTAAACATATATTGTGATAGTTTGATTCAGGTATCCCCCATAAACTTAGGTGTTCTGAATGTTAGGTTTCCAGCTGATGGAGACTTGGGAATTAACACTTCCAGGAGAAAGTGTATTGTTTGGGCTGGGCTTATGAGTGTTATACTCAGTTCCCCCTTGCTAGTGTTTGCCACACTCTCCTGTTGCTATTGTCCACATTATGTTGGCCAGGAGGTGATGTCCACCCTCTGCTCATGCCATCATTTTCCCCTGCCATGGTGTAGCATCCCCCTTGGGCCTCCTGTAAGCCAAATAAACCTCTTTTTCCCACAAGCTGCTCTTGGTTGGGTGGTTTCTACCAGCAATGTGAACCTGATTGCAACATCTATGTACCTAACATGGGAGCTTCCAGTTTCATCAAACAAACACTACTATAACTAAGGTCACAGTTAACACCAAACATAGTTGTATTGGGTGACATCAACACCCCACTTTCATCAATTGTTAGGTCATCCTGGCAAAAAAATAAACAGATTCATCTGGATTAAATGAGGTAATAGAACAAATTGGCCTAACAGATATCTACAGAGCATTTCACTCAAATGCTGCAGAATACACATTTCTTTAAGAAGCACATGCAGCATTCTAGGACACAAAGCAAATCTTGACAAATATAGGAAAATTGAAATAATTTGTCACATTTTATCTGAACTAAATGGGATTATACTACAAATAAACAGCAAGAAAAGCTATACAGCATACACAAAATCATGGAAACTAAACAATACAAAATGATGGATGGGTCAATGAAGAAATCAAAAAGGAAATCAAAAAAATCCTTAGAATCAAATGATAATGAGAACACAACATACCAAAACTATGGGACACAATGAAGGCAGTCATAAGAGGGAAAATTATAGTTTGAAGTGCCTATATTAACAAATTAGAAAGGTCACAAGTAAACAACTTAAGCTTAAGGCCTTGGAAAAAGAACAAGGCAAACCAAAAATCAGTAGACAGGAAAAAATAATAAAGATTAGGGTATAAAATAATGAAATAAAAACCAAAAAAAAAAAAATACATAAAATCAATGAAACAGAGACTTGGTTCTTTGAAAGGATAAAGAATATTGATAAACCCCTAGCAAATATGACCAAAGGAAAGAGAAGAGACACAAAATAGAGATGAAAAAGGCACCATTACAACAGATAACAGAGAAATTCAAAAAATCATAGGGACATACTATAAGAACATATACTTCACTGTTTGAAAATCTGAAAGAATTAGATGATTTCCTACATTCATATGACCTACCAACATTAAATCAAGATGAGATTAACTGCTTAATTATACCTACTAAAAGTACAGAGTTCCAAGCAGTTATTAGATTTTTTTTTATTTTTATTTATTTATTTATTTATTTGAGAGCGACAGACACAGAGAGAAAGACAGATAGAGGGGGAGAGAGAGAGAATGGGCGCGCCAGGGCCTCCAGCCTCTGCAAACGAACTCCAGATGCGTGCGCCCCCTTGTGCATCTGGCTAACGTGGGACCTGGGGAACCGAGCCTCGAACTGGGGTCCTTAGGCTTCACAGGCAAGCACTTAACCGCTAAGCCATCTCTCCAGCCCCCAAGCAGTTATTAAAAACCTCACAACCAAAGGAAGTCCAGGCCCATATGGATTCACTGGTGAATTTCACCAGATCTTCATGGAAGAACTAACACCAATGTTTCTCAAACTTTTCCATAAAATAGAAAAGAAAAATAGAAAAATCCTACCAAACTCCTTCTACAAAGCCAGCATCATCCACATACCAAAACCAGACAAAGATAGAACAAGAAAATGAAATTACAGACCTAACTCCTTCATGAGCACAGATGCAAAAGTTCTCAACAAAATATTGGCAAACAGAATACAAGAATATATCAGAAAGATCATTCATCCTGACCAAGTAGGCTCTGTCCCAGAGATGCAGGGATGGTTCAACATACACAAATTGATAGATGTAATACATTATATAAGTGGATTGAAGGACAAAAATCACATGATCATCTCATTAGATAATGAAAAAAAGCATTTGATAAAATCCAACAATCCTTCATGATAAAAGTTCTACAGAAACTAGAATAGAAGGATCATATCTCAACATAATAAAGGCTATTTATGACAAACCTATTGCCAACATAATACTAAATGGAGAAAATCTTGAAGCTTTTCCACTAAAATCAGGAACAAGACAAGGGTGTCCATTGAACCTACTTTTATTTAATATGTGCTGGAAGTCTTAGGCATAGCAATAAGGCAAGAGACACACATGAAAGGAATACAAATTGGAAAGGAAGAGATCAAATTATCATTACATGCAGATGATATGAATCTATATATAAAGGACCCTAAAGGCTCTACCAGCAAACAGTTAGAGCTGATAAACACTTAGAGCCATGTAGCAGGATACAAAATAAACACACAGAAACCAGTATCCTTCCAATATGCTAACAACAAACATGCTGAGGATGAAATCAGAGAATCACTCCCATTCACAATTGCACCAAAACATAAGTAAATAAATAAATAAAATACCTTGGAATAAACCTAACCAAGGAAGTGAAGGAATTCTACAGTGAAAAATTTAAAACACTCAAGAGAGAAGTTGCAGAAGACACTAGGAAATGGACATCACTTGTTCTTGGATTGGAAGAACAAATATTGTAAAAATGGAAAGCCTACCAAAAGCAATCTACACATTTAATGCAATCCCTATCAAAATTCCAATGGCACTCTTCATGGAAATAGAAAAACAATCCTAAAATTCATTTGCTCAAAAATCTAAAACAATTTTGAGCAACAAAAATAAAGCTGGTAGTATCATCATACCTGATTTTAACCTATACTAAATAGCCATAGTAGTAAAAACAGCATGGTAATGGCACCAAAACAGACTTGCAGATCAATGGAACAGAATAGAGGACCCATATGTAAGACTGGGTAGCTACAGCCATCTGATCTTTGACAAAAATGCAAAACTACTTATTGAAGAAAAGACAGCCTCATCAACAAATGGTGCTGGGAAAACTGGATATGTATCTGTAGAAGGAAGAAAATAGACCCTTATCTCTCTCCAAGCACGAGAATTAAGTTCAAATGGATCAAAGCCCTTAATATCAGACCCAAAACTCTTAAATTCCTAGAGAAAAAAGTAGGTGAGACCCTTCAACATATTGGTATAGGCAAACACTTTCTGAATGAACTGAATTTCCAGTTGCTCAGGAAATAAAACCACTAATCAACCACTGGGACCTCATGAAATTACCAAGTTTTTCACAACAAAGGATACTGTGAATAGAGCAAAGTGGCAACCTACAGAATGGAAGAAAATCTTTGCCATCTATACATCTGACAGAGGATTAATATCCAGGATATACAAAGAACTCAAAAAAGTAAATAATAAGAAATCAGGGCTGGAGAGATGGCTTAGCGATTAAGCGCTTGCCTGTGAAGCCTAAGGACCCCGGTTCAAGGCTCGGTTCCCCAGGTCCCACATTAGCCAGATGCACAAGAGGGTGCACGCGTCTGGAGTTCGTTTGCAGAGGCTGGAAGCCCTGGCGCACCCATTCTCTCTCTCTCCCTCTATCTGTCTTTCTCTCTGTGTCTGTCGCTCTCAAATAAATAAATAAAATATGACCAAAAAAAAAAAAAAAAGAAATCAAACAACCCAGTTAAAAAATGGGCTATAGAACTAAATAGAGAGTTCTCAAAAGAAGAAATATAGATGGCATATAAACATATTAAAAAGTCTTCTACATCCCTAGTAGTCAGGGAAGTGCAGATTAAAACTGTTGAGGTTCCATCTCACTACCATCATGAAAACAAATGACAATAAATTCTGGTGTTGATGCGGAAAAGAACCCTTCTACACTCTTGGTGGAAATGCAATCTGGTCCAGTCATTGTGGAAATCAGTTGGAAGTTCATGAGACAGCTAAAAATAGACTTACCAGCTGGGTGTGGTGGCATATACCTTTAATCCCAGCACTCAGGAGGCAGAGGTAGGTGGATCACCATGAGTTCGAGGCGGATCACCTGAGACTACATAGTGAATTCCAGGTCATCCTGGGCCAGAGTGAGATCCTACCTCGAAAAACCAAAAATTAAAAAAAAATAGATTTACCATATGACCCAGATATACCACTCCTATGCATATATCCTAAGAACTCGTCTCACTACCTTAGAGATACTTGCTCAGCCATGTTTATTGCTGCTCTATTCACATTAGCTAGGAAATGGAACCAGCCTAGATCAATGGATAAGAGGATAATGAAGAAGTGGCACATTTATATAATGGAGTTCTACTCAGTGGTAAAGAAAAATGAAATTTGCAGGAAAATGGATGGATCTGGAAAAGATTATATTTAGTGAGGTAACACAGGCCCAGGAAGCCAAATGTCACATGTTCTCTCTTCTATGTGGTTCCTAGCTATAAATTTTTGGATCCCTATGTGTGTTAGAATAAAACTCAGTAGCAGAGCTTAAGCTATAAAGGGGACATAAAGGGAATAGAAAGATAGAGAGGGGCAACTTAAGAGGATGATATTATATATATGTAAGTATAAGAACAGATTAATAGGGATGGAAAGGCCTAAGTGAGGTTTAGCCAAGAAATACAATAATGGAAAAGTGAGGAGAGGACTAATCAAAATCTGGAGGTATGAATAAGCTATATGGAAACCTATGGAAATGGACAATGGCATACTCAGAAGCCTTAGATTTTTTTTAATATTTTTTGTTCATTTTTTATTTATTTATTTGAGAGCAATAGACACAGTGAGAAAGACAGATAGAGGGAGAGAGAGAGAATGAGCATGCCAGGGCTTCCAGTCACTGCAAACGAACTCCAGACCCATGTGCCCCCTTGTGCATCTGGCTAACGTGGGACCTGGGGAGCCGATCCTCGAACCGGGGTCCTTAGGCTTCACAGGCAAGTGCTTAACCACTAAGCCATCTCTCCAGCCCCCTTAGATTTTTACCTGAAAATTTTCAGTGCCAGGGATGGTATACCTTCCAGTGACTTGTTGGCCAGGGAGGTTGCTGATGCCCCCAAAACACTTCAGGCCTTTGCCCAGGCTCTTGGTTTCCCACCAGGAATAGCTGGAAAGACCCTGTTGCTGAAGACTCCACATACTAGTGCTGCAAAGTCACTTAGAAATCCTGCTGGAGCTGAGATGAAAACTTCCTCTGTGTAAACCAGCTGACAGAAAGCTGGAAAAAGCTACACTGCATGAAGTTCCATGGGAGAGAGAGAAATCTTTAGTGGAGATAAACAACAGTGGACACTGAAAGCCTTAAATTTGGCCAGCCAAGCCAAATGAACCAACAGGTGCAATAGTGGCATGTCAATTATGGGGAAACCTACTGCTCTCTAATTGGACTGGAGGCCCACTCCACAGGAAGGAATACATGCCTGATACTGAAAACCTATGACAGGGTAAGTCATGAGTCCTAGGGGTGTAATGTCTGCTCGTGTCTGGCTAAATATATAAACTGTGCTCACCATGCTGCCCAGTGAGCAATTCTCTTAATGTCCATACCCATGTATTAATGCTACTCTCACTTTTGGTTACAGAAGCTTTTGTTTTCAGAAGGTAGGGACCTTAGGATGACTCAGAAGGAAACATAATGCTGAAATGAAGTGACAGAGGAATGCTCAACACCGAAATATCTCTATTACACCTTCTAAGGCTCAGGGTCCATTTTGGAAGAGGTGGCAAAAAGAATGCAAGAGCCAAAGGAAGGGTAGAACTCCTTATAATGCACTCTTCCAGACACAAAAGGGCCTGGATATGCATGACCTCCCAGTGCCTGACACTACCTACAAAGGACCATCATACTAGGAGAACAATATGATGACATCACACATCAAAATAAAAGAGAGACTAATTGAGAGGGGAAAGGGATATGATGGAGAGTAGAACTGCAAAGGCAAAGTGGGGGTAGGGACTTATCATAGTTTATTGTCTATAATTATGGAAGCTGTCAATAAAAAATAATAGTAATGATAAAATTAAAAATTTGAGGACTGGACAGATGGCTTAGCAGTTAAGACATCTGACAGCAAAGGCAAAGGACACAGATTTGATTCCCCAGGACCCGTGTCTAGAGTTCATTTGCAGTGGCTAGAGGCCCTGCCACCTCCTACCTCAAATAAATAAAATAAAATAAAAAAGTTAAGATGCTTCTACAAGAAATTACAGCTACTCTCTGTAGAAAGTGAGATGTGTATTTGTCACCACATTCTGAACAGCTCTCCTTTACTATTCATTGCTCCTTTCTGTGTGTACTCAGAATAACAAACAGAAGGGAGGAAGTAAAGATAGGAGGGCTGAAGGAAAGGAGAGAAAGATTAATGAATGAATACTGATCAGTGTTGAAAAGAATAATGTTTATCTGAAGAAAAGCCAATGCTGGGAAAATCTTACACAAAATATGATGTAAAATTATACCGGATCCCCTGGGTCAACAGGTGAAATGAGTCATTTCCTCTTCTTACTAAATTGAATGCATGCTCACCACCCCCACTTGTGCTTTCCAAGATCTTCTGTCATCTGTTCTCATCAACATGGTTAATACTGACTTTGCTGCCACCACTTTCCTCCAACATCTGCTCACTAGTAAAGACCTACAGCCATTGCCCTGCTTTAACCACCTCGACCTAGTTATATTCTCAAGTCACAGTCCAAGTTACTCAGCCCTATCTAGTATTAAGTGGACCTTAAGGACAAAGTAAGGATGCTGGGGATACTACTAGGTGGTACAGCATAACAGAAAGACCTCCTTTCAGCAGCAAGTGCAAGTTCCTTTCCTCCATCTTTCCATCAAATGTGAGCCTGGACTAGAAAGGTCTTTGTCAGTAAGTGGCAGAGATGCAGACGGGAGGTCATGGGGCAACAACATATAAGTAATTGCTCCTTGAGAGTATAGAAAATATGAACACTAACATTATCTAGTTGAGTTCTCATTCCCAAAAGTCAGTTATCCTACTGAGAGTGTCCAACACAATCCACATTCTTTTTTGTATCTTCGTAGAGCCATTTTTATGGATAGAAAGTAGGTATGAGCCTGTGGTTCTTAGTAACCACAAGTACAGTGTTTTCTGGGGTTAGTCAATTGAGGCTTATCAGATACAAGAAACCCACTGATATTCTCATTCTTAAGTAAGATAATACAGACTTAAGGCTGGCTCACACTGGGTTCTCATGCACTTTCATAAACATTCACACAGATTAATGGATCACCCACACTTAGCCTAAGTTTACAGTTTCTTAAGAGCAATTGCAAATGAGATTGTGACAGAAGATCTCTCTGTACAGAACACCAGGCTCTCTCCAACTTCTGGAAAGTGTAACACTATAGACAGGCCAATGTAAATACTACATAATGCAGCATTATACTTATGTCTACTCTCATTCATCATATTTATTACAGCTGCTTTACAAACAACCTCTAAGTCTTTTTCTACAACACACTTGATCAATGTTAAACATGATTAGATGGAACTTCATTTTTCCATAGTCAGTGACCTTTTCACATCTTAAAATGACCTATAGCTATGGTGAAATATCAAATAACATAAACTTTCAAAAGTACTTCTTGATATGTAAACCTTTTAGGTATATAATTCTATGCATAAGCAAATTTAAGTATCATGTAAACTTGAGATATAGTTTAATATTTTGTAGGCATTTGAGATGGAACAAAAACACCTAGGAATCTTTAAATAAATTTTTAACCATGGCAAAAACAGTTTTTGCTGGTATTCCAGAAGCCCATACATTTTATTAGCATATGCCTCCCTGTCATATTTTAACAGTCTCTAATAATAACAAAAACACTTACTACATAAATAGCATTGACAAGTTGAGCAAAAGAATAATAGAGAGAAAAATTGTGGTGTAATGGCAAGAGCAATGAAAACACAGTAACCACAAATTGTCTGTGGGGGTCTATTCCCAATCTTTCAATTGAGAAGCATTGTGAAGTTTTCATGAAAGCATAGCTTAGCAATAGTTCTTAGACGGCAATCAGTTTTCATGGGAAATGATCCCAGAGAACAGAATCAAAGGACAAGAGGAATACAACTGGGAAGGATATATGTTAATACATTTGCCATTACTTTTGACCTTCTGAGGAGTTCTAGGAAATGTGTCTCAGAGCAGCACACACAGAGAAGTGGGTAAGCTTTAATTCATCAGTGCCTTGATAGTCAAAGAAGACCCTCAGAATGCTAAAGTCCACACACTGTATTATAATTATAATTATTAAGTATAATTATTGTATTATAATTAACCATGGGCATGCACCCAGAGATATCAGAGGAGTCCTATATCAGGAAGGAAGCTAAATGGAGAGAAATGCATTTGACTGTCCTGAAGAAAGGCAGGGCAAAACCTGCCCAAAAATGCAGCAATGATGAGAGTGGATGGAACGCCCACTGGATGTGAACCAGGAACCAACAGGCACATGATTCCAGACAGTTGGCCAATATGCTCTCAAAACTCTCCAGCATTAATATTATTGATAATATTTATGCCTGTCCCATTGCACAGATGGCTCTGTTTATAGTGTTAGGCATTTACATGCTATGTAACTTATGCTACACAGCAACCCTTCATTAGAAGAATATAGAGACAAAGTCTAGAAAGGTGAAGTAAAGGAAGCCTAGGGTGGGGTTTCTTAGCCTTCATAATTTGATAATGATCTTTATCAAATATGGATTTGCTATTTCTTTGTCAAAAAAAATATGGGGAGCTGTACTTGTATTATAGCATTCTTAGCTTTTACCCAGTAGATACTATTAGCATCCCTCCAGTCACAAAAATCAAATGTATATGTTAAATGTCCTCAGCTTGAAAAATTAGCCTCTAATTAAGGCTTGCTAACTTAATTCCACATTTGCAGTAAGTGACATTAGCACAATTTTAATACAGAAAAAAAAATTGATGCCAAAATTCAGTTGAAATACAGAGGAAGGCATATCCTTTCCTATCTCAGATTAAGCCAGCCATCTATAAGGGAATTTAAGCTCTGTAGAAATAAATTCATGATTTAATTCAGCTCTTGGGGCTGGAGAGATAGCTCAGTGGCTAAGGTGCTTGCCTGCAAAGTCTAATGGCCTGAGTTCAATTCTCCAGTACCCATTTAAGCCAGATACACAAAGTGGCATATGCATCTGGAGTATGTTTGCAGTGGTTGGAGGTCCTGGTGTATCTATGCTTGTTCTCTCCTCTCTCTCTCTATCTCTCTCCCTCTCTCCCCCTTCTCTCTTTCTCTCTGCTTAAAAACAGAAAAAATTAATTTTTTTAAGATTTTATTTATTTATTTATTTCATAGAGAGAGGAGGCATCTAGAGGAAAAGGGGGTATGCCAAGAAGCATGTGCCACCTTGAGCATCTGACTTTATGTGAGTACTGGGAAATTGAACCAGGATCTTTAGGCTTTGCAGGCAAGCACCTTAACCACTAAGTCATTTCTCCATACCTATAAAATGTTTTAAAAATAATCAGTTCTTAAAGACTGTGCTTAAGTAGAGACAGGGAGTTGGTAATAAGGAAACTGAAGTTAAGACATAGACATTCTAGTACATTCCTAGGAACATAGGATATATGTGGCATCATAACTTCATATGTATTGTTCAGAACACAGGTAGTCACAAAATGCTCTTAGGATTAATTCTTTTTTTAACTTTTTTTTTATTGACAGAAAGAGAGAGAAAGAATGGACACTCCAGGGCCTCTAGCCACTGCAAACAAACTCCAGATGCATTTGCCATCACATGCATCTGATTTAAGTGGATTCTGGGGAGTTGTACCTTGGTTCTTAGGTTTCACAGACAAGCACCTTGACTGCTAAGCCATCTCTCCAGCTCAGGATTAAATCTTATCACCTTCCTGAATGATAAGGGAATAGAGACTGAGGTTCAGAAAGGCTTACCAGTCCTAGAGATCCACACATGTACAAAATTAGTTACTAGTATAGCAAATGAGTCATATTATCTGCTTCCTCCATTCCAACACTAGGAAAAGGAAGCCAACATTATTCTTCTAAGGGTGTCAGTCCTCACATCATCACCACTAACAGAAAGTAGAAATTTATGTCTCAGTCCCTTTTAGAGAATATACTAAGTGATCCTAAAGAAAAGAAAAAAAATGAAGTAATGAGATCTTGAGAGGAGGAAGGGTCCAAACCAAGGATATGAAGAAGATTAACTGAGCTGGCTGAATGTAAGAGTTGTCTACTTAGAAGATACATCGCAGATAGAAAATTACATTGAGAGCAGAGAAAAGGAAAGTCTGAGAAAGCCTGAGTTCAAACCGTAACACCTACATAAAAAGCTGGGCATGGCCATGCACACCTAGATCCCAGTCCTGTGGGGAGTAGAGGCTGAATATCTGCCCCCTTCTAGTCAGCCTGCCTGACAGGAAATGGCTACTTCAGGCTCAGTGAGAGACTGTCTCAAGGAAACAAGCAGAAGCACATTAGAGCAAGACATTTGAGCATCCTTCCCTGGTCTCCTCATGCAACAAACAGGTTAGGTGCAACCACACACATACCACACCACTTAGTTAACAGAGAAAATTTGTCATACTTGTGCTAATTGTGTGTGTGTGTGTGTGTATTCTGAATAAGTAATTTTATTATTTTTATGCAGTTGTGAGTTTTAAAAAGCTTTTCTAGTTATTGTTTAAGTGTCTGGTCCAGATATCTGACTTACCTATTTCACCATAATAAACAAGGTTCTGTGACTACTGGGGGCAAAGTTTAGTCAGTGATCTCCTTTCTAAATGCAACTATAGTTCTGGACTTATAGCCAAGATGACGACCGCCTAACTGTGCCACACAACACCCCGGAAAGAAAGGCCAGGCATTAAGGGTTCTCTGGGTCTTTGAGGGGACAGCAATCTCTAATAGATCACCAGTATGAGGGCACAGAGGGAGGAAAAAGGGAATCACTGATTCCCTCTCTCATTTCGTCCCCCAATCCACCCAACCAGCCACCTTACCCACAGTCCCAGCTTCAGGATACCTCTGCACTTACTGTAGGAAAGGGGACCCAGGCCAACATAATTCCACTTGCTTCACTGCACAGAGGCAATTGCCCTGCTACCCCGGCCCACGCGTGAACTTGGGCAGGCTCCACTGGGGCTGGCCTGCTAGAGCTCAGGCTCCATTGGTCCCGCTTGTGCAAGCTTAGCCTGCTCTGCCCATTTGCCCACTTACTGCTCCAGCCACTGCTCATCCATGTGCAAGCTCAGGCCCATTCCACCTGACCATATGAGCTCAGGATCACTCTGCCTGTCCAACTGCACCAGCTCTTGCCTGTCTGCCGTGCTGG
This sequence comes from Jaculus jaculus, assembly GCF_020740685.1. Classification (NCBI taxonomy): domain Eukaryota; kingdom Metazoa; phylum Chordata; class Mammalia; order Rodentia; family Dipodidae; genus Jaculus; species Jaculus jaculus. The sequence continues at coordinate 117,438,864 of NC_059106.1, read as the reverse complement.
CCACCTGCCAGGGTCCTGTGGTGCATGAGCTCAGACTGCGTCTGTGGCCCAGTGTCCTGCCATGTGAGTTTAGGCTGCTTGAGCGCTTGGTGCTTCAGAGTCCCTCCAAGTATGAGCACAGGCAGCTTTGGTGCATCACCACATAAGAGCTCAGGCAACTTTGGTGCCCCTGCCACACAGGAGCTCAGACTGCTTTGGCATTCCACCAAGTGAGAGCCCAGACTGCTTTGGCATCCAGCCTAAGGCAGGTTCAGCTTCCCACTGTGCTTGAACTCAGGCTGATCCACCCACCCACGTGTTAGCTCAGGACCACTCAGGCCATCTGCTTGCCTGCCGGCTATCCCAGGCCAGCTACCCCAAGAGGCACAACTTCCCTCCCCCATCCAGACCACATTCCTACTCTCCCTGCCTATATACTATGATGGGCAGACCACAGTGCAAAAGAAACAACATGAAAAATCAAATGCAAGTAAATCCAGTTAGATCACCCAGTCCTACAATGAACAATGCTAATCAAAACATAGAAGAGACAATAGGATCAGAACTCCAAAATGAAGCTATGAGCAATGCAATCCTGACCAAGCTACTGATAGAACTTGCAGAAAAGCAACAAAGGACTGATAATCATGTGGATGCTGCCATCATTGACTAGACCTAATAGATAAGAAAATGGAAGAAATTCAAAGACAGTTAAAAATTGAAGGAGAGTGAAAAAAAAATAAGGACCTCAAAAAACAGCTGGCGATGCTAAATAAAGACATAAAGAAATGCAAGGATTGCAAGAAGCATCAAAAAAATCAGAAAATGATATGAAAAGGGTACTTGACAAAAGGATAGAAAATACATAGAAATACATAGAAAAGTAGTAGAAAATGCAAACTTAATTGAACAAGTCCAAAACTCTCTAGAATCTTTCAAGAATAAAGTAAGCCATGTGGAGGATAGAAACTCTGATCTGCAAGACAAGATAGAAGAAAGAGTTTGAGGGTTCAAATTTTCAATAAGTTCAAAAATTTCTGTGAACAGAACATGAGGGAATTGTGGCATGCCCTTAAAGGTCCTAATGTCAGGATCATTAGAATACTGGAATGAGAAGAAATATACTGGAATGAGAAGAAATTCAGACCAAAGGCATGGAGAACTTATTTAACAAAGTAATTGAACAAAACTTGCCACTCACTCAAAAGAAAGGCCCATCAAGATACAAGAAGCTAAGAGAGCTCCAAACAGATTGGACCAAAGGAGAAACTCTCCAAGACATATTGTCATTAAGACTCTAAAAATTCACACCAAAGATAAAATCCTAAAAGCACCTAAAGAAAAACAGCACATCACTTTTAAAGGTAACCCCATCAGAATAACTCCTGATTTCTCAATGGAAACCCTGAAAGCCAGAGGGACTGGAATCAAACACTGCAAAGTCTAAGAACCTATGGCTTCCAACCCAAACTACTTTACCCACCAAAAGTACCCTCATTTATGGTGAAAGAAAAACTTTCCATGTTAAAACTCAGTTTTACAAATATATGAACACAAAACCAAACCTACAGAGAGTATTTCAGGAAATTCTCCACACAGAAGAATCGGATAATCAACCTCAAATGCCTACAAGAAGCAGATCACAATAACCAAACTCAGAGATGGCACTAAAAACTTCAAAGTCTATGAAAACACCAAACCACATATACCAACACAATGTGACAGGGATCAAATCAAACCTTAGTCATCACCCTAAATATTAATGGTGTTAATTCACCCATCAAGAGACATAAGCTAACAGGATGAATCAGAAAATTAGATGCCTCAATCTGGTTTCTTCAAAAAACCCATCCCACCACCAAAGACAGACACCTCCTCAGAGTGAAAGGGTGGAAAACAATATTCCAACCAAATGGAAATAAGAAACAAGCAGGTGTCGCTATATTAATATCAGATAAAATAGACTTCAAGCCAAAAATAATCAAAAGAGACAAAGAAGGCCACTTCCTACTTATCAAAGGAACAATCCATGAAGAGGATATTACAATCATAAATCTGTATGCACCAAACACTGGGGCACCCCAGCTCATAAAGCAAAACCTACTTGACAATAAAACAGAAATAACCACCAACATCATCATAGCTGGGGGCTTCAGTACAACATTATCAGTAATAGACAGATCATCCAAACAGAAAATCAATAAGTAAGAAAGCTCAACAAAACCATAGATCACTTACACCTAATGGACATCTACAGAACATTCCATCCCAAATCCACAGAATACACATTCTTCTCAGCAGCTCATGGAACATTCTCTAAAATAGATCAGATACTGGGTCACAAAGCCTGCCTCCATTTATTTAGGCAGATAAACATATTATCCTGCATGATATCAGATCACAATGCTATATTGCTAGAAATTAACAACAAAAGACCCACCAAGAATGCCATTGGCTCCTGGAAACTGAACAGCACACTTTTATGCAATAAATGGATAGTGGACAAGACAACAATGAAATTATGAAATTTCTAGAAATAAATGATGTTGATAACACATCATACCAAACTTATGGGAAACAATGAAGACAGTCCTCAGGTAAATATTCATAGCCCTTAAATGCCTTCATAACAAAGACAGAGAGATTCCAAATCAACAACCTAACCATCCACATAAAGGCACTGGAAAAGCAAGAAAAATCCAACCCAAGAAGCTCCAGAAGGAAAGAAATAATTAAGACCAGAGCAGAAATTAATGAATTGGAAACTAAGAAAACAATTAAGAAAACTGACCAAAAAAAGAGCTGGTTCTTTGGAAAAATAAACAAGATTGACAAACCCCTGGCCAACTTGATCAAGCAAAAAAAAAAGAAGAGGCTTCAAATTAACAAAATTCAAAATGAAAAAGGAGAGATCACAACAGACATAAGTGAAATTGGGAGAAACATCATGACATATTTCTACTCCACAAAACTGGATAATGTGGAGGAGATGGATAAATTCCTAGACACATACTGTCTATCAAAGCTAAACTCAGAGCAGATTAATCTCCTAAATAAACCTATCACACTCATTGAGATTGAACAGGTAATAAAAAAAAAAAAAAAAAAAAAACCTCCCCAAAAAGAAGAGTCCAGGCTTCTCAGCTGAGTTCTATCAATCCTTCATGGAAGAACTCAAACAAATCTTTCTCAAACTGTGCCACACAATTGGAGAACAGGGAAAGCTCCCCAACTCCTTCTATGAAGCTAGTGTCATCCTAATTGTAAAATCAGGCAGAGATGCCACAAGAAAAGAAAACTACCGACCTATTTCCCTGATGAACTTAGATGCGAAGATCCTGAACAAAATCCTCGCAAACTGAATCCAAAAACACATCGAAAGAATTATCTACCTTGATCAAGTGGGATTCATCCCAGGATCGCAGGTACGGTTCAACATATGGAAATCTGTCACTGTAATACACCACATAAACAAGGTTAAACACAAAAACCACATGATCATTTCAATAGATGCAGAAGAGGCCTTTGCAAAATACAACATCACTTCATGATCAAAACATTGGAGAGAATTGACATCTTTGGTTCATATCTTAACATAATAAAGGCAATATACAAAGGTCCCAAGGCCCAAATAATTCTTAATGGAGAAAGACTGGAGGAATTCTCATTGAGATCAGAAACAAGACAGGGTTGTCCACTTTCACCTCTGCTCTTCAATATAGTACTGGAAGTCCTAGCTCAAACAATAAGACAGGAGAAAGAAATAAAAGGGATACAATTTGGAAAGGAACAAGTTAAGTTATCCCTATTCACTGATGACATGATTGTATATGTAAAAGACCCGAGAGACTCCATCCGAGAACTCTTGAAGGTGATTAACTCCTATAGGAAAGTAGCAGGATACAAAATCAATGCACAAAAATTTGTAGCCTTTCTATATGCAAATGACAAAGATACAGAGATAGAAATGAGGGACACAGTCCCATTTTCAATAGCAACAACAACAAAAAATACCTTGTAATAACGTTAACCAAGAAAGTGAGAGATCTATACAATGAAAAAACACAAAAACACTCAAAAAAGAAATTGAGGAGGACTTGGGAAGATGGAAAGACTTCCCATGCTCCTGGATAGGCAGAATTAACATTGTGAAGATGGCAATCCTACCAAAGGCAATATATAGATTTAATGCAATTACAATTTAAATCCCCACATTGTTCTTCACAGAAATAGAAAAAATGATCTCAAATCATATAGAAAGGCAGAAGGCCTCAGATATCTAAGCATATCCTCAGCAAAAGAATTACCTCTGGAAGCATCACCATACCTGATCTAAAGCTATATTACAAAGCCATAGTAATAAAAACAGCATGGTACTGGCATAAGAACAGGAGTATAAACCAATGGAATATAACTGAGGACCCAGACTTTGGGTCAAGCAACTACAGCTACTTGATATTTGACAAAGGTATTGTTAGAATATAGGTTGGAAAAAGGACAGCATCTTCAACAAATGGTCCTGGACAAACTGGATAATCATGTGCAGGAAACTGAAACTTGATCCACACATCTTGCCATGCACAACACTCTTGTCCAAATGGATCAAAGACCTCAATATAAGACCAGAAACTTGGCTACTACTGGAAGACTATATAGGAGGAACTTTCCATGATATAGGAATGGAAAAAAGATTTCCTGATCAAAACCCCAGTAGCTCATGATCTTAAACAGTCACTCAACCAATGGGATCACTTGAAGCTGAAGAGTTTCTTTACAGTTAAGCATACAATAAGCAAAGCCAATAGATTACCCACAGAATGGGAGAAAATATTTGCTGGTTATCTAACTGATAGAGGCCTAATCTCTAGAATCTACAAAGAACTCAAAAACCTAAACAATAAAAAGTTAAACAACCCACTCACAAAATGGGGCAAAGATCTGGGCAGGCAGTTCACAGAGGAAGAAAGACAAATGGCAAACACACACTTAATAAAATAGTCATCATCCCTAACCATCAGAGAAATGTAAATTAAAACAACTATGAGATTCCACCAGTAAGGAAAGCAAACATTCAAAAATCAAATGAAAATAAATGCTGGTGAGGATGGGGAGAAATAGGAACCCTTATCCACTGTTAGTGAGAACATAAGATGATACAACCACTTTGGAAAGCAATATGGAGACTTCTAAAAAAGCTGACTATAGAGTTACCAACAGACCCAGTTATTCCCTTACTGGACATGTACCCTAAAACCTTTAAACCTCAGTTCAAAGACATTTGTTCAACCATGTTTATAGTGGCTCAATTCATAATAGCTAAGAGCTGGAATCAAGCCAGTTGCCCATCACTAGAAGAATGGATAACTAAGATGTGGTATATCTACACAATGTAATTCTACACAGCAGTAAGAAAAAAATGACACAATGTAATTTGAAGAAAAATAGTTGAACCTGGAACAGATCATTTTCAGTGAACGTACCCAATCACAGAAAGATAATTGCCACATAATCTCACTCCTCTTCAGCACCTTACCTGAATCTACCTTGTTAGTCTCTCTAATCAAAAGCTCATTGTGGATGATAGCCACATGCTGGTACTGGGAGTTCCAGGTCAGTGCCCACTAAAAGAAGGAAGGTTTTAAAATCTCAAATGCAATGAACAGTCTTGAATTTTATTTAATTCTTTAATTCAGAAGGCATCATCATTCATTCAGACAAAAGGTGCGCCTACTTTGTGCAAACTATAGTGCTACAAGCTGTCCTCATGGATATGAGCATGATGTATGTACTGGTTCACACATATTAGATAACACACATATGAAACTACCATTTTGTGAAGGAGGGACACAGAGTAATGTGAAATTAAAACAGGACAATATTACTTGTTAATGCATCAGTGTGTTAATATGTGCTTGATCTGCCTCAAGAAGTAAGGTGTTCTGAATAAATTAATAAGAATTAAAACAGGCAAAGAAAAAAGGAGAGAGAAATAAATGTGCTAACCTAACCAAAAAAAGAAAACAAAAGTTGCATCTCTAATGGGCAGGGAGATTACAGTCATGTCAAACATAGGCCAGAAAAAGAAATGAAGATCAGAAGACTTATGTTTAAATTCATGCTAAGATTTCAGTCTTTAACATACAAGAAAGAATCCAGGGCTGGAGATATGTCTTAACAGTTAAGGAGTTTGCCTGTGATGCCTACGGTCCAAAGTTCCATTCTGCAGTACCAATGCAAGCCAAATGCACAAGGTAGCACATGTATCTGGAGTTGTTTGCAGTGGCTAGAAGCCCTAGCATGCTCATATTCATTCTCTCTCTCTCTCTCTCTCTCTCTCTCTCTCTCTCTCTCTCTCTCTCTGTGTGTGTGTGTGTGTGTGTGTGTGTGTGTGTGTCTATGTCGAATAAATACATAAAAAATTAAAATAGAAATAAGAAGCCACAGGAGTGGTATAAGCTGAGAGTAAAAAGAAGAGGGTGGGAATGGAAAGTGACTTCACTGAATTTATACCTCAGATACTGTAACATGCATGTGGTATTCAGTTTCACACTGTGGTCTTTATAAAACCAAGTCAGACATACAGGATTTTTGTCAAAGACAAACAGAAGCACCTGCCTCCTTTCCTGCCATGGCAGACTATAACCTGGAACTGTTAGCTGAGATAAATCATTTCTTAAACTGACTTTTATCAGGTATTTTGTCTCAGTAATAATAAAGTGATTGATACACCTATAAAGTGCCTAGAAGAGTAAGATTTAACTTCTTTTAAAATGTCATCTTTCGGGGCTGGAGAGATGGCTTAATGGTTAAGCACTTGCCTGTGAAGCCTAAGGACACCAGTTCAAGGCTCAGTTCCCCAGGACCCACGTTAGCCAGATGCACAAGGGGGCATATGCATCTGGAGTTCATTTTCAATGGCTGGAGGCCCTGGCATGCCCATTCTCTCTCTCTCTCTCACACTAACTGCCTCTTTCTCTCTCTGTTTGTCACTCTCAAATAAATAAAAAGAAACAACCAAAAAGAAATTAATGAATGTATACATTACTAAAAAATGTCATCTTTCTTTATTATTATTACATAGCTAAACCAAAACAAAACTAAAAGAGAACTCATTATACTCCTTTGTTTGAATTTTCACTAGCATTTGTTAGGCGGTAGAAGAAAACCTGAATCAATGATGTATCACTCTTCAAGATTCCTAAGTGCTTGGCTGTTATTGAAAGAGTAAAAGCATCACATCTACTTTTTTTTGTTTGTTTATTTGTTTTTGCTTTTGTTTTTGAGGTAGTATCTCACTCTACCTCAGGCTGACCTGGAATGCATTATGTAATTTCAGGGTGGCCTTGAACTCATGGTGATCTTCCTACCTCTGCCTCCCAAGTGCTTGGATTAAAGGTGTGTGCTACCACAGCCAGCCCACATCTATTTTTTGTTGGGAGTTAACACAACCTGTTAATATAATAGAATTAAGACCACGAAAACACAAAATATAAAAGCTTAGTAAGAATAAATCTGCTGTTATTGTAGACACAATGGAAATTCATAAATAAGGTCTATAGGAATTATGCAATAGTCCTTTCACTACATGCATGAATAGTCAGGAGCTCAAACAGAGGATCCACCTGAAATCTAAAAAATATATGGGACAGACTTATGAAAGAATTAGAAATCAAAACCTGTATATAGGGTTAGAAAATTCTTGCTTTTAAATCACCTTAGTGAGTGGACAAGCAAAAGAGGAACCTATTCCATGAACAGCCAGGCAGACATATTTGAGGAAGTCTGTTGGGTATGATGTTAATTTGATTTGTCCTCTCTGGGTATCACATCTGGATTTATTATTTAACTACAAATTGATAGTCATTGTAGAATGTTTATCAGAGCTAGGCATGGTGGTGCATACCTTTAATCCCAGCACTCGGGAGGCAGAGACCCTACCTTGAAAAAAAGAATGTTTTTTTTTTAAATTAAAAAAATGTATAATACTTTATTAAAAACTTAATCTACTCCCACCATCCTTCTTTGTCCCCCTTTCATACTCTTCCTACTGAACCCAACTTTTTCCTACTATAGAATGTTTCCCTAATTTACACATTTATAAAAGCACAAGCAAGGGTGCAGACTGAATCTACATAGTGAAATAAGAATGATACATAATTTTCCAATTAATTTAAACATTAAAGTATTTAAGATACATTACTACAATATAGCAGATTAGAGAAGAAACCAAGATCTATTCATTTATTCCCATGATGCTGAGGAGAGACTGTGGAGAGCCCCTGGGCCAAGCCCTAAAGATGGTGCCTGACGGAAAGTTTTATGCTTGGGACAAACAAGTCCATATTTGGAGGAGCTCGCCCTCACCGCTGCTCATTGGCTTCTGATGCTTGTTTACTGGAGAGGTTGCGTTGCCTGGGGTGATTGGGCTGAGTGAGAGCGCTTATAAGGAAGCCCCGCCCGAGGCTGGGGGAGATGAAGCTTGAAGTTGACTGAATGAACTGCTGTAAGAACTGGTGGTTGTGTCTTCCTTGCTGGTCGAGGGGGCCGCGACAAAAGACCATAGTAGCATTCAAAGGCCAACCTGTACTATATTGGGTAATTCTTATAGTATCTCAGTTCTAGAATTTACTCTCTAGTTCATACTATCATGGGACAAATAGATCTGAGTGAATGGGTTCCTCCTAAAAAGTGGCCATTCAAGAGATCGAATCCCTTGAATTATCTACATTAGTATAATATTAGGATTAAAGAAAGTATTTTATATAATGTTGATATCACCAGGTATCCCCAGACTAAATTGCCAGTGCATTCATCAATAAATACTGAGCACTTATGTGTTGGTATTTTTAGATGTGAAGGCTATAACAGCTATCAAAGGAAAACATTCCTGGCCCTCATAGAGCTCATATTCCAGTGAGGAAAGTCAGGCAGAAAGTATAATAAATAAGTAATGAAATGTTTTAGATACAGTGAGTCCTTGAGAAAGAAAGAGGAAGAAGTAAAGCAGGATGTAAATTCTAAAAAAAAAAAAAGTTAAAAATTAAAAAAAAATTAAAGAGTCATAACTTAGCAGAATCTGCAAGAAGGAAAAGAGGGGAGAATCCAGGAGGAGAGCTGGGAAATCTTTTTATCCAAGATCATTAAGAATACAAGCCTGTGTTGGGACACTGTTAGATTGGGTGAGCCAGGTAAGAAAAGCAATGTGGCCAGACCAGAATGAGCAAAATGTTATATGCACAGCAACAGACCATGAGGCCCGACAGCCTTCCAACAGGCCTGACATGTATGCAAGGAAGGGAGGTGGAGCCAGAAGTGGGAACTGAGCAGCACAATGGCAAAGTAACACTGTCATTCTTGCTTCTCTGTTGAAACTAGATAGGAAAACCTGGGTTGAAAATTAGGATCTATAATGAGGCTACTACACCAGTTCTGGGAGAGAAACAGTAGCAAAGGAAGGAGCAAGATTTAAAAAGGTTTATTTTGAAGGTACAACAACATAATTTGCAAGTGGGGAATAAGTACAAAAGGTGAGCTGGGAATGATTCCAAGGATATGGGCCTGTGCAGCCTCAGGGAGATAAACAAATGAGGAATCTTGTAGGGCAGACTACTTCCTCCCTGGTCTGAGGACTTACCCTCCCATGTGGGGGACATGGGAATGTCAATTGGTCAACCTTGTCAAGTTCCATAGGTAAGAGTGTACATTATCTCCTAACTCAAAATTAATTTCTTTTTTATGTAGCTTTACAAATTGGCATTGATTTTTTATATACTGATTTAACATGTGTTACCCAGAGAGTGACTAACTTGCTACAATTTCATTTGAAGGCTAAGCTAGGCCAAACCACAGTGGGCTGGTGTGACTCAACTAATGAAGAGAATGAGAACCTGGAAATTGTTCAAGGTTGCATTCAGGTGGGTCAACAGCCTAACAGAGATGGGTTGTAGGGGGTGGCAGCAAGGGACTGGCAGAAAATAAGCCTCCATGTAGAGTACATACAGCTCCCTGAGGCCTCTCCTAATGTTCTAACTGTTCACAGCCCAAATTTCAGCAATTATCAAAAACACAAAGTTTAGAATGTGAAAGAAGAAAAAAGAAACAAAGAGCCATTAGCCTATTTTTGGTGACACTTGAGAAGTGACAATATCAGCATTCAAAAGCCTACCTAGTACTCTAAATTCTTACAATGTCCTAGTTCTATCATTTGACTCTGTAGTCATGGGGAAAATAGATCTGACTGAATCATAACCTAGACAGTGGCCATTCAAGGGAATTTGGCCCATACTGTGAATCACCTAAATTAGTATGTGCTTAGGATAAAAGAATGTACTATGTATAAAAATTTTAATATCCCATGTGGTGGCTTGAATTTGATGTCCCCCATAAACTCGTGTGTTTTGAATGCTTTATCTCCAGCTGATGGCAATTTGGGAGGTGGAGCCTTGCTGGAAGAGATGTGTTGTTGGGGATGTGTTGTTTGTGTCCACCTTGCCAGAGTTCATATCACTCTCCTGCTGCTATTTCCACCTGCTGTAGTTGAAGTGATGCCCAGCCTCTACTTATGCCATGCTTTCCCCTGCCATCATGACTGTAAGCCAAAATAAGTACTTTCCTCCCATCAGCTGTGTTTGGTTAGGTGTTTTGTTCCAGCAACAAAATAGTAACAACATCCCTGCCCCTTGGTGTTTACACTACTCTTCTCACCTGAATTAGATTGCATAATTAATTCTGGTAATTATTTCTTGCATGCATCTTTATGCTTCTGTGTTTAGAATGTGCCTACCAAAGCTCTTGGTTATATTCAACCCTCTACCAGCTCTGAGAATGAACTCAGGAAATTGAATGCAACTAGAGAAAAACCTTATCATCTTTATGGCTATCTCACGTTAAAATGTAACACCATAAGTTCATCAGGGACCCTAATAATGCCTATTTATCTAGAGAAGTACTCAACATTTTCTTCTTTCTTTGAAAACCTCATGAATAGCTCCTTCCAAGGACCAATCTTGGCAGAAAACTAGCCTCTGTGATACAGAAGACTTGAATTAAGTGGAAGAGAATCTCAGGGGTCTTTCCTGTCACATCCATACCCTCCTGCCTTCTCACCTGTTACAGCAAGCTCCTATCTAAAGGCAAAATTCTATACAGTCACTTGATACCCTCCTGCTGCCAGCTAGCCGTTCTTTTTTTTGTCATCCACATCATGTTTTTACTCTACTAATTTCCCATCATCATATAAACACTGATTTCTTCCTTGTTCAAAAGCAGCCTCTTTTTTTTCTTCCTCCATAACTACCATCTCTAGTCCTCTGTCCCTCTTAGCAGTGAAACTCCTATAACAGTTGCCTACTAAATACACTGTCTCTTGTTTCTCTCCCATTTGTCTTAATCTCCTATCAGTCTGGCTTTTCACTATTTCTGCAATGAAATTAATCTGCTCAAGGCCTCAGTGACCCCCACATTGCTCAGTTCCATGGTTAACTGTATATTAAGGGACTGACTCACTCTCTTCCCTTGGCATTCAGGGCATCATATTTTGTTGCTTTTGCTACAGTTTCTCCTATTTATCATTTCCTTTTAATGATTTCTTTTTCTTTCTAACTGGCTATTTCTTTTTTTTTTTTTTTTGGAAACTTTAGTATATGATCAAATTGTAATTTAGTCATGTTCCCATTATGTTTTCCTCTTTTATCCCCTCTCCCCAAATCCTTTACTGCTGAGGACCCCCCACATTTCAAGGTAGTCCTTCCTCTGTTTTATTGTCTCATTCCTTTTGTCCTCCACTGTTCTCTAAGTCAAAATGGGCTCAGAACAGAGAAAGTCTTGTGGCTTAGCACTTAAGACACTTGCCTGCAAAACCTAAGGACACATGTTCAACTATCCACATCCCATGTTAGCCAAAAGCACAAAGTGAGGCAAGTGCACAAGGTCACACATGTGCACAAGATGACACATGTGTCTGGAGTTTGATTGCAGTGGCTGGAGGCCTAGGTGTGACAGTCAGCCCCCCTTAAAGAAAAAGGCCAGATGAATTTTTGGATTGTTTTTTCTATTTCCATGAAGAAAGCCTTCGGAATTTTGATAGGGATTGCATTAAATGTGTAGATTGCTTTAGGTAAGATTGCCATTTTCACAATATTGATTCTTCCAATCCAGGAACAAGGGATGCTTCTCCACTTTCTAGTGTCTTCTGCAATAGCTACAGCCACCTGATATTCGATAAAAATGCCAAAAATACTCATTGGAGAAGAGACAGCAGATTAAAACTACATTGAGATTCCATCTCACTCCTGTCAGATTGGCCACCATCATGAAAACAAATGATCATAAATGTTGGCGGGGATGTGGAAAAAAAGGAACCCTTCTACACTGCTAGTGGGAATGCAATCTGGTCCAGCCATTGTGGAAATCACTGTGGAGGTTCCTAAAACAGCTAAAGATTGATCTGCCATATGACCCAGCTATAGCACTCCTAGGCATATATCCACAGGACTCATCTCATTTCCTTAGAAGTACATGCTCAACCATGTTTATTGCTGCTCAATTTATAATAGCTGGGAAATGGAACCAGCCTAGATGTCCCTCAACTGATGAGTGGATAATGAAGATGTGGCACATTTATACAATGGAGTTCTACTCAGCAGTAAAGAAAAATGAAGTTATGAAATTTGCAGAAAAATGGATGGACCTGGAAAGGATTATACTAAGTGAGGTAACCCAGGCTCAGAAAGCCAAGCGCCACATGTTCTCTCTCATATGTGGATCCTAGCTACAGATGATTGGGCTTCTGTGTGAGAATGAAAATACTTAGTAACAGAGGCCAGTAAGTTAAAAAGAAGACATAAAGGGAAGAGAAAGGAAGGGAGGAGGACACTTAATAGGTTGATATTGTATATATGTAATTACAATGATTGTAATGGGGAGGTAATATGATGGAGAATGGAATTTCAAATGGGAAAGTGTGGGGGTGGGGAGGGAGGGAATTACCATGGGATATATTTTATAATCATGGAAAATGTTAATAAAAATTTTAAAAAAAGAAAAGAAAAAGGCCAGTTTCTTGGGCTTTCCTCAAAAAAAAAAAAAAAAATTCTCACACTACTATAAGCTCCTTTCAAGTTTCTCTTCTGTTTTACATCCTAACAAGTCTATCTTATTCTTTTCGCCCCCAACCATTTCCCAACAACCAGAGTGATCCACTTAACTCAAAAAGCAGACCTCACTCATCTCCTTCAAGTGTTTGCTTAGATCTTAATTCATCAATGAACCCTACCCAAACCATTTTACATAACATTATAATCTCCTCTTTCTCTTTTCCCACTTTGCTTCTGCTTACCACCTGCTACACATCATATAACTTACTTATTCATTATGTTTACTACTGATCTGCCTTCTCTAACATATAGGGTCCACATGAGAAGGAAATTTTGTCTATTTTTTTACCTATCCAAAATGCCTGGATATATCTCAAGTGTCTTATGCATAGCAGTGACATAGCAAAATTCTACAATGATTAACCCTGTGTGTCCTCATTAAAAAAAAAAAAAATCACAAGCCATGTGAGCAAATGTCTTATCAGAGCATTTGACTATTGATTGCTACAATTTAAATTTCCATCATGTACCATGTACTATAATTCTGATTTGAAAAAAAAAAGATGTATCTTACTATCAACACTTTGAAGATGAAGAAACAGAGAATCTCAGAGATTATTGTGGACTGGAGCCAAATCTCTCCATGTACAAAAGCCCATGTTCTTTCTGCTGTAATAGTTATTTAACACCCTTCTTGGAAATACAGAATGTGATGCAACCAAAGGTCATGGTGCAGGTGTTTTCATCTCTTGCCTATCTTCTTTTCCACTACAAAGCCACAGTGCAATCTGTTGAATATATCTCCATATGTCAAAGAAAGAAAAATGTACTAGTCTACATTTTGCCATAGTATTCAAGTCAGAAAGAAATAGCTAAAAAACTAAATATTGAAAGATGAATATCTAACAGACTGTCAACAGTGATGCTCAGAAGTAGAATACCCTTATCAGTAGAAAATGTTGATGTCCATAGATGAGGCAGGAATATTTTATTACATTGGATGAGGCTCAAATATTTCATCTTCAAAATTCAGAATTTTCACAACTGAATATTCTCTCCCAGCCAAGGGCCAGCAATATCACAACTGCTTTACAGTGACCTCAGTTTTAAGGCTTCATTAACAATACAAAATCTATTCTTAGATATTTGTGCATACCTCCAGATATCATCAGATCTGCCTGCCTTGTTCTTATCTATCCCAGCAAGAAGGTTATGATTTAAACATGCAGTATGAAATAAATATATAAAATCTCCATTAATTTGACAAGATGAACCAAAATAAATAAATTTTTGAAAATAAATAAATAAATTTTAAAAATAAACATAAAGCATCAGAGACTAAAAAAATAAAAAAGAATAGAATTATAATATTACATATATACCTAAGTTCATAAGAAACATAGAAATAGACATTGATTGTTTTGTGAAAGATTTTAACTATTAAAAACCTTATAGACCTTAATTAAACATACATTTAAATATTTAATAATCTCTTATTTTTTGAACATTTTATATCTTAAAAACATTGCACTAAGTGGTTTGCCAAAAATTAACTCATAGACACTGTAGAAGAAAATGTTAGAGTTGTTTTCATAAAGAACCCATAAACCTTAACATCACTTAATATAGTAAGCCATGTCTTTTGACTTTAATATAAAAAATTAACATTTTAGTTGAGAAACTAAATTTTTCCACCATTTTTATTTCAAACAATATTCTACATCCTGAAATGCTAAACTAGCTTTTCATGTTTAGAATTGTCAGCACAAAGATAAGTTTTAATTTTTAAAAAGCATTAATTATGCTACTGTGAACTATGAATAAATAATTCTACTTTTAAATTTTTTTTCCTGGGTTGGAGAGATGGCTTAGTGGTTAAGCACTAGCCTGTGAAGCCTAAGTACCTCCTTTCAAGTCTCAATTCCCCAGGACCCACTTTAGCCAGATGCACAAGGAGGCACATGCATCTGGAGTTGGTTTGTAGTGGCTGGAGGCCCCAGTACACCCATTCTGTCGCTCTCTATCTATCTCTCTCCCTCTTTCTCTCTCTGTCTGTCACTCTCACATGAATAAAAATAAACATTTTTTTTAATTTTTCCTGTGAACTAGTTGTCTGTAATATTAAGAAAAATGATAACTTTTATCTGTATTGAACTTTTTAATATCTGGCTTCTGAGCATTTCCAGGCGGGTGATCAGCCTTGTGAGAAATGAGGCCATATTCTATATCCACTGTATGTTCAGGAATTGGCTAGATATGATGAACATATTAGTGCTCAGTATAAGAAGAAAGTGGAGAAAAGGGAAACAAAAAAGGAAGTATAAAGTGGGTGGGAGTTATGGAGTTGATAGACTTTAAACAAGTATTTACTTAGGTGCCAGGCACTAGATTGGGATCTAAAGTGTTCTATCTGCCTACTTAAGAAACAAAGAATCTCTTTCAGTATCTGAATGTGGGAAAATGAAGGATTGGAGGGAGGATTTCATGAAACTATATATAAAAAGGACTGTGAACTTTCAAAAGCTAGATAAATGTGCATTGGGATGACAGTAAATTAGCAGTGATTTTTTTCAAGCATCGTGAAATGAGGAGCTTCTTAATTGCTTAATTTTCCTAGTTCTTACAACATTTCAGAAAAGTAGAAAGAGATATCCTAAATGAAAGTCACTGAAATAAACATTTATTGTGTAATCTTCAAATAATTATTGAATACTGAGGGAAGGAGATAATTCTGAGACTAAATCTAAAATTCTGACCAGCAAGGACCATAGTCTTGTAACAGAAATAGGACAGTAGTGTCTAAAATGAAAGTTATGAGTAATTAATCATATATTATTATGTAGATATTTGTCATGATATCTCAGTTTAAAAACTTTATGTCTCCATGAATAAACAGCATCAGGAACATTATGAAGAGAAGCCAGGGAAGCAAATGGAATCTATACAGAAAAGGTGTATTAAAGAATGGGGTTTGGACAAGGAGAATATGGCACAAAAGCATAAATAATCCCTTTGAAAGGAGGGAATCAAAATGGAAAGAAGGTATCATGGAAGGAAGGAAGCAATGAAGGGAGGAAAGGAGAGAGGGAGGGAGGAAGAAGGAAGCAACTGAGCAAATAAACTTTATTTCCAAGTTCTAACAAATTCCCAAGCAGTTTTCAAAGGCATATGGGACTGTGTTAGCCTTAGCTAATGAGTCCACCATAAAATAAGTTTGAGTCATGGAGGGAAGAAAGGAAGAAAAAAAGAAAGAAAGGGAAGGATGGAGGGTGGGAAGAAAGGAAGGAGAGAGGGAAGCAAGCTTGAGCAGCTTGCCTTAATTTTGAATTCTACCGTAGGATAAAGGACATGGAGAATTTACCCAAAGCCAGATGAATGGCTAGAAAATGAGAGCATTTACTGGCTGTTAGGTATAAAGTACCAAAAATTAATTTGCTGAAGGTCCTAAAATTTTAGTATATGATCTCCTATCTTTAAAAGCCATTTTTAATCTTCTGAATTATTGAAACAAATCAAATTCCCAAATTTAAAAGGGACATCAAAATATAGAATAAGAAATTTTTCAATCAATTGATTCTTTTTCTTTTTAACCTGTATTCTGTCATGATTTGTAGAACAAGGAATAAGATGATGAATATATCATCAATAATTTTATAAACTTCCAGATAGACTAAACTTCTGATCTTAACAGAATGTTCTGCCATCTGATCCTGTGATTATATATAATCTGCGCTTCTTTAACATGTTTTAAGTTTTATATCCAGGCTTGGTACCTTTGTAGTACTCAGTTCTCCCTTCTAGATTAAATGTGTCTTGTTCTTCAGTTAAATTGAAACCTTCCATTTTATCTGTAACTCCCACAGTATTTAGGAAAATGCCTTACATATGCAAAATCCTAAAAGAATGTATATTCAACTTGATAATGTCTTATCTATTTGGGGGAACATGTGTGTATAGGATGTGTGGTGTGTATATGTATAGTGTATAATGTAAATCTGTGTGCAGATGGAGCCAGAGGAGAATGCTAGATGTTCTCCTCCATAACTCTTCCTCATTGCTTCCTTGAGATAATCCTCACAAGAGGGGGAGCTGTCATTTTTCAGAGTAGCAGATTAGTGAGCTCTAGTGATCCTCCTGTCTCTGTCCCAGTCAAGAACTGTTTTACAGGCACATGTGTTCATGCCTGTCTTTTTACATGGGTGTGGGAAGATTATCCCCAGGCCCTCATGCTTGTGCAGCAAGGGCTTTTACACCAGCTAAGCCATCTCCTCAAGCTCATAATGTGTCGTCTAACAATATTTCATGTTTTCCAATTTACCAATGTGCAGTATATTTCTATATCTAATTACTATTAAACAATTTAAAAGCTTAATGGAGCTTCAAGTATAATCTCAATTATTTTCATTACCCTGCCCCCATTTAAATATTTCCTCTTTAGTCTGTTGTAAAGAAAAGAAATGAAGAGAAAGGAAGAAAGAAAGGAAGAAAGAAAGAAAGAAAGAAAGAAAGAAAGAAAGAAAGAAAGAAAGAAAGAGAGAAAGAAAGACAACCCATTGCTAAAATTTCACCAGAACAATCAGTTGGAGTCAAAAATCTACAAAAATTTTTTAAAGTGACAGCTGTTTCTCCTTTCTGTGTATGCATCTTATACTATCACTTGTGATTAAAAAATGTACAAAATACATTGTTAAATAAAGCAAATTCAAAAACATCCATAAATCATTATATAAATACAGTTAATGCATTAACTCTACAAGTATTTAAGATAAGTGATATCTACCTTAGAATGGATTTTCATTTTTATCATCCTTTAGTAGCATATAAAATTTCCTGAGCTATCTGAAGACTGCTAGTGCAGTTACCTTCTCATTGCTGGGACAAAGCACGCAACCAAGAACAACTGCTGGGAGGAAAGGATTTTATTTTGGCTTACAATCTCAAGGGGCAGTTTCATGATGGAAAAGATGGTAGAGCAGAGGCTTGACATTGCCTACTTGTTACAGCAGTTGGCAAACAGCAGCAAGAGAGTAAGCCAAACTCTGACAAAGGGGAGCAGTCTACCACATACCCAAGCCTACCCCCAGAAACACACCCCCTCCAGCAAGGCTTCACCTGCCAAATTGCCATCAGCTAGGTACAAAGCATTCAAAACATGAGTTTATAGTGGACATCTAATTCAAACAAAATTCACATTATATAAAATTTTTGGCTTGCACTTAATGTTTTTCTCTTCTTTATATTTCTGCTCCTATTTCCAATTAACAACCCACAGGGCATCTCATTTGCAGAATAGACTACAAGGAGATGTATTACTGATTATCATTGGCCAAGTGGGAAACATCTGAACACCAAACAAAATTACATGATATATTCAAGGTCATGAAGAAAGTCAGAATGAAATCTCTTACCTATTCTTTTTGTTATTTAGTGGGGTTTACTTCTTAGATTATTTTTGCCAACTTACATGCTCATGTCAAGTTACATGCTCTCTAAAAACATGATATGTATACATGGATATATTAAATACTACTTACAAAACCCTTAGACTTTGATTGAGCTTGAAAAAATGTTTGATTATCATGGTTAACATCCTCAGAGTTCTGAAGTTATATTTATTACAGTGCTCTCACAATCAGCAGTAGCCCATTGCAGTACATTCATTGTACAAGACATCACAAGAGCAACACATGAAATAGCCCCATATATTGGGTAGCACTCTGAGTTTCTGTTTAATGGAAATTTTTAAGCCTAGCAAAGACTTTTATAGCACTATCTTGTGTTAGTCATTATAGTGTATGCTCCATTTCTGCTCCCAAGTTCAGTTCCTGCTAACAAAATAGAAGATGAAACCTCTTTTGGGGGTCATTTGATCAAGACTTAAAGTCTTCTCAAATGCCTCTTCAAATGGAAGCTTTTTCAATGTTGACAGTATTGTTTCTTTGAAGTTCATAGCCCTGACAAGGGAAATCCATGAGAAAAACTTCTAGCAGTTGATAAAGGGACATAACGACAATTTAAAGTGGACTATAATTTGTTTTATTCTGTAAAAGAAACTGTGATGATAGAAAGTTAATGCCTACAATATTTGAGATGCAGACTTAAGCAAAGATCCTTCACTAGAAAATTCAATATTACAGGAGTCTTCAGTGCTTGTTGTTCAGTGAAAGGAAGCCATATGCAAAAGCTACATGAATCCTGTATGTTTCCAACCATACTGGGTCCTGGGAAAGGCCAGGATATGGAAGCAGTAAAAAGTAGAAGTCACCGGGGATTGCAGAGTATGTGGTAAGGAGAAATGGAAAGGTGAGGCAGAGGGATTTTCATACTAGTGAAAAGATTTTATTTGATAATATAAACAGTTGATATGTGGAACTATACATACTGGGAAAAACCTAAAGAACTATATGGAATTTTCACATGAACACAGTACTCCATAATAGACTGAAGGGGCATAAGGATTGAAGCAGAGAGACCAATTCAGACTTTCTTGCAGTAATTCAGACAACAGAAGGTGAAAGCAACAGGATTTGGAAGTAGGTCAAATGTGGGTTGAGAAAAAAAGAAGCATCAAGCTTGACACCAGAATTTTTGCTCTGAGTAACTGAAAGGATGAGCTGTTGTTCATCAGAGGAGAAGCCTGCAGAGGAGCCACAGAACAGAAACAGCAGGAGTTTCACCAGGACTATGACAGGCTTAGGCTGCCAAGTAGACATCAGAGTAGCAGTATGAGGAAACAACTTCAAGCCTCATTACAACTCTAAGATCCTCATCACAAAATTTACCAAGTTGTACACAGCTGATTCCAGGGCACGTTGGACAGAGGTAGCAGCTTAGAGAAGATTTCTCGTAACATTCCACTATAGCAATTTATGGCTGTGTCTTAAAAATAATAAATCAGTATACCCAGCTAAGATAGCTTCAAATAATGATGTATTTTTAATACAGTGTGTATTAGAGGAACAGAAGTAGTATGAAGAATATGTTTTTAAAAGATAATTTATTAGATGAGCTTACAAGATACTGGATGAGCAGTTCAACAGTAGCTGTATGCAGACTGGAAAGTCAGAGAACCCAGCAGTTGTTTGGTGAGTCTGTGAGGCTGGATTCAGGCTCATTTACAGTGTACTGAAAGGATGATAAAACTAACCAACAAGCAGCATGGGCAACAAAGCAAACCAAAAAGGACCGTGGCATGTTCCTGGAGCTTCCTTATATATAGTCCCTTACCAGAGAGACTGCCTACACCAGAGAAAGAATTTCCTCACTCAGCTAATCCTACCTGGAAGCACCCTCAACAGACCCACACAAGAAGTGCATCTCTCACTCCATTCCTAATATGATCAAATTGACAACAGAATTTGACCCTCACACAATAGAAAGAATACAACTTAATACTATTCTAATATTTGTCTTATTCCTTTTAGTCCAAGAATAAGTCATTTTAACAGTATAAACTCTTCCTTTAACTATTATTATATGTCTATTAAAACATGTAATATCTGCTGAATTAGAAAAATTTTTCACAAGGTGGTCACTGTGGCACTGCTGTAATCCTAGCACTATGAGGGCCAAGGCAGGGGGACTGGTACAAGTTCAAGGTCAGTCTGAGCTACACAGTGAGTACCAGGCCAGCCACGACTGTATAGTGACATATCCTGTGTTTTTGAACAACATACAATAGGGAAATAAGGAGATAATCCAGTCAGAAAAGTGCTTGACAC
Organism: Jaculus jaculus; assembly: GCF_020740685.1. NCBI lineage: Eukaryota > Metazoa > Chordata > Mammalia > Rodentia > Dipodidae > Jaculus > Jaculus jaculus. Next base: position 117,418,070 of record NC_059106.1, on the reverse strand, counting down.
ACAAGCATGAGGACCTGACTTCAGATCCCCAGCACCCATGTAAACACCTGTAATCTAAGCCTTGAGGAAGTGCAGAAAAGAGAATCCCTGGGACTTGGAGGCTAGCAAGTCTAGCAGAATTGGTGATCTCCAGGGTCAGTGAGAAACCCTGTCTGAAAAAATAAGATGGAGAATGATACAGAAACTTACCAAACTTCAGTCTCTGGCCTCCACAAGCATGATACATGTGCACACACACACACCTATATACCCATGCACCAACACACATGGGAACACATACACGTGCCAAAGAAAAAAGAGAAAAAAAAATCTCAAAGTGGTAGCTGACTCTAAACATTCTTTTATTTGGTAACTTGGAAGTAAACCTCACTGATTTTTCATTTTATGTTTCATTTTATCTGACTCAGTGGATAATTCCAACTTGGAGCTCAACATACTTTTTCCAGGCTGATTTAGTATGGTCCTGCTACCCTATCCATGCTCACAGGCACACACACAAAAGCTTGCACCTCACAGTAAAGAAACAGATTTATTCTGATTATTGCTTGAAGTGACATTCTATCCTCTGAATATTTTCTCTTGCTCTGAAAACATCTGACTTTTACATTTTAAGAATAATAGCAACCAATTGGAAGTGGTACACACCTGTATTCCTACCAAGTAGCAGAAGCAGGAGAATTGCCACAAGTTTAAGGCCTACCTGGACTAAATACAACATGAATTCCAGGCTTGTGTGAGGTTTCCTAATAGAGTTTGGTTTAGTGAGTTTTTAAACAATAGCTTGTGAGGGATACGTTCTTTTTTAATATGTTATTTTATTTATTTATTTACTTGACAAAGAGAGAGAGAGAAAGATGTAAAGAGAATGGTCACACCAGTACCTCCAGCCACTGCTAAATAATCAATGTATTGTAATTTATCCATCTAGTATTATTTTAGAATGAGAGTGAATTGGCATGCCAGGGCCTCAACTACTGAAATTGAAATGCAGATGCTTGTGCCACCTGGTGGACATGTGCAACCTTGCACTTACCTGACCTTTGTGTACAAGGACTACTGTGGAAGGCTCTCTGCTTGGGAAGAAAGTTTTCCCCAAGCTACTCAGCCCAGCTGAGGAGCAAAATTAGAAAATCCAGAGAATGATGTCACTGGTAATAGATGTTGGATAAGAACTGCAGATGTTTGATGTTTACCTGATGGTTACTGATTTTGCATTGGTCTACTCTCTCCTTGTTATGTCTGCAGTGGGAATGTTTACTCTGTGCCATTATGTGTTGGATGTAAATTATTTTGATTTTACAGGACTCAAAATTAAGAGACAGCAATGTTAAAATTGGTAAAACTTATGGAGACCTTACAAGTTGGACTAACTGCAGGTCAGAGTGTGAGATGGTCATGAGTATCTTGTGGCAAGGGATGAAATGTTGTAGTTGGAACATATGGCCCTGTAAACTCAGGCTTTAATTCTGAGTTTCCAGTGGGCAGATCTCTACTAGGGAAGAAGTGTCATGAGGGTGGATACTGAAGTCCAGCCCTAAGGTGTGTTTGGAGGCAAATCTGAGACCAGCCTAAGATATGTGGGGAGCAGTTTGAGCTCTGGCTGTTGGTGCTTGCTGGTAGTGCTGGCTGTTGGGGATGTCTCTGATTTTATCGATGAAAGAGAGCCAGGTATTCCCCTGGACTCTGCAAGCCTGAAATAAATCCCTTCCTCCCATAAATTTCTTCTCATTGGATGTTTGTCCCAGCAGCATGAAGCTGAATACAACACCATAAATCCAAATGCACCAAGTGGTATATGCATCTGGAGTTCATTTGCAATGACAGAAGGCCCTTAAGTGCCCATATTCATTTTCAGTCAGTCAGTCAGTCAGTCAGTCTCTTTCTCTTTCTCCTCCTCCCCCCCCTCCCTCCCTCCCTCCCTCCCTCCCCCCCCCTCTCTGTCAAATAAGTATATTTTTTTAAAAAGAATCACAGCAACACCATTCCTATCTAACTAACTAACTCTGTGACCTTCAAAAGCCCACCAATCCTCTTTGCACCTGTAATTTTTTACCCGGAAAAATGAGAAGCATACATTAGAATAGTGGCTCATTACATTTTTATAAGACTTGGATCTTTTGAGAAACCTATAAGGACAATGGATCTTCTCTACCAAAAATCCCATGCAAAGTCATGAAAAGTAGTAAGTTTGCAAGTTTCATAAGGTCATGAAAGTACTTTACTGAGTATAATGGTTATATGATATTAAAACATCTATGAAACAATTTCTGACTTTTAATGGTAATAAGATAATTCACTCAAGATAATCTATCCATGTTTAATAATAAAGAAAATACAGTTTCCAAACAGAAATGAAAACAATTTCTAGATATCTGAACTACTAAAGTTCAAGGTCTTTTTAACTCTTCAGACTCATTTACTTCAGGTAGGGATGGAGTTGCTTCAGTGTAGCCTTTCTTGACAAGCCAACCCTGATGGGTCTGCTACATGTCTTAAGAGGTTGTACTCTGGAAATGCCATGTGAAAAACAGCTGCCTGAAATCAGAGAACAATAAAAGCTACATGAAGGAGCAAAGTCTAATCATAAAACTAACAACATTTGCTGGACATTTAATGAGCAGTTTAAATGAATGCACTGGAACCTTAAATGCATTATTGTATTTAATCCTATAATCAGTTTTAGAACATGAAATATAGGCATAGGAGAGTGGTTTGTCAAATATACAATGATAATTTAATAAAATCAGCATTGCAATAAGGTGGTATGACTGTAGAATAGAAAAAAAAACCTAAAGATTTAAAGCCAATGTGGCATTATGTTTTAAACACATTTTTCAATTCTAACCATTTTGTTAATTGTTGTAGGCTTCTTTTCTATGTGGATTTCTAATAGAAATTACTGTTTAAACTTTAACTCAGGTGTATTTCATCTGTAATACAATTCCTTTCTTTCAGGGAAGAAGACACTACCTATTCACTTTTGATCTCCCAAGGATGCCATTTAAAGCTAATTTATAATAAGAAAAAAAGAAAGGGCTATGTCTGAGGCAAGAATGAAGATACTGCACACAGCTTCCTACCAATGATGAAAAGCTAGAAAATATTAGAAAAACAATATGCCACTGAAGATATTTGGTAATTATATTTTTACCTATAATCTAATTTTGATATAATTCTGTTTGATAAATTTTTGCATATAACTTTATCTAGTTTCTTAATTGCAATTCTCTTCCTGCCCACACTCATTTGTACCAAATATTAAGAAGAATATCAGACATATTCTATTTTGTGCTGATTGAAAGCCTCTTGAGAAATGATTATAGACAATTGTTTGATTTTTATAATTTTTTCTTTGATAGTAAGTAAAAATATAATTATCATAGTCAAAACCTATGTCACATACTTAAATAATAGTAAACTATTTAAATATTTGAAATAAAATATTTATATAAAGAGGCTCATCAAAGCAAAAAGTGAAAAGTAAAAAGCATAATTGAGAGTGACATCCCAAAAATGAAATTCAACTTGGAAATTCTTTTTTGTGTGTTTGGCTAATTAATGTTGCATGTTATATATTCCACATTGACAACACCTCATATCACAATTGTCATACCTCAATGCAATTATTTAAGCAAAGTTCTGCAAGGTGCATTTTGAAAGGTGTACTATTTTTTTTTAATTTTTATTTGTTTATTTGAGAGCGACAGACACAGAGAGAAAGACAGGTATAGGGAGAGAGAGAGAATGGGCACGCCAGGGCTTCCAGCCTCTGCAAACGAACTCCAGACGCGTGCGCCCCCTTGTGCATCTGGCTAACGTGGGACCTGGGGAACCGAGCCTCGAACCGGGGTCCTTAGGCTTCACAGGCAAGCGCTTAACCGCTAAGCCATCTCTCCAGCCCGAGAGGTGTACTATTTTGTTATAATCTAATGTTTAGCTAGTTTATTTTAATGGAATTATACCAGTAAATTATCAGTACTTACTAAAGTAGAAAAATTTTGTATTTATTTTCTATCAACTAATGTATATTTTGTCATGATAGAGGTATAAAAATATGGAAACTGCCGGGTGTGGTGGTGCATGTCTTTAATCCCAGCACTTGGGAGGCAGAGGTAGGAGGATCACTATGAGTTTGAGGCCACCCTGAGACTACATAGGGAATTCCAGGCCAGCCTAAGCTAGAGTGAGACCCTACCTTGAAAAACAACAACAACAACACAAAAAAAAATTTAAAAATACAAAATAAAATAGGCAAAAAAATATTATAACCATATTCAACGATACGATAGAAAGCAACCAAGGATCTTACCTCCCTTCATTAAACAATTATATATTTCTTCCTTGCACTCATCAATGCAAAAAGCACGTCTTTTAGGTAGTTTCTTAAAATCTGAAAATAAAATTGAAGCATTAAAGCAAAAACTAATTTTATGTACAAATGTTAACACTATTAATTTGTTATGTTTTCAAAAACACTTCCTTCAATTGTTTGCTACTATTTAAAAATGAATGAAGTAGTACTCCCCACAGTGCCTTTTAAAACTTAACCACCAGTTTCCTTCAACTTCAGTGATTTATTAGCATTTGAATAGAACTTTGTGGGAAAATAGTATATATTAGCAAAGAAGTGCTCTTCTAAGTTTTTAAAAATACAATTATATATTTGTCCTGATTTTTTAAAGCAGTAACATTTTATCTTAAGAAAAACTTTAAAATGAATTGCATACCTTCCTTGGAAGTAGCATGGAGTAATTCCTCCTCCGGTCCTGCTGGATAACAGTACTCATTGGTAGCTTCCTGTTCTCCATTATTGGGTACTGCTTTCCACTTAAACAAGCTTTGATGCTTTTTATGCATATTAGAACCTGCTTTCATGTCACAAGACAAAGAAGATATATATATTGTGTTAGTTTCAGCCACTTTCAGATCTTTTTGGCTTGCTACTTTTGCCTTTTCACTATCATTACTTGCTCCCAAGTAATTTTCTTTCCTGTTGTATATTGCCACACTGCTTAGCATTTCATTTTCCTTACTAATTTCGTGAAACATACGGAGCTCTTCAAGTACTAAATCAAACTTACTCTTCATCTGGAAATCTTTTGCTATTGTCAAAGCTTCTGTTGATAAACACTCAGCAGTTAAGTCTTGAAAACGTTCATTGTTCTCTTCACTTGAATCACTTTCAAATTGACAATTAACATACAATATAGAGTCATTCTTTGGATAAAAATACTTTGAATTAGCTAATTCACACTCGTGCAAAATACTCTTATCCTCATTTCCGTCAGCTCCATTATTTTTATTAGCAGGTTGAGTTTCTTCAACACTGGCTTTCTTACTCAGTAATGAAATTGACTGAACAGAATATGTGCCATCCATTGAAGGAAAACTATCCTTCTCTTCTTTTTCCATCTTGTTATCCTTACGAAGTTGACAACTATTTGTTAAACCTTGTGCTTTGGCTTTTACATCTTTCTCCCAAATAAAGTCATATGTTTTCTCTTCTATTTCACTTGATAAGCTCTCACAACTTGACTCCTGAGTTACAGTCATGGCTTTCATTTGTTCATGTGTTGTGTTTTGACTTGAAGACATCACCCATTTCTTAACACTGAAGACATCTTCAAATACAAACTTAAAATTGAAGTGACTGGTCTTATTCTTTTGTTTTCTTTTGGTACATGAATCATGATCATTCATGTTTATTTCATTAATATGCCTATGACTGTTCTGTGTAAACTCGGGACCAGACTTTACATGTGTATTAACAATATTAAAACTATAGGGAGACCAATTTTCCACATCCACAAATTGTTCAGGATGACTTGAATTCTCATAACTAGATTCTCTTGTCAAAGTACTTTCTTCTATATTATCAAAATCCATTAAAATAGGAAAAAATTTATATGTTTCAAAAATTTCAAAACTTTTATTTTTAGTTGTTACACTGAAGGAATTGATGTTTTGTTTCTTAGACTTGTCAAGTGCTTGTCCAGTATTTAATAGCTTTCTCTTCCTTGAGTTAGGTTTTAGATTATTTTCAAATAGTCTTGAAAAAGTTAAAATACTTTTTAGACATACAGTATGACTTTCCATTAAAATATTTTCTAGATAATTTTGGACTATCCATTTGAAAATGGAACTCTCTTGTAATTCACAGTCATTTTCAGTTCTTAAAAAACAACTGAAGTTCTTGAGCAAAATAATTATATAAACATTCACAACTGTATGTAAATATTCTAACACGCTAGTTTGTAAATATTTGCCACTCTTTATATTGACATTCATATTCCTGGTTATTAAATTTTGAACACCAATTTGCTTTTCACATTTTAACTTCTTAAACCAGGTTAAAACACTGCTATCTTTTTTATTTCCTAAAATACTTCTAAGGAAATAATAAATTTCTGTAATAAGACTTTGAAAATGTTTTCTTAAATGAAAGTATCTCAACTGTAGCATATTGTCATTTTGTCCCTTATCATTTAACTGAACTATTATTAAATTTTGGAGGTTACTCAAAGTTCCTATCATCTGAAGTTTCGATTGCTGTTTATGCATACTTATGCTTGTTCTTTGATAATCTTCCTTGTTTAAATGGTCTCCTCCTTGTAGTTGTACCAAATTCAAATTTTCTGTGAGTTTTTTCATATTTTCACAATTAGTCTTAACATTTTCCATAATCCAACAATCTTTCCTCTTTCTTTGCAAGATTGGGTGAACGTTATTGTCCCAGTTTTGAGATTTTCCCAACCTAGTAGGTATGTAACTGTATGAGTTCATTTCTGCCTCTTCCCAATTGTCATTTTCTATGGTTAAAATGAAATTCTTTTTAAAGTCTCTGACATTATATTTGATACCATTGTGGTGATAGTAGTTTATACTGATCAAGCCTCTTTTTGCCTCAAAATTATTTTGGTTGTTGAGTGGCTGATTACTTTCATAAGAGTCAGAAAAATCATTTTCTACAACTACAATTTTTTTATCATCCTGTAACTTTCGCTTCTTAGCATCAGGTCTATTTTGGGACCAGTAAATGTTTGTGAAATCCCTAACATATGCCACAAATTTGTCATTCCTTTTCTTTGCTATTTCCTTTAAATAGACAAAGGACACGTTGCTATTTAAATCTTCTGGAAAGTGAGGGATGGTTATTGTGATGCTATCTCTAAAATAGCTGGGTTTGGAGGTTTCCAAGTTCCGCGGGTTTTCAAACTTTGACACTTTTAGCACAGACGGTGAAACGCTCTTTTCTTTCTCACTTGACGGCATAACACGGTCGGCTTTGCTCGCGCCGTTGACCCCGTGAGGGGCCGCCTGCCCCTCTTCACAGCAGAGAGCGGCCCCCAGGGACACGGCCGGGGCCAGTCCGTCGCGCGCTCGCCGCTCTTCAGAACGTTCCGGAGCCCTGGAGCAGCCTGCCCGTTCAGGGGGCCGAGGCTGCCCGCAGCTACGCGTCTGGCCTCGGGGAGGAGCGCTGGGGTCGGCCCAGGCTGGGCTGCCCGTGCTCGGGGCAGGGGGCTGAGGGAGCGCCACGTCCTCCGGGACGAGGGACGGCGCGCCGGGGACCAGCATGTCTACCTGAGGCGGCCACCGCCCCGCCGCGCCCACGCCTCCAGGCTCGTCCAAGCGAGGCCGCTTGCTCCGGGGCGGCGGGGAGTCTGCGTGGGCGGGAGACCCTCCTGACGGAAGACGTCCTGCAGGGGCCGCGGACTGCGGCGAGGGGCGCCTCAACGCCATAGCGGCCCACGAGCGGATCTGTCCGAGGTCCTGGCCGAGCTCCAAGCCCTTTATAGGGTGCGTGAGCGCTCGGCCCCGCCCCCGCCCCCGCCCCGCCAGGCCCCGCCCCGCCCGAAGCCCCGCCCCCACCTGGCCTGTGCCTGGCCGTTAGCGTCTATTTTTGGAGCCTTTTCTCACGTCCGCAACTGTGTGCGTGTTCTAACGGTCTCGCGCCCTCTGTGCCGCAGAACGCAAGGGAAAGGGCAGAACGTGTCGCCCGTCGAAACTGCTGTTTTCAACATTCTAAACGTCTGCGTCCCAGGGGAGGGTTTCTCCTCAGGTAACCTCGTGTGTATGTCTCACCAGACCTAACCGCCCTGCGACTGCAAAGAAATTTCAAAATTGTCCCGGGGTCCACTGAGATCTCAGCCCACTTAAAAAACAAAACAGTACGTTGCAGAGAAGGCACTTGTACCTAAAGAGCTGGAGATTGGAGGGAAAAGTGTGTGGTAGTACCTGGAAGGTATTCTCCACTAACATTGAAAATAAATTTTCTACCTACTGTAAGGTTTTCTTCCGAAATATTGTACATACAATTGCTTAGAAATAAATATTATGTTTGAATCCCTCCATTTTGTATAAGTGTAAATAATCCAGTTATGGTTCATACTTAAGCATGGATTTTTAAATACTTCTTCGTTTGTCCTTTGAGAATCATTCATGACTTACACTCAATGTGAACTTCTGTAAAGAAGAAAATCATCTTTAGAATGTATACTTTATATACATTTATTAAGAAACATGTAGTCACCATATATACTCAAGTTGAATTCTGAAATCAGGATGCCTGATGAACATTATTGTCATGCTCAGAAAATTTTAGGAAAATAAAACATACTTTGAAACAACCTTCAAGAGGATAGAGACTTTTAAATCACTCAAAAATAATCTTAGAGGTTCTTTAAAGGTGTGTTTTATTTTCTTAAATTGCAATGAGCATGACAATAACATTCAATAGGCATCCTCACTTCAGAATTCACTGTGTCTTATGACTAGTACTAGTTTCAGTAATAAGATATTCATCAACCTCATATCTTAAATATATTATTCCAGTTCCAGGCATTTGACATTACTTTAATATATAAATTCCTTCAGAGAAATGTTTACTTAACTTGTAGAAAGCCTTTTAGCCTAAGCATTTAACACTATAAGAACATGACAGTGGTTTAGATTATATACATCAGTGAGTTTTCAAGGTGCTATTTGTACATCTTATGTCTTTCTATCCCAGGCTTTCCACAAATACACATTCTGTTCTAACACAATCTCTTCTATACTTGTGATCAGCCCATAGGGTCTGGCTTACATAGCTAAGGAAGATACAATGGGTGCACTATCCTAATATCAGGAGCAGTGATTTTTATGTAAATACCATTGCTTTATGATTTCTAAGTTGATATGTAACTTGGTGTGTATTTCTTCATCTTTTTTGTTTGCCCAAGAACACACTTTTTTCTAAACGTTCTTTCACACCATCATTTAACTACATGTTGTTTAAAGACTAGAGTACAAATAAAATATAAATGTGTTAAGACATGATTCAGAAATTGAAAACTATATCCAAGGCACTACCGGGTGTGCAGAAATGTATAGTATTTTTGTCTCACTATTTCCACCCTGCAGAAGTATAAAACAATCAAGAATGCCCCATCTACCCCCCAAAAAAGGATGCCTATTTTTGTTTTATCTATTTAAACATTACATTAATGACCACAGCCACTTCAAATTGTGCCTTTTGAAGCTTCTACTTGCATAGTTTTCCTTTAGTTGTTTAGGTTCTACCTTGAAAATTGACTGGCTTTAGTTAAAAATACAAAAACTTGCATCTTCAACTCATCCCATTCAACATATAAATGAGTCTTGTTTAATTTTCACTCATACTTCAAAGTTCACTTCAAATGTCACACTTCTCTGTGTCACTTTACCTGCCAGTCCTTTGAAAGCACTTGCCTCCTTTAATAATAGTAAACAGACATAAGTACAGCACCTGTTTAATTCATCTTATGTTGGCATCTTATTATAGCTTAGACCTGAAAAAGTAAAAGAACGATTGAGTTTATGAAATAAGCTCCATAGTGAAGCTTTGCCACCAGTGCCTACTAGAGTTGCTGAGAGTTCATTCCATGTTGGGATGCCTAGTGTCAGTGCTCCCAACGTGGTATGCCAAACCCTCATAATGAAGTCCTCCTACCTTATTCTGCTTTGTCTTTTAACCATTTACACCAGAATGTTTATTTTCTTATCTTTAATTCCATGCACCTTTTCCTGGTAAATTCCTGTTGTATCCTAAATGATCCCACCCAAAATCACCTGTACTGTTCCAAGCATCTCCACCTCTTTCATGTTGTACTAAACCCCTCTGCAAGGGTAACCTGCATCCTCAGTAGTGTTTCTATAGTACTTTATTTTCTAACTGGACAACTTCACACCTTCTTTATCATATATATGCCCTCTACACTATGTGAATCAAGATAAAGATTGATTCTTCTTTTATTTGAAAGAGAGAGAGAGAAAGCAAATTGGCACACCAGGACCTCAGCCACTATAACCAAACTCCAGATGCTTGCACCATCTAGTGGGAATATGCAACTTTGTGCATATGGCTAATGTGGGATCTGAAGAGTAGAACATGGGTCCTTACACTTTGCAGGCAGGTGCCTTAACTGCCAAGCCATCTCTCCAGCCCAAGATTGATTCAATTTATATAGCCTCTGGACCTCCATCAAGTCCCTCAATGAGAACATAAAATGGCACTCCTGTCAATATACCTTCTAATTCAAATGGATTTTGTGATGCCTTAAAAGCACCTTATATTCTCCCTTTTATTTTACTTGGGTTTTCTTTTTCAAGGCAGATATTTGCTTTTAGTGATGATATCAAAACATGATTAACATGAAAACTATGCTGAGCCATTAAAAGTCGCAAATTATCTTTAAATATTAGTGGCCTGGAGGCTTGGGAAATTAGCTCAAATGTGTTTGCAAACCCTGCTGGCCTAAGGTCAATTCCTCAGGCACATGCATAAAGCCCACATAAATAGCATTTGTTTGTAGCAGCAAGAGCCCCCTGGCATGTCCATTCACATACACACATGCATGAAAATAATTAATAATTTAAATATGTATACTAGCATCATTTAAATTTCATAATTAGACCATATATGTGACAGGTCAATTTTTTCTTTTGTACTTATTTTTTATGTGTGTGTATGGGTGTGTGTATATGTGTGTGCATGTTCATATTTGTACAGGAGCACAAGTGTGTGTGAGTGTACTGCACATTTGTGTTAATGCATGTTGAAGTATCTTCCTCTATTGCTCACCTCCATGTTTTTTGAGACAGGGTCTCTCACTGATCCTAGAGTTCACTGATTCATCCAGACTTGCTACCCAGTTTCTGTTTGTGCAGTGCTAAGATTACAGACATATGCCATTACTCCAGCATTTTACTTGAGTGGCAGGGATTTGAATTCAGGTCCTCATGCTGGCCTTGTAACCTCTTTACCCACTGAGCCAGCTCCCCAGATCCCTTGTACTACTTTTACTAAATCGTTCAAGTGGCCAACAAATATGCTAAACCTAAAACTTTGCTTCAGACTGAAAAGTTAAAATATATTTGAAACACAATAAAAAATATTTCAGTCAAACAAAAAAGTTAGAGAGGGAAATATTACTAAAAACATTTAAAATACATATGGCTCTTAATAACACAAGTAGCTGTTTTATATACATCAATGAAAAGCACTGATAGGAAATAAAATTAAAAATCTTCACATGCAATTGGCCTTTCAGGAAAGCAATAATAGAAACTTATAAATATTTTTCTAAATGAAACAATAGATATGCAAATGATTTAAACCATAAACTGCCTCCTCATGCTGTTTTACTAGATCCATTATTGTCAACCCAATTTCTTAAATTAGAAATTCTTAGTGTTATTCTAACCTTTTCTCTTTTTTACTATAGTTCTCCAACATCCACGCCCTCTTTATAAATTCATTAAACATTATTTATTCTATACCAAACATGGCCCTGAAAACAATCTTTTTATAATAGTTCAGCTTTATTTCAAGATCTCATTATTCTTTTCTGAGAATCCTGTAACAAAATAATCTTAATTTTACTAGTTTCTCCTCAACTGTTCAACATTGATACAAGAATATTCTTCTTAATAATATTTGAATCATTTTGTTATTTCCTTAGTATAGAATTTCTTTGGAATCTTTGATGATTACAGACTAAAATGCAATTCTAATTTGGCATATATAAGGTTTCTCCATGATTGGGCTCCAACCTGAATTTTTACTTTCCATGTCTCCTCACACAGTACACCTCGCTCCCCTGCAGTATTCCATCCCTTCAGTATGTAAGGTCATTCCTTGAAATATAAGGTATTCCAAGCCAGGCATGGTAGCACACGCCTTTAATCCCAGCACTCAGGAGGCAGAGGTAGGAGGATTGCCATGAGTTCAAGGCCACCCTGAGACTCCATAGTGAATTCCAGGTCAGCCTGGGCTTGAGACCCTACCTCGACAAACCCCCTCCAGCAAAAAAAGAAAAGAAATACAAGGTAGGTATTCCTTGAACAGATTAGGGCTCTGCATAATTTCAATCTTGGGTAGGAAGTAGATTGTTTGCTTAAAATAATGGCAGATTTTATTCAGCCTTCTGCAATGATTCCAAAGTTTACAATTGTCTTGTATCTTTAGACACCTACTGTTCTCACTGATATCCATCCTTTTTTACCTCTAAATCTTACCTAATTAATTATAGTTTCTACATGCTTAGCTAGTTAAAAATAACCTTTTCCTGAGCCCAAGGTATTGAAAAGCCAAGTAAGAACATTTAGCTATTAATAGATTACAGTATCAATTTAAAACTGTCACTGAAATAAAAGCAAACACAAATTTTATTAAAATTCTGGAAATTATGATAAATATCCCTTTAAAAAATAATTATGACCCTTTTTGATGAATTTATCTGCCTGATGTTGGAGGCCTGCCCCCCCTCCTCTCTCCTGCTCCTTCTCTCTCAAATAAATATAATAATAAATAAATGTTTGAAATGAAAGAATATTTATCTCTTTTAAACATCAAATTTATGCTTATTTAGATAGCTTTCTCCTTTTGTACAGTTTTGTGAACTTTTTTCTGAGATTTGTCACTTTGTTTTGATTAGTTGTACAATAAGCATTTAGACCGACAATACAAGTTCATATAATAATCATTCACTTTGTATTTTAAGAAATTACATAAATTTACATGAAACAAAAATATATTTAACAGGAAAACTATACTGAACCTATTTTTGATTCTTAAAATAGCAAGGAATAGTAGCTAAGTGAGTAAAGTCTGGAATCAAACTGAGTTTGAGTCTATGGTTTACTTTTAATTTTTCTGGATATATAGTGCTATAAAATTATTAAGCTTTTTATTAATTCCTATAAGTGGAAATTATAAACTCCCCACAAATGGTTGTGTGACTTAAAGGAAATAAACAATATAACACACTGAGAAGTTTTGGGTGCCTAAATCAGTGTTCATTAAAATGGTTTTCCTTGTGTTGTTTTCCATTTTGTCCGCTGTGATAGTTATTCTCAAACTCACATTATGCAGAGATGGTTCAGGGAGAGTCAGATGAGTACATTGCCAGCATCTCTTCCCAACCAGGCATTTGAGTGACTTCTGTAGGCAAGTTACAGTGGGCCCTGATGGAAGTATTGACATTACTCATATGAGCAAATGTTAAAGATCAGATAGTTTCTTTCTTTTCTTCTAGGAATTCAGTTGTTAAACAGTTGCCAGCACTACACCAAATTCCATCTTACAGAATTTCAGCTACATTTTTATATAAATCAAGTTTCACATCAGGCTTCAGCTGTAGAAAGCCAAGCACTTTGTCATAGTCTATCTGGCTACTATCAAAGATCTGTGATCCAAATGACTGTTTTAATGTCAGGGCATAGGTGAAAGTTTATTTAAAAAAGAATAGCTCATTAGTTTGTTTGTATCTCATGTTGATGGATTTTATTTTTCCCTGGTTTTAGTTGCCTTCTGTAAAAGAGAAAATATATTCTCCAGTGGAGAGTGAGAGCTACGTAGGTTAAAGGGGAATAAGCATAATTAATTAAGAGATATTGTGATGGGGGTAGCCTCTCTTTTAGCCAAAGACTAGTTGGGGCTTCTTACTGGAGTCCATGACCCTCATCTCCATAGAATACTGGCTTGGTTCCCAGTACCAGCCCTGAGTTACTTTCCATTGTGGGTCTCTTATCCAATCATAGCGGTATTGGTTACCTGCCTAGGCTGAGTACCACTATTGCACAGGTGTGTACATCTTGTCTGCCTGGTTGATTTTGTATAGCACAATTCCCTGCTTATTCACAACATTGGTGGGTATCCAGCATTATGAGGGCTAGCCCTCAGGGAGCTGGCTTTCTCCCAGATTCCAGAATGATCTCTCAATACTCTTCTGTGTCTTTCAGCAACTCATGGTATCTTCGGCAATGGGGTCTTGCCTCTTACCTAATGCTTCTCCTTGTTTGGGGGAATGCATAGGTCTTTCAAACCAACAATCTCCCTGTGGGGTTTAACACATTTTTTGGCATTAGGAGTTGTTACACTCTCCTGGGCCCTTTTGACCAATCTCCTCACACTGCTATTTGGGATTATATATTTTAGTCTGCTATGCAAGAGAAAGGTTTCTATGGCACCAATTTATGTTGGCTTTAGTTTTGAGTATATCTACCCTCACCTACCCTTTCCCCTCTCCCCAAACCCTTCCCTCCTTATTATCTGTTCCTCAAGTTGCCTGTCAGGTATGCCTGCCACACAGGCTGTTCCAGGTTAGGAACCATTTGGGAGAGACAACATGTGTGCTTGTCTTTCTCTGTGTGAGTTTTAGTATTTTTTTTCTAAGTTCCTCCATTTTCCTACAAGTTTCATTATTTCATTTGTTATTAGTGCTGTAATAAAAACTGTTTATGCTTTTATTATGTTTCCAACTATTTATATGTACCACATCTTCATTAACCATTCAGCTGTTGATGGGCATCTGGGCTGAGTCCAAATCCTAGTAGCAGCTACAAACATGGCTGAGAAAATAGATTTATGGCAAAGAGTAGAGTTTTAGGGTATATGCCAAGAAGTGGTATTGCTGGGTAAAATGGTAGTTCTATTTTCAGCTTTTTGAGGAGTCCCTATGCTGATTTTCATACTGGTTGTACAGAAATCTGCTATAATACTTAAGAAATTTTACATTGGTTAGTTGTCTGTATATTATCTGTTACAGTACATCATTAGATCTTGGAGTGTTAGAATGGTCAATTTATCTACCTTTATATTTCCAGTATTTAGTATGATCCAGTATTTAGTATGAGACCTTCAACACAATAAATAACATTATTTGACTTGTTCATTTAAGTGTTCATACATGTGCATAATGTATTTTGATATTTCTTTCCTGTTACTTTCTCTTGTCACCTGTCCCCTCCCCTTCCATTGACTCCCTTTTTAACCAGTTGACTCCCTTTTCAACTAGTCCCCATTCTATTTTGATATATTTGGCTTTTGGCATTTTTTTTTTTAATTTTTTGCCTTCTTCCACCATCCAGAACAAAATGTTGATGATATCAATATTGTACAGGTCTTTTACAGGTAACAATAGTTGTGATGATGTCATAAATACAATGGTCACTTCATTTCTGAAGACAGTGTTCCATAGCATTTTCCTCTATTGTCTGACTTTCATTCTTTCTGCCCTCTCTTTTGCAATGTTCCCCTGAGTCTTAAAGGGACTGATAGAGATGTTTCATTTAGTGCTGAACATATAGCAGTCACTCATTCTCAGTACTTTGATCAGTTTTGTGTCTACTCAGTGGTCACACCCACCCCCCAAAAAAGAACTTTTTCTGTCTAAAGGTAAAAGCAGCATTAATCTAAATTAAGTAAATTAGTAAGTCTAGTCAACCAATCACACAACTCATGTAGCTTTGCTATTGTTATTAGTTTTATTTAACTTTATAAATGAACAATAATATGGTCATTTTGAAACAAAGCAATTTTATCCTAGAGAAATATTCATATATCGGACATTCAGAAAGTTCTTAGGGCATGAATATCAACAATATGTTAAAGAAGCCATACAATTTAATCTGCTATTTTATCTCATTTTCCAACCAAATTACAATTACTGTTTTCAAGATCCTAATACTACTATAATTTACACAATAGGAACTCAGTATGGTCTAAAGTCAATAAATGCTTATAAAACACATAATTCACTATAATTCTAAAACTTTTCTGAAAAAAGAGTTTACTTTAAAAAATATGGATGATTGGAAAGGTGTTAATTAATTTTAATTTCAAACTATTGTTAATTTTATTACAATATTGTTGATTTTAAAAATCTGTCAAAAATCCTAGTAAATCTTGTATTTTTTTCTTCTGGCATTTTCCTGCCTACATTATTTTGTTTTTTATTCATTCCCTTCCCCAATGGCATTACCCTATCCTCTCTACTTTTGCTTGGTCCCTTACCTCCCCAAATATTCCCCCCTTCTGCTTCCATGTCACATGAATATCTTTCTTTGTTCCTCCCTACTAGCCCCCTAAGATTTCTTCTTCCCTCTCATGCTTCTTTCTACTTGTAACACAAACACACATACACACATACACTTACACACACACACACACACACACACACTTAAATCTAGAAGCTGTATGAGAGAAAACTTGTAGTATTTGTTCTCCTGATAATTTTTCATTGTACCTTAATTTCATTTTTATTTTCAAGTGGATAAAATTGCACTGTGTATATGTGCCACAGTTTCTTTATCCACTCATCTGTTGATTTCCTGGGATATATTAACCAGAATCTATATTAGTTTTAGTATTGGTTCTATGATCAATGTACCTGGTGTACACAGCTTCACATTGTTGGGATGAACATCTAAACTAGACAATTTATAGGAGGAAGGGTTTTATTTCAACTTTGCAGATCCAAGGGGAAGTACCATATATGACAGAAGAAGCTGCTTCCATAAAACCAAGCAGAGAGAAAACTTCAGCAAACAAAACACCAGCACCAGCACCAGCACACACACACATCAAAATGCAGCAGCAGGGAGCCAGGCAGAGCTCTAATCTCTCTGCATACCTTTGAGATAGAAATTAGATCTGTCCCCAAACACATTTTAGGCCTGAATCCCAGGATTCACTCCCCAGTGACACCTCCTCCAGCCAGGAGGCAGTAGACCCAAGTTACAAGCTTTAATAAAACACCTGAGTCTATGGGTACATTCAAACTACCACAGTACCTAATCTGCAATGTGGCAGTTTGAATGGATGGCCCCCAACATATTTAGGAGTTTATTAAAGATTGTGATTTAGATCTGCAGCCTACTGGATGGAAGAGGTATCAGTGTGGGCAGACTCTAAGGTCCAGCCCTAAAGCAGATCTAAATTCCAACCTAAGATATGCAAAGTACCTGAGTTTTGCCTGGGTTCCCGAAGTGTGCTTGCTTTTCTCTCTGCTTGGATCTGTGAAGGTGGTGGTGGGGGGTGGGGAGGGCAACTTCAGCTATTATGGAACTTCCTCAAGATCTGTAAACTTCAAACAATTTCCCTGCCTCCCATAACCTGTGTCTGGTTTGGAGGTTCATCCCTGCAACCTGAGGCTGTCTACTACAATAGACAACAGGAAAAGTCTCTAAAAAAATTATTTTAAATGAGCTCAAAACTCAAATCATGAATTTAATTCAGTTTTAAATTGGAAGCAACTGGCTTCATGTCATCTTATATAAATATTAATATTATTAACTTACTATCCATTATAGCATTAAATGTTCATAAATGTTTGCTAGGTTAGGATAGCTGTGATTTTTCTTTTTTGGATGTACTGAGTTTGTTGATATGCCATATTAAGTGAAAAATATTTGTTATTATTAGTTTTCTGAGACCACACAAAAGATTATTTATTGCCGATTACCACAAAAATGGAACAGCAATAGTTGATGTATTTTTCATCAAAATATAAAATCATAGCATAAAAATACTCAAAAGTACAGCAAAGGGAACTGAGAGGGAATCCAGTACCTTCCCAGCTATCACTCATAATGCTGTGAGAGCTGCTGGAGGGTAATAGCCACCAAACAGAGTAAATAAGCAGGAGATTCCACCAGGTACAAAATCAACCAGCCTGGCAAGAAGCACACACTTGTGCAATACTGGCACCCAGCTGATGTGGGTAATCAGCTGCTCACAGACTGGACATGAGACATGCTCAATGGAGGAGATCTCATATCTGGCTCTGGGAGCCACGCCAAATCCCCTAGGACAGAAAACCAGTTCCAGAGAGATGCCCTCCCCCCACCACCAGAAACTGACAGATACTGCTTGGTCCCCACAATCAATACAAATAACCCCATCCAGAATAACCTTCAGCAGAATTGGGGCTGGGGAGAAGGAATATAAGATTTTTATATCAAAAAAAATTTTTTAAGTGCAGCAAAAGAAAAATGCGAACCACATTGTGAACTACAGCTGAGAATTTGGTAGATGGGTGAATTTAAACTTGCATTGAATATGAATGGGTTAAGAGATATATTTTTGAAATGGTGATCTCATATCCTATATTTTTAAAAAGACCCCAGATGGGTAAGAATATCCTGAGGCATGGTCCCCCTGCTACCTCACAGGGTCTGACTGATGCCTTCATAGCCCCACAGTGAATACCATAATCCCACTGAGGAGGGCACCCAGGGTATAGGGAGCTGGGACAAGGGGATAAAAGAGTATATCCTGGGGCAAGAGACCTGGCTTAGCAGTTAAGACATTTGCCTGCAAAGCCTAAGAACTGAGGTTCGGTTCCCCAGAATCTACGTAATGTATATTCCTCAGATGCACACAGTGGTGCATACATCTGGAGTTTGCAGTTGCTAAAGGCCTTGGTATGCCCATTCTCTCTCTCCCCCACCCTCTTTCTCTCTCCTTGCAAATAATATAATAATAAAATACTTTTGTCTTTTTTATATTTTAAGTAACTTGAATAAAAGTAGACTCTTCTATGCTTCCGAGTTTTGAGGTAATAAATGTACATTTTTAAAATTCATTAATAGATATGTAATTTGCTATTTAAGCTCAAAATTTTCTATGAGATTAAATTATTGTTTGCCAATAAAATGTCCAAAAGCCATTTTCTTTGTGCTTTTAATGTATTTTTGTATCTTAACCACAGAAAACAAAGTAAACCAAATATGTTTGTTTTCTCCTCATGGAGTATAGGTAAAGTAATTCACCCTTTTCCTAATTTTAATCTACTACTGCATGCTTGGAACACAAGAAAGAACCTATTTGAAACTAGAGAGACATTTTGTAGCATCAATATGAATACTAAAAATTAGGATTACATTACTGAATCATATCTATATCTATCTCTGCAATATTGTAGGCACATAACCATTAGAAAACATTATCATGCAGCCTAAGAAATTATTAAAATGAAGGTAGTTATATTTTGAGGGTCAAATAACAGAGGATTATGAAATCATTTAAAAGGTATAAACACATGGTATTTTCTTATAGTTTTACAATCATAATTATGCCTAATTTCCACAAAAAAGAATATACAATAAAAATTAAACAGTTAATGAATTATTGTAAATGCTTTGGATGTGGGTTCTGCATATGATAGAAATTCAACTTTCATGACAGTGATTTAACCAAGATGAAAACATTTGTACAAAGAGTATAAAGTTTCTTTAAGATCAGAGTTGGGAACTTTAATACAACCAAATCAAGCATTTTATTGTTATAGCAATGCCATATTCATTTCATTTTTCAAATGAAAAGCAAAGTAAGCTTTTGAATAATAATCAATAAATGGATTGTCATATACTATTTTATGTTTAAGTAGAGTATCATAATTTTAAAGATTTTTTATATATATTTGGTTAATCTTCACAACAGCCTGTGAGTTTTCTGATATGTTCTAAGAAGAGAAACTTTTTTTTCTGACGAAAGATAATCTCAGTTGAATTCAAAGGATTCCAAGACCTCTTAAAGGCCAATACAAGTAAACAAGAATTTCCAAGACCATTGGCAAAATAAGGGTAAACCATGTTTAGCAATCTACCAGTACCACAGTGTGGTAAAGCATAGCTCACTAAAAGACATGGCAAGAAATGAATCTGTAGAGGTTTGAAAGAGCCAGAAAATGACTTTGTATGCTGTGATACAAGTTTAATGGTGTGATAGTTAAGGTATTGTCAACTTGATCTGTTTAGTAATGCACAGGTTGCTTCTAGGAAGGCTCAACTAAAGGAAGAAGTCTCCCCTAGGGTGAGCCCTTCCCCCAGAGTGGATGGCCCTGCTCAGAGGCAAACGATACAAGGAAGCTCTGGGTAAAAAGAGTTCCTTCCTTCCTCCTTTCCACTTGATTGCTGGAGCTGCTTGCTACCTTCCAGCGTGGATCGAAGACCAGTGCAGACTGAAGACCAGCATCAACTGAAGACCCGCGTGGATCAAAACCCAGCAGCTCCTCCAGAAGCCTCCAGGCTTTCTGGCACCACCTGCAGTGCCGAGTTGGAACAGCTGAGGCTTCTGGACACCAGGTTTGGTGATTCTCCGGCCTGCAACTGCTACTGGACTACTGTAAGCTTGTCCAATAAATCCCCTTTTTAAATAATTCATTCTAGCAGTTCTGTTCCTCTAGAGAACCCTGACTAATACAAATGGGATTTTTGTTTTGTTTCATTTTGGTTAGGTTTGGTTCTGACTTGATTAACAGGAAAAACTTCTTAATGGTTTTACTTATGAACATGATACAATTTTGTGCCTGTAAAAATTATGAGAATGTGAGCTGGAGAGATGGCTTAATGGTTAAGGCACTTGCCTGCAAAACCTAAGGACTTAGGTTCAATTATCCAGTACCCACATAAAGCCAGATGCACAAGGTGGTACATGCACCTGGAGTTTATTTGCAGTGGCTAGAGATTTGGATTTGTGGGTCAGCTAGAAGATGGAATTCTGCGGCGAACCCCCTGACCAGCAGGAGAAGAACGACCAGCAAACGAAGATCCTTCTTGATCACACTTTATTGGAGAGCCTCTTGGTTAACAGGAAAGCTGATGGCGAGGGGCGAGGGGTGCAGGAGTGTAGCTGCTTTTATAGGGCAGAATACTATGGGGCGCCTGCTGATTGGCTGCCATAGGCTCACCCACCCAAACAGGAGCCACAGGATAGGCTCAGGACAAGGTGCTGCCCAAATAAGGAATTGTTTACCTCAAGGCTGGCAGGAAGCTAGCGCCATTTTGTAATGGCGTCTGCATTGGCTCCCTACAGATCCCCCTTTTTTATTAACTTATGGCATAGCTCAGAAAAATAGCCATCTTCCCGATCAGGTCCGCACCTCATGATGTGTTGACCGATCAAGGGAAGAAGTTCAACCTCCCCTTCCTCAGTGCAATGGGACAGATCCCCTGAGAGTGCAAAGGCGGCGGTCAAACGAAAGCTACCAGATCCCTGCCCATCCTCGTGCAATGGGTACTCTGAGACCCTGAGGGTGCAAGGGCCAGGGGAGCTATTTGCCTTTTAAAGCTGACAGCCAAATTTGGGGGGAGGAACCACTTTCCAAGGCAGCGAGCGCTTGAGGTTGTCTCTCTTGGTCTGGGTTCGCAGGCGGCAAATCAACCAGAGGCAAAGTACGCATCCTCCCAGGCAGCACACTAGGAACATTCCCACTCCTACCCCTTCCTTAAAATGACAGATAGCAGGAAGCATTGGTGTAATTACTAAAAGAGAAGTTACTAAGAACGAACAGAAACAGTGGATGAACACATGCCGGCGCAGGGGCAAAGGAAGTATTCCTCCCACAGCCATGTCCAATGTCATTAACACCCTCTTCCACTTGATTCTCCGTATGGAGGGTCCCGGACACATTATTGCAAGCTACAAGTCCTCCTTGTAACAGTACAAAGGGTGTAAAGTCCGTGCAGCTGCCATTTTTCCCACACAAAATCCACTTTGAAAATGGAGTTGTAAAGAAGCGAGGGAAGACCGTGGCAGAATGGAGCACCGGCATAGGTTTGGGAAAGGTTGACAGAATACCCCAACGTGGCTCTCCTTCAATGGATTCCAGGCACAGGAGGAAGATTATCCACAAGACCTTCATCATCTCCGCCCTGATGGACATCACTGTCTCCTGGACCCTCCTCCAGAGATCGCTTGACTGTCCTCACCAGCCAGGCTGGAACCCAATGAGGGGAATCCTGTTCCTGTGGAAAAACACAAACAGCTCCCCTGGATCTTATTACAACAAGATCCGGTCCTTTCCATTTATTATCTAAGACATCCTTCCACATCACCATCTCACTGGATGATTGAATCACATGTTGACTGTGCCTGTCAGCTGCAGATTTATTATTATTATCCAAGATTAAAAAATTAAGGGTAAAAAGGGCTAAAGACACTCTTTTCTTGGGAGTTGCATTTTCCGCTATACCCCCTTTTTGTTTAAATAAAAGAGCTTTTAGACTTTTATTTGCTCTTTCTACTATACCTTGACCTTGTGGGTTGTAAGGAAGGCCAGTGGTATGAGCAACCTGCATTTGGGCACAGAGGCTTGAAAGCCACCAGATGAGTATGCTGGGCCATTATCAGTTTTTAGGCGGTGTGGCTTTCCCCAAGCAGCCCAGGCCTCTAGGCAGTGAGTTTTGACATGAGAGACCTTCTCACCTGCCAATGATGAGGCAAAAATAATACCTGAGCATGTGTCCACTGAGACATGTAGGTATTTTACTTTCCCAAACTTTGGAAGATGTGTTACATCCATTTGCCAAAGGTCTCCAGGACGTAGGCCCCGAGGGTTAACGCCCACATGTGGGGAGGGTAGAAAGGTGACACAAGACTGACAAGATTTTACAATGTCTCGTGCTTCATTTCTAGAAATAGAAAATTTTTTTCTCAAGGTGTTTGTAGGAACATGATATAGTCTATGGAATTCAGTAGCTGAAGCTTTTGTATCTTCCAGAGAAATCATGGTGAGCCTAGTGGCCCGGTCCACGAGATCATTAGCCTGTGATAAGGGGCCAGGCAGTAGTGAATGCGCCCGAATATGAGTTACATAAAAAGGGCAAGTTCGTTGCAAAATTAAAGACTGAAGTTGTAAAAGAATATTAGACACTAGACTAGTAGAGCGAACCGAAGTGGCAATCTCTAGGCCATCAACCGCATTAGCTACATATAGGGAATCCGTGAACAAGTTAAAAGAAGTAGAGAATGTCCGAAAGACCTCCAAAACAATTAGGCATTCAACAATTTGAGGGGAATCAGGTCTAAACATTCTTACAACAGGCTCCGAGCCCTGTACCAAGTAGGCCCCATGACCAGACTTTGAACCATCAGTAAAGATGGCAGGGGCTGATGTAATAGGCTCTTGAACAGTGATTTTAGGAAAATACACCAAATTATTTTTAACAAAAGACAAAATAGGGCTCTTTGGATAATGATTATCTATGACATTTGGGAAAGCGCACATGAGAATGCTCCAATCATCCACAGTGCCAGACAAAACTTCTACCTGTTCCTTAGTATAGGGGATGATGAGTTTGTCAGGCAGCTTTGCAAAGTGTAATAAACAATACTTAAGCCCCAAACAAGCCTGTCGGGCTACCAGCTGTGGAAAATATTGGAGTGCGGGCTCCCAAGGAGTTTTTTTCCTTTTTTTTTTCTTTCTCTTGAAGCCATAATAGAAGCCCCTCCTAGCGGAGGCCAGCCACGACCAGGTTTTTGTTTTAATGAAGCGGCATGTGTCCCCAGGGGAGTTATGGGGTGGGGGTGCGGAAGGCTCTATCGACTGTAAAGGACCACACCCTTGGCCTTTAGGCCCCTTTGTTAGCAGAGGGCGCCTAGGCGGGGACCTATATTGTTCCCTTTTATAACAGGCGGTGGCCTCCTTTAGTCCTTCCTCTTCCCCTTTAAATAATTTTTCTTCTTCCTCCTCTGTAGAATTGGAGTTAGCCTCCTCATCTGTGTTAAGTACATTTAAATGTGTAAGCTCCTTAATGGGAGGATAGAGCCTGTTAAAGGCTCCTTTTTCCCCCTCAGGGGGGGGGGGCAATTATAGATTTCACCTGTTTCTCTGAGCTCATCTTGTAAACCTTTTTCTTTGTTTAATCCCTTCTTTTTTATTTTTTTTCTTTTTCTAGGCCTAGTTTTTGACTCCCCCTTTGAATCTGACTCAGAAAGGCTATCCTGATGTCTTGCGAGAATTTCTCGTCCCCTTCTAATAAGTTCCATGTGGTTTTCTTGAGAATTGCCCATGTTGCGCTCACAGCAAACGATAAGGACAATAAACCACACAGGAATGAAAATAAGAAGGATCAGGTAGGGATCTAAGTGAAAAAACATTATGACTGGGGAGGACTTACCGACGTCTTCCTTACCGACGTCTTCCTCTCCGTGTGTCAAGTTCTGGATCCTCTTCGGCCCCTCGCCTGGTGACCACAAAGCACCCGGCGTCCCGGGGTTTCGGCACCACTTTGCGGCGAACCCCCTGACCAGCAGGAGAAGAACGACCAGCAAACGAAGATCCTTCTTGATCACACTTTATTGGAGAGCCTCTTGGTTAACAGGAAAGCTGATGGCGAGGGGCGAGGGGTGCAGGAGTGTAGCTGCTTTTATAGGGCAGAATACTATGGGGCGCCTGCTGATTGGCTGCCATAGGCTCACCCACCCAAACAGGAGCCACGGGATAGGCTCAGGACAAGGTGCTGCCCAAATAAGGAATTGTTTACCTCAAGGCTGGCAGGAAGCTAGCGCCATTTTGTAATGGCGTCTGCATTGGCTCCCTACAGAATTCTTTAGTTTTTCTAATGATTTGATAAAGAATGAAAAAGATGACCATACTGAAGATGGCATCTGTCTAGGGATTGGGTCGGGAGTGGTGCCACCAAAGTGCTTGCGAGAAGAATGATCTATAGGAATGAAAGATCTATAGGAATGAAAGGATTACAACAGAATTATTTGGAGATGTTGAGTTTGAAGAATCTGTAAGAAATTTCTGTAAAGATGCCCTTTTAGGTAGTTATATATTAGAAACTAACAAGAATAAGAAAAATATCAGGACTTAAGAATTTTGGTGGTCATTTTTCCTCATCTTGAATATTCTCTCCTTAGGAATAGCAAAATCAACCTTAAGAACACTAAAATTAAGTGAATCTTCTGTTTCTTGCTTCTTATGATGTAGTCAATGAAAATGCAACAATTCTGGGAAAGGTCAGCTTATATCTGGGCATATTTATTTTCCTTAAAAAAATGAATGTTTTATGGTAGAAAGGCAAGTAGCAGTCTCTGACACATGGTAGAAAATTCCAAAATTATAACTTATTTTTTAAAAGTTTTTTCAATAGGAAATGGGAGGCTATCGAAAAGAATAATATGATCCCAACATCGCAAACATTATCTTATTTAAGTATAGTTTAAGAGTAATACTATATGAGGTAGAATCATTGTATTAAGTAAAATGAGATAAGGATGAAATTGAGGCTGATTGAAGAAGTCGTTTTGAGATATTAGCAATACTTACTGTTCCTCAAGCACCTCTTATCTGAAAAATTGGTTAAAATAGTACATATTTCATAAGCAAATAGTATTAGTATGAATCATAATCTTGACTATAAAGTGCTCAGCATACTAACTGCCTGGCCCAAAGTAAGTGATTAAAAGATATTCAGTGAAGTAATAATGAATGAGATCAAAATGAACTCAAACTGTACTTCTACTTACACATATACAATATCATCCTATTAAGTTCCCCCTCCTTTCCTTTATATGCCCTTTCTAGTTTACTGGCCTCTGCTACTGAGTTTCATGCTTACTCACATACTGAAATATCTTTATCACATCTTCCAAGGCTCAGGATCTGTACCAGTCAGGGTTCTCTAGAGGAACAGAACAGATAGAATGGATTGTATTAAAAGGGAATTTATTGGATTAGTTTACAACAGTCCAACAACAGCAGATTACAGGCCTGAGAGTCAAGGAACCTGGTAGCTGCTCAGTCCACAAGGCTGGATGCCTCAGCATCCCAATCCAGCACTGAAGGCTTGGAGGTGTCCTGGAGAGACACTGCTCTTCAGTCCATGCTGGTATTCAGTCCACACAGGAAAGCAGCAAGCAGCACCAGCAGCCAGTTGGGAGGGTAGAAGAATGCCTTTCTTCCCAGAGCTTCTTTTGATAAAGCCTTCCTTCTGGGGGAAGGATTCCTCCTTTAGTTAATCCTTCCTGGAAGCAACATCACAGACCCACTTATGAGGAATGTCTGTGGATTCCTAAACAGATCAAGTTGACATAAATTTAACCATCACAGGGTCCATTGCAGAAGAGGTGGCAAAAAGCATGTAAGAGCCAAAGGAAGCATAGGGCTCCTTACCAGTGCTCATCCAGACACAAAATGGCCTGGATATCCATGACCTCACAGTGCCTGACACTACCTACACAGGACCATCATTAGAGCTAGAGGAAAAGACCATGACATCAAAATAATAGGGAGGTTAGCTGGGCATGGTGGCACACACCTTTAATCCTAGCACTCAAGAGGCAGAGGTAGGAGGATAGCTGTGAGTTCATAGCCATCCTGAGACTACATAGTGAACTCCAGGTCATTTTGGGCTAGAGTGAGACCCTACCTGGGGTGGGGTGGGGGCATGAATGACTGATTGAGAGGGGGTGGGGTTATTATGGAGAGTGGAGTTTCAAAGTGGGGGAAGGGAGGGAATTACTATGGGTTATTGTCCACAATTATGGAAGTTGTCAATAAAAAAGCAATTATTAAAAAATTCAGAGCCGGGCATGGTGGCGCACGCCTTTAATCCCAGCACTCGGGAGGCAGAGGTAGGAGGATCTCCAAGAGTTCAAGGCCACCCTGAGACTACATAGTGAATTCCAGGTCAGCCTGAACCAGAATGAGACCCTACCTCAAAAAAAAAAAAAAATTCAAACTATCCATTACTGTATTACTAATTTCTGTCAGTATGCTAGAATACCTGTGATAATTAACTTATATAGAAAAAAAGGTTCATTTTAGGTCATAGTGTTGGAAGTCCCCATCCAAGATCATGTTTTAGGTCTCTGAGTAGAGTGACAGATGGCAATAGTGCATAAAATGTGTCAGAGTTTACTGCTCACCTCCTGACCAAAAAACAGAATAAGAGGAATCAGATGAGTCTCTCAGCCCCTTAGGAAATATACCTCCAATGACTTAAGGTCCTCCCACAGATTTTTCACCCTACAGGTCCAAACACGAGCATCTATTAGCTGGGGACCAAGCCTATAACATATGAACATTTTGGGAGCATTCAATATCAAAAGTATAGCTACTACCAAACACCATTTTAGCTACTCAAGAAAACAGTAGTATTTTTAAAATCAAGGGCTGAGGAGATGGCTCAGTATCTAAAGCTCTTCCTCAAGCTGAGGAGATGGCTCAGTATCTAAAGCTCTTCCTCAAGTGTCAATACCTGAGCTTGTGTCCCCGGAACTCACATAAAAAGCCAACTGCTGTGACAAGCATCTATGATCCCAGACTTCCTACTGCAAGAAGAGCAGCAGAAAAGGGAGAATTTCCTAGAAGCTCATGTGCATTAGCCTGGAGAAGGCAGTGATGAAACAACAATGAGAGACTGCCTCAAACAAGGTGAAAGGCAAGGGTCAACACTTGAAGTTGTCCTCTGACCTCCACATGCACTGTGGCATGCATGCAACTACACATGAATGATCTCTCACACACACGGTGGGGTGGGGGGAGGGAACCAGTCCATTCTCCTATAAGAACTAAATCAAAATTCTGAGAAATTAATTCTTGTGATATGGGTACTGAACTAATGTTCTAAGAAACAGTCAAAGATGACCGGTGACCTCTGTTCTCAAACTTTTCTCCTTTACCTTGGAGAGTAGAGCCAGTGTTGAGGAAAGAAAATGGAAAGAACACTAAAAACACAAGGAGTCTACTTTTTTCTCCTTTGGACAGTATGTAAAAAATAGAAATCAATAAAGTCCATCAATATTGAAGAGAGAGACAGATCAGTACAATCTGCATTAGGCAAGAAGGGTCTTTAAAAATCCCTTTAAGGACTGGAGAGATGGCTTAGTGGTTAAGCACTTGCCTGTGAAGCCTAAGGACCCCGGATCAAGGCTCCATTCCCCAGAATCTACGTTAGCCAGATGCACAAGGGGGTGCACGCGTGTGGAGTTCCTTTGCAGTGGCTGGAGGCCCTGGCACACCCATTCTCTCTCTCTATCTGCCTCTTCCTCTCTCTGTCTGTCACTGTCAAATAAATAAATATAAATATAAATAAAACCCTTTGGAAGAAATACTGTCTAAATTATAGAGGTTCTAGAGCTTGTAAGATGTGATTTTCAGGGGTCATTTTATACAGGAACCTCAGACTACCTCACAAACCACTGACAGAAAGAAATAGGGGTCATATGCAGCCAGATCTTGCTATCACCATTTCTTTTTTCTTGTCATTAACAGTAATGGGAAAACTTTCCATCTTAAGAGCATTGCCATGAATATGACAGACTTAAATGTATAAAAGATAACAAAGTACAGAATTTTCCTTCTTTTTTGTCTTTTCTTGATCTCTTGAGATAGGGTCTCATTATGTAACCCTCCAAGATCTTCCAGATTCATCTTACACTATGCTGTTATTACAGTTGTACACCACCCTCCCTGCCTGGCTTGCTATGACATTTCTAAGGTTCTAAGAAGTGTTCAAGAAACTCATTTGGGGCAATTATTCATTCAATAAAGTTCTAAGAATGCTTTGTGCTGGATTAGTCACATGTTCAAAGAAACTTGTTAACATACCTACAGAGTACCTTTCAAACTCAGTGTAGATACAGTCCTGGATTACAGAGCCCAGTTAAGGGTAGACTGGGAGAGAAACAAGAGATCCACTTAAGATTAGAATGTCACCTCCTGTGCAGAGAGAAGCAAGGGACCTACCTTCAAATTGTATAGGCATTATTGCTTCATGGTTTTGCATTTCCATATGAATTTTAGAGGAGAAAAAAACACACGGGAGTCCAAACACATACATTGGGACTTTTTTTTTTAATTATTTATTTATTTATTTGAGAGTGATAGACACAGAGAGAAAGACAGATAGAGGGAGAGAGAGAGAATGGGCACGCCAGGGCTTCCAGCCTCTGCAAAGGAAATCCAGACACGTGTGCCCCCTTGTGCATCTGGCTAACATGGGACCTGGGGAGCCAAGCCTCGAACCGGGGTCCTTAGGCTTCACAGGCAAGCGCTTAACCGCTAAGCCATCTCTCCAGCCCCATTGGGACTTTTTGTATGTCAGAAATACTATAGCAGGATTTTATTCCAGGATATAACTTCCTGTTTGGCTTTACAGAATTTATTTTATTGATGTTTCCACACATTTTAAAATACAATTAAAAATTGGGATGAGCACATGTATCTTACATATCTTCGCCACCATGATTAACAACCTTAGCATTTAGAATAAAGGCACTATACATACAAAATGCCCATGTAAAAAATACACTATTCTCTGACAGTTTAAATAAATATAAGTCCACTGGTTAAATTTCTGCCTCTTTTCATTTCTAGTGATGATTTTCACTTAATTTTTCTTCCAGTTTACTAAATATTCTCTCCTGCTTTAAATTTCAACCTTGTTGGCTCATATATTTTATATATAAACTTTTTTAAAAATTTCACCCTGATGGGTTGGAGAGATGGCTTAGCAGTTAAGGCAGGCACTTGCCAGCAAAGCCTAAAGACCCAGGTTCAATTCCCCAGAACCCACATAAGCCAGATGCACATGGTGGTACATGTGTCTGGAGTTCATTTGTAGTGGCTAGAGACCCTGGCACACCCATATTCTCTCTCACACATACAAATAAATAAATAGGAACAAAATATTTTTTAAAATTCACCATGAGTTCACATGACCATAAATTTAGGCCTTTTCTACTACTGGCATTTCACACTTTCATTATGATTCTCATAATACAATTGAAGCAACTGGGAATGGCAAATGGTATTGTGTAGACCAAAAGGCTACTGTTGGTTTTGTTTGTGTATTTAGACCTGGAAAAAAATGAGAGAGAAATAAGTCTAAGAATTTCTATAAAGAATGTAATTTGCTAGACTGGGCAGACAGTTCATCTGGCAAGCCTGGGAACCTAAATTCATATTCTCAACACTAACACAAAAAGTGATTATTTGTAATCCCAGCACTAGAAGGCAGAAAAAAAGGACCCTAGGGCTTTCTGGCTGTCTAGTTTAGCCTAAATAGTGACTTCCAGGCTCAGTGCAAGACATTGTAGCAAAAGAAAAAAAAAAAAAAAAGAAAGAGGTAAAGAGCAATTGAGAAAGATGCCCAACCTCTACTCCTGGCCACACACACCACATACCCACACATATGCAAAGAATATAGTTTGTCTAGACATGATGGCTCACACTGCAAACCCAGCATTTGGGAGGCAGAGGCTGGAATGCCACAAACTCAAGTATAGCCTAGATTACATATTGTTTCAACAATAATAAAAAAAAAAAGTAGTTACACAATATGGCTCAATACAAGATAGCTGAGAAAATGACTAAGTGGGTAAAGGCACTTGCTGCACAAGCCTGACAACAGGAGTTCAAATCCCCAGAACCCACGTGCAGCTGGATGCACATAATGCACATGTCTTTAATCCCAATGTGTTTATGGCAATGGAAGACAGAGTCAGGAGAATACTGAAGCTCATGGGCTAACTCACAGCAGCAAAACAAGAAAAACACTGTCTCAAACAAGATGGAAAGCAAGAATTAACACCCTGAGCTATCTATACCTAACTTTTTCTATACACACACACACACACACACACACACACACACACCTTCATATATGTGTGTGTGTGTGTGTGTGTAATTTGCTGTTCTCAAGACGATATGATGTTTCAGACAATAAGAATAAATTAACAGTATGAGACAAGTCATTTCACAGTGGGTATGTACATACACATGAAACATCATTTTGCACCTCATAAACATGTACAATTTACTGGGGGGAAAATGGTTCTTTCTGGTCAATTTAAGACCCTAGTACTTCCGAAAAAACTCCTTACAGAACATTCTTGGCTGTCTTCCTTTAACTGCCCTTCCATTCCAGATTCCCCTTACCCCCTCAATCCATGCCTCCCCCACTCAGGGTCCAAAAGTTGACACGGACTTAGGGATGTAGCCTTGGGAAATGGGACAATTGCTAGAACTATAACATTCTTTTGTCAAAACAACACAGTGTTCCAGTTCTGTACCCCTGAGCAAAAGACTCGCTGGGCAAGCCCATCTGTGCTCTCCTGTGATCAGTGGTGGCATTCGTCAATGCTGAAGCAGTGAAGTAACAAGGCTTCCTCGCATTCTAGGGTCCCTATCTCATTCTTGAAGTTTATTCTACCATCCTATGAAACCGCTTCCTGGAATCTGAACAGTAGTAGTTGATGTTTCTTAGAACAGGTTTTCCTATTGTGATTTTGTATTACATGCAAAACACATAAAAATCATTAAACATTTTAAACACGCACATATTAGAAGACTAACAGGATAAAGCCACATCCTAAGTGGAGATTAAAATTAAGATATAGCATTTAAGATGTAAAATAATACTAAAGAAAGGGGAAATTAAAAATAATACAATGTGCTTTCCAAGGCGCACAGGGTAAGTCAAATCTACCCTGTAACAGCACGGTCCACCCTTCCCCCCGCAAAAAAAAAGATAGAAGTTATCTAAAAGTGAATATTGTCACCAAGGAGACCACCAGTGCTCAGTAAGTAGGTCTGCCTAGTTGAAGGGAAAAAAACTCTGTTGACCTTCCTCCTCCTCTTGATGCAGTGGGGAGGCGGTTCAGAGAGAAAGCTGCCAGCAACAGCGGAAAACGCTTCAGTGAGAAAAATCAACAAAAGATGGGAAATTACTATAAGCCCCCCGCCCCTCCCCGACCTTTTCTTTGCAGGTTGCCTCGCTGGCCACCAAAGGCGACCTATCCAGATCTGATGTTAGCCGCCCGGGATCCTTGCCCAGAATCTGACAGAGAGCGCGGGCCAGGGACCGCGGGGCCGCGCAGTGCGCACTGCGGTCGGGAGCGCGGGCTGGCGCCCTGCACACTCACGTGGGATTGCGCTGCCGCAGCACCCTGCTCCACGCGCGGGTTTTCCACGGTCACCAGCACCTGGCGGAAGAGCCCTGCGGGAAGGGGACGGCCCCAGCCGGTGACTGCGGAGTCCCGAGATCGCGCTGTCCCTCAGCAGAGCCGTCCCACGGCGTCAGCCTGCAAAGCGCTTTCCTGGGCTCTGTGCTGGCAAGGCTGGCTTTGAACCCGCTCCCCGCCTAGCGTGAACCTTCACTGGCCGGAGACTCTCGCGGCAGGTTCTCGGGGCTCTGTAGCCTCCAGGATGTTCTAAACCCGACTCCCCACCCCGAGCCAGCTACCTCTGGCTGCGGAGAGTTGACCGTTTGGAGCTGGGTGGCCACGAGAGGCGCTCTTGGTGTCCGCCTCACTCGATTGCGGTTTTCTGAACGTGACAAGGTGTGTGAGGACCCAGCGCAAATTGTAAAAGGCTCTGCTTAAGGAGAACGTAGATCCTGACCAGGCCTTGAAAACGAAGCTGGATCTGAACGAACCCTCGCGGGGGAATGTTGTGAATCCCATGTTTTCCTAAGCACGGGAAAGTGCCTGTGGGTTGAGTGGGTCAGTGGGTGAATGAGAGTGGGGGAAACGATTAGAACATTTGGAGATTCTCCTTGCTTTCCAGACAGGGAAGCCACTAGGCACTACTGTTTGCCAAGTTTTCTAGGCTTTGGCAGGCTAATGGGCAGCGGGGAAGGGTTGGCAAATGTAGTTGTTCAAGGACACCAAAGGGGACGCGGGGTGGGGGGAATCCTTTAAGCTCGAGCCAGGCCGTGGATCTGTAAGATCATTCACTGTCTTCTCGTCATTCCTTCCCCCTACCAATTTGAAACATATGTGATGCACATTTATTTTGTGTATACAGAAGGTGCTTACTCAGCATTCGTGGAAACAGGCAATGTCTCGTGCCCAAGCCCTTTCAACACACATTGCTCTGAACGGTTTCGCCTGCAGACACCAGATCACACACTCCTAGCGTCGGACCTCTGATGAAATACCCGTGGCAAATGAAAATAATAGCTCTTCTTTTAGTGATCAGGGAGTAATAGCCCTTCTTCTAGTGATCCAGGGAGGCGTGCTCGTGGGCAGCCAAGGAGCTTTCAGCCCAGGAGTCCACAGGGTCTCCCTCACCTGACATCTGAGAAGTGGATAGGGGTCCCAGGCCTAAGGGCGGAGGTAATTGAGGGCTCTACCTATTACTCCTGCAGGGGCCTCTACTCTCAGCCAGCCACCTGGCTGGGGGACCTTCGGGGGGCGTGGTGCACACCATCACCCCACTTCGCGCCCGTCCAGGTGCTGGCGGCTGTGGGATTAGCCGAGCTCCGTCTTGTCGTCTACTTTGCTCCTGAGGGTCTGCTAAAATCCGGAGCCGAGGAATCCACCCGTGGAAACTCCGAACCCTGCATCTGAGCATGCGCCATCGCCAAGCGGCTTTTGGTCACGGCTCTCCAAACTGGGCTGCAGCTCGGCGCGGGAGGAGAGGGGCGGGGCCGGAGGGGGGGCCGCGGGGCGGGGGCTCGTGCGCATGCGCAGCCCGCTCCAGAGCCTGCTTGTCTATGGGATTCCCAATCCGCAGCAGAGTCACCGGAGCGTGTGGCCGCGGCTGCTGGGCTGGCTAGGCGCAATCCAAGAAGGATTTAAGCAGCCCAAAGCTCCGAGAAAAAGAGAGAGAGAAAGAGAGAGCCACTCACAGAGACGGCTTAACCGTTTCCCCGAATTAAAACACATATAAAGAACTGTTGAGTTTTACCTTTTTCGTTAAGTGACCGTGCGCAGCGCTATAACTGTAAGTGGAAAATCCAGTCTTCGTTGCATTTCTGCATGTGTAGCGCAGCCAAATGTCAGATGATTTAGCTATTGTCACAAATTTTGCTTTGCATAGATGCGTCTTATGCACGGTGAGGGCCTTGGTGATGAATGCTGGTGGTGGGAAGATGCTGTTAGTCCGGTGGGGATCTTTGGGGATCTTGGGGATTGGGGGAAGGGGAAGCGTTTATCCGCGGAGTGCTGGGGGACTGACACTAAATGTAAGACAGGTGAGACCGAGATGCCTTTTTAGTTTAAGATTATGAATAGGTGGGTTTCCCTGGAC
Organism: Jaculus jaculus; assembly: GCF_020740685.1. NCBI lineage: Eukaryota > Metazoa > Chordata > Mammalia > Rodentia > Dipodidae > Jaculus > Jaculus jaculus. The sequence continues at coordinate 117,383,997 of NC_059106.1, read as the reverse complement.
GGATGCAAGGAGCTAAATCTCCTATCATGAAGTTTCCTGGTGACTGATAAACTATTGAGCGGGAGCAGTCAAGTAGCAACCTGTCATCCACGGGATTGCTGCACCATTTTCTCACGGTGGAGGAGCACAAAGGTGTTTGCTAAGTAAAACTGAGCGGTCGAGATTGGAGTGGACGCCAAGCTTGATTGCTAAATGAGATGCTGGTGTTTAAAATCCAAGGAAGCGCACAATGAGCACGTATCTCTCTTGGTACTTAGGAATGATAATTTTCTGGTGTGGGTTTTTCGTCGCAATGGTGAATGAGAGAGGGAAGGAAAGCTGCTGTACGCACCGTTGGTTTGGGGCAGAGTCTGAGACTCAAGAGTGGATGAAGGGGGATGGCCAGAAGCAAGCTAGTTACCTGCCTTTGCATTCCGCATTCGCGTGGGGGAATGCAGGACAGAAGAAAAGAAAGCCCAGGCATGTTACACTGGCTTCTGCTGTTTTTAAAGGAGAAAAGGTCGTAATTTTTCTGTTGTTATTGTTTTGTTTTGATTTAAAATGGGCTGTTCCTTGTCCAGTAAGTGGAAGAAGGATTATCTGCAAGGTCAAACCCATGTGGAAATGAGATTGTTGAATCCCCTCAGGTGAGAGTATGTGTATGAGGAAGGGGCTAAGAGGAAGGGATGCTTTTGACAAGAGGCGGTGCAGAGAGCCCAGCTCTGCATGGATCAGTGCCCTGTGAGATGCCAGAGTAGGAATCCATTTTTTTAGAGTTGCCCTTCTGTCCATATTTTGCAGACTAAAATGAAATGGAAATGCTGGTGGGTGTGGAAGACACAAAGTATATGTTGTCTCTATGTCACTTCCCACTTGAACGCAAAAGAAAACAGGGAGTTTTGTTTCTACATTTTTTTTTAACTTAAAAGAATTTCAGGTTGAGGCAAATTAAAAAATATATAACTCTTGTGAAGGCCCATTTTACCCCTGTTGTCATTAAGTGCCTCCATGTGGGTCATGGGATGGTAGGGCCCTGCATCACTATATACTTATGAATGCTGTCTCCCTAAGTTTGCACGCTCAGATGCTGCACTGAAGCAGCTTTGCTGAATGCAGTAAGGCAGGTAGGCAGGAGAAGAGGAGGGCCAATGGTTACTGGATTTCCACAGGAGAATGGGCCTAATCTCTGGCAGGAAATGAGAAAACTTTCTCCCAGGTAGGGAAGGGATCATTTTAGACATCTTTGAGCCATTTAGTTGGTCCAACCATTGCCAACCCCTCAAAGAAATGCACAATTTCTTTAAATAGATACAAGTTGACACTGACAATTTGAGAGTAGCTTCTCCTTGGAAATCCAAAGTATCCACCAAGCGACCTTCTCTGTTCCTTTCTCATTTACTCCAGAGCAGAAAGACCTGTCACTTGGGAGCCATGAGTTGGTATCAGCTCAATGACTAATACAGGTGTTGCTCTGCATTGATACATGAAAGGTGGAGGAAATGGAATAGCACGTTAAATCTCATCAACATTAGGTCCTGGGTTCCCTGGCTCATTTCTGATGAAGAAACCAAGGCCCAGAGCCACGCAGCTACAATCAATTAATACCTAGTCAGTGGAATGAGGGATTAAAAAGTAATATTGAGCCACGGATGGTAGCGCACACCTTTAATCCCAGCACTCAGGAGGCAGAGGTAGGAGGATCATCATGAGTTCAAGGCCAGTCTGGGTATACATAGTGAATTCCAGGTCCACCTGGCCTAGAGCCAGACCCTATCTTGAAGAGCCAAAATAAATAAATAAATAAATTAATTAATTAATTAATTAAAAGTAATATTGAGTGCACAGATCCTCTTCTGCAGCTTCCAGCATCCTCAACAACACTGCAGCAGTCTTCACACAATTGCTGGCTCCTTTCACATCTTGCAGAGGACCCTTTTGAGACCATTGCTTGCTTCTTTGCCTCTCCATTTCGTGTAAGGTCTCTGTCTCCTTTCCATTTCCCATTGCCTCCAATAACACATGTCACTGGATTTTTAGTCTGTTTTCCCTGGCATGCTCTGCATCTCAGTCAATCTACTTGGTATCCTTGGAGTTCTGGGAGGCACTGGCAAACCAGTGGACATGGACAGCTCCTTTACCTGCCTCCAGCCTGTCTCCATCCTTCCTTGTTCTACTCCCAGAATCCTCAGGGACTCCGACTCTCAGAGACACTGCAGGTGCAGTCCTCACCCCTCTGCCAATCTAGCCTCCTCCCAAGCTGCTGCAGCTGCAGCTGCAGGGATGAGAACATAGAACAGCAAAGAAGAAGCTACAGGGTAAACATACAGTGGGTTCTGCAAACTCCTTTGGCTCCTAAAAGACAGAAGGCAAATCAGAGATGTCAGTCTCCAGCCTGTGTGGAACTCTTCCAGAGAAGAGGAGGAGAGGGGCAGAAAGTCCAAAACAAGAATGCTTGCAGGGTTTTAAACTGAGGTGGTGCTGTAGAGAGCAGTGAGGCTTCCTAACCCCCCTTTAGAGCTTTAAAGCACACCACACACGCACACATACACATACTCACACGTGCACTCACACACACACGCGTGTGCATGCTTTTCTTGGGGTTACTCTTCTACATAGCTTTCTTCACTCATTAGCTAGACTAGGACTACAAAGCAGGTAATATGACCCCTTAAGTGGCCTTCTTTCTTTTTGCTATTTTTCTCCTATTTTCTTCGTTTTCCCTCATTTTCTTCTTTTTTTACATAAAAATTTCCAGAGTGCCTGCACAGTTATAGTTCCATGCCTTTTAAAGATAATCCTAGCCCTCTGTTCCTTCTCCAAAAATATAATCTTGCAGACACTCAGAAAGACAGCCACAAGCATCACAAATGTCCCTTGAAGGGAAATGCCAGCAATTCTTCTCCCTCAAATGATGAAGCACAAGGGATGTGACAGGCTCTGGAGACAGTCCAGAGGAAGGCCTGCCTGGTTGGGGCTCTTGTTCACTCAAAAGAGGAGCTAAATAATCTTGGGGGTAGAAAGATGGATTATTTTTTGCCTATCTATAAGAATTGATAAGTCAATATGTCTATATTGTGATGGTTATGCACTCCCTTTATTTAGATCATGTTCACTTGATACATGGGATTATTTTTAAGATGTTCTCACTGAAGGGACCACAAAACTGCATTTGTCATCCACAGTTTGTTTCTAAAACTGACATTGCTCTCTTAAGCGAACCAAACTAAGTTGCTCCCAGGTTGGCTCATTGAGAAATTTACTGAGCAAAGGATCTTGGTGATGCTTTCAAAACTACTTAATGAATGAAACATAAGTGTAATAGAAAATTACTGAAGAATACTGAAAGAGATGTGACACCTTAATAGTAAGGAGGTTGTGACTACATTAAAGAGATGTTCTATCAGCAACCTAAAGCATGAAAGTCAGGTAGTTCCCTTGCTTCACAGACTTTCTCTACTGCCTTGCTTCACTGCAGTCTCAACACAGATGACCTTATATGTAATCATCAATTGTTTGTTTTTGTTTTTAAAAATAATTCCTGGTATTTCCAGTAACTTATTAGATTATTTCCAAGTGAGCATTCTATCCCCTTTTGTTCTAAATTACAATTAAGACTTGGAGTGTTCTCATTCACCAAGTAAGTGGTTCTCTGTCTCACTATAACTAATAAAATAATTGCTGTTCTTTTCATAGAAAGTAGGTCTCCTTTAATTAAAATATTTCATCTTTCAGTATTGCTCATGTTAACAAACCAGCTAAATGTGCTTGCCATTACTGTAGATCCATGAACTGAATCTTACTTTTCTCTGTACTTGTTCATAGATACAGTTTTTTTCTGAAAATGGAAATCTGTTACTTTAAATCTATCATCCTTTCCTTTCTTTAGTGCATGTTTATAACCACTTAGGCTTTGAAGGATTCTAAAAGTTTTGAAAAGCTGTGTATACATAGATTTTTTTTTTAAACAAATCATTCACATGCTAAAAGCACTTTGAAGTCTAGGTGAACTTTTGCTAAAGCAAATAACCAGACTCTAATATTTCTGTTGTATATTTTAGAATACCCTTTGCAGTTGATGGCTTCGTAAAAACAGCAGACTGTCTATTGTAAGATTCTCTGGTATTGCATATTTTGAATCTATTATATGAATTTGTGATTAGTGTATTTGTTTCTGATTTCTTCAAATCCAATCTTTAATTTATGAATAAAATGTTCCATTGGAGGTTCAGGAAGCATTATCAATAGTACTAAAATGCCTATTAATATAATATTTTATTTTCAAAATATCTAGTAGTGATGTATACATCTAAACTTCAATTAGGTATGTCTGTTTGGCAGAATCCTTAATATTGGATTTTACAAGTTGATGAAAAACCATCTATTATGCTTATTCAAGAAGTTTATGTAATAATGTTTCTGTAATATGTACATAAAAATTTGGTGTTTGTTTTCTTGCTCATATGGGAAGTTTTATTAAAATGTAATATATGAAATAAATTTAATTTCTACATAATGTTAGTATTTTTAAATGATTATAAAAGTTTCTACTGAGTCAATGAGCATAGCAGATGAGCCTTTTATTAATTCAACATAGATGAGGGGTTCATGAGACCCTACACCTTGCAGGGTCAATAGTGGAAACTGATGATTGCTAGAAGAAAAGGAAATCATGTCCTCTGGGACATGGCCACTTGAGGATTGCGTATTCTCCAGTAAATAGCCTCCTACCTATGATTATATAAGCAATCCTAATTTAAATCATGAATCTAAAGTAAAATGTATTAGGCATAAGAATAGGATAAAGATCTAATGAGAAAGGTTTTAGTGGATATAGGAAAATAAAAGGGAGAATGTAAATGGGGAGTAAATGCATTATATATATATGTATGTATATAAATACATATATACATATAGTAATATATGTATATAAAACTATCCAAGATGAAAAAAGCAGGGCTAGAGAGATGGTTCAGCAGTTAAAGCACTTGCCTGCAAAGCCTAACAACCCAAGTTCAATTTCTCAGTATCCAAATAAAGCCAGATACACAAAGTGGTGCATGTATCTAGAGTCCATTTACAGTGACTGGAGGTCCTGGCACATCCATACTCCACCCCATACTCTCTGCTTGCAAATAAATAAAATATTTAAAATTTTTTAAGTAAAAAGGATAACATAATATGTAATTTTCCTTAAAAAGTAAAGGACAGTAAAAATAAAGTATTTTTAACAGTTTATTATAATTTATTTTATTTAACAATCTAGGGAGCTGGCAGCCATAAACAGTTCCAGTGCTATTTCAGGAGCAATTGGAAATTTGGGAATCCTGGTGGAGCTGTTAGTGTAGCGAACCTTGTAGGTAAAATATATGCATGCTTTTGATAGCACATGTGAAGGGATCTCTCTAAAATTGACCTCATTGGTTTCATGCTCAGCAAACTGACCTGTCCCACCCAACATGTTTCTTCTTGTTTCCAATGTTAGTGCATGTTCCCTTTTCACAACAAATCTGTGACCATCAGAAGATATTAATTTGACATACATGGTACCAGGGCCTTCACAGCCACCATAGGTTTTCTCCTCTCCATCCATTATGCTCTTATGAAATTCTATTTGGATTCCACTGGAACTTTAGTAGTTTCTAGTCAATCCCACCTCCACCATAGCCATGTCCCCATGTGCACAGAGTATTCTTTATTCAGAGTGGGATGAAACTGTTTTTAATCTTCCATCAATTTTAGTTTGTGAATGGAAAGCCTCCTCGCCAAACTTTCAATTGGCTGAAAGAAACCAATGACACAAAGAATAAACAAGAATTTTCAGATGTGCTTGATGGTGCAAGCCTATATTCTTAGCTACTTGGGAGGCTGAGGCAGGAGGATTGCAAGTTTAAGGCTAGCCTGTACAACTTAGCAAGACATCTCAAAATAACAAGTTAAAAAGTTTGGGGGGGTGTGGACACAGCTCACTAGTAGAGCACTTGCCTAGAATGCATGAGATCCTGTGTTCAATACTCAATAATCCAAAAAAGAAAACAAAGATAGCAAAATAATTTCTTTTATATTTTATATAATCTATATAAAATTTCACAGGCTTATGGTGATATGTTCTATGACCTTATATTCTATGACCTTGAATAAGTTAGTTAACTTCTCAGTCTCATTTCTAGAGTAAATCATAGCATTCTTAAATAAAAATTGATTATGTATGCAAAATATATGACTCATTGTTAAAAATGTAAAATATATGATAGATATTCATATTAGCATACTTCTCATCAGAAATCAATATCCACAAGTCACATGTGTCACTGAATTGTAGTGGCACTGTTTAGTTACTATAGAACATTAAGTAAGATACAGTTACAACTTGCAAAAAATTTATGCCTACTGGGGAAGACAGATGGTTGCAATGCAGTAAGTCAAGTAAAATACAAAGATGGCATGGGGTGGTTATGGCAGTACATCCTTGTAATCTCAGCACTCAAGAGGTGAAGGAAAAAGGATTAGGAGTTGAAGTCCAGCCTGGGCTACATATCACACTGTCACAAAAGAAAAAAAAAATAAGCAAAAGTCATGTGGATACATAAGAGAGAATTTCAGGAAGAAAAACTTGGGAACCCTACTTCCTTGTTTCTTGTTCTTTAGATGCATCCCTGTGATTGTCTCAGCTTCTCCCTACCATATAACACTGGCATATAATTAGAAACCACAGACTATGGAATTTAAAGAATCATTTAAAATTATTTCCTTATGGAATACATTTTACCTATGGACTATTGTTTAATATAGGTAAATAGCATGGCCCTTGTTCTTCACACACATACATGGGGGCCAGGGGTTGTTAATCACAGAACTTCAATAAAAGCAATTTGAGAGCCTCGCCTTTTTCCAAGGTTAAATGTTACACTGCAATATGTCTATCCTTTCATACATTCCATATAAAGGACACTTGACACACTTCCCACCCTCCCCTATTAATCCAATTCATTCATGGCTGATCTTTCAATGTATATCTGTGGAAGGAGTTTTTGGGATCTACTCTTTCATTCTTTCCTCCCAGGGAATGTATGATAAAGAAAATATACTTCCTAGCAGTTCTGATCTACTAAAGTGAAAAGTTGTTTCTACTCTCCCTCCCCTTCCCCCCGCCCTACTGTCTTTAACTGTTCTAATAGCGTTAAACTTCATCTTGGCTTTCCCAGCTTCTACCTCTTGCCCCATTTACTAAGGAAGGGGGGCTGTTGAGTACATTTCTAATGTGGAGATGCAAGGATCATCATTTTCTTCTTTTGAAATCAATAAATATTAGCCCTAAATTCTGAGGCTCCTATACTTAGGAGAAATCCTGGATGATTAGGACTTTTGATTCCAACAATTTGTGCTTATGTTCTTATTTGTGAAGTGGGGGTAATATAGTTACCTTATAGGGGTGTGGAAGGCCTAACATAGTAATGTATACATAGCATTTAAAATAGTCTGCATATTGTGTAGAAGGAGCTCATTATCAGTATCACTCACCTTTACAAATTTATTTTACCCTCTGTTAAGAAAAAGTAACTCAAAAACTGAACTCCCATGTTCCAAGAATCAAGAGACTTATGAAAATTTTTTTTTTTTTTTTTAGAAAGATAGAGGGAGAGAGAGAGAATGGGCGCGCCAGGGCTTCCAGCCTCTGTAAACGAACTCCAGATGCGTGCGCCCCCTAGTGCATCTGGCTAACGTGGGACCTGGGGAACCGAGCCTCGAACCGGGGTCCTTAGGCTTCACAGGCAAGCGCTTAACCACTAAGCCATCTCTCCAGCCCTGAAAATGTTTTATATTGAGATTACATACCTGACTTCTCCCATGCAAACTACAGGACTTATGATAAGATGACAAATCTGTAATACCTTCAGATCTTTCTAGATGTATTAAAAATCTGAGCCTTCTGTAGGAATCCTTGCCTAGTCATCCTACCCAGAGCTGTGCATGTCCACTCTTGGCACAGCTGGACACATATCATAATCTCTGTGTCCACATCAGCTCTCCTACAAAGCCAGAAGTTACTAGAGAAAAGAAATCATTTCTGATATGTATCTGGATCCTTGAGGGAGGGGTGCAGGCAGGATAGGAGTAGCTAGTAACTTAACTGTACATTGCCTATCAGTAAATTATGTGTTATTTCTCAAAAATCCCAGGATAATGAGAAATAGTGTGGAACATCTGACTCAGAGTACTGATGTCCAACATACACTGCTATAACTCAAGTAGGATTTTGTCTGTCTCCTGTGTCTCACTCTTCCCTCATCCCCATGTCAAAACACACAGGCAAACAATGAATGAGGGAAGAAAATACAAATTGCTATCATTTCTTCATGACTACATCAAAATTGCCCAGAGAGCTGAGATCAGTGGCATACATCTCTAATCCATGAACTCCAGAGTCAGAGGCAGAAAGACCAAGCATAAATTCAAGGTCAGTCTGGTCTACATAGTTCCAAGTTAGTCAAGGCTGAATAAGGAGACCATATATCAGAACCCCAAAACAAACAAGCAAACAAAACTGAGCTGAAAAAAAAGACACTGAACTGAATTCAGAGCACAAATTTATATATAACTAAGAGTGAACCATTTAATAGCTAGAAACAACCATTTATTTGATATCTAGGAGTGACCTGAAAAGATAAAGAAAATCCTCTCCCAAGATAGCAATGAGAGACATGCTAGAACATACTTGAAGCAATGATGAGGGGATGTAAGTACATAGCCAACTGATTCAATAAACATCATTCTTTAACAAATGATACTAAATAGCATAGGATTTCTTCTTTTAAAAAAAGAGGCCTCATTCTGAATTGTTGGTGTAGGTACTAGGAAGAATTTGGTGTGAACTAGGAGGGGCAGAAGGTAACCTAGATTCATTTCACCAATAAAAAAGGAGGAACTGAGAAAGTTGACTTTCTTCCTAAAAGGTATTGATAGAAGACCACATGCAGGGAGATGAATGGAGAGTTTTTATAATTCACCTTTAGCTTTTAGCCAAGATAGAATTCATGAGACTATTAGATGTTTACCCTGGGATAAATATTGAGAGTAAGAAAATGAAAGCAGAAGTCATCTGTACCTCCTAGTAATAATAGCTAGAAATTTTGTAAAGAACAAGAGACAGGAACTGTGCTGGCTATGTGTGCACATTACCTCATTGATTACACAATGGATGTCTGAAAGGTATGTACTGCAAGGTAAGTTTCATTCTATGACTTATGAGAAAGTGGGTCTTACAATTTACTGAAGGTGACACAACTATTCAATGAAAAAATGTCTTATTCAAGCCCCAGCTCATCTCTCTACTGCCCTACTATCAAGCTACATAGTCCTTCAAATCTTTTATGTGGACAGTATCCACATTTGCAGAGAATAATGTAATGAACTCCTATGTACCCATCCACCAGTTCTCACCATTATTACAACTACTGGACTTAACTTCTGCATATCCATTCCCTCTGCACTGGGTTAGTTTAAATCTTAAGGCATGGTGTTACCTAATATCAAATATCTAGTCAGTTCTTGAATCTTGTGATGTTCTACCTTCATTGTCAATGTGACTTGTTTAAAATCACAGAAGAGATACACCTCTGGGCAGTCTGTGAGAACATGCCTAGAGAGGCTTACCTGAAGCAGAAGATTCATCCTGCATGTGAGCTGCAACATGGACAGAGGCCCCTGACTTAATTAAAAAGGGGGAAAAGGAACAAGAAATCCTGGTGAGCACCAGCATTCATCTCTCTCCATTTCCTGATTATCCCTCATTGTGACTGGTCCATGACAGACTGACTGTATTTTAAGCAATGAGGCAAAAATACACCCTTCTTTAAGTTGTTCTTGCCAGGTATTTTGTCACAGCAATGAGAAAAGTAACTACAAGCACAAATCTCATAAGTATTTTTAGGGTTATGGTTTATTTGAATCAAAATCCAGAAAAAGTCTCCATGCCCTAGAGTTGAGTAGCCACTAGTCTCTTTTATCCAAGACAGAAATGCTTCTCACTGAGAGAAATGTGGTGTGAATGAGGGAGTTGTGTCATTACATTCTAAACCAAAGACTATGAACAAGTTGTCTAAAGTTTGGAAAATGAAAATTACACCCTGGGATTAAAGGCAAAGACTCCCACAATATATTTACAAGTGCTTAGAACAGTCTCTGGCATGTATAAAGTCTACAGTGAATGTTATTTTTCTATCTTGAAAAGAAAAACATTGAGAAGAATAAGGGGAAAATGGAAGGACAAGCCAAGAAGCTTGAGGAAACTTCTTGGAGAGCTTTGGCTAATGATACCTTGAGAGCATTCCCATTTTTTCTCTGGATGGAAATCTGACCACAGTTGTGCCAAAGTGACTAATGACTAACAGCTCTGGTCTCACCACTGGCGTGACTGTGGCTCTGCTTCATCCCCATAGAAAGAAGGAAACCTATGACTTCAAAATTACCTCAAATTCAGAAAAGTGACCACATTTAAAATACATGTAACTTTATGTCAATGGAGTAAAATGTGCAATTAAAATAAGGCATTATATATTAACAGAGGCTACAATTATACCTCAGAAGTAACATGATGAAAATTCTACACAAGGAAACAGACTGAGTCAGATTTGGGTTGGACAAGGCCTTTCCTTCTTCCAAGTCTGTTTCTCAGGAAGCAAACTAGATGTCCTGAATAAGAAAATCTTAAAAATTTAAAAGTTACACACCAACAGCATGGGAAAAGAGAAGGGAATTTGAATGTATGATGGAACCAAATTTAAAGTGCTCCTATCACTTGCATGTGTACTTGTGCAATCACTTAGTTTGCATTTGTTTCCATTTGTTAAATGTAAATCATAACCTATCTCACAAGATTGTTTTGAAGACTATAAAAATACACATCGTATGCTTAGAAGAAGCCTAGCCTTACATCAATACCTGCTAAGGTTTATTATATCATTGGCAGTTTTTAATAAAAAATAACATTTGTTCTCAAAGACTTTTTGAAATATTTATTTATGAGAGTGAATGAATATGTGTGTGCAAGGGCCTCCTGCTGCTGCAAGAAAACTCCAGATATAGGAGCCACTTTGTGCATGTGACTTTACATGGGTTCTGAGGAATTGAGCCCAGGCCACCAAGTGTTGCAAACAAGTGCCTTTAACCACTGAGCTATCTCTCCAGCCCTCAAAGAATGTGTTATTTAAGACAAGAAGTTAAATAACTTTATAATTGAGAGGTGTGGCACTGAACATAGATAGCAGCAGGCTGTCTCTTGCACTAGCTCATCTAAGCCATGTATGAAGGTAATTGATATTTCACATAAAGCATGGATATTAAAATTTAGCATTATATATTTACAAGAGTTCACAACACAATGACAATAGTGTAACTTTTCTGTACTGCTTATGCCTACTTATTTCAAAAATGTAAAGGGGCCAGATTAGCCTAATCTTCTATGAGAATACTTCCTAAGTGGCCCCTCGGGAGTTAATGGAACTCTCAGACTTTTGTAACTGATTTGTACATGTATCCTCATTGGGAGATTAGTTTTGCTTGAGACTTGGAAATCAGAAACAGAACCAAGGAGATCAGAAAGAGAACCAAGTCTAGGCTGAGATTCCAGGACACTGATTATACAAGGTTCTGGAACACCTTGCTTTACTATCACTAGCACTGCCATCACCGTCATCTTCATCTTCGTTTAGTAGCAGTCTTCACATCCAGTCTATGAATTATAGACAATAGACTAAGTAGCATCTTTAATTAATCTTTGGAGCTATGAAAGATTTATATCTACAAAATCCTCAGGGAACATGATTAGATGCTTTAAGATACTCATTATGTTTTAACTTAAATTTCTGAATTTTCTTCTTGAAAGTGGACTTTTTAAAAAGAAACTAAATGGAAAGTGTGTCAGAAGCAAGGATGACAAATTTCATGTCTTTAAAGTTTGTGGACTCTCATGCCAACTCCAAGTCTGAGATTTGACAGTCTGATGAGGCTCATAGCATATAGAAGTTTTCTTACTTGTATATAAAACAGGAATTGAGTTTAGCTCTAGAGATACAAAATACATAAGATAAATCCATAAGCCAGGGTGGTAATGTACACCTGTAATCCTAGCACTCACAAGATGGAAGCTGAAAGATCAAGGAGTCCTGTTTCCATTGCATTAGACACTTTCTCAAAATTAATAAGTAAAAAAATAATATGAATTCTTCAAGGAGCTAACTATAAAGGGCTTGGTATTGAATGAGTATTAAAATGGAATTTTGTTCAAGCAAAATACTTGGCTTGCTTTTTTTTTCCTTTTAAAACATGGCATCAGGCAGACATAGTGACACATTGCTATAATTGGAAGATGAAGCAAGGGGATTGCTGCATGTTAGAGGTTATCCCCAAGTACCAGGGTAACATAGCAAGACCCTGGCTCAGAAAAAGATAGATGATAGGTAGAAAGAAAGAAAGAAAGAAAGAAAGAAAGAAAGAAAGAAAGAAAGAAAGAAAGAAAGAAAGAAAGAAAGAAAGGGAAGGAAGGAAGGAAGGAAGGAAGGAAGGAAGGAAGGAAGGAAGGAAGGAAGGAAGGAAGGGATATAGCATCAGGCACATCATGATTTTAAATATCCTCATTCACTTTAAGTGTTTATTAAAGAGTTTGGCACCCCAAAGGAAAACTCATATACTCTGATTTTATTTTCATTTGAGATTTTACTTTATTAATTTATTTACTTATTTATATAGCAATTTATTTATTTGAGAACAGATCTTATTGTGTTGCCCAGGCTGAGTTCAGCTCACCATCCTCTGGCCTCCACTTCTTGAATGCTGGTTACAGGCATGCGCCACCACAGCTTGTCCTTCAGAGCAGTTTTAGATCTTTGTACTAAGGCAGGCCATGTCCCTATCCAAGTCCAGCATTTATGATCTATTTTTACACCAGTTATCAAAACGATGTTTATCAAATTGAATAGCCATTTATGGGTGCAATCTAATAAAAAAGGAAGCAAATTATAAAATATTGTCAGTTTATCACTTCACAAATCAATTAGACCATTAAATGTAAATGACTGCTTTCATGAGAGAAGGCAAATTCTAGCCAGAGCAACACACAGACCCAAGCGCAAACTCCAATTTGACCACTGACTAGATGTTCAGCTTTTGCTTCCATGCCTGTAAAATAGAAACTGCTGAGCTAGAGAGATGGCTTAGTGGTTAAGCGTTTGCCTATGAAGCCCAAGGACCCAGGTTTGGGGCTCGATTCCCCAGTATCCATGTAATCCAGATGCACAAGGTGGCGCATGCATCTGGAGTTTGTTTGTATTGGCTGGAGGCCCTGGCACACCCATTCTTTTTCTCTCTCTGTCTCTCTGCCTTTTTCTTTCTCTGTCACTCTCAAATAAATAAATAAATAAAAATAAACAACAACAAAGCAACTACCATGTGTAGTTTTTTTTTTTTTTAAGTAGAAATTGCTAAGTCTATGCTGCATGATCCTGGTAAAGATTGAGTGAAGTTTTGCATGTGTCACACCTACTGCAGCACTAAGGAAGGGGAACAAAGAGAATGTGCAACACTAGGTAGTTACAATTATCACTATTTACAATGACATGTACATAAGTCAGAGCCTCTGGTTCTACCAGGAGAGACTTATATTTAAGCAAAGCTCTGAGGCCAAATGTTTATTGCCTAATTCGGTGGTGTCTTCTCCCATAGCACCTCTTTCACCACTTGGCACAGTTGAAATAATGAATATACAGTAAAATAATTGTAGGATCCCAGAAGGTGCCAATTCCCTGTCTAAAAGATAGATTGAGGGCTGGAGAGATGGCTTAGCGGTTAAGCGCTTGCCTGTGAAGCCTAAGGACCCAGGTTCGAGGCTTGGTTCCCCAGGTCCCACGTTAGCCAGATGCACAAGGGGGCGCACGCATCTGGAGTTCGTTTGCAGAGGCTGGAAGCCCTGGCGTGCCCATTCTCTCTCTCTTCCTCTATCTGTCTTTCTCTCTGTGTCTGTCGCTCTCAAATAAATAAATAAAAAATTAAAAAAAATAAAAGATAGATTGAGATGATGGGAAATTCTGGCAAGAAGAGGAAGCTATTTCAGAGTAAAAAGAAGTACACACCTGCCTGTGCTGTCAGTCATATTTCTCACAAGTGCTTTCACCTCAGGGTGTTCAAATAGTCTAAAACTCCCACAGCACAGGAGGAGAAAGAAGAAAGGATGGCTTTGTGAAGCCGTGTCTGTAAACATTCATTTGTGTATGCTCTTTCTTTACCAAGAACTTTTTCATATGCATACAATGCATATGCCTTCACTCATTTTCACAATAATATCATGAAATAGATATTACAGCTGTTGTCTAAAGTCCTGCTGATCTTTCTGTGTGATAGCTCTAAGCTCCAGATCAGGAGAGTACCCCTTCTATTCACCTTACCTTGCTTGGCTTTTTCTGTTCACTGTGTATATTTTGTTTAAGCAAACTTACCTCTGTTGTTCCAATCCATTTATTCACTCAAAAAATACTTATTGGACATCTATCATCCATCTGAAAGAAATCAGTGTAATAGGATACATTAGATAATCACACAATGGCATCCAATTACACATAAGATTAAGTTCTATGGCAGAAAATATGTGACACTGAAAGAAAATACAACAGGGAGGACTATTCGTGGCCATCTAAAGTAAGAGATTTGAGATTTTATGGTAATCCTCTGGGGTTTGGGTTTCTAACTCTATCTCCTGGGACTAACACTAGCACTTGTTTACTGTTGTGAGGCCTTGCTACTGCTGTATTTCTCTATGAGAAGAGGATTGTGGGTCTTTATCCCAGAATTTAGCCTCTTTCCTTTGATTCCTAACTAACATGGACCCAGTAACAAAGGATCACAGAGCCTTTGGTACAGCCATTATCTAAGAGACCCTCCATCTCTGATGTGAAATTCCCTGGGATTTCTTCCAGATAAAGAAACCTGCAAGCATCTGCGTGTCAGGTGCTCCTGTCAGCTCCCAGCTCCCTTTCGGTGCACATATGTGAACTGTTAAATATGGACAGGTGCTCCTGTAATTCCCTGTGCCTCCTTTACTCTAAGAAAGAAGCACAGAGCTAAAGATGCAGAGAATGCTGAAGCACCTAGAGTTCAAACCCCCTTAGTGTAAGGGCTGGAGGTATGACTTCAGTTTGATAATTTTAAAAAACAAGGAAGCACGCCGGGCATGGTGGCTCATGCCTTTAATCCCAGAACTCAGGAGGCAGAGGTTGGAAAATTGCTGTGAGTTTGAGGCCATCCTGAGACTACATAGTGAATTCTAGGTCAGCCTGGGCAAGAGTGAGACCCTACCAAAAATAAAAATTAAAAAAAAAAACAAAGAACAAAATAAGAAAACGGGCATGGTAGTGTGCAGTTATTAATTAATTAATTTATTTATTTATTTATTATTTGAGAGAGAGAAGGGGAAAGAGAGAGCAAATTGGTACACCTGAGCCGCCTTCTGCTGCAAATGGATTCCAGACATATGTGCCACTTTGTGCATCTGGTTTTACTGGGGAATCAAACTCAGGCTGGCAGGCTTTCACGCAAGTGCCTTTAACCATTGAGACATCTTTCCAACCTGGTAGTGTGCACTTTTAATCCCAGTGCTAGGGAGATGGAAGTGAGTGGATCCCTATGGCTCACTGGCCAGGCAGTAAGGCCTATTTGGGAAGCTTCAGGTCAGTGAGAGTCTCTGTTTTTAAAATGGTGTATGGCATTCCTGAATATGACACACAAAGTTGTCCTCTGGCCTCCATACATACACACACACACACACACACACACACACACACACACACACACACACACAGCTGCACCTACATGAACATGCATACACACATGCACCCACACACAAAAAGCAACCATGGATTCTGTCACCAAGCCTATGTTCCAATCTAGCTCTGTCCCAAAATATTATGTTTTGTGAATCATTTTATCGCTGGAATTCAGATAATGATACCTATGTGACAGTATTGTTGTCATTAATATAAATACTAACACATAAGTGTCATTTAATGCCTTGCTTTTAGAGGTGGTTTTGGGAAAAGATCAATAATACTAGTCAAGACTAGCTTATACTGATGTCTTTGATTGTTCTTATCTAATGCTCACACATCATGGTATAAAAGTATTATCCTTATGATAAAGATGAAAAAAATTGAGACTTATAGTCAGTGTCATGTTCATAGTCACATAGCTAATAAGTGGCACAGCAAGTAGTCTTATCTTGAACCCACATGTTCCCAGCAGTCAATACACAGCTTTTATTGCATTCACTGTCATTATCATTACTGGGATCATTACTTTAAGTTCAAAGCTCTTAAGACTCTATGATGTTTTTCCTGGAACAAAAGCTTGCAAATTATCTTTAGGTTGTTTCTACTTTGGTAGTTACACCTTATAATTTACATGACAAATGAGTTAGATTCAGGATAAAATCATTTTTTAAAAAACCCAAATGGAGGGCTGGAGAGATGGCTTAGTGGCTTAGCGGTTAAGCACTTGCCTGTGAAGCCTAAGGACCCTGGTTCGAGGCTCGGTTCCCCAGGACCCACATTAGCCAGTTGCACAAGAGGGCGCACGAATCTGGAGTTTGTTTGCAGTGGCTGGAGGCCCTGGCGTGCCCATTCTCTCTCTCTCTCTCTCTGTCTGCCTCTTTCTCTCTATGTCTGTAGCTCTCAAATAAAGAAATAAAAATAAACAATTTTTTTTAAAAAAGCCCAAGTGACAATGGCTTAAATAAGAGATTTATTTCTCATTGAGATAAAGAAAATAAGAGAAAGACCATCCAGGGCTAACAGAGTAGATTACCATCTCAGAAATACAGCCATCCTTAGCAGGTGGCAAAGCTCATTGTGTAACATACCTGGGACCATCACATTTCACTTCCAGCTAGTAGGATGGGGGAAAAAGATATAGATAGTATCCACTTCCCTATCAAAGAAATTTCCCAGATCACACCTGAGAAGTGGCAGAGATGTTATTGGCCAGGATTTAGTCATGTTTAGCAGAATCCTGCTAAAAATTATTGTTTTATTACTGATCAAGAAGAGGAAAAACTGGATTCTTGGAGGGATCTTGATGCTTCAGCCATCCTACTAGTGAGAAAACCTTATAGTATTTTCATTTAGACTATCATTTTTTTTTAATCTAATATAAAAGCCATCACAAAACAATGATGTCCTCCATTCATCTCTAAGATGTTAGTCAATTTATTTATTTATTTACAAATAACATTATCTTAGCTTGGCTGAGCTTTGCATCCTAGCTTTTCATCATAATCAGATTGCTTCTGATATGTAGTTTTGGCAGATGTTAAATGAGTAGTGCTAAAGTGGGATGCCTCTAATGTGTCCTTCTAAGTCTACCTGTTACTGAATATCATAGGTGAATCTCATTCTTTTAAAAAATATTTTATTTATTTTCAAGCAGAGAGACAGAGAAAGAGAGAGAAAATGAGTACACCAGGACCTCTTGCCATTACAAATGAACTCTAGATGCATGCACTACTCTGTGCATCTGGCTTTACATAGGTACTGGAGAATCAAACCCTGGCCTTTAGGCTCTGCAAGCAAGCACCTTAATGGCCAAGCCATCTCTTCAGACCCCTCGTTTATTTTTTTTATCAGAATTTTAAAGTAATATAGGTCAAAAACATAGCAATGGGCTGGGGAGATGAGAATTTGAATTTGATCTCCACACCCAAAGTTGAGTGTGGTTGTTCACACCTGTAACACCGGTGCTGAGAAAGATGGATACAAGAGGATCACTGAATATCACTTGTCAGCCAGTCTAAATGAGGCTCACTGAAAGACCCTAAATCAAGAAAATAAGGCAGAAGAGCAACAGAAGACACTGAGTCCTCCTCTGGCCTGCACATGTGTTCATGGGGTGGCACACACATATGTACACACATACACTATAAGTAGTCCACACACACACTAAGGCAAAAATCTAGCAATGAGCCAATTTTCTCAGGAAGTCTTCTCAGGGCTAGTAATAAATTTGTCTTTTGTACCCTATCTTGTTCCAGAAAGATTCAAGACAGCTATTATTATTAATTTGCTAAAACAATAGGCTAAGGAAACAAAATAAGCAGAGTAAACATCAGAGAAGAACTTAAACTATAATTTTTTGCTAATTATTTACATAGAAAATATAAAGATATATGTAAAAACAAAAGTTAACATAAATTAAATAGAGGCTAGATACAAGATAAATCACATTTCCTTTTAGCTTATCAAAAAGTATTCAAATGAAAATTGGGAAAAATACTACATATACAAAATGATAGACTACTTTTTTTTAAATTTAATTTGTTAGTTTTCTTTTCAGTAAATACAGGCAGTTTGGTACCATTGTTTAGGCTCATCTGTGATCTACCCCCTCCCATTGGACCCTCCTTGTTGATGTAAATGGATCATGCATTGTGGAGTTAGCCCCCAGTTATTGGTATGATAAATGTCTCTGCAAGTCATGACCCAACATGTGACTCTGACATTCTTTCCACCCCCGATAGACTACTTTTGATTCACAGTTATGTGATAACTAGAGTCAAAACATACTACCATTTTAATAAAATAATGCAAGATTGGCATAAATTGACAAGCAAACCAAAGGAATAAAATAAGAATCAGGCAGAGAAATGTCATTAAGTCAGTAAGGTGCTTGTCTGCAAAGCCAAAGGACCCAGGCTCAATTCCCCAGGATCCACGTAAGCCAGATGCACAAGGTGGTGCATGTGTCTGGAGTTTGTTTGCAGCAGCAGAAGGCCCTGGCACACCCATTCTCTCTGTCAGCCTCTTTCTGTCTCTCTCTCTCTCTCTCTCTCTCAAATATCTAAATAAAAAATTTAAAAAATAAAATAAGAATCTACAAAGCATCAGATTTTATGAATTACTAATGTTCAAGTTAGATGGAAACATAGTTATTTAAAACTTACACTGGTACAACTGATTGTCTATTTTGTAAGAAGACAAGTCTGGATCCCTACCTTACACTATGTATACTGAAGTCCATGTAAATGGAAGACTTCAATTTTAAGGGTTAAAAAAATAGGTAAGAAACATATTTAGAATATAGGTATAGTAGTTTATGAGGAGTTTATGTTCACAGGCAGATGGATGGATGGATAAATGGATGGATGGTGATATAACACTTCAGATAGAGATTCCTTGCCAAGTCTCTATTCTTCTTGTGATTCTCAACACTAAAAGTGAGAAATGAATACAGAAAAGGACACTACTTCTTTTTTTAATTTTTTGTTTATTTATTTATTTGAGAGTGACAGAGAGAGGAAGAGGGAGAGAGAGAGAATGGGCACACCAGGGCCTCCAGCCACTGCAAATTCAAATTCCAGATACGTGTGCCCCCTTGTGCATCTAGCTAACATGGGTCCTGGGGAATTGAGCCTTGAACTGGGGTCCTTAGGCTTCACAAGCAAGCGCTTAACCACTAAGCCATCTCTCCAGCCCAGGACACTATTTCTTACATTATTCTGATGGGCTTTCCTTAGATTACAAGTATGACTCCCAGACAACTCTCTCATCCAGCCAGCAGTGGTGATACTTGATACTCCAGCCTGCTTAATACTGCTGAGGCTCCCTGTGCTCTATAGCTCACATTAAGCATTCTATGAATTTCCAGCTTTAATTATTCTTATTGTATTTTTTTGTGATGCCAATAACTTGTTCAGGTTCCAAACTTTAGTGGTCAGTTGGAAAAACACACACACTGACCAGTAGAGGCATAAACTCACTAACATTTAAAATCAATTCATATTTTATCTGGGCATGGTGGCTCTTACCAGCAACCTCACCACTCAAGAGACTGAGGTAAAAGATTTACCATGACTTCAAAGCAAGCCTGAGCTACAGTGTAAGATCTTGACTCAAAAAAAATTTAATAATGCAATGGAATTTTTATATATTTGCAAAAGCAATGCAATAACATATGGCTTAGTATTCACATGTATTTGTAGCCCCTTGGCAGTAATTCTGTGAATCCTCCCTACCTCAAGACTTTACCCCAACAATCCAAAGACTGGACTTTATTGTGAAAACACTGGTTTGAAACAAGAATGAAGCTAATGTCAAGACTGTCACTTCTTTGGAAGTTGGAGCAATAAATGTTTGTATCCTAATGATGGCATTTAGACAGGGCAATGACATTATTTAAGCAGATGTCTTTTCTGCTCCCTTATAAATCTGGCTGTAAGCTTACAACTGAGATTCTGTTCCTATTGAATTCATTGCATTACAGCATGTTCATGCTCATCTCAGCATTATTCTGCACCAAGGACTTATTTTAAGGATAAACATCAGAACAGGGTCTGCAGACTCATGAAAGCCAGCAGTACTCATGATTGTTAAGTTCTACCTCTTTTCCTGAGTCTTGTTGGATGCAAGAAGTTTCTCTGTGGATATGTTGCATTCTAGCCTTTCTCTTTTTTAAAAAAAAGAAAGAAATGTTTTCTTTCTCTTTTTGTTCATTTGTTTATTTATTTGAGAGCAACAGACACAGAGAGAAAGAGGCAGAGAGAGAGAGAGAATGGGCATGCTAGGGCCTCCAGGCACTGCAAATGAACTCTAGGCGCATGTGCCCCCTTGTGCATCTGGCTAATGTGGGTCCTGGGGAATCGAGCCTCGAACCGGGGTCCTTAGGCTTCACAGGCAAGTGCTTAACTGCTAAGCCATCTCTGCAGCCCTAGCCTTTCTCTTTTGACTTGAGCTCTGCATCCAGTAATTTTGGGGGGTATTGTTGTTTATTTATTTTTTGTTTTGTTTTGTTTATTTGAGACAAGGTCTCATGAATCTGAGACTGGCCTCAGATTTGCTATGTAGCCAAGAATGAATTTGAATTTTTTTTTAAAATTTTTTTTGTTCATTTTTTATTTATTTATTTGAGAGCGACAGACATAGAGAGAAAGACAGATGGAGGGAGAGAGAGAGAGAATGGGCGCGCCAGGGCTTCCAGCCACTGTAAACAAACTCCAGACGCATGCGCCCCCTTGTGCATCTGGCTAACGTGGGACCTGGGGAACCGAGCCTCGAACCGGGGTCCTTAGGCTTCACAGGCAAGCACTTAACCGCTAAGCCATCTCTCCAGCCCTGAATTTGAATTTCTAATCCTTCTGCCTCCATCACCTGAGTCCCTGGAGATACACATGTAACCCACTATGTCTGGTTTATGCAGTAATGGGATTAAACCCAGGGCTTTGCACATGCTAGGCAAGCACTCTACTCTCTAAGCTATGTCCCCAGCCTTTACATCTTCTTGATGAATGATTCAAAATTGTATAATTTTCATTCCAAACCCCTGAAGGAACAAGTTTTACTATTTTTTACCTCTGTTTGGATTGTTCTCCAATGTGACATATGAAACTGGCCTCTGCTAGGCCATTCAGACCAGTGACCCCACCTTAATTGGATTTGAGACCATTTTGGCATTAAAAAACACTTACCACTACTTCTCTGGACATGAAATATTGATAAATCCATTTGCATAAAAGAATAGATAGGACATATTAATAACTGATATATTTGATGTTTGGGACAAGGAATAATCAGAAAGGTGGGTTGAAGGGGAAGGGAAATAATGACTTCCTGCCAAGAATAGCTCAAACACCATGTCCATGGTTATGTAATGTATTATCCTGGATTTAAGCCCTGCAGTACATACTGTCATATCCATTTAACAGTAAAGGACCATGAGGCTTTGAGGGTAAGTAATGTGCATGGTCCTCAGCAGACCTGTGTATCTAACTTCAGAGTATGAGCTTGAGCTGTCTGCAGATGCATTGCAACCTCAGTGTTCCACTGCACCTAGAATCAATCAGTACTGAATGGATCATAGTGGGAGTAGAAATCATTTGTCAATCAACTTTAAGACTAGGGAAATCAAGATAGCTCTCAAAATATGAAGTAAATAGACAATTACTAAACATTTGAAAACTAATATCTACAATCTGAATCTATAAGCTCTTTTAAAAAAATATATGGTTTCAGGGCTGGAGAGATGGCTTAGTGGTTAAGGCTCTTGCCTGTGAAGCCTAAGGACCCAGGTTTGGCTCTGCAGTTCCTATGTAAGCCAGATGCACAAGATGGTGCAAGCATCTGGAATTTGTTTGCAGTGGCTAGGAGACCTGGCATGCCCATTCTCTCTCTTTTTCTCTCTCTCTCCCTCTTGTTCTGTCTCAAATAAAAATAAATTAATAAAAAAAAAGTTTTAAGGAGGCAGAAGTAGGAGGATTGCCATGAGTTCGAGGCCATCCTGAGACTCCATAGTGAATTCCAGGTCAGCCTGGGCTAGAGTGAGACCCTACCTCGTAAAAACAACAACAACAACAAAAATGCTTTAAAATGTATGGTTTCTGCAGTTCAATGGGAGAGAGAGAGAAATCAGCAGTGGAAATACTCAACAGTGGACACTGCAAACCTTAAATTTGGCCAGCCAGGCCAAATGAGCCAACTGGTACAACAGTGGTATGTCTGTTATGGGGGAGACCAACTACCCTCTAATTGGACTAGAGGCCTGCTCCATGGGAGGGAATACATCCCTGATACTGAAAACCTACATCAGGGGTATTCATGAGTCCTAGGGGTGTACCATCTGCTGGTGACTGGCTAAATTTTTATACTATACTTACAAAATATACATGCATATGTGTGTGTGTGTGTGTGTGTGTGTGTGTGTGTGTGTGTGTGTGTGTGGTTTTCTTGAAAAGGTAAGATTTTACAATGAAAAAATCTGAAAATATTAGTAAAATATAAAAATATTTTTATAATTAAAAAATATAAGACAAAATAAAACAACCGGAATGACATGGTGGCACCTACTTGTTGTACTCTAGTAAGTAGAAGCAGGAGGATCACAAGTTCAAGATTGCCTTTGACTACATACTGAGTTTGATGCCAGCTTGCACTATATGAGAACTTGTATGAAGAAAAAAAAAATTAAGGAAAAGAGAAGGGAAGAGAAAAGTAAGGAAATTTAATTTTAAGGAAAATGAACAGGAAAGCAAGGCTTTCTTCTGATTTCCTCGAGCCCACACTTCTAATTGCTAAACAAACATTTTACTGTGTGTTCCAGCAACCTCCCTTGTGTCTTCTTGAATCCTTCCAACCTAAAAGCACTTCCAGAACTATGAGGCATAAGAATACATGCCTAGGTAGTTGGCCAAAGTTTGAATTTCATTAGAAAATGAAATGTATATTTACCACTAAATGACCCTTTATGAGGCTGTTCAGATGGCCTTTAAGAAAGTACTACAATAAGTATGCTTAGGAATCTATAAAACCAACAACAGCCACAGATGATAAAATACTTATTGTATATGCTTATGCCAAAAACAGGAAACCAAGGAGCAGGAGTTATTCTCTTTCCTATTTTATCCTTCAACCTCAGAACTTCCAAACTGACATTTCCTCAAATTGCTTTGTAAATGTTTTGTTAAACTACTATATCTAATACACCTAGTCACATGTGAAAACAGCACTTGCTGAATGTCCACATGTGTAGGCATTGATGAGGAATACAAAGACCCCTACCATGTAGTGGTCCAAGAGTCCAGTGGAGTCAGGAGAGTGAGAAAGTATTAAAATGCACAAAAGCTTGAGGGTGTAAATTGCAGGTGCAATGTGGTACTAACAAAGCATCTTGGACATTATGGAAACTAACTAGAATTTCCATCTGAGTTTATTATAACGAAATTTGGGTATCACAAAAAATGAAATCAGAAGGAAGAGGACTAGCAAGAGAGGGGGAAGAGGGATACGGAAGAGGAGTGGGCAGGAGATAGGAACAAAGCATACATGTATAAAAATGCCACAGTGAAATCAATTGCTTTGTAGGCTAACTTAGGCATTAATTTAAGAATAACATAAGACAGAATAAATAAAATCATTTGAAATTGCCCATGAGTATTAGGGGGAAAAGATGAAGTAAAATCCTCCAGTTTATGACATAGTGTTCTCTTTGGTATTCTGTGAATTTGAAATATATGTGATCACTTTCTCTTATAAGAGCTAGAGGAGACCATGATTATCCAGAATGAAAAGTGGCCATTAGATTAGCAAATCTTCAACACTGAGAAGCAAGAAAAAGTCAATCTAGACTTGAGAGACATGCGAATTATAAAATGTTACAAAATAACTACAGCTTTATTGTGAAAAATTCTTACATACTGAAACATTCAGAGAACAGCATACCAAATACTAACAGACTTACTAACCAGAAATTACAAATAGTTTTGAATTGTTTTCATTTTCCTTCCCAGCCCTACCCATATTTCTTCATCCTCAGAAACAATCATTCTTTTGAACATAGTGTGGCTTTCTTCATGATTTCTGTCATATTTCTTACACATTCTTTATATCTATAAGCACTTGAACTGTTTTTAAAAATATTTTTGTTTATTTGCTAGCAGAAAGAGTATGAGCATGTCAGGGCAAATGAAATCCAGATGCATACTCCACTTTGTGCATCTGGCTTTACATGGACTCAAACCCAGGCCAGCAGACTTTGTAAACAAGTGCCTTTATTAAACACTGAGCTATGTTCACAGCCCATTTTAAGTGTCTTGATATTAAAGTAAATCATTCCATAGGTATCATTCTCCATCTTGCTTCTCTCAAAATAATTCTTAAATTGGTATTTTTATTAATATACTATTAGCCATTCATTTTAACTCTCAAATAGTTCTTCATTGTGTACTTTTTTACCTCAAATAAATTAATTATTCCCTATTTTTTTCTACTTCAAGGTCGCATACACCTTTGATGCATGCACTCCCATGTGGAATTGCTAGATTAGGCTCCATATGTATTTTCTTTTGACTTAGGTACATGTGCATCTCAATTCAGGACAGGGTTACATCCCAAGAAACTCATC
This sequence comes from Jaculus jaculus, assembly GCF_020740685.1. Taxonomy (NCBI): domain Eukaryota; kingdom Metazoa; phylum Chordata; class Mammalia; order Rodentia; family Dipodidae; genus Jaculus; species Jaculus jaculus. The sequence goes on along the minus strand of NC_059106.1, from coordinate 117,359,094 downwards.
ATAAGATGCAAATATCATATCAGAAATGAATATTATAGCCTTAACATAGCTTAAGCTAACCAATCTTAAACATGTTCAGAATCCTTACATTCGCCTACAGTTGGTTAAAATCACCTTATATGAAGTCTGTTATATAATAAGGTATTGAATAACTAATGTAATTTATTGAATATCTCTATCTAAAAGCAATGCTGGTAACATAGTATGCTGTATCAGTTATTTGTTCCTGTGGTCACATGGCTGAGTGAGAGCTAAGGCTCTCTGCCTCTATCCAGCATCTCCAGATAGTATCTGTGGTGTATTGCCAGCTCAGGAAAGAAGCTAAATCCAGAGCAGTTTCTCCTGAACATGTATCACTTTCATACCATCATAAAGATAGAAATTTGATCAGGTCAAGCCACTGGAAGTAAGGATAATTCATATTTCCCAGCTGTTCTACAAAAGGTATGCAGGCTCGCCATCCCACAAGTAGCATATTAGGAAAAATTCTTACTTGTCTACATCTCTGCAAACAGTTGGTGTCCATGTCTTTAAAAAAAATAATACCAAACTGAATGTACAAAATACTCTTTTGCTATATTTCATCTTCTTGCTTTTGTTTTGTTGGTTTTTCAAGGTAGGGTCTCACTCTATCCCAGGCTGACCTGGAATTCACTATGGAGTCTCAGGGTGGACTTGAACTCACAGCGATCCTCCTACCTCTGACTCTCAAGTGCTGGGATTAAAGCCATGCACCACCATGCCCAGCTCATCTTCTTGCTTTTTATTGACCACTTAAGATTTTTCTCTGCAAATATCTATTCATAGGTCTTTTACATTTTTTGTTTTGCATATATGTGTAGTATGTGGGATGTGTATGAATAGTGTCCGCACATGTGTATAGAGATAAGCATGCCTCAGGTACATGTGTTGGGAAGCTAGAGGGGAATATTGGGTGTCTTTCTCTTTCCCTTTTACACTTAGTTTTCTGGGACAGAATCTCATTGAACTGTTCTCAATCAGACTGACTGACAAGCAAGCCACAGCAAGTCTCCCATTTCTGCTTCCCACAGGACTGGGATTACAGGTGTGCATGGCTGTGCCCAACTGTTTATATGGGTGCTAGGGGTCTAACTGAGGCCCTCTCAGACCCTCATGTTGCACAGCAAGTCCTTTTATTCACTGAGCCATTTCCTTAGTCCTCTTGCCTATTTATCAATAGTATTATTTGTCTTTTTGTCACCCATTATTTGGAACTCTTAATAGTTTTCATATGGTTTGTGTGTGAGTCCTCTGTCATGTTCCTTGCTGGCTTCTTCTCTTTGGCATTCATATACCTTTGTTTCTGCTTGCTATGGTCTTAAAAGCAAAGCTTCAAACTTTAAGGTAGTCAGATTCATAAATATTTCACTATAATCTGTGCCTATTATATTTATTTTGGATATTACTCTGTCAATTACATTTTATTATATGAAGTAGAAACATAATTTTATTTTTGCTTTCTGGGCAATCAGTTATCAAACACAATGTTATTGAATATATTTTCCTTTTAGAAACCCACTATGTCATATACTTTTGAAACCATTGGCTCTGTTCATTATTTTATATCTCATTTCTTTTAGACGGTTCTACTACAGTTGTTGAAATTTCAAATGTGAAATGTATTAACACCAAGGGTTAACCATATTTGATATTGGTGTTTTTTTAATGAGCATGAATATCTATGGGATTGTATAAATTTAAGACTATTTTAGGGCTGGAGAGATGAATTAGTGGTTGAGGTACTTGCCTGCAGAGCCAAAGGACCCAGATTTGATTCCCCAGGACCCACATAAACCAGATGCACAAGGTGGTGCATGTATCTAGACTTTACTTGCGGCAGGCACCTATTTTCTCTCTCTCTCTCTCTCTCTCCTCCCTTTCTCTTAAATAACTAAATAAAAATAAAATATTTAAAACTGTTAATGTTTTTCAGGGGCTAGGGAGAACGGTAAGAGCACTTGTTGCTTAAGCATGAGAGCCTGAGTGGCCTGAGTTCAATTTCCCAGCATCTGTGTAAAAAGCTGGGCATAACCATGCACATCTGTAACCCCAGTCTGATGAGAGAGGAGGGAAGAGCCCAGAATCAAGGAGGCCTGCTGACCAAAAATGTCAGCTCCAGATTGAGGGAGAGACTCCACAGCAAGGATCCACAGTTAAGTGATAGAGAAGAGCACCAGAGATTCTCTTTTGCTTCAGGGAATGCACGAGGCACACACACACTCAAGTATATGCCACACACAAAGCATTAGTCACCACAGAACACATACTCTACACCCACACAAAAAAGTCACACATCAAAAAAAAACACTGTATTGCAAATACAAAATGGAACACTTAAGCTATAAAAATAGGTGCTATTTTTAAGCATTTCCTATACCAACTACTGTGCTTACGTTATTACTTATATATTTCAAATTATGCAAAATCCCTCTAAATCAGGTGACATTATTACAACTTTATAGATGATAAAACTGAATCTAAGAGAGGTTAGTTTTTTATTTATTTGCAAGCAGAGAGAGAGAGAGAGAGAGAGAGAGAGAGAGAAGGAGGACTGCCAGGACCTCGAGTGCCTGCATACAAACTCCAGATGCAGGTGCCATTTTGTGTATCTGGATGTATGTGAGTACGAGGAAATCAAACTCAGGTTGTTATGCTTTGTAGGCAAGTGCTTCAACCTTTGAGCCATCTCTTCAGCCCCTAAGAAAGATTAATTAATTGTCCAAGATGGCAAGATTAATTTACTCAAAATGAGCCAGTGATTTTCTTTGTGGTTCAAAACTTGTTGATTAGAAAAATGCCCTCTAAGAACAGTCTGATGTAGCAAATGAAGAAATTGATTCATAATCTATGCATGTGTAGGATATTAACAGCCTACCTTTTAACAGCAGATTTGGTTAGATACCTGGCCTGTAAACTGAGCTATTCTTTCCTCTACATACTTAAGATATTATCATGCTCACACCCTAAGAAAATAATCATTTTATTTTTTGGTGTGTGGGTATGTGTATGGTATGTGTTCATGCATGTTCACATGTGTGCAGGTACATATGTAAGTGCAGTTGCGTGTGCACATATTATGTGTATATATGGAGGCCAGAAGCCAATGTTTAGAATCTTTCCTCAATCTCTCTCCTACTTATTTTTAAATTTTTTTTTATTTTATTGTCAGAGAGAAGGAGAGCAAGGGAAAGAGAGGGAGAGAATTGGTGCACCAGGGTTTCCAGCCACTGCAATCAAACTCCAGACACATGCTCCATCTGGTACACGTGTGCAACCTTGCACGATTGCATCACCTTGTGCATCTGGCTTATGTGAGACCTGGAGAGTCAAGCATGAGTCCTTAGGCTTTGCAGGCAAGCACCTTAATCACTAAGCCATCTCTCTAACCCTCCTACTTATTTCTTTGAGATGGAGTGCCTCACTGATCCTGAGGATCACCAGTTTGACTACACTTCCTAGGCAGCAAGTTCCAGGGATTCCTTGTCTCTGCCTTCCCCACATTAGGATTGCTATGCTGAAATTTTACATGGGTGCTGTAGATCTGATCTCAAATCTTCATGCTTGAGCAGCAAGCACTTTACCCACAGAGCCATCTCTCTATCCCTGAATAATAATTTTTTAAATAACATTTCAGGCTCCCATTTGTTTAATGTTATTTATTTCAGTTCTTCCTAGAAGTGGTAGTAATTAAGAATATCACTGGCACACATTTTTTGAGCTCATAAGCAGGCAAGTTAGCTAAGTTTCCATCAGGCAATTTTACAAACATGCTCTTGCTTTGGTATATTCATTAAACATGTTCCATATAAGCCATCTAATATCATTATTGTATTTTTAAACTATAGGAAGTTAAGCCATTAAAGCTGGAGAAATGGCTTAGCTGTTAAAGAGGCTTGCTTGCAAAGCTTGACAGCTCAGATTAGATTCCCCAATATCCATGTAAGCCAAATGCACAAAGTGGTGTATGCATCTGGAGTTTGTTTACAGTGGCAGGAGGCCCTGGTGCACCCATGCTCTCTTCTCTTTCTCTCTTTTTCTGTCTGCCTCTTTCTCTATTTCTCTCTCAAATAAAATTTCTTAAGCCATTCATTTAACAAATGTTTATCTACTGAGTACTAGCAGCAGTCCTAGATATTAACAGCGGTGAACCAAACAGAGCAAGGTCTTGCCCTTTGGATGGTTACATTGTAGCAAAAATAAAGAATAAATAATCACATAAATTACTAAATACATTAGATAAGTCTGAGTAGGCTATATGAGCTGTCAAATCCATAGAAGCTAGATGATGAGTTAGTCACTATGAATGTGTTGGGGGAGAAACAACTTTAAATAGTCAGAAAACCTGAAAGATGACCTGTGAGCAGTAATACAAATGGGGAAGCCAGCCATGAACTCTCTCAGAGAAAAAAAAAAAAAAATCCCATGCAAAAACCCTACTGTAAGAATGAACTTTCATGCATAGTTTATCTCTGCAATTCTTTCCTTTCCTTCCTCCCTCCCTCCCTCCCTCCCTCCCTCCTTTCCTTCCTTCCTTCCTTTCTTTCTTTCTTTGAGAGAGGGAAAGAGGGAGAGAGAGAGACAGAGAGAGAGAGAAAGAGAGAATGGGCACGCCAGGGCTTCCAGCCACTGCAAACTCCAGATGTATGCACCACCTTGTGCATATGGCTTACATGGGTCCTGGGGAATCAAACCAAGGTCATCTGGCTTTGCAGGAGAGAGCTTTAACGGCTAAGCTATCTCTCCATCCCTATCTCCACTATTTCTTTTAAGATAAAGAATGAGAGCTGGGCATGGTGGTGCACACCTTTAATCCCAACACTTGGGAGGCAGAGGTAGGAGGATTGCCATGAGTTCAAGGCCACCCTGAGACTACAGAGTGAATTCTAAGTTAGCCTGAGCAAAAATGAGACCTTACCTCAAAAAACCACAAAAAAGAATGAAAACTAAAAACATTTGATAGCTTGATCAATGTTGTGTAGGTAATAAGAATTAATGCTATGATTTGAATCTAACTCTGACTATCCCTTCCCACTAGGCCATCCCGCCCACCTCAATCTTTCCTGTAGTGTGCTCTTACTTAGTGGTTATGCCTGAACCTACCATCATCATTCATACCTTGTTGTATGTACACCCCCTCTGTCTTACAATTCCTATTTGTCCATGAAAAAGGTTGCTTCACACATGAAATTTTCCTGAATTCCCACAGATATGGTTGATTGAGTTCTCTGCCCCTCTATACCAAACACATAAATCTGAGGTAAAATGGTTTTTCATTCATCTACCATCCATGTGTTCATTCAACTGTTAAATACAGTACACCCAACAGTGAAACTCCAGACAGTGTTGCCTTCATGGAGCTTAGAACTACCAAATTGGCTATATTTGCTGAGTACAAAACTAATAAATAAAAAAATAAATAAGGGGGAAAAGAGAAAATGAATTAATGAAGGCATCAGTTCAACTAAGAAATGACTTTTCTTGTACTGGAGAGATGGCTTAGTGGTTGAGCACTTGCCTGTGAAGCCTAAGGACCCAGGTTCGAGACTTGATTCCCCAGGACCCACGTTAGCCAGATGCACAAGGGCTTGCACGCATCTGGAGTTCATTTGCAGTGGTTTGAGGCCCTGGCATGCTCTCTCCCTCCCTCCCTCCCTCCCTCCCTCCCTCCCTCCCTCCCTCCCTCTCTCTCTCTCTCTCTCTGTCTGCTCTCTCTACCTCTTTCTCTCTGTTGCTCTCAAATAAATAAATAAAAATAAATTTTAAAAAAAGAAAGAAATGACTTTTCTTAATCTCAGTATTTCATTCATTTGTCCATTAAACAAGTGCCTATTATGCTCACAGAGACCTGACAAATAATCAAAACATTTTGGAAATGCAAAGTCAGTGTTGACATTGGTCAGAAGTAAGATATGTATCAGGAGGTAAAACTTGAGGGAAAGCATGGGCAAAGTCATGGTGGCCGCTGTGGATCTCACAAAGGATCTGGGAGATACTAACTGTCTGAGATGGTCATTTATTCTAGTAATGTATCCATGGCAGAAATATCACTGAATTTGAAGAACAAAGGCTAATGTAGTATTGCAATTTTTTTTTAAGTGTCTCAGGTGAGGTGAGGTGAGTCAAGGGCATGGAAACCTTAAGTAACTGCTACTTCTGGCACCTACCTTCTCAGTGTATGGACTTGGAGAATTTATGCTTAAAGAGATCATGAGATTGGACTCTCAAAAGAAGGTTCTAGAACTTGATTTGCAACAGATGATTTCTGCAGACTTAGAAAAACATTGCTTCTTCTGTACACTTGTTTTTTTCATCTAGAAACAGAAATAAAATATCTAAAGCAGGATCTTCTGATTCCCTGTCAGTTAAACAATTCTAGGACTCTGCTTTACAGTGGTATGTGGCTGAATACAGTTCTCAAAAGGTGGACAAGACTTTTCTACAGGCAACCAAATGTGAACCCCAGACTAGGGTTTGACTCAATATTTTCTTCTTCATATTTTTGATGTAGCTGGTTATTCCACCTAGACTTTTTTAAATTTGTGCTACTACCCAATCCATTCCTATACCTTTCCCTGTTTGGTTAATGATAGACAACCGGATGATTACATTTATGTGAAAAATGCAGCCAAATTCAGTTAACAGAAAACTTGCCCTCTATCTATATAAACAACTGTACAAAAACACTGTATTTTCAGATATCCTGTGAAGAATTCCTTCCAACATATCATATTGTCTCATGAAGCTCAGCCCTGCATCACTTTGAAACTGCACATTTTTACATGAGTCACAAATTACATTCTTATCTTCAACTCTTGTTCAAATTTTAAAATGTTTTCCAGCTGATAATTCTTTGGACATATTAAAGTTTGTCCTTTCAAAAGTGCAACCAACTATGTCCATAGACTCTTATAAGCATACACATCAATCAATTAATAGCAGGGATACAACCTGAAATATGTATCCTTACACAATTTTATCATTGAGCAAACAATCCAGAATGTACACAATCCTACATAGTGAAGGTTAACAACTCAACTTGACCTCTTGCTACAATTAAGACAAAAGGTAAGTATAAGATATATGAGGTTGCTTCAGTGTAATATAGCATACTGTTGTACAACATGCCTTTTTTTGAAGGTTCATTTTTTAAATTTTATTTTTTTAAATTTTATTTATTTATTTATTTATTTATTTATTTATTTATTTATTTATTTTTTACAAGGTAGGCTCTCACTTTAGGCCAAGCTGACCTGGAATTCACTATGTAGTCTCAGGATACCTTAAATTCACAGTGATCCTCCTACCTCTGCCTCCTGAGTGCTTGGATTAAAGATGTGTGCCACCATGCCTGGCTCTTAAATTTCATTTTTATTTATTTATTTACTTATGTGTGTGAGAGAGAGAAAGAGGGGGTGCACTAGGACCTCTAGCCACTGCAAACAAATTCCAGATGCATGCACCTCCATGTGGATCTGGTTTACATGGATTCTGGGAAATCAAACTTCGGTTCTTGGGCTTTGTAGGCAAGCACCTTAACCACTGAGCAATCTCTCCAGCTCCAACAGGCCTTTTTTAATTTAAAAAAATGGGTAAATTCTAAGTTAAGAATAAAAATATAGCATATTGAGGGCTGGAAAGATGGCTTAGCGGTTAAGACACATGCCTGCGAAGCCTAAGGACCCAGGTTTGATTTTTTAGGTCCCATGTAAGCCAGATACACATGTTGGCACATGCATCTGGAGTTTGTTTGTAGTGGCTAGAGGCCCTGGCATACTTATTCTTACTCTCTATCTCTCTCCTTCTCTCTGTCTCTAATAAGTAAATAAAAATGTATCTTTAAGCTGGGTGTGGTGGAGCACACCTTTAATCCCAGCACTTGGGAGGAAGAGGTAGGAGGATAGCCATGAGTTTGAGGCTACCCTGAGACTACATAGTGAATTCCATGTCAGCCTGGGCTAGAGTGAGACCCTACCTCAAAAAAACAAAAAAATAAAAATAAATAAATCTTTAATTTTTTAAAATATCATATTGAATACATAAATCAGTAACACACCATTTATTATCATTATCAAATCTTTCATACTGCACATAATCATATGCACTATTCGTGGCTGACAGTACTGTAGGTTTGTTACCACAAGCATGTAATATCTTTTTGTTACTCTGTTTTGTGTTTTGTTGCCTTGGGTATTGGGAAGAGGGTCATCTTGAACTTCTGGTATTCCTGCCTCTACTCCCAAGTGTTGGGATTATAGGCCTGCACCACCATTCCCAGCTTGTCTTTAACTGATGTCACTACACCATTGGAACTTTTCAGCTCCATAATAATTATATGGGACCATTATTGTATGTGTGGTCACTGTTATCCAAAATACAGTCATATGGTGCATGACTGTCATTTAACAATGGCATTCACCAGGCAGAGCAACAAGACATCCTCCCTAGGATCTCTTGCCAATTACCCATCCTGGCAGAATGCCCAGGCATTCTCATTTGTTTGCTTTCCCAATGTCTACTCAGGCCTCATGTTGTGACAGTAGATCTTCAGCCCAACTGCTTTACTACTTAACACACATCAGTTCATAAGCTTTGTAAAGGAGAAGATCAAAAGTTGAATGCTACTTTTGGTCACCCAAAGGGGCAGAGGAAGGGTACTCCAAGGAGGAGATGGAGGCAGGCTCCTGTCACCCACCCTCATTCCTAAACTGGGAGAAAAGTAGAGGACTTCAGAGTCCTCATCATGAAAAAACAAAGAATAAGGAAGCATCCATCATTAGCTTAAGTGAACCTCCTCTGCTATTAGGATGTATTTATCATTTTCTTTTGTGTCTTGTAATTAATTTTTTGCTTATTTGTTTCTTCCTTGTCTGTTTGCATAGGAAATAAACACTCTCTTCCATTTCCATATTTTCACATATTGCAATGGTTTCAGCATACTTTTGACTCAACTATAGAAAGGAAAAAATGAAAACAATTGACTATACTTTGCAGTAAATAGCTGTGATTATAGAGCATTTTAGTCTTCTATTTATCTTTTTCCACTTAGCAAATCATAAGTAATTTGCTGTGTTTCAACATTGTGTTCAAGTTTTTTTTTTTTTTTTACTCCATTGAGATAATCTACTGTAATTTACAACCCATTCCCAGATTGGGATTGAGTTTTTACTATTATTAAATTAAGTTCCAATAAATATATCCTTCCATATATCATTTTTCCCCTTGAATTATTTCCTTAACATACCTTCTCTGGGGATGAGAAGTAGTGATTGTTAATGCTTCTTGATATCTAGAATTTTAATGAGTTATCCAATATACCATTTACTGACATTTCTTTATTTCTAGGAGTCAGCTTAACCATTGATAGCTCATCTTTGTTTATGTTCTGTCCATATGCTTTACCCAGCTTGCTATCAAATCCACTTCCCTCAAATTTTTAAGCATCTTTAGTTCTTAGAATACATTTGGGTTGAACATATTTTTTGTATTTGTATTTATTATTATTTGTATTTCCATGGACTTTTAGACTCCTCAAATTGATTTAAATATTTATTACAAAGTCAAAAAATTTTGATATATTTTAATATCCATAAAATACATACTTAATTGGTTCTATCTTTTGTAGCTTTTACCACTGCACTAATGATGAGAAAGCCCATCTTAATGTTGATAAATATATTAAACTTGCTTCTTTCAGTTTGCATTTACTCTTGTATGAATTATCTATCTACATTTGATTATTCCTTGCTTCTGGTTCTGATGGTTTCCTGAATAATTAGTATTTGATTTGCATATAAATATGTTCAGATGTAGCTGTTAATCTTTTATCTATTGTATTTTCAGTTTTAAGGACCTTCCATTGACTTGCTTTCATGTTAAAATTTTCATTCTGTAGCTTTTTAAAACATTTTTCTTCTAAATGTTAATGATTCTTAAATATATGCCACACAGTGTGGTTAACTTACTTTTTTTTCATCAAATTGCTATCAAGGGATGATGACATCACATACAAAATTATGTTTCTTTTCCCCTTGTTCTCAAAGCTTCCTTGCTCATATATTAAGTGATTATAGCTGCATCTATTTCTAGACTCTTCATTCTGTTATGCTGATCTATATGTCTATTTTTGTGCCAGCAAGTCCAGCATTTATTTGAGGAGAGCTCATATTTCCTCTCTTGAATCTTTGCTTGTGTAAGCTGAAAACGGCTCTTTGAATTGCTGCTTTTGTATGTAACATGCAAACCCCTTCCTCTCCTCTAAGGCATAGAAGCAGTGGTGAGATGAGGGTCCAGGCCTCAGGGTGCTCTTGAAGATTGTGACACGTGGAGAAGGAAGTACATAGAATGTCATATACCTGGACAAGGGATGGAGAGTGATGAAGTTTTACACTGGAATTTTCTATGTTAGTTTCTAGTTTATGCTAGAAAGTTCTTGTTTTGTTTCTTGTTTCCTTCCATCAGCAGATGAGTGAACAACAGCTATGGTAATCCCTCCTGCTAAATTCAGGTTCCAGGTCCACCATTATCTTACTGTGTGACCTTGGGCAAGTTTTGTGAACTATCTAAGCCCTATTTATCTCAATTGTGAAATAAAGACATGGAGGAATCTAGTTTATAAAATTGTACAAAGGATGGAGTAAGGCAATCCATGAACACAACAAGGACTTCCTATTGTAAGCAGCTGTTATTACTGTTAAAGTATCAAGCACATAGTTTTATTATTTCATTTAGTATTTTCAATGATTTGTGTGTGTGTGGGTATGTAGCATTCAGGAGACAAATTCAAAGTATCTGTGCTCAAACTTCTTTGAGACAAGGTCTTTTGCCTTCTCTCAAAACAAGCATCAGACTAGTTGGCCTGTGAGCTTCACATTCTCCTGGCTCTGCCTCCCATCATCAAAGGACAGATGTATGTGCCACTTTGAATCTGCCTTTATGTGGGTACTGCAGACTGAACCTCAGACAGCAGGATTTTCAAGCAAGCACCTTTACCACTGAGCAATCTTTCTAGCCATCATGTAGCTGTTCTCTTATTTGGGGGACATGTGGTGTTGAATGTGGGTAGTTTGTGTGTATGTGTGTGCCACAGATGTGTTGCACACATGTGCAGATTCCATAGAAGGACATCGAGTGTCTTCTTCTGCCTCATTTCCTTGAGAGTCTCTCATTGAACCTGGGGCTCACCCTTTTCACAGACTTGCTGACAAGCAAGCCCTCCTCAGTGCTGGGATAACAGGCCATGCCTGGCCTCAGGTGTGCACAAGTGCTCTTACCCACTGAGCCATCTCCCTAGCCCCATCATTTAGTATTTTGAGGTGGTTATTAATATAAACAGCTGTGTGTTAAATGAATATGATAAGAGAGGTTTGGTAACTTTCCCAAAAGTACCAGATAGTAGATAGATGAGCTTTGTTGGTATAAAACAAGGCCTGGCTCCTCCCTGCAAAGGACACTCTTCCACAACATGTCAAAAGATATAGATAGCCAGGTTCCTGAACTCTGCAGTGGTGACACTGGCAAAGCTGCACATTCTTTGAGAAATGCATACAAGTTCAGATATTCTCTATGACTATCTTGAGGTTTCCTGTTGCTTTCAGCATGGAAGGGCATTGGATTAATAGGAAGACATAATATAATTTTATCTTAATCTTCAAATTAGCAGTGTGGGAACAATGACTCACCATACTGCCTCAAGTGTCAGTGACACAAGCCCAGAAGTATTTGTCATCATCCCTGCAGGGTGTCACAGAAGCAGGATCTCCTTTGCTTCAACACCTGTTACCTGTCCTCTCAGAAGGCTCAAGACTGGGAGGGAAGATGGCAGACTAGGCATTTGCACACAAGACTGCCAAATCAAGCACTACCGGAATGTCTAATTTTAGCCCTCCTAGCCTTGACATTGTCCCTTTCAGCTACGATGATGTTTTTCATGGGCTATAATAAAGTGCTTTATCCCAGCCTTTAAGACCAAGCAAGGACAGAGTGAGCCTAATTCAGTGCTGGACACACATCAAAGACAGGAGCCTCACTGAAGAGGGTCAACAACCCTTTCATTCCATTTCTTAAAGCTCCAAGGAGGGGCCCTTGAGTGCATGTCCCTTTCTCCTTTGACCTGGCTTCCCTGCCTTGAGATTCTTTTCTTGAGCTTTCTGTGGGCTGCTCAGCAACTGGTATCTTTACCCACTTATGCTATGGATTTGAAACCTTCTCCCTGTCTTTGTCCCCTGCATAATGAAGCCAATATCTTTCTATGTACCTCACACATCATGGAAATTGCACCTGATTAGGAGCTAGAAACAAATGTGTACTTAATCAGCTGCTTACGCAGTTTGCTTCTTATGATGATCTGACTCACAGGGTAAGGCAGAAATGCTCATAGAACTTGTGCACAAGAGAAGTGTGGGGATAACACAGACTTTTGAACTGGTCCTCCAGGAAAACCTGGACAAGGGGCAAGATCAAGCTAAAACCCAGCTCTGGCACTCTGGGAGAAGATGTGACCCCATAAAACTATCACAGCATGTGCACTCGCCAGCATTGGCAGTGTCCTGGAAAGCTTGTTCTAAGAGTTCCTGCTGCTTTCTTAGCCACTGGCTCCAGGTTGAGCTCCCAGAATGATGATCATCACTTTGAAGTAAATCATGGATTCCTTGTTTCCTGGAAGTAGGGCAGGTAAAATTGACCCAGACATATTCTGTTTGCAAAGCCTTCTTTGACCTTTCCTTTGACCTTTAAGTGGCTACCTGTCAGTACTTCAGCAGGCAACCTAAACCCAATGGGAGGCACCCAGAAATGATGATCTTCTTTTCTTCTCTTTGCATTGTCCATATTTGAATTTCAACTCTTAAAAGTTAGTATCATATAATGCTATAGCATTTATCACCTTTCCTTTCTTACATCTTATTTTAAGTTGGTGATAATACGTCAGCACTAGCATTATTACCATCAATTTCAGAGGTACAAAACAAAGCCTCATAGAAATTAGCTGGCCCAGGGACCCTAATGTGATGTCTCCCCATGATAACCTACCACTGATGTGTTGGCCTGGGGACTCCTGAGCATTGTCATAGTTATTGTTGTACCCGGCCCTAAATGGGATAGGCCTCAGAATTGTGGCTGTGCAGCTTAGAAGTGAAATTTGAAGTCATGGTTGATAGTTAGAAAAGCACAAAGGAGCAGCAGTTCTCATCCCAACATTGTTGAGACTTCTTTACAAAAAAATTATCATGTGTTTGTGTGGTAAAATGGAAATTGTTTATGTGTAGTTTTATTATTATGAATGTTATATGCACACATTATAAAATATTCAGAGAAATACAGAGGAGAGAGTAAAATATTAGCATCATACTGTCAGCAATTAGAACTACAGTTAAAATTTTGTTGTAAATTATGAACTGGCCAAACTTCCTGTGTATTCAAACTTAAATGTTTGTATAAAACAAAAATGAGGTGATACTACACATACTGTTAATAGCTAACTGTAATGTCGTCTTTCCTTATGTCTTTCTTTTGAAAATGTCAAGTGCATAGTTACATTAATCATATCATGCAGTTTATGGTGTACTCTTACTAGTGCCTACATAAATCTCTTCTTGTGTTTTCTTATATATTTTTAATTTTCCTTTTATTTTTTATACTTATCCCTGTATTGATTACTTTTGGATTGTTATGAACTAATATCTAACAAGAAGCAATTTAGGGAAAGAAATAGTTAATTTTGGTTTATAGTCTCAGAGGTTAAATTTCATCATTACAGGAAGTCATGACAGGATCAGGGAACCAGTCATCACAATAGCAGGCAGGAAACAAAGGATTAATAGGTAACAGGACTAGGCTGAAAAACCTTAATACCTACCCCTAGTGAACAACTTCCTCCAACAAGATTCTACCTATTGAAGGTTCCACAAGCTTTCCAAATAAAACCATTAGTTGGGGACCAAGTATTCAAACACATGAGCCTATGAGAGACATGTTACATTCAAACCACAGCATTTCAATTCACTTAGTACACTACATGGTATTTAATATATGTCTCAGTGTTTATCTTTGAAAATAAACTTTGTCAATTTATATATTTTCATAACACTGACTTAGCATCTATGCAGCAACCATTGTAGAGCTGCATTATCATTTTACTGGTATTATAGTTTCTGCTGTATAGCTCTCCCAAAATGTACTTAACCAGTTTCCTACAACACACAACCACTTTTGTTTATTGTGGTAATGGAGCCTGATTTCTTGTTGTTTTTCAATTGTCTTTTAAAAATCATTTATCTGGAGTTATAGCTCAGTGGTAGAATGCTTCCCTAACATGCAGAAGACCCAAGGTTCAATCCACAGTGCCCTGGCCAGCGGGGAGTTAAACAAGGACCCGAGGGGAAGTTAACCTGAATGGGAGAAGGCAAACAGACATAAGAAGGAGACCATGCTAGGTGTTTGTCAAGGCCTCAAGGTTTTATTTTTACATGTAGGTTTATATAAGGTTGTAGGGGGGAGGTGACATAATCGGGCCAAAGAGCACAGAGTTACTGGTTAAGCCACAATGCCTTTGTTTCTTCATCAGCTACCGGCAGCATGGGGGAGTAATCAGCCAAGCGTATGATCCCTTTGTTTCTGGTAGTTGAACATTAGGTGAGGAAGTAGAAACTTAACTTGCTATATGGCAGTTTCTGTTAACATGGCCGAGGTTTGGTTCATAGCTCCCAACACCACAGTACCACAAAATCATTGTTTTTGATATTTTATTTTTATTTATTCATTTGAGAGATAAAAAGAGGCAGAGAGAGAGAGAGATAATGGGCATGCCAGGGCCTCCAGCCACTGAAAACAAACTCCAGACACATGTGCCACCTTGTGCATCTGGCTTACATGGGCCCTGGGGAAGCGAATTGAGGTCCCTTGGCTTTGCAGGCAAGTGTCTTAACTACTAAGCCATCTCTCCAGCCCACAAAAAATCATTTCAAATAATGTTGGAATAAACATACTCATAGACATGTCTCTGCAGATTAGTGTGACTATTTCCAGGAGATCGTTTTGAATGTCCACTTTCTAATATACTTTCTTCTCAATCTTTCAACTTCTAAAGAAGCTTTTTCATTGAGTCCCTGAAAAGGATTGTTTGTTTGTCCTCTCTCCTCTCTTCTCCTCTCCTCACACCTTGCTTGTATCTCACTAATGGCACAGTACAGCTATCTTTGATCTTTCTTTTATAGCTTATCTCCTATCACTGAACTGATAAGTTCTAGCTGTTGATGGCAGAGTTTATATAGTAACTAATTCACTCAACATCAGTTCTGGGTGTCTGAATGCAGTACTCAGTGTCAAAATAATAATTCTGCCCTTCAAGAACCCTCAGGCTTGTTAGGTAAAAAATTGATGTGGCCTGGATGAAGTTAGCTATACAAAATATAGTTAGGGTATGAAAGAAAAAGCCAGACAATGAAGCCATTGAGAAAAGTCCTCATCTGTCTCAAAATATGAGTTGAACAGTACATGCATCAGGTATAACTCCTGGGAATCAAGCATTCAGAAAACATAAGTTTATGGGGGACACCAAAAGCAAACCACCACAGGAGTGAAGAGAGCCAGGAGAGAGACAGAGAAAGATGGGAAGCTGTTGGGGTATGACAGGTCCGGGTGAGCAGGTGTGGAAATATCTGCTGGGGTTGGAGTCTAGAGTGAGGATTGTGGAGTACTCCTGGAGGGGATAGAATTGGTTCTGTGTTTTGTTGAGATCATTCAAGTTGGAATGTGGAAAGTAGATGTCAAGAAGGTAAGATGGTAGATGGGAAGCAAGTCAAGAGTGTGTTGTCACCAATAAAGCTAGAGATGACAATGAACTAAACCAAGGTAGTGGCCATAGAATGAAGTAGATGGGGCTGAGAGGTAAGGAGTAGAGTCTACCCACTACCTACCTTGACAACAGCATAGATACAGGAACACTAGAGAAACAGAGAAGTCCAAGAGAACAGACTCATTGATGGGACCTTGAGCAAATGGCAGAGTCACTTACCTAGAGAGGTACAAAGGAAGAAAGGAAGACTAAAGGGGGAAAAAAGATTATGTTGGTACCATGTTGAGTCTGACATGGCTGGTGCTCATGTTTAAATCATTAGATGAGTTCCATGTAGCTCACAGGTCAATAATAGGTGGGATTGTAGAAAGCATTAGTGAAAATGTCTAGCAGGCAGTGGTAATGTTGCCTAATGCTCAGAAAATACCAACTCTAAAGATAGATTTTAGAATTGCAGGATGATAATACTGAGTGAGTTTCTTGAAGAAATGAATAAACTGATTAATTTCCAGCATCATATTTCTTTCAAGTAGAACATTCTACTTATGTAAAGCATTATTTATATGAGAATTTCAAAAATTCTGTATTTAAAACCCAGCCAAGATTAGTGGTTGGTGCCTAGTGTCCCAGCACTTGAAGCAAAGGAATTTCCCATGAGTGCAGACCAGTTTGGTCTATACAGTGAGTTCTAGGTGAGCCAGGACTACTTTGCAAGATTTTTTCTCAAAAAAACTAAACAATTAATAACAATAATAATAATAATAGCCAGCCATTTGATTCAAAGCCTATTTTTAGAATTACTGTAGAGATAACTTTGAAGCATAGTTAATACAAACATTTCTCCAAGGGAATGACCTGAGATTTGTAAGATAGGTTGTGACCTGGCCACTACTGTAGGCACGTGGACATATCCCAATTCCCTTGCATATCCAACCTCATTTTCAGAACAATAAACAGTGGCAATCCCAGTGCTTAAAGTCTAGCCCTGTGAGGGGGATGTGTGGGCAACAGGGGACACTACTGGTCTGCTCCTCTCTTGGCAGCTCTCTGCTGCTCTGAGATAAGGGCCATGGTCCCTCCCCACTGGGACTTGGCAGCACAATCCAGAACACAATCTGTTGGGCAGAAGGCAGTGATTATTAATGAAAGCATTTCCTCTGTTACCTCACAGAACCAAGTGAGGTTCTGACAGTGCCAAAGATGGCTCATTTCCTCTCATAGAAGCCAGTATTCAGAAATATATAGAATGGTTGGGTGCACAGGGAAATAAAATAAGGTGCAGAAAGTGGGTGGCTGCTTGGATCCAGCTCACATGAAAGATCACCAGCTATTAATCAGCTCATACTTCTGTTCAGGGCGAGCCAGGAGCTGGATGGAAATCTCTGAACTGTTAAGGCTTCACCTGGGCTATAGGATCGTCAGACGACTTTCCTCTGCCAGGTCATGTACAGAATATATTAGTTACTTTCATATTGCAGTGAAGAATACTTGAAAGAAGCAACTGTAAAATGAAAATATTTATTTGGGCTCATGGTTCTGAGAGTACAGTTCATGGCAGGGAAGGTATGGCAGCTGGAGTGGGTCAGTCAATGGCAGTGGGAACTTACAGTGCAGCTTGTTCCAATATGGCAAGTGAGGAAGCAGGGAGCTGAAGGCCCATCCCCAGCAGCCCACTTTTGCTAGCTAGGCCACAGTTCCTAAGGTTTTTACCACCTCCCCAAATAGTACCACTAGCTGGGGACCAAGTTTTCACACACATGAATCCCAGGGAGATATTTCACATTCAGAATATAATATACAATTGGCAGGGCCACAGTAGAATTTTCCTATCTCATCTTTTGTGTGATTTTGTTACACAAATCAGACTAGACCATTTAGAGTGACTTCTGGATGCATCTCTTGACGAAAATGTTAAAACTTATTCTTGATCTTCTGAAGCAGCCCAGTTGCCAGGTCCTGTGATGAGGTTGGTTTATATTGTAACTGAACACTAACTCCATAGAGGATAATGTTGGAAAGAGCTTATCTCATTTATCCTCATAAAAGTGCCAAAAGCAAATAACATTATTTCCATTTGACAAAGTATGGAATATGGGCTCCTCTGGGTTTAGTAACTCAGCAGAAGTTACCTACTTGATAACTAGCAGGAACATCATTCTGACCTGTGCCTCACTCCAAAGTACCCTTTATTCTAATTGAATATGAAAGAGACATTGAATTCTGATATAAGGAAAAGGGAACCAAAAAAATGAGAGATGATAATAGAAACCTTTACAAAATTGCAGACAAATGTTGGAGTATCAAGTATGGCTTTGGGCTAAGTCACACTTCTCAGGTCTTGGGAAATACTCATTGCATCTTTAAAGCCAGGAAGAAAATTCTAAGTTAGTCCAAAATACAGCAGCTGATCGGTTATTTGGGCCCTTTGCAGGTCAGTCTCTGAGCATCTAGGACCCAAGTCACAAGGGAGGTTTGCTTGGAAAAGCAAGTGAGATCCAAACATTAATGTCCATTGACAGCTCCCAGCCTGGAATCAGGATATGTCATCCTTCCAAGGTCCCAAAACCACTTTAAGATCTGTCTGTGTCCTACAGAAGGAGAGTTCAGGTGGGAACTTGGCCAAGAGTAGGTATGATGGGCTTAATGAGGAAGGCCACTCTTCATACTCTGGTCACATACAGTGCCTCTTCTAAACTCAGTGGGGACCCTCTGCCCTCCTCAGTGCCCCAGCATCAAAGGTCCCAGGCACAGCAGCAACCTACAAGCCTCTTGCTGAGGGCACTTCTGCGCTCTGTGTCTAACTACCCTTGTCCTCTGGCATAAACGCCCTAACCTCCCCAGGGTCCCATAGAAAACAAAGCAGTCAGTTCAGATGATTGATCCCTGGGGCACACTTGTACCTTCACCTCCATGTATTCATTACACTTCCCTAAACAGATTTCTTGTCGCTTGCCCTAACAGCACCACAGCTACCACCATCAAAGCATTTTTCCTCATTTATTATAGATCAAATATGTGCTTTTACTTTTTTTCTTGAGTCCCCAAGGATAGAGCCTATGTTCCACTGCCTGTTTCATGCTTGTGGGACAGAACCTCAGCTGTAATCCCTTGAGATTCAAGTTGGAGACAGTGGCATCAGAGAATGTTGTGTAGGACTTTTCTTCCCTGAAGCTACTCTGATTCCCACATACAGCAATGAAACACTGGCGTGGCATCAACACCCTTGTCCCTCCACCCCAGAGACATGCTGCTTGGGCCTGTGAGTACTTAGCTCTTGAGATGAGCAAATAGAAACATGTAGAAATTGTTGAAGTGTCAAACCAGGTGTGGTGGCGCATGCCTTCAACTCCAGCACCCAGGAGGCAGAGGTAGGAGGATCGCCGTGAATTCGAGGCCACCCTGAGACTCCATAGTGAATTCCAGGTCAGCCTGGGCTAGAGTGAGACCCTATCTCAAAACAAAAAACAACAACAACAAAAAAAAAAAAAACCAGAAATTGTTGAAGTGTCAGATATTTGCCTTTCTGAAAAGGAAACAACCATACAATGTGCTGGGAAACTTCAAGGACTTATTTTCAGGGTGATTTTGTGCATGTGTGTGGGAGTATATGTAGTGTATATGTGTGTGTGTGCGTGTGTGTGTGTATCTATCTGTCCTCACAGGCACACTAACTGCAGAGGCCAATATCATTTTTATGCCTTATTTCCTTAAGACAGAGCCTCTCATTAAACCTGAGCTCACTATTTTTTAGTTAGGCTGGCTGACTAGGGAACCTATGTAATCCTCTTGTCTCTACTTTCTTCAGCATTAGGATTGAAAACTTGTATGGCTTTTTATATTGGTGCTGAGAATTGAACTCAGGTTCTGATACAGGCACAGAAGTGCTTGCACCCATTCAATTATCTCCCCAGGTTTGTTAACAAGTTCTGGAAACTAGCATATAGGGCTTTAGAGTATTGGCCTTGAGGGTTGTTTGAACATCCTAACACACAGATGAATATGCCTGATCAGTTATGGTTTTTGAATGTTTGTCATGTGGACAATGCACTGCAGGGGTCTGGTATGGGACACCCAGCTGGCTCAGGACTGTGGGCTTCTGATCACAGCTTTGCCACTGCTTCCTGCACCCTCATCCCCATGAAGTAAGAAAACATGTCACTTTTTGACTCACAAATCTTCCAGCCTAAATCCACAGAGCTTGGACCAGAAGAACCCAAAGGCAGGTCCCTCAGGTTCTAATCTTTTCTAGTTGTATGTTCTAGAAGCTGTATCTGGGATGTGCAATAAGAAGAGTGAGAGTCAGAGAGAACTTGGTTTGCATGTGAGCTACTTTAAGTGTTCTTTGCTTAAGCCAAGCACTGTGAGTTTGCTTCATGATGTTCACTGGTGTGCCACAAGTTGGCAGATGAAAGCACTCACCTGGAGTGCAAGTTAAGTTGCAGCTTTTCCATTAAGGGAGGTCTTATAAAAATAGTCAAATGCAGTTCTTGCATTCAGGCAGGCTTTGAAAAGCCTTCTTAAAGATTTTTACCTGAAAGGCTAGGGAGATGATTCAGGTGATAAAGTGCTAGCCATGTAAGCATGAAGATTTGATTTTAGATCCCCAGCAAACCACATAAATGCCAGAAGTTGTTTTGACACCTGTAATCCCAGTGTTCAGGAAGAGATGGAGAGAGACCAGGGCAAGCTAGCCAGCTAGTCTATCTGAATTGGTTATATCTGGATTCAGTGAGAGATACTGATTCAACAAATAAGGTGGAGAGTGGTAGAAATATCAAACATCAACCTCTGGCCTCCACCTGCGTGCACACACACATGCACACATGTGTGCAAGCTTACCCACACACATATAAACATGCATATACATATGCACATATACCACACATATATGCAAAAATGTTTTCACCTGGGGGCCAATCTCAGGTATAAATTTTCTGATTGGTGGAAGTTTGTCTCTATCTATCCAATGTCACCATAACTTTCTTTTTGTAAAAATGTTTTTATTACCAGGTGTGATGGCACACACCTTTAATCCCAGCACTTGGGAGGCAGAGGTAGGAGGTTCACCATGTGTTTGAGGCCACCCTGAGACTACATCATGTATTCCAGGTCAGCCTGGGCTACAGGGAGACCCTTTAAAAAATGTGTTGTTTTTTTAAAATTTTTTATTTATTTATTTGAGAGCGACAGACACAGAGAGAAAGACAGATAGAGGGGGAGAGAGAGAATGGGCGCGCCAGGGCTTCCAGCCTCTGCAAATGAACTCCAGACGCGTGCGCCCCCTTGTGCATCTGGCTAACATGGGACCTGGGGAACCAAGCCTCGAACCAGGGTCCTTAGGCTTCACAGGCAAGCGCTTAACCGCTAAGCTATCTCTCCAGCCCAAAAAATGTCTTTATTTACTTGAAAGAGAGACTAGGTATGCCAGGGCCTTCTGCCATCACAAACGAACTCCACACATATGTGCCACTTTATGTATCTGACTTTACATGAGTACTGGGGAATCTAGCCCAGACTGTCAGGCTTTGCAAATGTATGCCTTTAACTGTGCAGTATGGCTTTTTACTATGAACATATAGAAACCCATTTCATTGTACCTTATATTCGTATGTCTCCTATAACTAGGTGTGAGCCCTTCAAGATGGCTGCTATTTCTCTTTGCATCCCACCATGACCAGGACAGGCCTTTACAATAAGCTTCAGAATGCTTGCCAAACCAACAATGCTGGGAACTGGTGCCTGCTTCTATTTATAGTGCCACCTGTCCTTGCAGACTCAGAAGAGTAGAGTAGTGAAGCCAGCACAGCAGTGTCATGGGGAAGACAGGATTGAACCAAGCCTTGCTGAAGAAATAAGGCTTGGATAGGTGACAATGGACTAAGGGGTACACAGGGATGAAGCTGAAGCATTAGATGGCCAGCCTCTTCTGGTCATTTCAACATATAGGCAAGGAGCACAGGGCTGGGGAGAAGAGCTGCTCTCTTGAGACTGACACTGGAACCAGCCTATCTTCTATCCAAGCCGCTCATCTTAGTGAGCCTCATGCACAATCCAGCAGCCTGCTCCCTGCTCCCAATATCCTTTCCTCTGCTGCTTTGGCCTGTTTCCAAGCCCGTTTCCCATTGATACATGTGCTGCTGTGTGTCTGCACATGTGGCACACTGCTCCCTTTCAGCCAGCCAGGCTTTTGATGAATCTCATTAAGGTTCAGACAGGCTGATTGCCAGAGTACCTGGGAGGAGCAGGCTTTGCAGTGTGTGCCGCATTGCTCTCCATGGGCCCTGGGATATCCAAGGAAGCTAAGTACACTAAAGTATGTTAGAGACAAACTCAGCACATGCACACACACAAATGTAGTTTTTTTGGAATCCTCTGTGATACTGGAAAGATACTGTTGAGAAAAGATGTGCATCTTGGCCCCCAGGGGCTCTTTGCTTCCTCTAGGAAGCTCTCCTGGCTGCCTCCAAAGGCATCTTGCATGCTCTAGAACCTGCTGTCAGGACATGATAGGACACAAAGCAGGGATAAGTGAACCTCAAGGCAGGAAGCCCAACACAGATAGTTTCAACCTCCAGACAACAGAAGATACTCACGGCATTAGAAAGCAGAAGGGCACAAGAGGTTTGGAATCATTCCTTACCAAACCTTTCCTAGCTAGTTGAGCTAAGGAGGCATATGACTTAGGTTGTCTGACCTTCAAAAGTACCCAATAAAAACAAAGTTATGATTATCTTTGACAGTATTGTTATGCGGGTAAATATTGCTAAACAAAAGCCTTTTGCACAACAAAATAGTTTACCAAATATATATATTCTGGGCTTCATTTCTGATTAAGTGGTCTTGGGCTTTCCTTACTAAGGACCCTGTCCTCATGTGTCCTCCTACCATCACAATCCTCAGCCAACTCCCTTTTAAAAATATTTTATTAATTAATTTAATTTGAGAGAGAGAGGTAGATAGAGAGAGTGAGCATGGATACACCAGGGCCTCCTGCCACTATACATGAACTCCAGACACATGAGCCACTTTGTGCATCTGGCTTTACGTGGATATTGAGGAAGGAAACCCAGGCCATCAAGCTTTGCAATCAACTGCCTTTACATTAAGCCATGTCTCCAACCTTCAACCAGCTCCTTTTGTGCCTGCCCCGAGCTTCTTTCTACTGAAACTCAAGTACTAAAAAGTCCTTTTGATCTTAGGGCAGAGCTATGTTTTACCTTATTGCCTGGAATAACAGCTTAAAAATAAAACACTCTGGTTTCTGTCCCCTCCCTTCTTGAGTAACAAAGCTGCTCAAGTGCTGACGGGCTCTCAGGTTAACATCCAAAGCCAACAGCCTGAAGGCTGTGACTCATATTCTCAGTTACAAAATTTGTGCAACCAAGTCAGTGAGTGGTGGAGTTGGGAGGATTCAAAAGATCCTCTGGACCAACTTGCTCATTTTCAAGTGGAGAAACTGATTTAAAAGGAAGGAAAGCGGCTTTCTCAAGATCACAGAGTAAGTTGGAGACAGAGCTGGTATGCATGCCTCTACATTATGCCAGAGAATATCAGTCTTGGGACTAGTATAAGGTCTAGTGACATTTTACTCTTTCTCCTATCTTACTTAGTTCCATAATAAGAAATATTACTTTTGCTGGGTGTAGTGGTGTATGCCTTTAATCCCAGCACTTGGGAGGCAGAGCTAGGAAGATCACTGTGAGTTCAAGGCCACCCTGAGACTACATAGTGAATTCCAGGTTAGCTTGACTAGAGAAAGACCGTACCTTGAAAACCCCCCAAAAAATTAAAAATAAAAAAACAAAAATAAATAAATAAATAAAGAAGAAAGAAGGAAAGAAAAGAAAAGAGTCATTACTTGAATAAGCATTCCTCTCTCCCTGCATCCTTGCCAGCATTTATTGTCAGTTTTCTTGATGACAGCCATTCTGACTGCGGTAAGAAAGTATCTTGGGCTGGAAAGATGTCTTAGTGGTTAAGTGCTTACCTGTGAAGCCTGAGGACCCCAATCCGAGGCTCGATTCCCCAGCACCCACGTTAGCCAGATGCACAAGGGGCGCATGCGTCTGGAGTTCGTTTGCACTGGCTGGAGGCCCTGGCGTACCCATTCTCTCTCCCCCTCTCTCTCTCTCTCTCCCCCTCTCTCTCTCTATCTCTCTCTCCCTTTCTCTCTCTCTCTCTGCCTCTTTGTCTGTCTGTCTGTCACTCTCAAGTAAATAAATAAAAATAAACCAAAAAAATTTAAAAAAAGAAAGTATCTGAGTAAGTTTTTACTTTGTATTTCCCTGTTGATGCTGAACATTTTTCAAGTACTTACTAGCCATTTGTGTTTCTTCTTTTGTGAATTGTCTGTTCACTTTATTAGCCCATTTGATGATTGGCAGGGGGATTATTTTTGTTTTGGAGAGGGTTTTTGGTATATAATTTTGACAGATCTTCATAAATTCTGGTTATTAGCCCCCTTCTGAGGTATAGCTATAATGATTTCTCCCAATCTACAGGCTCTCTATTCACTTTGTTGATGGTTTCTTATTGGTGGAGACAAGAATCAGTGAAAACAAATTGTTTTTGAAAATGCCAGAATGTATGATACACAAATCTCTGTATCCCATCTAAAAATAAATTTAAAATTAAAAATATTACAGAACAAAAGATGCATAGGTTGTGAACACTACTCCATCTATATTTCATTCATTCATCAAACATGACTCAGTGCCATCCTATGTCAGTCACTGAGTATGCTAAGAGGAGATGATAACAGTGCTGGAGAGATGGCTTAGTGATTAAGGCACTTGCCTGAAAAGCCAAAAGACCCAGGTTCAATTCCCCAGGACCCACATAAGCCAGATGCACAAGATGTTGTAAGTGTCTGGAGTTTGCTTCTAATAGCTGAAGGCCCTGGTGTGCCCATTCTGTCTCTCCCTCTCTTTGTCTCTGCCTTTTTCAAAAAAATAATTTTTTTTTAAGAGATATGAGAACAGAGACATGATCCAACTCTAGCAGGACAGGCTATTTTCTATAAGTTAAGTGACACACTTTTGCCACCTATAGGTTGAATTTTATATTTAAACGTATAAGTACTTTGACTCTTCATAAATAAATGATTAGATCAAATTTTCTGGGAAATAATATACCAATTATATCAGTCCTCTTCATTTATTTATTACCTCCAGAATATTAGCTGAACATATAATACAAATTACCAGGCATGCATAGATAAACAAAAGCTAGTCCTCTCTCTCAAAATGCAAGCAATCCACTAGAGAAATAAATAACAATCATGGGGCTAGAGAGATGGCTCAGCAGTTAAAATGCTTGCCTAATGACCCAGGTTTGATTCCCCAGTACCAACACAAACCAGATATACAAAGTGCTGCATACACTGGGGTTCTTTTGAAGAGGCTGAAGGCCCTGAGGAATCTATTCTCTCTTTCTCTTTTTTTCTTTCTCTCTCTCTCTGCTTGAAAATAAATAATTTAAAAAATAATGATCATGGAAGCTTTAATAAGGGAACAGACCAGGACAAAAGCTCAGTTGATCATAAATGAAGGGTTCAGGGAGGAGGACAAAGGTGAATTAGTTGAAGAAGGGAAAGAAGTGTCTTTCATGAGATAAGCACAACATGTTCAAAGATGTGGAAGTATATAAAACCTGTAATAGTTAATTATTATTAGCATATGATGTGAAAAGCAGACATTGAGGCCATGAGTGGGCAGGACATATACCATGCTGAGAAGATGGGGTTGCATCTGAAGACAAAGAAGAAGGCAGAGATTTGAGGAAGAGAGCTGGGGGCAAGGTTTGTGGTAAACAAATGCACTCAGGCAGCCATAAACTGCAATAGGTAAGCTGGAGTCAGGAGACTCATGGGAAAGAAAACTTGGTAAGACCTGATGAGAAGAGTGGCTATACCACTGTAAAACAGGCCAAGACTTGGTTTTCTGCATGATCCAACCACTGCAGGCACACCTGAGCAATAGCACTGACCATGACAGTAACCAAAAGGCATGAAGTTATGCATTTGATCCTCCAGAACTGTGACTCACAGCCCAGACAATGCTCCCTGTGTGTGTTTAAGAAACCATCCTCTCCCAGCCAGCAAGAACAGTTTAAGGCATCACAAATGATCCATGAAGAACCCAAACCTTCTTAAACTGATACACTACTAATCTTCAAAAGGCTCATGGAGGAGGTGGCTTTCAATAATCTTTAATCCATTTCCCATGATTAATACAAATTCACTTCTGAGTTTGTGGTTTGGGATAAATCTGTCATTTTCGGTATTAGTTTTAGCAAGTTTTAGCAAGGTAACTGATCCCTCTTTTGCACCTTCTTGGAAATGGATCATGTCTCTATTTTTGCTCCCCCTGTTCCTTCCCAATAGATGCCTTTATCCCACTGTCTGAGTCCATTGATGCATTGGAATTTTGTAGATCTAGTTTCAAATCAAGCTGTCTGGGCTCACTTTGACAACGTATATAACAAAATTTCAAATTAAGCCTCAGGTATGCGATCTTGTACAGTTTGCCAAACTGTTCTGAGTCTCAGTGGGGGCTGACCTGCTCCTTTTTCTGCTCAGATTGTCATAAACAGAGTTAAGGTGTGTGAAGTGTTCATGCAGGGCCTTCTCTAAGCCAACTGCATACTTGGCAGCCACTAGCGTTAGGTGGGATTCTAATCAATGATGACAGCCAGTGATTCTCCACCAAAAAGAACAAAGGGAAATACGGAAAGCTTTGGCAATCCATCATTTTATTCGTGAGATAACTGTGAATTACAGTTGCTTGCCCAGATTAATTAAACACCACACCTGAGTACCGACTTGATTTCCACATCAGGCAGTGGAATCCCATAATAACTTTTAATTAAGAGACAGTTGCATATAAGAGACTTTGAACTTGAAAATAAGAGTAAAAAGTAAGTATACAAAAGTCTATGATAAAGGACATAGTTCCTCACTCCAAGATCCTTTTGTCAATCAGAGGAGCTTGGAAAATAACTGGCCGTCCTAATGGCACTGTGTGACCATGCTATGTGTTCTTGGAATGGTGCTGAAGTGGAAGCTTTCCTGGAAGTATCAGGCCTAGTTTGGTTTCATATCCATGAAAGATTATTCAGTGGTAGGGCATGTTACTGAAAGTGGGTATGGAGTCTGTTTAGGAAGAAGATTAAAATGATAACAATAAGACAGTGCGGGATGAGATTTCTCCTTTTAGGCTATTCCAAGTGGAGAGCTACCTAGAGCCTGGTAAAGCACTGGGTCCACTTGTGTAAATTCTTCAAAACTTAACTAACTCTGCTCAAACTACACTTTTCTTATTATGGTCATTCCTCAGCCTTTTCAAGATTATCTTGCAATTTTTAAACCAATCTATGATTTATTGGTTACATTTTAATTCTTTAATTATTATATAATATCAAAGGGTAGTTTTTTATTCTGATTTTCTGGCACTAATACAAGAACTACTTTAATTTTAAGGTATTCTTTTCAGTCTTTGTTTATATATTTATTAATAAGCTGCTACAGTAAAACAAGGTTTTATTTTATATTCTTTATTTATGAAGGACTGAAGACAGTGATAATCAGTATTGCTCTAAGTAACACTGATAGCAAAGGCACAAATCAAGAGCAATAGTCCACAATGACTCCATACTTGCCCTGTCCCTTTCACCTCTGCTGTGCTGCTTTGGGCCACACAAACTGACATAAAATTAGTGTGTTTTTCACTTTATTATTTGAACTTCCTATTAGTGAAAATAATAGCCTGGAACTATGTCAATGAACATCCCTAACCAATCCCTATAGAAAAACAGCTCTGAAGACAGTGCTATAGGGGGAATAGTTAACTCTAGGAGGGATAGAGGATTAATGTGACTAATGAAATGAGCTATTTACGTTTGGGGGAAAAAAAAAAAAACAACTTTTGACATTAGAAATAAGCAAACCAAGATACCCTATGATTGCTGATCAGGTTTTCCCAGCGAGTTTTTGAATATTTGGTTGTAAAGTCCTTACTGTTCTTGTTAATTATCTTGGCAAGTAATGCTACTGAGGCATATATCACAGGAGAAGCAAAGGAACAGCATTGACTTGATATCAGAGCATCAGGAGTGATGGCTTGATCTCCCCTTGGGAGCCAATGTCATGTAATACAATGAGAAGGAAGATGAGCTGCACAGCCCTTGAATATATCCAATGGGGGCTTTTCTGCTCCAGTTTATTCTATAATATCAACTTGAAGGAAGCAGATTTTGGTAGAACTATGACTAGACAGACTGGATTAGGTTCCAGCCAAGGAATCCTCAAAACTTGGGCTTGGCACCCAGCCAAGGCTGCCACAGTATTAACCGAACTGATATGGTTTTCTTCAGGCACAATGGGGAAACAGAATAGCAAACTGGCCCCTGAAGTCATGGAAGACCTTGTGAAGAGCACCGAGTTCAACGAGCATGAGCTAAAGCAGTGGTACAAGGGATTTCTCAAGGACTGTCCAAGTGGGAGGCTGAATCTCGAGGAATTCCAGCAGCTCTATGTGAAGGTAAGGGTTTACTATGTCTCATGGGTTCACTTGGCCAGAAAGCATTGCCTTCCCCAAAAAGCTTCATAGAGAATGATAACGATAACTACTTGGTTTCAATTCTAGTTGTTTTAAATCCAAAACTTTAAATAGACATTTTAGCTACAAATTTGCATATATGTATATACATGATTGCATATATTTTCCAGAGATAAACTATAAAAACAATTGTTTCTGTCAAAACTCTGAGCATAGTTCAGAAAATGTCAGTATCTGATGAATGAGCCACAGAAAATTTAGTACTAGTTTCACAGGTGGCAGCTGACAAGCTGCTAAGCACAACTTACATACACACAGTTAAAGAGAAAGTACCTGGAATGGCTTTTCTTTTTTACCAGGAAAGATCCTCCTATCTACAGATAAGAGCTCAGAAGCAGCTCAGAAGAGGGTGTCATCAGAGTCTACAGTATGGACTCTTAACATCCTACTGTCTAAAAGCTAATATTTTTATATTAGATCAAACTGTACCATTAATGCATAATTTCAACTGCAGTCATAGTGTTTTGCTTTATCTGACATCATGAATTATATTGGTTCTACTTCTCATATGATCATCCTATTTTGTGCACACTTATATAATGCCACACTAATAGAAGAAATACATGGTTTTATGAAGATTTCTGACTAAAATATCAAACAGGAAATATTGCTCTTAGCATTTCATTGTAGCAAATGTGAATTTTCCAGATGTGTATGAATGAATGGCATGTTTTGTAGAGCTTTAAGCATCATTATCTCTGAAGCTGAACATTTCCCATGGTGTGTGATCCAAACATTCCACTCCTGCACATGTACAAGAAGGGGCATGTAGAAGAAGGGGCAGGCTCATAGCTACATTGTTCATGATGGCAAAACTGGGAAGCAACCCAAATGCCCATCAAAGGGAATATGGAAAATAAACTCTGACTGACATAGTCACACAATCAAATGTTGTAACACAGTAAAAATGGTTGGATTTAGCAATGCTTAAACACTAAGTGCAAAAAGTGTCACAGATTCTAAAATACACATCATAGGACTGCAAATAATGCAGTGAAGTGGTAATAAAAGGAAGCAAAGGAGTAAGGAATCAAAAGGGAAAGGTCCTCTCTCAATATGAAATCCTAAGTTTGAATGCTTATGTATATGTAACTAAGAAGATGTGAGAAAAAATATAGACAATGAAGAACCGATAGGAGACCATGAGAGGGAAAGAGGTATGGAGAAAGGAAGAAGGAAAAACGCCGTGTAACATAAAAGTGGAAAAGACTGTGGTGGGGAGTTAAAAAAGGGCTAAAAGAGGAAAATGTAGAAAGAGAGAGGAAAGGGAAACTAAATAAAATTGTATGAAAATACCATAATGAGACCTAGTTATTTGTATGTCTATATGCTAAAAAAGTTAGTTAAAATAACTAAAGCATAAAAATAACAGAAATAAAGAAGCAAGAGAGGAGATGAGAGTGTGACAGTATGGATAGATATAGATTGTGTTAAAGTCAGTTGTATAGTTGCTGGGGGTGGTGGGTTTGCAGGTGCATGTTGTACTAAAACCTTACTATTGGACTGAAGAGAAAGCTCATCACTTAAAGATGCTTCTTTGCAAAGCTGCTGGCCAGTGTTCAATTCCCTAGTGCCCACATAAAGTCAGATGCATAAAGTGGTGCATGCATCTGGAGTTTGTTTCCAGTAGCAAGAGGTCCTGGTGAGCCATAGTTTTGTTCTCTCTCTCTCTCTCTCTCTCTCTCTCTTTCTCTCTCTGAAGTAAATAAGTAAATGTATTAAAATGTTTTTTAAACAGCTTACTAACCAACTACTAAATAATTAGCCACTGGTAACTGTCAGAATCATATCACTGAATGTTTATATAAAGAATGGAACACTGGAGTGTCATGGGTGCGTGTTACAAAATCACTATGACCTTCCTACAAAGATCTGTGTAATTAATTATCAGTATTTTATATGGAAATCCATCATTTAATTGATATAAATTACTTCTGCAGAGTAGCGGAATGGATCTGGTTCTCAGATTGTCAAACCT
This sequence comes from Jaculus jaculus, assembly GCF_020740685.1. Classification (NCBI taxonomy): domain Eukaryota; kingdom Metazoa; phylum Chordata; class Mammalia; order Rodentia; family Dipodidae; genus Jaculus; species Jaculus jaculus. The sequence goes on along the minus strand of NC_059106.1, from coordinate 117,328,688 downwards.
CCCTGCAGTTTTGTCTCATCATCCACCATTGTTTCACCTGGAATTAGCCTGTGCTCCTGAACTGTTTCCATTTCAAGGCAAGCACAGACATATGAGTTATGTCAAAGTCCCCTTCATATCACTAAAGGTCATGCAACTGTCACCTGTGATAAAGAGGGCTCACTACCATATTCCCTGCTAGTTGTTTAAAATTTTGGGGCCTGTGCCTTTGAAGAGTGGCTGAAATACAGGAACTAAGCTATTTTGTTCATAACTTGGATATATACAGCACTGCTAAAGTCTCAGTCTCAAACATTAAGCATCCCTCTCTTTATGGCACAATTGATGCATGTGGGCCAATTACCCACCACCTCCCTGTATCAGACCCCATGGGTTCTTACTCCAGGAGAGAGGTTTAAGACTTTCTGAACTTAATGGATATCCTTGATAACCTCTTATCTAACAGTGACACTGAAACGGCCTCTGCTCTTGTGTCAACTAGGCAGAACACAAGCCAAAATCTCTTCTTCCAGAGCTGTCCAAGGACAGAGATGAAGGGAGAAGTACAGAATAAATCTGCCACGTACACAGAAAATAGAAAGGCAGTTCTTATGGGCAAGAAGGGAGAGGCACATAGACAACTGCAGGTTATATAAGAGGCCCAAAAGGCACTCTGTGATAAACACTCTCTTTAATGTTTGAAAAAAAGTGCAAGTGTTCAGCCGAATGCCCTTATTACCCTGCAGGATGGGATGGGTGCTTTGCAGTAATCCCTCTGCTTAGTGGGGGTGAACTATCCTGGACTCCACTGATGGAGCAAAGCAGGCAGGGCTGCTGCCCTCTCTAGAGGCCAAGAGGAAACTGCCCTAATCAAACATAGATTGTGTTGGTTTATAACAATTGTCAACTTAATAGGACTTAAAATCCCCTAGGAAAAGAACCTCTGGGCATGCCTATGAAGTATTATCTAGATTAAGTTAGTTGAGATGAGATGTGCAGCATCATTTCATGGGCTGAGGTTCTTGGACTAGATAAAAAGGAGAAAGGAAGCTGAGCTAGTAATTATGGTTCTTTGCTTCCTTACTATGAACTAAATATGCCACAAGCTCCTGCTGCCAGGCCTTCCCTGCCATGATGGACTGTGACTTCAACTGTAAGCTCAAATACACCCTCCCTTCCTTAAATTGCTTCTTGTCAGGAATTTTGTTCCAGCAACTAATATAACAATATTGATATCCACCAAGCACCCAGGATGGAGCAACAACATGGTAGAACACCATACATGATATCCTGTTCCCATCATAGGTTCTTGTACAGTGAGTTCTGTAATCTTCCCTGCACAAAGTCTCCCCACCAGCCAGATACCTAGAAGAATGGAGTGTGGTATCCAAGACATGTTTGAGATCCTCCTCTCAACAATAACTCAGTGGTGTAACCCTCACACCTCTCCTCCAGCAAGGAGACTTATCTGCTCAAGCCCTGTGGCTTGTCCTCGTTCCGATTACAAAGGAGACAAAGCCTCAGTATGTTTCACTACACCAGGTTTTCTTCTCAAGAGTGCTAGATACTTGTGAGGCAGCTAGCAGGGGCATCTGGGAAAGATGCTGAGGCCCTAGTGTCCAGTTTGATCATCATTGACTCAACAGTTTGGACCTTAAATAAAATCTATTCACATGTAACAGAAGAGTTTCTGCCAAGCAATTCTGTGTCCCTCCAAGTGGTCATTTCCTGAAGAGTGTCTGTAATTTGGCATTAGAATGTGTTTCCTGATCCTCCATCTAGGAGCAGTTTCATTCATTAGCTCATTCACTCTTTCATGGCCCATTTGCTTTGTGCTTTCTGTGGAACAAACACTATATAGGCATGCAGTATCCTCAGAAAGCCTGGAGCCCAGAGGAGCTAGTAGATTACTTTATTTTCCCTTTACAGAACAATCTTCATTTGCAGCCAAGTATATTGCTGGAGTTCAAAAAGAAATTCTTTTTTTAAAAAAAATTTTTTATTTATTTATTTGAGAGCGATAGACACATAGAGAAAGACAGATAGAGGGAGAGAGAGAGAATGGGTGCGCCAGGGCTTCCAGCCTCTGCAAACGAACTCCAGAGGCGTGCGCCCCCTTGTGCATCTGGCTAACGTGGGACCTGGGGAACCGAGCCTCGGACCGGGGTCCTTAGGCTTCACAGGCAAGCGCTTAGCCGCTAAGCCATCTCTCCAGCCCTCAAAAAGAAATTCTTATTTTCCAAAAGTATTGGAAAATAAGTCTACTCTGAAAAATTCTACCAACATCACTACCCAGTACTAAGACAAAATAAAAATATGTGTCATGATAGAATTAGTAGTACCTGAATAATTTGGTAATAAAGATAATTCAATAAAATAAGAAACATTCTAGAGCGCTTCCCGGAGCGCGGGCGAGGTCGCGGCGGCCGTGACCGCGGCTCGACAGGCGTCTGCGGCGCTGGCCAAGCTCCGGCGGAGGGTGGGGTGGCCGGGACGCCAGTCGCGGCGCGGGATCCTGCGGGAGCACGGGGCTCATCATGGCGGGTGACCTAAAGCGATTTCTGCACAAGAAGTTACCGAGTGTTGAAGGGCTCCATGCTATTGTTGTGTCAGATAGAGATGGAGTACCTGTTATTAAAGTGGCCAATGACAATGCTCCAGAGCATGCTTTGAGACCTGGATTCTTATCTACATTTGCCCTAGCAACAGACCAGGGGAGCAAGCTTGGACTAAAAGCATCCTGTTACTGTAACACCTATCAGGTGGTTCAGTTCAATCGTTTACCTCTGGTGGTGAGTTTTATAGCCAGCAGCAATGCCAACACGGGACTAATTGTCAGCCTGGAAAAGGAACTTGCTCCATTATTTGAAGAATTGATAAAAGTTGTGGAAGTGTCATAGTTTGTCAGTGGTCTTGTCTTGTCTTCATTATAACAACCAATTCCAGTCCAGCAATCTTTAGACCACAGTAGTGCTTTCACCTATGTACTCAAGAATGGGCCGCTGTCCACTTTACACTAAAGAAGAGCCTGTAGACACGATTGTAGAGAGATGAGTTGTTATGCTCTCTGTGTAAGGACCCTTCTTTAGTGAGGTCTGCAGATGCTATAACAGTCCTGTCTGTTACAGCTCCCATGGAGGCCCCTGACAGGACGGGGATTGTATCCAGTGGGTCAGAATCAAAGCAGTGTGTTGACCCACGGGAGCCATGATGTGCTCCCTGCTGTACAGTGCTCTCAGCTCAGAAAGAATGCCTCAAACCCTTTTGATTGTGAATAATGAGAACCTATTTTTCTTCAGATTGTTTTATTTCTTGCATTGAGTATGAGGAAAATAAAATGATTTAGTTAAAAATAAAGTCAATACAATCACTAACTTTTCTTTGTATATATTATTTTATGGTATAGACAAGTATTACTAATTGATTTAATTCTCAGTATGCTGCTCTTTAGTGAAAGGAAAATTACAGCTTACAATTTTTCCTCCTACTCTGTCTTATGAAACAGTATTTTAATGTTTGTGTTCTTTATAAATTTAAATGACTTGTGATTGAATTGTTTCCAATATTAGTATGTATATAAACATGGTAGTATGGCCATTTTTTCACATGAGTATAAATAAAATAATATTTTTGAAAAAAAGAGACATATTCTAGCTAATAAGGTATTAAGAGAACATTCTCTACACATTTTTAGAATTCTTCTTTCAGACTTTCATTCTTCCTGAAAGTTGTGTAGAAGATGGTAGTCACATAAGTTTTTGTTTAGAAATGAAATAAAGCATATACATTGAGGTCTTGTTTACTTACTGTATGACTTTGGACAAGTGTCTTTGTCTTATTCTAAACTTCAGCCCTTGTACAAACAAAAAGTTGGTCTCTATCAGTAGCTCTTAAACCTTAGTGTTGACCAAAGTCACTTGGACTGATTGCTATATTGGCATGTCACTGAGCCAACTCCTCAGGATTGCTGACCTCCAGGTATCTGCAATGGGGAAAATGCATGAAGGATAAATTGAAAATTTGTCTAGACATGGAAGTTACTTTGGATAGGCTTTGGGAGTTTCATGCAAGCTGATATAAAACACTGCATATGATTTTTTTGGGCATGGCTTTCATTAGACTCAGATTTCCATAGCCTCAAGAAAAGTAAAGTGTCACAAAAGATGCTTCTAATTATTGACACACATAAAATTAAAGCTTTGTGACAGAAGGTATTGAGTCTTACTTGACACATACAAAACGTCTCTTCTCAGACTTTCAAATAAATGTCACTGCCTTAAGCATGAAAATTGTCTAATATGTGCTTTGTTAACCTTGTTTTCAGTTTGTAGAAATGTTGCTTCTGATTCATTTGAGACATGCCATTGAGTTCTCTTTTCTTTAGAGCTCCATGCTGATGCACAGAGAGAGGCTCCATCAGGATAGGATACAGCCCCACTTTTCCATTCATTCTCCTAAGCACAGGCCCAAAGTTGTGCAGCAAAGGGGCTGTGGGCAGAATGTCACAGGTGCCCCTGTGTCATCAAGAATCTGTGCTCCAGTAAAGGGTGAAAATACACATAACAACTATCACAATGGGTCCTTTGTGATCAGGACAGGAAGGATAAGGAAGAACCTGAGCTCAGAAAAAGCTGACAGGAAAGTAGTAATGAAACTGACTATGTAAGAATGTAGGTTTGGATTAGAGAAGTTGTCAAGTCTGCTCAGAAACTCAAAACTCTCATTGATCCAACAAATAAAACATTACTATGGTAACATAGCCCCTATGCATAGTGTAGGCAGGAGACTCATTGTATGAAGTGCCTTAGGTTGAAATGAAATACAATAAACACATGAAAGCCCCTGGTAGTCCTGCTAAGGCAATCCAGGACACAACCTGTAGAAGAAACAGCTTTGACAAATACACCCTTCCTCCCTAGCTTCTCCCTTCTCCCTTCCATTCTGCTTTACTTCCCCCCCCCCCCCACTCGGGTTTTCACTGTTTCTTTCTTATCATTTGGACATGCTCCAATCTGACCATCGGTTCTCTGGATTCTCATCATGGCCTGGGAAGCGGATCCTGGAAGGGATATTCCCTTTACATGAAGCTCTACATAAGAGTTGGAATTCAAAATTTTAAAAAAAAAAAAAGAGTTGGAATTCAAGGTCTTAACTTCCTTACTCCTGGTGCTTCTATGACTTTGGCTTGTGCTCACACCCCAACTTGTAGTAATGACAATTTTAGTAACAAAATCAACCAACTTCACTGAGGCTCAATTTTCTTTTCTGTCTAAAGGGCAAAATATTTCAGAGGCTATTGTTTTCACAAAAAGGTAGCAACTATGAAGGTCCCTAACTCTGAAGTATCTTTCCAAGGTATAGTTGAGTAGTATCTTGATGTTAATTAAGTACCCAGGCAGGGAGGACTTCCAGATGCCAAACAACCCAGTTTCTAAGGCTATAGCATCAAGACTTTGCTTCTCCATGAGATGTTTTATCAAAGGAAACTCTAACAAAGCTGACTATTATCTCTTCTCAACATCTGATTTAACTTTTTTTTTGAAAATAGAATGATTCAGAAGACCTAAATGATTAGTTTCCAGAGATACAGACTCTGATTGCTAATAAGGGGTAATTGGGTAGAGCTTGTTAAAAGTTTGTTGGGTAGAGATGCATTGTAACTGATTAGAGAACTGGATGTTACATAAGGCACATAATGCTACCCAGACTGGGCTGGTGGGGATGCTGCAACATTTAGTGAGAACCTGGGAATTCATTTCCATTTGGAATGTTTGCCAAAATGATTGAAACTGTACTGCAACTTGAATTAATGTGAAAAACAAGAGCTTTGAAGAGCTCTGAAATCTCAAGGAAGAGATAATAAAGATAGAGTCAGGGAAACAGGGTCTCATGGGAGGGTCCAACAGCAAGCACTTCATTACAGTGAAATGTCTTGGAGAACCAGCGTGGTTTGCTTTAAAGCCAGCACTCATTCAAGTGAAGGTTATCCAAGTGATAACCTTCTCCTGTCTCAGGGGTGGGAAGCCACTCTGGGATTTATACTCCCCTGATAGAACTGGTGCCAGTTAGAGGGATGTCAGTGGTCATTGCCACCATGACATCTTAAAGGAATGCTTTTAGATGATACCACAACTTCTCTGTCTTCAGGATAAGGTTGGCAAATGCAACCTACTGTCTCTTGCATTTTACAAAAGAAATCACTGATGCTCTTGAGTGGAGAAGGGGTAATCAAGGTACAGCTACTGCTTCAGTTAATATCCAAGAGGATATATCTCAACTCCAGCCTCATATTGAAAATGTGAAGCCAGAAAGATCTGCTCTCTGCTTCATTATCTCTGCAGCTCATTTTCCAGGATATCTACTGGATATAGAGCCAGAGGGGAAAAAATAGTCCATTTCCCTTACAGGGTTACATTTGAGCATGTGAGTCACAAGCTACTTGACCTTATTGGAATATCTGACCCTTTGACATTACAAAATGGTCTTAGTATGAGTAACCCACCATGGGTCTGTGAATTTAGTCAACTTTCCCACAAGAGAAATCTATCTCATTGCTGACACTCTCCTTTCTGTCCACTTAGAATGGTGTTTTGACTGTTTCTCTCTGAGGTTCATTATGGAGTTTGTGACAGGCATTCTATGACAGCTGTGATGTTACTGTGACTTGGATACTACCAGAAATGCACACAGTTGAAGCCCAGGCTTGTCCTCCCTGGGGAGAGAAGGGGAAGTCAGTTGTAAAATAGGCCTAAATCTATCCATGAACCTCATTAGCTATAGCTCAGGGAAATCCCACTGAGAGCATAATACAAAAAAGCTGTCAGTTGTCATTCACTGTCAGCAAACAACCATGAGTGATGTCCATAAAAAGTCCCTAGCCAAGGGGATGTGTGCTGTGGTGGCAGCAGCATTCTGGCTGCCATTGGGGGTTTTTAAGACTCAGCTATCAAAATGGGCAGAATTTTTCTTGACCATATTGGTAGTACCCATCTGTTTTCTTGTGCTAACTGTGATACAATCCTGACCAACCGTTCAGAGCTCATATCTACTTGGTTCACCTGTGCAACTGGTAGAGCATGACTTTTTAACAAGGTAGTTAAGTTGCAGTACAGTGAAGTTCAAGATAGGGTCAAGCTCATTAGCTGCCACATGGTCAGAAGTCTTATCTGCAGCTACATAGTGGGCTATGTGTGGAAAAACATTGGGCCTGGTAAGAGTGAAAAAGTGTGTCTTAAACCAGGCATGGTGGTGTACGCCTTTAATCCTAGCACCTGGGAGGCAGACGTAGGAGGATTGCCATGAGTTCAAGGCCACCTTGAAACTACATGGTGAATTCCAGGTCAGTCTGGGCTAGAGTGAGATACTACCTTAAAAAAAAAAAAAAAAAGCAAAAGTATGTCTTGTGTAAATTTTGAGTGGAGAATATGTCAAGAGCATGATTTTCAAACTTATTTGGGCTATACTTAATTTTTTTTCCTTTTAAATCCCCAATTATTTTACTTAATTGCTAGCTTCCGAGAAGAGATCTGAATCTGTGCCCAGCGTTGGAGGTTCAGTGTTCACATGTCTTGAACTGACCAGTGTTCATGTTCTTATTGGAGATGAACTGTAAACAGCCCATTATTCTTTGTCAGTCTTGACCCAAAGATGTCACCATTCCTAGTTACTTGTCATCACAGAATTGGTGTTGATTGGAAACTATCTGACACAGGGAAGAACTGCTTGGTTGTCTTGTCCATGTAACTTAAGCATAGTAATATAAATAAAGTCACAGTTGGTGGGGGGAGTCCTTTGCTGAGAGCAAGCAGAGGCAAGGTAAATTTCAAGTCAAACTCCCACACTCCTCTGGGATTCCCTAACCACAGCCTAGTAGAAAGTTACCAATCTGCATAATTACTTAAACTGAGGTAGAAGATAATCTTTGCCCAAGAAGTATGCAGATAATCTTTCTATAAAGTTTTTGTATAAATAGCATCACAGATTTTAAGATACCTTGAAACCTAAGGTATATTTAGAATTGAAAGGATAACATTCTTAGCAGAAAGGACAACCTTAGAAAGGCTACATGGGTAAATTCTGTAGCTAAATACATAAACTGAGTAGTTTAGCAGCTTGTAAACAATAGAAACATATTTCTCATAGTTTTTACAGCTGGCAAATTCAGTGCTTGGGGAAGTTCTGCCTTCTGATTCATAAATGGTGTTCCCTTTCTGTGTCATTACAAGGTGGGAGGAAGCAATGTGCTCTCTAGGAGTGCAAATCCCATTCATAAGGACTTCACTCTCATGACCTAATCTCTATACAATACAATCACCTTGAAAGTTAGGGTTTCAATTTATTTTTTTGTGGGGGTGATACAAACATTAAGACCAAGGCAGACTGAAAGGCATGGGGTTGGTATAGATAATAACTAGCCATTTTGTTGGCTGAAATGTCAGATAACCAGAGAAGTGCCAGGATAAAAGTAGGGTATAGATATGAATGGGGTCACTTCACAGAAGGCCATTGATGTCAGTAAGGTCCCAAATCCTGAATGTTGTACACAAGGCCACCAGATGGTTTTCTAGATAGATAGCTGACATGCAAACCTTGCTTGCATGTGTTAGATGAGGATGGGAACTCTAGTAACTTGAATGGAATTCTTAGCAGAGGAAACAGTACCAACAAGAAGTTAGTTTTTATTTTCTCTCCCATGTTCCTAGTGACTTAGAGAAAAAGCTGCAAGAACTCTTGCTATGCCCTTCAGCAAATAACTGAGTACAAACTTGACTGAGTTATTCACCAAGTTTTTATGTGTGTGATTCTGAAATCAATATTGGATGATCAGAGGGTAGGACATCCCATACCATAAAGGAACATAAAGCCTTCAAAAGAGGCAAGAGTATCAGTTGCTACTCAAGCTAAGGTAGACTGTGGGTGAGTTGGGCTTTAGGAGCTCAGAGAAGGGAAATAGACAGGGCAGGGGATGGGGAGGGTCTGCTAGAGCCTCCTGGAAGATGGCATGGCAGGAGCTGGGGTTGAGGTTCTCAATGGATATAGGCAGGAAGTATAGAAATGCTCCCTGTTCAGAGCAGGAGGAACAAGGGAGGGAAGAGCCTGACCTTGGAAATTTGGGACTTTGCTCAAGATTTCTTGTGATTTTCCTTTAGGTTTATCTCCTTTGTTCTGAATCCTGTTTGGTAACCACTGGAAAGACAGCTGCTACAAAGCAGCCCTGGACTGAGGTCTACTGTTGGATCCTGCTCTGTCCCTGAGGAGCTGGAAGTTCATGGGCAGGACATTCACTTTCCTTTTCTCCAGACTCCACAGCTGCAGAAGGATCTGTCACATCTGTTATGATTTCATTGGGAAATGCCCCCACAGGCTCTGTGTCCTCAGCTGGTGGTGCTGTTTGGGGAGACTGAGGGACCTTTAGGCTGGATCAGTTTCTGCTTAATGTTCAGCAGCTAAAAAGCTATCTCATGCTCCCTGCCACCACAGAGCTATCCACCTCCATAATGGACTATATTCTCACAACTCATGTGCCCTTCTTCCTTGAAGGGTTGCTTTCTTTTCAGGTATTGTATCCTAATTACTATAAAAGTCACTAATACACTACTCATAAGCACCTATCATTCAAATCTTTAATAAGTGGTAATAGCTGCTCTCTTCATGACTGGGGCATGGCCAGATAGCATGTAGGGAAGATGCTGGGCTCAGTGTATACTTGCTCCACTCAGATCCTCTGGGCTTGTTCTTCTCTGTGCAGACTCAACTCTCTGCCCACTCTGGTTATCTGTCCCTCCCTTGGCAGTAGAGAGGATGTCTTGGCTTTTGAGGCACGTGAACCAGCCTTTCCCAACACTCTACCCAGCCAGGTCCAGCTGACTTGGCTGCTGTGTGGGAAGGTAAGCAATGGGAAAAGGCTGGTCTGCAGGTGTCCTGTAGGGAATCTGGTCTGTAACAGGGTGCTAGGGATTCAGGAAAGTCCTTGAACCCCAAACCCTAGGTTCGTGTATAGTTTATTTATTTATTTATTCATTCATTCATTTATTTATTTATTTTTGAGGCGAGCCCAACAGACTGGCTTTTTTCTTTTAATACAAGACAGGGAGAAAGAGAGAGAGAAAATTGGTGCACCAGGACCTCCAGCTACTACAATAGAACTGTAGATGTGTGCACCCCCTTGTGTGCATGTTCACTGTGTGTCTGGCTTATGTGAGACCTGGTGAGTCTAACATGAGTCCTCAGGCTTTGCAGGAAAGTACCTTAACCACTAAGCCTGCTTTCTAGCCCTCATGCATAATTTTAGTCAAAGAATTGAATAAAGTAAGACTGAGAAGAATAATTATTAAATTATTATATTTATTTGGGGAAGTATAGAAGCAAGGAAAAGAGTCTAGAAAAACCCAGGAGCAGGCTGAAAAGAAAGTTCAAAGTGCTCCTGCCATGTGGAGAGTGGGGGGGGGAGCAGGGTAAAGAACCCATGTGGGAAGGAAAGGCTGGAGGGTTTTCCTTCAGCTGGACTGAGCAGAGGAGAAACTCACCAGAGCCAGAGGTTCAGGAAAGGTCAGGAAGCACAGAGGCCTTGCCCCCACACCCTGCAAACATATTTATCACCTTATGATAGTGGGTTCTACCTTCCAGGTAAACCCAAGGACAGCTGATTGGTCTTGGATAAGGGCTATCTTAAAAAGAGGCCAGGCCTTATGCCAAGATCTAAGATCTAAATTTAACCAACCACAATGTTAGGATTTGATTCAAATCCTAAAAGGGACCTCCCTCCCAGGAGGGGGCCAGGTTGTTTGTGGAAAAACAGATCTAGGGAAGAGATAAGAAACCAGATCATACTTTGATCTCTAGCAAAGTGGAGACCTTTCTGCCTTTTCACTTTCAGGAGTATGGTCACCCTAACTGCCTACTCCCTTTCAGATTGATGGCTGGGATTTTAAGCCCAGAGAGAGGAAATCTCTCTGGCCTTGAATCCCTTGCTGTACAGTATCATGCTGACTGAGCAAAAAGGCTCAGGACAAAGCCAACTCCCAACAAAATGTCCTAGCAGCGTGGTTATGCAGGTAGGAGCCCCTTGGGATGTGAGGGAATGGGCAGGTTAGCTTTACCTGAACCACATTTTGTTTGGGATAATGAACTCTTTGTAGGTGAAGCCATTCTAAGTTGGGTTGTTGCAGGAGAAAGCACACAGCTAAGTGCCCAGAACAGAATCAGAGAGCCTGAGGCCTGTTTAGGACCTGCTGCTAACAAACTGTGGAGTCTGAGCCAGTTACAAATCTCTTGGGGTTACATGCTGTCAGTTTGAGAGGAATTAGAAATTCTCAGAGACAGGGTCTCTGTCTTTCTCATCTCTGCTTCTTCTTTCATTTGTTTTCTTCTGTCATTGTTGCTGTTGTTTTCATGTGGGTATATGTGTGTATGGTGTACAATGTGTCTGTATGGTATACATGTGTGAGTATGCACGTTTGTATGTGTGTGGGTTCACATGTGTGTATGCATGTACATTTGTTTACATGTCTTCCTCAGTCACTCTCCACCTTTTTTTTTTTTTTTTTGAGGTAGGTTCTCGCTCTAGCCCAGGCTGCCTGGAATTCACAAGGTAGTCTCAGGGTGGCCTTGAATTCACAGTGATCCTCTTACCTCTGCCTCCACAGTGCTGGGATTAAAGGTGTGCGCCACCACACCTGGCTTCTCACCTTATTTTTTTTTTAATTTTTTATTTATTTATTTGAGAGCGACAGACACAGAGAGAAAGACAGATAGAGGGAGAGAGAGAGAATGGGCGCACCAGGGCTTCCAGCCTCTGCAAACGAACTCCAGACGCGTGTGCCCCCTTGTGCATCTGGCTAACGTGAGACCTGGGAAACGAGCCTCGAACCGGGGTCCTTAGGCTTCACAGGCAAGCGCTTAACCGCTAAGCCATCTCTCTAGCCCTCACCTTATTTTTTGATACAGGGTCTCTCACTGAGCCTGGAGCTCACCAATTCTACAAGACTAGCTAGCAGCAATCTATAGGCATCCTCCTGACTCCATTTCACCAGCACTAAGATGACAGGTTCATGCCACCACTCCCAGAATTTTACATGACTGTTGAAGATTGAAACTCAGGGTCTTAGGCTTGTACATCAAGTACTTTACCCACTAACCCATCTTCCTAACCCCCCCTTTTTTAATTTAATTTTTTTATTAACAACTTCCATGACTGTAGACAATATCCCATGGTAATGCCTTCCCACCCCCACTTTCCCCTTTGAAACTCCATTCTCCATCATATCCCCTCCCCTCTCAGTCTCTCTTTTATTTTGATGCAATGACCTTTTCCTCCTATTATGATGGTCTTATGTAGGTAGTGTCAGGCACTGTGAGGTCATGGATATCCAGCCCATTTTGTGTCTGGAGGAACACATTGTAAAGAGTTCTACCCTTCCTTTGGCTCTTACATTCTTTCTGCCACTTCTTCTGCAATAGACCTTGAGCCTTGGAAAGTGTGATAGAGATATTGCAGTGCTGAGCACTCCTGTGACTTCTTTCCAGCACCATGAAGCCTTCTGAGTCATCTCAAGGTCACTGTCATCTGAAAAGAGAAGGTTCTCTTCCAAAAGTTAGAGTATCACTAATATATGGGTATGAACATTAAGAGAAGTGCTTACTGGGCAGTTTGATTAAGCATAGTATATTCATTTAGCTAGACAGCAGCAGACTATACCCCTAGGGCTCATGACTACCCCTGTTTTAAGTTTTCAGTATCAGGGATGTATTCCCTCCCATGGAGCAGGCCTTTAGTCCAATTAGAGGACAGTTGGTTTCCACCATGATAGACATACCACTATTGTACCCAAATCCATTGGCTCATTTGGCCTGGCTGGCAAAATATAAGGCTTGCAGTGTCCACTGTTAAGTATCTTCACTGGTGACTTCTCTCTCTCCCATTGAACTGCATGCAGATGGGCTTCTTCCAGTTTTCTATGAGCTGGTCTACATGAAGGAGGTTATCAGCATAGTTCTTGCAGGATTTATCAGTGGCCTTGCAGCCCAAGTATCGGAGTCTTCAGCAATAGGGTCTTACCATCTATTCCTCCCAACCTCTTTTTCATCTATGTATCTCTAGCAATCAATAACAAAAGTTAATTATTTGAGACAATGAAATTAATAAATGCATAAAGATGTCTTATAACTTAGCCAAAATTAAATTCAAAGAAAAAAATGAAAGAATGAAACATTTTGAAAGAAAATATTCAGAGTAATACACTAGAGAGACTCAGAATTTCCCCTCCATATAGAATGCTTTAATAAGTAGAAGATGATACAACATAACAGGAAAACAGAGCAACCCATTATCCCTATGAAATATCTTCCTAGTTTTCTTATGAATATATGAAGAAATTGCCCATCAATGAACTTCCTTGAACACTATTTTCTCAAGAAGGAAATGAAAAGATAAAATGTAAAACTTAAGATACCCAAATGAAAAGGCTATCTGACAAAAATTAGGCTGCTTATATCTGAGTTGGTAATGAGCTTTTCAGAAAAAAATGCAAAAAAAAAATGTGAAAGGATTTTCTTTTAGAAGAAATGTAGAGAGACTATAAAAGACATAGATAGTCTCCCAAAATAGATAGCTTTGTCTGCTTTCTAAGTAAGTCTCACTGCATACTCAGGGCAGGATTTATTTTTATCCATGTTCTTTTAAACAATGTGACAAGTCTACCAGGAGCACGATCAATGATGACATTGTGTTGCAGCTAATATGTTGTGGCTTCACGATTCAGCCCTAGTCAAGTCTCTGGCAGACTCGGAAGCAGTGCCGGGAGACATCTTTCAAGATGACACAGCTGGGTTGCCAGGGTAACTCACTGGATGAGGTTCTAGCTGGCTTTGGGAGAAATTACATAAAACCAGACCAACTGGGAAGAGTTTAGGGCTATCCTAGGGGTATAGAGAGTTGGGATTGTTGTCTGCTCAGCTTTCAGGATGAGGACATGGTGGTGACATTCAAGAGTGGTTATATCAAACACCCAAGACAGCTATCACAATAAAAAAATCTTCATAGTCAGGAACATGGTTCAGTCAGTAAAGCACTTCCTAAGTCAGCATGAAGACCTGAGCTCAGATACCTAGAGCCATGTAGATGCCAAGCAGGTGTGGCTTCTGAAATCCCCGCACTCAGGAAGAAAGGGGAACCCTGGGGCAAATTGGCTAGCTAGACTAATTAAATCAACACACTCTAAGTTCAAAGTGAGACATCTTGTCTTAATAATGAAGGTGCTGGGTAACTGAGGATTCTGCTTGACAGATAATTATAACATATCAGGTAATGATGACCACTTTCCAAAGAAGCAAACTTATTGTTGACTTTTGAGATTTCAAAGGTGTTGTACACCTTCAAATGTCCATAAAGGCTCTAATCTTAGTTGAATTCATGGAGGAAATGTGAAGAGCCTGGTGACTATATTTGTAGATGATTGTATACATGTGAATATCTATAAGATTATGCATATGCATCTGTATACTCCATTCATTTATATGATGCCTTACTTAGGATCAAAGAGGATTAAAGTTCAACTCAGTGTGACAGAGAGTCCTATGGCTTCAACAGGACTGAAAAATTGTACTTTTCTCCTGCAAAGTCCAAGTTAGTCTGGCAGCCCTGCTCTGCTAACCATCAGGACCTCTGTCTCCTCCCCTCCTAGTTTTGCTCGGACTCATATGACCCCCAATGGCTTACTAGTGTTACGCTGTGGATAGAGAAAAGAAGAAAAACAAAAACTGTAAAAGAGAAAAGCAATGTGGCTACTCAAGCCCTGCTGCCAGTGGAAGAGGTTGGACAGGTACTAACAGACTCTGCTTTGCTACTCAGGTTATACATAAAAGACCCCCTGTACTTTGATGTGCATGAGACCCAAAAGATCCCACTGAATGTTCACTTCATATGCTATGGGCAGTGAGGCCTATGTTAAAAACATGAGAAACTATTATCTACAATATGACAATGAAAGATGTCTTCTCACCTCTGCTCTCTCCTTGGACCTGCTCCCAACCTTAATAACCCATCCCCATTAGCAGCCCAGCAGAATATGCTGTTTGGCTGGTAGACTATGATTGAGGTTCCTGTTTCTCTCATGTCAGTTTGGTGGCAGGAGCATTCACTTACCTGTGTGACTTGAGTATCATACAGCAGGAGGCCTGGGGTGGCATTAGGAAATATGGCATGGAATGAGGAACACATAATGACCAGCAATGGGCTGGAGATGCTTAGATACCAGTGTTCAGACCTATAGTCACACCTGGAGTAAGACTTACTGATACAGAGTGACTAGCCTTGATATTTCATGCATCTGTCCATCCACTTATCTGTTCATTCAGTAAACGTGTTGAGCATCTGCCTAATGAAAGCCCCAAATTAAGATCTGGAATACCGAGAGGAGCCAGCAGCCTCTGCCTTCCAGAAGTTCAGTGTAAGAGAGCACCAAGCAAACTAGCAGTCACGACACAGTGAGGTAGGTGTGGAGTGGCACTTGGAAGAGGCTCTGTGAAGATTTCTCAGAAACAAATAATTCTCTAGCCCCAACTTAACACAATGAAGCATGTGACAATGAAAGAAAGGGATTTCAGACAACAGGAAGCATTTGCTATGTTTTTTTTTTCAATAAGATTTATTGCTTTCTAGTCTCAGTCAACATAACCATCTTGCAAGGACAGATCCTGCATATTTCTCAGGCACTCTAAAAATACATCTGTAATCTAATGGAAACAAACACCTTGGCAAAATGTCTCCTTCCTGCCCATTAGTCAGCCCTTTATCAGACCAGCCCTGTCGAGTACAGAGAAGGTGATGTTGGATGGTGATGTGTCAGTGACATGAGGCTGGAAGCATGTGGATGACAGGGACTTGGTGCTGCATCACCACTGTGTGTTTCCAAGGAATCATTTTGTCATCTCCAGTCAGACAGGGGCTATACTTAGAGACCCTGAACTCTGCTTCCCTTGATTCTGAGGTGTTAAGAGTTGGCTTCCATTCCCAAGACTAATGAAAAGCTTTTCTCCATAATGCAAGCTAGGCCATTGTGATATTATTTCAGAACATAGGGGAAGGATGAATGAAAGGGAGCCAATATCTCTTGAGACCCTACTATATGTCAAGTGGGCATCCTAAGATAAATAGAGAAGGCAGGATCCCTAGAGTGTTGAGTATTACCAAGAACAAGCCTAGCAAACACTATCAAGAATTTACTGTGCCAGTGTGGGCCCATTCCTATTCTGTGTGTTATTTATTTAATTTATATAGTAGCTTTCAGTTCTGGGTGCTATAATAATTTCTACTGTACAGATGTGAAAACTGAAACTCAAAGAGAGAAAGTGACATGTGTAAGGCCATTCTAGTGGTGAATGAGCTAGGTACAGGCTCTGACTTTGACTTTCTCAGTACTGACCTACTGTGTGACCTTGAGCAAGTGACATAAGCTCTTTGAGCCTCAGTTTCTTCATTTTGATGATAGAAATAGCCCTGCCTCACCCATAGCACTGTGATGACAATGTTAGTCATTGTGCCAAGGGACCAAGCACAGAGGTAAAATGAAGGTGATCCAGCCATGTTTCTGACTATAGAGAATATGCCTTGGGGGCAGGCTTTATCCAGGAAATTTGGCTTGCATTTGGCCAGAGGTTAGACTTCTTCCAGGCTAGAAACAGTTTTAAAGAATTATTCCAATATCCCTCCTCCCCTGCCTCAAAAGTGAAACCCAACTGCCAGCCCTGTGAAGACAATGATGTTTCAGAGTGTAAATGAGCCAATCTTTCTCCAGCAGCTCCAGTTCCATATTTCTCTGTCTTCTTGCCTGCTATATTTCCTCACCCTTCCCCTCCTACTTCACTTGCTTTCTGTCATCCAAACCAGCTCCTTCAAATTGTTCCATTCAATTTATGTATACTAACATAATGACTACATTGAATTGACATCCTCTTAGTGAACATAGTTATTTTGTCAGGAAAACAAAAGTAACAATGGTGAGATTTTAGAGCCTGCAAAAGTGACTTTCTTTGTAGTCCAAATTAAACATCACACTAGCAGGCAAGGCACATCTGACCTTATCATTCACTAGGGATGAGAAATTTTGATCAGCATATGCGCACATTTGGGTGCACGTGGTGTCAAGGGTGGGGACAGGGATGGAAGTATGTGAAACACTTGTATTCTCTGATATTGGCCACCTCTAGGACAACAATCTGTATGGATAATGGTCATTTGGGGTAGCTGAGGCATCTCTACGCTGAGAAGGGAAGCAGAGATGACCCCAGAAGCTACTTAATATCACTACAATCCCTGGAGCTGCCTGTGGGATTGGTCATCCATATTGCTGAGCAAGAAACTCCCTTCCCAAAATACTCTGAAGGTGAAGAGTCCTTGCCTTTCAGGAGCACCCAACAGGAACATCATCAGAGTGTGGCATTATGGTTAGTATAGGGTACCCGGTAATGTTTCCCGTGATTTGGGCCTCACAGTCACCCCACAAGACCTTAGCAAACACGAATCTGCAGCGAGTGTCAGGTCACCTCAGAAGATACTAGCAGGCAGGAAGAAACTATAAGAGGAATTCCTCAAGTTTAGAGGTATGTGTTTTTCATTTTCACCTGCCTGCTAAGGCTCACTCCTCCTCACTTCTGATTCAGTATAAAGGAGGTTAGAACCACATATCTGAACTTTGAAAAGCTTCAGGATGACTCTGAGAACCTTCTCTCATTATCACTAGGCTTAGTATGTTACTGGAAGGAGACAGCCAGACCCTAACTGCAATGGTTTCACTCCCCACAAGGTACGTCTCTGCCCTATCTTATTCAGTCACTGAGTAGAGTCCCAAAGCCTTTCTTCAGGCTAGTCACAAGGCCCAATCCTGAGTTCTGGGGGCACAGATATGATATCAAATTCAACCTTGAAGCTTATTGTCTTTACTCTTTAAGCCAGCCCACTCCTTCTTTATCCTCACTCCTGAAATTACCATCTCACTGTCTTCTTTCTCTTCTCTCTTTCTAAAGTTCATACTTCACACTGAAACATAATTTCCCCACAATCCATCAAAGTCCCCCAATGGTCAGGAGGGGCAATTTAAGTAGAAGAAGAAAGAACATTGGTTGTATGAAGATGTCACCTACTCAAGAATTTCCAATCTTCAGCCAAGCTTTCTTTCATAGCATGTATATGTGTACATAGTGTGCATGAATACATGTATGCATATCTGTGTGCGTGTATGTATACATATGCAGATGTGAGAGGTCAATGTAGGGTGCCTCTCACTGTTGCTCTCCACATTATTGATGCAGGGTCTCTCACTGAACCAAAAGCTTACCAATTCAGCTAGTCTAGCGAGCCTGCTCACCCCAGAATTCCACCTGTCTCCATCTTCCTACCACTAGGATTATAGGCACAGGACCATTACACTTAGCAAGCACGTTACCAACTGAACAATCTCCCCTGGCCCCAAGGGGTCATTTAATTAAGTGCATGGGAAATAGTAACTGAAGTAAAAAGCAGGCAATGTAGAAAACAAAGAAATCAATTTTAAAATACAGAAATTCTTAGGAAACTTACATCCCTGTATTTATTACTTTCATATAAGGATGGTGGTCACAGGATGGTACAGAGCAGCCTAGATGGCTAAGTTGGCTCTGGGCTGGACATCAAAGTTCTAGTCTTAGCCCTACCACTAGTGCCCATCAGACCTCACAATAGATATCTCTTCTCTAGGCCTATTTGGTCATCATCTGACTCTTCTCAGAATAACCAGTGCAATCTTTCCTTCATGCTGAACCCACTTCACTCACCTGAATTCTAAGGGCTCCTCTCTGTGCAGAAGTTGGGGACATATGCAGGATAATCCTCGATTCATCACTGTGCTGGACACACTGGTGGGTCTGCCACTCATCTTCTCACTGTTCACCCAGATGCCGGGAGCTAGGAAGCATCTCTTCCTTCCTGGTGATTCATTTATTAATCCCACAGAATAAGTAGTTTTTGTCACTTAATGGCTATGGGATAGATCAATTAGACACCAGAGCCAGGTGTGGTGGCTCACATTTGAAGTCCCAGCA
Source organism: Jaculus jaculus (assembly GCF_020740685.1). Classification (NCBI taxonomy): domain Eukaryota; kingdom Metazoa; phylum Chordata; class Mammalia; order Rodentia; family Dipodidae; genus Jaculus; species Jaculus jaculus. Next base: position 117,309,635 of record NC_059106.1, on the reverse strand, counting down.
TTTGGAAGATAGAGGTAAGAGTATCAGGCTGGGTATGGTGGTGCACACCTTTGATCCTAGCACTCTCAGGAGGCTGAGGTAGGAAGATTGCCATGAGTTAGGTTAGCCTGGGCTAAAGTGAGACCCTACCTGGAAAAACACTAACATAAAAAGAGTATCAGGACTTCAAGGACAACCTTGGCTACATAGTGACTTCAAGGTCATCTTTAAGTACATGAGATCTAGCCTCAAATAAGTAATAATAATGATGAGGATAAAAAACTAATAAGCAAGTGTTTGTCCCCGCCTCCCAAAGCCCCTGAGTACATGGGAAGAGGTATAAATAATTAAGTCCTGCAAGGATAGTGGAGTGAGGCAAAGAGGTGGAAGCATGGTTGGAAGGTGGCTGGTCAGAATGGCTTCATGGAGAAGTCACGGTTTCAGCCAGCCTCTGAAATGGTGTAAAATGCCATAGAGAGAATGGTGCAGAAGGTCAGGGGGTTCTGTGTGATCAAATCCTTTGGGGTGTAATTATAACTGAGAGCCCAGACCTTTCAGTGGTCTCTTTATCACAACTGTAACTGTGCCAACACCATCCTGGAGGATCACAGGAAAGACAGTGAACAAATTCAAGCTCACACTGCCCTGATGTCAGACTTCCTGGTTGAAGAAAACATTGGCTTAACAATGTTCAGCAAATTACATATTCACAATCAATCTTGTTGGCAGATCTTCCTGGCATTTAGCACCAGGGAGTGCTGCTGACAGTATAATTACTACTCGGTATGAGTTTTGCCAGTTATCATTTTCCCAAAAGCTTAGAAGCTGCCTCTGTCTTTGCCTAACAGTCAGCAGGGAAGCCAGCCTGAGGGGCTCTACTTGGCATTTCCGTTGCCTTTCTGTTCAATTCACCTTTTCCTGCTGGCTCCTGCCAATGTGTTCCTGCCTCACCACTGGGCTTTGGTCAGTCCCGAAGTGGGTGTTTATCCCCTAGGACCACAGCCAGACTACTTCTTTATTACAGGCCCACCAGAAGGAGAAGCTATAGGTTCTCACTTTGCATTCTGCCTTGCCTGAGGGAATTCAGATACTGGCATTTGAGCTGCATGAAGATAGGATGATTTTGACCAGAAGCCTTTGGAAAATGCAAACCCACGTTTTGGTAAACCAGCCTAGGCCTTTGGGTCAGATTGAACTGGGTTCCAATTATGAAGGAGACTCTACATCCTAATTTGTAAAATAAGAATAATCTTGTAAAATGGTTGGATTTTGAGGAAAATAACTAGCAGAGAACCTGTACTTGGGAATTTACCAAAACCTCTGTTTCTCCATTCACCTGTCCATAAAAGGAGAAGAGTTTTGAATTTAGTCACTACCTGCTTATAGGTTTCTGAATAATGGCAACTTCATCTTCTCTCCATACAGCTCCCAGGATAAGATATCCTCTCTCCCCTGGGGAACTTTTGAATCTGTAACATTAGGTAAAAAAAAAAAAATTATAAAATACTACACTGTGAGCTATATAGCACCATCTTATTTTTGCAAAATATGCACTAATTTCTTGTTGCTTCCTCTCTCATTCTAATGTTTACTTCAAAGATGTGGCATTGGTGAGATTGAAGGACCCCTCACGCCCCCCCTACATATATATGTGTCTGCTGCTACACAGAACTCAGCAGTATAACACCATTATAGGGTCTCACATACCACAAAGCTGATCAGTCTCACTATTTTTAACTCCTTCTAAATTAAATGCATGTATGGTAGAAACCAGGAAGGTTTAAGACAGAGTAGGAGGCTTCTTGAAAATTTCACAATACAAATATATCCCTTTTTATTTTAAACCAATCTTAAACAGTGATAAAAACCTTCCTATGGCTCCATTTGTATAGTGGGGGGAAAATTTCTATTTCCTTGTCTGTCTCCTTTGCTTGGTAATGACTAATGGAAAAATCTAACAAACAATGGTTTAAACAGAGAGTTTATATGTCTCACATACAAGGAGTTTGATGGATCATGATTTCTGTACCTTGATGGGATTTTCTCATGGATACAAGATAATTTTCACAGTTCTGAGGCATCACCTCACCACTGGAGCTTTCCAAAGAATGAGAAATAATACCATGTGCTTTCATCTATTTTTTTTAAAAATCAGGAGATCAAAAGATTTTCTTGAATTATCTCCTGCTCACATAGAAGAATTGCAACAGACTTCCACTTCTTTCTTTTACTCTAAGGTATATTATATGGAAGAAAAATTAAAAATAAGGAACTGAATTATCATGATTTGTTCTATTAAAATCATCAAAAGTACAATTATTTCAGTAATAAGAAATTGAGAAGGTAGACAGGTGACAGACTACAGTCTATTATATACTACTCTACAATCTATACTTACTACTTATTACCTACTCCTTGCTGGGACAAAATTCTGACAAAAATAAGTTCCAAGGAGGAAGGGTTGATTTCAGCTTATAGTTAGTTCTAGGTTATAGTCCATCATGGAGGGAAGGCACGGCAGCAGGAGATTTGAGGCAGGTGGTCAACATTCAGTCCACAGAGAGTGATGAATGCTATTGCTCAGAGAGCTCTCACCTTTTTATATAGTCCAAAATTCTGACACATGGAATGGTGTTGCCTACATTTAAGGTGGTATTTCCAACCTCAATTAACCTAATCAAGATAATTCCTCATAAGCCTGCACAGAGGCTGCTCTAATCTAGATAACCCTTCAAGTTGGCCATTAATATCAACATCACGGTCTGTGTGTTAGACACTTCCTCTCTGCACTCAACATATAATCATGAAGTGTTCTCCAAGGTTGCAGCTCCAGGACAGGGCTCAATGTGTTCTCTGGGCCTGTAACATTCTCTCTAGAGTAACCTTGTGAAGGAAGAGACACTCACATACTGTGAACATCACACAAAAGTGAATTCCAACAAGCTTCATGCTGCTTCCAGACTCTAGGTAGTACTGCAGCTGGCGCTGCTCCAGTTGGTAACTTTATGAGATGGAGCCTTGCTACATCAACATTGATGACTCCTGATCTCTCTCTACAGCTAAGTACTTCTCTAAACACCATCTTATCCACTGGTAGTACAGTGGAAAGTAATATGGGCTAGTTGAAGGGAAGTGAAATTGCTTTCTCAATGTTGCCAATATGAGCTCTGTAGACCCTGCCCTGCAGTGATGACTATTGATACAGGATTTGTGGATTCAGAAGGCATATCCAATACTTACAAACCGCAATGTTTTGACTCCTTATCTTATTTTAACAAAAAATTGATTTTAAAATGTACTAAAGAAGGATAAATTATGAATTACTGAGTTTATTTAGGGAGAAATCACAAATTGTGAGGTTTACTTAAGGGAAACTGGGGTACAGGAAAAGACTGGAACAGAGTCACATGCATATGGAAGATAGCAAACACACACTCATGTGGAAGGCCCAGCATAGTTCATGAGGTCGTTGAAGAGAAATGGAGGTCTAGGAAGAGGCTGCAGTAGAGCCACAAGCATGTGGAAGAAAGGACCCAGAAGCTTATTAGAAGAAACACACACTCATGTGAAAAGCACAGCATCCTTCCTGAGCCTCCCCATGCAAGAAAGTTAAGAAAGCAAGTAGTAATAGCTTAATGAAGAATGCTAGAGGAAAATTACCAAAGCAGAGAGCAGGAAATTCTGATGAGAAATGTATAGTAAAGAGAATTATACCCATGGTTACCCTGAGTTTAGAGAAATTACACAGGCAACAGTCCCAGAGTTTACAGGAAATACCTACATAGTAGATCTAGAGAATAAAGGATATATACACATGATAGACTCAAAGATTAGAGGAAAACCATACATGTAATTAAAGTAAGAAGTTACCCCAAAGCATAAAGCAGAGGCAAGCAGAAAACTATCCAGGCCAAGAAACCTTACTTGTGTAGGATAAAAGCAGAATTACATGTCCAGAGATCACAGGACAGAGAGAGGTGGGGGAAATAACATGGCCAAGCCTGGGGTCTCACTCTAGCTCAGGCTGACCTGTAATCCACTATGTAGTCTCAGGGTGGCCTTGAATTTATGGTGATCCTCCTACCTCTGCATCCCAAGTGCTGGGATTAAAGGTGTACACCACAAGGCCCAGCTTGGACAAGCCTTTATAGTCAATTGAATATGTATTCTTTTGTATGTAAAGGAAAGACCTGATTGGTTTGTAGATTTAAAGGGCTCACCACAAAAGCCAGCCCACCTAGGTAGTATACTAGACTGTAGAGGCAGCAGGAGAGACTGGATGAAACTGGATCATGTATGAGTTCCATTCCTGCCAAGGTAGGGTGGAATCTTCTGGTTCCTTCTTTGGACCCCTGTCCCAACTGAAACTGCATAAAAGAACCTACCTTTTTCCTGAGTCTCATTCAGTATGTCTCAGTGTCAATACTACCCACAGAAACTACTTGAGCAATCTTAGAAGTTAGCTGATTCATAGATGGTTGAGGAGTCCTTATGCTGTGTGCTATCTGGGCCCTGGGGTCCCTCTTTTCCAATAACAGAATTTCTGAGCTATATCATGATCCCTAAAGGCCCCAGGAGTAGAGTACCATGAGCCCTCCAGTGGACAGGCTTCTGTGGCAAGCTTACTACTCATTTTCCTAACCCATTAACTTTGGAATGAAGATGCTTTTTCCAAAGAGGTCTCCTTGACACCAGCAAGGTTGACCTATAGTGAGAAGGACTGATTGTCAGTAATACTGAGTGATAGCCATCAGCACAACCACTTTTCAGTACTGCCCTCTCTTAATCTAAGTTGATGACCTCCTTACAAATTAACTGTATCTTATAGCTGAGAGAGGCTCTCAGAGAATTCTGGACACACTCTGTTCAGCAAATAAAAGGAATGGGAAAAAATTTTAACAAGAGATCCTGAGTCCAAGGCTCCAGCCGCTGTATCCAGAGCTCTCTCACCCTCTTCTTGAACCTATTTTCTGGTTTCTGCCATCCATGTGATTGATTTAGAAGGAGTTAAAATAGCAAGAGTGATCAGCTTTGTGATATGCAGGACTGTATGATGATGCTGTGCATCCAAGTCCTGGGTAGTTTCCACATGGCACATACACCAATGAGCTGCACTAACACAGCAAGCAAAGGGATGCTGTTGCCATAGCAACCACCATTTCTCCTCAGCTTTCCAGGTTGGACATTCTGGAGTTGAAAAGGGCTGAAGTATTGCCCCTATGATGTGGCATTTTGCCAGTGCTCAGATATATTTGCACACAGACACAAATTCTCTCTCTCTCTCTCTCTCTCTCTCTCTCTCTCTCTCTCTCTCTCACACACACACACACACACACACACACACAACTTTTCTTCCACCTTTCCACCCCCTCCAATAAAAACATAAACATATTTCCCAGTAGCATAGCTGAAGCATGCTGGCATTTTTCCAGCTCCAGAGCAGCACTAGCCCAAACATGAAATATGGAGAGGAAAATGAGGGAACTGTGAGGAGGACCAGCTATTGTCGTGGCAAGTGGTGATCAGTGGAGGAGTATGATGATTGCTCTTACTGTCTGTATTTAAGGCTCAATGCAAGATAGCTTTATTAGAATTCTGGAGATGACAAGTCTGAAATGGGTTTCCTTGGTCTGAACTCAGAGTAGCAGCCAGAGCACATCACCAAAGGACATTCTAGGGACAAAAACATTCCTTTCCTTTTTCTACCTTGTATAGACTATTATTACAAGAGTTCACTGCCCTACCACCTTCCTCTATAAACCTAGTGGAATAGCATTTTCCCATATGTGTTTGCTTTTGCTTGCCTGACTCTATTAAGGACCCATGTGATAACACTGGATTCATCTGAACAATCAACTCCCTATTTTCAGGTTCTTTACTTAATCATACCTACAAGACATGTTTTACCATGTAAAGTAGCATATTCACTGTTATAGTTACCTTCTCATTGCTGGAACAAAACACCTGACTCCAAGTAGCTCATGGGAGAGTAAAATTGATTGTGGCTTACAGTCTTAAGCAGAAGCTGTATGATGGCAGGGGAAAGCATGGCATGAGAAGATACTAGACATCACATCTACCACAGCAGGTAGAAAACATGAACAAGAGAGTAAGCTGAGTTCTGGCAAGGAAGACCTAGCTATAAGACCACAAAATCTGTGCCCAACAACACACCTCTTCTAGCAAGTTTCTACCTCCCAAATTACAATAAGCTGGAGAATGAACATTCAAAACACATTAGTTTATGGGACATGTTTGATCCAAACCACCATATCCTTCCCCTAGCCCCTATAAACTGATGCCCACACATGATATAAAACGCAGTGCACTCAGTCCAACTTGAAAAGTCTGTATAGTTTTGTCAATCCCAGTACTGTTCAAACACCCCATAACAATAACAGAATTTCCATAGTCCACTGTCTCTTCTCTGTGAACTTGTAAAACCAAGAGTATATAGTGTCACAGAAGAAAGATTCACACTGTAAAAGAAGGCATTGGCTGTAGCAAGGAAAGATTGAACAAAAGCAAGATCTAAAATAAGCAGGGCAAATATCAAATACTATAGCTCCAAGTCTGACATCTGTAACCAATGATAAAGTCTCTGGAGTTTCAGTTTCACCCCTTCAACTGAGTTACTTACAACCTAGGCAACAATCCATCCTGAGCCATCAACTCTCTGGGGCAGCCATCTCACAGTCTTAGCTTTCCCATATTTTGGGGATCTATATTGAAACCCATGGTCCATCCTTATGGCTACATCAGTCCTACACACAGGGTCTCCAACATCCTGCCTCACATTGTCCAACGGCCATTTCTAGAATTCAAACCACATTGTATATCCAATAACCCTCTCTTTCCTGCACTTGTTATACTCAGTAGATCCAGGTAGGCTACCATATTTGTTAATCTATGGAGGGAGGAATATAGCCAATTTTGAAGAGTAGGATATTCCATCAGCATTCAGGTCCCTTATTTGTTTGTTTATTTGGTATTTCAAGGTAGGATCTTGCTCTATCCCAGGCTGACCTGGAATTCACTATGTAGTCTCAAGGTGGCCTCAAACACACAGTGATCCTCTTACTTCTGCCTCCCAAGGGCTGGAATTAAAGGTGTGTACTGCCATACCTAGCTCAGCCCTTATTTGTTTAAAAAAAAAAAGTATGTCCCAATTCTGCTTTTCCAATATAGAACAGCTTGCCCAATCTTAATGGTGGTAATTTCTCAAACAATTATAGCTATAATCTTCAGCCAGAACTTTCATTTCTTTTTGTGCTATATTCTTCTGCTCATATCAGTCCATTTCTTCTAAATTCAATCTTGATCAAGTTCTTAGGACATGGGCAAAACACAAGCCAAACTGCTTCTAACCTAGTCTGGGAAAAGTTATTTCTTCATTCATCATCCAAGTCTACAATTCTTTCTGCATTTAGGTCTCTCAACTCCAACAAAAATGGTCCATCAAACTCTACTTATAGCACTGAAAGGCATCTTTTGGACCAAGGTTTCAAATCCTTTCACATTCCTTTTGCAAATCAATTTCAAAACTCAAAACTCATATGGTCAGGTTTGTAGCAGTAATGACCCCACTCCTGGTACCAGTACTAATTTTCTAGTGTAGTCATATTCTCATTTCTGGCACAAAACACCCAAATAAAAGCATATCATTGGAGGGAAGGATTTATTTTGGCTTATAGTCTTGAGAGGACACACCATGATGGTTGAGGAAATCATGGCATGAGCAGAGGCTGGACATCACTTCTGTCTCAGCAGGTAGAAAACAGCAACAAGAGAGTGACCTGAGTTCTGGGAAGGAAGAGCTGACTATAACACCCAAAGTTCTGCCTCCAACAACCCACCTCCTCTAACAATTCACCACCTCTGAAATTACCACTGTCTGGGGACCAAGCATTCAAAACACATGTGTTTATGGGAATATCTGAACAAAACCACTGCATTCACCGATTTCAGGAATTAGAGTAAAGATATTTTCAGGAAAATATGATTTTATATAGTATATCAAGGTTCTATGAATATGAGCCCTTAATAATCCATTGTTGTAAGAGTAACACTTCCATATATTGAGTGACTAATATATAATAAGAATTTTGTGCTAACTGATTTAATCCTTAATAAAACTCTACTGATATAATCATTCTAATATTCATATTAAGAAATTGGTCATGAGAAGTTAAGTGTATTGGCCCAGGGGAATAACTAAGGGGTATGGTATGAAGGCAGAAATAGCTCCTCTGGATGTATAGGAATGTTTTCTGTACATACATCACCAACACTTCCAGCACATTCAACTAACAACTGACAGTGAAGGAAGAGAATTGGCAAAGTGAAGACCTTACATCAGAAACAAGGACACACATCTCTTTTCACATTGTCAGAATCCATTGAATAATAATAAGTTCATAAATTACCTCAGTCTGCTTGGCTTCCATTTACCAAGTAATCCCAATTTCACTTGATAGTGTGGCTATTGGAAGACAAATTGTTTTGTTCCAAACTTAATTGCTAATATTAACTCTCAGATCACACATTGTACTTCACACAGGAATAGACATAGATGAATATAGTTATAGGCATAGATATAAATATATTTAAGAATGTCTACATTAAAGAGCCAAAGAGATAGAAGGAAAATTCTTCACCTTTTGGGGTTGCTTTTTGGAAAGTCAAATATAAGTGAAGAGATACTGTTCACCTCCCTGGGGTGGTTTCCATGGATGCAATGGGACCCTCTCTGCCTGACAGGATCTTCGTGCTCCAGATAAATGAACTTTATGCTACCCAGTGATCACTCCAGGGTAAAACTTGTCCTCTTACACCTGGAAACAGTGCAGATGACAGATTTTTAACAGGGGAGAAGCAACTTAGAGGCAGGAAGACCCTAAGAGACAAGAGAGGGATCCAAATGGGAAGAAGGAGGTAGAAACAATCTGCTTCTCACCCTCAGAGAACATAAGCTATGCTCTCAGTGTACTGCCCATTGCAGGACTTGGAAGTTGTTATGCTTTGAATATGAAACCAACCCTACTCATGGCTCACGTGTTTGAAGACCTGAACCTTAAAAGGTAGCTCTATTTTTGGAGGTTGTTGAACCTTTGGGACTGTGGCCTAGCTTGTAGAAGTAGGTTGCTAGAGACTGGTCTTGCAAGGGATATCACTTCATGTTCTAATATAAGCTCTCTACTTCCTGCCAGCTATTATGTGGACAAGACACAATTTCCTCCTGCCCCAGACCAACTTTACCCACCCTGCTGGACTGTATTCCATGAAATATTGAGCCACAATAAATCCTTCCTTTCTTACATTACCTCTGCCAAGTATCTTGTCTTAACAAAGTAGTACAAAGGTTTTGGAGAGGAGACTCTTATTGCCACCAACTTAGCATCCCTTACGCACAGACCTAACCTCCATTAAAACCAAAAGGCCATAAAAGAATACAATCATGGGCTGGATTGATGGCTTAGCAGTAAAGCACTTGCCTGCAAAGCCAAAGAACCCAGGTTCAATTCCCTAGGACCTATATAAAGTCCAATGCACAAAGTGGTACAAGCATATGGAGTTCATTTGCAGCAGCCAGAGTCCCTAGTATGCCAACTCTCTGCTCTCTTTCTCTCTGCCTCTTTATCTCTGTTAAATAAATAAATCAATGTTAATTTTAAAAAAAGAATACAGTCATCTCTCTTCCCCTGGGCAAGTAAGTGAGCAGATGAATACAATATTTTCATAATATTATCTTTTGAGAAAAAATATTCCATACTTACAATTGTCTTTTATCTAGTGACTGACAAATATATTTTACAATCTCAGAAATGAAAGAGAATGTGTAATAAAAATTTTTAAAAACCAAATAGTCTAACAGTCTTCATCTGCTTTTGTGAGAAGTGATACCAATTAACTACCATAAATTTAAGAAAAAAAAGCAGAATGAACCCCTCAGTTTAAACTAACTAAGGAAGGCTAATTTGAATGGAGCATTGCTTTGAAGAAATGCAACTTTAACCTTCTCACACCAAAGGATTATAAAACTTACAGAGAATATTTGTCTAATCAATGCTGATCAGAATAAGATAATAGGAAATTTATAGTAGACTTACGTGGTGAATCATGAGTTATCTGGTCATTTTGATGTACAAAAATAAGAGGAGTAGCTACATTAAAACAATATTTGGCATCTCTTATTTAATCAAGCATCTTCCCAAATGGTTCTATAAAACATCACAGTTTCTTGGGGAACCACTGACTTTCTGACTAAATTCTTCTGGGCAGCTGGAACAGAGCCATCATCAGTGACTCATTTATTATTTAATAGTATGTTAGGTAATCACCAGAACTTTGTATTTTTTATAGTTTCTGTTATTGTTAATTTCTAGCTCTATTACATTGTGTAAAAAACATAAGATGTTTTTTCAATTTTCCTAAATTTGTTGAGACTTGCTTTGTATTCTATTATGTAATCTATTTTAGAGAAAGTTTCATGGGATATTGAAAAGATGCTATATTTTTCAGAGTTTGGATAGAATATTCTGTAAATGTCTGTTAGGTACATTTGATCTAAAGTGGCATTTAATTCCAGTGGCTTCCTTCTCATTTGTTGTCAAAATGACCTGTTTATTGGCATAAGTTGTTTTTTTGTTTTTTTTTTTAAATAAACAATACTGTCAAACCCATGGCCAAATTAACCATAAGAAAAATGAGCCCACATCAGTAAGATTAGAACTGAAAAGGAAACATTAAAACAGATACTAATTGAGAGAGTCATAAGGATATACTTCAAACTATAGTCCCCCAAATTGGAAAAACCTAAAAAAGAATAAATGATTTTTTAGATGCAGTTGCTCTACCGAAGTTAAACAGAAATAAGAGAAATAATTTAAGCAGGGCTATAATAAGACTGAAGTGGTGACAAAAATAAATAAATAAGTAAACAAATCTCCCAACAAAAACAAGTCCAGGTCCAGATGGTTTCAGTGCAGATTCTGTCTGACCTTTAAAGAACATCTGAAAACACTGCTTCTCGAGCAATTCCATAAACTAGAAGTAAAAGGTATGCTCCCCAACTCTTCCTATGGAACCAACATTACACTAATACCAAACTCAGATAGAGATGCTATCAAACATAAGTATAAACTGGTATCCCAATAAAAATACACACAGCAATTTTCAATAAAATATTTGTAAACTGAATTCAAAAAAAGTGTCAAAAATCTCATTCTGCCTCAATGAAGTCTGTTTCCTTCCAGAGGTGTAACATACTTAAAGTGGGTAAATGTAACACATCACATACATAGACTCAAGGCCAGAAATCATGGCATCTACACAGGTGCTCCCATCAGGTCCTCATGCTTGTGAGGTGAGCAGTTTACTGACTGAGCTATCTTTCCTAGCCCCATTTAGTAGAATTTCTATAGTGTAAAAACAAATCTAAATTTCCTGTGTCCACCAAGAATAAAGTATATTTGAGCTTTGATGAAGAGGTAGTTGTTGAAATTAAATAATACGGAAGAAAAAGTGTCTAGCTCATTCTCTCGACATGGTCTGCAGCAAACAAGACTCAGCCCCAGCTCCCTGGGCCTGCACGAGAAACCAGGTGGGTACTCAGGGCCCCATGCTCCACAGGATCCTCCACTTGGATTAATCCTCTGTTCCTGCCATCTTGAATTCTTCATTAGTTTGGAACAGAGAGGCGTCATGCTTTCATTTTGTACAAGACCCCACAAATCAGGGACAGAGTTTGGTCAGAACCCAAGCAGACCTGGCACCGCACTCCTCAGAGAATGCTATGGAGGGTCCGTGTCCACACAGCCCAACCTGCCCAGTCAAAGGTCTCTCAACACTGTCCAGGGAGAAGCAGAAAGTAAGTGTGCGATCATGGTTGGCACAGAAACCCATCAGTGGTAAGAACAGACCCAGTCAAAGTCTCAGGGAGCATGAATAATTCTCTCGTGGGACTGGGAAAAGTGGAAGACATGTGTTTGGGTGTTTGTTTTTGTTTTGTTGGGCATATGGATAGTGCAGGAAGAGAGAAGGATTACCTCAAGAGTATAGTCCTACAGCATCATGCGACCTCTGTGCCCCAGCGCTGTTTGCTCACCTTCTGTCCTAGAATCCTCCCAGCCTACATGGCCTCCCTCCCTCTCCCAAGCGTCTTTATTACTCACTGCTTCTGTCTGCTTGGTGCCGCTCTGTGCTGAGCTGTGGCTGGTAGCTGGACCAAATGGGGAAGAAGCTCTCAGCTCCCAGCTCCACACACACACACACACACACACACACACACACACACTCTCTCTCTCTCTCTCTCTCTCTCTCTCTCTCTCTCTCTCTCTCTCTCTCTCTCTCTCTCTCTCTGGACACAACAAACTCTGAATCCCTTTATTGTATTAAAAATGTCAAAGAATGTGTTTATTATTAAACAGGCTATAGGGGCTGGAGAGATGACTCAGTACTTAAAATGCTTACCTGCAAAGCCTAAGACCCCATGTTCGACTCCCCAGACCCCACATAAGCCAGATGCACAAAGTGACGCATGCACACCCTTGCCTACATGAACAAATTGGTGCGCGTGTCTGGAGTTCAATTGCAGTGACTGGAGGCCCCTGGTGTACCAATTCTCTCTTTCTGCCTCTCTCTCTCACTCTTATGCTCCCTTTCCCTCATAAAAATAAGAATCAGGCTATGAAGCCATACATGAACTTTAGTGATACACATCTCAGAGTGCACTGCTGCTTAGCAACAAGCTGTTGGGCAGGGCAGGGAATTAAATACCCCACTGGCTGCTGTAATCACAGAGCCATGAAAGGGGGAGGGTTTCCAGAGGGACTTGGCCTGAAGGGCAGGGGGTGTGTGGCCCTCAAGAGAAACAGTCAATAGACAGGAAAGGGCTCTGGCAGCATGCCAGGGATGTCAGAGATCTGTTGAGAATGATACTACAGAAAATAGAAAGACATGGGCAGCCAGAATGCAGCAGGCAAGACTGATAATAGAGGAGGCAGAATAGAACAGTATAAATATCTGTGATGGGACTTTTCTAGGTGAGACATGGTGGCCCATGACGATTTTGGGTGCTTGCTTTCAGAGTTTATGGTCAAAAGCTCATCCCTTGATCACCAGGGTTCTTCAGGTTACCTATGTCTCCAGCTCTGCCATGTGTTGTGGGACCTTAAAGAGGAACTTTGTCTCTGGGTGCTCAGTTTCATCAACAAGCACCACCTCAGAGGTCTGCTGTGAGAATTAAGTTCAAGCAGGCAAAAGGCTTAAGGACAATGTCTAGCACATCGGTATTGATCAACATGAAACCAATTATACTTTTCTGGGCTTAAAGACACCTTGTTAAGACCTTTGGGATTGTGAGGTAGATTCTCAACGGACATCCACTGTTGTAAAATCAGCAGGAAGAGAAATACTTTATTTATTTATTTATTTATTTTTTTAGGTAGGGTCTCACTGTAGCCCAGGCTCACCTGGTATTCACTATGTAGTCTCAGGCTGGCTTCAAATTTACAGTAATCCTCCTACCTCTGCCTCCCAAGTACTGGGATTAAAGGTGTGTACCACCATGCCATGCTTAAGTTTTCTTTCATCTTCCATAAGCTTGGCATGGTACAAAACTCCATAAGCTATTGCATCAGTTTTCTCAAAACCTGTGGGGGCTGGTCTTTTCACATCATCGAAATTGAGACTCTAAAATCTAAAACTATACTTGCAATCATACTTCAAGGGTGGGGCCAGGGTTTAACATGATCCCTAGAGCTCAGTTACTCATCAAAGACTATCTGTCCCACTGTTGCTCCTCAGAGAAAGGGCAAAGTACTGATGTACCTTAGGGCTTATTACAGAAAGCTCCCACCCAGGGTAAAATTTCAGGAAGATTCCATAAATGCAGAGTGATTACTATAGCATTCCCTGGTGTACAATACCTGGGATTGGCACTATTACCCAGAATTGGGACTATTACTTGTATTTTGGAAAATAGAAGACATTTATTTACCTAGTATACAAGCATGGCACCAAACCTCACACATAAGTAAAAACTCTCCCAGTGATCTAGAAACCCTGTAGACTGTTGGCATGGGTCATGCAGAGCTATAGCCTGTTCTCAAAGAGTCACAGCTGTTCCACTTGATATGAAAACCCCTAATGCCTAATTTGTAACATGTATGGATCACTGAAGTTTATGTATGACTTCATAGATGGTTTCTTGTACACATTCTTTGACATTGTTAGTATGATAGAGGGATTCAGGGTTTGATGTAGCCACTGAGCAATTGAAATGTGTCTAGGAGGAGCTGACAACATATTCTGTGATTTCAAAGGCTTCCAAAAAAATGTAAAAATCCCATCAATAACTTTAATGTTGAAATGATACATTTGTGCTATATTTTTAAAATAGTGAATAAAACCAGATACATATTACAATCATTTCATTTGTACTTTTTACCTTTTAATGGAGTTATTAGATAATTTCAAGTGGCATATGTAGCTGGAATTTATGGCTTGAAATAGCTTCCTATTGCACAGAGCTGTTGTCTGAGACACTCCCAATAGGCCAGAAAGCACTTTCGTAGACATAAAATATGTGCCTTCCTTGATGGTAAAATCAAAGAAAGACCATGCGTAGAAGGAGGACATTTAAGTCCTGATTTCCAGGCAGAGAAATTGAGGCATTGAGCAAATAAATGATTTTGGTCTGATACATCCGTCTGCCCACCCTAGGGCTCTGGCTGGCTCTTACTCCCCAGCACCTCTAGCCCTGCCACCCCTGGGAGAAGGCCTGGAGAACTCTCCAGGAAGAAAGCATCTTTATTCATGAGCCTGCCTGAGGAAGCCCTAGGAGCCTGGGGGAGGCCACTCTGGTTTCCCTACAAACTCACAGAGATAAATATGGAGCTGTGAGAGCAGAGCTTCCCTGCCGGGAGTCAGGGCTGCTACACATCCTACCATAAACAAGAAAAGGAGGAGGGTAGATTCCTCAGCCTCAGCCTAGCCACCCAGCCTTCTTCCCTGCTCTCTTACACACAGCTGAGGCCTTGGGCAAATACTGGCTGAGCTTTGGTTACAGCCTGAACTATATATGTCCCCAGTACCCTCACCACACAGATAACTCAGCCACTTTCAGAACCCTTCAGCCCTGTCTTCTCCCGGGATGACTTTCTCTGACTCTGCAGCTTGCCTGTGCTTCTTGCTTCAGACTCTGAACTATTAGAGGTGACTGCAACCCCAGAGCGGGTCAGAGGAGGCAGCTCCTGTGCTTTCATGGGGGAATGTGTTAGATATACAGAACTCAGATCTCTTCTAAACAAGCCAAGTGAGAGCCAGGATTTTCCCAAGAGCCCAGAATATTTGCCTCCACAGAAAGATTTGGAAGCCCAGCTTCAGCTCAGGCACCAAGAGCAAGGCATGATGTGAGGTTTATACAGCACCATCTGTACCTAGTGACTGGCACTGCCATTGACATGTAATCTATACTTTAACCACATGCTGAGTGACCTTTCTTATGCCCTTAGATTGATGCAATACTTCTCTAGATGCAGCCTTCTGTAACTCCCCACACACCGCTCTCATACACACATGGTGCCCTGGATGCCACTAAACAGTTAAGTCAAGACCCTGGGCTCTTGCCAGAGGACAGCCCCTAAGAATCTGAGCATTTTAGTTTATTGGAAGGAGCTTCACAAGAACTACCAGGCTCCTCTCTCTCGCTCCTGGCTCTGTGTTTCACTAGAATGGATTTATATGTTCAGTGATAGTAGAGCCAAGACTGTATTTTTTAGTTAGCCAAAAGGTTTGGAATGTCTAGCCTTGGGGCTAGACTGCTGGAGTTCAAATTCTGCCACCAATTAGGGAATGTAACCATGAACAAGTTATACAATATCCTAGTACTTCTGCTTAATTATCTTTGTAATTGGATAGCGACTCACAGGGCTGACAGAGGAGTCTATGAATACATATTGGCAATGGGCTTACATAGTGTCTGGCACATAGTATTATAAGGTATAATTAAATCAGTACCTTTTCTCAAATGCTGTGTTGAACTGTGCAGGTTTATCACCCCTGAGTTGGACAAAGGTCTGGGATTCACAGAGAATGAAGTTCCTCTGTGCAAGTGAAAACCAGTAGTAAGATTGCTTAAATTCTCTGGTAATGTCATTGGGCCAAAAAGTGGCCCAGTGGGAACCAGGATTCTGCTTCTTGTCCACTTGGCCTGTTCCTCCTCCCCACTAGACACTAGAAAGCAGAGGAAGCTCCATCTCTGTCTCTGGAACCTACCTGCCCTCCTTGGTCCTGCTCTTTGTCCATGGGAATGGAAGGAGGCTGGCTGTGATGCCCCTGACAAACTCTCCAGAGACATCCTGTACTGAGTCCTGAAACCACTGAGTCAAAAATTGATGGACTATTTCTGGCATCACTCTCCATGGGGAGGGAATATATCCAGGAGTTGTGTTTGGAAGGAAAGAGCCACAGAAGGAAGTTCCTTCTTAGGACATGTCCTGAAGGACACTGGAGTCTCCCTAAGCTGTGTCATGGTGAGGATGAGATGGTAAAGTCTCTGAAGTTCCAGTATGGCCATTCTTTGGGGTAGGCTTATATTCCTTATGTTTGTGGACATACATCTTGAAGGTTCCATCTGTTGGCCTTTCCCAAAAAATCCTTCTTCCCAATCTCAACCTTCACACTGCCTTTTGATTCTAGTTGTTGCAAACAGGACTTTGCTGGAATCTGGTCTCACATGATATAAAAAGAGAAGGCTAGAGGTTTCCACAGGGACCTGATGTGTGTCTGGGCTTCCTCCTTCTAGGTGACTAGCAGGGTAGGAGGTATATTGCTCAAGCTGTTCTGCAGGAGAGAGGGAGGCCTGGAACTCCTTGGAATTTCTCCTTACCTCAGCTGAATGATCAGTGTTGAGCAGATCTGGAGCTTCTTGACCTGGGTCTGCATGGGCTTAACTGTAGTAAAATGGAGTCTTAGATGGCTAGGATGCCTCATACATATCCTTACAGAGGAAATATAGTCCCAGTAATGGCCAGCTGAGCTCTCCCTTGACCTTCATCATATCACTAGTTAACTTTTTATGTGACTTTGCATTGAACTCCCTGGTCTTGAGATCCTGGATTTATTTTCATGCTTTTCTGCATCCACTTAGCACCCTGCAACAAGCTGGCATATGGTGAACACATATAGAATATTGACTATTGACTCATCCCTCTATATATTTTCTCCATAAAAGAATGAAACAGTGCTGATGACTTGGCTCAGTGGATAAAGCACTTGCCATACAAGTATGACTGTCTGAGCTTGGATCCCTAAAGGCCACATTTTTAAAAAGCCCAATACTAGCTGGCATCTGCAACCCCAGCATGTCTACTGTGAGGAGAGCAGTGGAAACAAAAGAATCCACTGGAAGCTTATGGACCAGCTGTCCTGGAGAACAGGGAGGTGAATAGGGAGAGTCCCTGCCTCAAATAGGTGGAAGTCAAGAATTAACACTCAAAAGTTGTCCTCTGACCTCCATAAGCATGCCCTGGCATGTGCACACCTGCACTCACATAAACACATGCACATACTTCACACATGCATGTACCAAAAAGAAAACACCAAGAATAAACCACCTCCTCTATATAGTTTTGAATGTTCTTCATATACTTGGCACATGAACAGAGTACAGCCATGCTTGGACATGAAGTAGGAATAGCAAAATACTAATAGCATCTTCTATTTGCTAACATGTAGGGGTAGCACTATGCAGCAATCAGCATTCCCATCATCACCAACAAAGCAATGTTATCCCTGGCTCTGCCCTCAGAAGGGAAGTCCACTTTCTATCCAGGTCTTCTTGAGTACAAGCATTGGTATCATCCCAGGCATCCTGCTTCAACTCCAGTTTCCTCTATATTCAACCCCAGAGACCACAGTCCAGAAGCCAGTTCTCCCTCATCCTACCCATCACTCATATGAAGGTCCTACATCTAGGAAAGTATGGAATTGATATTCAGTCCAGAATCACTGGTCCACAAAACTTGTGTCCTCCTCCATGGCATCGCACTCTCACTTCTTTACATGATGGGGTTTCATTTGTACCTTGATCTGTCATCTTGTCCTATACCTCTGGTAGGTAACAGAGATGCTGGTCCTATATGATTTAAAAGTTAAATGCAGGACAGTAATAGAGGATATGAATGAATTTTAGAGTTGGCAGAGTGATTCCCTTTCCCAGGAAATAGAGGGCATATCTTCTTAAATAATGGCACTGAATGTGTTCATTTGTACAAGTATTCAGCTTCTGTCATTGGAACATCCCTACCTTGGGTTATCATTGCTGTCATTGGTCCTGTGTAATGCTCTGGCTCCCCTGGGTCACAACCCTTGTTGTTCAGTGTTTTCTAGTAGGGTTCTGAGAAGCAGCCAGGCTGAGCAGTCTCATCACTGTCCCCATGATGCTGTAAAATGAGTTTGGGTCTAGGAGGAAATGAAAATCGATCTTAAAGAGAGCACTTTATTGTGGAGAGGTCAGGGAGATTACACAAGTAAACATGTGAAATTTGCCATTCTACCCACTTGAATGGAACAATGGAAGAAAACATCAGGGGAGAATAGACTCATTCCAGCTTTCCCCATAAAAACCATGCCTCTCCTAGCACCTTCAATGATCCTCACTCATCGCCTAGTTCCAAAAAATCAATTCACTTTAAAGGCAATGAAGCAATTTTCTCTCTCTTTCTCCTGTTTCTCTCCCACACTCACACATATATATACATACTCTCTCTTTCTCCTTTCCTTATTTTCTTCCACCATATCTCCTCTTTTTTCTTCTTTTTCATGCTGGACATGAACTTAAGGCTTCACATGTGGTAGACAAGTGCTCTATCCTTGAGCCACATCCTCAGTCCCAGATGTGGATAGATATGAATATTACCTTCCTTTAAATCTTATGTGCATCTGTGTTTGTGTGTGTGCATATGCATGTGCACAGATGCTTGAGTACCACGCTACACATGTGGAAGTCAAAGGACAACCTCTGATGTCTATCCTTCCTTTCCAGCCTGTTTGAGGGAGGGTCTCCTGTTGCATAAGCTAGACTAGCTGGCCTCTGAGCTTCTGAGAGTCTCCTATCTCAACCTCCCATCATGCCATAGGCACACTGGGATCACAGCACTATGACATCCAGTTTTATGGGAGTATTGGGGATCTGAGCTTAGGTCATGATGTTTATACAACTTTTATACACTGAGCCATCTCCCCAGCTCTACACTCTTCTTTTTAATATGCTAGATTAGCTCTAGATGGAAACTCATAACAACTTCCAGAACTAGCTGAGTTAGCAAAAATGAAAGGACATTCAGGCTTGGGCCTCTAAGTGTCAGTTATGAAGAGATAACTTACCTGAAAAGATGGGTCCAAGCCCCATTCATCTGAGCCTGGAAGTCCAGGTAGTCCCAGCAGGATGGTCAGTGAGCTCAGAACTCAAGCAATCACATACATCTCAGGGGTACAATAAAGAACACCCTGCCCTCAAAGAAGCTACTGTACTATGTCCATAAGTATTTAGATGTTCATGCAAAAAAGAGGCTGGGATGTAGCAAGGTAGTAGACTGCTTTGCCCATTGTACCTAAGGCTCTGGGTTAGATTTTCACTACTGCAAGACAAAAACAAAACAGACTTGACTACAATGGTCTCTTAACAATGTCTGTGTCCTATAAGGGTTAAGATGCAGGTCCCTCCACCATCCTCTTGGTAGCTTTGTTATCACTGCCTCCTGGTTGTTATCACAACCATCACAGTGGGCTGGGGCAGGTCCTGGCCAAGGTCTGACTTATACAGTACCCCTGTCACCCACCAAAATTTTACATCATTGGTGGTAGTGACTTGCATCCCCCATAATGGTGAGGCAGAAAGATCACCAGCAGTCATATTCAAGGGAGAGATTTTTATGAGGTAATTGCCATGTTTTCTTCGCATTTAACATAGCTTCTGGGGGTAGAACTACATTCTCGAAGTCACCAAGTGTGGAGGAGAGGATGGGGGCCAGGGAAAGATAGCACCAGTCTAGTGTGGGCAGGGACAAATTCCCCCCCCACCCCCACCATCTTTAGGGAAAGCTTGTGTTAAGGAGCTGGCTAATCCTGAAAAGGCTCCTTTTGTCTACAGGAGGAGAGTCAAAGACCACAAGCATCTCCTGGGGTCTTCTTTCTTCTCCTGTTAGTTTGTTCACCATAGTGATATGGAGTTCTCTCAGAAACAGTGAAAGTTTGTGCAATCCACTAAATTTCAAACTCTGAGTAGCTATGAGAGGAGCAAAGGTTCATATTCAGCCTGTGTGTTAGGGTAAGGGGGAGTGACTTCACAATTTTTTAGTTTCAAGCTCATAATATCATCTTCATTACTCTTGTTTGTGGGTTTGGTTATATATAATTTATTATAGGTGAATTTTATTATTTATAGGGTGATTTGACTAATGTCTATTTTCTTGACTGTACTTAATGTTCTCTGTATTGTCTATTTTTATTACCAACATGTATTACAAAAGTGACATGTAGTAGCTGCTCAGTAAATGCTGGTTGAATTAAAGAATGAGTTATTAAAAATATCCCAGCCAGGTGTGGTGGCACACGCCTTTAATCCCAGCACTCAGGAGGCAGAGGTAGGAGGATTGCCATGAGTTCGGGGCCACCCTGAGACTCCATAATGAATTCCAGGTCAGCCTGGGCTAGAGTGAGAACCTACCTTGAAAAACCAAACCAAACCAAACAAACAAAAATATCCCTCTGTAGTTTCAGTTATCTCCCTGCAGTATGTAGATGATGCCAGTAGGTGGCAATAACGACAGCAGAGAATTTCAAGTTTTGGAAATGATGGAAGCTAAGAATTGCATCATGTTTTAACAAACGTTCATTTTGGTTTATTCCCTGGGCCAACCTATGAATAAGATACATCTCAACGTATAGCAGAAACGACTGGACAGATATGCATTCAAATCCTGCCTCTGTCTCATAGCCTAGAACTTTGGGTAGATCCTTACCCACAATAATATCAGATTGAGTTATAAGGATAGTGTCAGGTTGAGTTATAAGTATTCAAGGGGGTTGTTGCAGTCAGGTTTTCATTGCTGGTAGAAATCTTCCAACTAAGAGCAGCTTGTGGGGAAAAAAGAGGTTTATTTTGGCTTACAGGCTCAAGGGAGAAGCTCCATGATGGCAGGGAAATAATGGCATGAGCAGAGGATGGACATTACCCCCTGATCAACATAAGGTGGACAACAGCAACAGGAGAGTGTGCCAAATACTGGTAAGCGGAAGCTGGCTATAACACCCATAAGCCCGCCCCCAAGAATACACTGCCCCCAGGAAGTGTTAATTCCCAAATCTCCATCAGCTGGGAGCCTAGCATTCAGAACACCTAAGTTTATGGGGGATACCTGAATCAAACCACCACAGGGGTAATGTTCATATTTTATACAGACAGATAGGTATGGTTTAAAATTTCAACATTTTTCTTTAAATACAGGTATTGTGGTGCACATCTGTAATCCCAGCACTTCAGAGATGTAGGTAGGAAGATCAGGAGTTCAAGGCCAGCCTCTGCTACATTAAACCCTAATCTAAAAAAAAAAAACAAAACAAAACATGGGGTTGGGAGATAGCATAGTCAGTAAAGTTCTTGAGGCCAGGAGTTTAATCCCATAACCCACTTGTGAAAGGCTAGGTGTGGGGGTGCGTATTTGTAATCCAAGTGCTGCTGGGGCTTGCTGGCTGGACAGTCTATCCTAATTGGCAAGCTCCAGGCCAATGGGAGACCCTGTCTTTAAAAAGGTAGACAGGGATGGAGAGGTTACTTAGTGGCTAGGCACTTGCCTGTGAAGTCTAAAGACCCAGGTTCAATTTTTCAGGTCCCACATAAGCCAGATGCACATGGTGGTGCATGCATTTGGAGTGTGTTTGCATTGGCTGGAGGCCCTGGTATGCCCATTGCCTCCTACCTCTCTCTCTCTCTCTCTCTCTCTGGCTCCTTCCCCCTCTCTCTCTCTCTCTCAAATAAATAAATGAAAATATTTTTTTAAAGGTATAGAGCATTCCTGAAAAGTGGCTGCACAGTGATAGGAATAAACACAAATAACACCTACTGTGTCCATGTACCCATACACACATGAAAAAAGAAAAAACACAGAAAGCAATATTTTTAATCTCTTGTATTAAGAAATTCACAGTTATCACTTCCATCAAAAATTACTTCCCTATCAACACTTAATATAAGAATTTAAGCAAAATAGATTGAATTTGCAAAACAAAACAAATTTTAAACAACAGTATGAAAAAAATACTTATACTCCCTCAGGCTCTATTCTCCTTCAAAACATTTTTTAAAAAATGGATGTTGTAGATAGTTCCATGTTGCTGGGATGAACATCCAACAGGCAGAGTTCAGAGGAGGAAGGGGCTTATGTCAAGCTTATAGGTCCACGGGGAAGTCCCATCAGTTGTGGGAGAAGCTGTTTCCATATATTCAGGCAGAGAGAAACAACCAAACAGCCGGGCAGGAGCAGGGGAGGGGTAGGGAGAGCAGAAAGTATAAACCTGTGGTGTAGCAAGCAAGACCTCAGAGCTCACACTGCTCTCTACACCTTTACGTAGGACTTCAGATCCACCTCCAGTCACGCCTGAGGCTGGATGCCAGTGGCTGCCCACAGTGACATCTCCAGCCAGGTGTCTGGAGATCCAAGTTAGAAGCTTTAATGAAACACCAGAGTCCATGGGAACATACATTCGCATTCAAACCACCACCGATATAACTTAAACTCCTGATATTTTTCCTAAAGAGACTGAAGACAGTGTAACTTCATTTTCCATGATGAGCATCCAGGGTTGGATTAGTCCTTCAAAAGGAGGAACACTTTCTGATCAGAAAAACTCAGAGCACTTGGAACAATCCCTCCAGATGATTGAGTCCTCTCAAACATACTCAGTTCTTCTCTAGGTAAATACATGGGCTATAAAAGTCAGTAAATAGACCTTCTGCAAGACACATGTAACTTTTACAGCTCAAAATCTGTGATTGATTTTTCTCTCAAGAATTTTCAGTTCTAGATTAATTTTTAATATACTGACCTAGGGTGCTCAGCTATATTTAGAACAAGCTGTCAGCAGCCCTTAAACTAGAAGTATGCTGTGAAGAGTGGGAAAGTGGAAGCAGCACAATGTAGAAACATGCAAGCAGGAAGAAAAATGCCCAGTTCTTTCTGATCACTGCGTAAAGGCTGGTGAGCAAAACACCCTGAGGAGGACCTTGGGACTCAATCTACCCAGAGCTGGCTCTACTCTTCTCTGAGGCCAGAACTCAGGTACCAGGCCTACCTGGAGCTTGAACCTTGAGGCTGATGAGCACATCAGCAAAACCTCCTACTCTGCCCCCGCCAAACCCTCAGAAAGGGACAAAGACCACTTCATGCATATGGCACATGAATAGTAAAACATGCTTAACTAGAATGTGTCAAGAATGTGCCCAGTTCTGAAACTTAGAACCCAGCATCCTGTCAAGACCCTGAGTAGCTTTGGGGAATGGGTGGGAATGAGAATCCTGCAGACTACATCAAAGAAGCATTTCCCTCCACAGCCCCCTCCTTAGGGCCTCTTGTTTTTCTGAGCTTTAAGAATGCTCTGCCCTCTGCTGTGCTCTTAGCAGTTAACAGGACCATGGCAGGTTTCAAATTGGCTTCCCCACTAACAGAAACACATGACTTACTTCAAGATGTTGGTCTTCACATTTTCCAGGGCCCAGGACACAGGCTAGCATGGGAAAGACCTCAGTGAATTTTGATAAGGTCTTTCCAGTGTGATTCTGGGTACCCCAGGAGTGGCAGCAGGATGCAGCAGGACTCTGAGCACAGGGAGAAAGATATACCCACAGCCCCAAGGGGAGACAGTCCAGAGTGGGAACCATGATGGCCCTATGTGTAGAGGTTGCCAGCGGATCCCCTCAGCCCACAGTAAAACTTAGCAAGAAATGGGAGCACCACGATCAACCTCAGTCCTCTGCCATGAACACATCCATCAGACATATGACTTCTCTGCTTTGAATAGTACAATTTGTTTCTGTTTTTTGTTTGGGGTTTTGAGGTCTGTCTGCTTGTTAGTGCTCAGACTTCCTGCTGTTTGTAACAGGCCCATTTCTTGTCCAAGGGCCTGAGGCCACCACAGACCGACTCTCATGGTTTTACCTATTCGCATGGATCTCCTTTCTGTTTTCTCCTTTGTATCCATGCACTGTTTCCCATACAGCCTGTTGACTGCAGATTCAGTGAGAAGCTTCTTTACAGCTCTCAAAAACAAGTCCAGTTATGTTCTATTTTTAATGGATTTTGAGTGTCTGTTCTGCAAAGGAAAAGTTCCTGACTAAGAAGTCAGAGGGCTGGAGAAATGGCTTAGAAGTTAAAGGTGTTTGCTTGCAAAGCCTTTGAGCCATAGTTCAATTCATACACAGCTGGATGGGCATTCCTTTGCAATAGCAAGAGACCTTAGCATGTATATGTACACACACTCAATTAATTAATCAATTCTTTTCTTCTACGCAGTCCAACAGATTGGCCTCTTTTTTTTACTAGGGGTGGGGAGGAAGGGAAGGAGTGGGAGAGAATTGGCACACCAGGGCCTCCAGCCACTGCAATGGAACTCCAGACACATGTGCCATCTTGTGTGCATGTGCAACCTTGCTTGCTTGCATCACCTTGTGCATCTGGCTTATGTGGGACCTGGAAAGTCAAACATGGGTCCTTAGGCTTTGCAGGCAAGTGCCTTAACTGCTAAGCCATCTCTCCAGCCCCAATTATTTTTTTTAAATGAAATTAAAAGCTGGACTAGGAAGATGGCTTAGTTGGTTAAAACACTTGCTGCACTAGCTCCAGGACCTGAGTTGATATCCCCTGTTCTCACATAAGATGCCAGGTATGTTCTTGCAACCTGTAACCACAGTGTTGGAAATGCAGAGACAAGGAATGTCTGGGTTTGCTAGATAGCTAGTCTAGCCCAATTACTGAGCTCTGGGTTCAGCAAGAGACCCTGTCTCAAAGAATACAGTGTAAAGGGCCTGATGAAGACCCTCAATCTTGACCTCTGGCCTCCACAGGCATGCACACACATATGCACTCACTCACATATGCACACACACCCATATGCACAAACACATGCATAAAAGAGAAAAAAAATTTGGTGACAACCTCAGAGGACAATGTGCCCTACCCCAGAGATAGTGTCAAGAAGGAGAAATCAGGATCCCATATCCTTCCTTCCATCCCTGTGGGAAGGTGAACTTAGATTTTCAGACTTGGAGAAATCTAGACCTTCATGTCTTCTACCACCCTGTATGACCTGCCTGCCTCTGTCCTGCTTCTTGAGGAGTGTGACTAAAGGAGATACAAACAAGCAAGGTTTGGCTGACTCTAGGCCTCACAACTCAGGAAGCCATGCACTACCAGTCTCACCCAGAGGAAACGATTGGTGCCTGTGTGTAAAAGTACCCCCTCTGCCTCTTTTGCCCTCAAGCATCGTAGGACCAGAGCACCCTGCAGACAGGCAAGGCAGAGCCAGCAATACTCAGGTGGTGGACTGTACTGCAGGAGGGATGGCTGTAAGCCTCTGCCCCTCCCTCATGCCAGACTGCAGTCTGAGGCTCTCAGAACCTGCACATCCACCCCTCCTGACTCCTCACTTGTGTGTTCTCCTTTGCAGTTCTTTCCCTATGGAGATGCCTCCAAGTTTGCACAGCATGCCTTTCGCACCTTCGACAAGAACGGGGATGGCACCATTGACTTCCGAGAGTTCATCTGCGCCCTATCCATTACCTCCAGGGGCAGCTTCGAGCAGAAGCTGAACTGGGCTTTCAACATGTATGATCTGGATGGAGATGGCAAGATCACCCGGGTGGAGATGCTGGAGATCATTGAGGTGGGGCTTTGGGAAGGAAGTAGGGCAATAGGCAGGGGGAAGACTGGGAGAGCTGGGTGCAGGTTCCACTATAGCTGTTCTTCTCCCTGCGGGAAGCCTGGCAGTTATACACCAACTTTTGACTTCTAGTACCTGTTCCCTGTGCAGTATAGGGTAGTCACAGTACAAAAACTAAGCCCTTCCTATCAATGGGAAGATGGTATTTTTGCTTGCACTCACTAGGTAAGAGGCCTTTGAAAATCCTAAGGCTTACTGGGAGCAAAGGGTATACATTACCAAGATCAGTTTCTCAAGCCCTGGCTCTACCTTGGCCTTAATGGACATGGTGACCCTCATTCCAGCTTGAGAAGGAAGGGTGCCAGCAACCCTTCCAGATTCCACAGCATCCAAGAGTCTTTCTAGTTGTATTTGAAAGAACCCACGGTTCCTCTGCTCCATTGCCAGCTTTTCACCACCTCTCTGTGGGCTGCCCCCAGATGCCAGCCTCCTAGGATTTCTAATAATTCTTGGTCCCTTTTGGGCCTCCTTCTCTACCTTGACCCAGGATTTACCCCTGCTGTAGGCTTTTTCCTCAAATCACATTACTACTCACATCTTACTCCCAGACAAAACTTCCTTACTGAATTCTTACCAAGTTCACACTCCACATCCCCAAACAGTCCAGTCCCTGACTGAGAAGGAGCCTGCCATAGCACTTATCGCTGCCCCAGCTTACCTTATGTAACGGAGCACAGGCCCTGTGAAAGGAAAATTCTGCTTGCTCACTGCTGTATCTCAGACCCTGGAATGGTGCCTGGAGCCTGGCGAGCTCTCAGAGTTGATGAATACATCTGTGACTTTGCTTAGATTAAATGTCTTAGTGTGCTGGCCCAATGCCTGGGCCAGCCACTATGGCCTAGGGAAAGAAATTAACTGTGTACCATAGGCAAAAGCCAGATGTTTCTCCTGAAGCTGGGGATGGGGGCAAGAAACAACAGCCAAAACCCAAGACAACCTCCCACCCCATCCAACACTGCTCTTACTCCCTTCCCTGGCTCAGAGCAAGTCCTTTTCCCAAGCCCACTCCTCCAGCCCTGTCAGCCCTACTTTGACTGCCTCTGAAGCCTAGCCTTTTATGCTCATACCCTTTGTCTCAACACCTGTGGTCACTTGTCCTCCTTCCTTAGCTTTTTCCCATCAACCTTCAGTGTCCATGCCCCTTCCAATGTGCCTGACAAACCAGTCCCTCAGTTCTTGTGGGGGCCATGCACATTGTTGTCATTCCTCAGGCATGTCATTGACCCCTCTTTGAGACAGGGCCTTTCATTGTCTTGGCACTCACTGATTAGGCTAGACTAGCTGGCTAAGGAGCTTCAAGAATCTACCTGTCCCTGCCTTCCCAGGGTTGAGACTAGAGGGATGCTGCACCATGTCCAGAATTTTACATGGATACTACAGCTTCAATTCAGGTCCTCATGTTTGTGAGGAAAGTGATTTACTGACTGAGCTATCTCTCCAGGTCCTGTTTGTTCTTTTTTAAGTGCTTTAATTTTTCCTTATTTGACAGAGAGCCTGTGGATACTGAGGAATTGAACCCTGCGCAGACAGGCAGACTTTTGCAAGCAAGCATGTTTAATCACTGAGCCATCTCCACAGTCTACATTAGTTATTTGCAATCATTCATTCAAATTTATCCTTCCAAACATACTAATTCACACATTCTAAATATGTGACCTTCTCATTTTCTTTACTGTTTTATCTATCTATCTATCTATCTATCTATCTATCTTTTTTTTTTTTCCTGTTTGTGGGCTAAACTGTTTTATTTATTTATTTTTTTTTTAAATTTAATTTATTAGTTTTCTTTTCAGTAAATACAGGCAGTTTGGTATCATTATTTAGGCTCATCTGTGATCTACCCCCTCCCATTAGACCCTCCTTATTATTGAAAATGGGTCGTGCATTGTGGAGTTAGCCCCCAGTTATTAGTATGATAAATGTCTCTGAAAATCATGACCCAACATGTAACTCTGACATTCTTTCCGCCCCCTCTTCCGCAAGATTTCCCTGAGCCATGTTGGGTTCATTTTTGGTCTGCTTCAGTGCTGAGGTGTTGGGGGCCTCTGAGGCTCTGGCTCTCTGATTTGGTAGGAGTTGATTTTTCTCTGAATTGATCTCCTTCCCCTTTGTGCTGGTATCCAGTTCACAGGAAAACATCACCCTTGCTTATCTATCTATCTATCTATCTATCTACCTACCTACCTACCTACCTACCTACCTACCTACCTGCTTTATTTACTTGAGAGAGAGAGAAAGAAAGATAGAAGAGAGAGAGAATGGGTGTGCCAGGGCCTCCAGCCACTGAAAATGATCTCTAGCTGCAGGCACTAACTGGGCTTATATGGTTCCTGGGGAATTGAACCTGGATCCTTCGGCTTTGCAGGCAAATACCTTAAGTGCAAAGCCATGTCCCCAGCCCTCTTTAATCTTTTTGTTTCTGTTTCATATCCCACTGGGTTCTCTGCAAGGTCATTATGACCTTTTTCATGATGGGCTTTTTCCAAGTTTCTTCATTTTCACCTCTTGTCATATTTTCCCCACTGATCATACCTATTCTCCCCAAAAGCCTTTTCACAAAACTTTGTTAAGGCCTTTCAGCCAAAGGCCTTACATCTGCTGTGGCACAAGTCCTGCTGGTAGTAAGGAAAACAAGGGCCAGTTCAGTAAGTGTGTGAGGACTTACAATGGGTTGGTCTGTGTTATCATGAGTATAGAGCACTTTTGTTTTTGTCATGTTCCATCATGGCCACAGATGTCCTATGACATTGGTCATGCTTGGCTGAAGCGTGTCAAGGCCTGGCTGTGAGGACTGCACCAGCCCATAGTGGCAGCACCCCTGGATGCTTCTCAGACTTGGGGTACTCCTAGTTCTTCTACATCTTGCCTCTTCATACCTAGCATGTTCTTTCTCATCTTAATTGGCCATTCCCACATGAGGCTTTGGGGACTGATTTTTTTCCCTGGTTATGAATTGTAATTTTCCTCTTGCTCACATGTTTAATAGTTTTTAACTGGTTCCTAGGCACATGGTGAATGTTACATTTATTTAGTGTTGATATTTTTTTCCACAAATGGTAAAGTTTCATGTGGGTACATGTGATCACTTAAAGACTTGTTTAGGGCAAGTCAAGAGTAAGCTTCATTCAGAGTTAGTTGTCATACTGCCTATTCTAGGGTCTCATGATTTTGTTGTCTCCCTACTCTGGATTGGGTGTGGTGGGACGTACTTAAGTGTTTAAATGAATGAAGGCATGTAAAATGACTCATAAGTAGAAGAGACTTTGAAAAAACTAAGCCCTGAGATATCCCAACATTTAGAATGGAGGAACATGTAGAGCAATCAGTGGATTGACAGAATGACCAGTAAGACCAAAAAAAAAAAAAGATAATGACAGTTATAGGTAAGAAACAGAGGGGAAAAGAGTATGCCATTAGAACAAGAAAAAGAAAAAAAAAAGCTATTGCTAGAAGTAAAATCAGTAGCAGAGATTGATAAATGAATCTGGAAACCTGGGAAATATAACATAGCATGTATAAGGCCCTGGGTTTAATTCCCAGTACCACCAAAAAAAAAAAAGAAAAAAAAAAAAAGAATCTGGGTAATGTGTAGGGGAATGGTGGACTAGCCAAGAGTAATTTCAGTGCAGCTGGGGCTAAGGAATGGGGTGGAACAGGCAGAGGCAGTGGTCATAGATGTCTTGCAAGAAGTTTTAACTTAAAAGCAGAAAGATGGGTAGGATCCCTACTATTGAATACTCTAGGTGTTGAGGAGGGTTTCTGTTTTCTGGCTGATCAGAACTAGATGATGCGACAGCCTTGTTAATGGGAGTTGTGCAGAAACTTCTCAGTGGAGTTTTATCCCATGTATATAGCTGGGAGGTGAAGGCAAATTTCTGTATAGTTGCCTCCTCTCTGGACTTCTGGCCCCACAATGCTGGCTAACGTAACTCCCTCACTAAGACTGCAGCCTCCTCAAGTTGGTCAGAGGAGAGAGCACTGTGTTGCCTAGAGCCTCCTCTCTGTGCAGTGGTCTGGAATGGCCTGGGTGAGACTGTGAGATCTTAGTGCTCAGCAGTTCCTATAGGACCCTCCTCACAGAATTTGCGGACCTGCATTGGCATTGTGAAGCCTGCAAATGTCATCCAGTTTATTAATTTATGATGGAAGACAAGCCAACACAGATAGTATATCATGCCTGGGGACAACTGGCAAGAGATACCATAAACTGGTATATGAATAACAGAAACTTACTTTCCATAGAATCTAGAGACTGAATGCCTGAGATCGAGGTACTGGTAGATTCAGTGTCTTGTGAGGCTCACTGCCTGACCCACGTAGATACTTTCTTGTGATGTGCTCCCTTGATGGAAAGGGCAAGATGACTCACTGGGCCCTATTTATAGAATTATAGAAACTAACCATTGGAATTACCCAAGAGTGGGCTTGCTACATCTAGCAGAGCCTGGGAGCAAAGAACCAACCCTTGTAATTGTTTAAACCAAGGGTGATCCCACTGCATCTACCATTACTATCGCTCTGATGTTTTTGTGGCTGTAGTTTTTGCTCACAGGCACTCATTAGCATTTTTATTTAATAGCTAAAATACAGTATATATGAAAAGTCAAACACTGCATTAGCAAAGAGCAAAAGACTTCTAACTTGGGATAATCCTTAAACATTTGTTAAAGAAAGGGATTTAGAGGTATGACCTATTGGACTCTGTTGATCAAGAAAACACACACAATAGATCACAAATGCAATCACACTAAGGCCACCTATGGTCTTCAACAGATCTGTGGCAGCTCTGTGAGCAATTTGTTACTGACCTCATTGTCTTCAGTGCTATAGTCATCACTTCTAACACATGCAATACTTGTTTTGGGTCAAGAGTCTAAGCAGGCTTTGCCATTATTTACTATTATTGTTTTGAGAACACTGACCAGCAACTAATGGGTGACTCTTAATGCTACTTTCTATGGTCTGAATGCTTGTCTCCTCCTCAAACTCCTACATTGAATTCCTCACCCTCCGTGGGAGTAAATTATAAGAATGAAATTTGGCAAAGAGTATTGCTTAAGATCAGTCAGCATCTCAATATTGTCAATATTGGTCATCTATGCTGTTCTAGCCAAAGTTACACCAAGGCACATTGCTTTACGTGGGTAGATCACAAGGTTGTAAGATTAACTTCAGGGAAAATTACAAAGCAGGAAGTTAGCAGAGAAGCATCTCAGAGCAATGTTCTAAAAAAAAAAAAGTTGTGCTGGAGAGATGGCTTAGTGGTTAAGCGCTTGCCTGTGAAGCCTAAGGACCCCGGTTCGAGGCTTGGTTCCCCAGGTCCCACGTTAGCCAGATGCACAAGGGGGCGCATGCGTCTGGAGTTCGTTTGCAGAGGCTGGAAGCCCTGGCACGCCCATTCTCTCTCTCTTCCTCTATCTGTCTTTCTCTCTGTGTCTGTCGCTCTCAAATAAATAAATTTTAAAAAAAAAGTTATTTGTAAGGTACATAATAAATATTCCCTCAGTTATTTTCCCATAATGACAAAACCTGTCCCCAAGTCTGTGGGAATGACAGAGGATATGAAGAGCCTGCATGCTGCCTTCAATTAATGGCAGTGATTTAACACTGTTTTTAGACTACTGGTTTGTTTTCTCTTTAGGCACTTTCTTTTGAAATCCCTCAGATCTTAGCAATGTCTGCCTAACCATCCATGTCTCAGCTACCATCTGTTTTCTTCGTGTGCCTTCCCAGCACCATTTTCATTACTCTTGCAGGTTTGGGTCTCTATCACTTCCTCCAGTGCACATATTCCTGCCTCTAGCCACCTGGCTCAAGGCTACCAGAACAATACTCTTCCAGTAATAGTCTCGTCTTTGTATCCCTTCATCAGCTTCTCAGTCTACCAGTAACCTTCCAGAACAGATGCCCTATGTGTCTGGGCAGGAACATGCAGATCTCCACACGGAATTTCACTGAGATGTGTCAGCATCCTCCTCTGCTCCAGCCTTTCTAACAATCTCTGGAGCTTCATATCCAGTAGGCACTGTGACTCGTACTGTCTGTGGCAGTAGAAGAAACAGCCTGAGGAGCTGCTCCCCAGACTCTATTCAGGAGAAGTGGGGGCATCACTGACTTCACCACAGCAAAGAATTTTTGGGCAAGCCAGTATTAAGCAAAGTGGGGTTTATTAAGTAAAGATATAACAAGGAGATAGTACACACTGCAAGTTTTAAGTATGGAGAGAGAGAGAGAGAGAGAGAAAGAGACAATGTATCTTAGCAGTATCTACATATAGGGTTTGTGCTTAAAAGATGTAATTTTGGTGCACGCCTTTAATCCCAGCACTCGGGAGGCAGAGGTAGGAGGATCGCTGTGAGTTTGAAGCCACCCTGAGGCTACATACATCGTGAGTTCCAGGTCAGCCTGGGCCAGAGTGAGACCCTATCTCGAAAAATAAAAAAAAAAAAAAAATTAAAAAAGATGTAATTTTACAACCAGGTACAAAGTCTGAGCAAAATTAAGCCAGGTGTGGTGGCACAGGCCTTTAATCCCAGCACTTGGGAGGCAAAGGTAGGAGGATCATTGTGAGTTCGAGGCCATCCTGAAACTACATAGTGAGTTTCAGGTCAGCCCAGGCTAGTGTGAAACCCTACCTTGAAGCCCCTCCCCTCCCCCCCAAAAAAGATTAACCAAAGTTTTAAAATCAGATGAAGCTTAAAATTTAGTAAAAATGAACTGATTTTCTTATTTGTCTTTATGAATTTGCCTTTAAAATGGCAGTGTAAGTTGCTATGGAGTTCATTGATCAGGAAGAAAATAGTCACATACATGTTGGCCTTAGGTACAGTCTAGTAGCTGTTCTAACACTTGTTTGAAACAGCTCTCAGAAAAGTGCATAGTAGGTAATAATATAAGTATAATCCCAGTATTTAGGAGGCTGGTATAGGGACATAAGAAATCCAAGTGTAGCCTGGGCTACATAAAGAGTTCAGAACCAGCCTGGAGTACAGTGGGATCTTGTCTGAGAGAAATGGGGGAGAAGGGTAAAAGAAAGAGAGGAAGGATTAGTGGGAGGGAGAGAAAAAGGGATGGAAAAAAGGAAAGGAAGGAAGGAAACAAGAAGGAGGCACATTGCAACTCTGTTGACAGAGTTTTCTTATTTTCCATTTGTGTTGAAATTTTTGACTCTTGCCATGCAGGAATTGCAAACCAGAATTCAGGGTGAGAAGTTTTATTCTCCTCTCGTGACCCTTTGGTTTCCCATCTTTCCATCCTGACCTGTCTTAATTATGACTCCTTAGGTTGTATGCCCATCCCTATCCTCTCACTCTCTGGATCTAGGTCATCTCGCCTGTCAGGCTCTCCATCACCTGACTTCTCGCCCTGCTCTAGGCTCCGGTACCGTGAGTGGAGTACTCTGTCATAGACAGCTTCTCAGAGGCAGAAGAGAGCCAGACATGAAATAACACAAGTACCAGCTCTTGATTGGCTCTCTGATCCGAGGGAAAACCACAGAAGGACACACAACAGAGGAGACAGAAAGTGATAATGGAGAAGAGCAGCAAAGGGCCATGCCACCCCCTAGAGGTAGTGTTGTGTGTCTGACAAAGTGCTAGGCCCAAGATTCTTGAGTCCCCAAGGTCTAATAATGAATGGATGATACTTAAGACTCACTGATTTTTTTTCCCTTAGAAAAGCACATGTAAGAACATGTCCTCCTATCCACAGACAGATATATGGGATACTAGGAATACCCATGATAAGCATGTCATGATTCACAGCAGGTGTATCTGTCCCATGTCCTGCAGGCACATGTGGCCCAGGAGAGCTATGAATGTGGGCCAACACAAAAATATAACTTACTTAAAACATTAGGAGACTTGTGCAACTTGTGAGGTTCTCTATTGTGAACTTTTCGGATGACAAAATTGCATTGCAATGTCACAAGGTTGGCCACACCTGAAAGGATTCCAAAGAGTGGCCAGAAATAGGTTAGGATTGACGTGGAGTCTGGCATACCATCCCAAAGTTTGTTTTGATGTTGAGTGTATGAATCTGCACAAGAAATATCTTTTCTTGGCTGTCATAATCATGGATAAGACTGGAAACCTTGTCCCTACCATGTCAGACATGCTAAGGAGGTCCAGAGTTTCCATGTGTGGTTACATTGACTTTAAGAGAGCTTATCTTGCTAACTCTCTCTCTCTTTCTCTCTCTCTCTACACACACACACACACACACACACACACACACACATATCATGAAAGGCCTTTGCATCTCACCTTTAAAAGACCAGAAGGAGGGTGGCAGCTTACACATGAAAGGTCCCTTTGTCACCTTGTCAACTCCAGGCAAAAAGCAGTTTCTACTTTTCCCTTGTGTATGTTCATGTTGTTTGGCAAGTCTGGCCCCTGTCTACCAATGTAATAAGACATTGTCTGCGTCATTATAGACCTACATCCATAGATTTTCCCACTATACATCAACACAGTCTAGTATTTTTATTTCCCAGTAAATTCTTCATACCCATGTGCATGCTGCTAATGCAGACTCAGGCAACCAGCATGCTTCTTCTCTAGGGTCTGACCTTGCACATAGGTAGGGCCATACAAGATATAGCTTTGGGTCTGGCAAAGGTGGCAGGTGCTTCTCCTTCCTGAGGTTTATCGATGTTGGAATACTTATTGTAGCCCCTTTTTTCACTGTTCAAGCTGTGTTTGTTCCATTGTGTAGGAATACTTTATTAGTCCATGAAAAGATGCATTGTTTACACTTAGAGGCTTTTATCAATGTTCTCATGCAAGAATTTGTAAAGATGAGCACTTAAATGTTTTAAGGCATTTTTTCCCATAAAAAGTAATTATGACAAACATATGGAGAATTACGGATAAGTAACTGACCTGGAAAATTAGAATCTTCTGTTCCTTAACTCATGTTAATCTAAGATCTTCCTGAACTAACTTCTTTCTGAGATCAGTTTTCAGAGCTTGATTGACTTATCACACTGTAGTTCCTTATCAGTTGAGCCAACATGTTATTTTCTCATAAATCTCCTGGGGGGGGGGGTCAGTGTTTGTTGACTGTCATCCTCATTTGAAACCCAGAATATTTGAAGCTGGACATACTATCTTCATCTTTGAGCTTGTTCCTAATCCATGATTCTATATATTACCATTAACTCTTCCTTTTTATCCACTTACTCTATCCATAAAGCTAGCAACAATCCCGCCTTCTATATTTAATTGGCCTCAAGACTCATATATTTGAGTCCATCACTCTCATATCGAAAACCAAATTACAGAGTCCTTGAAATAAACTTAAATTCCTACTTTTCTTTCTGTCTAGCTTCATTTTTCACGGACACCTTATGAGGACTTTCCTCCTACTGCTCCTCCCTTATTCCACATCCCATTGATTGTTTTTTCACTCAATTAATACTTCTAATAGGCAGAGTGCCAAGTTCTGAAGTGAAGAAGTGAGCAAAATAACATGATACCCAGTTTCATGGAATGTACTCTATGGTAAGGAAGACAAAACAGCATTACAACAATAAAGGATGAGTTTTATTCCATCCGGGAAGGATGTGAAAGTTACCTTGGAAATGTGAAGCACAGACATTGAACCTCCTCTGGGGAAGGAGACACTGAACATTGTAGGACAAGTAAGATTAGGTCAGGTGAAAGGGAGATAAAGAGGTAACTGTCTAGCCTCCTCAACATCTGCAAATACTATCTACCATGTTCCTTTCCCCCAAGGCTATCTACAAAATGGTGGGCACTGTGATCATGATGAAAATGAATGAAGATGGCCTCACGCCAGAGCAGCGAGTAGACAAGATTTTCAGCAAGATGGATAAGAACAAAGATGACCAGATCACACTGGATGAATTCAAAGAAGCTGCAAAGAGTGACCCTTCTATTGTATTACTTCTGCAGTGTGACATTCAGAAATGAGCTGATGTTAATGCTATGGACTGCACAGAAGTCTCAATATTCCATTCAGTCTGCAGCTACACACACACACACACATACACACACACACTCTCTCTCTCTCTCTATTGCTTGGACTATCTATAAACGGACTTGCTTCTTGTGTTTGAAACACTTGTGTGCATGAGAATGTCATTTGCTAATGAATTTTAAAAGCATATATTATAAAACAAAACAACCTGCCATGTGATATGTGTAATGTCATTTCATTAAAAAATATCCTCCTCCTAAGCCTGGGCAGAAATGTGCTGCTAAATTACATGATTTCTTGTACATGTTTTGCTAATGCTTGTGTCTCCATGATTACATAATGTTAGTAGCACTGAGACCCCCACAGAAATGTAACCTAATTATGAGCTGTGTCACCATTCTCCTGTAAAATCGTACTGGACAGACACACAGGAGGGGCCCTTGGCTCCATATGTGGTCCACACACAAGAGCTTGTATTATCAGTGAATATAAAATGTACTACATTTGCATGCCTTTTGGGTTTGCCTTAATCCTTACCTTATTTGCATCCTATCAATCTGGAAAGAGCTGTTTTGGATGACGGCAGTATAAAACTTAAAAATTCTGCTAAATAATTAAGTATTACCTATATACACATATACACAATGATACTATTTATTGAAAGTTTAAAAAATATGGAAGTGTACTGATTTCTGTTTGAATTTTCAAAGGCTTCCAAAAAGGCAGCACTAGATGTCCCAAGTAAATTTAAAACATTTGATTTATTCCCCTAATTCTGATTTTATAATTTCCAACTTGAAAGAAATGTTCCTAGTAGTATGGGGTCAGCTAGAAATGATTTAAAAATCTACCCTTAAAAATGCATCCTTGAAATTTGAAGAATGTATGACAATAAAAAGAGAAAAGATCATTTTCCAACTTCATCCAGCCCTTCCCCACAGAGAGACAAGTAATATGGCATGTAACATTAAAAAAAAAAAGACTTGTTTATTCTGAGAAAAAAATGCTCATTATATGACAATAAACTTTATGTCAGTGTGACTCTGGTCCTAACAACGTATTATGTTTACACAGTTCTGTGGAGGCACATTTAGTGGGCGGGAAGCTGCCCTCTCCTCTAAGTCAGCTGGAGAGAAGATTTAGAAAGCATGGTAGTTTCTATCTATAATGATGGACTACAGCTCCAACCTTTTGACCTTGAGGAAGAGTACTATTAAGAGTCTAAAGCAGGATGGCATCTTCAGAACATGCCTGGAGAAGCTCAGTTTCTTCACTTTAGTGCTCTCAGTGGTTCTTCCTCTGATGATGGACACTAGCTATGCGTGGCTATTAGGTACTTAGGTGCCACTGGTCAAGGAAGTGATATTTTTATTTAATTAAAAAATTAGCTATATGCAGCCGGTTGCAACAGTACAGACAGCAGTTCTGTCCTCTTCAGGCAAACATTTTATTATAGATTTTTTAAAAATATTTCTCATTTTTTAAGATTATTAAATGACACTAGAGACCATAATATAATGATTCTATCCATCCACTTCACAAGAAACTCTGACCAAGAAAATCTTATTTCATATAGGACACCAATGTACCTAAATTTTGCCCTCAGAGAGGATAGTTTGATGTGTTAATAGAAAAGCTTGTCTTCTGGCTGGAGAGATGGCTTAATGGTCAAGGCACTTGCCTGAAAGCCAAAGGACCAAGTTTGATTCTTCAGGGCCCACATAAGCCAGATACAAAGGTGGCACATACGTCTGTTCATTTACAGTGGCTGGAGGTCCTGATACACCCACTCTCAAACAAGTAAATAAAAATAAGATGAAAAAAAAAAAAGATTGA
Source organism: Jaculus jaculus (assembly GCF_020740685.1). Taxonomy (NCBI): domain Eukaryota; kingdom Metazoa; phylum Chordata; class Mammalia; order Rodentia; family Dipodidae; genus Jaculus; species Jaculus jaculus. The sequence continues at coordinate 117,271,880 of NC_059106.1, read as the reverse complement.
TATCCCAAAATGCTGACAAGGACAGACCCATGAGGTTCTGGACCTCCCAATACTCTTTCCTTGAACTTAGTAAGAATAGGGTGGGTGGATGAACTGGATAAGATCCTCTGGCTGTCACCTACAAGTTAGGCTGGGCTCTGGGTAATCATTCATATAAAAAACCTTTGCTGATAGCCTATTCTGCACCCAACATCATTCTTGTATGTGTGGAGACAGCTATTAAATACACATCCATACTCCCAAATGTCAAACTACAAGAAGTGGGGTGGGGAAAGGGGAGCACAGCAAGCTTAGAGGAAAGGACAGCAATGAGTTACAGGGTTGTCTCTTTGCAGTAGAGTTAAGGTGATAGGGTGGTACGGACATGCCCTGGGACATCTGTGTTCTGTCTGTTTGCAGTGTGGCTACTGAAGAAAATATAGAAGATTATCCAGAGGTCTGGTAAGTAAAGCATCATGGATGCCCACCCCTATGGTATACTATATATCCACTGCAAACAATAAACTGCTGTTGGGCAGCATTCTTAAGTGCTAAGTAAAAAAAAGAAAGAAAGAAAAATTTACTGTACACTATAGTATATATGCAAATGAAAACTAGATCATCATGAAAAGAGCTATGTCACATAAGATGAAGGCTGAGTGGTAATGGGTGTGGTTTAGTTACAACTGCTCCATAACAACTCAGTCTCCAAACCTAATAGCTCAAAATATAAGTGATCATTCTATAATTTTTCATGGTTCAGTTGTTAGGAATTTGCAAAGGGTTCAGCCAGAAGAGCCTGCTTGGAGTGTTTGGTGCAGTTAACAGTTATTTGGTAGCTGAGGTGAACATGGATCTGGAGCCATGGAGTCAGAGCTTTCTCACAGCAGTCACATTCCTTTTACAATGTGGCCCAGACCTCCAAGTATCCTGCAGAGCTGGAAAGTTCACTGTCTTTTCTCTATCCATTTTTACAAAATGGTAAAGGAAAAAGACATAGCTGTCTCCATAGCAAATTCTAAGTCCATCTAATCTTGTAACCTGACTAGGGGTCAGACTGCCTGCATATAAAATTTAAGAATACAAAGACATGTATTTTAAGCTGAAATAATTTTAAAAGCCTTATGGTACTCTTACATATTTATAAATTTCTTTGCCTTGAGAGGTTCACTATGAGTTTGCTATGGAACAATACACTTAATCATCTTTAATAATCCTCCTGCTTAACAGCACATCTCCAGAAGGTAGCTTTTTGTCTGAAAAAGTATATTTACTGCTGCAGATCTTTCTGAAATCATAACACAGGCTCTTACCATATCACACTGGATTGGAGTTTTACCCTGAACGCTTTCTTAATTTGAAAATCAGTTGCTATCTGAAAAAAAATCAATGACAACTTGGAGTCCCTTAGATGTTTGTCAATTGTTTTTTGGCTTGTCTTTTTCCTCTAATACCGTTACAGGCAGCAGTAGGTGGCAAGAGGGTACTTTTTTCTATTCTGCTAAGACCTTCTGACTTAGTAGGTACATATCCTATTTCCCATGCTACAATGCCTCAGTGTTGCTAAACTTCTCATCACTACTTAACCAGGGTCCTCATGTCTCCTATCAAACTGCATTTTCCTTGAACTCTAACCATGAGCATCCATATGACTCCAGGCCTCTACTAAGGTCTTTACAAGACCATGTAGATTCACAGCACTTTCCATCTAATATTATGTAGTTTAGGTTTACTTTTGTTTAGGAACTTCTACTTCCAGATACTAAAATCTGTTTCTAATTATTGTTGCATAACAAATCACTTCAAAGTTTAGTATGTAAAATAATCACTATATCATCTCCTGCCACTTTTGTAGACCATTAATTCCAAAACAACTTATTTGGGCAGCTGTGGCTAGGGATCTCCCCTATGGGTATAGTGAAACTGTAGACATAGGGGACTAGGATGGTGGGGCAGCTCTCTCTCTTCATGCAGTCTCAAGGATTTTCTTACATGGCAAACTCAAAGAAAGTAATGTACCCCCCCCCCCCCACAGAGCTGGGAGATCCATTTAGAAACTCACAAGTACTCTAGAGGTAGGTAGGAAGAGTTCTACTTCTTTGCCTTGTTAAGATTTAGCCATGGAAATCACATGGTTATTCCTACTAGATTTCATGAGTAAATAAGTGAGTTACATAACTGGCCCAGATCAAGGAGAGACTCCACATAGCAAGGTTGAGAAATTTACTCTCATGGTTTTTGAAAAATACAATTTGTTACAGGGAATGAAGACTTACAAAGGAAATAAATACAGTATGAATTAACACCAAAGGCTAAGGTGTTAACCCTCTACAACGAAGTCATAAGCACAGACACCTTAGCAGTCTTCACTGACTTCCTTTCTATTCCAGCTAGTCAAAGTAGCTCCCTCACTAAGAACCAAATGCAGGGGGTTCATTCAAGTAAGCCTGGATTTTACTGTTCTAGTTTATTGCCGGCTATCATTGTAAGTATCATGTTAGCTATTTAACCCCTTACTTCTGGGTTAAGAGAAAATATTCCATGTGCCTGGTTTTCTAGATTTGTTATATAGTTAGATGTCCTAACCTTCCATATTCATTTGTCAAATAACAAAACAATTCTGAAAATGTGAATACATTGCTTTAAGACTTCATTTGTCTTATAATTCATTCCAGGTCATCTCTAGTTATGTGTATGGATTGAACATGATATGAAAGTAATATGAATTACTTTCTTGAGATAAGACACCTACTTCTCCCCGCCACCCCAGGTGGAAACCATTTCAAGATAAAGCTAATATTTCAACACATGCTATTGGAGGGTTTACTCCATAGGATGTGGAGGCGACTACTAAGAAACTGGTGGTCAGAGATGCTTAGTAAAAAGAGCTGGTTCCCTCAGATCCTTTATTTTACTTTTCTTTCCTTTTTGCTTTTTAATTTTGTTTATTATTTAATTATTTATTAGAGAGCAACAGGCAGAAAGAGAGAGACAATGGTCACGTCAGGGCCTCCACCCACTGCAAACAAACTCCAGATGCGTGCACCCCCTTGTGCATCTGGCTAACGTGGGTCCTGAGGAATCCAGCCTCAAACTTGGGTCCTTAGGGTTCACAGGCAAGTGCTTAACTGCTAAGCCATCTATCTCTCCAGGCCCTCCTTTTTGATATTAATAAATAAGTTTCGGTCTTCCGGTCAACATGGCTACCGCCTAAATGTGCCACACCTCCCCGGGGAAAGGAAGGCAAGGCATTAATGGTTCACTGAGTCTTTTAGGGGAGAGCAATCTCTAATAGATCACCAGTGGGAGGGCGCAAAGGGGGAAATAAAGGGAATTGCTCATTCCCTCCCTCCTAGGTAGCCCACCAGTCCCACAACCCTCCACCCAAGCAGCTGCAGTACTCATAATCGCAGCTTCAGGATACTCCCGCACTTACTGTACAAAAGGGGTACCAGGCCATCATAGTTCCACTTGACTCACTGCACAGGGATGATCACCCCTGCTACCCCTGCCCACCTGTGACACTGGGCAGGCTCCCCCTGCTGGCCTGCTTGAACTGAGGCTCCATCAGTCCATCTGCCCACCACACAAGCACCGAGTGCAAGCTTAGCCTGCTCTACCATTTGCCCACTTTCTGCTCCCGTGGGGAGCTCAGACTCACTCTGCCTGTCTGGCCATGCAAGCTCAAACTCAATACCCCCTCTGCCACACCGGCCACCCACCGGTGTCCCACTGCATGTGAGCTCAGGCTGCCTCCATGTCCTCATGCACGAGTTTAGAGTGCTTCAGTGCTTGGTGCTTTGGCATCCCTGTGTGTGGGCCCAGGCTGCTTCAGCATCTCTGCCATGTACAGGCTGCTTTGGCATTCCACCCAGTGAGAGCTCATGCTACCTCAGCTTCCCACTGCTTGAGCTCAGGCTGATCCACTCACTCCTGTTAGCTCAGGACCACTCTGCCCATCTGCTTGTCTGCCTGCTATCTCAGAACACCTCCCACAAGAGGCACCACTTCCCCCACCATCAAGACCACAGGCCTACTCTCCCTGCCCATACACTGTGGTGGGCAGACCAGAGCACAAAAGAAATAACAAGAAAAATCAAATACAAGAAAATCCAGTTAGATCACCCAGTCCTATAATGAAGGTCTCTAATCAAAACATTGAAGAGACATTAGGATCAGAACACTAAAATGAAGCTATGAGCAGTGCAATCCTGACCAAGCTACTAGTAGAACTTGCAGAAAAACAAAGAACCGATAATAATGTGGATGCTGCCATCACTAGACTAGAACTAATAAGAAAATGGAAAGAATTCAAAGATAGTTAAAGAGATATGAAGAAGAGTGAAAAGAAAAAAAAAAAGAGAGAACCTCAAAAATCAGCTGGTGATGCTCAATGAAGACATAAGAAAATGCAAGGATGAATTCCAAGAAGCATCAAGAAAATCAGAAAATGATGTGAAAAGGGAGCTTGACAGAGGGATGGAAACTATATATAAAAACATAGTAGAAAATGCAAACCTAATTGAACAAGTCCAAAACTCTTTTGAAGCTCTCAAGAATAGAGTCAGCTATGTGGAGGATAGAAACTCTGATCTGGAAGACAAGACGAAAGAAACAGCTTGAGATTTCAAAAGTTTCAGTAAGTTCAAACATTTCTGTGAACAGAACATGAGGGAATTGTGGGATACCCTTAAACATCCTAATATTCGGATCATGGAAAGAAAATCAGACCAAAGGCATGAAGAATTTATTTAACAAAATGGTTGAAGAAAACTTTATACTCTCAAAAGAAAGGCCCATCAAGATTTTAGAAGCTAGCCGGGTGTGGTGGCACACGCCTTTAATACCAGCACTCGGGAGGCAGAGGTAGGAGGATCACCGTGAGTTCAAGGCCACCCTGAGATGACAGAGTTAATTCCAGGTCAGCCTGGACCAGAGTGAGACCTGACCTCGAAAAACCAAAAAAAAAAAAAAAAAAAAGATTTTAGAAGCTAACAGAACACCAAACAGATTGGACCAAAGGAGAAACATTCCAAGACATATTGTCATTAATACTCTAAATATTGACGCCAAAGAGAAAATCCTAAAAGCACCTAGGTAAAAAACAGTACATCACTTTCAAAGGTAATCCCATCAGAATTACTTCAGATTTCTCAATAGAAACTCTGAAAGCCAGAATGGCCTGGAATGGAACACTGCAAACTCTAAGAACCTATGGCTTCCAACCCAAACTACTTTACCCAGCAAAAGTATCCCTCATAATAGATGGTGAAAGAAAAACTTTCCATGGCAAAACTCAGCTTTACAAATATATGAACACAAAGTGAAATCTACAGAGGGTATTTCAGGAAATTCTCTACACAGAAGAATCAAATAACCAAACTCAAATGCCTACAAGAAGCAGATCACAATAACCAAACTCAGAGAAGGCACAAAAACTTCAAAGTCCATGAAAACACCAAACCATATATACCAACACAATATGGCAGGGATCAAATCAAACCTCACAGTCATTAAATATTAATATTAATGACCTTAATTCACCCCTCAAGAGACACAAGCTAAGAGGAGGGATCAGAAAATTAGACACCTCAATCTGTTGTCTTCAAGAAACCCACCTCACCACTAAAAACAAACACCTCCTCACAGTGAACGGGTGGAAAATTATATTCCAAGCAAAGGGGAATAAGAAACAGACATAGCCATATTAATATCGGACAAAATAGACTTCAAACCAAAAATAATCAAAAAAGACAAGGAAGGCCACTTCCTACTTATTAAGGGAATGATTCATCAAGAGGATATCATAATCATAAATCTTTATGTACCAAACACAGGGGCACCAGAGTTCATAAAATAACACCTACTTGACAATAAAACAGAAATAACCACCAACACCACATAGTTGTGGACTTCAATACACCATTATCTGTAACAGACAAATCATCCAAACAGAAACTCAACAGGGAAGTAAGAGAGCTCAACAAAACCATAAATCACTTAGACCTAACAGGCATCTACAGAACATTCCATCCCAAATCCACAGGCTACACAGCCCATGGAATATTCTCTAAAATAGATTATATCCTAGGTCACAAAGCCTGCCTCCATATATTTAGGAAAACTGACATAATTCTCTGCATGATATTAGGTCACAATGCTATATTGCTAGAAATTAACAACAAAAGACTCACCAAGAATCCTATCAGCACGTGGAAACTGAATAGTACACTTTTAAACAATATATGGATAGTGGACGAAATAAAAAATGAAATAGAGAAATTTCTACAAATGAATGACAATGAGAATACATTGTACCAAAACTTATGGGATACAACGAAGGTAGTCCTCAGGGGAAAATTCATAGCACTAAATGCCTTCATAACAAAGACAGAGAAAGATCCCAAATCAATAACCTAACCATCCGCCTAAAGGCACTGGAAAAGTAGGAAGAATCCAACCCAAAAAGCTCCAGACAGAAAGAAATAATTAAGATTGGAACAGAAATTAATGAACTGAAAACTAAGAAAACAATTAATAAAATTGGCAAAAAAAAAAAAGAGCTGGTTCTTTAAAAAAAAAATAAGCAAGATTGACAAACCCCTGGCCATTTGATCAAGCAAAAAAAAAAAAAAAAAAAAAAAAGAGAGAGAGAGAGAGACATTTCAAATTAACAAAATTTGAAATGAAAAAGGAGAGATCACAACAGACATAAGTGAAACATGGAGTAAATCAGGACTTATTACCCACAAAACTGGATAATATGAAGGAAATGGATAAATTCCTGGACACATAGCATCTACCAAAGCTAAACTCAGAGCAGAATAATCTCCTAAGCAAACCTATCACACTCATCAAAATTGAAAAAGTAATGAAAAAGACCCCCAAAAGGAAAAGTTCAGTGCCAGATGGCTTCTCAGCTGAATTTTATCAATTCTTCATGGAAGAACACAAACAAATCTTTCTCAAAGTGTGCCACACAACTGGAGAACAGGGAAAGCTACCCAACTCCTTCTATGAAGCTAGTATCACCCTAATTACAAAACCAGGCAGAGATGCAACAAGAAAAGAAAACTACCGGTCTATTTCCCTGATAAAGTTGGATGTAAAGATCCCAAACAAAATCCTCGCAAACCGCATCCAACAACACATAAAAGGTATTATCCACCTTCATCAATTGGGATTCATCCCAGGAATGCAGAGGTAGTTCAACATATGAAAATCTGTCAGTGTAATACACCACATAAACAAGATAAACACAAAAACCACATGATCGTTTCAATAGATGCAGAAAAAGGCCTTTGACCAAATACAACATTACTTCATGATCAAAACACTGGAGAGAACTGACATGGTTGTTTCATATCTTAACATAATAAAGACAATATACAAAGCTCCTAAGGTCCAAATAATACTTAATGCAGAGAGACTGGAGGAATTCCCATTGAGATCAGAAACGAGACAGGGGTGGCCATTCTCACCTCTGCTCTTCAATATAGTACTGGAAGTCCTAGCTCAAGCAATAAGACAGGAGAAAGAAATAAAAGGGATGCAATTTGGAAAGGAAGAAGTTAAGTTAGCTCTATTCGCTGATGATTGTATATGTAAGTGTTGCAGTCCGGTTTGCCTTGCCGGTAGAAATCACCCAACCAAGAGGAGCTTCTGGGAAAAAGAGATTTATTTTGGCTTACAGGCTCGAGGGGAAGCTCCACGATGGCAGGGGAAAACGATGGCATGAGCAGAGGGTGGAGATCACCCCCTAGCCAACATAAGGTGGACCACAGCAACAGGAGGGTGTGCCAAACACTGGCATGGGGAAACTTGCTATAAAGCCCATAAGCCTGCCCCCAACAATACACTCCCTCCAGGAGGCATTAATTCCCAAATATCCATCAGCTGGGGAGCTAGCATTCACAACACCTAAGTTATGGGGGACACCTGAATCAAACCACCACAGTAAGAGACCTGAGAGACTCCGTCCCCAAACACTTGAAGGTGATTAACTCCTATAACAAAGTAGCAGGATACAAAATCAATGCATAAAAATCAGTAGCCTTTCTATATGCAAATGACCAAGATACAGAGAAAGAAATAAGGGACATGGTCCCATATTCAATGGCAACAAAAAAATAAAATACCTTGGAATGTTTACCAAGAAAGTGAAAGACCTAAACAATGAAAACATAAAAACACTCAAAACAGAAATTGAGAAGGACTTGATAAAATGGAAAGACTTCCCACACTCCTGGATAGGCAGAATTAACATTGTGAAGATGGCAATCCTACCAGAGACAATATACAAATTTAAAGCAATTCCAATTAAAATCCCAACATTGTTCTTCACAGAGATAGAAAAAATGATCTCAAATTTCATATGGAAAGGCAGAAGGCCTCGGATGTCCAAGCATATCCTCAGCAAAAGAAATACCTCTGGAAGTATCACCATGTCTGATCTAAAGCTATATTACAAAGCCATAGTAATAAAATCAGCATGGCACTGGCATAAAAACAGGAACATAGACCAATGGAATAGAACTGAGGACCCAGACTTTGGGTCAAGCAACTACAGCTACTTGGTATTTGACAAAGGCTCGAACAATATAGGCTGGAAAAAAGATAGCATCTTCAACAAATGGTGATGGACAAACTGGAAAACCATATGCAGGAAATTGAAACTTGATCCTCACATCTTACCATGCACAACACTCAAGTCCAAATGAATCCAAGACCTCAATATAAGACCAGAAACTTGGCTACTACTATATAATATAGGAGGAACTTTCCATGATACACGAATGGAAAGACTTTCTGAACAAAACCCCACTAGAACAATATCTTAAACAGTCACTCAACCAATGGGATAACATGAGGCTGAAGAGTTTCTTCACAGACAGATTTCTGTCAGGGTATTTGATGACCCACCAAACCAAAGGTTAGTGGTAAGACCCTACCGCTGAAGACACCATATGCAATTGACACGTAAAATGGAATGGCATGGCTGGAAGCTAGAAGAGAGTCAGTCCCCAGTCAGTCAGCAAGTCTACTGCCAGAAGGTGCTACATGGGCGACTGGAGGAAAATGACCAATACCTGTCCAAGCAACTCATAGTGTAACCTACTTAACAGCAAATAACCTGTTGTGATGCCCACACAAGTGCAATAGTGGCACACAGCCATGGGGGGAACCAACTGCTCTTGATTTGGCTAACTGATCCTCTCAGTGGTATGGGACCCATAGCTGGAGCTGGGAAACAAGTCAGAACCATATCCAAACACAAACCCGCTCTCCATTATCAAGGTACGATTAATTGTGAGCTACAAGAGGGCCTACACCTATTAAATTCTCTTTAAAAAAGTAAGGGTTATCTCATTTGTCCTGGTGCTAACTGTACTCCCCATCAGAGAATCTGCTTCTCTTTTACAGATAGATGTAGATCCTAAGGAGAGAACCACCCCATACTTCAAAAGGGCCCCAGCTGAGACTAAGAATAACTGGTGAAACAAACAAAGGTGCTGTTTTCTTGGTGAACCTGGTACCAGCACAAGGGTGAAGGAGATCAACACAGAGAAAAATCAACTAGCAAATCAGATATCCAGAGACCCAGAGGCTCCCTACACCTCATCACTGAAGCAGACCAAAAATGAACCTGACATAACTCAGGGAAATTTTGTGGAAGAGGAGGTGGAAAGAATGTCAGAGCCACATGTTGGGTCATGATATGCAGAGACATTTCTCCTTCCCATAACTGTGGGCTATCTCCACAATGCATGACCCATATACCTCAACAAGGAGGGGTCAGGGGAAGGAGATAGGACATGGTAGAGGCTAACAATGGTACCAACTTGGCTGTCTTCACTGAATACAAAATTAGTTAATAAAAATAAATAAATACAAAAAGAAAAAATAAAGGCATTTCATAAATGTGATCATATAGAACAACAACAAACAAAAAGAGTTTAGTGAAGAGTTTGGTTACATTTGGTTTTACCCAAGATTTTGCAGGTGAAATACAGATCTTCAGATTCCTCTGTCCTTGTTTTCTGATGTAAAATTATATCCAATAAACATTTAACTATTGGCTAAACACACCAATTCTTGACTGTCACATACTTAAATGAATTCAGTTTCTTGATGAACAACCAATCCAAACAACCAAAAACACATCTCTATGAATGGCACCAGTATTCATAAAATTGTTTAGGAAAAACCCCAAGTGACTCCTTCAATCTTCTCATAGCTACTGTCCTCATCACAGGTTCATGCCTCTCCATTTCAAACCTCAGGGCTTCTGCTGCCATTACTTTAGTCCAATCACTAACCTAAACCACAGCAAGTCGCTTACCATGACTGTCTCACCTTAATCCTACTCACACATCAGCTAGAGGGACCCTGATAAGTGATACACACAGTGAGAATGGGGATAAGGGAGGATAATGCTGTGTACATAAATGTTTTATGTCCAAAAATGTCAAAAGTTAATTTGAACAATGCTAGCAATACCATAGCTGCAAACCTGACTTTGTTTCTCCTACCTGAGCCTCATTTCCAACCATCCCTTTGCATGCTCTATGGACAGTGACCTTGGATCTCTGGATATGAAATTCTGTCACTTTAAGGCCTTTGCCCTCATCCTTTACTTGGAGTTGTAGCCCTGCCTATCTTCCCATATCATATACTCTCACTTGTTTCAGGCTTCTGCTTTAACACTACTTTCTGCAAAGTTCTCCTTCCCTGTTCCACCTATATGTGAGTTTTTGAAGCTGTAAACAAAAATATGATTAAAAAACTACTTAACAGAGGCCTTACTGAAGCTAACAGATCCCATGGGCTTCAGTCCACCATAGTAGGGAAGACACAGCAGAGTCCCTCAGTCCACAGAGGTGGCAGCATGTGACAGAGGATAGGGCAGCTGTTCACATGACAGAGGACTAAGCAAAGTGAGGCAGGAATCACTACTTGATCTGATGTCAGTGGATGGCAGTAGCAGCAACAGGACACAAGCATTCACTACAAAGGCAGGAAAGGAACACTTTTCCCCATCATCTTTATTTGTATCTGGGCAGCCACAAAGTGCCATCCACTGAGGAAGGATGCTCCCCAGAACCAGTTAATCCTTCCTCACAGACATACCCAGAGGCCGGTCTCTTAATTGGTTCCAGACCAATCACATAAAAGAGGGTTTATTTTGGCTTATAGTTTAAGGGTAGTCATGGTAGAAAAGGAATAGCAGTACCAAGGAGATACAGGGCAAGAAAGAGGGCAGGTCTAGGCCCATTCTCCAGTTAGGTCCCACTACTTTTAGCCAAGCCCTACTTTCTAAAGGCTCCAAAACTTCTCTAAACAGTACCAGGGGATGGGAAACAAGTGTTAAACACAGGAACTTGTTGAGGACATTTTACATCAAACCATAACAATCAACAATTTTTTGAATTTTTAGGACTGTAAGTTTCAAATTATTCCTCCTGAAAATTTCAATTAAAGTAGTGGGCCTCTGTATTAGCTTCCCCCACCTGTAATTCAAATCAATTTTAGGAGAATTTATTTGGCCTGTTTCAGAGGGTCCAGGCTATGAGCAGTTATCCTCATAGCACTGAGCTTGTGGTGAGGTGGCACATCATGGTGGGAAGACATAAGGGAGAAGGAATAGGTTCCAATATACTCTTTTTTTTTTTTTTGGTTTTTTCGAAGTAGGGTCTCACTCTGGTCCAGGCTAACCTGGAATTAGCTTTGTCATCTCAGGGTGGCCTTGAACTCATGGCAATCCTCCTACCTCTGCCTCCTGAGTGCTGGGATTAAAGGCATGCGCCACCACACCCGGCTCCAATATACTTTTTTTTTTGGTTTTTTTTGAGGTAGGGTTTCACTCTAGCCCAGGCTGACCTGGAATTCACTATGGAGTCTCAGGGTGGCCTCGAACTCAAGGCGATCCTCCTACCTCTGCCTCCCGAGTGCTGGGATTAAAGGCGTGTGCCACCACGCCCGGCTTTCTAATATACTCTTAAAAGAACATGTCCTAATGATCTAACTTCCTTCTAGTATGTTCCATCTTCTAAAGATTCCATTAGTTCTCAGTAACACCACAGGCTGGCAACAAAGTCCTTATCAAAAAAGACGTTGGGGGACATTTCAGATCTAATGCTAACAGCAGTTATGTAAATGCGCAAACATTATGAACATGACCAGAATATGCCTCAGGAGAATATGAACACTTAACAGCCTAGAGGTCATGATCCTTCACAACTTTTAACCATTTTGTGTCACTTTGTTTTCAACACAGAAACACGTCAGACACAATTCTTATGTGCACCTCTAGTCTCATATCCCAAATTTAACCATGTCTCTCTATATACATAGGCTCACAGAACAAACACATGCCAAAAGTTGGCAGAGGGGTGATCAGAAAACATTTACAATTCATCACATTTGCCATTTTGAAAAAGACTTCCATCGTGTTTGAAGGAAAGAACTGAGAAGCTGCAACTCAAGATCCAAAGCAGCTTTTGCCCGTTTCTGGGAAGGTGTGAAGCCACCTATGATGCATAGGAATTGCTGGTCATGGAGAAGCTCAATACTACCTGTCCCAATTCACAAAAGCATAACTTAATACATACAATTTTAACTTTTATTTTTGGAAGTTACACGTTTTAAAAGAACAATTTATTTTTATTCTTTTTATAGATGAAGACACTTTCACTTATGGTTGAAACCAGAACTTTCTAAGATTAAGGCAATGAAAAATCTTAAACAGGAGATGTTCAAACATCTGAGAATTACATTTCCCGTCCTGTACTAACTATAACATTTAAAACTATGACAAAATTTAGACAGTGAAATTCCTTAGCTAATAAGATTAATGCACTGGCAAATTTCACTTCATCTATTATTTGTAAAAAGCACATGTATGTTAAAATAGTTCTAATACAAATGAGTTATACTGATCTTGATCAGTGGGGAATGTTTAAGTACTTAGTAGTTTGATCTTCTTATCAGGTCTTATTTGGGAAAGCTTATTTTTTAATTTGGCTATTACTGTTTAATACTAGACTTGTTTCCCTAACAAAACAAAATCCAATTCACCCCAATAAATATCGAAGTGTCCTTGCTCTTAAAAACAGTACTTATCTTAAAACTTTCTTTTTAAAGTTTTATTTATTTTGTTTATTTATTTATTTATTTGAAAGCGGCAGAGAGAGAAGGCGGCAGAGAGAGAGAGAGCGAGAGAGTGAGTGAGAATGGGCGCACTAGGGCCTCCAGCCACTGCAAACGAACTCCAGACGCGTGCACCCTCTTCTGCATCTGGCTAACATGGGTTCTGGGGAATCAAGCCTTGAACCAGGGTCCTAGGCTTCACAGGCAAGCACTTAACCGCTAAGCCATCTCTCCAGCCCAAAATACTTTCATTTTAATTTCATAAATACGTACTGTAATTTCTGCTGGTAAGAAATGCTCATTACTATTCAATGTATTTTTTAAAGGTTAATATTAATCCTCATATCAAATAAAGGATACAGGCAAATCTTATTTGGCTTTTCTTTTTAAAAGGTTCATACTATTTTTGCTTTGTTTTTTTGGTTTTTTCGAGGTAGGGTCTCACTCTGGTCCAGGCTGACCTGGAATTAATTCTGTCATCTCAGGGTGGCCTTGAACTCATGGCGATCCTCCTACCTCTGCCTCCCAAGTGCTGGGATTAAAGGCGTGCACCACCACACCCGGCTAAAAGTTCATACTATTTTTAACAAGTTATTTAGTCATTGTAGAGGCACACTTTTCTAGGTCTCTATAGTCAGGAGATGTTTCAACTTTTGGTTTACACAACCATTGGCCACATTCCTTCCACCTTGGTTTGCCTGGATTTTGGCCCAAGTATCTAGACTGCAAACTAGGAGTTTTCACTTTTTTGGTTTTGCAGTGTGAACCTACGCTCTTATGAATGCTAGGCAAGCTATGACTGTGCTGTATTATCTGTATCACGATCCCTCATTTTCAGTTTTTGAGTCAAGGTGTCACTAAATTGCCCAGGCTACCATTACTCAGTTCTGATGCTGGTCACAAAGGCAGTTAGAGGACTAATGAAAAAGCCCCTTCAGAGCTGGCAGTGCTTTCATACTGCTGACATGTCTGGTAAACAGCTGGCTACTCAAGTTTGATGGAATGTAACAATTAAAACTTACAGCCCAAATCTACAGTGTACTCCTAAAGTTAAAAACTACCAGGAAGCAGAGATTTTGCCCAATATATTCTTAGTTTTATGTAAGTCTCTAATTAATAAAAAAGACAGTAAGCCCACACTATTGCACTCCCACCCCTAATGAGAAATTCTTCCCTTCATCCACATTTTTAAAATATAGAATGTAACAATCTGGAAAAGCAAAATAATCAGGTACTCAAATTTTTATTTTAATTCTTATAAAATACTATAGAAATAAACCCAAACTAAACACATATGTACATGTGCATATGTACAAAATTTCACTCTTGAAAAATCTATAAAAAGTAGATGGTAAAAACACACAAACAAATAACACAAAAAATTTCCAAAACAAACACAAAATATTTAAAACCAGTATTATGAAATTTGTTTGCACAAAGGGAAGCAAGAGTAGTTTTGAACTGCTGGTTACAGCTGGTTTTCTAAGCTTACTTACATAGTTTATGGCAGTCAGAGTAAATGACTTTCTTTATCTTAGATTATCTTCAGTATCATTTTATTTCAAACAGTCCAGAATATTATTTTCCCCACACAAATCTTTCAACATGAGAAAAGGGTGTATTATAGCATCAACTTGGGTTGTCATCTTCCTCTTGGGTCACAGGTCGGAAAGGCAATATGCTTTGCCCTCTTTCAGGATCAGACATTCGAAGAATTCGAATTAATTTGCTTGAAGGAAGTGAACTACAGAAAGCAAAATTCATTACTCAAATTATCAATAAAATCTTTACCTACTAAAGTGCTTACCTGGTATATTAAGGCCCTTAAAAGCTATTATTACTGTATACAAATATAAGTCTGAATGGCTTTTATCAGCTGACAGTTAAGATGTCTAATATCAAGAATTCTAAAGCCGGGCATGGTGGTGCACGCCTTTAATCCCAGCACTCGGGAGGCAGAGGTAGGAGGACCGCCATGAGTTCGAGGCCACCCTGAGACTACACAGTGAGTTCCAGGTCAGCCTGGGCTAAAGAGAAACCCTACCTTGAAAACAAAACATAAAAAAGATAAAATCCCTGTGTGATCAAAGGACCACTTAAGAGACAAAATATCAAGTCTAAATGACACAGTGCTTGACAAACTGTAGATAGCCAGTAAATGCTTATAGCAGAACACAGCATGTGACAGGTATGTTTGTAAATAATCAAGAACAGAGCCAAGACTAGGGAAATTATGAACTATTTCTTTGTCTTACACAGAACTATGAAATCAGTGTGTATTAGTTAATCACAAAAGAATAGACTCAAGCTGGGCATGGTAGTGCAAGCCTTAAATCCCAGCAGAGGAAGAAGGTTCACCGTGAGTTTGAGGCCACCCTGAGACTACAATAGTGAATTCCAGGTCAGCCTAGGCTAGAGTGAGACCCTACCTTGAAACCCCCCCCCCCAAAAAAAGAAAAATAGATTCAAAATATAAATACAAACATGTAAATAATTCCATTCTGGTCAACACAGAAAAGGAGAAGTCTTATTAAATCTCTTGAGCACAATAGCTCATTTCCCCCTTTCACCCCACTCATTATTTCTACATTTGCATTTCAAAAATAAGGCCACAGAAGATTTCTTTCTCCACTTATTATGCTGTGTGTGTGTCTTCACAGAAAGTTTTAAGATGTTACCTCATGCTTTGAGGGGTAAGCAAGATGAATTGTCTGAAACGCTGGGAATCTGCCATCTTAAGTATCATGTCCATTGCAATTCTCCTATTAACCATATCCTAAAAAACAAAGGTAAAAGTTAGAATTGCTCTGGAATCAGTTGTACTTCAGTAAACACAGCATTATCCAGGTTGATACAAACTCCTGGATTTTTATCCACTACTTTGTGTACAATGCCAAGTAATTCATCTATGGAAAGATAATATCAGAAGCTACTAGGAAAGAAAGTAGCTGAATAAATATATCTTTCAAGTAATTTCTATAGTCTAACTATTTATATTATAGCACCTCTCCCTCAAATACAAAGAGCTATTAAAACAATCAGAAAATGCAGAGATAGTTCAACTGTGAAGACAGTGATCTGTTTAGTACAATAATGGTTCATTAATCAGGGTAATGATAAAAATACACACTTTCAAACTTATCAAGCTACTCAAGTTGTCCTTAATAATTAAAGCACATTTAATAAAAAGGTCAGTCACAAGGGGGTTTCATGAAGGTGATGTCCAAGTATTGAAAGATAAGCAGAGTTTGATACTTAATGAGAAACAACACACTAGACAGAGGAGTTGTGCTTATATATAACAAGTATCTTACTATAGCTTGAAAGGTAATAAATACTACATCATGAAGGTCTCAAACTTATTTTGCAGGATTAAATATTCATCCCTTATATATAGCCAGTGAGGGGCGATAAATAGAAGTGAGCTAATTCGGCTGTATTTTAGAAATATAAACTTTCCAAAAATGGTGAAGAATATGCCACAGAAGCAGCAAGATGCAAGCCTGGAGTCTAACCAAAAGACCACTACAGCAGGTGAGAAGAACAAAGGGACCAGAGATAGAGAGCCACAGTGAGAAAGCAGAAAGAAAGAAAATCAAGAGAGGCAGAAAAGTGGTCAGAGTGCATATTAAGTGAAAACAATCATATACATCATAGTTTTGTTTGTTGTTGCTTTCTGAGGCAGGATTTCACTCTTGTTTAGAACTGGAACTCATTCTGTAGCCTAAAATAGACTCAGAACTAATAATGATCCTTCTACTCTAGCCTCCTGAGTGCTGGGATTAAAGAGGCCCGGCCTAAATCACAGCTTTTAAAGCTAAGTGGCTACACAAATTGTTACGAATAAGATAAGAAATTCAGGACAAGAAAAATGCTTTGAAAGGAAGATGTATTCAATTTCAGACACAGAGCTTGACATGCTGGCTGGACACCAGATGGTCTAATGGGTAGTGGAACACAAAGGATCAGATTACACGAAAGATGTTAGGATAAAGACCTCAATCTGGAAGGTATTCCAAGGCAAGTAGTTGCTTTGAGGAGTATATGTATATGTAGAGAGAGGTAGAGTATCACAGGAAGAAAAATCAGCATAGCCTAAGAAACAAGCAAAAGAAGACAATAAAAACCTCAAATATTTAATACAGAATTGGGTAACACATTCTGACAGACTGAAGAGAAAAGCATGCACGCAGGCATGCAGAAGCGAAGTATAGATGCTGAGAAGACAACACATTCCAAGCTTGGGAAGATAGGCCTTTGGTGCCAATACTCCAAAAAAGAACAAATGAAACAATATTCATTTATGACCTCTGCTAAATAAGAATTGCTAAAGTCACAAAGCCTAGATCCTGACTGTAGTGGAATGGGGCATGAAGCAGTAAAGAAAAAAGCATGTAAATGTCTGACCTCACTGTAACTCTATGAGGTAAGGAATATTAATACTGTCTTATAGATTAAAAGCAAAAATAAACAAAAGACCCTGAAACTACAAAAGGATGAAGAATTTGCCTAAGCCATTTGGGTAACTGGTAAGAGAGGACGTCTCAAAACTTCAGGTTTTTTAGCTTAAGCTCTTGGCACCTTTATTTTGTTCTTTCAAAAAGTGGGGGGGGGGGGGGGGCTGGGGAAATGGCTTAGCTGTTAAGGCATTTGCCTGCAAAGCCCAAGGACCCTGGTTCAATTCCCTAGGACCCAGGTAAGCACATGCATCTGGAGTTTGTCTGCAGTGGCTAGAGGCCCTGGTATGTCCATTCTCTCTCTCTCTCTCAAATAAATAAATATATATATGTATATTTATTTATTTATATATTATATTATATCATATATTATTTATATATTATGTGTGTGTGTGTGTGTGTGTGTGTGTGTGTGTGTGTGTGTGTGTGTGTGTGTGTGAAGGATGAGCCACGAGCAACTACAGTGAAGACTCTGTTGAGATGTAATGCTTCTGGTTGATGCAAGTGAGCTAGGGAAGAAGCTGAAGGGCAGACTGTCTAACAGTCAGGAAGACACACAGGAGAAGTGTAGATGCAGAGATCAGTCCTTGAAGGACTGCACTGTGGCCAGGGAGAGAAATGAAGCTCTAGGGTCTTCCTTACCACTCTGCCATCTCAGACTGAAGGGGTAAGGTAGGATGTTTCTTGTTATGGGGAAACAAAACAGAAACTTGTTCTCATTCAAAATATATGTTTCAAACAAACAAATTAAAATGAGAGAACTTAAAATTAAAGATACCATGTAGACATCAAATTCATCCAGGCATCTGAAAGGTGATTCCGCAATGGACCACAGAGAAAGAATGAAGCACACAGTGGAGAAAGAACGTTCACCACCAGACAGGGCTCGCATGTCATTGAAGGAAGCTTTATTTCCCTCTCCAGGCTGAACCTAAAAGAGTCATCAGAAGGAACAGATTAATAGGAAGGGAAGGGGTCAAAAATAAAATCACTTGATAGTATCCAAGAATCTATCTCCGAATGTTTTATAGTAAACAACAAGTTGCCCAATGGTGTTTTTGTTTCACTTCAAAAGAATCAAACACCTTTTCTCCCACAGCTATACTTAAAATACCAAAATTCCAAAGCCGTAATAATCAGGTACCAATGTAAAAACAACCATTATTTTTCCAATTAAGGTATTTAAAGTATTCCTTCTGTTTCATAGATCTGCTGTTCCTTAAACACATCCAGAATCCCTCCCTAGGAAGGAGTTCTCCTTTCCTAAGATTCCTGGAAGGATTAAACTAACCAGTTATTGTGGCTGGTTAAGCTCAGCCCCCATTCTGAACCTACAAAAGACTCCAATCTGGGTCTCCTAGGTGGACTTTACTTTAGTCCTGCCTTTTTTTTTTTTTTTTTTTTTTTTTTTTAGCAGGAGGACTCTATACTCTTCCTTCTTTAGGGTCTATTTATAATCTAATAAAACCTATAAACTTAAAAAGAAATAGGAGAAATGGCTCAATAGTTAAAGACACTAAAGCCTGACAGCCTGGGTCTGATTCCTAAGTACCCAGGTAAAGCCAGATGCACAAGGTGGGTAAATGTGTTTGAAATTCATTTGTAGCAGCAGGAGGCCCTGGTATACCCATTTTTTCTCTCTCTCTCCTCTCCTCTGTATTTCTCTTAAATATTAGAAAAAAATGAATTAATCCTGAAAATGTCATCGTCTTACACATTTAAGTGCTGGAATAATTTTTCGTTACTTAAATTGCAGTGACATCTAGTGGCTAAAGAGCTTTAAAAGAAATTACTGAGTATCAACATAGGACCACTTGGCCAAAGAATAGATTGGTGGACACAATAAAAAAATCAACTAATGACATTCAAAAAAAATATCTTTTGCACCATTTTCTTAAAAAAAAAACATAAAGGAAAATTAGAAGGAGTCCAGTTCATTTTGACAAAATTCCAGACACACATTTATCAAGCTAGGTGAAAGAACAACAAAGCATCAGCCTCACATCAATGTAGAGACAGGCTGCTTAGAACAAATGTGTTTATTGACTAACTTTCCAAGAGGCTTTACAATTGAATTTAAATATATTCTGAGTATCTTTTTTCCTAAACTGTGGAGACAGCTCCATGAGCTGCTGAGAACATAATGCTTATTCTGTGGAAGTAGGATAGAATGTTCTGTAGAAGTCTGATAAATCCAACTGATCTTTGTACTGTTTAGCTCCTTTATTTATTTTCTATTGGATGATTGGTCCATTGATGATAGTGGGGTATTAAAATCTCCAACTATTTTTGTACTGAGTTACTTCTGCTTTACTATCTAATAGATTTTGCATTTAAAAAAATGGTGCACCTGTGTTTGGTGGATATTAGTTTCTGATTGTAATAACCTCTTGTTGGATTGTTCTCTTACTGAGTATGAAGTGCTCTTCTTCATCTCTTTTGACTGCTTTTGGTCCACATTATTAGGTATCAGAAAAACACAAAATGATACTATAATGATACCACCTCATCCTAAATGACTACTACCAAAGGGAAAAAAAAGTATTAAATAGACTAGTGAGCAAGGATGTGCACAAAAAAGAAGGCATTCTCTTCTTTCACAAGCAGGGTTGTTTTATATGTAAATTGTTTTGGGGGGGAAAGACATATATGTGTAGTTTGTATATGATTTGGAGGCTAGAGGTTGACATCAGGTTTCTCCCTAGATATTCTCCGACTTATTTACAGAGACAATGACTTTCACTTGAGCCCAGAGCTCTTTGATTCAGCCAATCTAGGTAGCCAGCTTGCCCTGGGGATCTCCTAGCTCCTGCACTGACATTCCAGGAGGCTGCCAAACCCCACCCCAACTCTGGTCCTCATGCTTGCAAGTGCTTTATCTGCTGAATCATCTTCTGAGCTCAAGATGAGGGTGTATACATGTGTGTGTAAGTGGAATGCAGCTGTTGATGCCAACAGTCTTCCTCAACCACTCTCTATCTTTACTAAGGCAGGTTTTTCTGCTTTGGGCCCACAGATTTAGCTAGTCTAGACAGCTTGGGATCTCCAATATATGTGAGTGCTGAGTGCTGAGATCACAGGTGGGCCAGCATTTACATAGGTGCTAGGGATCCAAACTCTGGTCATAATGCTTGTACACTATCTACCAAACCATCTCCCTAGCCCCATTGATCAAATTTTAATCATTTTCTATACTTACTGTGACATAAAGGGTCAAGGTTAGCAATTCATTTTACCAAAAAGATACTCAGCAGTTTGAATTTAATATGGTTTGTGAGGTGACCAATCTTTCCCATAGGCTTGCAGAGTCTGTCCTTAATTAGGAAGTCATATATATGCGGACTGCTTTGGCCAGTTGTTTCATTGCCACTGGCCAATTGCTTTCTCTTCTGTACCTTCTGCTTTCATATCAATGATGACATCTTTTCTTGTAAATTCTTCTTGTAATTCCTAACTGGCTTTGCTTCTCCTAGCTTTCCGAGATAAAGCTCCAGGTCCCCCATAAGCCCGACAAAGTGATGCAAGCACGCAATTGCCACCCACGCACACAAGGGGCATGCAAGTCTGGAATTTATTCACAGTGGCTGAAGGCCCTGGCCTACACACTCTCTGTGTCTCTTTGCCCCCCCCCCCCAACTCCCTCTCTCAAAATTAAAAAAACAAAACTAAACTAAGATTATTAATGCTAAGTCTACCTTTCCCTTACACACATACAGAGCTACAAATGCCCATCTGAAAAATCCTATGTGAGGGGGGGATGGAGAATATTACCATGGGATGTTTTTTATACTCATGGAAGTTGTTAATAAAAAAAAAATTGAAAAGAAAGAAAAACCTATGTGATTATCTCCTGTAAGTTTTAGTATGTTTTATTTTGATTGTTGCTAAATTCAAAATTATCTTCTAATTCCTATGAAATTTCTTTTGAACTATATATCATTTAACAATGTTCTGCATAATTTTATAAACCTGCTAAATTTTAGGGTACATTTTTGATTTTTCCTGTTTTTACTACATTTTGTAATCAATATATAATTTCACTTCTAATCTACTGAAATTTATTTAGATTATAGTGAAGAGATGATCCTTAGTGCATGTACACTGTTTGAATCTGTGGTAGTTTAGTATAGTGTTTTACATTTATCCCAAGTTGTTGAATGTGATAAATAATACATTTTAATCTTCTATACCTTTACTCCAGACATGTGAACCACCCTGTGCACATGTCACCTTATGCATCTGGCTTATGTGGGTTTTTGGTCACTGAACCTGTGTCCATATCTTTGCAGGCTGCTGAGCCATCTCTCCAGGCCAGTATTGTTTTACATTGCCAAAACAGTTTTATATTTATTAATCTGTTTACTATCTGCAGTAATCTTTTTCTGTGACAGTTCTTTGTTTCCATTTGTTAGCATTCTTCTTTCACCTAAAGACTTTTTTTTTTTTTTTTTTTAGAATTTTCATGGACCAAGTATACTGAAGAATAAGTAGCAGCTCTTCTGAAAACTTAAGATGTAGTCTCATCTTCATTTTTTGGAGACAGCTTTGCTATAGTTACGGAATTCTGGTGGCAGTCTTTTTGTCATTCCTTTAGTACTTTCAAGTTTGCCAAATGAAGCCAACCTTCCACAATTTCTTTTAAGCAGTCAGCCCTAAGTTAAGTGTGGTGATGTATGCTTGTAGTACCAGCTACCCATTCAGAAGGCTGCTCACTTTAGATATTTCTTTTAGACTTATTTGAGTTGTGCTAAATTTAACTTCTGTTGTGTCCAGCTGGCTGTTAATGGATTTTCTCAATTTCATGGTCTACATTTTCCAGGAGACTTTAACACATTTTGATAAACCTAATTGTGCTAAAAACTCTGCATTTTCCTTATAGCTAACTAATACTTTTTTAAAAAAAAATATTATTTTTGTCTATTTATTTGAGATTTATAGAGAGGCAGACAGATTGGGGGGGGTGGAGAGAAAAGGCACACCAGGGCCTCCAGCCACTGCAAACGAACTCCAGATGCATGTGCCACCTTGTACATCTACTTATGTGGATCCTGGGGATTTGAACTTGGGTTATTTGGCTACACAAGTACCTTAACTGCTAAGCCATCTCTCCAGTCCAACTAACACTTCTTTTTTAAAAAGTCAGATGTGATTAAAATGCCACACTACCACCTCTTGTAATCACCATCTGTGAGTCTGGCTCTATTTCCTACTTTTAAAGTTACCAGTCACATATCCATGCTTCATATGCCCTGATAATATAGCCTTGATACATAAATGAAATACAAATATTTAAAATGTACAATTTGATTATGTTTTAGGAAATGTGCTCAATTATAAAATCATAACACAAGATACAGAATATATATATATATATATATATATATATATATATCATTTCTAAAAAAGTATCCTTGATCTTTTTTAAATATTTATTTCAGAGAGGGGGGGCAGATATATATATAGAGAGAATGGATGCACCAGAGTGTTTAGCCACAGTAAACGAATGACAGATGCATGCGCCATCCTGTGCATCTAGCTTACATGGGTACTGGCAGATGTATGTGCCAACCTGTGCATCCAGCTTACATGGGTACCGGGGAATTGAACCTGGGTCCTTTGGCTTTGCAGATAAATGCCTTAACTGCTAAGCCATCTCTCCAGCCCCCTTGGTCTCTTTTGTAATCTCCCTTCCATGGATCTGGATGTTGCTACAACACTATCTTAACTGTCTTTATTCTTTTAAGCTTCATACAAACTATGGAAGTCAGTTAATTTAAGTCCTCCAATACTGTTCTTCCTTTTCTGATATATTGACTATTTTAGGTCCTTCGTATTTCCACATAAATTTTAGAATCAAGGTCTGGAGAGATGGCTCAACAATTAAAGGTGCTTGCTTGATTCTTCAGTACATATGTAAAACTAGATGCACTAAGTAGACGATGCATCTGGAGTTTGTTTGCAATGGCAGCAGACTATGGAGCACCCATTCTCACTCATACTGACTGCTTCTCTTTCTTTCTCTCTCTCTCGCTCTCTCTCTCAAGTAAATAAATAACAATATTTTTTAAAAAAAAGTTTTATGGGGCTGGAGAGATGGCTTAGCAGTTAAGCGTTTGCCTGAAGCCTAAGGACCCCGGTTCGAGGCTCGGTTCCCCAGGTCCCACGTTAGCCAGATGCATAAGGGGGTGCATGCGTCTGGAGTTCGTTTGCAGAGGCTAGGAGCCCTGGCGCGCCCATTGTCTCTCTCTCCCTCTATCTGTCTTTCTCTCTGTGTCTGTCGCTCTCAAATAAATAAATAAAAATTAAAAAAAAAAAGTTTTAGGACCAGCTCACCAATTTGTACAAAAAAAAAAAAAAAAGCCTGCTGGTATTTTGATGGAAAATGGAAATTGTGTTGAATTTACGGATGATTTAAAAATTACAATTTTAGCCCAGTGTGATGTGGTGCAAGCCTTTAATCCCAGCACTTGGGAGGCAGAGGTAGGAAGATCACTGTGAGTTCAAAGCCACCCTAAGACTACAGAGTGTATATCAGTTCAGCCTGAGACTTTACCTTGTAAAACCAAAATAAATAAATAAATAAATAAACCTTAATGGGGGGGGGGGCGCTGGAGAGATGGCTTAGCAGATAAGAGCTTGCCTGTGAAGTCTAAGGACCCAAGTTCAATTCCCCAGTACCCACATAAGCCAGATGCACAAGGTGGTACATATGTCTGGAGTTTGTTCACAGTGGATGGAAGCCCTGGTGTGCCTATTCTCTCTGCTTCTTCTTCTCTCTCTCAAATAAATAAATAAAACATATTTTTAAAAATTTTTTGGTTATTTTTATTTGAGAGTATAAAATATATATATACATTTTAATTTTTATTTATTTATTTATTTGAGAGTGACAGACACAGAGAGAAAGACAGATAGAGGGAGAGAGAGAGAATGGGCGCGCCAGGGCTTCCAGCCTCTGCAAACGAACTCCAGATGCATGCACCCCCTTGTGCATCTGGCTAACGTGGGACCTGGGGAACCGAGCCTCGAACCCGGGTCCTTAGGCTTCACAGGCAAGCGCTTAACCACTAAGCCATCTCTCCATCCCAAAATATATTTTTTAATTTATTTTTATTTAATTATTTGAGAGTGACAGACAAAGAGAGAAAGAGGCAGAGAGAGAGGAGAGAGAGAGGAGAGTGGGCGCGCCAAGGCTTCTAGCATTGCAAACAAACTCCAGACACGTGTGCCCCCTTGTGCATCTGGCTAACCTGGGGAATTGAGTCTTAAACCGGGGTCTTAGGCTTCACAGGCAAGCACTTAACTGCTAAGCCATCTCTCCAGCCCATAAAATATATTTTTAAAATCCTTAATAATACTGAGTTTCTTGATCCATGAAAACCTTTATATTTCTCATCTAGGTTTTTAATTTCTTGATGTTTTTAGTTTTTCGTGTGTGGGTCTTACAAACTTTGTGTCAGATTGTGTCAAATTTCTAACTACTTTTACATCTTTATGCTATAATTAAGGCTATTTTTAAAATTTCATTTCTGACTATATATAAAAATATAATTCATTTTTGCATACTGCCTGTGCTTGAAATTTGGCTACCCCTGCACACACGTCTTTTAGTAGCTTGTTATAAAAAATTACTTTTTTATTGCTGGGTGTGGTGGTTCATGCCTTTAATCCCAGCACTTGGGAGGCAGAAGTAGGAGGATAGCAGTGAGTCTGAGGCCACCGTGAGATGACATAGTGAATTCTAGATCAGCCAGGGCTAGGGCGAGACCCTACCTTGAAAAACAAAACAAAACAAAAGAATTGCTTATTTTCTATAGATAATCATGTATTGTGAATAAAAATAATCTTACTGTCTTTTCATTCTTGATTTTTTTTTTTTTTTTTTTGGTGCAGCTAGGATCACTAGTTCAGTGCTGAATAGAAATGGTGACCATTGACATGCTTTCCTGGTTCCTGATTATAGGGGTATACACTCAATCCTTTTTTTACTTTATGTTTAATATTTTGTAAAGAAATGTATGTTAGTTAGAAGTAAATTTAAAAAATTAAAAGAGAATCTTGGTGGCTGAGATGGCTCAATGACTACACGTGCCTGTACAGCCTGTCTGATAGAGTTTGATGTCCTAATGCCCACCTAAGCACAAAGTGGTACATGCATCCCGAGTTTGCAGGCAGTGGCCAAAGGCCCTGGTGCACCCATTCTCCCCCTCCTCCTCTGTCAAATAAATATGTAAGAATATTTTTCCCAGGGCATGGTGGCATATACCTTTAATCCCAGCACTCAGGAGGCAGAGATAGGAGGATCACTGTGAGTTCAAGGTCAGATTAAGACTACATAGTGAATTCCAGCTCAGCCTAGGCTAGAGAGACCCTACCTTGAAAAGCAAAACAAAACAAATTTTACATAGAATTTTTGTAATTTTCTTGAACTTATAGTAAAAACAATGGGTTATCATCAGGCCATACCAACACCCAACCACAATTTCTCCCAGTACTTTCAAATCTGTACCTTTAATGACTGAGTCTCAAAAATATATAGTAGGCAATATCTGTATCACACCTTCCAAGGCTCAGAGTCTAATGTGGAAGAGCTGGCGGAAAGAATGTAGGAGCCAACGAATGGCAGGACTCCATACATCATCCCTCCAGACACAAAATGGCCTGGATATCCATGGCCTCACAGTGCCTGACACTACCTGCATAAGACCATCATAAGAGGAGGAAAAGATCAAGATATCAAAAGTAAAAGAGAGACTGTCTGAGATGCGGAGGGGGTATGATGGAGAGTGAAGTTTTAGAGGGTAAGAGGGGGGAGGGAGGGCATTACCATGAGGTATTTTTTATAATCATGGAAGTTGTTAATAAAAAAATAATAAATAGTAGGTGAGAAGACGCTAAAATGATTTGCCAGTGGAAACAAACAGAAGATAAAAATTAGCTTCCTAATTTGGTTAAAATATAAAGGTTCTAAATGACAAAGGTATTCCAAACACCTAGTGTTATTCTACTTAACATTTATGCTAAGTATTAAAACAGAAATATGATACCAAGAATAGCAAGTGCACTAAAAATTTTGTCCATATTACTTAAAGTGAGTAGTTATTTTTGACATGTTTACACAATGTTTCATGTATATGCTTACACCAATCACTTTTAAAAAATATTATTTGAGAGAGAGAGAGATATAAAGAGTCATGGGCGGGGGGGGGGGGGGGATATATCAATGGGCAGGCCAGGGCCTGCTGGTACCGCAAATAAACTCCAGATGCATATGCCACTTTGTGCATCTGGTTTTATGTGGGCCGTCAGGCTTTGCAAACAAGTGCCTTTAACTGCTAAGCCACCTCTCTAGTCCCGCAATCACTTTTATAAATACAACTATGAATGCTTCCAGAGCCACAAAAATTACAATGGCACAAGTACCTTTACTTATTCGAAAGAGTCCAGTAGTAAATAATGTGAAGGCAATTAACTATGTTATGGGGCAGAACCTGCTTTTCCAAAATGTCAGTAAAACTATGGAATTTCCATAATGTTCTACAGAATATTATGCAAACATTTTAGAAGTAATCAGTGTAATAGAAAGTCAAGGCAAACATTTGCTACTGAAAAGAAAACTAGGCATCTTACAGAAAAAAAATATGGTTAAGATCAAGTCTGTGTTCAACACAAAAGCAAAGGCTATCTTTAATTGAGAAATAATTTTTACTCTTTTCTGAAAGATAATAGGGTAAAATTTATCACTGTTCAATCAAAGAAGGAAAAGCATCTAGTTGTCCCAGTGATTAACACACAAGAGTCAAGATACTTACGGATATAGTAAGAGTTTCTTTCTTGTGATCGAAATTCATTTTTCCACAATAGGCTCGCTGAGATAATAAGTTGTCAAAGTATAATTTGCAGCGTAAAGTCAAACACCTTCAAATAAAAAAATTCTATTAAACACATTAAAATGATGTAGAAATATCGTCAAGATGTCATAAACACCAAGAGCTATGTGCCAAGTTGACACTGGCTGTCTATTTAATAGGTAGGTGTTTTATTTATTTATTTGAGAGCAACAGACAGCGAAAGAGGCAGATAGAGAGAGGGAGAGAGAATGGGCACACCAGAGCTTCCAGCTACTGCAAATGAACTCCAGACTTGTGCACCCCCCTTGTGCATCTGACTAACGTGGGTCCTGGGGAGTTGAGCCTCGAACCGAGGTCCTCAGGCTTCACAGGCAAGCGCTTAACCACTAAGCCATCTCTCCAGCCCAATAGGTAGGTTTTAAGGTGACTTTTCTGCTTTTAAGATTTGTGCCCCAGATTTTAATGGTTCAGTTACTTATCTAAAATGAATGAAAACACTATCTGACATTTAATATCCCCCATTAGATCACTTTCTCCATATGAACGTATTAATCATGCAACTAAATTATATACTGTATTATTACACTATGTAAGACACAAATCTTGTTCTTAAAGAGATTGAGTCCTAGAAATATTAAGATAAAGATATAGACTGTTAGTTACTTGCCTCTCTCTTCCCAGATGCACAGCAACAAAAGGTGTAAAGGCAATTTGTTAATTATGATGCTCCCATAATGCCTTTTCATTGTTGGCAGAATACATGTGCCATCGTTGTTTGTCTACCTATTAGATAACCTTGCACTGTACTAACGAAGACCTTTCCATTCTTGCCTCAATTGTTTTATTTACTTTTCCATTAAAAGGAGACAGAGATTTTCATTGTGTCCACATCATTCATTATTTATTGTATGACTATTATGGCGATAACCAATTATTCTGACTGGATTTGAGGCCTGCTCTATAGGTGGGAGTTCATGGCTGGGTCCTCGTTAATTGTAATCTTCAGATTTCAAGCCAATTACTAAGTCCTTCTACTGACATTCTTTCTTTTTTAAGCATGTCTTGTTTTGGGTTTTTTTTTTTTCCTTTTTTTTTTTTTTTGGCATAACAACAAACTCACCTGTACCTTCCCTGCCCAGATCAAAAATCAGTTAACTTCTACATGGGACCCTGGTTCCTTTAAATGTGGAAGAGTATTTAAAAAATAAGGGATGGGTGATAAGTAACTAGCTATTTTTCTGAACTTCTTTGCTAACTAATGAGTTTAAGGCCCTTTACCTCACAGTAAGGATGAGTTTATGCCCTTCCCTAAACTGCATTAACTTAGTGATAAGTTACCTAAGCATCCCCACTTAACAGTGATAGCCAGTTTTCCTAAGCCGCCATAGCACTGCTAGATGGATCCTAGAATACAGACTTTTCTTTCTTTCAAAATCCATTCACAGGATGTCTCCCAGAGACATAAATCTGGAAGGTTATCCAGAGTAGAGAAGGAAATAATTCTAAAAAGCTGGTCAAGGCTTAGTGGCTAAAACACTTCCCTGTTAAGCTTAAGGATCCAGGCTGGATTCCCCAGAACCCACGTAAAGCCAGATGCACAAGGTGGCACAGATGTCTAGAGTTCATTTGCAGTGGTGCTCTAGCACACCCATTCTTCCTTTCTCTTTCTACCTATATCTCAAATAAATAATAACTAAAAAATAAAATAATTCTGGTCATTTTTATTCTTTGTCTGTGATTAGATAATCAATATAAAACACATCAGTGGTAAAGCTTCATATCAAGGTAATATACCAAAAAAGGCCACTCAAAAAAAAAAAACACATTAAAAATGCCAATTTCTGTGTAATAGAAAGAAAACTGGAAAATATGTATGTAGTAGTAGAAATTTTTCTAAATCCTCACCCCCCAAAATTAGGCAAAATATATGACATAATGGTTTTCTAACTGGGTATGAGATGGCATAGACAGTTCAAGTCAAAATGATCTCTGAAAGATGGGAAACAAATGGATGAGCCCTAGGAATTCCCTGAAATGGTCACTGATGAGGAGTAAAAGGCATAGAAACTGCATGGAACCTGGCTGCTTCTTATTTGAGGAGACAAGAATGAAGAGCTGGGGGAACCAAATACTAGAGGGAAAAATGACATAAAGGAAGGACACAGTGGATGTAGCAAAGTGCTACTTCAGTCTGGAGCTGAGTACTCAACAGTGCAAATATGACCCTGAGGAAAAAAACAATGAAAGGAGACAACCCACAGGAGCTCAGTGGAACCCATCAGTGCATGTTCTCATGGTCTGGAGGTGCAGTACCCAGGAGAGTGTGAGCCCATGACATAGTTTAAAAAAATAGCCCCCAAAGAACAACTATACTAGGCCCACTTGAAAAACCTCTAAAAGCAACAGCCTGTAAAGATAAACATTAATTCCTCTACAACCAAGGTTCTTTAAGTTTAAATGATATACTTAAAGACAATTTTAAGTGCTTCTAATTAAAAGATAAATATCCAAGTTGAGGGAGATGTCAGTTATCTTGGTTTGATCATTACATGTTATATACATGTATTAAAATGTCACACTGTATTCCAGAAATACACAAATTACATGTCAGTTATAAACAAACATATTATGAAAAACTTAACCACTGAAAACTAGGATATGAACAAACATATTTCTATTTATGACATTATCTAAATGTTTCCATATACAACAACTAGATATAGGTATATTTTATTTTTTGTTATAAAACTGGGGGTACAAAGATGATCAAAAAGTACATGCCAGGGCTGGAGAGATGGCTTAGTGGTTAAGCGCTTGCCTATGAAGCCTAAGGACCCCGGTTCGAGGCTCGGTTCCCCAGGTCCCACATTAGCCAGATGCACAAGGGGGTGCACGCATCTGGAGTTCGTTTGCAGAGGCTGGAAGCCCTGGCGCGCCCATTCTCTCTCTCTCCCTCTATCTGTCTTTCTCTCTGTGTCTGTCGCTCTCAAATAAATAAATAAATAAAAAATTTTAAAAAATAAAAAATAAATTAAAAAAAAAAGTACATGCCAGGTGTGATGGTATATGCCTTTAATCCCACTACATGGAAAGCAGAGGTAGGAGGATCACAGTGAGCTTGAGACTAGCCTGGGCTAGAGTGAGACCCTATCTCAAAAAAAAAAAAAAAAAGAAAGAAAGAAAGAAAGAAAGAAAAGAAAAGAAAAAAGCACATTACTGAGAAACTGCCTAGGGAAAACAGATGTAAGTGGAAAGACTGATTGCTCTAGAGTAAGATACATTAAGAGCTCTCACTCCCATCAACCTGTCCAATGGCTTGTTTCTGCCTCTTGTGGTACTAGATTTTTTTTAAGGGGGGGAGGCGCTATTTACCTTTGGGAGTATGCCATTGAAATTATGGTAAAGCAATTGAGACAATGCCTTAAAAGGCCTTCCAAAACTCATATATCCCTTAAATGCATTCAGTGTCCAAGACTGAAACAAGCTCTTTTAGAAGAACTGATTTCTAACTCAAAAAGCACCTAAGAGTTACCTAGCAAAGGACATTCAGCAGCATCCAGAAGCTGGAGAAGCAAGCTATGAAGGTTGCTTCAAGTCAGGATACTCTGATTAAGTTACAGAATTCTAAATACCAGTGTCAAACAAACAATGACAGTATCTGCTATGACTAAACTGAAAAAAATGCTAGACTTCATTATCGATACAGCATAATATGAAAACAAAAACTGTATTATGGGACAGAATTTCTTTAAATGTACTTACCTTCTAAATTGTTGATATGTTTTGTATCTATGGGTCATTATTTCTTCTAGTAATTTAATAAATCGTCTTAAAGTTCTTACTTTATTATCCAGATCAAGATAGGTTTCTCTTGCTTCTTGGTACTGCCTATTTTTATGAGTAAGATATTAAGTAAATACATATTGTATCATTTACAAATAAAAATAAAATTTCAAACATATATATATATATATATAAAGCTCCAGTCCAAACACACACACACACACACACACACACACACACACACATATATATGGCACGAGTCAAAACACATTCCATAATGAATGAGAGCTACAGAAGGAAAGGAATACTATACTAAATGGAAATGGACCAATTTCAAGTCTTAGAAAAAAACATAGAAAATATGTAAGCAAATGACCAAGGATTTTAGAGATTGATCACAATATCAGCAAATATACTTTCTAAAAGTGAAAGGGTCATACCAGAAGAAAGGTTTTTCCTAAGTGACAGATGCCAACAAGAGTTAAGAGAAATTCTGCATGAGAATGAAAATACTTAGTAGCAGAGGCCAGTAAGTTAAAAAGGAGACAAAAAGGGAAGAGAAAGGAAGGGAGGAGGGTACTTAACAGGATGATATTGTATATATGTAAGTACAGTGATTGTGATGGGAAGGTAATATGATGGAGAATGGAATTTCAAAGGGGAAAGTGGGGGGGGGGGGAATTAACATGGGATTTTTTTTATAATCATGGAAAATGCTAATAAAAATTTTTTAAAAAAAGAGTTAAGAGAAATAAGGTCAGCATAATATAAACTGATTTAAGATCACAGAGGCACAAAAGGCATGGCTACTCAGAAGTGTCATTAAAGAAGCCCACAGCCTGGCAAAGATCCTGAGGAAATATGTAAAGCAACCCTAGTCCAGGCTTCTAAAGCTACCTTCCTAGCCTCCTTCAAATAAAAAGTTCAGGAAAATCCAACTAATTAGAAAGTAGGTACCAAGTACAGCATATACATAAACACATTCACAAAAAAGATTAAAATGTACAACAAAACTTTCCTATTGTAAAATGTATTAAAATGACAGATACACAGACAATAAATTTACAATAAAAAAATCATAACCAGACAAAAGGAGGAAGTGAAGCAAGAACATGAGAATCCAAGGAGAAAAGGTGAAGTTGGATACTACACCACAAAGAGAAAAAAGAAGTAAACAAAATGAAAAGATGCACAGGCTAAATGAAAACACACACAAAAACACAGTGAGAAGGGTAAACAAAATGAAAAAAGAGGGCTGGAGAGATGGCTTAGCAGTTAAGCGCTTGCCTGTGAAGCCGAAGGACCCCGGTTCAAGGCTTGATTTCCCAAGACCCACGTTAGCCAGATTCACAAGGGGGCGCACACGTCTGGAGTTCGTTTGCAGTGGCTAGAAGCCCTGGCATGCCCACTCTGCTCTCTGTCTCTCTGCCTCTTTCTCTGTTTGTTGCTCTCAAATAAATAAATAAAAATAAAAATAAAGGGCTGGAGAGATGGCTTAATGGTTAAGCGCTTGCCTGTGAAGTCTAAGGACCCCAGTTCGAGGCTCGATTCTCCGGGACCCTCGTTTGCCAGATGCACAAGGGGGGGGCGCACACATCTGGAGTTCCTTTGCAGTGGCTGGAAGCCCTGGCGCACCCATTCTCACTCTCTCTCTCAATCTGCCTCTTTCTCTCTCTGTCACTCTCAAGTAAATAAATAAAAATGAACAAAAAAAAATTAAAAAAATAAATACATAAAATGAAAAAGAAAAAGCTATTAAAGGTTCGACAAAATCATAGGGGGCATAATACATAAAGAGGGAACACAGAATTGGGTATTTTTGACAAGTTACAGGAACTTTACAGACAAGTTTCATCAAAAACAAAACAAAACAAAACAAAACAAACAAAAACACAGCTGGGCATGGTGGCTCATGCCTTTAATCCCAGCCCTGGGAAAGCAAAAACCTAAATAAACAAATAATAAATAATAAATAAATAAATACTTCCCCTAGATAACCAGCCCTCTATAAGCTATTACTAAAAAAAAAAAAAAAAAAAAAAAATTAAGGCTACAGAGATGGCTTAGTGGTGAAAGCATTTGCCTACAAAGCTTGAGGACCCATGTTTGATCTCTCTCTCTCTCCAGAGTCCATGTAAAGCAGAAGCACAAAGGTGACACAGTACAAGGTTGTACATGCACACTAGGTGGCACAAGCATTTGGAGTTCCATTGCAGGGGCTGACATCCTGGGGTGCCAACTCTCTCTCTCCCCCCCCAAAAAAATTAATGAAACACTTCAGATACACTTCAAAACAGCCTTTTTAAAATTTATTTATTTTTTGTTTTTTTGAGGTAGGGTCTCACTCTAGCTCAAGCTGACCTGGAATTCATTATGTAGTCTCACCTGAGTTTATATAAAATGACTGATGCTCAGTTATTTATTGTGTTCTACCTTTTTCAGTAACAAAATATTATATTAAAACTCAACTGTCAACCAAAAGGAGATGGCTAAGCATTGTGAAATTACTTAAAAAAAAAAACAGGGGGCCAAGTGTGGTGGCACATGCCTTTAAGTCCCAGCATTCAGGAGGCAGAGGTAGGAGGATCGCTGTGAGTTCGAGGCCACCGTGAGATGACATAGTGAGCTACAGTGAGGCCAGATAAGCCTACCTCGAAAAAAAAAAAAAAAATGAGGATACAGTAGATACGGAAGACTAGTCATTAGACCTGTGTCATTAAAGGAAGCAATCTGGGGTTCAGTGGTTAGAGTTCCCAGTACCCATATAAAGCCAGATACACAAGGTGGCACGCACATCTGGAGCTCATACACAGTGACTAGAGGCTATGGTGTACCCACCTGTCCCCCACCCCGCACACACTTCCTCTCCCACCACTGGAGATTCCACGTCAGCCTGGGCTAGAGTGAGATCTTACTTCAAGCCCCCACCATTCCATCACAAATAAGAAAGCATATGTAGGATAGCCTATACTGTGTGATAATTTGTTCATCTTCAAGAATGAGCAAGAACATTGTCCACATTACCTTGCATTTGCATACTGAACACTGAAGTCATATTTAAGAAATAAAAGTGGGAAATATGAAAATAGAGACTAAGTGAAACTTTTCATTCTGCTTTTTGCATTAGATTCACTTAATCAAACCATATTGGATACATCTCACAGTATTACATTATACTGCCAAACATATACTATTACAATTTGTCAATAGAACTTTTTCTTGCACTGCTGAGGATCAAACTTTGGGACTTGGGAATACTAGTCAAGCACATTCTGCTGAGGCATCAGCCAAATAACAAATTAAAAACAGTTTAACATGAAAAGCTTTGAAACAGTAGCTGTAATTTTCCTACTATACTTTAAACCATTCTCCAGAGCTGGACACTATTTTTTAAAACAATGGTAAATTAAAAAATGTCCAAATAAGCAACTTAGTACAAACTTCTTTTTCATATTTTAGATTACATTATAGCACAAAAGAACTGGGCCAACTGAAATTTTAACAAATATTTTGTAAAATCTTTTGCTACTAAATGTGGTTCAGAAGAATTTTAATAACATGCTATGTTTCCTACACATTCAGTTTAGTATGGATTATCTCATTAAAGCATACTTTAAAAGTCCCTAAACTATAATAACTGTACTCATTATGTAAATGAAGAAATTAAGTCTAAGGTAGATTAGGTGATTGTTAAAGTCATATAAAGAGGTGGTAGCAGTCAGTGCTGCACCTTAATCTTAGATACTCTAATGTCATTAGAGCTAGCCTCTTTATCAGTAATATAAAAATTTCAGTGAAACCCAATGGTCTGGTAGATTAGTAATTTTTTTCCTTTGAATTCATTGTTACAGATTTGGAAAATACCTTGTAATTATTTTGTATGCATCAGGGCCTCTAGCCACTGCAAACAAACTCCAGATACATGTGCCACCTTATACGTCTGGCTTATGTGAAACCTCAGGAAGGAAGGACGGAAGGAAGGAAGGAAGGAAGGAAGGACGGACGGACGGACGGACGGACGGACGGACGGAAGGAAGGAAGGAAGGAAGGAAGGAAGGAAGGAGGAAAGAAGGAAGGAAGGAGGAAAGAAGGAAGGAAGGAAGGAAGAAAGAAGGAAAGAAGGAAGGAAGGAAGGAAGGAAGGAAGGAAGGAAGGAAGGAAGGAAGAAGGAAAGAAGGAAGGAAGGAAGGAAGGAAGGAAGGAAGGAAGGAAGGAAGGAAGAAAGAAAGAAAGGAAAGAAGGAAGGAAAGAAGGAAGGAAGAAAGAAAGAAAGGAAAGAAGGAAGGAAAGAAGGAAGGAAGAAAGGAAGGAAAGAAGGGAAGGAAGGAAGGAAGGAAGAAGGAAAGAAGGAAGGAAGGAAGGAAGAAGGAAAGAAGGAAGGAAGGAAGGAAGAAGGAAAGAAGGAAGGAAGGAAGAAAGAAGGAAAGAAGGGAAGGAAGGAAGAAGGAAAGAAGGGAAGGAAGGAAGGAAGGAAGAAAGAAGGAAAGGAAGGAAGGAAGGAAGGAAGGAAGGAAGGAAGGAAGGAAGGAAGGACGAAAGAAGAAGGAAAGAAGAGAAGGGAAGGAAGGAAGGAAGGAAGGAAGGAAGGAAGAAGGAAGGAAAGAAGGAAAGAAAGAAATTAAAGAAAGAAAGAAGGAAAGAAAGGAAGGAAGAAGGAAGAAAGGAAGGAAGAAGGAAGGAAGGAAGAAAGAAAGAAAAGAAAAAAAGAAAAGTAAAAAACAAATGAGCATTTACTTCATTATTTCCTCCCGATCTCCATGACTAGCATGTTCCGCCTGTATCTTCAGCCGTAGTCGATTAATTTCTTTGTCTAGAATTGATGCAGATTTTTTTACTTCTATCCGTTCTGGGCAGATCTGTCTTGCTTGTGACATTTTCTCCTATGAGAACAGATGTTTACTATCTTAAAACATCTTTGAGATCACAATTCATCGTAGTTATTGTGTCCAAATATGCAAAATAAAATTCTGAACTTGAATCTGAGACACATATTTTACCTGCATTTACTATTAGTGTTATTTATCTATGCTCTTCATTGAGGGCACAGAGTTAAGAGTCATTATATTCAATTCAAGGAAAAAGGTCGCATCACAGGGTACGGTGTTAAAAACTCGTTAAGAACTCCAAAACTTCTTAATGAAAAAGTGACCTTCTTATAACAAGTTAGCATCCACAGTGCTAAGGTTGGACACAGAATTCTATGCTTACAATGTACTCTGAATACCAGGATGGTGATCTGATCCAGGTATTTCCCCATAAACTTATGTAGGCTGAACGATAGGTCCTCAACTCGTGGCCATGTGGGAATTTGAGCCTCCTGGGGGCAGTGTATTGTATTGTTGGGGGCAGCTATGGGTGTTACAGCCAGCTTTCCCATGCCAGTGTTTGACACTCTCCTGCTGATGGCCAAGAGGTAATGCCCACCTCTGCTCATGCCATTGTTTTCCCCTGCCATCATGGAGCTTCTCCTTGAGTCTGTAAGCCAAAATAAAACCTTTCCTTTCATAAGCTGTTCTTGGTTGGGAGTTTTCTGTCAGCAATGCGAGAAGCTGACTACAGCAACCAGTGATAGGGTAAACATTAACAGATGCTCCAGTTTGTAAACAGTAAAAAAATGTATTTTCACATTCAATAATTTTATACTCAATGTTCTGTATCATATTCTACACAAATAAACATTAGAGTTCAACTCATTTTTCTTATGATGCATAAAGAAAAGGTGAAATCCAATTTCTTACTATAACAAACACAGATGGCAGAAACTCAAAATCATGCCATCTACACCCTCATGTCTCTGACCAGAAGTGGTTACCCACTATCAAACCAGACACTTAAGGAGGCATGTTAACTAATAGAGCCATTTTTCAACCACTTAAGAGACATAATGTGAGACTGTTTGGCCTAAGTAAGTCCTCTTACACTAGGAAACAGAAATTCAGACCATTCTTTTCTCTATAAACATGACAATAGAGAAAATATGCTGTAATAATTATAACTCAGGTTTTAAAAATCCTTGAAAGCAAAAGAAACAATAAAGCACCTCAAGTTCCTTTTCTTTCATCTCAAGCTCTCGTCTCTTCTTATTTAAGGTGTCCAAGTGTTCTTTTTGTTTATCTTCGTAATGCTGCCTTCCTCGTTTCTGGCTATCCACTTCAGAATCAGCAAGGTTTAATTCATCCTATTTGAATAAAGCCAAAAACATCCACAAAATATTACTTAAAAACAAAGAAACAAAGCCGGGCGTGGTGGCGTATGCCTTTAATCCCAGCACTCGGGAGGCAGAGGTAGGGGATCACCATGAGTTTGAGGCCACCCTGAGACTCTATAGTGAATTCCAGGTCAGCCTGGGCTAGAGTGAGACCCTACCTCAAAAAATCAAAAAAAAAAAAAAAAAAGACAAAAACAAACAAACAAAAGCAAAAGAAGTTTCAGTTCAGCTATATAATTAACTATTCAATCAGGTAGGCAGACTCATGCTACCTAAAGAGGTAAGTGAGGTTCTTGTTCATATGACTGAACACAAGTGAGGAGCTTCCCAAAATAAAAAGAAACACACAGGGCTGGAGAGATGGTTTAGTGGTTAAGGCACTTGCCTGCAACGTCAAAAGACCCAGGTTCAATTCCCCAGGACCCACATAAGCCAGATGACAAGGTGGTACATGCATTTGGAGTTCAGATGCAGTGGCTGGAGGCCCTGGTGCACACATTCTCTCTGCCTCTCTTCTCTCTCTCTCAAATAAATAAATTAAAATATATAAAAAAGAACAATTTTAAATAAGAATTACATATTACAATTCTCTATATAGATATGAAATATCCATATACAGTAATGCCAACTTTATTTTATAAGCCAGGTAGCTTTGAGGTAATCAATATAAGCCTTAAAAACGTAATCCAGGGGCTGAAGAGATGGCTTAGCGGTTAAGGTGCTTGCCTGCAAAGCCAAAAGACCTCAGTTTGATTCCCCAGGACCCACATAAGCCAGATGCACAAGGTGGCACATGCACCTGGAGCTCATTTGCAGTGGCTGAAAGTCCTGGTGGGCCTATTCTCTCTTACCCTCTCTCAAATAAATAAACAGATAAAAACTTAATCCAACTGTTAATATAAGAAGTCCCATTTTATCAGCCCAGAACACATCATCCAAAGACCCACTGACAGTACTAAATATTATATGCACTATGATTTTTCTGTACAGATTATAGTTAATCTATACAGTAAGCATATTAAGAGATTAACAATTACTACCTAAAATAGGTAACATTAGTACACTGTGAAAATAGTGAATATGGTATCTATTAAGAGATTAAAGATTAAAAAAAGAGATTAAAGATAAATATTCCTAGTTTACAATGTGCTTGATCACAGGTAACTGAAACCACAGAAAGTGAAACAGGGTAAGGGAAAACCTAAATGTATATAAATTTTAAAAAATGTGCCAACTACAGTTAACAGAAGGGCAACAAAGAGACTTAAGAGCAGGGATTATGTTCTTTTTGGGGGAGACAGTTTCAAAAGTTTGTACATATGAAAACTAATCAAACTGCACACATATATGGATATTTAGTATACCTCATTTACCTCAACAATGCTTGTTAGCAAGGCTCCTAACATAAACACCAGCAAATTAGATTTTAGAAAGTTTAATCTGGGCTAGAGAAATGGCTTGCTTGCAGGTTCTATTCTCCAGTACCCACATAAGCCATATGCACATGGTGGCACATGCTTCTGGAGTTCAATTGCAGTAGCTAATGTTCTGGTGTTCTCATTCTCTCTTTTTCAAATAAATAAATAAAATAAAAAAAAGAGTATTTAATCCTTTGTTTTTGATCCTAGCACTACTCATATAGATTATGCTTATCTTGCTTTTAAAGAACCACAGTGATAAAACAAAGGAAAAAAAGCCAAAATAAACATGAAAAAGAACATACAGCAAGTATCAAGAAAAGAAAAATAACTTATGAAGTATGTAAAAACTCAAAAAATTTACCTCTATGCAGCAGGAGTTACAGTATTTTTAGATCTAACAATATAGTCAAATGTACTTTATATGTACTGTATCTCATCCATATCACATATGGTAAGTTTTATAATATGCTGCTTTCTTAAGAGTTCTGTAAATAAAGAGTTCATGTAATAAAAACATTTTTACATGAAAATGAACCCAACTATTTGTTTTCAACAGAAAAAGATGGGTATAATTTATATGATAGCAGATATTTCAATTAGAAACTATAAATAGTTTAAGAACAGTATGAGTGACAACTAAATTTCTAATCACTTTTTGACAGGACTTTCAAAATGAACAAGCATATTTTCCTTTCGGAACAAGTTGGCATATTTTGGGACTAAAGCAGTAAATTATCATACATTCATGCTGGTTAATTTTCTTTGAGCAACTTTGAGGTAGTAATCACTCAATTTATAAATTAGGATAAAAGAAAACCTAAGACAGGAGTGCTGGTCCATGACTTTAATCCCAGCACATGGGAGGCTGAGGTAGGAAAATCACCATGAGTACAAGGACACCCTGAGACTGCACAGTGAATTCCAGGTTGGCTTGGGCTTGAGCAAGACCCTACCTCAAAAAAGAAAAAAAGATGGCTGGAAAGATGGTTTAGCAGTAAAGGCATTTGCCTGCAAAGCCAAAGGATCCCAGTTGGATTCTCCAGGACCCATGTAAGCCAGATGCACAAGGTGGCAAATGCATCTGGAGTTCGTATGCAGTGGGTGGAGGCACTGGCACACCCATTCTCTCCCCAACCCCCCGGCCTCTTTCTCTATCTCAAATAAATAAATAAATAATTATATTATTTAAAAAAGAAAAGAAACACTAGATTTTAATGTCCCTTTCTCCACATTTATCATGATTGACTTGGCTTTGTATATTTCATAATGCATTTTTATCCTGGGTACTATCAAGTTTAAAACTAAGAAATCCATGAGAACATTTTACTAATTTCATTTCATTGATGAATTGACCTAGAAATATGAAACACCACTTAACAACAGTTCTCATGGGTAGAATTTACAGGCTTAACCCAAACTTGACATAGCCCTAAACATACTCCATGCTTAAATACTCAAATGTAGGAGATGACAGGAAAAGTCACTACAAAAATTGATGCTCTGTAGGATGATTAAATAATGATTTTTAGTTCTCAGCAACATTAGAAAACTACAGTATGAGCTGTTTTACATAAAACTACATTATAGCTGGGCATGGTGGTGCACGCCTTTAATCCCAGCCCTCGGGAGGCAGAGGTAGGAGGACCACCATGAGTTTGAGGCCACCCTGAAACTCCACAGTGAGTTCCAGGTCAGCCTGGGCTAGAGTGAGACCCTACCTCAAAAAACCAAAAAATAAAATAAAAAATAAAACTACATTACATCAGAGAAGATGGCTCAGTTGGTAAGAGTACTTGTCCAACATGCATGAAAGACCTGGCTGCGATCTCTAGCACTAAATAAGAGTGTGGTGGCACACATCTATAACCCCAGCTAGAGAGAGCAGGATCAGTGTTCCTTGACAACATGGCCAATTTGTGGCTGTGGCCACAAATTGAGACTGTGTCTCAAAAGGAAATAAACAGGGCTGGAGAGATTGCTTAGCAGTTAAGGAGCATGCCTGTAAAGCCTAAGGACCCAGGTTTGATTGTCCAGGTCCCATGTAAGCTAGATGCACATGGTGGTACATGCATCTGGAGTTCATTTGCAGTGGCTAGAGGCCTTGACACACCCATTCTCACTCTGTCTCACCCCGTCTGTTACTGACAAATAAATAAAATATTTATATTTTTTTAAAAGGAAAGAAACAAAAAAAAAACATTATTAAGTTTTGAAAAATCTGTAAAGTGGGCTGGAGATGGCTCAGCATTTAAAGTACTTGCCTGCAAAACCTAATGACCTGGATTTGATTCCCCGGTACCCATGTAAAGCCAGATGCACAAAATGGCACATGCAAATAGAGCTCATTTGCAGTGGCTAGAAGTCCTGGTGCACCCATTCTATCACTCTCTCTGCTTGCAAATAAATAATTAAAAATAAAACAAGAAGGCCAGGCATGGTGGCACACACCTTTAATCCCAGTACTAAGGAGGCAAAGGTAGAAGGATCACCTAGAGTTCAAGGCCACCCTGAGACTACATAGTGAATTCCAGGTCAGCCTGAGCTAGTGTGAGACCCTACCTCGGAAAACCAATAAATTAATAAATAAATAAGTAAATAATAATAACAATAAATACAAAATTTTTTAAATTGCAGGAAAATAGATGGATCTGGAAAGGCTTATACTAAGTGAGGTAACCTAGGCCCAGAAAGCCAAACATTGCCTGTTCTCTTTCATATGTGGATCCTAGCTACAAATGATTGGATTTCTGTTTGAGTAGGAAGAAAACTCAGTAGCAGAAGCCAGTAAGCTAGAAAGGAGATATAAAGGCAATAGGAAGGGAGGGAGGGAAACAGACTTAATAGGATGGTACTGTATATATTAGAAGAACAAATTAATGGGGGTCAAAATGGCTAAGTCAGGTCAGGGGAAGAGATTGAGTAAAGGAAAGGTGGAGGAAGGGCTAAACAAAATCTAACAGGATTAAGTCATATGGAAACCTACTTTTCTGGATAATTGAACACACAGGAACCATAGATTGTTACTAGAAAATTTTCAGTGCCAGGGATGGGATACCTTCCAGTGACTTGGCCATGGAGGTCCCTGATACCCCCAAAACATTACAGGCCATTGCAGAGACCCTTGGTTTCCCACCAGAAATAGATGGTAAGACCCTACTGCTAAAGACTCCACATACTTTGGCTGCAAGGTCACTGAGAAATCCTGCTGGAGCTGAGCCGAAAACCTCCTCCAGTAGATCAGCTGACAGAAAGCTGGAAAAAGCTGTGCTACATGCAGTTCAAAGAGAAATCACCCGTGGAGATACTCAATAGTGGACACTGAAAGCCTTGTATTTGGCCAGCCAGACCAAATGAGCAAATGGGTACAATAGTGGCACATCTCTTATGGGGGAAACTAAGCACCCTCTAATTTGACTGG
The DNA here is from genome assembly GCF_020740685.1 of Jaculus jaculus. NCBI lineage: Eukaryota > Metazoa > Chordata > Mammalia > Rodentia > Dipodidae > Jaculus > Jaculus jaculus. The sequence continues at coordinate 117,229,614 of NC_059106.1, read as the reverse complement.
AGGCCCACTCCATAGTAGGGAATATAGCCCCGATATTGAAAACCAACAAGAGGGATAGTCATGAGCCCTAAGGATGTAGCATCCGCTGCTGCCTGGCTAAACATATATACTATGCCCACCAAACTACCCAATAAGTACTTCTCTTACTGTTCATACCCATATACTAATGTTACTTTCACTTTTGGTTAAAGAAACCTCTTTTCAAATGGCAGTTACCTTGGGATGACTGACAGAAGAGTGCTCAGCACTGAAATATCGCCATCATACCCTCCAAGGGTCAGGGTCCATTATGGAAGAGGTGGTGAAAAGAATGTAGGGGCCAAAAGAAGGGTAGGACTCCTTCAATATGCTACTCCAGACACAAAATGGCATGGATATCCAAGACCTCACAGTACCTGACACTACCTACTCAAGAGCATCACAATAGGAGGAAAAGATCATGACACCAAAGTAAAGAGATTGATTGAGATGGGGAGGGGATATGATAGAGAGTGGAGTTTCAAAGGGGAAACTGGGGGGGGGGGGGGATTACCACGGGGTATTGTTTACAATCTTGGAAGTTGTTAATAAAAAACAGAAACACTGCAAAAATACAATTTTCAAAAGTATAGCCAAGTCACCCTTGATCCACACAAACAACATTCATATCAGAAACTCAAGAGGACTTTGGGCCAAGCAACTATAGCTACTTGATATTTGACAAAGGCCCGAACAATATAGGCTGGTAAAAAGACAGCATCTTCAACAAATGGTGCTGGGCAAACTGGATAACCATATGCAGGAAATTGAAACTTGATCCACACATTTTGCCATGCAGTACACTCAAATCCAAATGGATCAAAGACCTCAACATAAGACCAGAAACTCAAATACTACTGGAAGAAAATTTAGGAAGTACCTTCCATGATATAGGAATGGAAAAAGACTTCCTGAACAAAACCCCAGTAGCACACGATCTTAAACAGTCACTCAACCAATGGGATCACATGAAGCTGAAGAGTTTCTTTACAGACAAGTATACAATAAGCAAAGCCAATAGATTACCCACAGAATGGGAGAAAATATTTGCAGGTTATCCAACTGACATAGAGGCCTAATCTGTAAAATCTACAAAGAACTCAAAAATCTAAACAGTTGGAAGTCAAACACCCCACTCACAAAATGGGGCAAAGAGCTGAACAGGCAGTTCACAGAGGAAGAAATACAAATGGCAAACACACACTTAAGAAAATGCTCATCATCCCTAATCATCAGAGAAATGCAAATTAAAACAACTATGAGATTATCCCAATAAGGATAGCAAAATCAAAAAAAAAAAAACAAATAAAGATAAATGCTGGTGAGGATGTGGAGAAGTAGGAACATTCACCCACTATTGGTGGGAATGTAGGATGGTACAACCATTTTGGAAAGCAATATGGACACTCCTGAAAAGGCTGACTATAGAGGTAACAACAGACCCAGTTATTCCCTTACTGGGCATGTACCCTAAAACCTTCAAACCACAGGCCAGAAAGATTTGCTCAACCATGTTTTTAGCGGCTCAATTTGTAATAGCTAAGAGCTGGAATCAACCCAGATGTCCATCACTAGAAGAATGGATAATTAAGATGTGGTATATCTACACAATAGAATTCTATACAGCAGTAAGAAAACATGACATAATGAAATTTGAGGAAAAAATGGTTGGACCTAGAACAGATCATTCTCAGTGAACTTACCCAATCATAGAAAAAAAATCACCACATAGTCTCACTCATCTACAGCATCTAACCTGAATCTACCTTACATATCCAGCAAGCATCTCATGGACTAGACACTAGGATGGATGGGGAGGGAGGGGAGGGCATCAAAGGGGTGGGAAACACTAATCTAGACCCAAATGGCAATGGTACCATAAAATTCTACTTCCTAAAAGGCAGACCAAATGGCTGAACCCTCATCAGGCCCTTACAGGAAACACCTGAACCACAAGAAACTGGAAAGGGTAGGATCAAGGCTAACCTTAATCTTCTACATCTTCCCTCCCGCCCTCCCTCTCCCGCTCTCTCTCTTCTCTCGAACTCTTGTATATTAGTTATCTTTTTCCTCATTTTCTTAGTGGGCACTGACCTGTAGCTCCCAGTAACAACATGGGGCTATCATCCACAATGAGCTTTTGATCAGAGAGACCTACAAGGTTTCGTAAAAGACAGACAGATTTCTGTCAGAATACTTGATGACCCACCAAAGGTTAGTGGTAAGACCCTACTGCTGAAGACACCATGTGCAGCTGACACGTAAAATGGAATGGCATGGCTGGAAGCCAGGAGACAGTCAGTCCCCAGACAGTCAGCGTGTCTAGTGCCAGAAGGTGCTACATGGGTGACTGGGAGGAAATGACCAATATCTGTCCAAGCAACTCATGGTTTAACATACTTAGCAGCAAATAACCTGTTGTGATGCCCACACAAGTGCAATAGTGGCACACAGCCATGGTGGGGAACCAACTGCTCTTGATTTGGCTAACTGATCCTCTCAGTGGTATGGGACCCATAGCTGTAGCGGGGAAACAAGTCAGAACCATATCCAAACACAAACCCGCTCTCCATTATCAAGGTACCATTAATTGTGAGCTACAAGAGGGCCTATACCTATTAACTTCTCTATAAAAAAAGTAAGGGTTATCTCATTTGTCCTGGTGCTAACTTACTCTCCGTTGGAGAATCTGCTTCTCTTTTTCAGATAGATGTAGCTCCCAAGGAGAGTGCCACTCCATCATACCTCAAAAAGGCCCTCGCTGAAACTAAGAAAAATTGGCGAAACAAGCAAGGGTGTTGTTTTCCTGATGAACTGGATACCAGCACAAGGGGGAAGGAGACCAACAGAGAAAAATCAACTCCTACCAAATCAGAGAGCCAGAGCCTCAGAGGCCCCCAACATCTCATCACTGAGGCAGACCAAAAATGAACCCAACATGCCTCAGGGAAATTTTGCGGAAGAAGGGGTGGAATCAATGTCAGAGCCACATGTTAGGTCCTGATATGCAGAGACATTTATCATACCAATAACTGTGGGCTAACTCCACACCCATATACCTCAACAAGGAGGGGCCAATGGGGTGGGGTAGGTCATAGATGAACCTAATAATGGTACCAAACTGACTGTATTTGCTGAATACAAAACTAATAAAAAAATAGAAAAAAAAACCTCAAGAGGCCCTCCTACTATGGTAGAACATCTATTTTTTTAAAAGTACAGTGTAGTTCTCATTCCCTATCCAATAAATTTAATTTACAACAAACAAAAGCACTAATTTACAAATATAGTCAAACATTTCAAAGTAGGAAAAACAATGGACACATTACCTAAACAGCATATTCCATATTCTAACTACCGCTTCTAACACAAGGTGAATAAAATTCATACTGGCAAGCAGACTGTATCTAGAAGCTGTTAACATATATGGTGGCAGATTCATGGGAATAATTTTGCTACTAAGGCAAACAGCTAAGATCAAAACTTTTCACTGTCTTCAGTCTACTCTCTGTTCATGAACTTATTTATGGACTTCCATATCCCAGAGTTGCTTTATTCTACAGATCTTCAAAAGAACAAAATATAAGGACTTCTGGAAAGATGGTGGAAAGAAAGCTGCCATTCCCCTCAAAAGCCATCCTGATCAGCTGAGTCACATGAATGGCCTTTTATAGAAGGAAGCAAGGCCCAATGAGTATTTTGGAAATAAAACTAAAACATAAAAGATTCAAAAAACAGAGTAACAATGATATATATATATATATGTATATATATATATATATATATATACCTTCAGTGGATCTGCTAGCTCTGAGAGTTGATTGATTTTTAATTTAATTGAATCATACTTCTTTTCGGCTTCTATCTTTAGACTTTTAAGATTCTCCATGTTTTCTTTTTGGTGCTCCATATTTTTCTCAACCATTTTCATTTTGATTTTATTTTCTTCAGCTTCATCTTCCTGGTAACAGTTAAAGAACAGAGAGTTAATTAAAATACTAAAATTGCTCAGCAAAATAAAATGTAAACAATTAATTCTTAGAGGAAAAATAACAGTAATAGTTAAACCAGATCTAACAAACACACAAACACTATTTTAATAGTCTAAATGGCCATTAAAATGTAAGAAAAACAAGTTCAAAAGAACGAATGACATTTATCAGCTAAGTGAAACAATACTGCTTGACATTATAATCTAACATAGTAACTCATTCTGCTCATTTTTTCAAAATAATGTTAGTGTAAATCAATTATGTGCTTTGTGACAATGTATTAATATGAGTAATTAAGACACATTTTAAAGAAAGCAGTTTATCAATAAAGAGAAAAAAAAGTAAAAAGCAAGACTAATAGCAAAACCCAACAATCCTCAATGGATAAGAGCCTCCTTAGCACAGGAACTTGCTGGTTTGTTCTCTGTTTATTCCTTAGGATGTAAGATGCTGCTTGGTACAGATCAGACACCAAATAAACAGTCATAAGTTTTGTCAGACCTGCAACTTCTCTGGTTTACTGTTTATCACACTTCAAAAAAGCCTACATTGAAAGACATAAACAGATGAATGAATTATTAAAATACAAAAAAATAAGTGGACAGAATTAAGATGGAAAAAAGTAATGTAAAAAATATAAATAAGAAAGATAAACTGTGATTGACTAAAAACTGGTTCTGATTTTTCTCTCTATCCATTCTGATAGTGGCTAACTCTGAAAGTCCCTCCTAGTGGGATAAACAAACACTATGCTCAGCAGTCTGATTGAAGGCCAATGCTTAGAAGTAGAGTGTTTTTCTATTTGATGGTAGAGGGAGATTGATAAGATTAGACAGACAGAGCGAGCCAGGATATCTTGCAACTGCAAACAAACTCTAGATGCATATACCACTTTGTGCATCTGGCTTTATGTGGGCACTACAAAATTGAAGCAGGGCCAGCAGATTTTGCAAACAAATACCTTTAACCATGAGCCACCTCCCAGTCCACAAGTTTTGGTAAAGTTTATTTTATATGATAGAAGACAAAATAAATAATGCATTCAAATTACATACAATAAAAAAAGAATATTGGAGAATTCCAAAGGCTGTACAACAGGTAATATTTAATGTATTTATGAATGGAGACAGCCATCATAAAGAATAGCTGCAATTTTAAAAAGTCTTTTTAAAAAATAAGACTCGGCTGCAGGAGGTGGCGGACCGTGTGAACCATATAGACATTTACGCAGATGGGGGCAAAGAGTTCAGCGAGCCCAAATGTATTACCATTGAGGCTATGAGTACAGGCTATGGCCTTGGAACAGAGTGAAGCTAACTAGTCCACATGGAGAAAACCCCAGGACCACGGTCTCAATTAGCATCATTTCAACCAATTCGAAGCAGTCCACCTACCAGAAAAATGGCTGATCCTAAATACTGGTAGAATCATATGAATATGAAAAATTGGTAGGTAGGCATTCATGGACATACAAAAATAACAATATATTGTGATTAGTCTGCTGAGGATGGAAAGCACAACTCCCTTTCAATAATAATAATAATGCTACTTGATATACAGAACCAGATTGCAAGAGAATTTAAAGAGCCCACTCACCCTGTGGGAAGCTTTTAATTTTCTTAAGTGTATGGAGCCATTGCTGCAACCACATCACCAGAAGCTTCAGCTACACTGAAACTTCCTAACAAAACTCACCCTCCTTTTTTCTAATTTTTACTGTTACTGCACTTCTTGTTTTAAAAAAAAAACTTATTTTGTAGAGATTTAAAAAAAAATGAGACTCGGGCTGAAGAGATGTCTTAGTGGTTAAAATGTTTGCCTGTGAATGCATGTTCAAATCTCCAGGTCTCACATAGCCAGATGCACAGTGATGCAAAAGCACAATGACACACATGTGCCACACAGAGATGTCTGGAGTTCATTCACAGTGGCTGGAACATCCTGTCATGCCCATTTCTCTTTCTTAAAATTAAATAATAATTTTAAAAAATGAGACTTGATGGCAATTAAGCTAAATGAGTTTAGTTCCTATCATTTATATTCAAAAGAAGTTTACCAAAGTTGCAATGTCTACAGACTGGTGTTCTTCTATATTCTCAAGTTCTCGAATTTCAGAGCTACTTTTTCTTATTTTCATCTGAAAGGAAAATATTTAGAATTTAGTAACATAAAAATAAACAAAAAATAGAAACCTTGGAATGAATTTACTAATCCACTTAGATCTATTAAGCTTTATAACATAGATTCAAAAGTTTAAAAAGGGAGTATACTAGCACTGAATCAACCAAAAAGGGGTATATGCATATGTGTCTGTGTGTCTTGTTTTCAACCAGTGTCCTTCTTTCTAATACATTCCATACAAACAAAAAGAAGTCCATTTTAGTGTTTTTAAAATGATGACACTATTGAATTAGCAGAGATTATACTGTAACACAGAGTTTCTCAAAGTAAGAACCAACTAACACCTAGAAGGTAACTCAAAACCCTAGTAGCTCCACTATTTAAAACTACTTCCAGACTTCCAGTCAAGATGGCGACCACCTAACAGCACTATAGACAAGGAAAACAGAGGCAAATATTCAAGGGAAATTAGAAATTTTTTGCAAGAGGGAGGGCACAGATTAGGGTAAAAGAGGAAACCACACACCCCCGTGACCCACACCCCACCACCCCGCCCGCCTCGACCCAATGCAAGAGGCGCCGGCGGCCCTGCGCGCACAAAGCCCCACGTGCCCCAGTGACCCCGCGGGCCCCACAACCCCCGCGCCCTACGCCCGTGCACCCCCCCACCCATCACGCCCCGCGCGCCACTCCCCCACCCGTGCGCCCCACGCTCCTGATCCACACGCAGCAGGCGTGCCCGAGCACCCTGAGACGTCCCGCGCCCAGGGCGCCCAGGCGTGCCCCACACCCCCCCGCCACTCGCATGCCCCGAGACCGCCGCGCCCCCCAGCAGCCCATCACGACCCGCGCACCCCTTCCCCCGCATGCCCCACGCTCCCTATCCACAGGCAGCAGGTGCGCCCAGAGCGCCCCGTGGCTTCCTGCGCCCCCACGCGACCCGGGACCCCTGTGCCCCACCCCCAAGCGTTTCGAACCCCCCCCCCGCCGCGGCGCCCCACCCCCCAGGGCGCCCCACACTCCCTATCCACTCACTGCAGGCGCGATGCGCGGCATCCCGCGCCCCAGGCACCCAGGCGTGCCCCTGTCAGGCTATAGATAGGCGGCTTTGCCAAGAGTTAGCAAAAACCCAGGCTGCTTGCAACTGCCCCAGGCTGCTTTGGATTTGCATTAAGCTAGAGGCCAGGCTGCTCCACCCACCTACCTGCCCATACACTGACATGGGTAGACCACAGCGCAAAAGAAATAACACGAAAAATAAAATGGAAGAAAACCCAGACAGATCACCCAGTCCAACAAGGATCACAACTAACCAAAACGTAGAAGAGTGTTTAGGATCAGAACATCAAGTGGAAACAATGAACAATACAACCCTGACCAAACTACTGCTAGAACTGACAGGAAAGCTGCAAATGATAGATAATCCTATGGATGCTCCCATCACTAAGCTAGAACAATATGATAAGACACTGGAAGGAATTCAAAGAGAGCTAAGAGAGTTGAGGGAGAGTGAAAAAAAAAGAGGACCTTAAAAATCAGCTGGCCATACTAAATGAAAATATAAAAAATGCAAGGATGATTTCCAAGAATCATCAAGAAAATCAGAAAATGAGACAAAAAGGGAGCTGGACAAAGCGATGGAAGTGATACATAGGAAAGTAGTAGAAAATGCAAACTTAATTGAACAAGTCCAAAACTCGCTAGAGGCTCTCAAGAATAAAGTCAGCGAAGTGGAAGATAGAAATTCTGATCTGGAAGACAGGATGGAAGAAACAGTTCGAGAATCCCAAAATTTCAGTAAGTTCAAAAGTTCCTGTGAACAGAACATGAGAGAATTGTGGGATACACTTAAACGTCCTAATATCAGAATCACTGGAATACCAGAAGGAGAAGAATTTCAGACCAAAGGCATGGAGAAACTATTTAACACAATAATTGAAGAAAACTTCCCCTGTCTCTTAAAAGAAAGGCCCATCAAGATTCAAGAAGCAAACAGAACTCCTAACCGACTAGACCAAAGGAGAAACTCCCCAAGACATATTGTCATTAAGACTCTAAACATTGACACCAAGGAAAAAGTCCTAAAAGCAGCTAGGGAAAAACAGCACACCACTTTCAAAGGAAACCCCATCAGAATTACTTCAGACTTCTCAATGGAAACCCTGAAAGCTAGAAGGGCCAGGAATGAAACTCTCCAAACTCTAAGAAACTATGGCTTCCAACCCAAACTACTATACCCTGCAAAAGTCTCCCTTATAATAGATGGTGAAAGGAAAACTTTCCATGACAAAACTCAGCTTTACAATTATATGAACACAAAACCAAACCTACAGAAAGTACTCCAGGAAATTCTCCACAGAGAAGAAACAAATAACCAAACACAAATGCCTACAAGAAGCAGATCACAGCAACAAAACCCAGAGTAGATAGAAAAAAAAAATTAAATTCCATAGAAATGCCAACACACCTCTACCACCACAACATGACAGGGATCAAATCAAATATCACAATCATCACCCTAAACATTAATGGCCTTAATTCACCCATTAAGAGACACAAGCTAACAGGGTAGATCAAAAAATTAGACCCCTCAATCTGCTGCCTTCAAGAAACCCACCTTACCACTAAAGACAGAAACCTCCTCAGGGTGAAAGGGTGGAAAACAATATTCCAGGCAAATGGGAATAAGAAACAAGCAGGTGTAGCTATATTAATATCAGATAAAGTTGACTTCAAACCAAAAACAATCAAAAAAGACAAAGAAGGCTACTACCTACTTATAAAGGGAAAAATCCATCAAGAGAATATTACAACCATAATGTATGCACCAAACACAGGGGCACCACAGTTCATAAAACAAAACCTACTTGACAATAAAACAGAAATAACCACCAACACCATCATAGCTGAGGACTTCCATACACCATTGTCAGTAATAGACAGATCATACAAACAGAAGCTCAACAGGGAAGTAAGAGAGCTCAACAAAACCATAGAGCGCTTAGACCTAACAGTCATCTACAGAACTTTCCATCCCAAATCCACAGACTACACATTCTTCTCAGCAGCCCATGGAACATTCTACAAAATACACCATATATTGGGTCACAAAGACTGCCTCCACATATTTAGGAAAATTGACATAATTCCCTGAATGATATCAGATCATAATGCTATATTCCTAGAAATCAACAACAAAAAAACAAACAAGAACCCCAACGGCAACTGGAAACTGAATAGCACACTCTTAAACAATAAATGGATAGTGGATGAAATAAAAAATGAAATTGCAAAATTCCTGGAATTGAATGACAATGAGAACACATCATACCAAAACTTATGGGACACAATGAAGGCAGTCCTCAGGGAAAATTCATAGCACTCAATGCCTTCATAAAAAAGACAGAAAGTTCCCAAATCAATAACCTAACCATCCACCTAAAGGCATTGGAAAAACAAGAAAAATCTAACCCAAAGAGCTCCAGAAGGAAAGAAATAATTAAAATCAGAGCAGAAATTAATGAATTGGAAACCAAGGAAACAATTAAGGCAATTGACAAAACAAAGAGCTGGTTCTTTGAAAAAATAAACAAGATTGACAAACCTCTGGCCAATTTGATCAAGCAAAAAAAGGAGAGACTCCAAATTAACAAAATTCAAAATGAAAAAGGAGAGATCACAACAGACATCAGTGAAATTGGCAGAATCATCAGGACTTATTTCAAAAACTTCTACTCCACGAAACTGGAAAATGTGGAGGAGAAGGATAAATTCCTGGATGCATATCATCTACCAAAGCTAAACTCAGAGCACATCAATCACCTCAATGAACCCATCACACTCATGGAGATTGAAAAAGTAATAAAAAACCTCCCAAAAAAGAAGAGTCCACGACCAGATGGATTCCCAGCCGAATTTTATCAAACCTTCATGGAAGAACTCAAACCAATCTTTGTAAAACTGTGCCACACAATTGAAGAACAGGGAAAGCTACCCAACTCCTTCTATGAAGCTAGTATCACCCTAATCCCAAAACCAGGCAGAGATGCCACAAGAAAAGAAAACTATCGGCCTATTTCCCTAATGAACACAGACGCAAAGATCCTCAACAAAATACTCGCAAACCGAATCCAACAACACATCAAAAGCATTATCCACCTTGACCAAGTGGGATTTATCTCAGGAACACAAGGGTGGTTCAACATACGAAAATCTGTCAATGTAATACACCATATAAACAAGCTTAAACATAAAAATCACATGATCATTTCAATAGATACAGAAAAGGCCTTTAACAAGATACAACATCACTTCATGATCAAAACATTGGAGAGAATCGGCATGACAGGTTCACATCTTACCATAATAAAGGCAATATACAAAGCTCCAAAGGCCCAAATAATACTTAATGGAGAGAGACTGGAAGAATTCCCATTGAGATCAGGAACAAGACAGGGATGTCCTCTCTCACCTCTGCTTTTCAATATAGTTCTGGAAGTCCTAGCCCAAGCAATAAGACAGGAGAAGGAAATAAAAGGGATACAATTTGGAAAGGAAAAAGTTAAGTTAGCTCTATTCGCTGATGACATGATTGTATATGTAAGAGACCCGAGAGACTCCATCCCAAAACTCCTGAAGGTGATTAACTGCTATAGAAAAGCAGCAGGATACAAAATCAATGCACAAAAATCGGTAGCATTTCTGTATGCAAATGACAAAGACACAGAAAAAGAAATAAAGAACATAGGCCCATTTTCAACAGCAACAAAAAAAATAAAATACCTTGGAATAACGTTAACCAAGGAAGTAAAAGATCTATACAACGAAAATATAAAAACTCTCAAAAAAGAAATTGAGGAGGACTTGAAAAGATGGAAAGACCTCCCATGCTCCTGGATAGGCCGAATTAACATTGTGAAGATGACAATCCTACCAAAGGCAATATATAGATTTAACACAATTCCAATTAAAATCCCTACAGTGTTCTTCACAGAGATAGAAAAAATGATCTCAAATTTCATATGGAAAGGTAGAACGCCTCGCATATCCAAACATATCCTCAGCAAAAGAAATACCTCTGGTGGCATCACCATACCCGATATAAAGCTATATTACAAAGCCATAGTAATAAAAACAGCATGGTACTGGCATAAAAACAGGAGTATAGACCAATGGAATAGACTTGACTTTGGGTCAAGCAACTATAGCTACTTGATATTCGACAACGGCCCAAACAATATAGACTGGAAAAAAGATAGCATCTTCAACAAATGGTGCTAGACAAACTGGATAACCACATGCAGGAAACTAAAACTTGATCCACACATTTCACCATGCAGTACACTCAAATCCAAACGGATCAAAGACCTCAACATAAGACCAGAAACTCGAAAACTACTGGAAGAAATTTAGGAAGTACTTTCCATGATATAGGAATGGAAAAAAGACTTCCTGAATAAAACCCCAGTGGCTCAAATTCTTAAACAGTCACTCAACCATTGGGATCATATGAACTTGAAGAGTTTCTTTACAGACAAGCATATAATAAGCAAAGCCAATAGAATACCCACAGAATGGGAGAAAATATTTGCAGGTTATCCAACTGATAGAGGCCTTATCTCTAGAATTTACAAAGAACTCAAAAGTCTAAACAATAAGAAGACAAATACCCCACTCACAAAATGGGGCACAGAGTTAAACAGGCAATTCACAGAGGAAGAGATACAAATGGCAAACACACACTTAAGAAAATGTTCATCATCCCTAATCATCAGAGAAATGCAAATTAAAACAACTATGAGATTCCACCTTACCCCAATAAGGATAGCCAACATCAAAAGGTCAAATGAAAACAAATGCTGGCGAGGATGTGGAGAAGCAGGGACACTCATTCACTGTTGGTGGGAATGCAGGATGGTACAACCACTTTGGAAAGCAATATGGAGACTCCTGAAAAAGCTGGCTATAGAAATACCAACAGACCCAGTTATACCATTACTGGGCATCTACCCTAAAACCTTCAAACCAAAAGCCAGAGAGATTTGCTCAACCGTGTTTGTAGCGGCTCAATTCGTAATAGCTAAAAGCTGGAACCAACCCAGATGTCCATCATTAGAAAAATGGATAACAAAGATGTGGAATATCTACCCAATGGAATTCTATACAGCAGTAAGAAAAAACGACAAAGAAATTTGAGGAAAAGTGGTTGAACCTGGAACAGGTCATTCTCAGCGAACTTACCCAATCACAGAAAAAAAATCGACACATAATCTCACTCATCTGCAACACCTAACCTGAATCTGCCCAAGATGCCTTACATACCCAGCAAGCACCTCATGGACTAGACAATAAGATGGATGGGAGAGCGGGGAGGGAATCAAAGGGTGGAAAACAGTAATCCTGACCCAATCGGCAATGGTACCATAAAATTCTACTTCCTAAAAGACAGACCAAATGGCTGAACCTTCACTAGACCCTTACAGGAAACACCTGAACTACAAGACACTGGAGAAGGTAGGATCAAAACTGACCTAAATCTTCTACATCTTCCCTCCCATCCTCTCCCCTCTATCTCTATCCTCTCTAACTCTTGTATATTAGTTATCTTTTTCCTCAATTTCTTAGTGGACACTGACCTGTAACCCCCACTTCCAGCTTGGGCATACCATCCACAATGAGCTTTTGATCAGAGAAACCTACAAGGTTTCTCAAAACAATGACAGACTTCTGTCAGAGTACTTAATGACCCACCAAAGGCCAGTGGTAAGACCCTATTGCTGAAGACTCCATACACAGCTGACGTGTAAAATGGAATGACATGGCCGGAAGGCAGGAGAGAGTCAGTCCCCAGACAGTCAGCGTGTCTAGTGCCAGAAGGCGCTACATAGGCGACTGGGGGAAATGACCAAGATCTGTCTAAGCAACACATTGTTTAACCTAATTAGCAACAAATAACCTGATGTGATGCCCACAGAAGTGCAATAGTGGTACACAGCCATGGTGAGGAACCAATTGCTTTTGATTTGGCTAACTGATCCACTCAGTGGTACTAGACCCATAGCTGGAGCTGGGAAACAAGTCAGACCCATACCCAAACACAAGCCCACTCTTCAATATCAAGCTACCATCAATCACGGGGTATAAGAAGGCCTAAATCTACCATACTGTCTATCAAAAAAGTAAGTCTTATCTCAATTTTCCGGGTGCTAACTTACTCTCCGTTGGAGAATCTGCTTCTCTTTTCCAGATAGATGCAGATCCTAATAGAGCTGCCCCAACATACCTCAAAAGGGGCCCAACTGAAACTAAGGACAACTGGCGAAATAAGCAAGGGTGATGTTTTCCTGTGAACTGGATACCAGCACAAAGGGGAAGAAGATCAACGCAGAGAAAAATCAACTCCTACCAAAGCAGAGAGCCAGAGCCTCAGAGGCCCCCAACACCTCAGCACTGAAGCAGACCAAAAATGAACCCAACATGGCTCAGGGAAATTTTGCGGAAGAGGGGGCGGAAAGAATGTCAGAGTCACATGCTGGGTCATGATTTGCAGAGACATTTATCATACCAATAACTGGGGGCTAACTCCACAATGCACGACCCATTTTCATTAACAAGGAGGGTCTAATGGGAAGTGGTAGATCACAGATGAGCCTAAATAATGGTACCAAACTGCCTGTATTTACTGAAAAGAAAACTAATAAATTAAATTAAAAAAGAAAAAAAGTACTTCCATAAAAATAAGAAAATTTGCTGGGCATGGTGGTGTACGGCTTTAATCCCCGCACCTGGGAGGCAGAGGTAAGAGGATCACTGTTGAGTTCAAGGCCACCCTGAGATTACAGAGTGAATTCCAGGTCAGCCTGAGCTACAGTGAAACCCTAACTTGAAAAACAAAAACAAACAAAAAAGTAAATATTTCTAGATATAATCTGTGTAAGCAAAAACTCTACCTAAGGGTATAAAGGGGACTGAGGCCAAAATACTTGAGAACTACTGGCAAAAGTAATGACTGAAGGGTTAAATCTGTGGAAACAAAATGTTTATTTTTTACCTTTAATTCTTTATAATGTAGTTGGCATCTTTTAAGGAAGTCTTCATTATGTTTAATATCCTTTTCAAGGGCAGACAAATGTTGCTCAAGATTTGCTATCTGGCTCTTCTTATTTTCAATCTCATTCTCCAAATCACTTGATGGAGAAGATAAAAGAATACTTCAAAAGCATTTCTCAATATGACAAATATCTCAGACTTTTACAAAGATAAGCCTATATATAATAAAAAATTTTAATCATCCAGTTAATTAGCCAGTTCTATAATCCTGTCAGGTTGTTACTAATACGTTAACAAGTTACTAATGAAATTACAGAAATGTCAAAACCTTCTAAAATGAAATAAAAGTTTCAGCTTTTCCCACATTTTAACATCTCTGAAATCTGAAACTATTTTCCAGTTCATGTTTCAGAAATAGCAGCATGTTCCCCCTTTTATTGATATGTAGAATAATAGCATATAAAATATGTACATTAGTGTATAATGGAACTGTACTGCCTTGCTAGAATTTTTAGATAAAGCTCCGTTTCTGACAAAAAAAAAAAAAAATGGGGATGAATGCAAGCATTTAATCTGGTACCTCTGTATTGTACTATTTACTTGAAAACACACACACACACACACACACACACACCCCTTATGAAAAAACAGTATCTTGCTAAAAAGAAAATTACCAAGTAAACAAATTTGGATATTCAAAACCTAAGCAAAAATAAAAATAATGATCAAGGGGTTATGTAATTTTCTGAGATTTCAAAATAAATTCAGCCACCAATGTAACTCATACACCAAACTATTAAACCTTGCAACTTTCCTTTTTGCTATAAAGGACTAGTTTTTACTCATTTCTGTACAGTATTCCACCTTACTTTTGGTTTTTATGTGGAGTAGAGTATTTGTTACCTAATAGGCATATTAAGCCTAAACTACACATGTGGGATAAACAAGTTTCTCAAGAATGTTTACTTACACCTCATACTTTACTGTCTGTCTACTGCACTGACAACCACCTGACCTGGTGGTTCATTTATGGTGAGTCTACACCTCTCTCTTCCTAGCACATCAGTAGTACTAAATGTTTGTGAAAGAACAAAATGAAGTAATACAATTTAAAGTGTAGGACTGGTGAGAAGGCTTAGCAGTTAAGGCACTTGCCTGCTAAGCCTAAGGACCCAGCGTTCGATTCCCTAGCATCCATGTAAGCCAGATGACACAAGGTGGTGCATGCACCTGGAGTTTGTGTGCAGTGGCTAGAGGACCTAGTGGGCCCATTCTCTCTCTCTCTGCTTCTTTCTCATATTTATTAAAATTTACGTAGTTCACATAAAATTATGTAGCTCACCCACTTGTTTCCTTGAGATGGCCCCCTTCATGGAACCAGCTATTTATATGGGTGCTAGGAGAGAGAATTCCTATAGCAGGTAAATCAGGCCCTCTTAGATCCTCATGTATGTGCAGGAAGCACTCTTATTAGCTAAGCCATCTCCTCAGCCCCGAACCTGTACAATTTTATTTACAAATAAAAAATTCAATTTAGACATAAGTATTCTCTTACTTTCATACACATATAAGTCATTCAGAATATTTTTTACTTTGGTTTGGCTCAACTTTCTTATATAATTGTTTTAAATACTAAGGATTGAATCTAGGGCCTTTATACATATTAGGATCTACCAAGGCCTTTTTACTTGATTTCAGATAAAATGGCACATGAGTTTGCTGAGCTTCTCTTGAACTTGTTATCCTTCGGTCTGTTCCCCAAGTAGGATGACAGGCCTATGGCACAAGACTTGACCACAATTTCTTTTTTTTGTAAGTCCTAACTAAATATCTTCCATGTCACTAATTAGGTCTAACCCATTAATTCACCAACTGAATTAGTTCTATTGAAGCAACATGATTTCTATACCAAAACTACTTTGTACATGCTCTTGAATCTCTGAAGTACAATCTTTTGTTTACCTTCTCAGTGTATCTTTCTCTACCAGATCTATTTTCCTAGGTATACATTCTAATTGTGTTAGCTTATCTTCCTTCTCTCTCACTCAAACAGTATAATTCAATGTATCAGACAGCAACATGACAAGGAGCTTCAACCAGATAATAGACCTTTGCTAAGAAAAATCACTGTGACTCAGCAGTGGACAAAGTGGCAGCTCATTACTTTCTTCTTTTTCTTGATATGGAATGCTTCACAAATTTGTGTTCCATCTTTGATTAGGGGCCATGCTAATGTTCTCTGTATAGGCGTACTCAAGCAAGCTTTTGTCTTACAATACATGTACTCCTGGACCCAAGGACTGAGTAAGATTATAGTTCTGTAGGTAAGTAACCAAAAGGTAACACTGTTTTCTAAAAAAAAAAAAAAAGGTGGGGGGAGGAGAGGCTGGAGAGAGGCATCAGTAGTTAAAATGGTTACTAACAAGGTTTTACGACCTGGGCTTGATTCCCCAGTATCCTCATAATCCAGATGCACAAATGACACAAGCATGGAGAGTTTGCTTGCAGTGGCTAGAGGCCCTGGCATACCCAATCTCATTCTCTCTATATTAAAACAGTTTCAAAAAACATGGAAACAGTGAGAATACAGCAAGGCTAAATTTAAATTTGACTCCAACCTTATTTCAGAATCCACATCTCTGCTGAGGAATTTAGGCCTTGTGATTTCAGATGAATAATAACGTCCTGCAAAAACTTGATCACCATCAGCTGTAAAAGCTTCTCGACAATTTTTGGGTGGTTTTTGGGACTGCATTACTGCACGAGCTACAGAATTACTCTAGAATAGAACAGAAAAGACCTTCTTATAAAAACACAATGCAGGCTGGAGAGCTGGGTTAGTGGTTAAGGTACTTACTGGCAAAGCTTAAGAACCCAGGTTTGATTCCCCAGTACCCATATAAGCCAGACGTACAAAGTACTTAGAAGCCTTGGCTCTCTCTCTCTCAAATAAATATATATTAAAAAATACAAAGGCATTTGTGATGGATCTGATTTTATAACCTGACCCGTCTTTATGATTTTAAAATTGAAGTACTGATATTAAAACATTCAAATGAAATAATTCCCAAATCAGCAATGCCCACTTATTAAATTATTGTACAAAGAGCCCACAGTTAACATGGTTCCTGAGGCAGAAAGCATACAGACCAATCAGCTCTTCATTATTCTAAAGATTTTAAGAGGTATTTAAAAAAAAACTGAAATGTCCCAGTAATTTTATGATAAAGATTAACATCTATAAAAATCTTTAAGAATTTAGCTTTGAAAATTTAAGACTGATACAATATATAGTAAGCTGTGGTCTTACTTTGATTAGCAGCACTGTCTCTATGCTCCTCATGTCAATTAGGCTATTTGCAACAACAGCATTATCTATTTCTAAAGCTGTCAAAACTGTTGGAAACTCTGGGTGATAAGCAGCTCTAGGAGACAAAAAAAAAAAAAAAAACAGTCAACTTACCCAACAATTTCATATTTATCAAAATCACATACATATTATCAATGGGTAAGTAGATTACAAATGAGACAATACAACATATCCAGTAGTACTTGGAAAACTTACAATAGCTTAAGGAGGACAGAAGTGAAAGGAATAGGAAAGCTTAGGACTTGGGAGAGAATTTTTAGAATGGTTCACACCTCACAGGAAGTATGCGAGATAGGGCAGAAACAGTACATCCTTAGGTAGAAACTGTATGAGCTCTGTTGAGATGTAACAAAAGCACCACTGCACACATGGTAATGGAGAGTAACAGCAAGAGATGAATTCTGTAGCTTCTATTTCTGTACTTCTGAGAAAAGGAGCCAAGACCACCTTTTTTATTTTTGGTATTCTTGAGGTAGGAGGGTCTCCCTCTAGCCTAGGTTGACCTGGAGGTTCACTATGCAGTCTCAGGCTGGCCTCGAACTCACGGCAATACTATTACCTCTGCCTCCTGAGTCCTGGGATTAAAGACAGGCCCCACTATGCTTAGCTAGACCATCTTTATAGAATCTAGATTTCCCAAACATACCCCTAGAAGACAGGCACATTCCTAGGTATTTTTATTTAGGTGACCCAATGTAAGCATAAATGAATAAAATGTATCGTATATATCTAATGCATTCTAAATGTTTTTACTGTTCTTTTTTACATTAAGGTATATAATTTAGAATTTGAATCATAATTTATGCTGACAAATTTCTTAATACACACCCAAAACTCACCATTCTAGAAAGTCTTGGAATCTAACTTCTTCCAATATTATAATGATTTTGTGCTTCAGAAACCTAGACTTAAAGCCAAAATATGGACACTCTCATCACCGGGACCTGTTTCAGATTATGCCTATTACACCTACCAACTTCACAAAGCTTATGTATATTTTTTCCCAGACCTCACTCTCCTTAAGACTACTTTCTCGATAGTTTGCTCAATTGCTTACTTCCTCCATTTTTTACCTACTCACTTAGAAAAGAATGAATACTGAAATTTTATTTTAATAGGAAATTCTCCAATAACACTTTCAAACATTAGAAGCTTTTATACCATAAATGGGGCATGAGTTACCTTCCTCACTGAGTCTTAGTAACCTAAACCCTTAAAATGAATGATTCCCTAACCAAACCAACTCCAGAGGCCCTCATTCACAACATAAGAACTCATTTTCATGAACATGGGCACTGTACTGCACAAACTTGGCTCATTTTCACACCACTTCACAGTACACTGTGAGCACAGCTGCTCTGTGATGCTAAATGTTTGGAAACTCATATGCTTGGAAACTCAACATGCCAGCAGGGAAGTCCTAGGCATTCCCTTTCACAGGTGTCTCAATGGCATGTGAGAGCAGTCTACACATATATCCAGGACTATTCTTTCTGGTCCCAAAATAACAGCACAGGTTTACTCCCTAATGGAAATCTGATAGGAACAGCTTTCAAGTTTTCCACAGAAATTCTACATGGCCATCTGTCTAGGGAGACAAGGTTCATCAAGTCCAGGTCCATGAACCTGTCATATCATTTTTACCATAAGCAATGCTGCTATCTGGCAGCACCTTTATCAAGGCTTACAAGTGGGAATAGAACTGAAAATAAACATAAATCAAATTCTCATTGAGAAAAAAAAATCATTAATACTCAATTACCTAAGTCTGTTGTAAAAGTTCAAATTTATAACTTCTAAAGAGATTTTACTGTTGAAAGACCACACTTTTTCCCTATACTAAATAAATCTACTAGATACTATAGACAGACATCCTTGATTCTTCTGTCTCTTAAATTCAATTAATGGCTTACCTATTCTGTCCTAAGTATCTTCCATAATGTATATTTCCTATAAAAATTTTAAATATTACTTCTTGTGGAACTGTTTACAATGTTATGCCATCCTGTATCTTTCACACTGAATTTGATTTCCCTTGAACACAATTAATGTCTTAGGTTCCTTGACAATTCATTAGTTAAAATACGATTTATCACCTTTACTCTGAGTTTCTTCCAGACACACCTAATACATGACTTAATGACTCCCTTATTTAAACTAAATCTGCATCTTGATTAATTTTTTCAATGTCAACAAACAGCATCATCAAATTGCAATTTTTACTGTAAGCCAAAAATGAAGACCATATAGCACTAGAATTGTTAAAAATCAGAGATGAGAAAGAAAGTTCAAAGTATGACGTGAGAATAGGTACATTTATTTCAGTTTATCTTATGTTGAAAATTCTGAGATGGGAGTCATGCTATGCTGCTTAGGCTGGGCTCTAACTCCTATACTTCAGATATCCTACCTCAGCTTTCTGAACAGATGAGATTACAGGTGCATATCACTACATCTGGCTCACAAATATCTTTTATTTGTTTTTTGGTTTTGGATTTTTCTTCCAAGGTAGGGTCTTACTCTAGCCCAAGTTGACCTGGAACTCACTCTGTAGCCCAGGGTGGCCTTGGATTCACAGTAATACTCCTACCTCAGCCTCCCAAGTGCTGCAATTAAAGGTATGCACCAACACACCAGGCCAACATATCTGTTTTTAAAGTGAACAGTTTGGTTTGGAATAGTAAGAAACTTTGGGTTTTGTACCTTTGAGAAAATTTGTTACGGTCATCAAAGAGAACAAATGTCTTCACATATGCTGTGCAACACCTTTCCAATCTTGTGTAAGATAAACATAATGGGAAATAATACTCAATTTGATTACCTGTGTCTTACATCATACATCTCATTCCGAAATTCAGAAACTATTATCTGTGGCCGAGAGCTCCCTGGTGGATAAAATCTTTTCATCAGTGCCTGAAGTACTCTCTCATCAGCATGATTATGGCAACAATAAGCTTGCAGAAGTCCTTTTAAGCAAGATTCAATAGCCAAAGCAAGCTCCGGGTCCCGCAGATGAATACATGCTCCTAAAAATGATAACAAAAACTACTGAAGAGCTCACATGCACTCATTTTTGAATGTTAATACAATTCAAAAAATAATTGATAAGTTCCTTTATATTTCTATATAAAGTAGCTTAACTGACAGCACAGATCTTATTTTAACTAAATAAGTAACCCTCACATAACCACTGAATATACTAAGGAGAAAATACCAAATCTGTAAGAAAAAACTGACTTAGTGTAGTGAACATCAACAGTGCCTTTTCAAAATTTTCATTGATCTAGTTTCTCAGTGGATTTTAAAATCAAGTCAGACATTTAGAATTTCTACAAAACTGATTAATATGGATCTTTAAGGAAAAGGCTTCATTTATCAAAATGAATCCTGGTAGATATATATAGGCTCACATCATTTGCATGAACAAAAATTACTATCTTACTTTACTAATACAAAATGTTTACTTTCACAAAAAGACTGCCATCTAATAACACAGAACTACAAATGACTGCTCTCTAGGAGAATCTGACTAAAATATGTACGTACATACATAGAGAGATAACTGATGATAGACACAAACATACATACATCCCTATGTAAAAATGGAAATAAATTACCACAGACTTTATAATTATCAGGCTCTTTATAACTGCTTATTCTTCCTTTTCTACAGTCTCTGTTCTTGTTTTGGTTTTAAACATACAAAAAGGAAAGTATAAAGTTTAGTGATTTTTCTCATTATAAAAATATGAGTCAAGGGTGAAGGCCCATGCCTGTAATCACACCCAAAACTCAGGAGATAGAGGAGAAGGGTTGGAATTCAAGGTCAGCCTGATAATGCCAAAAGGTGCTATGCAGGTTGCCAGGGAAATGTCATGAACAGACCATGGACCCTATGTACTACAATGTAGTACACTGCTGATCTGCCAGGTAAGATGTGCCCACTGGCATAATATCATATGGGTTACAGGGGTAGCCAACTATTTTCTAACTGAATTTGAAATTGACTTCACTGAAGTGAAGTCATGTCTGATATAGAAGTCAAAAGCCCATGGCTGAGGAAGTCATATTTATTTTATAAAACTGATTTGTTGCATCCATAAGTCTTCTCTTTGGACTGACTGAAGCCATCATGACCACAAAGTGAATGCAATAACCCCACTGAGGAGGGCCCCAAAGAAATGGGACAAAAGAGTATAATCTCGGGTGGAGAGATGGCTTGGCAGTTAGAGTGCTTGGCTGCGAAGGTTGAGACTCATGGTCAACTCTCCAGATCTCATGTTAGCCAGACGCACAAATATAAGGCAAGCGCAAGGTCACATTTGCCCAGAACGTGGTGCAAGCATCTGGAGTTTGAAAGCAGTGGATTAGACCCTGATGCACCAATTCTCTTGCTCCTCTGTCTTTCTTGTTCTCTTTCTCTCAAAAAAAAAAAAAAAAAAAAGGTATAGTCTGTTATAGGTAGGAAGAATACAACAAGAACAGGAGGAAAAGCAACGATGTTACAGAATTCTGTCTTCTGGACATGGCATGTCCACTGCACTGGTGAATTCAAAGCATCTGGGGGTTACCTGCAAACAACTGGATCTGTCAACATTTCCTCATGAATTGGAGCAGAGGCTCATGTGGGCCCACCCTTTCCTGAGGAGCTATTGGCAATTAATGGTTACCAGGGGAGGAAAACACACACACACACACACACACACCATGAAGGTTACAAAGGTGACTAGTTGAAAAGAGGAAGGGATTCAGTAGACATGGAAGAGGGACAAAAGGATAATAGTAGCTAGGTGTGGAGGCACACGCCTTTTAATCACAGCACTTGGGAGGCAGAGGAAGGAGGATTGCCATGAGTTCAAGGCCACCCTGAGACTACATAGTGAGTTCCATGTCAGCCTGGACTAGAGTAAAACCCTAACTCAAAAAAAAAAAAAAAAAAAAGAGGATAATACTGAATATGATAAAAATAATTTCATACATATATTAAGAAGAGAAATTATCTTTAAAAACTCTAAATATTAAAAAATGATGGACTGGCAAGATGACTTACCTGTTAAGACACATAGCTGTTAAGACACTTGCCTGCAAAGCCTAAGAACCCAGGTTCTGTTCCCCAGTAACCACATCAAGCCAGATAAGGTGGCGCAAGCATTTAGAGTTCGTTTGCAGTGGCTAAAGGCCTGGCCGTGCCCCTCCCTCCCTCCCTCCCCCCCCCCCCCCCCCCGCTCTCTCTCTCTCTCTGCCTTTTTCTTTCTCAAATAAATAATTTTTTTTTTTTTTAAGAAAAAATGATGGCATCAAAACAGAAAAGAGACTAGTTGGAAAGGAGGGATTCACTGAAGGGGAAAAAAGAGTAGTATTTGGAGGGATTATGATCATAGTATATTGCTTATATTTAAGTTGTCAACAAAAAGTTTAAAAAAATAGATCAGTCTGGGTTACATAAGACCATCTAAAATAATAGCACAATTAATGTCCATATGACTAGATAGCTAGATGAAATGGTATACTTCTTTAAAATAAGAATATGTCAATTATATCCTTAATAAGTAGGAAACAATACCTAAAGGGCCTATAGGTTTATGGGTGAAACGTCCCCGCCTATAAGCATCATCTATTGCTTCCAGAAGAGCTGGAACATGAGAACCAAATCTTTTTAGTCGATCAGTTTTGCTGTCTTTCAGTTCTTTTAGCTGCCGCTGATTATAGTTCAGTGCATGCTTCACATCTATATCTTCTCGCCTAAAATATAAAAGTAGAACAAAACCTACATGTAGCTAGTTATATAGAAATAGTCAGGCATTGACCATTTATAATGCCCTGCTAATGCCCAAAATTTAACTCTTATTTAGAAATTGTACTATTAGACAAAAATAGTCAGTAGTCTTCAAAACTCAGCACAAGAAAAATGATATGATGCTATTGGAATAAATGTACAAGAAAAGTCTTAGAAGTGGTTTTAAAAGATCGTTACTGGTGTAAGAATTGAAAAAAGTATGTTGGCATATAAACAATATGAAAAAAGTTATTTGTGAAGAAAATGAACTTACTTAATTCTCACATGCTCGGCTTTGTACTTTTCTATGGCATATTGAAACTGTTCAATCTCTTGATAAGCTGAATTTTCCTCATCTTGTAAGGCCTTTACTTTCTCTTTTAACCAACATATTTTTTTTTGCCT
Organism: Jaculus jaculus; assembly: GCF_020740685.1. NCBI lineage: Eukaryota > Metazoa > Chordata > Mammalia > Rodentia > Dipodidae > Jaculus > Jaculus jaculus. The sequence continues at coordinate 117,205,883 of NC_059106.1, read as the reverse complement.
TTCCAATCGTTCTGGTTCCAAAGATTGATCAGTACTAAAAGAAATATTAAAAAGGAAAATACATTAAATAAAAATCCAATATTTTAAAAGCATAAGCCAATGTAATAAAATTTCACTAATAATACAGGTGTCATATTCAACTACATCAAGACTACTTCGTTACAAACTGAAGTAATCATAACTGCAGTTACTATACTACCTTCTCTTTAATTCTTCAATTCTTTTACAGAGCTGTTCATCATCTTTCTTTAATGCTTTGTATTCATTAAGGGAACGATTATATAAAACCTAGCACAAAAAAGAAAATGGACATACTTTAGTAACATGCAGAAACAAATATCCCACTTGAGTTCATATTTGCATAACTTCCAAATCTGGAGAGTGAATATGTGAAAAAAATACATTTTCACAATTAAACAGACATGACCATTTAAAACTACATTTTTTTTTTTAAATATTTTTTGTTCATTTTTTATTTATTTATTTGAGAGTGACAGACACAGAGAGAAAGACAGACAGAGGGAGAGAGAGAGAATGGGCGAGCCAGGGCTTCCAGCCACTGCAAACGAACTCCAGACGCGTGCGCCCCCTTGTGCATCTGGCTAACGTGAGACCTGGGGAACCGAGCCTCGAACCGGGGTCCTTAGGCTTCACAGGCAAGCGCTTAACCGCTAAGCCATCTCTCCAGCCCAAAACTACATTTTTAAGAGAGAGAATCCAACACAGATTTAAATCAGCACTGAAAACCACTACTTTAAATAGTGTTTATATTTTGTATGGAGTTTAATATTTCTAGTTAAAAAATTTCTCCCACCTCAGCTTCATTATAAGCTCTTGTCTTTGCAGTGACATCTGCTTTCAATGCCATACATTCTGGTGCTCGTGCATTTGTCTCTTCACTTATTTTTTCTAGTTTATCTTGAATATCTTTGTATCTTTTTTCTGCATCATTAAGTCTGACCTTCAAGAAAACAGTATTATTGGCATATATTTGACTTTTCTACAATACAAAAACATTAATTATACATAGTTCACATCATAATAATCTTTTCACTTAAGACACTGGGTAAGCACACATAATTATATAATTTTGGCCCATATTTAGCCAGCCAACAAGTACGTGATACAAGTGTTTTAATGCAATTTAAGGGAAACAAACACAAGTTAACCACACACACACTGATTATATGTTTCACATAAAATAATGCCTCCTTGAGACAGGACTTTTCTATGAATCTGTCTTTGCTATTGTTTTGTTGTACTTGCTTCAAGCTTCTGGAAAGTGTCCTGTCTCATCTTCCACCTCTATCAGCATGGAAGCTTACCATGGCTTCCAGCTTTAAATGTGCCATCTGAGGATCAAACTCTGGTATCAGGCTTGAGCACAGCAAGCACTTTATCCACTTACCCATCTTCTTAGACTCTAGGGTTTAATTCTTAGTGTAAAAATGATTAAGCACATCATTTCATTCACATACACATTTTATACTTTTTTTTCTCTTTGTTAAAAAAGTTTGTTTATTTTTGTTGGCATTCAGAAATTTAGGTATCTTGATTTCTGGCAATTTCAAATACAATTTCTTTTTGTTGATTTCTGTTCCCCTCTCCTGTCAGCTCCCATCTCCCCTTGCATCTTTCCCCCTTCTGTTTACATGTCACATGCATCATCTTGCCCTTCCCTCCCAGCTCTTCCAGGTCATCTCTTTATATTCCCTTCTGGTTACAGGTCTACCTTTATACGTTTTGTGCACATCTGCCTACTAGATATACACACTTACAGAGGATTACAAGCTGAGACCCACATATCAGAAAGAACATATGGTCATAGTCTTTTTGAGCTTGGGTCACTTCACCTAATCTAATTCTTTTCTGGTCCATCCATTTTTCTGCAACTTTCATATTTTCATTTTCCAAATTGGTAAATATAATACCATTGTGCATATGTACCATATTTTCATTATCCATTCATCTGTTCATGGGCATCTAGGCTGGTTTCAATTCTTAGCTACTGTAAATAGAGCAACAATGAACATGGATGTGTAAGTATTTCTGTAGTAGTGTTAAATCTTTAGAGTATATGTCCAGGAGTGGTACAGCAGGGTTGTATGGGATTTGCAACTTTTTGAGGTACCTCCATACTGACCTCAATTATGGCTGTACTAGTTTACATGCCCACCAACAATGGATGTGGGTGCCATTTCCCCCACATACTTGCTAGCACTTGCTAACTTTTAAAATAATACATGTTATTTACTTATTTATTTGCAAGCAGAGAGAAAGAGGGGGAAGGACACCTCAGAGACTCTAGCCACTACAAACAAATTCTAGACGCATGCAGCCACACTGTGGCTTTATGTAGGTATGGGGGAATCAGACTCAGGTCATTAGGCTTTACAGGCAAGTCCTTTAAGCACTGAGCTATCACTCCAGCCCTGTTGTTTATTTTCTTGATAGCCATTCTGACTAAAGTAGGATGGTATCTCAAAATGCTTTAGATTTGCATTTCCCAGATGGTTAGCAATGTTGAACATTTTTTTTCAAGTACTTATTGGCTATTTGTGTTGCTTCTGTTGTAAACTGTCTTCATTTTATTAGCATACTTGGTGATTGGTAAAATTTTTTCAGTTGCAAAATTGTTTGTATAACAAAGAAGTATTTCAAAAATTATTTCCTTTACAATTTTTTGATCTATAAATATTTGATTATATACTTATTTTATGTACTTATACACCCAGGACCACACAAATATTTCTCAGATGAGGAGAATCATAAGTAAAAAGTTTAAGAAGCCATGCTAGAAAGAAGAGCGAAACTCAGACTTCACTTCTTCCATGACAAGGTAAGAACCTCCATGTTAGGTTTTGCAGCCTACTGAATCACTCAACTATGTACTTCAAACAAGTAAATGGTATGGTATATGGATTATGTCTAAATAAAGCTCTTCAGAAAAGGAAAGATAAATACAGACTGGACCTGCCACAGAGTGACTGCCACACTGAACTTCTACCTCTATGTCTACTTCATAGAATATTTTTGTGAATTTTTTATGCTTTACAATCAAGTTGTACTTACATATAATACTTTGATTGGGATCTTAAATTTTAGTTTAAAATTCTCTGAACTGCACAAGTTAGCTCTGACTGTAGGGAATTCTGACAGAAAACACTGATTCTAGGCCCTAAAACCCAGTTCCTTACAAGTTCCTTTGGGTACTGCTTTCACCCTGAAATCTTCAAATTATGAACACTAAGTTTTAATACTATTCTAAGTGACAATTATCCGGATACCTTCCTAATCCCTGATTTCTGTGTTCCAATTCCATAATGAACCAAAAAGTAAGCTTCACACTCTAGTTTCTGCAGTCAGTAACAAAAATCCCACTGTCCACATGCATGAGAGGTCAGAATTGGTCAAACAGTAATTTTCAAAGGATGCTTACTACAACGGTCCTTGGAGAAAGCACAGGTCTAGTTCAAAATAGTAATAAATTTAAACACAGGTAACTAACTATACTGTTACTTCCATAGTTCTAGTACTAGCAATTTTGTACAATTCAACCTACTATACATCTGTCTAAAAAGGAAACCCCAGGTACCTGCTGTTCTTCCATTTTCCTGTCAAGTTTAGCAGCGCGCTCTTCTCCAATTTTGATATTATCTCTGATAGCATTCAATTGTTTTTCAATTTCATTGACCTGAAACAAAATTATATAGCAAATTATTAAGACTATGTTATTAAATATATCCAATTTTAACAACTGAAAATAGGCAAACAAGTGATTAAGTGAAAATTACCACTGCCCAAGCCATCTCATGTTTCAAATACTCTAAATTCGTCTTCATTGTACTTAAACCAGCAATATTTTGAAAACGTTCCTCTTTCTCCAAACATTGGCGCTTTAGTTCAGTAAGTCGCTTAAAAGAAAAACAGGCATTTTTACAAATATTTAAAATAGAGAAACATTTTGCAAATCTTTTTTAAGCTATACATAAATTACTACTACATAAAAACATTAGACAATATAAAAATATTTTTAGTCATTTGGTATATATTTTTGCTAAGCATAGTAATCTTAGTAATTTCTGCATTTTTATAAATGGCCAAATATTCTTTACATCGAGAGCAAAGGAATTAGAGGCTTAAGAACACAAAAGTCCCCAAATGCTGTACATCTCTTTATTTGTATCTGAAAAGTAAGACATGTCTGATAAGACAAAGCTTAGCTAATAATAAGAAACCATTTCAAACATATTAGAAAGATGGAAAGGAATTTATTGCTCTAAATCAAACAAGTCATATTTTTTATATCTAAATTCTCTTTTCATTACCAATGAAACCTTACCTAATAAATATTAAATATCCTATTATTGGAATAGCCTACAAAATAACTTCTAGATTTTTTTATAGGCTTGGGTAGACATTCACCTGGATATGTATTTCTTCATTTCAGCCAGGATCTTAACATTGTAGCTCTTACTTTGCTTGCCTATCCAATCCAGTGTACTTCTCTCTTTCTAAAAGATTATGTAAATCTCTTCAAAACTCATACACAGTATCAACCTTTGTCCCCTCATTATTTCTCCCTGCTTCTGGCCTCAGTAGCCATAGATAGAAACTTCCAACAACTTCCATCAATCTTATTTACAATACTAACATAATCATCTCTACTAAACATTATTGTAAAAGAAGAGTGGCCTGCTTATCTGTAAATATAGTCACTATGAGCTACCTTATCTTGGAACCTATGATCTTCTGTCCCTCAGAGGCCTTAAACTGAATAATATCCCATTTCATCTTTGATTCCACTATACTGTAATCACTGCCTTCTTTCTCACATATCTTTCTGAATTATAAGTAAAACCACCACTATCCATCACTTACCAGTAAGTCCTACTTATCTAAAATTCTTTCCTTACCAATAATGGAGGTTCATGAAAACTATCTGTACCTCCTCCATCACTTCACATTTCTCAACTGTACAATTTTGGTACCTGCTTAAACCCACCACTGAAACTTATCTTGCCACAGATACTTATGAAGACTTGGTCACTTAATACCATCAGTTTCGGTTAAATTTTAGATGTTTCTATTATTTCCATGAACATTTCTCATGGTTCAAACTTCGGTTTGCTACCACACCCTTGTCAGAGCAATGTAAATTATTCCTGTGGCATAGGTATTAATATCCTGAAGACTGAAAAATTCTTATCTAAGTCAGATTACAACCTCTGTATTTCTAATTCATATCTAACTTGCCACTTGACAATTTCACATGGAAGTTATTATGCAACACAAAACCAATATATCAAAACCCAATGAAAGAGATGTGGATGGGGGAGGGAAAGGTGGCCAGGCAGGCAAGCCTGGATCCTCTTGTGTTTCCCTATTTCAAAAAAAAAAAAAAATTTACTGCTGATGTGATTATCTGGTCATCACTGAGTTGTTTTTTATGCCTCCTTGGACCTGTTCCATTTCCAACCTTGGTAGGTTCACCTCTCCTTAGGCAACCTGGTGATCTCCATCCCATAGAAGGTAACCATATTGATGCCAGCTCAGTGTGAATACATGATCCACGTAGCGCACAACAGCCCAGAATTCCTGGACTCAAAGGATCCTCCTACCTCAGCATCCTGACTAGACAGAGCTACAGGTGTGCCACCATGCCAGGTTTGATGCCTCCTCTGTCTTACCTTTTCCCCCATATTACCTAGACAACAACTGCCCAAATCATTTCAAAGCTCTGCTGTTCCTAACAAGCTATCAACATTTCTTTGATAATAAAAATTACCCTTTATATTGGTGTTTTTTCTTCAGCAAACAAACCTACTGACAACACAAGTTATCCATTCTCATATGTTTTATACTCCCTTTTTTTATAAGGCCTTTAACTCTCTCCCCTTTTCTCTCTCTATCTAGTATTTTTCACCCTCCACACTCTGCAACTTTTGGTACTTAAGTACATGTTTTTTTGACTTTGAAAATTTCCACTAGGCTATTTCTTGGAACACTTTCCTTACTCTTACAATTTTTTCTTCTTGTTTACTAGTATTCATTTCTAAATTCCCATTTTACATCTCACTATCATAGTCCCTCTTCTATTGCTACCTACAATCATCAGTAATAAATACCTTGTTAAATGTTTTTATTGTAGCTCATTTAGTAGTACTGACCATAACCATTCTATTTTCTCACTAGCTACCTGGCTGGACAGTTGGCAAAGCCTATGACCAAGAATCTTGATACGTACTTGGTACAAAGCCCATGGTAAAAGCATAATATTAACCGTAGGGTTTAAACACTAGTTGATGGAATGACTTTTTAATTGCTAACCTTCATATATATTTCTCACAGACTTACCTACTTAAACCTAGAGAGTTTATTGTGAGAACATAGGGTGAATCATCCATTATAGAAAAAAAATTCATAGTCTACTGTTCATTAGGAACTCTTCAACATATAGAAGTGCTTTTTTAAAGTTCATAACCAAAATATGATTATGTGTTGAAAAAAAAGTATATTATGGATAAAGTGGGTATATAACTCCAAGTGAGTGTAAGAATGAATGCCTTCAAGGGTTGGAGAGACAGCTTACCAGGTAAGGTGCTTGACTGCACAGCCCCAGGTAGAGCATGCACATGTGTTGGGAGCTATGAACCAAACTTTGGCCATGTTAACAGAGACCGCCATATAGCAAGTTTAGTTTTTACTTCCTCACCTAATACTCAACTACCAGAAACAAAGACTGCCATACAGCAAGTTAAGTTTCTACTTCCTCACCTAATATTCAACTACCAGAAACAATGGGATCGTACACCTGGCTAAACACTCCCCCATCCTGCCAGTAGCTGATGAAGAAACAAAGGCATTGCGGTTTAACCAGTAACTCTGTGATCTTTGCCCTAACTATATCCCCTTCCCCTACAACTCCTCATCCTGACCACGTCCCCTTCTCCTTACAACTCCTTGCCCTGACCACGTCCCCTTCCCCCTACAACCCTATATAAACCTACATGTAAGAATAAACTCTCGAGGCCTTGACAAACATCTAGCATGGTCTCCTTCTTGTGTATGTTTGCCTTTTTTCACCCAGGTTAGCTTCTCCTCAAGTCCTTGTTCAACTCCCTGCTGGCCGGGACACAGGACACACATGGAGTTTGTGTGCAGTAGCGAAAGGCCCTAGCATGCCCCTTGTCTGTCTGTCTCTCTCGCTCTCTCTCTCTATTGGCCTCTTTCTCCAAATAAAAAGAATGCCTCAAATAAAGAAATGTATGCTATGTCGTTGAGCAAATCTGCAAATATTTCTTCCCTGCAAAAACAACATATACTCCAGTAAAGTATGCAATATGAATCCTCTGGTTTGTTGTAGCTTCTTACACAATACACATAATGCAGGTGTGAAAGGATGATATGAATAAAAATAAATGTATTAGCCAGGCATGGTGATGTAGTATACACCCTTAAGCCCAACATTCAGGACAGAGATAAGAAGATCACTGTGAGTTCTGGGCTAAAGTAAGTTCCAGCCTGGGCAAGAGGGAGACTATACCCTGAAAAGGACCAAAAAAAATAATAAAAATAAAATAAATAAATGCACTAATTTTGATTTTTACATTTTCACATTAAGGCTACAACTATAACCTAACTTATAAATTGTATTTTTCAAAAACATGGAAGAAAGCCAGAATATCATTCTAACCCAAAAAGGCAAGCTAAAAAGTTTCTGAAAAGCTCAATTGGTATTTAAAACAAAACAGTTGTTAGATTATATACTCTAATTGCTTAAGTTCCTAAGGTCTTATTATGTTTTATTTCAAATATTTTCAATTGTCCATTAATATTTTATTCATAAAATATAATCCTGTGCTAAAAGGAAAAAAAATAAAATAAAATAAAAAAACAGTATGGGGCAGGGGTGGTGGTGGGGGGTAACAATATGATACAGAATCATCTAAAACTGGTGGGATTTGAAAGTAGTGAGTAAGCCTGACATGCCTTTAACCCCAGCAACTCGGGTGGCAGAGGTCGGAAGATCACTGTGAGTTCAAGGCCACAGTGAGACTATGTAGTTAATTCCAGGCTGGCCTGAGCTAGAACAAGGCTCTAACTCAAAAAAGGAAAGAAAAAAAGTAATGAATGAATACTTATAATGTGAAGTCTCATGATTTTGAGGTTTCTGATTACCAGAAAGTTAAGATTTTAGGAAGCTGGGCTGGAAAAATGGATTAGAGGTTAAGGTGCTTGCCTGAGAAGCCTAAAGACCATGTTCCACTTGCCAGACACCAAGTAAGCCAAAAACACAATATAATGCATGCCCAATGTGTTCTAGTGCTCAATTACAGGCTTCTGATGTTTGGTTACTATGGCTGTAGACCCTGGCATGCCAATTTTGTATGTGTGTGTGTATGCCCCCCCACACACACCTCTTATAAAAAGAAAAGACCAGTCTGTTGTGCTTGCCTCACAAAAGGAAAAATGAAAGAAATTTAGAGATCTAAAGAGAACAAAACAGGGTTGGATGGCTCAGTAGTTAAGGACTTTGCCAGCACAGCCAAAGGACCAGGGTTCCATTCCCCAGTACCCACATAAAGCCAAATGCCCAAAGAGGTGCATTATGTCTGGATTTCATTTGTACCTGCAAGGGGACCTGGTGTGCCCATTCTCTCTCTCAAATTAAATAAATGAATATTTTTTTTAAAAAAAAGAGTGTAAAACGTAAATGTAAAAAGTAAAGACAATAAGCCATGGTTGACAGGAGGGACTCAAAATTCCAGTGATTTGATGTTACAGAGGCTACCAAACAATTATATGATTAAAGAATAGTGCCTAATGACCCATGTTCAATTCCCCAGTACCCATGTAAAGCCAGAAGCACAAAGCAGTGCAGGATGGAGTTCACCTGCAGTCACTGGAGGCCCTAGCTCACTCATTCTCTCTCCTTGCACATAAATAAAACATTGCAAGGCATGGTGGCACATGCCTTTAATACAAGCATTTGGGAGGCCAAGGTAGGAGAATCACCATGAGATCGAGACCAGCCAGAGATTACACAGTGAATTCCAGGTCAGCCTGGACTAGAGTGAGACCCTACCTTGAAAAAAAAAAAAATTAACAGTTTGCTAATGAATGAGCAATCTAATGTATGAAATGATCTGTGTGTATTAGGCTTAACACCAGCATGATGGTTGTTTTTGTTAGTCCAATAAAATAAATGTTAATTAACATTTTCAAACTATGTATAGTGAGAACCAATTCATCGATCAATGGTAAGTGTATGGCCTCACCCTCTAGTATAAAGTCTTGGAGAACCAATACATGGGTATACCCATTAGCACAAAAAAAGGTACCTTGAATAGAAAAACTAAACTGAACATATTTCTGAGTGCTACAAAAATGTCATTAGTATAATACACATACATAAAGTACTGCATGATACCATTAACTTAGCACTGTAAGAATCTGGCTCATCTAAGTGAAATTTATAGTTTTACAAACCTCTTCTCCTTGATTTATCTGATCCTTCGTTCTTTCCTTTGTTTCCATAATGTATGAATAATCTTCCTTCATCTGTTCAAGTTGAGTTGCTTTCATGAAAAACTAAATTGGCAAACAGAAAAGCACAACTAGGAATCTGTAAGCTTCTATATGACAGAGAAATTTTGTCCCTGAAAACTTTAAGACCAATTACATGAAGAGAATAAAAAACAAGACATGTGCATATAAACAAAAAGGATACAGCTTTATTTCAGATTCAGATTCAGATTTATTGAACATGCTATGTTCACATCTGCATGTTCAACTACAGTCCACAAAAGAAACACCTTTGGATATGAATAATGCAATTTTGAAATTTCAAAACTTTTTCCATTTTTTAAGCAAAAATGACAGATTAAGGGCTGGAAAGATGGCTTAGCGGTTAAGCGCTTGCCTGTGAAGCCTAAGGACCCCGGCTCGAGGCTCAGTTCCCCAGGACCCACGTTAGCCAGATGCACAAGGGGGCACACGCGTCTGGAGTTCGTTTGCAGTGGCTGGAAGCCCTGGCGCGCCCATTCTCAATCTCTCTCTCTCTGTCTCTTTCTCTCTCTCTAGCATTCTCAAATAAATTAATAAAAAATGAACAAAAAAAAATTTAAAAAAAAATTAAAAAAAAAATGACAGATTAACATTCCTATTTTTGGTCTTTTTTATTTTTTGGCAAGCCCAACACACTGGAATTTTTTTTTAATTAATTTTTTTATGCAGGAGACCAACAGCAAGAGTGAGACAGAGAGAAGATTGGCATGTCAGGGCCTCCAGCTACTGTAACCAAACTCCAGACACATGCACCATCTTGTGCACATGTGTGACTTTGTGTCACCTTGTGTATCTGGCTTACATGGAATCTGAAGAGTGAAACATGGATCCTTAAGATTTCACAAGCACATGCCTTAACTACTATAAGCCATCTCTCCAGCACCATATTTTTGGTCTTAATGCATCCTAAATCTTCAAAATACCACATACCAAGCTTTAGCAGCAATCAAATTTTATTAGCTTTTGAAGTTTTAGATGGTTTTAAATTTGTAAGTTATTATATATGGTCAATTATTCATTTCTATCTCTGTGAAGATTATTCTTTAAAATAATATACTCCTTCAGAATGAAAATCAAAAAGTAAAAACAATCATCTACCAAGAAATTATACTTAACACCTTGATGCAAATTTTCTAATCTACTCCTACATTATTAAATTGATTACTTTGAAGGAAAACAACCCCAGTATCTGATATGTGAGCAAGTATGGCCTGTACTTTTGGAGGTAGATTGGTATGTATTTACATTGATGACTCTTACTTTGTATTTATCACCTTCATTTTTAGACTGCAAGAACTGCTTGCTCATCTCCTGTGTCAAAACAGACACTGGATTATCCACCTGAAATTAAAAAAAAAAAAAAGTTACTTTTAACAGCATTTCACTTACTTGTTCTTTTTCTTTTTGACTACTTTTGGTATTAAGGCCAGTACAGGCATATATAGAACACAAGAAAGAAACAGGAATGTCTGAGTTCCAATATGGACCCTACTAATAGCCTCATCCATAAAAATTTCAGTATATACTTTTTTCTGGCTCCTACTTTCTCACTTGCAAATAAAGGGCCTGAAGCAGGTGACCTCTAAAGACAACTCTAGTCCTAATGCTAAGGCACTATAGACACTTAATTTTAAAATATATATTTTATTTGTTTATTGGGGGGGCAGACAGAGAAAGAATGGGTATAGCAGGGTCTCCAGCCAGTTCAAATGAACTCCAGGCACAGTGACCCTTTGTGATTCCTTATGTGAGAATCAAACCTGGGTCCTTTGGCCTTGTAGGCAAGTACTTTAACTGTTATCTTTCCACCCCTGCATGTGTAATTTTTAATTAATTAATTCAAAGTATCTTAGCAGAAAGCCCTCAAATCTTGTCCCCTACAAATGTAATATCAACAGCTTCAAATTACATAAAGAAATGTTTTATTGTCCTAGAATAATTTTCTTTCTGAAATCACATTTAGGGAACAATGGTGCTATTGTGACTATGGCAGAAAGCAATGAAATCTTATAGGTTATAAATTCTATATATACCAATATAGATGAGACATTCTTTAATGCTCTATTAAATTGTCATGTCACTACAAACATGGTTGAGGAAATCTCTCTGGCTTTTGGTTTGAAGGTTTTAGGGTAGATGCCCAGTAATGGTATAACTGGGTCTGTTGGTATTTCTATAGTCAGCTTTTTCAGGAGTCTCCATATTGCTTTCCAAAGTGGTTGTACCATCCTGCATTCCCACCAACAGTGAATGAGTGTCCCGGCTTCTTGACATCCTCATCAGCATTTATTTTCATTTGACCTTTTGATGTTGGCTATCCTTATTGGGGTAAGGTGGAATCTCATAGTTGTTTTAATTTGCATTTCTCTGATGATTAGGGATGATGAACATTTTCTTAAGTATGTGTTTGCCATTTGTATCTCTTCCTCTGTCAATTGCCTGTTCCTCAACCATGTTTGTAGCGGCTCAATTCGTAATAGCTAAAAGCTAGAATCAACCCAGATGTCCATCATTAGAAGCATGGATAACAAAGATGTGGTATATCTACACAATGGAATTCTATACAGCAGTAAGAAAAAATGACATAAAGAAATTTGAGGAAAAATGTTTGAACATGGAACAGATCATTCTCAGCGAACTTACCCAATCACAGAAAAAAAATCGACACATAGTCTCACTCATCTGCAACACCTAACCTGAATCTGCCCAAGATGCCTTACATACCCAGCAAGCACCTCATGGACTAGACAATAAGATGGATGGGAGGGCGGGGAGGGAATCAAAGGGTAGAAAACAGTAATCCGGACCCAATCGGCAATGGTACCATAAAATTCTACTTCCTAAAAGACAGACCAAATGGCTGAACCTTCACTAGACCCTTACAGGAAACACCTGAACCACAAGACACTGGAGAGGGTAGAATCAAGACTGACCTAAATCTCCTACATCTTCCCTCCCTCCCTCTCTCCCTCTCCCCTCTATCTCTTTCCTCACTAACTCTTGTATATTAGTTATCTTTTTCCTCAATTTCTTAGTGGACACTGACCTGTAACCCCCACTTCCAGCTTGGGCCTACCATCCACAATGAGTTTTTGATCAGAGAAACCTACAAGGTTTCTCAAAACAATGACAGACTTCTGTCAGAGTACTTGATGACCCACTAAAGGCCAGTGGTAAGACCCTATTGCTGAAGACTCTATACGCAGCTGATGCGGAAATTGGAATGACATGGCTGGAAGCCAGGAGAGAGTCAGTCCCCAGACAGTCAGCGTGTCTAGTGCCAGAAGGTGCTACATAAGCGACTGGGGGAAATGACCAAGATCTGTCCAAGCAACACATTGTTTAACCTAATTAGCAACAAATAACCTGATGTGATGCCCACACAAGTGCAATAGTGGTACACAGCCATGGTGAGGAACCAACTGCTCTTGATTTGGCTAACTGATCCACTCAGTGGTACTAGACCCATAGCTGGAGCTGGGAAACAAGTCAGAACCATACCCAAACACAAGCCCACTCTACAACATCAAGCTACCATCAATCACGGGGTATAAGAGGGCCTACACCTATCATACTGTCTGTCAAAAAAGTGTTATCTCAATTTTCCGGGTGCTAACTTACTCTCCGTTGGAGAATCTGCTTCTCTTTTCCAGATAGATGCAGATCCTAAGAAGAGAGCTGCCCCAACATACCTCTAAAGGGGCCCAACTGAAACTAAGGACAACTGGCGAAATAAGCAAGGGTGATGTTTTCCTGTGAACTGGATACCAACACAAAGGGGAAGGAGACCAACACAGAGAAAAATCAACTCCTACCAAACCAGAGAGCCAGAGCCTCAGAGGCCCCCAACACCTCATCACTGAAGTAGACCAAAAATGAACCCAACATGGCTCAGGGAAATTTTGCGGAAGAGGGGGCGGAAAGAATGTCAGAGTCACATGTTGGGTCATGATTTGCAGAGACATTTATCATACCAATAACTGGGGGCTAACTCCACAATGCACAACCCATTTTCATTAGCAAGGAGGGTCTAATGGGAGGGGGTAGATCACAGATGAGCCTAAATAATGGTACCAAACTGCCTGTATTTACTGAAAAGAAAACTAATAAATTAAATTTAAAAAAAATTGTCATGTCATACATGAAAAATGTGTATTGAATTGGTAAATGCTAATGAAGTTCACTGAAGACAACATATTCTTGTCGTCAACTACTTTATGAAATCATCTCAACTGTTCATATTCCACAAACTTTTTAAACCACATCAATTAAAAAGAAGTTGCATAAATTAATCTAAAAAACAAATTTAGCAATTACCTGGATGTTAAAATGATCAAGAATTGCAATCAGCTCTTCCTTCTTAGTAGAAACTATAGCACCTAGGTACAAAAACAAAAATAAAGTGACCAGATTTCTTCTTGTGCAGTATTCCACAAGAATAATGTACAGTCAACTGTAAATACTAACATTAATTGCCTTCTATTGGAACAACAAAACAGGTTCGTATATGTTGATCCAGGGACATGGCACAAGTATGTTGAGGAGGAAAAAGGCACCAGTAAACTGACAGTGCTTATTTCCTCCTATAGCTAAAAATTTTACTTTACTCCTTGCCTACCTTTCCATTTCAATAACACTAACTACTCACTTCCTCTTTTATGTCCTTTCCAACTCTTGCTATCTCTTTCACAGGGATGAAAGGCGGTCAGGACATAAGAAAATAACATGGCCTATATACATGGTGTTGCTTTTAGAATTTCCAATGGTAAAAACTAAGTTAATATATTCATGTACCTATACGTGTATATATATGTAAAAATAATTGATCAGCTGGACATGGTGGCGCTTGCCTTTAATCCCAGCACTCAGGAGGCAGAGGTAGGAGGATTGCCATGAGTTCAAAGCACCCTACGAACACATAGTGAATTCCAGGTCAGCGTGGGCCAGAGTGAAACCCTACCTCAAAAAAAAAACAAAAAACAATTGATCATGTTATAACACTTCAAGATTCTTGGAAGATAATACCAAAATCATGCTTTTGAAATGAGTATTATTAATAATTTTATAGTAAACGAAAGGAAAACCAACAAACCTTTTTCACTTTTGAGTTTGTAAGACCGACTTCCATCCATGCTGATGTGTTGTTGCACAACTATAGAGTTGCCATACACATTGGCCCTGTAGGCATCATCTCCTCGGTTCCTTAATGTTATTGAGATATCTGCTGAGCTAGAACAAGATTAAGCTAAGTCACAGCAAGTCCTGTGCACATATAAAACTAAGTTACCACAATTCCAGTATTTACAAAACCTCCTCAAATAATCTAATTACTTTGAAGATTACCTTTACATCGACAGCGAATGGTTAATCATGGTCTACTAAAAAATATTAGAAAAATTGTTCCTGACCAAAAAAAAATTTGAGAGGAGAAACTTCATAAAAGTTGACTATTCTATACATAAAAATACTTTCACATTTGCATTAAAACTAAGATCTGGTTGTTTCAAGACATGTTATACATTTTATTGTAAGAACCATATAAGGAAGATTTTATTGTGACAACCATGAATTGTGTAACAAAGCATTATACAAAAGGAAAGGCCTTTCAGAATTCTAAGTTAAGAATCACAGAGTAAAGTAGTAACATTTTCTAAGATTAGGGTTAAGGGAGGCAATTTCAAATTTTCAATTGCTTCACAATGAAAAAAATAAATTGCTAGCAGGAAATATAAGCTGTGGAGGTAGGTACTAGGTTGCAGAGGAGGAGGTACTGAGGTGCTATTATATAGAAAAACATGATTACAGATAATAGTATGCTATGCATTTCAAAAAGCTACAAGGTATTTTGAGATATTTCACTTTACAAAATGATAGCTAGGCATGGCATTATAAATCTGTAATCCCAGCACTTGAAGGCTAAGGAAGAACTGCTGTTAGTTTGAGGCCAACCTGTACTACAAAAAGATCTTCTGTCAAAAAACAAACAACTGAGCCGGGCATGGTGGCGCACGCCTTTAATCCCACCACTCAGGAGGCAGAGGTAGGAGGATCGCCGCGAGTTTGAGGCCACCCTGAGACTACACAGTAAATTCCAAGTCAGCCTGGGCTAGAGTGAGACCCTACCTCGAAGAAAAAATAAAAACATAAACAACTGGGCTAGAGATATGACTCAACAGTTAAATGTGCTTCCTGCACAAGCATGAAAACCTGAGGTCAAATCTCTAGAGTCACATCAACAGCCAGGTGTGGCCACACCCATCTCTAATTCCAGTCCCACAGTAGAGCAGAAAACCTAAAACAAAGAGACTAGAACTCCAAAAAAGACCAGGCAGAAGAGTGATGGAGGGAACATCCATTCCGGCCACCAGAAGTACGTACCTCCAGCTCTAGGCAAGTTCAAGGGATACCAAAGGGGGACGTCCACCATATACAACACTCATGCATTACAAAAATAAAACAACAAAAACAGGTCTGTCCAAAATATGACAAATTTTAAGACAGATCTTTTTAACCTGATTTGAACATAATAAAGTATACACTAAAGTATTACGTGGTACCAACTTTTGTGTTTACGTCAGTTTTAAATTAAAAAATATATAATGCAGATCTCAAAATTTCTTAAGGCTTTGTAAACATTACAATTATGAATGTTAAAAATAAAAATCTGTCTGATATCTTCTGTTGTCGTTTTTAAGGGTTTAAAAGTTGAAAGTGAAATAAAATTAAAAAAAAAAAAAAAAGGGCTGGAGAGATGGCTCAGCAGTTAAGCGCTTGCCTGTGAAGCCTAAGGACCCCAGTTCGAGGCTCGGTTCCCCAGGTCCCACGTTAGCCAGATGCAGAAGGGGGCGCATGCATCTGGAGTTCGTTTGCAGAGGCTGGAAGCCCTGGCGCGCCCATTCTCTCTCTCTCCCTCTATCTGTCTTTCTCTCTGTGTCTGTCGCTCTCAAATAAATAAATAAATAAAATTTAAAAAAAAATAAAATAAAATAAAAGTTGAAAGTGGGCTGGAGAGATGGCTTAGCAGTTCAGTGCTTTCCTATGAAGCCTAAGGACCCTGGCTCGAGGCTTGATTCCCCAGGATCCACGTAAACCAGATGCACAAGGGGGCACATACATAATGGAGTTTGTTTGCAGCTGCTGGAGGCCCAGGTGCGCCCATTCTCATTATCTTTCTCTCCCTCTCCCTCTCTGTCACTCTCAAATAAATAAATAAATAAAAGCTGAAATTATTTTTATTTTAAGATACATTTTTTTTTTAAATTTTTATTTATTTGAGATAGACAGACACAGAGAGAAAGGCAGATAGAGGGAGAGAGAGAGAATGGGGGCGCCAGGGCTTCCAGCCTCTGCAAACGAACTCCAGATGCGTGCGCCCCCTTGTGCATCTGGCTAACGTGGGACCTGGGGAACCGAGCCTCGAACCGGGGTCCTTAGGCTTCACAGGCAAGCGCTTAACCGCTAAGCCATCTCTCCAGCCCTTAAGATACATTTTTAAAAAGCATTACTTTTCTATTCTAATTTGTATTAAAATAACAATTGGCAGAAAAATATGTTAGTGAAAGGCATTAAGAGAATTTTTGACATATAAAAGCAGACACTATTTTCCTTGATTCATATGAGCATCTGCCAAAACAACTATTTTAATTGGCAATTAAATGAAACCATTGACAAAACAAATGTTTCCATGAATCTGCAAACTTCAAAACTTCCCATTCACAGGAAATGCAGATAAAAAAACAACAACTGTGAGTTTCAGTGTGCTAGATGACAGAATGCAGCATTTGCTAGGCTCATGTGCAAGAGCCATGTGGTGGTTTTAATATAATATGGCCTCCACAGAATCATGTTTGCTGAATCCCTAGTTGGTGGTACTACCAAGGAAGTACTACTAAGACCTCCCTGGAGGAGATCTGTCACAGGGGCAGGCCTTACAGTACTTATAGTCCAGTTCTACTTGATGCTTTTGCACTTTTTTCTATTTTCTTAATGCTGACGTGATAACGTGACACCAGATGGCAGCTCCTGCCATGCTTTCATTACTATAATGGAAACTTTCCATCAAAACTATAAGCCATAATAAACCCTTTCCTTCCATAAGCTGCTTTTGGTCTGATGTTTTCTCCCAGCAATGAGAAAGCAACTGGTTCATGCCCTGAAAGAAAGGAAGATTTTGGGGCTGGAGAGATGGCTTAGCAGTTAAGTGCTTGCCTGTGAAGCCTAAGGACCCCAGTTTGAGGCTTGATTCCCCAGGACCCATGTTAGCCAGATGCACAAGGGAGTGCACATGTCTGGAGTTCCTTTGCAGTAGCTGGAAGCCCTGGCGCGCCCATTCTCTATCTGCCTCTTTCTCTGTCTGTCACTCTCAAATAAATAAAAAAAAATTTTTTTTAATGAAGATTTTAGTAATAACCATCAGTCCACATCCCCATCTCCAAAAATTGAGGTAAAATATACATGTCTGCATCCAGCCATTGAATTCTCTTCTAAAATTCAAATTCAGGAAGTGATAAAATTCAAAATAAACCTGCAGTTGCCCTCCTTGCCCACTGACAGACTAAAAAGCTGACAGTTGCAACCTGTACAGCCTCTGCCCATGTGGGACGTGCAGGCCCTGTTAATTCTAACAGGCTAGGGGGTCATATTGGTGTTCTGTGTAAACCCAGCTTAAGCTCTGGTTTATTTTTCTCTCACCCTTGTTTTGCTCTCTCCCTGTCTCCTTAAGAACTTAAAGCCTCTACGATTGTTGGACGACATCTTATCTTTCTTTGCAACTCTGTTTGGCCACATTCATAAGCTGGATGGACAATAGGTCCAAATAGTCTGAGAATGATGCTTTTGGTTTCCAAATTCTCACTGATAAAAAAAAAAAAAAAAACACCTTCTGCCAATGTACATACAGGTAAATGGCCCAAAAATACCCTATTTTTCACTCTACATGCATAGCCTTCTCTCTGTTCTATCTGCTTTTCTTACCAGGTCCTTCTAGCTACCTCGCCCCAACAGCTCCTACAGTTCCTCCAGCTCCCTCAGCCTCTCCTGACACCCTGCTTGGTAACAAGTTTTGATTTTAGTCTCTGAAGTTGTAAATAAAATAGAAATGTGCAACTTCTGAAAAAATGAATGAATGAATAAGTATGTGAAGGGGAAATGTCTTGTTCAAGCTGATTTTGCTAGATGATTATCACTGAGGTTATAATCTAAGTTTTATAAAAAGTGACTTATTGTGATTTTGTTCTTAGAAAAACTGAAAAAGCTCCCCATAACTTGGGAAAATCCACTGTATACAAACAATGTTAATATAGTTTGTCAAAGCTTCATATAACAGTCATAAATATTTCTTTAGTTAAGCCTTAAAATTTTTCAATGGTAAACAGTACTTATTTAAGAAATTACCATGTCTGTCATATTGTCTCTAACGTAACTCAACAATGACCAAGTTTTATTTTATTCTTGAGCTATGTATAATCAGTCTCAGTCAAGGTTTCACTTACTTGTCTCATTTCGGGTATCTTAAGTTTGTAGCTTACAGAGATATTGATACTTGAAACATGTTTCCAGTGGTAGAAAAATAAATCTTAAATTGCTGTTCTACTTCTAGTTTCGGAGGTAACTGGTACTTGCATTGGTATGCAGACTAGCCAAAGTTGACAATTTTTATACCATCTTGTCTTTTCCTAACATACAATTTCTAGATTAAATTGTCTTAAAGTTATTGATAAAATAATTAATATTGTTTTCAGGGCTACCAAAATGTTCTGCCTATACTGACAGATACTTAAAAGATAGAATGTGCATGCTTTCTATATCCCAGACACAGCTTACACTGTCACCTGATAACTAAACTTAAATATTAATCATAATGATTTTAAACTATTGTGTCATTCTTTAACTAGATCTGCTTTGCTAACCAGATATGTTCTGCACCCTTTTTAACTAATCTGTTCTGCTAAACAAATATGCACAGTTTCTCTGAGTGAGTAATAACCATATGTAGAAGCCAAAATCAATTGAGAACACTGGAGTTAAAAGGATAACCAATATTTTGGTTCCCACTCCCAGGTCAAAAGGCCACAGGAAATGATGTGACACTTGAACTTTTAGCCTCTGGTAAATTACCTGTCTTCTTGATCACAGAGGATGTGGAGACCCAGAAATGAATTCAAAGTCAATGTATCTGCAACAGGAGAATCACACCGGAGGAAAATCAGTCCTCCAAGCTTCCCAAAAGAGGAAGGGCAACTTGTTCAGCATGGCCTTGACTTATCCTGGCAGATTACAATGCTGAGAGTCATAGAATTCCTCACAGGTCCCTGAAAGTCTCTTCTACAGCATAGTTATTGTCCTCCAAAATATAAAGTTAATTTTGGTAGCATACATGTTCTTAATCACCCAGTAAGAAAAATATAACTCCATTATGAACAATAATTTGGACTAAAAGGCTCCCCTGTCTGATGCTGACTTACAATATTAGACTCTAACATTATTTCAAGTCTTCTGCCTGTGCCTGTCCTGGATTAACTTCACCTACCCTGACCCCAGCTCCTCCCACTTGCTTTAGCAAGAATCAGAGCCATTCCTCAGGCCCCCTCCTTCCTTAGCCCTTACCCTATCTCACCCAGGGATAAGTATACTGCCTACCCAATGGTCATTCTCAAACTTAAAACTCTCTTGTGTTCCTACTCTTCCCCTAATCCTAAAATGCCCCTCTGCCTCCTGTTGTCCCAAGCCCTCTCTCTCTCACCCCTGAATGCTCATCCTTCCTTTACACCTGGTGTTTTGATGTCATAGCTGTAGGCAAGAATAACAAGCTCCTTTAGTCTCCCTTCTGTCTTCTCATGCACAAAGGCCATCTCCCTCACTTTTTCTATAAGAGGTGTCTGCCAGGGACTGCCCTGAATCCAGCTCAATACAGCGATGGTATGAAAGAAGTCTCTGCTTCGCTCAGCACCAAGACATAACATGCTACACTAGTGCTGTCGATCTCACCACTCTGACACCTCTAGCCACCATGAAACTGCCTCCTTGCAACCTCCCTGAAGAGACACCCATTGACTGCATTATCCAGCCTCTCTCATAAGAGCTCATCACCCTTACAGTCAGCATAAAAAAAATTAACCTTCATTTCTTATCTTTAACAAAAGGCTGGAATGTTATGTCAGGCCAAAATGGAGTCAGCAGGATGGCAACAGAGACATAAGGTCATCCACATTCCTCAAGAAACCACCCAGCCATGATCCCTTCCTTCCCTAAAAATGCCCCAGGTCTAGGTTTCCTGCCTCCTTACCTCCCACTTGGTCATGGTTCTGGTCTCACACCCTAGCTATTTCCGTTCCTCACCTTCTCACAACTGAAGAACTCTATATAGTACACTATCTGTACTCTCAGAAGGTGACTTTGCTCCACTCTTGAGAGTCATGTATTTCCAGAATAAAAGCTTTCATCTTTGCCTCAGAGTGATCTCCATGGTCTTGGTCACTCCTGAACCTTATACTAATGTTTTATGTCTAAGCTAAATACTTTGAAGTCTTCCCCTGACTTGGGAAGTAATGAAACCCAAGCAAACATTTTCAACCTGTCCTGAATCATGTTTATAAAAATCCTACCTTAGACAAACTACTGACTTCCAAGGACATGACTATCAATAGAGGAAAACATAAAATGTATTTTAAAACAGAGCTGATAAAGACAAAATCATTCACCAGACCTCAACCTCCTCTGTACTAACTCCCCCCTCCTACCCCTCAGTTTTTCAAGGCAGGGTCTCACTCTAGCCAGACTGACCTGGAATTCACTATGTAGTTTCAGGCTGTCTCAAATTCAGTGATCCTCCTACTTCAGCCTCCTGAGGGCTGGGATTAAAAACATGTGCCATCATGCCCAGCCCTGTTTTCTTTTTTGAGTCAGGGTGTCTCTCACTCCAGTCCAGACTGATCTGAAACTCAGTTTTAGCACAGGCTGGCCTCAAACTCATGAAGACCCTCTTACTTCTACCCCCCCGGGTGTTGGAATTAGAGGTGTAGGCCACCATGCCAGGTTTCTTGTTCTTTGTTTTTGGAGATAGCACCTTACTACATAGACTTGGCTAACCTGGTACATATGTTAAAAGTACATGCTGGCCTTGAATATGCAGCAATATTTCTGCCTCAAACTCCCTATTACTGGGACTATAAGGGTGAGCCATTATACCTACCTTTTACTAATACTTTTTTTTAAAAAAAGGAGATAATATCAGAGATTTTCAAAACCTATTAGTATTCATCTTTCCTTTCCTCCCACTCTGAAGCATTTGGTATCCATAAAAATCTCCTTTGTTTTATTGCCTTAGTCTGTCATAGTTGCAGATGAGCTGGCCCACTAAGGACCACAAGTCTCTCTTAATGGACTCTTCGTCTAAACACTTAACATCCGCATCCTGTTGTGTGGAGTCTGGTCTGTCAATCTGGAACAAGCCTGAGGTTATCTTAAAGACAACTTGTTTAGGGAAGCAGAGGGCAAGGAGACACTTTGTTGGGATGGGATCCAAATAAGATAAGCAAAACCAGAAAGCATGCTAGAGAATTTTTTTCAAATGATTCCCTTTCAAGACCACTGAGCATGGGAAATGATTTTCTGGATATCTTTTCTTTGCTTATATCAAGTTAGTCATGGCTTAAGGTTAAGATTCCTAAGGCTTTGGAAATTTATAAGCTGCTAGCAATCCTGATTCATATCCTGTTCCCATTTTATTTTAAAATATATATTTTATGTGTGTGTGTGTGTGTGTGTGTGTGTGTGTATTTATTTATTTGAGAGAGAAAGAATGGGCATGCCAGGGCCTCCAGCCACACATATGAACTCCAGACACATGTGCCCCCTTGTGCATCTGGCTAATGTGGGTCCTAGGGAATTGAACCTGGGTCTTCTGGCTTTGCAGGCAAACAGCCCCCTATTCTACTTTTGAATAATAAAATAGGGAGAAGTTAAATGGATAGAACACTAAGCAGCAAGGTCAATATTACACTCTATCATATCAAGGTTTCTATTAAAGAAAATAAGAAGCCACACATACTGGGAGAGAATACAACAATTTGGTAAATTTTTCTGACATAGTATGAAAAAGAACAGAGGGTCTGATGAGCATGAACATTTATCTGATGGACAAGAAGACAGAAAAAATAAAAGGAAGGAAAGGAGGACACTTGCCAGCCTGAAAAAAAGAGCTGCTAGTAGGCAAAAAGCAGCAAATTCATCAAATTCATAATGATGCACATTTGACAATACATAGTTATATTAAAGCAAACTATGGCAAAAAGGATCAATATTCTGAGCATGGTAGCACATGTTCATAATCCCAGGGCTTACAAGGACAGGCAAGATGTTAAGAAGTTACATAGCAAATTGAGGTCAGCCTGGACTCCATCTCATCTACACAGTCACATTATTTTCCCTGATGTCTTTATGAACTGAGATTTTAAAGCAACTGTTTCTCACTAAAGAAACAAAAATACATGCAGAAAGCACTTACTTCTGTCCAGCTTTCACAAAACCTTTTAAAGAGGATCCTCTATTAGTAGCAACTGCTTTTCCACCAAGACCAACTATGAGAGCTGTGAGGACCGCACTCTTTCCACCTAAAGAAACAAATGTTAAAAATTTACCTGGTGGTTGGAAGGCAGAAGTAGAAGGATCGCCGTGATTTCAAGGTCCACCTGAGACTAGAGTGAATTTAAGGTCAGCCTGGGCTAGAAGTGACCCTACCTTGAAAACACACACACTCAAATAAATAAATAGAACTAAAATACAGTGGATTGGGCTCAAGAGATGGCTCAGCGGTCAAGGCACTCACTTGCCTGTAAAGTCTAACGGCCTGGGTTTGATTCTCCAGTACCCATGTAAAGATGCACAGTGGCACATGCACGTGGAGTTCATTTGCATCTGCTGGAGGCCCAGAGCACCCATTGTGTCTGTCTCTCTTGCCTCTGCTTTCAAATATATGTATTTGGTTTTTCCAAGGTAGGGTTTTGCCCAGGCTGACCTGGAATTCACAGTGTATTCTCAGGCTGGTCTAATCACAGAGATCCTCCTACCTCTGCCTCCCAAGTGCTGGAATTAAAGGCATTAAAAAAAAAAAAAATCAGAAAAGAAAATGCTAACTTCTATCACTTGACATACAAAGATTTCTGAATGAGTCCCAATTTGAAATAAAATGCTGTAAGATCAATTATAATTTTATTTCAGTGCTAAGGCAGCAAAGTATATTAAAATTGTTTGGGGGACACTACTAAGAAGGCTAGTATATTTCAGATAACAATTTTTTTTTTTTTTTTTTTTTTTTTTTTTTTTGCTTTTTGAGGTAGGGTCTCACCCTCTAGCCCAGGCTGACCTGGAATTCACTATGGAGTCTCAGGGTAGCCTCGAACTCACAGCGATCCTCCTACCTCTGCCTCCTGAGTGCTGGGATTAAGGGCGTGCACCACCAAGCCCAGAAGATAACAAATTTTTGCTGCTAATAAAGAACTAGAAAAAAAAACGGCCAATACTTGAAGCTCTCATCACCTTGACCTATCAAACTATTAAACAAATCTATCCCTTCACTTACATATATGTATTTAATGTACATCACTTTTCAATATATTTAATTACAATTACAACTTATATCATAACCTTGTTTTGTTTGTTCATGTATGTATACATGTGTATGTGGCACGTGGGCATGACAGGGCCTCTTGCAGCTACAAATGAACAATAGACATTAGTGTCATTTTGTGTGGACAGCTCACATGGGTGTCAGTAACTGATCCCAGCTGGCAGATCTAGCAAGCAAGTGCATTAACAAAAAGCTATCTCCCCAGACACCAAAAACTGGTTTCAGTCTCTCTCAAATATAAGGGGCATATGGTCAGGAATATTATCTCTTACAAAAAGATGGATCCTCAAAATCAGCACATACATTTGTTGAATGAACAAATAAATATAAATAGGGAAAAAACAGCAATTTAGATCTTCAATTTCTAGATTTTGTTTTGTTTTGTTTTACAAGGTAGAGTCTCACTCTAGCTCAGGCTAACCTGGAATCCACTCTGTAATTTCAGGGTATTCTCAACCTCACTGCGATCCTCTGAACTCTGCCTCCTGAGTGCTGGGATTAAAGGTGTGAACCAACACACCCAGCTTTTTAATTTCTAGATTTTTGATATGCAATTCTTTCTATTCTAATAGTTAAATAACGAAAGGTACACTTTCAAATTGTCTTAACAATTCTTGGAATATGGTAGCCATTTTCAGATCTCCATCAACAACCAATTCTTTTTTTTTAAATATTTTTTGTTCGTTTTTATTTATTTATTTGAGAGTGACAGAAAGAGAGGGAGAGAAAGAGACAGGCAGAGAGAGAGAATGGGCACGCCAGGGCTTCCAGCCACTGCAAACGAACTCTAGACGCATGCGCCCCCTTGTGCATCTGGCTAGCGTGGGTCCTGGGGAATTGAGCCTCAAACTGGGGTCCTTAGGCTTCACAGGCAAGCGCCTAACCACTCTGCCATCTCTCTAGCCCCAACAACCAATTCTTACCAGACCATTATCATCTACAGAATAATTCAAATAGGCCAAAACACAATAGTTTGTCTGGTTTAATTCCTGGAATGCTGTTGAAGTTACGATTTTAACTTTATTTCTTCTTTATCAAATATACTGCTTCAATTACTTCCCCTTTATTAATAAAATCATTCTTTCTAAATTAAAAAAAAAAAAATCTTAACTTCAGAACCCATAAATCCTCCTTTCATCTTGTCCTGACCACCTCCCCATAGTGCTACTCTGTTCCCTCTCCCCGCTATAAAGTCTCTTCCTCTGGACTAAATGACAAAGGAGGGAAAACAGAACAAGACAGGGAATGTGGAGCTACACAACCCTAACTTCCTTTACTAGCATGATCACCAGATAGATCATGCACTATTTTCAGTCACACCTGACACAATGTGTGACCGTCTGTCTCCACAATTTTAGGCAAGTCATTGCTTGGGTCAAAAAATTTAGCTGGCTTATCACTGACACCAGAATAAAACTCAAAAAACTGTACTACACTGTCAAGACTTTCAAAATAATAGCCTATAGTATGGCACTCCAATGTGAGCTTCTGCCTTCCCAACAATGTACAATGTGATAAAACTTCATAAAGTCACTCCTCATTCTCTATATACATCTTTTACTCCTTGGATCATTTAAGAATGAATAACCTTTGCCTGGAACATCTCATATCTTCCCAAACAATCTGCAATTTTCATCTAAGTATCAGCATGTCTCATAAAAGTCTCATCGGACCTAACAGCAAGAAATGTTACTTTCAGGTTTGGATTTGTAAGGCACTTCATTTGTGCCATGTTTCTGTATTTACTTCAGGTACAAGACAAAGTTACCTCAACTACAATGAGGCATACTTCTAGAGTAAAATTCCAAGGTAAATACACTTTAAAAAAAGCAGGAAATTGCCAGATGTCATGGTGTGTGCTTAGACCAAGATACTGTTGAGCCCAGTAGTTTGAGGTGAGCCTGGGAGATACAGTGAGATCCTATCTCAAAGGGGCGGGGGACACAAAAGGACAGGAAATGTTTATACCTGCTACTTCAAAAATGTACCTACTTAATTCAGATTGTTTTTAAGTGTTGAAAAGATAGACTAACAGCACAGAGAAACTACAAGGTACAGACCCAATATTTATCAACAGTCACCTATTTCAAAATACATTGTCTTCTCAAAGTATAGTAAAAAGAGGGCAAAAGCACTTACTTCCATTGTTCCCTACAACAAAATTGACATTAGATCCAAATTTAAAAGGTCCAAGCATCGAATGGCACATGAAGTTTCTTAACTGAATACTCTCAATTATTCCAACTTCTGCTGCAGTCTATTAAGAAAAATAGAGAAAAAAAATCAATTTGTCTAATTCACTCATTAGAATCACACAAGTGTTTGAAAGATTAGCAGTATTACCAATTAAAAACTGTACAAGAAGTGGATAATGCTAACTTTAATGACTGAAACTAGATAAAATGCTAAATTTACTCAGAATTATGCAAATTATTTCATCCATTTGGGGTATAAGTTGTTTTGTTTTGCAAGGAATGACTTCACTTAAATTTTCAGATTTATGTGTGTATAACTATTAACATGTATTTCCTTATTCTTTTAATGTTTGCCAGGCTGTTATAAAGGCCCCTACTTCATTCCTCATTTGGACAATCCATGTCTTTTCTTTTGGCTTTGTTGGCCTTAGTACCTGTTTGTCAATTTTACTCATCTTTCAAAGAAGTTATTTCTTCCATTATTTTGTTAGTTTTTCTAATAGTTAACATAAATTTTTCTTACCTCTTTATAATTTATTTACTTATTTGCAAGCAGAGAGAGACAGATAAGACAGACAGAGAGAGAATGGGCACGCTAGGGCCTCTAGCCACTGCAAACAAACTCCAGACACATATTCCCCTTGTGCATCTGGGTTACATGGGTTCTAGAGAATTGAACCTGGGTCCTTTGGCTTCACAGGCAAATGCCTTAACAACTAAGCCATCTCTCCAGCCCTCTCTTACCTCCTTAAATTATCATAAAATATATGAAACACACATGATAAATATGCCACCTGAAAATTATAATTTTGTACTTACCAAAGTAGATGTACCATTAGTGAAAGAAAGTGTACATTCATCTTCATCACCATCTTTATCAAAGTCTTCCAATTCTTCTTGTCTTGGTCTTTTAGCATTTTCAAGAAAAGACAAATTTTCTTCTTTTCTTTTGGCCATCAGGTCTGAAAAAACATTTATAGTAACAACAAAGAAAGAATAGCATATAATATAACATGATATAAGTTATATTAAATAGCTATAATAGTAACTATTATTAGTTATTGAATAATTATAATATTAATAACAATATTAATTAATAATAATATATAGTTATAGTATTATCATAATAATATTAGTTATTGAATAGTTGTTATTACAATAGTTGTTATTAAATAGTTGTTACTGTAATAACAACTATTCAATAAACAATAAGAAAGCCATGCTTACTCAACATTAAGCACTATATCCATCCATTTTTACTTTAAATATGTTAAAGTCTTCATCTTTCATGGAGTTAAGGTACGTAAGTCAAAAAATGCTCCAAGAACAAGGAAAAAAAGATTTTCCCCCTAAAACTTCCACAAACAGACATAGCCCTACTAATGCTTTTAGCAAAATTAAGCTGAATTTAACTTCCAAACAGGCAACACAATTATTTGGTCACATTTTTCAAGCATCATCATCTGGATTATCTGTATCAATTGATTTCAATTCAGTTAATCAAGGCCAAAACTGAATTGATATAAGCATTTGACTGTTTTGAATCCTAAACTCACCAGTGACAAAAGGTTTTATTGGTGAAATGGTGGCTTCCAGTTTCCTATTTGTTGAGAGGGCACAGTCCCTCTTGAAAATTTGCATAGTAATCACCTAATTATTTTGGGTTATATATAAAGTAATGGCAAAATGAGATAAAACTTGACTTGTATTATCCCTAAGAAGCATAATTTGAAGCACCAGTCCTTCAGAGTACTAGTTCCTCTCAGTTCCCTAGACTGCACATGATAATTGTCTTATTTTCTGCATAAAGAGGTAGGGGTGGGTGGGTGGGTGTGTGTTTGTGTGTGTGTGTGTAAAATATAGAGCTAGTATTTGAAAAGAACAAAGTATCTCAAAGAGCTTTAGCTCATATCAGCATCTGTAAAATTAGAATTTCAAACTGAGAACCTTTTTATTTTTGTTTATTTATTTATATGCAAGCAGAGAGAGGGAATAATAGGCATTCCAGGGTCTTTTGCCACTCCAAATAACGAGCCACTTTAAACATCTGGCTCTAAGTGGATACTTGGGAATTGAACCCAGACTATTGGGCTTTGCAAATAAGTGCCTTTAACCTCTGAGCAATCTCTTTTGAAACAAAGAAAATACAACCATATATTCCAATCAAACAACAATATCATGTGAAGTAGAATCAAAAAATTCCATAACATACTCTTGGAAGTTTCACAGATGCCTTATTTCCCACTGCAAACTGCTTTTGCAGGGGAGACTAATGAACATACACTAAAGTTAGAACAGTGAAGGAAAGACCAAAATGATTAGTAGACTTCATATTCAGTGTGGTTCAAGAACCAAGAAGCAATATCTGCATACCTGAGGAATTAATTATATCTACAATATGTGTGTGTGTGTATTCACATATATACACACACACATATATATACACATGCATATGTATATGCATATGCATATACATATATATCTCCCATCCTAGAACATGTAAAGAATATTCACAAGTGTCCAGGTGGCTCATAAACAGTTTTTGTTTTAATATTTTTGTTCATTTATCAGGAGAGAGAGAAAATCAGTGTGCCAAGGTTTCTTGACCCTGCAAATTCCCCATGCATGCACCACATTGTGCATCTGAGTTTCCTTGAGTGCCCAGAGGGGCAGGCTTTGACAAGCAAGCACCTTTAACCACTGGGCCATCTACCCAGCCCCAAAAGCATAGTTTTACAAAGTTTGAGAACTGGTAATCATACCAAAGAACTCAGACTTTATGCTACGGAGAAGCCAAAAAGAGCTTAGTATATTATGATAAATAAGTTCAACTGATAATTAACATTTAAAAAGTATTTAACCTAAACAAATGCCTCTCCAAACAATATTAACATTACAGTACAACTACATACTAAGAGCATGTTTCTTATTCAATGTTCTTCTCAAATCTCTTATAGAAGCCAAAACTCCAAAATTATACATTTTTTCAAATTATTTAATAACAAGCATCAATGTATATTAGCTTCAACTTGTCCATTTGAATTCCCAAAATACTGCCAGACCATTATTCTCCCAATGCTTTCTTCTGTCATGCATACATACTCTCTGTTCCATTATGAATTATTTAGCAACTATTTATTAATTATAGAAAAACAAAGAGAAATAATTCCTTTTTGGTTTTCCCCACATTAAATTTTAGATATTATTTCTATTAATGATTAACACATAATATCTGCCAGCAAGCACTCAGACAGTAGCTGACTGACTATAGTATTTTACCACTGAAAAGCAGATTTTTCCTGTAAAATTGGAGTGAGGAAGTACATTAGTGTGATGAACTTAAAATGAATGTGAGATTGTGTACTCCACAGAATATAACACACTCAAATAGTAAATGATGAGGACACTATTTTGTTAGATAAAGCCTGGGATTTGCAATTTGCAATTAGGTTTCCAAGGGAACTGACATCAAACAAATACTGAAGGATCCTACCTTTTAAAATAGGAACCACGTTATAATTTAATAATAGACTTTCAAAAACAGGTATGGATATCCTGAAAGTAAAATACAGGTTAAAGAAGTATTTTTAAGCCGTGTGTGGTGGTGTATGCCTTTAATCCCAGTACTAGGGAGGTAAAGGTAGGCAGAATGCTGTGATTTCTAGGTCAGCCTCAGACTAACAGTGAATTCCAGGCCAGTGGGCTAGAGCAAGACCCTACCTCTAAAAACCAAAACAAAAGTAGTATCTAACAATTCATCCTTCACTTTAATGCTAATGTAGGAACTAGCAGTAAATGTCAGACATGACAGAAATAGAATTAAAGTTTTAAAATAAAACAAATAAATACAATTTCTATTACTCAGAATCAGTAGTAGTAGATTCAGAAATCTGCCCTGAGCTGTGATTAGCTCAATCACAATTACACTATTCCCAGCCACAAAAGAGACTGACTTCTAAATTAAACAGCCTTAATATAATTAAACACACTGTTTGGAGTATATTATAAACCAAATGAAATTAACTAGATAATAAAGACACCACTTAAACCTGACTATCACTGAAATTCAAGAACAATAAAACAAAGTACATTTCAGGTAGTAAGATCTGAACATTCACATTTGAACTGAAAGCATCTACGTAACCCAGGAAAGAGTAAGAATAACATCAGAGAAAATGGTTTCTAAACCATAAAGGGTTATACAAAAAAATTATGGCAGATCAAGGATAAAAGAGACAGGTGAAACCAAAGGTTTTAAAGACTGGACAAAAGGCTGGGGAATGGCTCAGCAGGTAAGAGCATTTGCTGCAAGCATGGGTGCTGCTCAATTCCCCAGGATCCACATAAACAGCTAGATGTGGGGTTACACAAGTCTGTAACCCTAGTCCTGTAGGGAGCAAAGACTGGAGAATTGCTGGGGCTTCGAAAAATTGAAGCTTCACATTTTCTCAAAGAAATCCACAGATGAGCAGTAAAAGGGACACCTTACTTTCTCTGATCTCCGCATCTGCTACGGCATTTGCACATGAACCTGCATACACCACACATGTACAAAGGGGGAAAAAATGGGTAAAATTCTAAGTGTGTAGAATTAACTATTGAATAACTGTGCTTAATTACAGGGATAAACTAAGTTCTCTGACCTTTTTTAATGAGGTAATGTCCTTAATTATTGGAAGGAAAACTGAAGCTCAGGTGAAAGTCTTCAAACTACGAAGATATACCTCAGTAGCTTGATGTAAACAGCTACAACTTGGCACAGCTCACATTCAAATCTAGGTTTGTCAAGGCTTTTTAATTTTTAAGGTCCAGGTTCTTAACTGGCAACAACTGAATTTACTGACAATTTGCTCATAGGCAATGATGGGCTATTTGTCTGTTATGTTTAAAAATCATTAAAATTATAAAAGAATTCTATCATGAGGTCTCCTTCTAAATGTTCTCATTAAAGTCAATAAAAATTTGTGGTTTCACAAAATTTTATTTTGGGTTACTTAATGCTATCTGCCATTATAAACAGACAGAACATGTTTGTCAAGAAGAGAGTTTATAATAGTTTTGTTTCAAACACCTGAGTTAGAAGCGCTGTTATGATACTGATATAGGCCAGGAAGTAGTACTCTGCAATAGAAATGGATCTAGGAATGAAGTAAACAACAGAATACTGTGGTAACCAACAAAGTATGCAGAGTGGGAAAAGACATTTAATATAAATGCTAATAATGACCATACTTGACTGTCAGGTAGCTGAACTTAATTGGTGTGTATAATAGTAGCATTTGATTATTTCAGATATAACACATACCGTAAATCTTTGAGTTATTTATTGATTAATGAAAGCAAACCAAGTATTTTGTTTTTTGGACTGGAGATGAACCCTGAGCTCCACAGGTCAAGGTACTACTCTACACTGGACTACACATCAAACAAGCAAAGTCTTTTTCCTACTTGAAATAATTGCCAAGATTCGGGCAAGTTTTACATAAAATACCACAAACTTGGCACTTAGCAAAGCAAACGTTTGGAGAGTAAAAGTTGTTTGCACTGTAACAGCTTTAACATGTAATATACACTAGGTTTTTGTTAGGCTCAATACTAAACACTATATCCTAAAGCTCTCTCACAAAAATCCTGTATTCTGAAACGGGTCACACATCTTTTTTCTGTCTGAAACAAAAGTGTTTTCAAGCAAAGTATTACTGGTTTCTAAACTTTCTGTGTGTATACACCCACTTAGAAAAGAATTTTGCTGTATTGAAACAAGGTTTTATTCTGTAGCCCATTTAATTTAGGCTGTCCTCAAACTCACTGCAATCTTCACACATCAGCCTTCTAAACTCTGAGCTGAAATTACAGGCAGAAGGGGGGGGTGTTTTTTTGAGACAGTGTCTCATGTAGCTTAGGTTTAGATGACATTGAACTTCTGATTCTACTGCCTCCACCTCTTGAGTTGGTAAGATTTCAGGTGTGTACCACACCAGGTTTTATGTGATGTTAGGAACCGAGCCCAGGCCTTAATGCATGCTAAACAAGCACTCTACCAACTGAGCTATATTCCTGGTACTCAGGAAAAGAAAATTTAAACTCGACGCAACTAGTCTGTATGTATTTCACACATTGAGTCAAGCAGAAGTTCTACCAGGTTCTTTCACCAGCCACAGCCACACCTCCACAGACGTGTTGGATGCCGCACATACTATTGTATATTTTAAAAGACGACAGCAGATATGAATGTCAAGAAATTTGGGGGTTCTTTTCCTCTGAATATGTGTTGCAGACGGGTGCCTTTAATACACTGTTTTTATCTTCCTTCTAATCATTAAGGGCACTCTGGCATCAGGGGCTCCTAAGTTCTTGTCTTTAGGGTTTAAACATCCGCTCTTTCTAGGAAATTACCAACCTTACCTCAAAGCCCAATTGCTCCTAACGTCCTTTCCTCTACCTGTTCTCCTGGGTTCTCAACAGAGATTCTTCTTCAAATCCACAAAGAATTACGGAAGAGAAATGCCATCGATAACCTTTCAAATGCGACAATGTTATTTTGGCTGCATAAATCAGCCAGCGTTTCCATGAGACTGGATTAACGGGAAAGCCTGAGATTTAATGCATGCTAAACAAGCACTCTACCATTTCCACAGGCTGCCGGCGAAGGGCCGACGAGATAGAGGAGAGCCGAACCCGCCTTCCAACGACGGCCTCCCCCGCGCCCCAACCTCCCAGCCAACGCCCGGACCGCTGGGGGAAGCGCGAGGGCGGGCCCGGCCAAGTTTCCCGCGGCCCAGGGCGCAGAGGTCCCGCGGCGAGGGGGGAAGCGCGCGAGCCGAGGGCCGGGCAGCGCGCCGACACCGCGCGGGCTGCAGGCGCGGGCAGGACCGCCCTCCCGCCCTCCGGCCGAGGGGACCTGGATGCCGCGGGCGCTGGAGACGGAAGCGCGCGCTCAGCCTACCGCCGGCAGGTCGCGGTCTCCTGAGGAAGCCAGTGGCCGGGGCTGTCACGAAGAGACCTGACGACGATCAGACAAGGCTGACGTGAAGCGGGCCGCCGCTGGCCCGCGAAGCACCGCGCGGGCCCCTCGGAGAGAAGGCTGCCAGCCCCACGGCTCAGCCGCCCACGGTGGGACGGTCCGCGCCTGCGCCCCGCCTCCCCGGCCGCGGAACTCCGCCTGCGCGTGCGCGCTTCCGGGCTTCCGCACCACTCGGGTGTGAGAGGACGGGCCGGAAGTGTCCCTCGCCGGAGCGGTGCGGAGGCGGACGGATGCGGCTCAAAGCGGGAGGTTTGTCTAGGTGGAAAAGAGAAGGTACCCGGGGCTAACCTGCCTGGCAACAGGTCCACGCATGCGTCGGCGCGGCCAGCGAGTTGCCCGGAGGAAGCTGAGAGGACGGCCTGGGCGAGAAGCCAGCCGTTTCCCGGAAGGGGCGGGGCCGGCGCCCGGGCGCGCGATTCGAAAGTGCTCCCCAGCGCTCCTCCGCGGTAACGGGAAGCTCAAACATTTAAGCTTTAACTTCAGCTTGATAAACGGCAGGTGCTTGGAGGCTGCAGTGGTTTATTAAACTTCACGCCAGCCTGGCAAGCGATGCAAAGCCAAGGAGGAGGGGCTCTCTGGGTAAGTCCCGGGGCGGTGGAGACCCGGCAGGCCTCGGTCCTCCTGCGCTTCCTTGGAAAGCGTGGCTCTGGGGAGAGCTCTCCGCGACGCTTCCCTCTGACGTCGCCGCCCAGCTCCCCTAGGAACCCGGGAGCACGTCTGAGCCGAGCCTCCCACTCCTGCGGCTCAGACCCCCACGGGACACGTCGGGGATCTTCCGAAGCTGCCGGCTTCCCAGTGTCCTTCCCGGTCCCCGAACGGGTGGACACTCCCTCGCCTGGCTCCATACCTTCTGTTTTAGAAAATGAAAGAACCGAGAAGATTCGGCTCAACTGCAGAGACAGGCTGCATGCGGGGAAAACCAGGGACCACGCAGACCAGAAGCCTCTTCCCTTTCAGACTAGGGGACTTTAGGGGGTGGTGGAGGCATTGGAGTTCGTGCAGGGCAGGCCACCTTGTCTCAGGGCTTAGGCCACTTCAAGGAAATGATAAGTGGACAAGTGGCGTAGTGGCCATTCCAGGAAAATGATAATGGGGATGGTTGGGAAGAGTTATAATGAAATGGCTATCAGTTCAAAAATGGAGATAACTTGGTTCTAATACTGTGGAAGACCTTTCCCCGGTGCCCATCCGCACAATTGCCTTTTGTTGTACGATTGCAATTTGAGAATAGTTCTTACACAGCAATTTCGTGCATCTTTGTAGTTATGTATTTAAGAGTCTTCTCCACCTAGAGTGTAACCTCGGCGTAAATAAATAGTGAACTGATGAAGTTCCTGAGCTTTCTCTTTATTCGATGCTAACCAGCCCTGTCTTTTTACACGACCCTTCACCTACCCAAGTAAACTACCTATTTTCTGTGCTACAGAATCTTCCTTCTAAAAGGGGGGACAAGAATGCCATTTACTCCCCAAATTGGTGTCCAACCTGGAGCCACCAGTAATGAAATAACCTTTCTTCAAAGTCACTTTTCACTTTAAAAGATAATCAACTATACATTGCACAATGTCCCTTACCAACTATTAGTGAAAAGAGATGAAATAATCAAAACAGACTGCAATACTGGGCGGAATAATCTTCCTTGGTAACCACTGAGAAACAGTTGAGAGACCCCCTCCTTCAGGAAGCTGTCCTTGATGTTTAGGATGAAGTAGGAAACTTTTTTTCTAAATACTCCCCACCTTTCATCACCACCCCCTGCAGTCTCAATCTACCAAAATCTGTAAGTGCAGAATCTGATCTTCCTTGTTTTAGCTCCAGCAGCTAAAAGCATTCCTAACGTTAATTAATAAGTAAATAAGCCTAGTCAGAGTAGGCCTCAAAGTTTAAGCTAAATTCATTTGAAAGTGAAACAAAGAAATACTAAAAAAAAAAAAAGTACCACTTAGTGAAATGATGTACTTCCCATTCAATACAGTGTTTGCACTGATAAAATAAAAACTTACACTGCTTGCCAACTTTTATAAGAAAATACAGTCATCTAACTGGGAATTGGGAAATTTAAGTATTTATTGCCTTTTTTCAACCTTTTACAAATTAGAAACCTTGCCTTAATGTGATTTTACACAAGTCAAGCTGCTGACTTCTGTTCTGTAACTTTGAGTCATTAGTGGAATTAGCAAGGCTCTGTGTTTTTGTCACCTCATTCAGTTTTGTAATTAACCAATAAAAACTTAATAGCTTTTAAGGAAGTTTTAGGAGCATAAATTGGTTTATGGGTGTCATATAGTTACATCAAAGGATATGGTTTTGTTTTAACTTGAAGTGGATTCTTAATTCCTTAATTTTGGTAGAAACTTATGTTTTCTCTATCAAGCAATAAATTCTGAAATTTAAATTTAATTCCATTTTAACAGATTTAATCCTTAGACTCAAAGACTATTAGAATCTTGTAAATATAATTTAATATATCTAATTTTGCAGGAAGGTTCAGTGTCTTCCCAAGATTATGCAGTTGATCAATAGTATAACCAACCTAAAAATTGTAGGCTTTCTGTAATCCAAATTCAGTGATCTTTTGACCAAACAAAATACTTTGAAGTCATTCATAAAATATAAGCAATTTGTTATGTGTTGTTCTTTGCTCTTTCTATTTATTTATTTTTATTTATTTATTATTTTTGTCTTTTTGAGGTAGGGTTTCATTCTAGCTCGGGCTGACCTGGAATTCACTCTGTAGTCTCAGGGTGGCCTCAAACTCATGTCCATCCTCCTACCTCTGCCTCCTGAGTGCTGGGATTAAAGGTGTGCGCCACCACGCCCGGCCTATGTATTGTTCTTTGTTGACTTGCCTCTGTATTCTTGTTTCAACTAATTTTTAAGATAGACACAATTTCATAAGTAATATATTTTGTTTGCATGATCAGATTGACTAGTTATTATAAGTTTGGATAGAGACTCACCAAATACCATAATGCAAAAGTTTTCTTAATGCTGAGATATTTTCAGGAACCCTCATGTTTAACCATGTTCAATTGCCCAGGACCCACATAGCCAGATGCACAGGTGATTCATATGTCTGGAGTTTGTTTGCAGTGCGTAGAGCCCCTGGCATGCCTATTCTCATTTTCTCTCTATATATAATATATTTTTTAAAACACTTAAAATTTTTGTCTTTCTTTTCCAGGGCCTCTAGCCACTGCAGACAAACTCCAAACACGCACACTACCTTGTGCATCTGGGTTATGTGGGTACTGGGGAGTCAAACCTAAAACTCAACTTTAAAAAAAATGAAAAAGAGGGGCTGGAGGGATGGCCTAGTGGTTAAGGCATTTGTCTGCAAAGCCAAAGAACCCAGGTTCAATTCCCCAAGACCCACTGTAGCCAAATGCACAAGGGGACGCAATTGTCTGGAGTTCATTTGCAGTGGCTGGAGGCCCTGGCACACCCATTCTCTCTCTGTGTCAAATAAATAAATATTAAACATTTTTTTAAAAAAATGAAAAAGACCACATTGAGAACATACAATTTTGGACTGACTTGTTTTACATTTTTGTAACTATAAAGATAGCCACCATAAATGATGAAATAGTGACAAGTTGTGTTACCTGTGAGAAAATGTACTATTTATTTCTGTGAAAATAATGATTTTAATGTGATTTATGCATTAAGACAAGGTTTGTGCTTAAGTTTATGTTGTGGGGGGTGTGTAAAATGAAGCAGTTAAGCTGGTTAGAAAATTTATGGTTATATATAGGCAAAATTAGTGAGTTTTTATTAGAAATAGATAATAATGCATTTTGGAGAATAGAGAGCTTTCTTACTGATCATTTTGCTGTTGGGTAACAAAGTACAGGAAAGAATCAAGAGTGTCTACTAGGGTTTGAACCTAAGCAAATAAACTTTTGGTAAAGACTATGAGTGCAACTTTTTTGTGGCGAGCTGGTGTAATTAATAGGTGCCAAACCAGGCATCATGACAGATGTCTGACCCAAGACTTGGGAGCTAAGGCAGTAGGGTCACAAGTTTGAAGCTAGTCTGGAATACACAGCAAGCCCTGTCTCAAAAACAAACAACAGGACTGGGAAAATGGCTGAGAAGTTAAATGCACTTTTCCTCAAAGCCTGCCAGCCCTGGTTCAATTCACAAGCTTTCCATGTAAGCCAGACACAACAAAAAGTGGTGCAAACATTTAACATTTGTTTACAGCAGCAAGAAATCCTTGCGTGCATGCACACATACATGCATGTAAAAGTACCTATAAAAATGTCTCCTTTATGCCTACCATATGGGAATTAAAATTAAAGTTTAGAATATTCTACAACAATTCTTTGATGCTTATAAAAGAAACATGGTCTAATCTTTTCCAGATCCATTTTGGCATAGCTATGGGGACTATAGATTAATGCACCAAAGTGGTTTAAAAGGCTGTGAGAAGATAAACAACATGGTATCCCAAAGGACTAGCTGGCTAAGAAACATGTTTGTTTGTTTAATTCTAGAAAATATCACATAACTAAGGAAAAACAGAGAAGAGTCTACCTTAATACACAGTAACTCAAGCTTTACCTTCTGGGAACCAACAGGTAATTCTGTTACAAACTTTTTTTATAACTATAGTAGCTCATTTTTAGTAAGTCACATTTACTTCTGACCAAACAAAGTGAGAACATGAGTAGCTGTTTCAAGTATAGTCATGGTATAATGAAGGTACTCATTGCTTTTTTAAAAGCCCATTAATATTGTTATAGGATCAAATTTGTAGAAAAGTTAATATATTGCAAGTAAGTACTCTTTTTTTAAAAAAAGAAAAGTTCAGGGGTTTTTTATTACATAGTTTATTTATGAGAGAGAGAACTAGCCACCGCAATCAAACTCCAGAGGCATTGGTTCTGGTGAGCCGAACCTGAGTCCTTAGGCTTCACAGGCAAACTCCTTAACTGCCAAGGCATCTCTGTAGCCTGCAAGCGAGTATTCTTAATCCTGAAGTCCAGGATGCTTTCAAATCTACAACTTTTTGACACTAGATAATACTAGATAGTTTCTACACTTGAAATTGTTTCGTGTACTTTTTTTTTTTTTTTTTTTTTTTGAGGTAGTGTCTCGCTGTAGCCCAGGCTGACCTGGAATTCACTACGTAGTCTCAGGGTGGCCTTGAACTCAAGGCAATCCTCCTACCTCTAACTCCACCGTGCTGGGATTAAAGGCATGTCATGTACTATTGTTAAAACTGTTGTTAAAAACTGCCAATTTTCCTTCAAGAGTATCAGTAGTAAAGGAAATAAAAATTTTGTGTTTAGACTTAGATTTGATCCTCAAGATAAACCTCACTGTACAGATACATCAAAATCTGAAAAATTGGGCTGGAGAGAAGGCTTAGTGGTTAAGGTGCTTGCCTGCGAAGCCTAAGGATCTAGGTTTGATGACCCAGTATGCACGAAATCCATAGGAACAAGGTGGTGCATTCCTCTGGAGGTCCTTTGCAATAGCTAGAGGCCCTGGTGCACCTGTTCTCGCACTCTCTCTGCATATCTATCTCTCTCTCTGTCTGTCTCTCTGTCTCTCTCTCCCTCTCTCTCTCTTCCTCTTTCTCCAATAAATAAAAAGCTAAAAATGAATTTTTTTTAATCTGAGAATTTTCAAAATCCTAAGTATTCCTCAACCCAAACATTTGAGTTAAATGAGTCAACATGTAATAGAATTATTTCTAGTCCTGTTTTTGTACAGGCATAGTTAATTGTAGTGAATAATACATTCTTTTCAAGTCTTTGTGGAATGACCTTAATATGCTTGAATTATTTAAATTTTTTGTAATTTTTTATCACAGCTCTCAGAAGGAACACAATTGACATAGACCTCTCCATAAGTGTGCTCTAATCTTGGGGAAGCCACTGCTGACATTGCAGTAAATACTGATGTACCCAAATTTACTATTTAATTTAACCTATATGTTTTATGCCTATTTGGTTACTTTATATTTAGGCAGAAACAAGCATTCAAAAAAATTCTAGTTTATTTCCCTGACTCCTTACATACAGGGCCAATTTTCTTTAAACTTTTTAAATTTGAAAAGTAATAGTTTTGAGTCTAGACTTGCTTATGTAGTGAGTTAAGGCTACATAGCAAGACTGTGCCTCACAAAGCTGGTTATGTATTACTTAGTGGTAGATCACTTGCCTAGCGTGAACATGGCTCTGGATTTGATTCCCCAGGACTACAAAAAACCCAAAACAGAAGCCGGGTGTGGTGGCGCATGCCTTTAATCCCAGCACTCGGGAGGCAGAGGTAGGAGGATTGCCATGAGTTCTAGGCCACCCTGAGATGACATAGTTAATTCCAGGTCAGCCTGGACCAGAGTGAAACCCTACCTCGAAAAAAAAAAAAAAAAAAAAACCCAAAACAGTACATATAGTACAGAAGTACATATAGTTCTGTCTTTTAAATTTGCTGCATCATTGATTCAACATACTATCACTTAATTAGTTCTCTATGGATAAAAAACTCTTGACTTTTTCCCATTATCTTTCTATTAGGAACAATAGATGTTGTGTATAAATCTATATGTACCTAAGAGCATATTTTAAAACAAATTCCTACAAAAGTCAGAAACTATTTGCTTGTCTGCTAGAGTTGGGATCATGTTTAAATGAAATAATGTCAGTTATAATAATGTTCCTCCAGAGGGAAGAACTGCATAATTTCTTTTAACACTAATTAATCTCCATATCTTGAATTTCAAAGGAAAGTATGAGCAATAACTTCCTTTTCAAATTTTATTTCTAATAATATGTTCTAATGGCTGACACTTTTAAAATCTCATTTACCTTCATAATAATGTCTTAGAAAATGTGTGTGCCTGTACTCTTTCCAGAATTAATCTCTTCACATCAACTCTCTCACAATGCCATGCAGCAAATAGAACTTCCAGTGCAATAATGACTATTTGCACTGCACTACCATTAATTTCTGAAAGCTTCTTATTTATAAATCTGTATGTTTTTTCTTTGGAAAGTGACATAACCATGTACACTCATGAATGCACAAAATAATACTTAGAGTAGGATTGGCCACCTTGTAAAATAATGATTCAAAAAAAAAAGTCTCAGAAAATTACAGAGGGCAAAACTTTCCGCATTGATTTTCATTTCATTTATATCCAATTTGAGAAAATTTTCTTTTAGAATGGGCTCTGTCACAAGAAAAGTAATATACTGGTTTTTATTCAGGAGGTTTTTGCGTATAGATAATAGCTTTTCGGTTTAATATGTTCTTGCCTTCTACCTTGCACATTAGAATGAATTGAGGACATTATTCAAAAGATAATCAGGATTCTGTTTGTGTAGTCAGACTTAATCTTCACTGGAAGCACTGTGTAATTTCTTTGCCAAATAATAACAAAAGTGAAAAATCAGGTGCTCAATGAGGAAAAGTTGGTCTATAGAAAATAAAGCAAGTAACAATAGCAGAGCTTAAGACATTTTTGTTTCTAACAGGTCCTGTATTATACATAGAAAAAAGCTTATTGTTCATGTCCTTTGGTTGGTAGACCTACAGGTGGTTGAAAAAATATTTTAAAATTCAGTTTTTAATTTTCATGTGTTAAAAGTTTAACATCATATTTTTCCTCCTCTATTGTTTATAATATTATATACTTTTTGGAAGCAGAGAGCGAGAGAGAGGATGAGCATGCCAGGGCCTGTAGCTGCTACAAATGAACTCCAGATGCTTGTGCATCTGGCTTTACATGGGTACTAGGGAATCAAGTTAGGTTTTTCAGGCAAGGGCTTGAATCAGTGAATCATCTCTCTAGCCCCACCTCTATTTTCTATGTCATCTGTCTTTTACCGTCAAAGGTTCCCATAGTTAACCTTTTTGAGCTTTTTCATTTGTAAGTCTTCTT
Source organism: Jaculus jaculus (assembly GCF_020740685.1). Taxonomy (NCBI): domain Eukaryota; kingdom Metazoa; phylum Chordata; class Mammalia; order Rodentia; family Dipodidae; genus Jaculus; species Jaculus jaculus. The sequence continues at coordinate 117,164,571 of NC_059106.1, read as the reverse complement.
CCATGCTTCCTTGCTTTTGAGTTTTGTTTTTCCAGATTTTGACAAGGTCTAGTCCTGTTGTCTTTGTGGGTATTTATGTCAAAGAGTGACTTCTCAAGTGGAAAAAGAAAAGATAACTTACTTTACCCCTGCACTCTTACCTGAATTTGTCAGCTCATATTAGCTAGAGTGAGCAAAGCCAGTAACATGATTTAATGTTTTATGTATTTTTGATTTATTTCAGAATGCTAATAAAAGGAATGAAGAGAATCTTCTATGAATTATCCTGAAGTAGTTTATAATTTTGGAGTTCTTCTGTCAAACTTCTTCTTCTTTTTTTTTTTTTTTTTCCTTTTTGTAAAGTGTGTTTGAAATAACATATAATCACCAGAATGGGGGTGAATGACTTGTGGCAAATATTGGAACCTGTAAAGCAACACGTGCACTTGCAGAATCTTGGTGGGAAAACCATTGCAGTTGATTTGAGTCTGTGGGTATGTGAGGCACAGACAGTCAAGAAGATGATTGGAACAGTCATGAAGCCCCATCTCAGGTATCATCAAGTCCTTAGAATATAAATGGGTGGTTACAGTGTCTTGGTTTTGTTTCAACTTAACTTTTTTTAGCTTAATTCTTTGTTTTATATTTTGAGATTTCAAAATATATTTAACTTGTTTTGACCAGTCTTTTTTTTTTTTTTTTTTTTTTTTTTTTTGGTTTTTCGAGGTAGTGTCTCACTCTGGTCCAGGCTGACCTGGAATTAACTCTGTCATCTCAGGGTGGCCTTGAACTCATGGCAATCCTCCTACCTCTGCCTCCCGTGTGCTGGGATTAAAGGCGTGCACCACCACGCCCGGCATTGAACAGCCATTTTTATATTGATGACTTAGAAGTGTGTGCCTTTGAGCTCTAGACTCACATGTCTGTGTTGTACTTAAATCATCCACAAATATGCTTCTATTACTAGGAGCCAGTACTTTTATTATTTCCTTGTCTCCTTCCTCCATATCCAGTCCCATCAATCACTTTTGCCAATTCTACTTCCAAAATTCTGTGTTCACAAATTTCTTTTGCTATCTAGAGACACCATCTCAATTTGTGCTAACCTCATCTCTCATCTGTACTACTAAGATAACATCTAACTAGTTTTTCTTTGCTGCTATTGGACTCCTCTTTCAAGGAATCCCACATAGCAATAAGAACAGTCAAAAATATCCCTTGCTTAAAAATGTCAAAAATTGGACATTTGCAGTCCATGTCTGTAATGTTAGCACTTAAGAAGTAAATGCAGGAAGACCAATTCAAGGTCATACTCAATTACATAGTGAGTTCAAGGCCAGCCTGAACTATACAAGATGCTTTCTCAAAGGGGATTTAAAAAAAAAGTAGTGATCACATATTTCAGTTAAAAGAGAATGTTAATAGATCTTATTGCACATAACATCTTTATACCAATTTAATGTTCTTGCCTTTTTAACATACTGCTATTTGAACTTTTACTATCAATATGATGATGAATACATTACTAATTTGTATATTTCAGGAACTTATTTTTTCGTATTTCATATCTAACACAAATGGATGTGAAACTGGTATTCGTTATGGAAGGGCAACCACCAAACTTGAAAGCCGATGTCATCAGCAAGAGGAATCATATTCGCTATGGGCCTTCTGGAAAAACATGGTCTCAGAAAACAGGGAGATCACGTTTTACGTCAGTCTTAAGAGAGGTGGGCATTCAGATTCAATTAATAATTCTGACTTGGGACTGGAGAGATGGCTCAGCAGTCAAAACCACTTTCTTACAAAGCCTGCTGGCCCAGGTTCAATTAACCAGCAGTCATGTAAAGCAAAAGGCAAAGTGGCATGTCCATTTGTGATCTCAGCACACCTATAGCAATGGCTGCAGAGCCAGGAGAATCAATCTTGCAAGATATTTGCAGTGGCAAAAGAGCCTGTCTCACAGAAAGTGGAGCACAAACACTCAAAGTTATCTTCTGTCCTTCAAAAGGACACCATTGCACATGTGTGTCCATACACACACATACATACAGATGCAAATACAAGCTAAAACTATAAAAAAGAGATCCAACTATATTCTTTTAAAATACTTCTGGTTTGAATCAAAGTGTACATTTTAGTCTAATAAAGTTTGTAAACATTAATACTCATTAGCCATAGTCAAGTGACTAGCTGAATAGGGTACAGAGAAAAGAGTTTTATGTTTTACACTGAAACTTGACTTGTGGTCAAGTCTTGGCACTGGCATTTAAAAATTCTAAGATATTGGAAAAGGCTTAAAATTTTGTTTTTTTGTAACTCAGTGAATCCAAGAGTTTATTTCTTAACTTTTTATTGACAACTTCCATAAATATAGCAATATATCCATGGTGATAATCACCTCCCACCTCCCCTCTTTTTCCTTCCTCTACTGAATCCTTTCTTCATTCCAGCTAGTCCCTCTTCTATTTTGATGACATTTTTTTCCTCTTACTATGCAGGTCTTGTGTAGGTAGCATTAGCCACTTTGAGGTCATGAATATCAAGGTCACTTTGTGTCCGGAAAACAATATTATAAGCAGTCCTCCACTTCCTTTAGCTCTCAAATTATTTCACCACCTCTACTATAGTTCCTGAACCTTAGAAGGTGTGTGATAGAAATATCTCACTTGGTGCTCACTCCACTTGTCACTTTGGTGAGTTTTTAGTCACCCCAGTAGTCACTCCCACCTGAAAAGAGAAACTACTGTAACCAAAAGTAAGAATAGCATTAATATATGAGCTGGGAAAAATTTTTAACTTATTTGTACCTCAGTTCTTATTTTGTGCAATAAGTATAGTAATATTTTGCCACAATGAAAACAAATTCTGAGAAAATATATGTAAAATAGTAGGGACTTTATCATCTTTTGTAATATCATAAGCAGTCACAGAGTGCATATTTTGCTCATTTAAAATATATGATAGTTCATGCATAGAAGATATTATTTGGCTTATCCTATTGCATTGTAATTTTAAAAATAGTTACAAAGTAGTATTTGTGCATTACTTACTGTTTTATTTTGTAATTAAGTAATGTCTAAAATACGATATAATTGAAATACAGGAAGCTCTTATTTTGTCACTTTTCAGATATAATGTAATTTTTTTTTCTTTACTGATGTACATTTTTTTCTTTTTGCTTTGCTTGATAGTTTTGAGAAATGGTCCCCATATATAGTCAGGCTACTGTGTAGTTGAGATGGCCCTTGAATTCATGATCCTATCTGCCTTTGCCTCCCAGTGAAATACATACTTTAAAAAAGTCATTGCTGTGGTGATCCCTCCTTCATGTCCTTTTCCTATTCATCTCTTAAGGTTTTGACTTTGTCTTTTAAGTCCTTTACATATTAATTATATAAGCCTTAGATCATTTTTAAAATTTATTTCCCTATTTTCCTTTTCAATTTTGGTTAGAAATTCATTTATTTTAAAAGGCTTTGCGTCAAATATTAGTCAATTTTCTCTTTGAAATGCTATCAATTTTCCATCCTTATGTTTTTCTTTTAAGTAGTCTTCAGTTACTGAATATTCTACCTGAAAGACTGTTAATAGTTGAAGTAAACATTTTTACCAAATTCTAATTTTCTTGTGAAGTTAATTTCTGGGAAACTCTAAGAAGCTCATACTTGGAACATTAAATAGCCAGTATCTTCATATATTATCTTCTTGAGAGAACCGCTTCCTTCCTGTTCTGTGTTGCAGTCATTATGGAGCTCTTTTGGCATTTTGTGTCCAATCGGTACTGCTCAGTTCTATCATCCATAGTCATACTTCTGCATCCTAGTAGGCCCCACTCCCCAGTCCACTGCCAACTTGCTGAGTATGAAAGGCACACATTAGTCGTCCTCCAACACCAACCCCATCCTATATGATAGAGATAAACGGTATGGGGAAAATATTATAGCCAGCTTCATCACTTCTGTGCTAGGACTTTGCAAGAAGTTGTAATGCTAAGTAGGACAATAACCTGAAATAACTTGTGTTATTATGAAAGGATATTTCCTTTTTGTTTGGTTGGTTTTATTTGTTGTTGTTTGAGGTAGTGTATCATTCTAGCCCAGGCTAACCTGGCTCACTCTGTAGTCCCAGGTTGGCCTCGAACTCACAGTGATTCTCCTACCTCTGCCTACTGAGTGTCAGGACTAAAGTGTGCACCACCATGCCTAGCATGAAAGAATGTATCTTATCTGTGATAAATATGAAAGACATGTCTGTAGCAGCACTCAAAGTAACCAGAGTCCTGAGAAGTAATGTTTTTCAACATAGTGCTTTGTTTTCTTGACTCTTGTCTACCTTGGGCAACATCTGGCAAAAGTTTTTCATATAAAGTACAAGAAATTAGGCTCTGGGGGGAGGGTGTAGGACATGGATGAGCTTAACAGTGGTACTAAATTGTATTCGCTGAGTACAAAATTAATTAATTAAAATAAAATAACAAAGAAATTAGGGTCTGTTTTTCATCATACTCAGTATTCCTCAATGCAGAGAGAACTATGAGAAAAGTGAATAAGCTGCTCGCCTATGTTAGATCCACAACCCAAGGAAAACCCAGTGGATTGTTTGTGTATCATAAGTTTATGGAGGACACCTGAATGAAACCATCACATTAGTTTTACACACATGTAAATATTTATTGTGTGATCAATTCTTGATTAAAGATATTTTCAAGCCAGGCATGGTGGTGCGTGTCTTTATTCCCAGCACTTGGGAGGCAGAGGTAGAAGGATTACCATGAGTTCGAGGCCACCCTGAGACTACATAATGAATTCCAGGTCAGCCTGAGCTAGAGTGAGACCCTACCTTGAAAAACCAAAATAATAGTAATAATTCAGACTTTTAATATAATAACACTGAACAAAACAGTAGCAATCAAATATGAGTCACTTTATCAATAACATTAAAAATCTGCAATTTTTTGACAGGAAATGATCAACTTAAAAATAATCCATCACCAACTTGTGTTTTTAAATTTTATTTATTTATTTATTTATTTATTTATTTATTTATTTATTTATTTATTTTTCCTTGAGAGAGACCAAAAGAGGAAGAAGCGGATAGAGAGAATAGGCTTGCCAGGACCTCTAGCCACTGTAAACGAACTCTAGATGTATACACCACCTTTGCATCTGGCTTATGTGGAATCTAGCCTGGGTCCTTAGGCTTCTCAGGCAAGCACCTTAATTGCTAAGCCATCTCTCCAGTCCTTGTTTTGTTTATATTATTTTCATGTATATATACATGTTGATTATATGTACACCCCATATCACCCTCCCCTGTTCCCCCGCCCCCTTGTAACTCCTTTTCATCACCCACCAGTGACTTTAGAAGAGAATGACTCCACTCTCCAGCAACCTTTAACTGTCACTAGTTCATAGGGAAGGGAGTGAATGTATAAGGCCCTCCCTTTTCAATAACTGAATGTTGACGGGCTTCATCATGTGCAGGTAGCCACATCTGGTGTGAGTTCATGAGTACAGTGGTCTTGTCATGTATGGTAACCCAATTTCCACAGCAGTCCTCGTCACTCTCCAGTACTGGTATTCTTTCTGCCCCATCTTTCCATCACCAATCTTAACTACTTATCCAGTGTTAGGCAGTCTTTATCTGTGTACCTACTACCCACTGTTTTGCTTTACATTATTTTGAAGAAAATGCCAGCTATAATATTGCATAATTCTTAATATTTCAGCATTATTCTCTAAAAGTTAATAACCATAACAACTATTATTTTTACCATCAGCAATTGCTAGAAGTTTCGCAATTGTTTCTTGATGCTGTCAGATATTCACTCTTCAAACATCCAAGGGGTTCCTGAGTATCATAATTTTTAAAATACCCAAAAGGCTACTTAGTAGTTTTAATATGTAAAATTCTGAGGACATTAACGTCTTAAACCTCTTGTCTGTTTCAGTGCCTTGATATGCTGGAGTGCTTAGGAATTCCCTGGGTCCAGGCTGCTGGGGAAGCTGAAGCCATGTGTGCTTACCTCAATGCCAGTGGCCATGTGGACGGCTGCCTCACCAATGATGGTGATGCTTTCCTTTATGGTGCACAGACTGTTTACAGGAATTTCACTATGAACACAAAGGTATTTATTTTCTTTTTCCCTTTGGTATTTGATTAGAAATTACTTTTTTTTTTTAAAGGTCTGGTCGAATAATATCTCTAAATTGTTTGACAAATAGTGATTGCTAAACCAATTTTCAGCTATTTCTTTTTCTTTTTCTTTTTTAATTTTCAGCTATTTCTGAAGGTACCCTTGCTGTACATTTCAGAGCTAGAAAGGATTTTAATTTTTTACTTTCGGAATACATACATACATGCATACACACACACACACGCACACACACATATACACATACACACACACATATATATGTATATGTGTGTGTGCGTGTGTGTGTGTGTGTGTGTTTAAGCTAATTTAAACTCTATGCTTTGTGTATATATGCCAAAACATTACATGGTACCTGTCATAGTCAGCTTTATGTGGTGGACATGAACCCTTAACTTAGTTACAGTTTATAGGAAGAATGGAATTTAACAGATTTTTTTTTTTTTTTTTTTTTTTTTTGGTTTTTCAAGGTAGGGTTTCACACTAGCTCAGGCTGACCTGGATTTCACTGTGTAGTCTCAGGGTGGCCTCGAACACACAGCGATCCTCCTACATCTGCCTCCCGAGTGCTGGGATTAAAGGCATGCACCACCACGGCCGGCTTGGAATTTAACAGATTTTAAGGAAGTTTTTTAAGGGTGAGAAGGAGAAAACCCACCAGCAAAAGTAAAAGCAAAAACCTGGCAGCCGAACAACAGGGAATCTAGGCAGAACTCAGACTGTTATTGACATACCACAGGCTGGATTTCTAGATCTGTCCCCAAACACATTTTAAGGCTGGACCCTAGGATCCACCCACAGTGTCACCTCTAAGTTACAAGCTTGAATAAAAAATCTTGAATTTATTGAGGGAAATCTATTGAAGCTACCACATTTTGTCTTTGGCCCCCAGTAGATTTATAATTATTTTACACTGTATCTTCTATTTAGTCCAATTTTAAAGGTTTCATCAAAGTCTCAAGTCTTATCTGAGATTTAAGAATCCTGTAAAATCAATACATGTTATATACTTTTAACATATAATGGTACAAAGTAAACATTTTTATTGTTATAAGACAGAGCAAGGAAGGACTGGACCAATGTAAACTTAACAATCATTAGGCAGACACCTGTAGTTTAAGTCTGATACTCATAACCAGTGATCAGTCTTTGAAATTTGTTAATTTTGCCCTCTAGCTGGAGTGAGTACTCAGGGGAAACTTTCATCCCAAGCCAGCAGTGTTCCATAGTAGTCCTGGTGTAGTCTTGGTATATTTAAAACATTTTTGGGTCTCCATTGTAAACCATGGTTCAGCTTTAATTTTATACACTGGCCTTTTTAACCTTTAAAACAGGAATTTTTTTTTTATTTTTACTTTTATCTCCCAGAGTACTATAACCTACACTGTCAAATTTTGGAGTATTTGTTGTTATTGTTGTGTTGTTATTTATTTGAGAGCGACAGACAGAGAAAGAGGCAGAGAGAGAGAGAGAGAATGGGCACACCAGGGCCTCCAGCCACTGCAAATGAACTTCAGATGCATGCACCACCTTGTGCATCTGGCTTACATGTGTCCTGGGGAATCAAGCATCGAACCAGGGTCCTTAGGCTTCACAGGCAAGTGCTTAACCACTAAGACATCTCTCCAGCCCTTTATTTATTTTTGAGAAAAAGAGAGAAAGAGTCAGATAAAGAGAGAGAGAATGGGTATACCACATCCTCTAGCCACTGAAAACAAACTCCAGATGCATGTTCCCCATTGTGCATCTGGCTTACATGGGTACTGGGAAATAGAACATGGAACATTAGGCCTCACCTTAAACACTAAGCCATCTCTCCAGCCCTGAAATAATATTTTTTTACTATTTTTTTTATTACTTATTTGACTGAAAATGAGATGGAGAGAGAGAGAATGGGCATGCCAGGGACTCCAGCCACTGCAAACAAATTCCAGATGCCTATACTCCCTTGTGCATCTGGCTAACGTGGGTCCTGGGGAATCAAACCTGGGTCCTTTGGCTTTGCAGGCAAACGCCTTAACCACTAAGCATCCCTCCAGCCCAAGCATATTTTGTTTTTTATGTCTCATCTCAGCAGAGGTGCTTGGAAACGTGTATATGTTTCTAAAATCAATACCAGAGGTATAGGACACAGCCATATTTTAAATTTAGGTACAGAATAAACCATGACCTTGATTATCAGGGTTTTTTTGAAAAATATATTGCTTTTATTCTGAAGTTGGTAATAAAAAAGTTTGTTAATTCCTATTACTTGTGTGAAATAAAAAGAGATCAAAGGGGTTAGTTATATAACATATAAAATGTGTTTATTCATAGGTGGTATGGATAAAAAATAAAAATCATAGAAAAAAATTTTAGACCTAATAAAATATATACCATGATTTTAGCATAATAAATCATTTCCCCCAATTATTTTTTTTATTTTTTGTAGTCAATGAATGTATTCGATTTGATACCATTGTTAGCCTTCTCCCTATCCTACCCCCCTCTACAGGGACCCTCCTTGTTGGGGTATATGGGTCATGCATTGTGGTGATAGCCTTTAGTTTTGGGTAGGAGGAAATATCTCCGTGTAGCTCTGATATTCTTTCTGCCCCCTCTTCTGCAAATTTCCCTGAGCCTTGTTAGGTTCATATTAGGGCTGCTTCCATGTTGAGATCTTGGGTGCCTCTGTGCCTCTGGATATCAGGTTTGGAAGGGGTTGATTGTTCTCTATATCTCTCTCCTTCACCATTGTGCTGGTTCCCAGTTCGCCAAGAAAACAGCATTCTTGCCTGTTTCCCCAGTTATTCTTAGTTTCAGCTGGGGCCCTTTTGAGGTATGATGGGGTGGTTCTCTCCTTAGTATCTGCATCTATCTGAAAAAGAGAAGCAGATTGTCCAACAGAGAAAAAAGTTAGCATCAAGTAAATAACCACTGATTTTTAGAGAGAGTTCAGTGGAGAGCAGGTTCATTTTTGGATATGGTTCCGACTTGTTTCCCAGCTCCAGTTATGGGTTCTGTTCCATTGAGCAGATCAGTTAGCCAAATCGAGAGCAGTTAGTTTCACACCATGGGTTTGCGCCACTATTGCACTTGTATGAGCATCACTTCAGGTTTGTTTGCTGCTAAGTAGGTTAGACCATGCATTGCTTGGGCAGATGTTGGTCTTTATCCCCCAGTCTCTCATGTAGCACCTTCTGACACTAGACATGCTGTCTGGGGACTGACCGTCTTCCAGCTTCCAGCCATGTTGCTCCATAATACATACTAACAGTGTATGGCGTCTTCAGCAGTATGGTCTTGCCAGTAACCTACTGTGGGTACTCAAGCACTCTGACATAAATCTGTCTTCTTTTGGGAAACCTTGTAGGTCTCTGTGATCAAAAGCTCATTGTGGATGATTACCACCTGCTGGTATTGTGAGTTACAGGTCAGCGGCCAAGAAAAGAAGGAAGAAAAGGATAAGTGATAGCAAAGAGATAGAGAGATGAGAGAGAAGAGGGAGAGAAAGAGAAGCAGAAATAGGAGGAGATAATGAACAGTTTTTGTCTACCTTTTCCAGGGTCTTATGAATCTGTTGTTACCTCTAAGGGCCTGGTGGAGATTCAGCCATTTGGTCTGTCTTTTAGGATGTAGAGTTTATGGTACCATTGCCTTTGGGTCCACTTTTGTGCCCTTCCCCCACTTCCTTACCCTCCTCTTCCTCCCCACCCTCCCTATTGTCTGGTTCTCGTGATGCTTGGTAGGTATGTTGGTGACTTGGGTAGATTCAGGTTAGGAGCTGTAGATGAGACTATGTGGCGATTATCGTTCTGTGAATGGCTGAGTTCACTGAGAATAAGCTGTTACAGGCTCGGCCATTTTCTTTTTCAAATTTCATTGTGTCATTTTTCCTTACTGCTGTGTAGAATTCCATCGTGTAGATATACCACATCTTAGTTATCCATTCATCTAGTGATGGACATCTGGGTTGATTCTAGCTCTTGGCTATTACGAATTGAGTAGCTGTAAACATGGTTGAGCAAATCTCTCTAAGCTGAGGCGTCTAGCTTTTAGGATACATGGCCAGTAAAGGGTCTGTTGGTAAATCTATAGTCAGTTTTTTTAGGAGCCTCCATATTGCATTCCAAAATGATTGTACCATCTTACTTCCCACCTAAAAGTGGATAAGGGTTCCTATTTCTCTACATCCTTGCCAGCATTTATTTTGATTTGACTTTTTGATGTTCGCTATCCTTACTGGGGTAAGGTGGAATCTCATAGTTTTAGTTTACATTTCCCTGGTGATTAAGCATGATGAACGTTTCCTTAGGTATGAGTTTGCCGATTGTATTTCTTCCTCTATGAACTGCCTGTCCAGTTCCTTGCCCCATTCTGTGAGTGGGTTATTGGACTTTTTATTGTTTAGGTTTTTGAGTTCTTTGTAGATTCTAGAAATTAGGCCTCTGTCAGATGGATATTCAGCAAATATTTTCTTCCATTCTGTGGATAATCTATTGGTTCTGCTTATCATATGTTTGTCTGTGAAGAAACTTTTCAGCTTCATAAGATCCCATTGGTTGAGTAATTGTTTTAGATACTGTGCTACTGGGGTTTTGTTGAAGTCTTTTCCCATTCCTGAATCATGGAATGTTCCTAACTTTTCCAGTAGGAGCCAAGTTTCTGGTGTTATATTGAGATCTTTGGTTCATTTGGACTTGATTGCTGTACATGGCAACATGTGTAGATCAAGTGACAATTTCCTGCATATGGTTATCCAGTTTGTCCAGCACCATTTGTTGAAAATGCTGTCTTTTCCAGCCTATATTATTAGGGCCTTTGTCGAATATTGAGTAGCTATAGTTGCTTGACCCAAAGTCTGGGTTCTCAATTCTATTCCATTGGTCTATACAACTGTTTTTATGCCAATGCCATGCTGATTTTATTACTATGGCTTTGTAATATGGCTTTAGATCAGTTATGGTGATGCCTCCAGAGATGTTTCTTTTGCTGAGGATATGCTTGGATATCCGAGGCCTTTTGCTTTTCCATATGAATTTTGAGATCAACTTTTCTATCTCTGTGAAGAACGATGTTTGGATTTTGATGGGAATTGCATTAAATCTGTAGATTGCCTTTGGAAGGATTGCCATTTTCACAATGTTAATTCCACCTGTCTAGGAGCATGGGAGGTCTTTCCATTTTCTTAAGTCCTCATTTTCTTTTTTGAGTGTTTTTATGTTTTCATTGTATAGATCTTTTGCTTCCTTGGTTAATGTTATTCCAAGGTTCTTATTTATTTATTTATTTATTTTGTTGCTATTGAACATGTGATAACTTCACTTATTTTTTTCTCTGTATTTTGTCATTTGCATATAGAAAGGCTACTGATTTTTGTGCATTGATTTTGTATCCTGCTACTTTGGTGAAGGAGTTTATAGCCTTTAAGAGTTTTAGAATGGAGGCTCTTGGGTCTCTTACATATAGAATCAAGTCATCTGCGAATACCACTAACTCGACTTCTTTCTTTCCAAATTGTAACCCCTTTATTTCTTTCTCCTGTCTTATTGCTTGAGCTAGGACTTCCAGTACTATATTAAAGAGCAGAGGTGAAAGTAGATACCCCTGTCTTGTTCCTGATCTCAATGGGAATTCCTCCAGTCTCCATTAAGTATTATTTGGACCTTAGGAGCTTTGTATATTGTCTTTATTGTGTTAAGATATAAACCGACCATGCTGATTCTCTCTAGTGCTTGGATTATGAAGTGATGTTGTATTTTGTCAAAGGCCTTTTCTGCATCTATTGAAATGATCATGTGTTTTTTGTGTTTAGTCTTCAGTCTGGTTATAGGCCTAGATGCAAAGATGGGTGGGAACTGAGAGCACCAGCACTTCCTGCTCATTCCTCAAAGAGGGATGAATTCCCTCAGGCAAGGGCGGGGAGGGTAATACATAGGATGTGGGGGTGGGCATACTGCTGCTAAGGGAGAGCAGGTCATATTTTCATCCAAAACATCTTCAGAATCGAACACTTCGATGACCCCAGGTTCTTCAGGGTCTTCCCACATATCACCATCCCAAATCACAGAATCCCACTCTTTTTCAATCAGTGCCCTCACTTTAACTTCTGATAGTTGGTGAGACTGGTATTTGAGTTTACGTTGCAAATTAGCCAATCTCACAATGAGAGCTTGGGTTTGGTTTTCTGCAATCTGAGGCCTGTTCTAGCTAGAGAAGAGACTCCTCCAGGGCATCTTTAGAAACCTTGAGGTCATGTATGTGGGTCTTAAGCTTAGAATTTTCCTTTTTGAGCTTCTGCTGTTCCCTCACTAGTTTGTCCAGAGATGCTAAAAGCAACCAACCAGCCTCATCATTGGTCTTACTTTTCCACAAATATTCAAATTTTTAAATACAGAGTCACTAAATTCCTCGTTCTTCACAAGACATGACTCAGGGTCACCAAATACATCTATCTCATGAAGTTCTTTAAATAGTGCACTCCATGGATTATTAGTGACCTCCTTATTTCCAGTAAAAGCTCTCTCCTTATCACCAGTAGGGCCTTTTGTAGCCTTGAAATTGGAGAGCCAACCCCAGATAGCAACTAAGCCCACTAGAGAAATCCTTACAATTCTGTTTCTCTAAAACCACTTCTGGTACCAAAATATGTATTAGTCAGAGTTTTCTAGAGGAACAGAACTGCTAGAATGAATTATTTTAAAAAGGGTATTAGATCAATTTACAGTAGTCCAGTAGCAGTTGCAGGCCCAAGTATCACTGAACCTGGTAGCTGCTTAGTCCACATGGCCAGATGCCTCAGCAGTCCCCACCCGGCACTGCAGATGGTGCCAGAAAGCCTGGAGGCTTCCTAAGGAGCCCCTGGGTTTCAATCCATGTGGGTCTTCAGTTGATGCTGGTCTTTAGTCCGCACTGGTCTTTAATGCATGCTGAAAGGCAGCCAAGTGGAAGGGAGGAAGGAAGGAAGAAAGGAACTCTTTTTACCTAGAGCTTCCTTATATCAAGTCCCCCTCTGAGTGGGGCTGCCCACTCTGGGAAAAGGGCTCACCCTAGGGGAAAGACTTCCTCCTTTAGTTGATCCTTCCTAGAAGCAACCTGTGGATTACTAAACAGATCAAGTTGACAACACCTAAATTATCACATAATGGTTTGATTAGAGACTTCCATGGTAAGACTGGGAGATCTTATTGGATTTACTTGTATTTGATTTTTTTGCTATTTCTTTTGCATTGTAGTCTGCCCATCACAGTGTGAGAGCAGGGAGAATGGGGCTGTGGTCTTGAGGGAGGTGGTGCAGCTTGTGGGGGGGAGGGTGTGGAGCATGGGGGCTTGTCCTGGGGGTCCAAGAATCCAGGGTCAAGACTTGCCTGGGGGCAGAGCAGGGTGGAGCCAAGTTAATCTGAATTGGCAGGGGCCTGGGGGCAGGGTGGAGCAGAGCTGAGGCATTAGAATTTGCTTTGGGATGGGGCCAAGCAGAGTGGGTGGAAGGAAGATGCATGGGGGATGGACGTCTAGGGGGTGGCAAGGCAGAGTAGAGCAAGTGGTCAGAGTTTGGCAGTGGAGCACAGGGGTGTGTGGCATTGGGACAGAGTGGGGAAGGTAAAGACTTATCTGGGGACAGTGTGGGGTGGAGCAGAGCAGGTCTGAATTCACAGGGAGCATGGGCGAGGCAAATAAGAGCTGAGCTAAACCCAGCAAGGGATGGGAGTGGTGGGGGGTGAGGAGGACCTGAAGACAGGGGTGAGGGGGGTGGAATCTGTGTCCTAGCAGAGGGTGGTGTGGATCCCGGCAATCACCTGTGCCTTGGGACGCACAGATGGAACTACTGGCCTGGGTCTCCTTGCCCACAGTTACTGCCAGAGTAGCCTGAGGCTGGGACCCTGGTTAGGTTGGCTGCTGGAGTGATTGGGGGACTGGTGGGTTACCCGAGAGCATGGGAATCAGCAGATTACCTTTTTTGCCCCTCCACGCCCTCCCACTGGTGATCTATTAGAGATTGCTCTCCCCTAAATATCCCAGGGACCCCTTGATTCCTTACCAGTCCTTGTTCCTATAAATTTTGTTTGAATTTTTTAATGTGTGTGATTCTTCCCCCCACACTGAGGCTTGAAGCCAGGACCTTGTGATGGCAGGGCAAGTATCTATCCACTGAGCTTAATCCCTGAATTTTTAATTATAATTTTATTTATTCATTTTAAAGACAGAAAGAGGCAGAGAGAGAGAATGTGCGCGCTAGGGCTAATAGGTACGTTTTTTGTGTGTTTTCTAATCTATTAAGTTTTATTTTCTTTCTTCTAAATGTGGATTTCTCTACTATAAATTTGACTTGATTATGTGGTTTAATTCTAAATCAGTTCAATAATAGATGACAAAATTGTATGTGAAATATATTGCTTTCCCTTAGAGTTTCCACTTTTAATATTTATCCTTAAAACGTCTTCAGAAATACAAGGAGAGACATACAAGACAGGATGCTCATTATAGTATTATTAATAGTTATAAAAATTTAACAAATCATTCTTACTGTTGGGGAATGTTTAAATATTTCATAATTTTGATTCTCATCCAAGGTTACTGCCAGTAAGCATTTTAGGTATAACAATTTATAGTTGGACAATGGTACGTACCTCTAGGCATTTGATGGCTAAACTTGCTGCCATTCCTCCTCAAATGTTAATAGTATCCCCATTAAATAAATACTGCTTAAGTAAGCATGGTAATACTCAGCAGTCATTTTTAAAGGTAGGTGTTATTGACATAAAAAATATCCAGGCATATTACTGGGGAGAAATGTTATGAAATAGTATTTTTATATAATTATACTTTTCACATTTAAAATAGTTAATAGTAAATATTAGTATATATGTGTCAAAGAAAGCAGGTTTGTAGAATATTATGTGTACCAAACTAGTAATAATAATATTTGTATTCTATAATATATACTTTACAGCATGCCTTTTTAGTCACCAAAATGCAAGAGAGAGGAAAACTCTCTTTATGGTTTATTTTTTAAGCCATTTTAAAACTGACTTTACTTTCACCTATTAAAATACATATGCTGTGGAGACTCTTGTGATCAGGATATTTTTTCTATTTAAACTTTAAAACTAGATATTTAAAGGTAATTATGTAATGTTTAATGTAAAATACTTTTAGATTAAACTGAATATATACTTTCTTTAGGACCCACATGTTGACTGTTATACAATGTCCTCTATCCAGAGTAAATTGGGCCTGGACAGAGATGCTCTGGTTGGATTGGCCATACTTCTTGGTTGTGATTATCTTCCAAAGGCAAGCTGAAATCATACTTTCTTTCTTAGCATATCTGTGCTTCTTTGTATTCTGCAGACATATGGGTATAACATGATTATATGACTGAATCTAATTTAAATCTTTAAGTATAAGCCATTTACTAACAAAAACAATCAGCATTTCAGGATAGTGTTTAAAAGCTATCTTGAGACACTAAATGTTATAAAACAGAATAGCGTGAGTAGTTCCACATTTAAATCTCAGTAAACTACTACTCTAAATGCAAAGATTCACTGTCAAGTTTAAGTACCCTGACAAAGAAATATAAGGATTGCTCTTTTCTTGTATTATACTAGCACTAGTTGTTATCATGGCTTTTGTCTTGTTTGTTTGTTTTAGGTTTCAATATCTGTTGTAGCTTCTAGTCATAAACATGATCAAAGTTATTAGTGTTTCTAAGCAACATGACAATTGCTTTTTCTATATGTATTCCCATAAACCAGTCTTCTCTGTATTTTTACAAATCACTCATTTGATCTGTGTTTTTCAAGAGAAGTACAAAGAATGTCATATAATTGTTTTTGTCCACTTCTATCTAGGAAAAAGTACCTAGATAATAAAATTTAATTCCAATTCCTAATAAGTCCTCAATGGCCAAATGTAAATATCTACGGTTTTTCAAGCTAGTGATAAAACAGGAAGAAAGAACCCTTTAAATAACATGAGACACTATTTTAAAATTCTCCTACAGAAATAAAAGATCCTATTTCCTATATATAATTATGTCATAGCTAGAATCTAGAAACAACCCACTATAAAACCCAAGGAACTTGGTGATTTGAACTCACAGAAACTCAGTTTAGCTGCAGCTTGCTGGCTTTATGCATTGTATAACAATGATTGTGCTGAAAGCACAGGCTATATAGATAAAATAGACCTTGAGCCGGTGGCTCACGCCTTTAATCCCAGCACTCAGGAGGAAGAGGTAGGATGATTGCCATGAGTTCAAGGCCACCCTGAGACTACAAAGTGAATTCCAGGTAAGCCTGGACTACAGTGAAACCCTACCTCGAAAAACCAAAAAAAGAAGAAAAAAAATAGACCTTGAGGCAGCCCTTGCTAAACCTGGACTTAACTTTGTCGTAGGTTCTATGTGGTGGTGGTGGGTTTGAGAAACACTTTATCAGAGTGGGCAAGTGTTCATGGGGCTTAGGCAGGGTCTACTAGCTATGTGGGAAGTATTTTAGTACTATTTGACTATCTTTGTACATAATGGCTATGTAGGCAACTAATAGAGATAGTCATAAACTTTGAGGAAGCAAAAAACTCCATTTAAACCAGAAATTATCATATGAATGTTTGCATATAGGTTTTATGTGTTAGAAATTCACATTTTGGGCTGGAGAGATGGCTTAGCGGTTAAACGCTTGCCTGTGAAGCCTAAGGACCCCGGTTCGAGGCTCGGTTCCCCAGGTCCCACGTTAGCCAGATGCACAAGGGGGCGCACGTGTCTGGAGTTCGTTTGCAGAGGCTGGAAGCCCTGGCGCGCCCATTCTCTCTTTCTCCCTCTATCTGTCTTTCTCTCTGTGTCTGTCGCTCTCAAATAAATAAATAAATAAAAGTTTAAAAAAAAAGAAATTCACATTTTAATTTTCTTAATTAAAAATATACATATATATCTATTTAAGAAAGACAGAGAGAGAGAGTATGGGTGTGTCAGGCCTCCTACCACTGCAAATGAACTCAAGGTACATGCAACACTTTGTTTTGCTTTGTGTGGGTATTGGGGAAATCAACCTGGGCCATTAGACTTTGTAAGCAAAAAGCCTTTAGCTGCTGAGCCATTGCTCTAGCTGTTTCTTAAATTTTGTTTTGTTTTGTTTTGTTTTCGAGGTAGGGATTCATTCTGGTCCAGGCTGACTTGGAATTAACTATGTAGTTTCACAATGGCCTTGAACTCATGGTGATCTACCTCTGCTTCCCCAGTGCTGGGATTAAAGGCGTGTGCCACCACACCCAGCTGGTTTCTTAAATTTTTAATGTTAGTATGGAACTAACTTCTGTTTGGAGGTCAGTGTCTATAAATACTACATTTTCATACAATTAAATGATATTATTTTTTCTGATTATAAATATGAAGTTAGTACAAATGAAATATTATCAAGATAATTAACTTAGTAAAGCTCTCTAGAAGTAATGTTCATATCTTCCTTAAAAATAAACACTCAATGAGGTGAGAGGATAGCTCAGTCAGTAGAGTGCTTGCCTTGCACCAACCATAAGGGCCTAAATTCAATCCCCAGTACCCATATTAAATTAGTGGCACATATTTGGAATCCCTGCCATGAGGAAGCAGATAGGCAGATTCCTGGGGCTTGCTGGCCAGCTAGTTCAACCTACTTGACCCAGGTCAGTGAGAGACCCTCTCAAAAAATGGTGGGCAGTACCTGAGAGAAACAGCAGGTTGTCCTCTGCTCTCTTTCTGCACTTTCACATTACACACAATACTCTGGTTTGACTGTAACCTTCAAGATTTATTTACATAGATTAACAGTATGATTGTTCTGTAATTTACAGATGCACAGAATACTTCCTTACACTGTTGGGCAATTTTGTTTTGCACTTAACAATAAACCTTGCACAATTTCCCTGTCATTAAGTAGAGATATTTCATTCTATGTTTCAGTGTACAATCTTCCATTGAATTAATGTACTACGCTTTATTTAATCTTTCCCTAATTATTAACATTTTAGTTTGTTTTTCTGCTTTGTGAAAGGGAGTCCCTGGAGTTGGAAAAGAACAAGCGTTAAAACTTATACAGATTTTGAAGGGTCAAAGTTTGCTTGAGAGGTAACTGGACATTACTTTTTATTGCAACATTGGATTTTTTTCATAAATATTATTACTGAAAGGATTGTACTTAACAAAAGTTTTTAGTATTTTTAAACTACTGTACGTTTTCATTTAAAACTGTGTTTTTGTTTATTTTAAAGATTTCCAAAGCAAGGAGTAAAAAATAAATTCTAAACCATAGTACATTTTGAAATCTATATGTTATTAGCTCATTAAACACAGTACAATGCCAAATGCATTCACTTAACCACAGACTACTTTTAGAATATTTATCACCCAGGAAAGATAAAAATTACGTTAAAATGAGTTTATATTTGATGCTTTGAAATTGTATATACTTTCTAAAAATAAAATGTCTATAGCATGTTGCAAATATTTCATATCACTTGATCAGTATTTTTACTTGGTTCTTTCCTATACTGCACATTTAGTATTCTATTAGTTAACAGTTAACTTGGGCAATTTTAGGGCTCAAGGTAATTAAGATTATGTTGAAATTGATAAATTATGCTATTTACTCCTAAAAACATATGAATTATATTTACTTGATAAAAATAATGGTTTTTAAAAATTAATGTTCATGATAATAAGTATAAAATACAAAGGAGATTAGAAGACTGAATAGTCTTGGTCCCTGGTAGGTTTGAGATGGTGAGTGTCTGGAAAGAAATGCTAAGTGGCAGATATAAATAAATGACCATGAAAAAATATTCAAATCATTGTACTCTTTTCCATATTGCTTTTCCTTTAACTGTGATGATGTTAGTAAATCCAAGATGTCAGTCTTTGATATCTGTGATTACTGTGGTGAGTAGGAAAGAATGGTATACTTTGGCCTGCAGATGCAAGCAGGGACCATCTGGGAATCATAAAGATTACAATAAAGAACAAAACACAAACTATACAATGCTTGGATAACTCCAAACTAGAAATTGGTTCAGCCAATATGTATTTTTAGCACATTTAGCCAGTGTTTGTCTTCACACTTGAAAATAATGAAATTATACTTTTTTCCATATAACTGGGTATTCTTCTAATTTTTATTCATTTAATCTAGTTTTTAATTCTTAAGCTGTATTTATTATCAAAAAGGAATTAATATGAATTTTTATCATACTTATAATTGGTCTTTCTAGTAAATGAGTCATAAATTCTGACAGCTAGATAATTACCCTAAGTACCAGATATTACCCAACAAACTGAAGAACTAATTTAGCTTTCTATTAAAACTTTAACTTTTGTAAGTAAAGAAACAGTTTGTAATGCTAATTTTTTTGTTTTTGTTTTTTAGTTTTTTATAACCACTGAACCATCTCCCCAACCCTAGAATAATTAATTCTTTATGATTAACAAGTAACTGCCCTTACTGTCTTTTTTTTAAATTTTGTTCATTTTTATTTATTTATTTATTTGAGAGAGAAAGAGGCAGATGGGGGGGGGAGAGAGAGAGAGAATGGGTGCACCAGGGCTTCCAGCCACTGCAAACAAACTCCAGATGCGTACGCCCCTTGTGCATCTGGCTAATGTGGATCCTTGAGAATTGAGCCTTGATCCACGGTCCTTAGGCTTCATAGGCAAGTGCTTAACCCCTAAGCCATCTCTCCAGCCCCCTTAACTGGTTTTATAATAACCTGGAACTTTAGCCAGAGAATAAAAATTATTTCAACTCCTAGTATTAATTAATAATTAAACACATTACTTTTAAGATCCTTCACTAAACAAATATTTTCCTGTTTGTACAAGAGATTGAAAAAAAATAAAGCCAAACCATTCTCACCTTTTTTTGCTACCTAACAAACTTCTTCACCAAATGAAAAAACGACTGAGTGAATATATGGTTAGATATACATCTATAAAGGCATATAGGTGTGTTCATTCATATACATACTCTGTTGTGCCCCTTTTGCAATTCTTCTGTCTTTGGGGTCGCATTTAAAGCTTGTAGAGACTAACTGTACTGTCGCACACCTTTAATCCCACCACTCAGTAGGCTGAGGTTGGAAGACCACCATGAATATGAGGACAGCCTTAGCTACTAAGTGAGTTCCAGGTTATCCCAAACTAGAGTGAAACCCCACTTTAAAAGACCAAAAATAAGATGTTTTTAAAAAATAAGTCTTGTAGGGCTGGAGAGGTGGCTTAGCAGTTAAGGTACTTGCCTTCAAAGCCAGTTGACCCAGGTTCCATTCCTCAGGACCCATGTAAGCCCGATGCACAAGGTGTCACATGTGTCTAGAATTGGTTTGTAGTGACTAGATACCCTGGTGTGTCCACTCTTCCTCTCTCTCTCCTCCTCCCTTTTCCTTTCTCCCTCCCTCCCTCTTTCTCTCTCAAATAAGTAAATAAATAAGGCTTGTAGAAAATTGAGTTTTCTCAGGCTTGGTCATCACATTTATCACCCATCAAAGGGAAAATAATTTATCAGGTAAAAGGTAATGAAATAAACTGATATTTGAGAAAATATGTTCATGGCCTTAATTCTTTTCTCTTTTTTATAAAAACCATTTTCTCATAAAGATTTAAAACATGGATTGAAAAAACTTCCTACTCTATTCCACGACCAGAAGCAGCTAAAAATTTGGCCCATTGTTCTGTGTGTTTGCATCCAGGTAAGCAGTCATAAGGAATATCCTTAGAATATTTAGAGTCTGATATCTATGTTTACACTCATGATCTTGTACTTTTTTTATACCTTTATTAAGAGCACTTTGAGGGCTTTTGAATTCTCTTCTCCACTACATTAGAAATGCCTTAGAGTTACAAGATGTAGTATGTAAATATCATAGGTACCCAATAATTTTTTTTAAATAAAGTGGTGATATAAATGATAAACATAGGATAAGTGCAGTTTTGTACTATGATACCAAATTACATCTTAAAATTATTTTGTGCTTAATAGACAAATCTATTATAATAAGAAGTATAAGTCTTGAGAGAAAATGGATTAAAACCATTTTTTATCCATATTATATATTTAATCCTTAAATGATTCTTTATATCCTGTAGTTCATTTTTACTGAATATAAAGATACTGGCTTAAAGCCGGGTGTAGTGGCGCACACCTTTAATCCCCGCACTCGGGAGGCAGAGGTAGGAGGATTGCCATGAGTTCAAGGCCACCCTGAGATGACAGAGTTAATTCAGGTCAGCCTGGACCAGAGTGAGACCCTACCTCAAAAAAACAAAAAACAAAACAAAAAAAAAAAGATAATGGCTTAAAACTAGAACGTAGCTAGGAGTAGTGGCTCACATTTGCAATCCCTGCATTTAGGAGTCTGATATAGCATTGCCATGTGTTCAAGACCAGCTTGGGCTACAGTGAGACTCTGCTTCCAAACCTGGAAAAGAAAAAAATCAAGGAAGGTTCACACCTATAATCACAGCACTTGTGAAGCTGAGGAAGATGAGGATCATCTTGAATTCAAGGCCCACCTGAGCTACAGAATGAATTCTTGGACAACCTGACCTATTATTAGATCCGACCTCAAAAAAATTAAATTTAACTTAAAAGCATGGAAAGAAGAGTTTTTTTTCTAATGTTCACTCTTATTGAAAATTAACTTGAGGCCTTACTAGTCTTGCTGAAATAACAGCCATGTATGAACAGGTGTGGTGGTACACATCTATAATCCAGCACTGTGGAGGTAGAGAGGCAATAGGATCAAGAACTGAAATTGTTGGCTACATAGCAAGTTCAAGGCCAGCCTGAACCACTTGAGACCTTGTCTGAAAAAAATGCTAACACTGAAAATGTACTAGATCCAAAAGGATTTTTACCATCAAAAGAAGTTGGGAAATTGTGTTGGCCCATCTTCTAAAAGAAATTCAACTTATTCTGTGTGTCTCTATGTTTTCATGAACATTATTACATTATAAATGATATTATAGAGGAAAAATGTTTTTATAACTATGTCATTCTGTAGTTTTTCTGAAGTGAAATTTCAATCATATCAAATATTCTGGTCTTCCATATTCTTGACATTGAAAGTAGTAATGTTTTGCTTTTAAAGGAAACTAGGGCCCCACAGCTGTGCTGTGGTCATATTCTTCATGTTCCAAGCACAGTTTAAAAATAACTTCATGTAACTGAGAACTACACACTGGCAGAATAACTAAGTGGTGTATTCTTTTAATATACTCAGTTAATAAACTCTGCCATGAATTATCCTATTAAGCAAATAGTCTTTCTTAACTAATAATTACTACCCCTCTACCATGTAACTCCTCTATAAGTCAGACAGCTTTCCATTATTATTGTTAATGTGCAACTGTGGGTTATAAATTAATATTTATATGATTAAAATAGAAGAGTAATTTTTATAGTTTTATGTGATGGTATAATATAATTCATCCTATACTATGCTAGACATTATTCTTTTTAACCTAAATGTATTAAAAAACTTCCTGCTAGGTACCATGAAAGGCAGTACAAGCATTGAAATTTTAGATAGCTACAAAAAATGTGCTTTGAAGGTTTTGGTGGTTTGAATGTGATGTCCCCATAGCCTCCAGTGTTTGGGATTGTTTTTTTCTTAGTCCCCACCTCATAGTCTATGGGAGATCGAGTCCTGCTGGAAGAAGTGTGTCACCAGGGGCACACCCTGAGGGAAGAATCCTGCCTTAATGTGTATTCTGACCCTGCTAGAATCCTGTTCTTTTTTAATATGGTGTATGATGGAGTGAGCAGCCAGTTTCCTTTGCCATAATGACACTTTCCCTAAAAACTGTAAGCCTGGAATAAAGCCTTTCTTCCCATAAGCTGCTTCTGGTTGGGTGGTTGTCCCAGCAATGAGAAGGTAACTGCCAGAAATGTAATTCTAAAAAGTAATAAAAGTTATACATTTTTGTGTCTTCATTAAGGCTCACCTAAGGATCATGAACATAATGGATGCAAGTTATGTAAAAGTAATAAATATTGTGAACCACATGATTATGAATATTTCTGCCCTTGTGAATGGCACCACACAGAACAAAGCAGACAACTCAATGCAATAGAGAACAATATTAAAAAGTAAGTGTTTTTAAGCACTTTGTTTCTTGCAGTGGCCTATATAGGCACCTATGGTTGAAATACTTCCATATTGTAGATAAGTCACATCTCACATATTCTTTTAAAAACTTCAGCCTCCTCAAAAGATAGTGATTTAATAGTTATTTACAGAGAGGCTTGATGACTATAAGACATTTTTCATTAAGTGGGAAGAGATTAGGTGAGATTATTATGTCTAAGCTTACCTGGTTGTAGTAATAGTATATGTATAATTTATCTCCAGGAAAGCATGCAGTTGTGAAGGATTCCCATTCTATGAGGTAATAATTCAGTTATGAATTTATTTCACAAATTCTTTTAGATGTTTTGAAGCCCTAATTCCTTTTTTTCTTACACAGGTTATCCAAGAATACATTTTGAACAAGGATAAATTGGTGAAGCCAATCATATATCAGAGACCTGATTTATTATTGTTTCAGGTATCTGGAAGTAGATTGTTACTTCATATTCCAAACATGTATACCAGAAAGACAAAACTAAACTCACTTTGATTGTTAGGGGGATTTGAAAATTAAAACAAAGCTATGGACTGTTCATATATTTTTTTCAGCATTCATTTCTAATCTTTACCCCTTTGCTACATGATATATGTGTTATCCAGACCATAAGGCAAAGTACAGTTATATGAGTTTTTATAAGTTGCTTAATTGTCATGTAAATACATAGTGAATTCAGGAATATGTATGGGGAAAAGAGGCCTCATGACCAGAGAAGGTCAAATATATTGCTTTGTCAAAACGCAAAAGCATTGAGATTTGAAATCAGTGACTTAGATAAAAAGTCGAATAGACTTTCATTTACTGTATGCCCCTGGATACATATTATTTTCAAAATAAAATAATATTACTATCTTATGAAACAATCCCAAGTGCTAAATAATATTTATTAACCTCTAATGTTAGGAGACAAATAATAGCTCAATAACTTATATATAATTACTCTATCCTACCAAGCACCATAATGGTAATGGCAACTAACATCTACTGGACACTTAAAAAACTATCGTGTGGGCTGGAGAGATGGCTTAGCGGTCAAGCGCTTGCCTGTGAAGCCTAAGGACCCTGGTTTGAAGCTCGATTCCCCAGGACCCATGTTAGCCAGATGCACAAGGGGGCGCAAGCATCTGGAATTCATTTGCAGTGGCTGGAAGCCTGGTGCGCCCATTCTCTCTCTCTCTGTGCCTCTTTCTCTGTCTGTCGCTCTCAAATATATAAATAAAAATAAAACCAAAAAAAAAAAAACAAACTATCATGTTTAATACATTAAATGTATTTATGAGTTGAGGAAATGGTTCCATGGATAAAAGTGCTTGATGTATAATGTGTATGAGGACCTGAGTTCAGTCTCTAGCACCCATACAAAAAGCCAAGCATGATAACCCCAGTGCTAGAGGGCAGAGAGGAAATTCACCAGGGCTTTCTGGTCAGCCAGTTTGACCATAAATGAATAAACAGCACATACTTCAGGTTCAGTGAGTATTGTGAGAACTTGGCTCAAGGAAAATGGAAGAGTACACTCCTCTGGCTTCCTCATGTATTCACGAGGGGCATGCATGCTCATCTGCACAGACCACACCACACAAACCAACAAAAAGAAGAAAATGTATTAATTCATCATCATAAATGGTTGACTGGCTTATATTCTCTTCATTTAACAGATGGAAAAGCAGTCTAGAAGTTAAAACTTAACCCAACATCTAGGGCATACAATGATATTCAAATCAATCACCATCATAATTTCATTGTTGTGTAATACTGTCTCCTTTAGAAGCTCATTATAATGTTCCTTGTGGTCATATTCTTAGTATATATATTTTTTAAATTTTACTTATACAGTTTAGAAAGAGAGATACAGACAAACTATGGACATTCCAGGGCCTCTTGCCTCTGCAAACAAACTCCAGGTGCATGAGTCACTTTGTACATCTAGTTTTACATGGATACTGGGGACTCATACCTGGGCCAGACAGCTTGCAAGCACGTGCCTTTAAACTGCTGAGCCATCTTCCTACCCCTAGTGTTATATTAATGTTACACTATTGTATAACATCAATGATTTTAAAATTCTTCATTGTTAATTTTTCTCCATTGATTAGACACCTTTTTTGCTTTTCCTTTTACATTTGATGTCTACAATATGCCAGGTGCAATGTGTTGGATTTGTTGTTATATTTAAATGTGGAGAATCTGAGAATTAGTGTCAAATTTTATAAAACCTTCAAATGTCATACTCCATCTTCTATTAGCTTTTAAGTGTTTGTTATAATATTGTTAAGAGTACTATTTGTTGTTAAAAAGTTTAAATTTATTATTTTTATTATATCTCTAGAGATTTACCCTTGAAAAAATGGAGTGGCCCAATCACTATGCATGTGAGAAATTATTGGTGCTTCTGACCCGCTATGACATGATAGAAAGAAAACTTGGTAGAAAAAACTCAAATCAGCTACAACCAATTAGGTAATATAACTTAAAGGCATGGTGAAGATGGGTCTCTATTTCAACTTGATGATTTTAAAATGTGCTTAGTATCTCTAATAGTGAAGTGTAATTATTGTCTGTTTTCGAAAAGTGAAGCACCTACTGAAATATTAAAACCATCTTCAGGGTTTACATTCAAGACAGGATTGTAAATTCAGGTCTGAGATACTTAACAACTTCAAATCCATACTATTTATAGATTATAAGTATATGTAAAATGACAAGAGGGGACTGGAGAGATGGCTTAGCAATTAAGACACTAGCCTACAAACCCTAAGGACTTAGGCTTGATTCCCCAGGACCCACGTAAGCCAGATGCACTTGGTAGCCTACGTGTCTGGAGTTTGTTTGCAGCGGCTAAAGGCCCTGGTGCATCCATTCTCATTAATTCCTTCCCTCCCTCCCACTCTCTCTCTCTCAAACAAATATAATAATAAAGTTTTTAAAAATTGAAAAAAATAAAAAGACAAAAGGTATGAGATTGCTATCTCAGCAAACAGAAAAGGAACAAAATATAATGGGGTTGGGTACTAAGACCTTTTTTTACAGAGTACAGATCTAGGAGCAGCAGCCTTGAATCCTTACAGGATAAAAGAAAAATAGAGGGCTGGAGAGATGGCTTAGCGGTTAAGCACTTGCCTGTGAAGCCTAAGGAGACCCCGGTTCAAGGCTCAACTCCCCAGGACCCACGTTAGCCAGATGCACAAGGTGGCCCACACGTCTGGAATTCGTTTGCAGTGGCTGAAGGCCATGGCACGCCCATTCTCTCTCCCTATCTCTATCTGCCTCTTTCTTTGTCTGCTACTCTTAACTAAATAAAAATATTTTTAAAAAAAGAAAAAAGAAAAATAGAGACCAAGACTGAAAGGTGTTGATGGACTAGCTTCTTTATTTTATTTTTTATCTTATTTTTGAAATATGCTTTCACTTCCTCTCAGGCTGAACTGATACTCATTCTGTAGTCCCAGAGTGGCCTTGAACTCACAGTGATACTCCTACCTCTGCCTCCAGAGTGCTAGGATTAAAGGTGCATGCCACCACACCAGGACAGACTTACTTCTTTAAATCTAGTAGCTAGGCTGGAATTCCTCTGCTCCTGCCAGATTAGAAGCTAGGATCAATGATGCCCTAAGCAAATGCTGATTGTAGCCCAGAAGCCTGCTCCCTGATAGAAAATACTGAACAAGGACAGGAGTAGCAGTAAAAATGGACAAAGAACAAAAGAAGAAAAAAGTAGTATATACAGAAACCTAATAGTTTAAGAAACCTACAGTTGCATCATGAATTCATTCCAGATTCAATTATTTTTATATCAAACAACCAAGAGTCATGTGATGGCTTTTATTTTTCATAGTTATGGGTGGGACTTTTAGCATGCTACTAAGCTTAATGAAATAAAAGATCAAAGAAGGGGCTGGTGAGATAACTCAGCAGTTAAGGGGCTTGCCTTCAAAGCCCATTGACCAGGGCTTGATTCCCCAGTGCCCATATGCACAGTGGTGCATGCATCTGGAGTTCATTTGGGATCACCAGAGGCCTTGGTACACCCATGCAAATTTTTTTGTGTTCTTTCTATCTTTAAAAAGAAGACAAAAACGAATAGAAACAATCTTAAATGAATGATGTAAAAAGTGAACTATTACAAATCTTTAAAATATTAAAAAAGTGAACTATTAAAAATCTTTTTAAAACTTAAGAAAGAAAAATAGTTGTTTGGGATGCTAAGCATGAGTTGGTCAAATACTATTAAGGAACTAGTCAAATAGAAGGCAATTGGAATAAAGTCATAAAAAATCTTAAGAATAGTTTAAATTTGGGGAATCAGTTTTCAATGTATCTCTAGTAGCTAATAAAAAGATCACATCATGGTATTTAAAGGTTCTCTAAAATTAGGGACCCATTCTCAGGTCATGTTATACTCCAAGTATAAGCATAACAGCAATAAAATATCCAATCTACTGTATCAAGCATATTGTAGACATCAAACATGAAAGACAAAAAGCACCAAATCTAAAGGGAAAGAACTATCAATGAATTAAAACCATTGATGGAAGATTGCTGGAGCCAGGCATGGTGACACACACCTTTAATCCGAGCACTTGGGAGGCTGAGGTAGGATCGTTGTGAGTTTGAGGCCAGCCTGAGACTACATAGTGAATTCCAAATCAGGCTGGGCTAGAGTGAGACCCTACCTTGGGGATAAAAAAAAAAAAAAAGATTGCTCCAGAAAATGTATCATTCCATGAATTAGTTACAAAGGAAAATGTTATCTTCAAAAGGAAACTAGAGCTTAAATGAATAATAATAATAAACCAAAAGAATGACATCATGTCCCTCCTACTATTCTGAGAAAGGCACTTCATTGTGTGTGTGTGTGTATAAATATATATATATATGCATATATATGTATTTATATGTATTATATAATATATATATATAGTTTTTCAAGGTAGGGTCTCACACTAGCCCAGGCTGACCTAGAATTCACTCTGTAGGCTCAGGGTAGCCTTGAACTCACTATGATCCTCCTACCTCTGCCTCGCCCCAAGTGCTGGGATTAAAGGCATGTGCCACCATGCCCAGTTTATTATCTTTATGCCAGAAAAGTTTAATCTTGTTCATTCTGAATTCTTCAAACATATGAACATTACAAATCAAAACAAACCACAGTTTTTCTTAATTAAAAATGCTGATAATTTAAGGAAGATATTAGTGATAATTATATCTTCTTTTGGGCCATAAAGGTTGTTTTTTAGTACAGTTGATGAAATTTAGATATAAGCTGTATATTAGGTAATAATACTCCACTGTTACTTTACGGAAATTAAAGGTTAAATTGTGCCCATGAAAGAAAATACATAAAAAGCCTAAAATATTTATCATGAAACATGTCTACAACAAACTCAAATAAAGGCAGTCCATATGGCAAAGTGTAGACAACTGGTAAGTCTTGCTGAAGGTGTGTGTGTATATGCATTGTACAATTACAACTTTATAAATGTTTGAAAATTCTCTAAAGGGGTGTAGGGGAGCATATGAACAAAAGTAAATAACAGAGTATCATTTCAGAAGTAACCAGCATCCTAGAAATTAGTAAAACATCTTCCCACAGAAGTGTATTTTCAGCACACACAGCATGGAGATTTTACCACTTGGAGACTCATTATAAGCACAAGTAAAAAGTATATGTCAAGGATATGTGGACTCTAATAAACAGTGGTCAGCACAAAAATGGAATATTTCAGTGACTAGTTTAATAAGCCAATTAGAAAAGGTTATATATATAAATATTTGCATAATGTTTAATATTTCAAATGATAATCTTGAATACACGTTTTGGGGTGAAGAAATGGCTCATTGTTTAAGGCACTTGCCTGCAAAGTCAAATGTACCAGGCTTAGTTTTCCAGCACCCATGTAAAGCCAGATGTACAAGGTATTTTCTGTGTGTGTCTGAAGTTCATTTGCAGTAGCTAGAAGCCCTGGCATGTCCATTCTTTCCCTTTGTCTCTCTGACTCTTTCTCTGTGTCTCTCAAGTAAATTAAAATATTTAAATAAGCATTTTTAAATTGTTTTGTTTATTTTTATGTATTTATTTGAGAGTGACAGAGAGAAAGAGGAAGTTAGAGAGAGAGAATGGGCACGCCAGGACCTTTAGCCACTTCAAATGAATTCCAGACGCGTGCACACCCTTGTGCATCTGGTTAACATGGGTCCTGGGGAATCGGGAATCGAGCCTCAAACCAGGGTCCTTAAGCTTCACAGGCAAATGCTGAACTGCTAAACCTTCTCTCCAGCCCTAAATATGCATTTTAAGAGTTTTAATTCAAATTTGTCGTGTATTAACACATTTATCTACTACAAATATGATGTCTAACATCCAAATGAGCGAGGTTAAATGGGTAAATAAGACTCTAACAAAAAGAATACAGGAAGGAGGAAGTGAGGAATAGTGAGGAACACTATAACATTTAGAATGAGTCCAACTTTATGAATAGTCACAATAAGTATAAGAGGATTGACTCCAACTATTAAAATATACATTATACTGGGTGAGTAGAGATTCTTACAATAAATATAAAATGATATACCAGTTTGAAAATAAAAAATTTAAAAAGACATGCTAGCAAATATGTATCAAAATAATGAAGCAAAGTAAGTTTTAAAATAAAAATCATATAGCAAGAGGGTATTCTGCATAATAATGAAAGAATGTATTGAATAATCCTAAAACTTAGAAACTGTGCCTCAAAATGAGGCGCAGTTGTATTAACTGATTGAAAGAATTTTTAGGCAATAATTCCTTAGTATATTTTTACATACATAGAATAAATATCAATGATACTGAAGTGTATAAATTGAAATTTTCCAAATAACTCATACAATTAGACAATAGGTGAATTTATTTTTCAGAATTGTTAAGCCACGAATCAGAAGTGGAGTTCATTGTCTTGAAATAGAATGGGAAAAGCCTGGTATGTATTCACTGTAAGCCAAATACTTACTTTACAACACTTGATCACATATGTGTGGTAGACAGTGTCTGTATGCAATAAATGTATATGCATGTATATGAAATTTAAAAACATATCACATGCACCATAGATTAAATTTTATGTTGACTCATGTTATTTTAGCATTGGGTAATAGACAGATAACTTAATACTTTTGGCATTTCTTTTTTTATGCATGGAATTGTAATACAAAAATAGTTTTGATTATTTATTGAGAAAATGCTGGGGCTGCAGAGATGGCTTAGCAGTTAAGGCACTTGCTGGCAAAACCTAAGGACCCAGGTTTGATTCCCCAGTGCCCATATAAAGTCAGATGCACATGGTGGCATGCCTAGTCTATCTGCCTGTCTCTTTCTCAGAACAAACAAATGAATAAAACTTTTTTAAATGCTTCCAAAAATGATCTGGACATTGGGTTTCATATTGTAAAGCACTTGAGGTTGCTGAACAATAGCTAAAGAACTCTTACTCTCTTTTTTCTTTACTGTGTAGTTTTCATAGGAATTTATGATTATAAAACTTTTTTTTTTTTTGAGGTACAGTCTCTGTTTAGCCCAGGCTGACATGGAATTCACTATGTAATCTCAGAGTGGCCTTGAACTCATGGAGAGCCTCCTACCTCTGCTTCCCAAGTGCTGGGATTAAAGGTGTACGTCACCACTCCTGGCTCAAAACTAATTTTTTACTGTAAACTTTCAATTACTTCCCAACATAAAAGCAAGTAAAGCACAGATAACTTAAAATAGAAAATGATCCCAAGTTAATTTTCTTTTTAAACATTTTTATTTATTTATTATTTGAGAGAGAAAGAAAGGCAGAGAGAGAATGGGTACACAGAGTCTACAGTTGCTGCAAACAAACTCCAGACAGATGTGCTACTTTGTGCATATGACTTATATGGGTCCTGGGGAATTGATCCTTAGGCTTTGCAGGCAAGAAGCTTCTTAACCACTAAGCCGTTTCTCCAGCACTCAAGTTCATTTTTATTTGGCTTTAAAATTTAAACATATGACTCTATTTGGGTGAGTGGAAGAATAAATTTGTTCAATGAAAGTTTAAGCTATAGGAAACTAAATGTTACCAACTCAATTAGGCATTGTATCTCCCTGTCAGGACCTAAGGAACATGTACCCACTTTCACTTGTCATAGAAGAAAAGTCCTTTAATGAAGAAAATGTACTCCAAGCTAGTTCAACTCAGAAATGCTTAAGTTTGTCCCTTTTACTTTCCTTTGCTTTACCACTGTCAGTATTTTTTTTATAATTTGACTTCTCACATAGTGTTGCAAACATTTAGGGGGAAAAAAACACCAAAGATTACTCTACTTTTTATATGTCTTATTGAAAATTTACATATAACCATTCTCATTTTCAGTTGCCAGCTGTTAGTGAATCCAATTAGACAGGGCCCTCAGTTGATTGATAACTGGGGCTGGGGATGCTGGAGACGTTAACTAGCATACATAAAGCCCAGGATTTGCTCCAGAGAAAGAGGGAAGGAGGGAGTGAAGGGTGAGTCTAGAAAATAGTGACACCCTGGTCTTTTCACAAGCTGTCACTAAAGAAATCTGATGTTAAAGGATTAGGAAGCTATCTATTCCATTCCTTAAATGGAATTGTAAAATTGAAGCTAACCAACTTTATCCAAAGAATACCATCTCTGAAGCAAGAAAATTTAAAGTTCTAATTTAAAAAAAAAATCTCTTTTAAGCTCTTACATGCAAAAGAAAATAAAGTTTTTACTAATTGCAACAGATTATTAGAACAGAGGTGTTGTAGAGCAAAATTGGTGAATTATCCTTTTGTGGATAACTTACTTTACCTGGTAAAGTTAATTTGCTTTAAAAAATGCATTTTTAAGAAAATTGATTTTCTTAAAATCTAGTGAAGCTGCTTCATGTGTTTTTAATATTTAAGAACATTTTACTATGGAAGACAAACAACCTGGAGAGTTGATTCTACTAACAATTGAAGAAGAATCATTGTTTGATGCAGCCTATCCTGAGGTTGTTGCTGTTTACAAAAAAAAGCAGTT
Source organism: Jaculus jaculus (assembly GCF_020740685.1). NCBI lineage: Eukaryota > Metazoa > Chordata > Mammalia > Rodentia > Dipodidae > Jaculus > Jaculus jaculus. The sequence goes on along the minus strand of NC_059106.1, from coordinate 117,132,269 downwards.
AGAAAATAAAGGGAAGAAACAAAAAAGTAAGTATTGGGTTAGCTGTGAATTCTGTACACCAGTGTTACAGAAAGCCACTGGATCTCTTTGGATCTATCTTGTCTCATTTTTTTGCTGAAAGTTCTGTAAGGCAAGAATAACGTGGAAGTCTTCCTTTTTGGTCTTGACATACATTGTCACACTGCAGTGCTGGGGATCAAATTTAGGGCCTTGGCATTGCTAGCTAGGAAATGTTCTACCCCATCACACCACATTTTGAGCCCTGCACACTTTTTCTTTTAAAACCAAGAAGCTGGGAGTACATCATTCTCTGTTTACTAACAGAAGTATAGGATAGAAAGTATGGTATAAATGTAATGCCTAATACTAAACAATATTAGAATAACTCCTATATATAACATTGTGGGGTATAAACACATTATCTTTATTCCTCAGAACTCAGTGAAGAAAGCAACTCAAGAAAAGTATTTTAGGGCTGGAGAGATGGCTTAGTGGTTAAGGTGCTTGCCTGCAAAGCCTAAAGATCCAAGTTTGATAACCCCAGGTCCCACGTAAGCCAAAAGTACAAGGTTGCACATGTGCCTGGAGTTTGTTTGCAGTGGCTGGAAGCCCTGGCACACCCCTTCTCTCTCTGTCTATGTCTCTGTGTTTCTAATAAATAAATAAAAATAAAAATACAATCTTTAAAATAAAAAGTATTTTACAAAATTTCCAGAAATGCACTGTGGAGCAGTAATGTCAAAAAAAACTTATATAGGATTCTAATCAAAACATTTTTTGTTTTGTTTTTGTTGTTTTAAAGAAAAGAAAATAGGTCTTCATTGTATGTGTCTCTTTTTTTTTCCTTTCAGATGTGAAGATTAGGCCTAAAGACAACCTTCCAGAAGCAGATAATGTAGTAAATCTTCAGTCACTCATGACTTTAAAACTCACATGTGGAACCTTCCCTCAAGGGAATTCCAAGATAAATATAGCAGTATCTCCAGTTCCTATTTTATCACAGGAATCTCCTCCCTTATTGAACAGCTTGCCTTTATCTGGAGACACTCCCCCCTGTTTGAGAATGCAAGAACAGTTCATGTCTTCTCCTGTGAAGCAGGAATATAGTCAACCCAATACTTCATCCCATAATTTATCTGTGATTGCTAATCTACATTTGAGTACCATTGACTGGGAAGGTTCTTCTTTTAGTAATTCTCCAGATATTCAAAGAAACACTCTCTTTCATGATTTTCAACCACAGCTTGAATCAGAACCCTCAGCCATCCCTCATGGCTTTGAACACATCTCAGAACAATCATCCTGTGAATCAGAACAGTCTACCACAGACAACAGTAAAGTGTTAGGGAGGGTTCTTCAAAAGGTTAGTACTGAGGAACATCTGCTTCCTAGCATTACTGGTTTATGTCTTCAGGATTTGCCTTTAAAGGAACGAATACGTATAAAATCATTGCATCCTCAGGATAATGGAAAACCAGCTGTTGACCTGAAAAGTTTGTCCTTACTGAAGGTAAAAGAAACTGATATTGGTGGTACTCATTCTGAATGCTCATCATGTTTTTCAAAGGAACTTCTAGGAATCCATATGGATAGTGAATCCAAAAATTGCAAAGTACTAAAAGAAAACCAGCTACTCCAAGAAGACTGTAACGTGAAGACTTCCATACCTCATTCCCTTGACAGCCCAATAGTAAAGACCTCCAGTGTTCAAGTCGGGCTACCAATGACTGCTTTATATCCTAATGCAAAAGGTTCTATGCAAAGTAATAAAATTGTCATGAAGAAGAGCGTGTGCCTTGAGAGAGATTCCTCTGATGAAGAAAGTGTCCCTTTGTACGAGAATGCTAAGTATACAATTCAGAAACTGAAGCACATTTCTCAGAAGCATAGCCCAGCCCAGCTCAAAGAAAGTGAGTCCAAGAAACTCGGTAACTCTAAGACGCATGGTAAAGAAACTGGACCCTGTGCCAGGTCTTATAGAACAGCTGGAGATACAGAGGACAGTTGCTCAGACCCAACAAAAAGTACTTGGGTTTACCAACAATGTCCAAAAAAAGATGGTGACCCTGTGACTTGCTTGGATAGTCCTCTTCCTTTATGCCAGAGGTTAAAACTGAGGTTCCAAAGCACTTGATGTGAATTGTTAAAATGACATTTTTATAAGAAATTGTCTTAATAGCAGAGCTGTCTCCTCAGGCTTTAACTTTTTTAAATTCTATTAACATTAGCAGAAGCAGAGGAATAGTATGGTAGAAAAGTTTACTGTGGTTTTATATTGTGAAGTATTTCTGTCATTTTAATCAAAATTGTACTTTTAAAATGTTAAAAGCCAGGCCTGGTAGTTTGTGGTTATAGTCCTAGCACTTGGAAAGTAGAAGTAAGAAGCAGAGTTCAATGTCAGTCTGAACTATGTAAACTTCAAGGCCAGCCTGGGGTACATGAGATCTTTTCTCAAAAAAAAAAAAAAAAAAGCAATAGAAAAGTTAAAACTATGATTATAAAAAGGTGAGCCTCTAGTGACAACCTCAGATAATACATATTTTAAATACTTTTATCTTTGTTTGTTTTCATGTATGTTAGTATTTGTTTGGGTGGAGAGGCTCACATGTGCCATGCATACATGTGGAGGCCAGAGGACAGCTCTGGGGACTATCCTCATTATTCCACCTCATTGAAGGTAGGGTTTCTCTCTGAACTTCACCTGGCTGTTCTTTTTGCTGAGAGCTTCTGGGAAGTTCTCCCATATGGCAGAGTGCTATTAATATCTTATTAGATAGTAAATGCTTGCCCATTTGCACATTTTTTGCTTCTTGTGCAAGCTTGTGAAGCATTTCTGCATATTCTAGTATATTCCTAAGTGCACTCTTGTAATTGTACTGTTTCTGTTGTACGTTGCTGATGGTCATATTTTCTCTTGATGTTAAAATCCCTCTTTCACTTTCAGTACCTTATTCTCACTTGTGAGAAGTAAAAGTGTGAAAGGAAAGGATGATTATGATGTGGTTGTGATAAGTGAATAAACTAAGGAAAGTTACTCCTTATCCTTAGAAGTTCACATATATAGCAAATGGAAAAGATTTCAAAAATCAAAAGTCAAAAGGTTAGAAGCTTGCTCAGGCATGCACCACTAATTAATACAATAATGTGGAAACCAACTTACTACCTAATAATTAGTGTGGGGTTGTTTTTATGTAGCACTGTAATCTTTTGTTTGAAAATGAATTTATAGCAACATGACTACTGCTCTCACTGCTAGCCTGACAACCAGCTCCAGAGCAATGGTGACAGACACTGGTAAATCAAAGCAGAAATTTAGACGCTAAAGAGAAAACACTGAATCAGACTGCTAAAAGGCCTGCCATGTCTCAGGGAACATTGTGGAAGAGGGGATGGAAAGATTGTGAGACACAGTGTGTAGGAATATCCTGAGGCACAGTTCCTTCCCCCTCCCTGCCCCACAGAGACTGAGGCTTTCATGACCCTACAGTGTTTACCATAACTCCAATAGGAGGTCTCCCAAGGAAAAGGAGTGGGGAGTAAGAGATAAAAGGATATAACTTACTATAGTATATAAAATTTAAAACAAAAAATGAATTTATATTTTCAATATTGACTTTAATATCTACAAATATTAAGTCTTAAATAAATTTATTAGCATTCAAAATTACTAGAAAGGCATCTAGATGTTTAAAAGAAACCATTACATCATTTCTAGTGACAAGAGCTTGAATATTAAAATCCTGGATAATCCATTAAAATATTATAGCTCATAGGGTGCATGTCTTTAATCCCAGCATTTGGGAGGCAGAGGTAGTAGGATTGCCTGAGTCTGAGGCTACTCTGAGTCTACACAGTGAATTCCAGGTCAACCTGGGCTAGAGCAAGACCCCACCTCAAAAAAAGGAGGGGTCTGGACAGATGGCTTAGCAATTAAGGCATTTGCCTGCAAAACCAAAGGACCCAGGTTCAATTCCTCAGGATCCATGTTAGCCATACGCACAAGGGGGTGCATGCGTCTGGAGTTCATTTGCAGTGGCTGGAGGCCCTAGTGCACCCATTCTCTCCCCACTCCCCCTGGCTTCTCTAAAATAAATAAATTTTTTTTAAAAAATTTGAATACATATATATATATATATATGTGATGAATGAGTTCAGCAATATTGCAGAACATGATGATTTACAGTTCTGTACACTCAGTAAAAATGAAATTTCATGTGAAGATTAAAACAACTTCATTTACAGCAAATCAAGAAAATACTGTAATTGAGTAAAGTTAGAAAACATCCTCTTAAAATTGCTTGTGAGTGAAATTGAAGAAAGCATAACTAAATGGTAAGACATCTTGGGTCATGGAACAGGAGATTTAAGATGGTATTATTCAAACCAGTTCAAACCTGTCAATTTCACCTGGCTTTTACAGAACTGGGAGATTTGATTCTAATATTTGGATAGAAATTTAATAGAATAATCAGACAGTCTTGGGAAAACATGGGCAACTTGCCCTTTCTGGTTTCATAATACTATAAATCTATGGCAATGAAGTTTGTGTTGAATTGTCGTAAGAGTAGAAATATAGGTCAATATAGATCAGTGGAATAAAGTCAGGAGTCCAGAAATGGCTCTCATATTTATAATCAATTGCTTTCTAGCCAGTGCTAAGACAATCCAATGGGGAAATATGTTGGGATTCAAAGTTAAACTTTTAACCTGCTACACATTTGCCTTCCTGGCATGGTGCTAATCCCCAGCAGTTGATACATTTCTTTAATCTTATATATGCTGTCTTCATATATTCACTTATTCTTATTAAACTTAGCTATGCTCTGCTCTTTCCCTAGATAGAATAAGTTCAATATTGTGTCTAAGCTCCTTTGATGATTATTAGCCTTATAAACGATCACCAGCTGTGCTTTCTTTTATGTTCCTTAAGTAGTTACCTGGCACTTGAGGGTTTTTTTGAACCTATAACCTTGAGAATAAACAAGATATGTGTCCCAAATAAAAGGCAAACTCCCCTTTTAGCTGTACACTTATCCAGTCAGAGTTTGCCCTGTGAGGTAGTTCTGTTACACACTGTGAGATCATGTTTCTGTGCTCTGTCCCACAGATTATTCCCTCTTCTTTTAATCTGTTGCTCTAATCTTCTACAAAAATAAGACTCCAGTAAATGCTGCTTGACCTACTGCCTATTCACATGAAAAAGAACGGAGTTTAAGGTGCAGAATGGATCAAAAACCTAAATGTAAGATCTGAAGCTAAAACACTAGAACACAGGCTGAAATATGTTTGGCTTTGGGTAGGCAAGGACTTCTTAAATATGATATTAAAAGCATAGACAAAAAAAAAAAAAAGAGCAACTGAAAGTTACACAAACCTTTGGGAGCTGGAGAGATGGTTCAGTAGTTTAGGCACTTCCCTGCGAAACCTCATGACCCTGGTTTGATGTCCCCAGTACCCAAGTAAAGCAAGACACACAAAGTGGCGCATGTATCTGGAGTTCATTTGCAGTGGCTAGAGGCTCTGGCATGCCTCTCTCTCTTGCTTTCCCCGCCCCCCTTGCAAGTAAAATAAGTACATTTTTTAAAAATCTTTGTTTCAAAGGGCATCATTTGGAAAGTGCAGAAGGGCCTGGGAGATGACTTAGTGGTTAAATGCACTTGCTTTGCAAAGCCTGCTGGCCCAGATTAAAATTTTCAGTACCCATATAAAACACACAAAGTAGTGCCTGCTTCTGAAGTTTGTTTGCAGTGACAAAAGGACGTGTCATACCCATCCTCCCTCCCTCTCTCCTTCCCTCCCTCCCTCCCTCTCTCTCTCTCTCTCTCTCTCTCTCTCTCTCTCTCTCTCTCCCTCTCTTTCTCTCTCTCTGCATATTCTTTTTAAAGCAAAGATAGTGAAGAAATAGTACATGTAATAGAAAAGATTTGCAAATCACAGATGTAAAGAAACTTACAATGTGGCTACTTTATACAAGAGACACAGATGGCCAGTAAGTATATGGAAAAATTTTCAACATTATCCATTGGGAAAATGCAAAAGCAAACCAGCACCAGTTACCATTTCACACCCAATAGGATGGCTGGAATTTATAGCAAGAATAATGAAAATGAGAAGATATGGAGACTTATAACCTGCTGTAGAAGTATAAAATGGTACAGCCACTTTGGAAAAAGATTTGTGGTTCCTCAAACAGTTAAAGAGTTATCCAGTAATTAGTTCCCAGGCATATGCCCAAATGAAATGAAAGCACAAATGTACCTAATAATATTACTCATCAGAGTTCAAGGTGGACGCAACCCATATTGCCCAGGAAGAGGGGAAGCTATCCTGTCTTATGTCCCAACTATGCTAAGTGCTCAAAGCATTTTATCATCTCAGCTACTCATATTTGAATATTTTTTAAATCCCATTAAAACATTTTTCCTATTGTCTGCTTATCTTGATTTGTCCATTATTCTGGGTTGATAGATTAGCACTACCCAATGCAGAGAAACACTTAAACAGTATCTAGAGGTGGTGTTGCAGTTTTGTGAGATGAAAATAATATAGTAGTGACTCATGTGGATTGATTTGCTTTAAGGTCATATAGGCATAAGCATATGCACTCAATAATTTTCACTTCCTCCTCAAGGTCCTAATTGTTCTATTCCTTGAATCCTTGCATGTTCTTCCTTTCTAATCTGCTTGTGCTATCGTACATAGACTTTATCAGATGACTAATTCTGTGTCTAGTCTTCCCTTCATTGCCTGGTCTCCAAAATACTCTGCTAAAGATGTTCCTCTAGGTACTTGAACCTAGACTGGATTTCCCTTACTTCCACACTGGTGCTCTGGCCTATCTACTCTAGGCTTTGTAAGATTGCCGAGATGTCTTTGGGAAGTGTTCTTCCAATGTTCACATTGAGGAAGACTGTTTTTGTTTTATTTTGGGTAACATGACCCAACCTTTTTGTTCAATATGCCTAGCTTTGAGCACTTTTCTCCTGATAACCTTTTTTTTTGTTTTGTTTTCTTTTGTTTTGCTTTGTTTTTTTCAAGGTAGGGTTTCACTCTAGCCCAGCCCAGACTGACCTGAAATTCACTATGGAGTCTCAGAGTGGCCTCAAACTCACAGTGATCTACCTTTCCCAAGTGCTGAGATTAAAGGTGTGTGCCACCACATCCAGCTTAACCTTTTTGAAATCAGATTTTATAATGATGTGTCTGTAACATCTATTATGTGGCAGGCCTTGTGTTGGTCTCTAGAGATGCAATGGTGAATGATATCCTGTAAGACCATGTTAGTATGTGCATTAGCTACCACCATTGACACATTAAAGCCCTCAGTAAATGATACCTGTCAGTTACATTATTTCAAAGGAGAACTTCAAATTTGATTTCAAGTTGAACATATTTAAACACTGTCCTTCAGGTAAAAGTGTGGATATAACCCTCTAATAGGGGATAGGTGATGAAAAGGGATCCTAAAGTGTGTGACATTTCAGATAAGGTTATGCCCAAAAGTGAATAATGTGCTTGCTAAACTATGATTGGTAACTAATATTAGTCCAGTTGTCTAACAGCTATTTGAGCACCTACTCTACAAAGCTCTTAGGTCTTTCTGTGTGTCATAGCTGCTGTTGCCCAGTGAGTTTAAAATAACTTCCCAGCCAGGTGTGGCGGTGCATGTCTTTAATCCCAGCACTCAGGAGGCAGAGGTAGGAGGGTCGCTGTGAGTTCAAGGCCACCCTGAGACTACATAGTGAATTCTGGGTCATTTCCTTAGAGAAAAAATATCCCTGTATTTATGATTTTACACTACATTCTATTCTTGTCTTGGCTGTTACCTGGTGTCTCCTGACCTTTTCATCTAATCTCATTATTCTCTCTTGACCCTGTGTTATTTTCTACACTTAACCAGTGCCTGACATTAGGGAATGAGGGTTGCTTGCTTGTTTGTTTTATTTTTAAAAAAATATTATTTTTAGGGTAGGAAGATGGCTTATTGGCTAAGGTGTTTGCCTGCAAGCCCAAGGACCGAGGTTTTGATTCCCTAGTACCCACGTAAATCCAGATACACTAAGTGGCACATGCCGCTAGAGTTCTTTTGCCACAGTTGGAGGCCCTGGTGCGCCCATTCTGTCTGTCTCTCTATGCTTACAGATAAATAATATATTTTTTAATATTATCTTCTGTTTCCCAAACTGGAATACAAACCTAAGGGGAAAAGTTGGGTCTTTCTGTTCACAAAACACTGTAACAGTGCTTTGCAAAATAATTACTATAAACATACACCTTAGCTGGACACTTTTGCAAAATATCATCTAGCAACTCCAGCTTCATTCACAAGTCTGTGGCTACTGTCTCCATCAGCTTGAGGCATTCACAGCCATAAATCTTATCTATTTGCCACCTTCGAACACTTGTTACTCACTGAACCAATGCCTTTGCTGATGAGTTTCTGTGCTGAAATGCCTGTTCTTTCCTTAGACAAACTTCATCTTTTAAGGACTAGCTCAAATGATGTGATTTCTTTCTAAGATTTATTCTGCCTTTCCAAAGAAATTGCACATACACATTTCAATAAACATTAGTTAAGGGCTTCCCATATAGGAAGCACAGCATTTCTGTCTTAAGAATGTGTCTATCTGCCCCCTTAGACATAAGGATGAAATCCAATTTTCATGTCACTCAGAACCCTCTCAATTGATACATTACCCCTTCTCTGTTTCACCAACTGGCTTACTTATCAAAGACTAAACAAAATCTTTTCTAACAAAGAAATTGCCTCTCTGGTCCCTTGCTATCTCCTGTAGACAAACTTTCACCTGCGAAGTTTGGGATTCACATATTTGTTTCACACACCAAACAGTATCTTGAGAGCAGAGAAATTAGTATTTCTGAATCTTAAGCCCCCTAGAAAGATGATGAGCTTAGAAAGCATTCAGTGAATAGATGCTGACTGCCTGATGGGTTGAATCTCGGGGACCCATGAGGAAAAACCAAATCCAGCTGGATGGTTCCCTCCCTCAGCTTGATCCCTAGTTGCTGTCAGCCTATTAAGATACCCTGGTGAGGAGCTGGCTTTCTGAAGGGGAAGAGCTAAATCATCTGTTGTTCTGCCTGTGCTATAGCACTTGGGGTAAAACAGCTTAAATAATATACTGCTGGGGCATCTTCCTTTCATCTGCAGATTAACATGGCAATGTTTATCACCTTCTTAGCCAGGAAGAGCTTTTATCAGGCTCAGCTAACAGCTTGCATTAGCCTCTTTCAAGGACTTGACACATTGCCTTAAAGAGACATGGTGCAGAATCAGCATATAATGCTTGACCCAGACCTAGTCCGAAAATGTGGTTCTTTGCTGATGTGTGTCAGGATGCATATATGGCTCCTTTAGCTCCAGCTGCATAGAGTGGCAATGGAGGGAGTATCATCAGCAAAGCAGGCTGACCATTCTGTGGTCAAGATGCCTGAATATTTTGCTAATTAATATTTTATGATAAATGAAGTTTTGAGCTTTGACATTATTTGCCAAGTCCCAATACATCTTCACCTCCCAAAATAGCAAAAATGCTATATAGCTAGAATTCTCTGACCAATGGTCGAGGAAAGACTAATATTTTCATCATCATAACTTAGATCTTCATTTATCTCAAGAGATTCCTGCCTTCCAACTGGGAGAAAAGTCAGGAAGATATGTCCTAAATGATCTGAATCCAGATGTGAGGATGAGTGGTTCATGAAATGACCCCATGAAGGTTCTAGGTGAAGCTGAAAAGGCTAACTGAATGTCTGATGTCAGGCAGCTGATTTTACAGGGTTGTTTAAACACAGACATCTCTAGTTTAGGCCCCTTAAAGGCCACTTGACTTCACAGCTGGTATAGTTCCAGGAGAGGTGTCAAAAGACGGTATAGTCAGGTCTACATCCTGTGAAACAGACCAAAAGACATTTTCTTAAGCCCATGAGGCAGCAGTCTGAGTAATTACCCTAGTTCAGTAGAAGAGTTTTGGTGAGCAAAGCCTCCCTAGGCCTCATCTTGCTTTTCTTCTTGTAGGTGAGAATGGTGTGGCCTCTCTTCACTCATAATTGCATGTGGAGAATAAATAGACTTTAGAGACATATATAAACTTAGTGTTACAGATTTTTTTAAATCTTACTGATTTTTATCTGCCATATCCATTCTAAATGTGTCTTGTTGTAATATGTATAGTTTTTTGAGACATGATTGTATATTCAAAGAGAAAAAACTCTAGGCACAAATAACAGGAGGTTCAGTGCAGTTTGGAAAGTCTTTTTTTTTTAATTTTTTGTTTATTTTCATTTATTTATTTGAGAGTGACAGAGAGAAAGAGGCAGAGAGAGAGAGAGAATGGGCGCGTCAGGGCCTCTAGCCGCTGCAAACGAACTCCAGACGCGTGCGCCCCCTTTTGCATCTGGCTAACGTGGGTCCTGGGGAATCAAGCCTCGAACCGGGGTCCTTAGGCTTCGTAGGCAAGCGCTCAACCGCTAAGCCATCTCTCCAGCCCAAGTTTGGAAAGTCTTACACAAAGCTGATTCTTGGAAGGACCCTACAAGCTTGCTCTGTTGCGCACATTTTACTTGTCCCTCAGATCCTTCATGTGCACCCGGCAAAGTGTCTGAAGAGAAGCACTTTTATCCCCTGCTTATATAATAGGAACTTAATCCAGGTTAATGTCAGGCAAACATCATGATCACTATTTGATCCCAGAGCTACTGCATAGCTCACTGCTCTCCCCCCATTTCCAGCTTCTTTGTCAAGAATTGGGTTCCTTGGGCTGGAGGGATGGCTTAGCAGTTAAGGTGTTTGCCTGCAGAGCCAAAGGACCCAGGTTCGATTCCCTAGGATCCACGTTAGCCAGATGCACAAGAGAGCACACACATCTGGAGTTCATTTGCAGCAGCTGGAGGCCCTGGCATGCCCATTCTTTCTCTGTGCTAAATAAATAAATAATAAAATATTTAAAAAAAAATTGGGCTCCTCCAAACTAAGTCAATGACATTTTTAAAGTCACCACCCACCAGCAATGCATAGATGCCTAATGCTCTGACTTATGGCAACTTAAGTAGCAGAGTAATTCAGAAAACCAGTCTTGTCCAGAACTAGAGGAGAGCTTAGCAGTTAAAAGTGCTTGCTTGCAAAGCCTGCTGGCACAAATTCAGCTTTCCAATACCATGTAAAGCCAGATGCACAAAGTGGTATATGCATGTGGAGTTCATTTACAGTGACAGAGGCCCTGTTTTACTAATTCTCTGTTTTTCTCTCTTTCCAAATAAATATTTTAAAAAGATTATCCAAAAAATCATCACGGAAATTACAAAAGCAGCTCTCACAGTGGAGCATTTAAATGGGTGAAAAAGTATAAGAAAATTGGGCAGGTTTCAAAACTCCTAGCTTTTGTCACCCTCCTTCAAAGCTCTACTCTTCCCCAACCCCATCCCCCAGTGACAGGCAACTCTTGGGTGTGGGGAACAGCACTTAAAGGTATCTCCCTCTTAGTGTTCATTTCATATATGAATCACCATTGCAAAGTGCCTTGGTTCATCATATTAAGTACATATTTTTACTAATCTTGAAAGAAAATCATGGTAGTAAGTCAGCATGCCTAAGATCACACCATTAGTACACAGCTCCCAGTTGTGAAGGACAGTTTTCTAACGTGATCTCTCTGGCTCAAAGCACTGGTGTGCTTCTATAACATATACACCAGCAAGATAAATCTACTGAAAACAAATCACATTTTAACTTCCCTCTTGTGAAAGTTTCCATGGCTCCTACTATGCTCAGTGTAAATCCTAGCCTCCTGTTATTTGTTTAATTCTATGACAGGGTTCTCATGCATCCCAGGCAGGCCAAAACTCACTAGGCAAGAATGACTTTGAACTCCTGATGCTCCTGCCTCTTCTGAGTACTAGAATTATAGGTGTGTATTGACACCACTCCTGGTTTATGGGATGCTGAGAGGTAGAACCCAGGACTTTTGCAGGCTAGGCAAACATTCTACCAACTTAGCTACATTCGCACCCCAAAATCTCAACTTCTTTCATGGAGTTTCTAAGGTCCTGTGTATCTGCCTTTGTCACCTCAGTTTTGGCTTCACCCTCCGCCCACTTTGCTCCAGCAGCTCTGGTTTGCTTCCTTTTCCTGAAACACACCAAGCTTATTGCACAATGTGGCTTTTACCCAGGACTTCTCAGAGATTTAGTAAGCTCCTTATTATCATGTCACTCTGTTGCAGTCAGGTCTGCATTGCTGGTAGAAATCACCCAAACAAGAGCAGCTTGTGGGGGAAAAAAGAGGTTTATTTTGGCTTACAGGCTTGAGGGAGAAGCTCCAGAATGGCAGGAAAAACAATGGCATGAACAGAGGGTGGACATCACCTCCTGGCCCACATAAGTTGGACAACCGGAACAGGAGAATGTACCAAACACTGGCATAGGGAAACTGGCTATAATACCCATAATCCCACCCCCAACAGTACACTCCCTCCAGGAGGCTTTAATTTCCAATGCCACCAGCTGGGAACCTAACCTCCAGAACATACAAGTTTATGGGAGACACTTGAATCAAACCACCACACACTCTCATTCTCAGCTTTCTAGCTTATACTTTTAACCATGTGAGCTAAATACCTCCTGCTTCATTCCCACTCCTTCATATTTGTCTCATCCTATGTTATTTTCTTCACAAGCTATTAGAATTTTTGTTCACTGGCATTAAATCACTGTAGTAATAGCAAAAGATAATACACTTTGCAGTATTCTATGTTTTATCCAGAGCTTTCAAACAGTGCTTAACAGCATGCATTTTATACATACGTCTTGAATGAGTGAGTAAATTAACCTTTGAACCCAGTTCTCTCTAAAACAGCCCACATTTTGACCACCAGTATGCTACAATTTTAAGATGAATTGAATCAGGCTAGCTGTGGCTGTACAGTATACAGCAATTATACATGTTCTCATTCTTTAAGACTCTTATAACATAGTTGTGCCACACTCATTTGTTCTTAACAATAACAAACACACTAGGTACTAGTTGGGGAAAATGGGATCAAAGGGGCTCAGAATGCATAGTAGCTTCCAAGAGATGAAGGGACTTCATAGGACCTTTGAGTGGCAGGTGCCATTTAGAGAGGTGGAGAGGAATAGACAGGTTCTTGGATGAAACTTGTTGAGTGAACAGATGTGGGAAAGAGTCTAACCAATAGCATGTATTTTAGGAGCATTCTGTTCGGGAGGGGGTCATTTATTAGATCTTTTGTTTTGAAAAAAACTCACCCACAGCCAGGCGTGGTGGCGCACGCCTTTAACCCCAGCACTTGTGAGGCAGAGGTAGGAGGATCACTGTGAGTTCGAGGCCACCCTGAGATTCAATAGTGAATTCCAGGTCAGCCTGGGCTAGAATGAGACCCTACCTGGGAAAAAATAAAAAATAAAAAACCTCACCCACTACATAACATTTTATTGGGTAAATAAGGCCAGAGGGGAAGAAAAAGGGAGTGGTGAGAAGAATAAAGAAGTAAGGCTCCTTGTTCCTGACTAACATGGTGGTTATGGGGGTAGGGAATACTCAGTGATCTAGCACATAGTTTACTGACCCTCTTACAACAGTCTTCTCTATGGATTTTACCTGAAGTTCTTCCCTGTCTACAGAAGTCAATCACCAACAATGAGATCCATAAAGAGAAAAATCAGTTTGTGAGGAGCTGCTAGGCCAAAGCTGCCCTGCAATATCCTCTGTTCCCCAGTTGTGGGGCTGGAAGGAAGGTCCTGCCCATCCAGGAGCTCCTCAGAGGAGTGGTACCCCTTGAAGCCTGTTGTTATCATGGCTTCCAATGAACAGTGGAGGTGTACCTGTGAACCTTACTCAGAACATTCCATTAACATTTCTTAATTCATCCATCCATCCATCCCTCCCTCCATCCATCCATCCTTCAGCCAGCCAGCAAGTAGGTACTCTAGGCCAAGAATCATGGAGATTGTAGGAGCTATAACCAGAGTTAGGCATTCTCCTTTACATGGTCTATTTGTAAAGAAAACCAAGTAAAATTCATGTAACATCTGTCCACATTTCTAGGTCTGGGTGTAATGAAACATTTATCATACACCCAAGCTTGGTTACAAAAACTACCACAGCAAATCAAACCAAAATACTTCATGGGAGGAAAGACTATAGTTAACCCCTACCCACCCCATCTCAAGCAATTCCCAGAAAGGTGATAATGAAAGATTTGGTCTCAACTGGGCCACAGGCAGGGAATTTGCATTTTAAAGTTTGGCTGATATTTATAGGCCTTTGATCTCCTTTCTCCTCTCAGTCTACCCTCCTCCTTGCTGCCTCTTCCTCCCACAGCTCCTCTGTTCTCTATTTTGTACCAGACAAACATAATGAATGAATAATGGCTCCAGGTTCAGAGGCTTCTGTGATATGGGCCATGTCATAAGGTGCTCTTAGCCATGTAGCTCCTGTTTACTGAATACCACCATATATCAAGTATTTATTTTCCTACTTTCTAGCACCCACAGTTATCCTACAAGGTTTACATTATTAACTGTTGTTTTTTAAGTTGAGGGAAAAGGCTCCAAGAAGTTAAACAACTCATTTGAAGTCACTATTAATAAATAGGAGATAGAAATAGAACCCAGCTCTGTATGCCTCTACATCTATGATCTTTCTCTTAAGGCAACCTGATCTTGGTAGACAAAGCTGGTTATTCCAGAGTCCTTAGCGAAGATCCTTCTTGGAAAAGGTAATCCTCCATTCCAGTCTTCTTGCTGGTGTTATTCTGGAATAGCCCAATAAACGTCACAATTTGATTTATTCGAGGACAAACTCACAGCTGTCTTTTCCTTTGCTGCTCTCCTACTTGTCTTTCACACAAGCCACTATATCCAACAGCTGCACGTCTCAGTGTGGAACTATCAACCCCCCTGGAGCCTGTGGGTCAGTGTTTCTGAAGAAAGGCAACTGGAAGCAAGCTTAGCCTTAGACTCTTAGATATTTGTAACTGAATCCTGAAAGTCATTAAAGAAAACTGATGTTTAGAGAGTGATTTGGGGGAAGTAACTGGTTTGGTAGCATATATAGATCTGTCTTGTTCAAGCTGAAGACAAAAGAATGTTAATGGACAAACCAAAACTCCCACCTGAAAGGAAATAAGAGATAGTTTATTTCATAGTTAAATATGAGTGACTACACTCAGAAATACAAATACATATATATATACCTGTTCCAACATATTAAAGATTCATAAAGATTATGTAGTTACAGAACAAAAGAAGGTCACTGTTCAAATACGTTGGTGAAAACCTGGGGTAGGCAGGTTCCAACAAAGTGGGGAAACCTCCATTATAGGTTTCCAATGCTACCTAGTGAGTTGGTGGAAGCTGGGGATATTAGTCCATTTACAAACACAGAAGTGGGCAATAAGTGACTATTAGGGCACTAAAGGTAGCTCAAGATAACTTGGCTCTGAACCTGTAACATTCCATCTCTCTATAATCACAGTTCTATTCAGTCAAATCACCTGTGTTTGAAGTAGATGCAGCTGTTTTGCTGGAATTTTAGTTCAAAATTCAAAGCACATTAATAAAAACTTCAGTGAGCTAGGAGCATTGCCTCATTCTTCACCACAAACCAATGCGGAGGTGGGGGGACGCACTATTATATTGTGCTCTAGAAAGTACTTACAAATTAGTGAACCAGGGTTCCACACTGGGGCCAGAAACTGAACTCAGGTGACCACAGCAAAACTAACATGCTACCTGAGGTGACTGGGTGACCTCTGTAATTTGCCCCTGTCCTAAACAGCAGAGAGCTACCATGGTGGAGAGATAAATTCACTTTCTGTGGGCCTGAAGAAGCTAAATCCTCCTTAATTTCACAAAATCCCCAGTCCTATTTTGAACAAGATATAGCTCCTAAAAACCAGGACTATGACCTAATCCACACCCTCTTCTAACACTTTCTGAGATTGTCAGTGACAAGCCGGAGGATTCTGCAAGTTCCTTTTCTCCTTCAAAAATCCACCCCCTCCACCCTCAAAGAGGGAGGAGGCTTTAGAAGTGCCAAACTGGGAGCCCTAAGACTCACTGCTGGTCGCAGTGTTCTCGTTGAGGTTGAGAGATCAGGTTCAAAGCTTTATACAACTGGCCCTCTCCAATCCCCATCTCCAATCCAGAGGACCCTTCCCTCCCTTCCCCCACCATAGTTCTTGTAAAATTCTCTGGATTTTGCTCAGCTGGGGGTTAGATGGTCAACCAAGCATTGTTTTTGCTCTGTCCCTGTGGACTCCAGCCCACAGAGGAAGCCCTTTGGAAACATTCTCTCCAAGAAGAGCCACAGAAGCAAAATTTCCCCCTCCTTAGTACCAGGGTACTTTGTGTATAGACTTGGCACTATAAGAAAACTATTTCCCAGTGGTGTCAACTTTGTAGCTCAGGCCCAGCATTCAGAATGGTGGGTAGGAGGTGATGGTCCAGTGGCTTCAAATCTGACTCAGGGGCTGGAGAGATGGCTTAGTGGTTAAGGCACTTGCTTGCCAAGCCTAAGGATGCATGTTTGATTCCCCAGTACCCATGTAAGCCAGATGCATATGGTGGCATATCTGTCTGGAGCTCATTTGCAGTGGCTAGAGGCCCTAGCATACCCATTCTCTCTCTCTCTCTGTCTGTCTATAATAAATAAATATATATATTATATATATTTATATATTATAAATATAACATATAAATATATATAATATATAAATATATATAAATATAGACATATTATATATGTCTATAATAAATAAATATATATATATATACTTTTAAAATCTGACTCAGCAAGCCCTGACCCAATCCCAACTGCTCTTTAGGAATGACTCACAGCCCATTTCTAGCAAGACATTTTTTTTTCTCTTGTCTATCCATACTAAGTTCATTATGTTCAGAAATGAGACATATCTTCACATTAACTCTCATGAGAACAGGCTACCATGAAGTGACTTCATGCCAAAGGTGGGGAACCTTTGACCTGTCTATGTGCAGAAATATTTTTTTGCATCTTGGCCTTCGCCATCCTGGAGTAAACAGTTGGCCTGCTAACAGCAGTGTTGCCAAGGTCCCCAGCTGGATCTTTGTGTTAGTATCTGTTTATAGAAAGCACTGATCATTGGTATCAATCTACCCAGGACCCAGTTTGAAACCTTCAAACCCATATAATAACTACAGATCTCCTTTCCAGTAAGATACACATGACTTTCTTTGCATGTCTAAATCTTATTCTTGACTTGTCACATACAGAGGACCTTTGCTCTAAACACTGACCTCCCTGGTGTGATGACCTCATCTAGTTCTCTGTGTGGTCCCAGTATCTACTGGGGTTTCTTTGTTTGTGTGTGTGTGTATATGTGTGTTGTCTGTGTCCACATGGGTATAGAGGCCAAATATAAATGTTGGGTATTTTCTTCAACTGCTCTTAACCTTATTTTATTTATTTATTTATTGGGTTTTCGAGGTAGATAAAGTCTCACTCTAGTCCAGGCTGACCTGGAATTCACTATGTAGTCTCACAGTGGCCTCAAACTCACGGTAATCCTCCTACCTCTGCCTCCTGAGTGCTGGGATTAAAGGTGTGCATCACCACACCCGGCTTCTTCACCTTATTTTTAAAAATATATTTTATGTGTTTATGAGAGAGAGAAAGACAGAGAGAATATGAGCATGTCAGTGTCTCCTAACACTACAAATGTGCTCTAGATGCATGTACCACTTATGCATCTGGCTTTAAGTGGGTACAACCGAATTGGTCCTGGGCCATCAGACTTTGCATATAAGTGCCTTTAACCACTGAACTATCTCTCCAGCCCTGCACCTTATTTTTTGAAACAAGGACTTTCATTGAACTCTGGAACTCACTGAATCAGCTACACTAGCTTCCCAGAAAGCTCCAAGGATCCCCCTGTGTCCACCTCTCAAGCACATGCTGCTGTGCCTGTGCTTTCCTTGTTATGTGTGTGCTGTGGTCCAGCTTCAAGTCCTCATCATTGTACATCAAGCATTTTACTGATAAACCATCTCCTCAGCCCCATGGGGTTTCTGATACAGTTTGTGAGGAAAGTGTGTTGCCTGCTGAATGAGTTAACCATTCTAGAGCAAAGGTTTTGATAACAAAGTGAGCCTAACAACACCTTGTAAAGGAAGTAGCTGCTCTTCTGCCCCAGCAGGATGGCATCGAGTGACACTATGCACAGCTCATAATGGACACCAAGGCTGCATGGAGGGCAGAAATAAGAGAGGGAGGGTCAATGAGGCTGAGCAGCAATGAAGAGGCAACTACCTTGGGAAGACCAGGTTAGTAATCCTGAGGACTACAAACTTCAAGCCAGTAGCTCTCAAAATTAACTTAGTCTATAATATATAATTATATTATTTTTATGTATATATATGTTATTATAATTATATAATTGTAATAACAGATTACTGACCTCACCCTCATAGAGTGTAATTCAAGTGACCTTTGCTCACACCTAGAAAGGCATGGCTATATCACCAAGAGCTATGGAGTCAGCACTGAAGAAGAAAAGGAAAATGGTGTTTTGATTTGAATTCATTCACTAAGCATAGTTAGAATAACAAATCTCTCTCCCCTCACTCATTCAGCCTTTCTCCTCCTTTCAATATATTATGCTTATAGAAGGCCTTTGAATGTATGTAAAGCTTTTTATTCAAAGCAGTTGCATATTAAATCAAATTTCCCTCCCTCCCTTCTACCATTTTCTTCCTTCTTTCCCTGCCACTGTGTAAGTACTGTAGACAGGGCCACATAACCAGTAACACTGGTGGTAACAGGATGATACAGGCCAGAAAGGTCCTCTTTCCATCTCTCCCACAAGAGGACACATGCAAACACACCAGAAGCCCACTGTGGCAACTCTGAGCTTAGCCTTTTAGGTGCTTCTCTCTCAGTGCTTCTCCCCAAAGAGAACAATAATAGAAGATAACATGGCTACCTCCATCAGTGGGTTATAAATGGCTCACTCACTGTTAGTGGGTGAGGTGGGAAACTGTGCTCCTGCGAATGCAGCTGGCAATGAAAGATGAGACCTCAGGATGCAGAGGAGGGAGGAGGAGAGTGTCCCAAGATGCTGCAATGAACCAAAAGGTGAACATTCTGGTACTCTCAGAGACTGAGAGACCTGAGGTATCTAGAGTGCATCTTTCTTGAGACCTGGGTTTGGGGCCATGAGACAATTACCCAAGAACTCCATGAAGCAGAGGTATAGGGGCCTCACACCTATGAATCCTGGCTCATGAGTCTTTGAGAAAGCCCAAGGAAGTACACTCCAGGTCACAGTGATAAGCAATCAGATTGGTAAACTGAGGCAGGCATAAACACTACCATGCTACATCAGAGTGTGGATGACTCCAATCTTTTCCCCACAATCCCATCCCAAGACCCATTTATAAGACTATTATTCCCATGGAGACTGCCTGGTTTTAAGGTAAAGTTTGTGTTTTCTTCTATCTCCTCCAACAGCACATTTTTAGTGACTTTATATGACTTTATGGCCACCCATCTCTTCATATGACCATTGTGCAATGGAAATGGGATACCACCATATGTGCAATCCCTACTTTTATTCTTTTTTAAATATTTTATTATTATTTATTCATTTGAGAAAGAAGCAGATAGAAAGAGAGAGAGTAGGCACACCAGGGCCTTTAGCCATTGCAAATGAACTCTAGATGCATGCACCCATCATGTGCATCTGGCTTACATGGGTACTGGAGAACTGAACCTGGGTCCTCAGGCTTTTCAGGCATGCACCTTAAATGATAAGCCATCTCTTCAGCCCAATCCTTACTTTTCTTTAGTTGCCAACTTTTTTAAGAAATTGAAATAACTTAAGTTACATCTTCAATTTAACTCAACATATTTAAAACATCATTTCAACATGCAACCCAAACAAAATCATTAGTGAACCATCTTACGCAGCTTATTCATACATAGTACTTGGAGTAATGTATATATGTTATATCTAGATCATATCTAGGTTGTTTTTTAGTTTATTTATTTAGTTATTTAGTTGTGATAGAGAAATAGGCAGAGAAAGACAGAATGGGTATACCAGGGCCTCCAGTCACTGAAAACAAACTCTAGACACATGTGCCACCATGTATATCTGGTTTACATGGGCACTGGGAAATCAAACCTGGGTTCTTAGGTTTTGCACGCAAGTTCCTTAACCACTAAGTCATCTCTCCAGCTCAATCACATCTAGTAATAACTGGCTCCATGGTCAGTCTGGTGCTCAGTAGGCACATGGGAGCAGGGAATGCCATATGGGATAGCATAGTACTGATTCTTCAAGGGAAAACCTGTTACCTTCGCCTTTAGATTTTTCAGAGTAGCACAGTGTCTGGATACAGGGTAAGTATTTCAAAAGTATCTGAGGGCTGGAGACATGGCTTAGCAGTTAAGGTGCTTGCCTGTGAAGCCTAAGGACCCAGGTTCCATTTTCCAGGTCCAACGTAAGCCAGATGTACAAGGTGACACATGTTAGGTTGGACAGGCTCCCAAAATGGAGTCACCAAGGACAGCAGAAGGGCAACAGAGACATAAGGAAATATGTTATCCACATTCCTCTAGAAACTGCCCAGCAATTATCCCTTCCTTGCCTAAAATGCCCCAGGTCATGAATTCCTCCTTATCTCATAAATTGCCTGCTCACTGTTTTGGTCTAACACCCTAGCTATATGAAACGGCTAATGTGAAAAACAAAGGAGTTCTTTTCCCTTCATCACCTTCTCCCAACTGAAGAGCCTTATAAAGCCCACTATCTGTAATCTCAGGTTGGCTGTGCTCTGCTCTTGAGAGTCAGTCCTGGCAGCCTGTGTTTTTCCCAAACAAAAGCTTTTTTTTTTTTTTTTTTTTGCCTTAGAGTGGTTTCTGTGGTTTTGGTCACTTCCGAACCTTACATCTAGTGCTGTGACTTGGATAGGAAGGCTTCCAGTTGCCCTCTTGGCCAGCCAGAACTTTTTTACCCTGACCAGACCACCGACCTGCCATTTGACCCTCTGAAGGCTTTGGACCATCTCTGCCTGGTACTGGCGTTCACACCCACCACAATTTGTCCTTGCTGTTCTTCCCTTCTTCATCTTCTCCCTCCTTCTTGGTAAGTGTCCTTCTCAGGTTGGCCTGCTCTCAGGTATAATCCCTTCTCATGGAAGCCATGTTAGCACACCAGGCTACACCCCTCAGCTGCTTTTGGGCCCCAAACCCAGGTCTCAAGAAAGATGCACTCTAGATACCTCAGGTCTCTCAGTCTCTGAGAGTACCCTACTGTTCACCTTTTGGTTCATTGCAGCATCTTGGGACACTCTCCTCCTCCCTCCTCTGCATCCTGAGATCTCATCTTTCATTGCCAGCTGCATTCGCAGGAGCACAGTTTCCCACCTCACCCACTAACAGGCTAAAAAGCTGACAGTTGCAACCTGCATGGTCTCTGCCCATGTTGGAGGTACAGGCTCTGTTCACCCTGATGGGCCAGGGGTTCATATTTATGTTCTGTGTAAACCCAGTTTAAGCCATGGTTCCCATTTGCTCACCCTTGTTTTGCTCTTTCCCTGTCTCCTTAAGAACTTAAATCCTAGCCAGGCGTGATGGTGCACACCTTTAATCCCAGCACTCAGGAGGCAGAGTTCAAGGCCACCCTCAGACTACATAGTAAATTCCAGGTCAGGGCTGGAGAGATGGCTTAGCAGTTAAGTACTTGCTTGTGAAGCCTAAGGACCCCGGTTCGAGGCTCAATTCCCCAGGGCCCACGTTAGCCAGATGCACAAGGGGCCGCACGCGTCTGGAGTTTGTTTGCAGTGGCTGGAAGCCCTGGCATGGCCATTCTCTCTCTCTGCCTCTTTCTCTCTCTGTGTCTGTTACTCTCAAATAAATAAATAAAATAAACAAAAAAAATTAAAAATAAAGAAAAACTTAAAAAAAAAATTCCAGGTCAGCCTGAGCCAGAGTGAGATCCTACCTCAAAAAACAAAAACAAACAAAGAAAAAAACTTAAAACCTCTACTACTTGTGGATGATATCTTATCTTCCTTTGCAACTCTGCCTGGCCACAATATAATCTGGACAATGGGTCCAAATGTCCTGAGAATGATACTTTTCCAAATTCTCACTGATTTTAAAAAAAAAAAAAAAACCTGCTAACATACAGGCAAATGGTCTGAAATACCCTATTTTTCACTCTGCATGCATGGCCTTCTCTTTGCTCTACCTGCTCTTCTTACCAGGTCCTTCTAGCCACCTTACCCCAACAGCGCCTCTAGCTCCCAGCTCACTCAGCCTCTCAAATGAATCCAAGTCACTGTATCTGCAACAGGAAAGTCCCATTAGTCCTCCAGGCTTCACAAAAGAGGGAAGGCCACTTGGTCAGCATGGCCTTGACTTAGCCTAGCAGATGACAATGCTGAGAGTTGTAGAACTACTCACAGGTCCCTAAATGTATATCCTACAGTGCCATTATTGACCTCCAAAATATGCAGTTAATTCTGGCAACTTACATGGTCTTAATCACCCAGTGAGAAAATATATAACTACAATATAAACAATGAGTCAGACTATTTGGCTCCCCTGTCTGATGCTGACTTAAATACTAAACTCTAACTCAAGTCTTCTGCCTCTGCCTGTCCAAGATTAATTTCACCTATCCTGACCCCAGCTCCTCCCATTTGCCTTAGCGAGAAGCAGAGCTATTTGTTGGCCCCTCCTTCCTTAGCCCTTACCCTATCTTATGCAGGGTAAGGGACACTCTCAAACTTAAACTCTCTTGTGTACCTATTCTTCCCTTTATCCCCAAATGCTTCTCTTAAATATGACTCTCTGCCTCCTCTTTCTTGCCCCAAGACCTCTATCCCTAGCTTCTGAGTGCTCATTCTCTTGGGTCTTGTTCTAGCCCAGGCTGACCTGGAATTCACTATGTAGTCTCAGGGTGGCCTTGAACTCATGGCAATTCTCCTACCTCTGCCTCCCAAGTGCTGGGAATAAAGGCATGTACCGTCATGCCCAGCTCAGCTTCTTTTTTGCAGGTTATATTGAGCCACCTAAAGAATACTGAACTGGCTGCCAAAGGATTTGGCTGGGATGTATTGTAATCACTTAAATTTCTAAAACACAGTTGTAGCAAAAATGTATTCTTAGCACATATTTCTTCTAAAAACAGGTTGATCCAGTACATGCTCTGGCCACAGGCTTCCCAAAAGTTCAGTGAAAAAGAGAAATCTCTTTTGTCAATAAAGAATTGCCTCCAAGGAAGCACCTACTGATGATAAGGTCACAGTATTCCAGCAAGCAGACATCTCCTCAGGACATCAGAGTTCAAGGCTGTTCCACATAGAGGGGCTGGATTTGGGTATTTCCAAACTGGTTCTCACCACAAGTGAAATACTTTTCAAAAAAAGCACTTGAGAAAGATCAAGCCTTTGGTTCACCAAACAATTCCCAGAATCTGTGATGAGCAACATTGTTTTCCCAATGATATTCCACCATCATATTAAAACTGTTAACTAGGACACTATTTTAAGTTACTTTCTCATTACTATGACAAAACGTTCTATGAGAAGTGGCTTATGGAGAAAGGGTATATTTCAGGACTCAAGTCTTGAAGGGAAGCTTCATCATGGTGGAGAACAGCATGGCAGGGCAGAAAACCTGCTTACATCCTCATACATCAGTGGCAGGGAGCAAGCAGCAAGAGCAAGCTAGCACTGAACACCCAGTGGGCTAAAATAATGAACAATATTCCTCAAGATCTTTCCTCATTGACACACTTCCTTTAGCAAGGCTGTACCTTCTGAAAACTCTACCAGCTGGGGACTAATTGGTATGCTTACTCACAAATATTTGAGGCAATGGGGGACATTTTACATTCATGTCACCACTGATACATCTTTTGTGTTGTTTTGTCCATTTTGTTTTAAATATCAAAAAGTTCTTCCATTTGCATGAATATTCATATGTGTGAGGGTTCATATGAGAGTATGTGTGTGTGCATACATGTATGCACATGCTGAGGTCAGAGGACATATAAACTCAGTGTCATCTCTCAGGCATGCTGTACACTGCTTTTTGATATAGGGTTACCTGGAGCTTACCACTTAGACTAGACTTGCTGGCCACAAGTTCTGGGCATCATCTTGTCACTAGGCTTATGGATACATGCCATGATGCTCAACAGTTTTAGATGGGCTTGGGGGATTGAACTCAAGTTTTCATGCTTGCAAGGCAAGTACTTAACTGACTGAGTTATCTTGTTGTTCTTGGATTTTTTTTTTTGTTGTTGTTTTGTTTTTGTAGAGTATCACTAGGCCCAAGCTGACTTAATGAATTTATGTTCCCCCTTCCTCTATTTCCATAGTACTGGATTAGAGGCCTGTGCCACATGCCCCTCTAAGCTGCACATTTCTTAAGTAAACTTTTGGTGGTTTATGTAAAGCATTGCAACAAACAGTTAAGGTCTTGAGCAGAGTTTGAATTTGAGAAAATTCATACCTCTTTAAGCCACTGGATCCTCAGGTGTGAAACATGGGTAGAGCAGGTTGTACCTTGCAGAGCTTTGTGCATTCACTAATCTGGGATAAAGTGCTAATCAAAATACATAGAGGGCCAGAGAGATGGCTTAGTGGTTAAGGGGCTTGCCTGTGAAGCCTAAGGACTCAAGTTCAAATCTCCAGGTCCCATATAAGCCAGATGCACATGGTAGCTCATACATCTGGAGTTCGTTTACAGTGGCTAGAGGCCCTAGTGTACCTGTTTTCTTTCTTTCTCTCTGTCTTTCACTCCCTCTGTCTCTAATAAATAAATAAAATATAGACAAAGCGTTCATAAAGTTTCATAAATTTTGAAAATTAAGACCAATGGAAATAGGATAATTTGTGTCTGTCTGTATGTATGTATGTGAGTACATGTGCAATGATGCATGAGGAGGTCAGAGGACAGCCTTGATATTGGTCCTTACCTTTGACCTTGTTTGAGACAGAGTCTCTCTTGTTCGTTGTTGGTTATGCCAGCTTACCTGGCCTATAAGTTTCTGAGATTCTCCCAGCTCTGCCTCCCACCTTGTCATAGTCAAATGCCTGTGCTTATTCGTGGGTTCAGGGGATCTTAACTCTGGTCATTAAGCTTGTGTAGCAAGTGTTTTTAACTGCTGAGCCATTTCTCCATCCCATAAACAGAATACTTTAAAGCAGAAATATGAGCTTAAAGAGCAGGGAAATAGATATTGTCAAGCATGTGTGCTGTCGCTCCACCACGTGCAGAACTAGAGCTGGATAGTAGAGAATGAGGAGAGCCTCTCCCTTTTAATCCACAGTTGGTAGCCTGAGTGGTGCTATCTCATAGCAAGAAAGTAATGTACTAGGCTGTGTGTGTCTTCCAAAGACAGTGAGGAGAGAAAATCTAGGCTGGAGGAAAGGGAAGGGAAGGAAAGGAAGGAATTGAAAGCAGTGGCCAGTGAAAATGACAGTAAGAATAGCCTCAGAGACAACAGATCCTAAACTTCTCTGTGGGCACTGTGCCTGCTGGGTGAGAAGACAAGGTTAAGGTCTGTGAGTTAGGAACAGCTTGTACTGTGGGGAGAAGAGTGAAGGGGAGGGAAGTGGGGAGGTTGTCTCATGACCTGCTATCTGCCTCTCAGCACAGAGCTGCTGGGGCTCCCCAGCCCTGTCCTGAATGCTCTTCTTCAGTGTCAATGTCAATGCTATTGCCTTCTGCAGCCCCCAAGGACCCTCCTTTCCATTTTTAACAATACTTCACAATGAATAGTTGAAGACATTTACCTTTACCTTCTCACTTTCTGCCTTTCTCACTTGTACTCCACAAACCTGGCCTTACTGGGAAGTAATTAGATTATATCTTCAGAATGCTTTGAGCTATGGGAAGGGAGAACATCGTGCACATACATACAAACACGGTCATTACCACATATTCCATTTCCTTTGTTCTGTTTGTGTCCATCTCCTGGCAACAGCTGTCTGGCTTCTAAAGGCAGCAGCAGCTGCAATAATAAGCCCACCATTCCAGTGATGACATGGCCTCATCCTAATCATGCAGCTGTTCTGTAAAGTGATGTCTTCCCCTCCTTTTGGGCTGACAAGAGGGTGACCCATTTGTTAGTTATACTCTTGTGTTCTAAGTTTTCTGCTGGGGGCATAACCCTATTCCTTTTCCCAGTGGTACGGTCTTCATTATACCACTTATTTGATAGTTTTGCCATATGCAAACAAATGTTTCTCTGCCTTTGGTTTCCTTGACATTCCAAGAGAGATAACTTTACCCTCCTACTTTCCTCTTGAGGTTGTAACATTCCAAAGACATAACACATGTGAAAACCTCTTTAAAATATCAAGGTGGTATTTCTGAGCTAGTAATTATGAAGGCATGTCTTTCTAAGTTTAACAAGTGAAAAGAAAAAAGTAATGAAAAATATAAAATACTACAGCAAACTTCTGAGCTAGGCTCGATAGATCAGGGGTTGCTGAGGACTGGAGGACATGGAAAGTGATTCTGAGCAAGACAGCTGATCCTAGCCTAGACTACTAAAACTTGAGAGATTAAAGAGTAGGAAAGGAGTTGAGGGAAAGGCACAACTTGCTCAATGGTGGAGAAAAGGCCTGGGGAAATTGCTCAGTGGGTGAAGTGCTTGCTATTGCAACCCAAATCCGAATCACCACTTGTAGGAAAACTGTGTGTAATTCCAGCATGCCAATTGACAAGAAGGGATGCACACACAGGAGAATCCTGAAGCTTGAGAGCCAGCTGGCTGGGTACACACAGCAGTGAACAAAAAGAGAGACCTTGCTTCAAAAAGCAAGCAAACAAAAACAAATCAAAGTAGAAAGTAAGGACTGACACTTGAAGTGGTCTTTTGAACTCCACATCACATGTGCTGTGGCACAGGAATGTGTGTATCACATACATGACACACAAACATGCACCTATGCTTGCTTAAAAAAAACTTTATTATATATATGCATTATTGCCCCGGCCAGCAGGGAGTTGAATAAGGACCTGAGGGGAAGTTAACCTGAATGGGAGAAGGCAAACAGACACAAGAAGGAGACCAAGCTAGGTATTTGTCAAGGTCTTCAAGGTTTTTTTTTTGTTTTTTTTTTTTTTTATAATTTAATTTATTAGTTTTCTTTTCAGTAAATACAGGCAGTTTGGTACCATTGTTTAGGCTCATCTGTGATCTACCCCCTCCCATTGGACCCTCCTTGTTGATGTAAATGGGTCGTGCATTGTGGAGTTAGCCCCCAATTATTGGTATGATTATTATTTATTGGTTATTGGTTATTGGTTATTGGTATGATAAATGTCTCTGCAAATCATGACCCAACATGTGACTCTGACATTCTTTCTGCCCCCTCTTCCGCAAAATTTCCCTGAGCCATGGTGAGTTCACTTGTGGTCTGCATCAGTGCTGTGGTGTTGGGGGCCTCTGAGGCTCTGGCTCTCTGGTTTGGTAGGAGTTGATTTTTCTCTGCGTTGGTCTCCTTCCCCTTTGTGCTGGTATCCGGTTCATAGGAAAACATCACCCTTGCTTGTTTCGCCAATTGTCCTTAGTTTCAGTTGGGCCCCTTTTGAGGTATGTTGGGGCAGCTCTCTCCTTAGGATCTGCATCTATCTGAAAAAGAGAAGCAGACTCTCCAACGTCAAAGTTTTTTGTTTTACACATAGGTTTATATAAGGTTGTAGGGGGAAGGAGTCATATTCAGGCCAGAGATCACAGGGTTACTGGCTAAATGCAATTTCTTTGTTTCTTCATCAATTACCGGCAGCACCAGGAGAGGCTATCACTCAGGCATAACGGCTTCTTCATTTCTGGTAATAGATCATTAGATGAGGAAATAGAAACTTAACTTGCTATGTGACAGTTTCTGTCAACATGGCCAAGGTTTGGTTCATAGATCCCAACATCTCCTCCCTTCTTTTATACAAAAAGGGGGGGAGGCCCACTCTGCAGTGGTGGGCATTAATCAACTGGGGGAGTAGGGACCCAACTCCTCCCGTGGGATGTGTTTTTCCCACAATCTTTGACCCATGGTACCTTTTGGGGAGGGGAGGCAGGGCCTATGTGGCCAGAGAGCGAGGCATGGCCTTAGTGATAACAGTTATGGTACCAACCTCCATGTAAGTCAGGTTTTACTCTCAGGGAATTCAGAAGTGGTCAGAAAGGGACCTTCCCTTGCGGTGCTTTGCCTCACACCCATGTTGGTGCCCATATCACACCCACTTTATTGTGAACTGATATGCATAGGTCTGAATCCTATGCAGCTCCTGTAGGAGGGGTAGCTATTTGGCCATGACAGGTAGACCACAGCAATAGCATAGGTGTAGAGGACAGCAGTATAGTAAATGAGTGCCGAATGTAAGATCAAGGGAGAGTGACAGCTGCAGGTGGTAGGTCTTCAGTGGCAACACCTTGATCCACTAGCTCCAGTCTGTGATAATGAATCTGCAAAGGCTGCATCTTAATGGCATCAATCTGTTGATGTATAAAAGACATGATTTTATTTATAATAATAGGTCCAATTGTGAGTAGGAGGATTAAAATAAGTAGAGGTCCTAGTAGCGATGGCAACCAGGAGAGGAAGGGGGAATTGGTCCAAAATTGAGAAGAGGAGGGACCATATCGAGAATGCAATTCTTGACTAAGGTTTTGCAAAATTTTATGTTTTCCTCAATGATTCCAGATTCATTGACATAAAACGTCACTCCTCTTGGAGAGCCATACATGTTCCTCCTTTTTCTGCTGTAAGGAGGTCGAAAGCACATTGATTTTGTAGGGTGACCTTGGCTAGGGAGGTGATCTGTCTCTGGAGGGATTCAAGACTATTAGTGGTGGAATCAATCATCTGTTGTAGTTTTTCAGAAAATTCATTGGCAGAATACAAGGAGTGCCCCAAAGCTTCACCTGCCACCCCTGCAGAAATAATTGATGTGGTCAGGCTTACACCTACAATGAGTGGAAGGAAGGCTACTCTCTTATGAGCGGGGTGGAAGAGCCAGGTAAATTCATCAGGGCTATACATGGTGAGTTGGGGGATCACAGCTACCAGAATACAGGGTCCCAGGGTGCTGCTATTAATGTGAGTAAACAGGGTTTCATTGCACCAGAAATAAATCAGTGGGGGAGATATAAGTTCTGTAGTTACAGAGGTGTTTTGTGTGCAAGTCAATAGGTAGTGATTTGTTAGTGAGGAAGCAGTGCAACATGAAAATATTATTTAGATGGTGAGAGAGTAGTGGGACTGGGGAGACAGCAGGAGTAGCCTTATAGTGAGATTGGTTAAAGGAAAGGTTGAGGGTAGAAGAGGCATTTAGGGGAGTTACAGCAAGGATTGGATGTGAAAGGGAGGCACAAAGCAAGCAAGAAGAAACATTTACCTGGGAGGCATTAAGTAGATTGGCAGCATATTGGAGATATATTGGCCAAGAGTCCCATTTTATCTTGTTATGATTTTGGAGGGCATAGTGGAGGTTTTGTTCATTTTCTAAAATTACTTGATTTACTTGATCCTTGGAGTCTGCATGGATTAATTGTCTGGATATATATATATTTCCCATAGGGTAGGAGGACCAGCCATCATTATAGAGTTTGCCTGCGACTCCCTTTTCCCAGCACTCATGCCAAGGTTCAGAGATAACAAGGATGAACTCTTTTCCTTGGAGGCAGAGAATACCATTTTTACCATAGACTTTATGCGTTCTGCAGCTCCAATATCTACAACCTCGATACGTAGATTCATAATATAAACAATTGCCCTTATTGTCATAAGAAAAGCAGGCATAAGGACTATATACATATAATTGTTTTGGGAGTAATTTTAAAGGTGACGTCTGACCAGCATCCTGTAAGAGGGCAGCGCCCTGAGCCAATAAGGGTGGTGGAATCCTGTTTGATCGAGCCTTCCTTTACTTGAAATTCCCTTTGAACGATGGTAGCAGTAGTTAAGGGGACGATGGGCAACAAGGAGCAGAGAAACAGTAGATGTCGGGGGTCTGCTGTTTTCATCTTGAATCTTGAGTATTGGAAACCTGGAAGAGAAAAGAGGAGGCTGCCTCAGGAACAGGGTGTTCTTGGGCGTGTTTTACTGAGAACTTATAGGTTTGTTGACTTGCTTGACTAAACGTTCTGGTAGCCATCCTGTGACATCATTTTGAGTATTGAACGCACAAACTGACCCACAGCCCCAAATGAGGACAGGGTCTGGGCCATTCCATTTTAAGGTTACAGGATCTTTCCACATAGCTTTGGTGAAGATATTTTTTGTGTTGGTATGCCAAAAGTGATCAGCACCTGACTTTCCTTGAGCGTCAAGTGTTAAAAAGTTTAGGACAAACAGGGCATGATGAAGAATGTTTTTTGGGGAGCCTTTTATGGGATATAAATCCCCCATTTTCAATTTTTGGAGGGTATGTTTAATAGTTTGATGGGCTCACTCAACAATTCCTTGACCCTGGGGATTGTATGGTATGCCTGTAATATGTTTAATTTGTAGTTGATGATAGAAATTTTGGAATTTTTTTCCAGTATATCCAGGACCATTATCAGTTTTAATAATTTGGGGCTTTCCCATGACACCATGGCAGTTGAGTACATGAGCAATGATATTTTTTGAAGCTTCTCCAGCATGGAGACTGGCAAAGATGAATCCACTAAAGGTATCTACAGAAACATGGAGGTACTTAAGATTACCAAATGAGGGAATGTGTGTTACATCCATTTGCCAGACCTCATTGGGAATTAAACCTCTAGGATTCACACTTAAGTGGGGAACAGGTAGGAGGGTGACACAGTTTGTGCATTGTTTGACTATCTGGCGAGCTTGTTCCCTAGTGATTTTAAAAAGAAGACGCAAGGTTTGAGTGTTAAGGTGATGTACAGAGTGAGCTGCTTTGGCCTGGGCCACAGGATCGAGCTTAACAAGGAAGGCAAACTGGGTGGCTTTGTCAGTCATGGTATTGCCTGTGGCTCAAGGCCCAGGGAGTCCAGAATGAGCATGAATATGGTCTATATAAAAAGGATGTTGTCTAGAATGTATACATTGCTGAATGGAGAAAAACAGAGGAGTAGCATTTGTAGTAGCTTTTATATATGACACAGTTTCTAAAAGGGGGATGGATTGAGCAATATAAGCACTATCAGTATACAGTTTAAAGGAAGTATTTGGAAGTTGTTGAAAAACCTGTAAAACAGCAAAAAGCTCCACCATTTGAGCAGAGTGGAATTGGGATTGGAGGGAAGTGGTTTGATTGTTTACAGTGAAGGCTGCCACTCCATTAGAGGAGCCATCAGTGAAAACTAGGGGGACATGGGGAAGAGGTTGGGGAGAAGTTAATATAGGAAAAACAAATGGCTGAATTCTCAGAAAATGGAGAAGTTTGTTAGCAGGGTAGTGGTTATCAAGGGATCCCTCAAAAGAGGTACAAGGTATTGCCCATTCATCCTCATTTTGTATTAACCATTGTATTTGGGAAGTGGAGTAGGGTAGAATGATTTTATCAGGGTCTTTACCAAATATTTTTCTGCTTTGATCACGTCCAATTTTTACTAACTCTGCCACCCATGAGGTGTAAGGGGTAAGGACTCTGGGTGGTGAAGCAGGTAATGGACCCAGAAGAGGGGCTCCTCCTGCCAGAACACCCCGGTGGGTGTAAAGTCAGTGGCACAAATGACCAGGAGAAGAGGTTTTTCATAAGAGATAAAAGTGACCCTTTGGCTCAGAATTGCAGCCTCCACTATCTTCAGGGCCTCTAGGGCAGGCGGGGGCTGTTAATGAGTGGCTGGAGGCAGGAGAGCAGATTTCTAGGTCTAAGTCATGGAGTTGTTTAAGTAAGGTGGCCTTTTTTTTTTTTTTTTTTTTTTTTTTTTAAATGCAAGGACAGTTTTTAGTGATTGTGCTTCCTGGGAAAGTTGGTGGGTTGCCTGTCAAGTGACTGTTTCTAAATCACAATCGAGAGTTACAGGGGCACAGAAATGACATGACTTAGGCATGTGACGATAAGGTGAAGTGTCTTCTATGGTGGCTGTGAGAAGTGGCCAGTCAGGGTTGTGATACCTGGCAGCCTCACCCTCTAGCTCTGATTCCTAATTTAGGGAAAGAGGGGTCTTAGGGGAGGGGTAACTGCAGAAAGAATAGAATAAATGGATTTAAGGGCAGGTGGGTCATCCTCGGGAATAGGAATAATGACAGAGGGGCACTGCAAAGGGGGAACATATGTCCCACCTAGTGCCTTTGCCTGGGAGCCGCCACTGTGGTGCCTGCCTGGAGGGCAGGGCAGCTCAGGGGAGGGAGCTGCTGCAGCAGCAGCAGTAGCTGTGCAGGGATCCTGATGGCTGGAAGTTAGTTCATGAATGGGAGGAATTTGGCTAGGTTTAAGATTATATTTTCAATTTTTTTTTTTCTGGTTTTTCAAGGTAGGGTCTTGCTCTAGCCCAGGCTGACTTGGAATTCACTCTGTAGTCTTAGGGAGGCCTTGAACTCATGGCGATCCTCCTACCTCTGCCTCCCAAATGCTGGGATTAAAGGCGTGCGCCACCACGCCCGGCAGTTTAAGGTTATTTTTAAGAAAGAATACTCCATCCCTCACAACTTTTGAAATGTCCAGTTGGCACTGGTGAACCTGAAGTACATCGTTTATTAAATTCCAATAGGAGAAGATCTGAACCAGGACCTTTTCAGGGCCAAAGTCCTGTAATAATCTTTTAAACAATCTCCCACTCTCCCCCATCTTTTTTCATCAATGGTACCTTCCCAGGGAAAACATGGATATAAATCTTCTAAGAAGAGGAAAAAGTGAACAAGATCTTTTTTCTCAACTTTTGCCCCATGAGTCTTGAGGGAGTCTTTAAGTCACTGGATGAAAAGTTCCTGTTTACTTAGGGTCTGTCCCATGATAGAAAGGAAAGAGGAGAAATGGCAAGACCAGAGGGCAATATTCCTGGTCAGAGAACCGGTACAGGGGATTCTCCAATGGGCCTGACGCAAATCTTTCCACAAATTTAAGAATCTGGCAGCCGCCCTAAGGCCATTTACTGGCCGTTGCATAACCAGTTTTGTTGGTAGGAAGAGAGGCTAGATAGGAGGTCTTTTCCAATGCCCGAACGGGCTGTTGGGATTCACACAGGGAGCTAGGGGCGTTCAGCCAATGCCAGAAGGTAGCCCTGGCCATGAGGCTTCAGTTGCCCTATCGCTATGTTGCATTTCCACACAATGGCACCAACCGAAAGTAAAAGAAGGAAAAGAAGTGTATAAAAAGCAACAGAGAAATCCTGCAATTCTTGTGTCTTGCAAATCTGACTAAATAGTCTTTATTTAAATAGTTTGCCTTAGAATTCATCACTTGTCTTACCTTAGCAGATCTGTATCACAGGCGGGTGATCATGGTGCAGGTCTGTATTACATGCGCGGACTGCCTGCAGTGACCTCTATGCTGATCTTCACTCAAACCCCAGTGGGGTGGCGATCCAATGGCGGGGACGGCCATCCACTCGAACGACATTCAGGTTTTTTCTTCGTACCTCCAGCCCTACATTTGGGTGCCACTTGCCCCAGCCAGCAGGGAGTTGAGCAAGGATCCACGGGGAAGTTAACCTGAATGGGAGAAGGCAAACAGACACAAGAAGGAGACCAAGCTAGGTATTTGTCAAGGTCTTGAAGGTTTTTTTTTACACATAGGTTTATATAGGGTTGTAGGGGGAAGGAGTCATATTCAGGCCAGAGATCACAGGGTTACTGGCTAAATGCAATTTCTTTGTTTCTTCATCAATTACCGGCAGCACCAGGAGAGGCTATCACCCAGGCATAATGGCTTCTTCATTTCTGGTAATAGATCATTAGATGAGGAAATAGAAACTTAACTTGCTATATGGTGGTTTCTGTCAACATGGCCGAGGTTTGGTTCATAGCTCCCAACACATTATAACAGATTATACTTTTTTATATCCATGTTCCTGGTCCCATGTCCCTGGGGCCCTTCTCTGGTTTTATGGATTTACTGTGGGGTCAAGAAGGTCTCAGTCAGTCCCAATGGAGTAAGTAGTGTGGGGACCAGGTCTTAGGGTATTCCTACCCACTCTCAGACACAATTTTTTTAAACAATATTTTATTTATCTATTTAAGATAGGGAGGGAGAGAGAGAAGGAGGCAGATAGAGAGAGAATGGGTGCATCAGGGCCTCCAGCTGCTGCAATTGAATTCCAGATGCATGTGATACCTTGTGCATCTGGCTTACATGGGTCCTGGGGAGTTGGACCTGGGTCCTTTGGCTTTGCAGGCAAGCACATTAACCTCTAAGCCATCTCTCCAGCCCTCAGACACAATTTTTTAAAGAAGAAAAGAAAATGCTATCTAGAAACAGTTTGAAGTTCCCCTGGAACACTAAGCATGGCGTGAACTGGAGATGGTCTTAAGTGACAAGCATTGAAGTTACCATGAAAAGTCTTAGAGGCACAAAGGTCTCAACCTGTGTCATGTGATTTCATGAGTGAAGATGAAGGGGCCTGCATTAGATGTGCTCTTGTATAATAACAGGGTGCTAGGGGTCCAGGAAAGTCCTTGTACCCCAAACCTAGGGTTTTTTTTTGTTTTTGTTTTTGTTTTTGAGGTAGGGTCTCACTCTAGCCCAGGATGACCTGGAATTCACTATGTAGTCTCAGAGTGGCCTCAAACTCATGGCGATCCTCCTACCTCTGCCTCTCGAGTGCTGGGATTAAAGGCGTGCGCCACCACGCCCAGCTATTCATTTCTTATTTTAATCAAAGAATTGAATAAAAAAGAAAACTGAGTAGGATAATTATTAAATTATTATATTTACTTGGGGAAGCACAGAGCCAAGGAAAGGCACCCATGTGGCTAGAGATCCCACGTGGAGGGCCTAGGAAAAAAAGCACACAAAGAAGGAAGAAAAGAAAGTTCAAGAAGATCCTGCCATGTGGGGAGCTGGAGGGGATAAAGGAGGCCATGTGAAGAGTGAGGGCTAGGGGGCCCTTTGGGCTGGGGCTGGTCCTAAGCCAAGTCAGTCCAGGCCCAACAGAGGGGAAAAACTCTCCTACAGCTGGAAGTTCCCATGGGGTCAGAGAGCCTGTCCCCCCTTGCAAAGATATTTATAACCTTTTAGTGGTGGGCTAGCTCGGGTGAAACAGAGGGAGAGCTGATTGGTTAGGGCTAGGAAGAGTAACCTGAGACCAAGTTCTGAGGGCTGAACTTGACCAACCACAATGTCTAAATTCTATGAAAGACCTCCCTTCTAGGAGAGGTCCAGGATGTTTGTGGAAAAATAGGTCTAGGGAACTAGGCAAGAGATAAGAGATGAGATCATCTTTGATATCTATAGCAAGTGCAGATTTCTCTCTCTTTTTTTTTAACCTTCAGGGGTCCAGTCACCCTAATTGTACCCCCCTCTCACTTAGGTGCTCACTTGTGATCCTGGCTGGGTCTAGCTGCTCTTGGATCATTGGAGATCCTCCACTTGCCTCCTTATTAATTCTCAACTTCCCTGCCTAGTAAAAATAGAGACTACAGGTCCTAGCCCAGACTTACAAATTGGTGTCTCCAGGACAGTAACTGGAGAATAAACCCTCTTTATAAAATGTGCATCCTCTCTCCCCCAGGAAATTCATGGCATCAGGGAAGTGTGGGATGTTGTGAATGAGAACTTCATGACTCTCAGAGGGGAGGTCATCTGTTGATTTCATACCTGCTAGGGCTGGGTGACTGCTGTGCAAACTAAATATGGAGCCTGAATAAGGACTCAGTAACTCTTATGTCTAATCTGTTAATCCCCTATTGGTCTTCAGAGGGGATCCCTAACTCCTTCCCTCCCTCTTTTTCATTCCCTCTTCTTTCCTTTCCTCTTCTCTTTTCTCTCCCCTCCTACTGTTTATTCCCCTCACCTCTCCTCTTTTCCTTTAAAATTTTTTTAAACTGCTATACTACCTGTATATTTTGATTCAACCTTAGTATTTTTCAGCTATATAGAGACCAAGTTAGGTCAGTCTTGCTTACTTACTGGTTTTTAAATTCTAATTTTAAAATTAATATTTTTTAAATTAGAAAATATTGCTAAGTGTCAATGATAACAGCATTAGGAGCATCAGCCACCAGATGGATGCTTATTAGATCTGGGGCCAGCTAATGTGAAATTTCCTTACATGCTTAAATCTTCACAAGGACCATATGACATGGATATTGCTATACCATTCTACAAATAGCAAAACTGAGACATTTATGAGCACATGGTAAAGTGAAAATGGCATCAAAGTTTGAACCTGAAAAGTTTGACTCCAGACTTAATCTCTCAAACACAGCACTATATTATCTGGGAGAAGAAAATATGATGAATCTGGAAAAACTGGCTATCAATTCATATTACCAGAAATAGTCCACTCTTAACACT
Organism: Jaculus jaculus; assembly: GCF_020740685.1. Classification (NCBI taxonomy): domain Eukaryota; kingdom Metazoa; phylum Chordata; class Mammalia; order Rodentia; family Dipodidae; genus Jaculus; species Jaculus jaculus. The sequence continues at coordinate 117,095,812 of NC_059106.1, read as the reverse complement.
TGTTTTATATTAAAAATAAAATTTGAATTGGGTCAAAGTATAATTGTGTATACCCTGCTCTAAGCTATATAATATTAGATTATATTTCATATATTCCTTTCTTCATAAATATGATTTCCCTGTTTTTATATATAATATTTTACCATATGAAGAGGACATAATTATATGATTATCTCTTTGTCACTTAAGTTGGTTTAAACATTTCCTTATTATAACTGCAGTGAATATTCCTATCCATATATCTGATTACAAATTTGTTTCATTCTATAGAATAAAATCTTTGTGTCCAAAGTACTTTTAAGCTTAAGACACATTTTAGAGATTCTAAAATATTTTTTAAATGAGCTGGTTGACTCTCCCATAAACACATATGGGAAAGGCCACTTTATCACCCTCTTGCCAACTGTGCCAATTTGGCAGGTGAAAAATGACCTTGCCTTGTTGATTTCATTTACATGTCTTTGATTATGAGTGAAGTGAACATTTTGGATGTTTATTAGCCACTTGAACTTCTTTTGTGAGCTGTTTATTTATGCCCTTGTTTATTTCTCCAATAGCAAGTTGGTGTTTTTCTTATCTGTTTGAGATCCTCATAGCAGTAACCTTTGCCTATCCTATTTGACTCATTCATATAAAAATATTGAGACATATGTCTATGAATTTGTCCTTTGCCTTGTCATTTGTTTTGTAAGTATTTGTTCTTTTGGAAATGCAAACTCTGAATTAAAAATCATCAGAAGCAGAGGCCAAGCTATGTGAAAACATGCACACTCATTCTGTAGGCTAGCCTACTACAAACACCTCTACTATTCATTTTACTAACAGGAGCCCAGGCATTATTATATAAAGTAACTACAATTTTGTTGTTGCTCTTCACACTGGTGAAAACAGGAAAACCCTCGGACAACAACCTCCCTGCAAATTGCTTTCAACTTTTTGACATGGGTATTAACATGCCACCCCAAATACCAGTGGCAATAAAGAATCCCACTTAAAAGAGCAAGTAGGTGTAAATGTAACACATGAGATTTCTTTCCTTTTCTTTTCTTTTCTTTTCTTTTTTTTTAAATCTTGCTAACCAATTGCTGAGGAACCATTGTTGGGCACTCGAATTTTCTGGCCATCCTAGAGTAGTAGAAAACAGTGGCTATTTGGGGTTACATGTAGATACTCTGAAAGTTTTGAAACAAAATGAGTTGTCCTTGTGATACGAATAACCCAAACATCCTGCCCTCAGACTCTCTAGAGAGAATTACCTTTTGCTTCCTCTCCTTATTGCCCCTTCCTTGCCTCTGATCTGCCCACACACCTTGATGTCCCCTCTCTGCACCCTCCACTTTGTGCCTACCCATCATGACTCTCCATGTTGTGCAGACAGGGTAACTGTTCCGTACCCCAAAATGAACACAATTAGCAATATTTTCAAAGGAGAAAGATCTTTCTATTCAGGGACCTGAAACCCTTCTGAAACATGGCTCCTTTGGAAAGGATTCTTTCTGGAGAAGAGATTTGACTTTGTCTACCTTACTAAACCAAGAAGACCCACACAACCCTTGGCCTGGAGGGAGTCAGCAGGCCAGGCTGTTGAGCTGATTGTTGTGGTGCTTGAGGAAGTCCCTTAAGCATTCCAGGACCATGGCTGCTCTTCCTCAGGACTGCTTTACTAAAGAAAGTGGGGTGAGCCCAACTTCCAGACCAAGAACCCCCATGAGAATTCAGCATTTTTTCTCATTCTGTGCTAAAGAATATTGAGAGTTTAGCATATATATATTTTCTGTCTTTCATATCTCCTATTAGTTCTGTTTTATTCCTATTTTTTTATGCTACAGGATTATTCCTCAACTTGTGAAAACCATCTAATCACACATTGCCTGTTGTACTATAATTTATTTTATTTTTTACTTTATGTTTTATTAATTTTTAAGATTTATTTGAGGGGGTGAGAGAAAGAGAGTATGGGCATGCCAGAGCTCCTTGCCACTGGAGACAAACTCTGGATTCATGCACCACTTTGTGTATCTGGCTCTATGTGGTTACTAGAGAATTGAACCTGGGCCATCAGGCTTTGGAAGCAAGTGCTTTTAGCCACCAAGGCATCTCTTCATCCTTGACAATGCATCCTTAAGGAGATCAAAATCAAAGCATTACTCTTTGGCTTTAAATGAGCCTAAACTCCAACCAGAAGAGCCAAACATTTACTGTTTTCTTATTATGTAATGAGCATGTCAATGACATGAGACACATACACCCAATAACCTCACACTCACTTTGCTGAATGTTTCACAAGCTTGACAACACAGGCCTCCAGACAAAGAACAAAGCTGCTGTCTACTACTACTACTACACACACACCCTTTCCTCAATGATTGTTAGTTGGTGCTAAGACTGTGTAATGGAATGAAAGTGTCCAAGCTCTTTAACTTATTCCCAACTATTTCAGCACCAGCTCCATTCTTCGGCTGGCAGGAAGACCAATGGCTGAGCTGACCAATGTTTTATGGGGGGGTATGGCTGGAAAGAGGAAACTGTATAATATACAAGTTGTCTATAGAGATCAACATTGGCAGAAATCCCAATGGCCAGAGCAGGTATAGAAGTCACTACACATACCCAACTGTGATGGCACATGTCTATGATCCTAGAATTCAGGAGGCTGAGGCAGGAGGATTAGGACTTTTAGATCAGCATGGGTGACAAAGTCTTTCTAAAAAAGAGAGAGAGAGAGAAAGAAAGAAAGAAAGAAAGAAAGAAAGAAAGAAAGAAAGAAAGAAAGAAAGAAAGAAAGAAAGAAGAAGGAAGAAAAAAGAGGAAGGAAGGAAGGGAGACAGAAAGAAAGAAAGAAAGAAAGAAAGAAAGAAAGAAAGAAAGAAAGAAAGAAAGAAAGAAAGAAAGAGGAAGGAAGGAAGGGAGACAGAAAGAAAGAAAGAAAGAAAGAAAGAAAGAAAGAAAGAAAGAAAGAAAGAAAGAAAGAAAGAAAGAAATAAAGGTACACAGAGCTATCTGTCTGAGTGTCTGGAGAGCAAGTAAGAGTAGGAACTGGTGGCCTTACTATAGCAGGCCATGGGTGTGTCAGAGGCACAGCCCTGGATGAGCATGAGGCTTTGGAAGATGAAGCAGGTCCTTTAAACTTGGGCAAAGCCTTCAACATTTACCATTGTTTCCTCCCTCCTATAATGAAGGTAATGCTTGTCAATCTGAATTGTGTCAACAATTACAAGAGAGAATTATGTAAGATCTTTTTGTTAAGCTCCTAGCACACTTAGTAAGTGCTATAAGTTCTCAAAAAATGGCAAATGTCAGCTGGAGAGATAGCTCAGCGGTTAAATAACTTTCCTGCAAAGCCTAATGACCTAGGTTCAATTCCCAAGAACCCACATAAATCCAGATGCATAAAGTGGCACATGTATCTGGAGTATGTTTGCAGTGGCTAGAGGGTCCTGGTGCACCCATTCTCTCTCTCTCTCAACACTTGCAAATAAATACATAAAATATTAAACAATTGCAAATGTTATTACTATTGCCAATATTAATGCATGAATGAATTGATTTATAGGAGAATAAAATGTTCTTACTAAAGGCTTCAATTATAGGAAAATGCCTAAATATCTCTGTCATCTCATGCTTGATTGTGATAATAGCGTGCTGAAGGTCAGGGAAAATACTAAGAGCAGAGGGGTGAATGTGTGTGGACAGGTGCTTCTATTATGGAACTGTAAACCCAGTGTTGATCAATCACAGCAAACTATGCAGCATGTAGCTAGGAGTCCTTTCCAAACCTTCTGCCACTTGGGACATAGTCTTTTAGAGGCTAGAGCCCTTGCAGTCAGCTTGCCTGTGTCTAAACTGTGCTTCTCCATTTATCACTGTGATCATATGGAGTAGCTATTTAACTTCACTAATTCACAGTTTTTTTTTTTCTGAATTCAAATAGAAAGAAAAATAATATCCCCCTAAAACTTAAATAGAGTAAGCTATTTAAGGAACTTAGCACTGGAGAAATTTGTAATGATCACTGTTATTGTTCTCATGACTGGGATTACAGTGAGGAAGGCCAAGGGCAGGGAGTGTCTCACACACATGACACTCAGTTCAGACTCTAAGAATTGGTCAAAAGTAGTTATGTGTTTGCCTGTCTTATCTGACCATGTGATTTAAAAATTTGGACAGAAAATCTAAACCTAAATCCTCTCATGTTCTTGGGGAATATATTCCAAAATGCTGATGGATATCTAAAACTTTGGATAGCACCAAATCCATACTATGCTTGACCTCCCTCATCTGCACCTATGATGAGGTTTTTTATTTTTTTTAAATAGATTGGGCACAGAAAGAGAATAAGAGAAATAACTAAAAAGAAGATAATTATAACAATATACTCTAATAAACAACATACAGTAATACCCTATGTTTTATTTTTTTAAATGTCATATTGGACAATATTCACCTCCCTCTTCTGTGATGATGTGAGATCCTACAATTCCTGTGTGATGAGATAAAGTGACAGGCATTGTGATGAAGCATCAGGTACATGAGCGACTTCAAGACAAGCACTGCAAATACCTCAGCAATCAATTTGATAGCTGAGATAGCTATGACATGATTAGTAGTAGGGTAGCATATGTGGATGGTGGAGATATGCTGGACAGAGTTGTTTTATGTCCTGCATGGAATACTGTAGAGAGTGTCAGATTTCTTCATGGTGCCCTAATGTGCACAAACTAAAGCTCAAGACACAATTATTTCTGGAATTTTCAGTTGAAAACAAAGCTGGGTAAGAAGGGGACTTCTGCACATTTGTTTAGTTCTTACAGTGAGTGCCTAGTGCACTGGCTAATCTCAAGTGCACCATCTACACCTGCTGTGTGAATATAGGCTGATCAATCTTCCACAGTTTTCTCATTATAATTCAAGGCCAAGATCCAGTTACAACTGTATAGGGGCTTGTTAGGTTGGTGGTGCCAACTGTCCTCAGGGGACAACAGAACTGGTGGTCAATAGCCCAGATTCAGCCTGCCTAAATGCTAATCCTTGGCTACCAGACATTGGTGTGTGATCTTGGGCAACTCAGTTAACCACTCTGTGTCTGTTTCTTTTCTCTTTTCTATCTTTCTTGTTTTTTTTCTTTGTGTTTGTTTGTTTATTTTTCGAGGTAGGGTCTTGCTCTAGCCCAGGCTTCCCTGGAATTCATTATGTAGTCTCAGGGTAGCCTCAAACTAATGACAATCCTCCTACCTCTGCCTCCCAAATGCTGGGATTAAAAGCATGTGCCACTACACCAGGTGCCATGTCTCAGTTTCTTATTAGCAAAACAGGACTGGTAGTGCTAATATTCATGATATATAGCTATGACTTAGTTCCCCTAGTTACAGTGGGAATTCATTGCAAGTATCAGAGATTATTTTGTTAGGTCTTAGCATGATGCAAGGAGATAGACAGTAAAGATCTATTCAGACTATGAACTTGCTGAAGGCAAAAGCTGTTTATTTTCTGTTAGCACCCAGCACAGTACTTGGTACACAACATGTGCCAAATTGAAACCCATGTCTAAGTCAACAGACAAACAAAAAAGTAAGCAGTAAGTAGGAGGCCAAAGTAAGTGCTATTCATTGGCAAATGGTGCAATTCTAAGGTCTGAGGCAGGCAGGGAAAGTTTCTAAGAGAAGGTGGGATTTGAACATGCTTGTTGTGTCACACACATGATACAGTTTCTGGGAAAGGGACAGTACAATATGTACCACATGTATGTAGTATCCTGTGCTATTTCTCACCAGATTAGCTTTGAGGGTGAACCATCTTCCATGCTATTTTGTCCAGTGTCACATAGCATGGAAATTGCCTTAGAGTTTGAAGTGTATACTTTTCTTGATGAAATTATTTATTTTTGTTCATCTTGGACATATTAAAATACTGTTATAACCAGGCACAGTGGTGCATGCCTTTAATCCCAGTACTTGGGAGACAGATGTAGGAGGATCACCATGTGGGCACGGCCACCCTGAGACTACATAGTGAGTTCCAGGTCAGCCTGGGCTTCAGTGAGACCCTACCTTGAAATCCCCTCCCCCAAACCCAAAAAACCACTGTTATAATCATAATAACAAATACTATCTGAGTGAATTAAAATAAAGTATTAGAGTATTTATTCCAATAGCTCTCCAATGTGGTACTATGCAGTCTGTCCAGCACTTAATCTACATCTGTTCCAAGGGAAGAACAGACAGATCTAGAAGTTGAGCAATTTAGGGTGCCCTGTTCCTACTGCTGATGGAAGCTTTAGGTGTGACATCCAGTACTGGTAGCCATCTTTTTTTTTTTTCGGGGAGTAAGAACATGGGGATTCATTTTGTTATTTTCTCACTTTAGGTAAACTATACATTCCCTCTCATGCCCCCCTTTAAATTTTTTATTATTGACAACTTCCAAAATTATAGATAATAAACCATGATAACTCCCTACCCTCTACTTTTTCATATCTTCTACCCCTCTCTATCAGTCTCTCTTTTATTTTGTTGTCATCATCTTGGTAGCCATCTTTTAAGTGTATATGGTATGATGGCTCAGTGGTCCATTCCTGCTGGCATGTGCTCTTTTATAAAAGCATGCTCACAATCTAGAGACAGATTTCATGACATTTTTAAGGTAAAAATGTGTTTCATGATTCTTTGGATTTTTATAAAGAAGACAATTCAGGTATTTCTGCCCTATTTTTCAAATAAAACATAAAGACTTGAAGAAGGTTGGCATTTGCTCTAAAAGAGGAGATCACCAGGCAATCTTTGCACTGCAACACGCTATCTCAACTAGAATTTACTGTGTCGCATCTAGACTTGTTCAGTTTTGTGCTCCACTGTTCTTCATAGAGACAGTAAAATCCCAGCCACTGTGTGCCCAACGATGGGGATGGGCCGTTCTATGTGAATGGAATTGAAATACCTTTCACCTTTATTCTCCTCGGACTAAGCAAAGATTGCTTCTTGGAGACATGTCAGATAAGTGCAAATCTGCTTTAGCATTACTTCTTCCCAGAAAGGGAAAGTGAGCATTGAGGAACCTAGATGCCAGGCACTTTCATTATTCTAACAACATGTGTTGGGAGCTGACACTGCTGGAAGCTGGGGCGAGCATCAGCAAGGACAATGCAATGAATCACTCTTGTCCTGGTGGTATGACCACAGACAGCGACCACCACAATGACACCACCTGTTATAATCAAGTGTCGACAATATATTTTTTTTCAGACAGGGTCTCTTATGTAGCCCAGACTATGTATCTGAGGATGACCTTGACTTTCTGATCCTCCTTCACCTCCTGGGTGCTGAGATTATAGGAGTAAACTATCACATCTCGTTTATGGGATGCCTGGCATAGAAGTCAGGGCTTATGCAGATTAGCCAGGGACTGTACCATGAGCTACCTTGCAGCCCACAATGCGTCAAAGATTTGACAGGTATTTTCTCATTTAGGAAATGAAATTTGCATAAAATAGAGGTTCAGGGCATTAGTTATTTGAGCTACATTAGTCTTTTTTGGAGAGAGAGAGAGAGAGAGAGAGAGCGAGCGAGCAAGCGAGCGAATGGGTGTGTAGAGCCTCTAGCCACTGCAAACAAACTCCAGACACATGTGCCACCTTGTGCATCTGGCTTACGTGGGTACTGGGGAATCAAACCTGAGTCCTTAGACTTTGCAGGCAAGTGCCTTAACCACTAAGCCATCTCTCCTGTCCACATTAGCGTTTTGAAAAATAAGCTGTGGAAAGGGGGAAATGTAGACTTTTGGAGCAGAGATGGTGTTACAGGGAAATCTGTGAAGTGTAGAGAAGGAACAAGAGCTGATTGTGGCAGTGACCACTCCAGCCACTGTGCCTGCTGGGAGTTTTCTGTTCTTCAGTCACACTCATGCCACCTGTCACAACAAAACCAACTGATACAGAGAAATAGATGTTGGAGTCTTAGAAGATCTGAATTCTATGATTTCCTATTGTGTCTACTATCACTTCCTGCTGGGGAGTCCTAACCTCTGAGAATCTCAGTATTTCATCTGTAAAACATTAGGTTTACTGTAATACATGCAAAGCTCCTTGAATGCTTCCAGCACATTCTAGACATGTGAACAAGTGTGAAAGTAAGAGAGAAGACAATGAAAAGGAGAAGTAATAATTTAATACATTTATTATATTTTATGCTTTTGGCTCAGGATCAGGCTCAGTGTCCTTTAGTAAGTGGTAAAGCTCAGCACATTCTTCTACAGATTATTGCATTCAGATGTTTCTTTCCTGAGGCTTGCTAATTAAAAAATGCCATACATGTTCTAATTAAGTCTTGACATGTCTTTTTAATAATTGCAAAGGGACTTAACACACTATGTTTAAGCATAAGTGAGTGTGAGGCTAAAAGGTATTGTACTCTGACGCTCGTACTTATTTGCAGAAGGAGCTGCATACAGAAGGTTCTTCTGGGGGGACAAATGGAGAACCTGGGATTCTTTCTCCAAAGTACAAGGTTTACTGAAGCACATAGGAAGCAAAGCCAACTAGCAGGACCCTCCAACTTAACACATTCAGAGGCATTTGGAGCTATAGTGGGGGAAAACAGACTCTCCTGTCAATTTCACACTTCCTGTATACATTTCAAAAAACAAGGTGTCACTACGCAGCTGGATTTTTAAAAGACCTTCAGAAGACTAAATGCCAGGCATGCTTGCAAAGTCTCTGGTTTTAAGAAATTTTGTGCTTTCTGGTATCTGTGATATATAGGAAGTCCAAATCTGTTTAATGCTTCTTTGATGACTACCACTCATTAAGGCTCTGAGCTTACTCAAGTTGCTGGCCTTTGTCATTCTAAGGATAGGCGTACTGGGGGCATGTCTGAATTCTTCAAAACCTGGGGAACATCACCAAAGTGGAGGCAAAGACAGAACCTGGCATGCATCATGTGCCTTCTGTGTGCCAAGCTTCTAACAGTCCTGGGAAATGGGAGCTATTATTCTCTGCATTTGATGCAAGAGGGACTGGAAGCTCAGAATGCTTGCTTTAAGCCCACTGAACACCCCATCTGCTCTGAGGTGTGTGCGTGTGGGGGGCCAGGCTCTCTTGGGTTCTTCCCTCTTGGCCGCTGAGCCCCTCCGGCGCAACTCCTAGGCTGCAGATGCCCGGGGGTTTGTTTTCTTTGGCTCCCTCATTAATGACTTCCACAGGACAATGCTAAGTCTAGTTATGCAGCCTTAATTGGTTTAGTTACAACAAGATAATTCCTTTTTTCTTCTGGGTGGATGCCTTTCTGTTTAAAGACATTTTAGCAGGGAGATGCTAATTATCAATGAGGAGAAAGTGTCACCTGAAGAGTCCATTTTCCATCTTGGTCCTTGGTGTTTTCTTTGAACTCCCTCCACCCTGGGCCTCTTTCCCACTTCATCACTTGTCCTCCACCATCATAAAAGAGAGCTGGTCTCTGGCTAGGCAGCAGCACTCTCTTTTTCACTGGCCAGGAAGTCCTTCCTTCTACAGCATGGACAACCTGGGTGAGACCTTCCTGAGCCTGGAGGATGGCCTGGACTCCTCTGACACTGCTGACCTGCTGGCCTCCTGGGACTGGAAAAGCAGGCCCAGGCCTTTCGAGCTGAGCCAGGCATCTTCCAATCAAAGTCTTTCCCCAGTACCATCTCTGGAGTCCTACTCTTCCTCTCCTTGTCCAGGTGGCACTGGGCTGCCCTGCGGGCATGATGGAACCAGCAATGGGGCCAGTGATGGCTGCAGCAGCCATGGGACTGGTGGACTAGTAGAGTTGGACTATAATATGCTAGCCTTCCAGCCTGCCTACCTGCAGAGTGATGGTGGCCCCAAGGGCCCAAAAGGTACCAAAGTCAAGATGTCTGTCCAGCGGAGACGCAAGGCCAGCGAGAGAGAGAAACTAAGGATGAGAACCTTGGCAGATGCCCTGCATACCCTCCGGAATTACCTGCCACCTGTCTACAGCCAGAGAGGCCAGCCACTCACCAAGATCCAGACACTCAAGTACACTATCAAGTACATCGGGGAACTCACAGATCTCCTCAACAGCAGCAGAGAGCCCAGGCCCCAGAGTGTGTGAGCTGTGCCCCTTGGAGCCACCCTGTTGCAGCCCTGTGGGAAGAAGCAGGGGAGCTTTAAAGACCCCCACCCCCAGTGAATCCCAAGACAACAGCACAGTTACCCGTGTTACAGCCTGTGTGGCTATCTTGTCTTCTGAGAAGTTGAAAGGGACTCTCATCTCACTTGTTGGAGCCACCTGATTATTCACTTGTCGGACAAACAGAAACTTGCTTCCAGATTTTTCTTACCAAATCTCCAGAGACACAGTTTTGCAAGGGACAGATAATTTTGTCCTGGGTCTGTTTAAGGTATTCTAAGGGGTCAATGTAGTTTAAGTACTTTTTTTTCAACAATGTAAAACAGTTATAATTACTTTTCCTGCCATGCTGGGATGTTGGGAGCTTTCTTTCTGTTATAACTAAACCTGTATTTTGTACATACAGGATCCAGTATGATACCTGGATTTTTATTTAGAAAAATTTGTGCCAAGTAAGGAGCTAAAGTTCTTCTGTCAGAGAGGGAGGGAGGAGAGAGAAAGATGGGGGGGGGGGGAGAATGTGTGTGTGTGTGTGTGTGTGTGTGTGTGTGTGTGTACATTTAAACCTTAACTTTTAATTTTCATTTTAATGCAGAAGGAATTGGTGTTACAGTGAATAGGAAGTCATAAACAGACACACAAGGTCATAATGACCAGAGCCTCTGCTCTAAGGGAAGGGAAGGAAGACTGCTGACACAGAATGCCAAGTACCAGGGAATGGAGAAAAGGAAGAAGAGGGAGGAGGGAGTCCTAGCACCACAGGGTGGCCTGAAGCTTGGCTTAGACAGCAGGAGCAACCTGACCCAAGAGGCCTGGTTTCATTTTGACCTGACTTACATTCCTGTACTTACTTAGTTCTCAAAGGAAGAGATTGGCTTAAAACAAAAACGACAAACTCCAGAGATAGTAAGTACAAAGGTCAGGATTAGTTTTCAAGTCTGTCTTTAACCTTTGCAAGGGTACTTAATTCATTCACAAGATATAACTTCGTGTATAATGTCCCCACATGTTTTGTTAAAACAAATATATGGAAATAAATATGCACACGTGTGCATTTTAAAAAGCACCTTTAAGTTTGCAAATTCTTTTTTGAGTCTAGCAATCTAGAATAAAAATCCTTCCAAGTGACACAAGTAGATATGCGGCATAGGTTGGTTATTGATTTGACTTCTTAGATAAGGAAATTGAAGCATGGGTTTCCCAGTCACATATGGGAAAAGCAAAATTCCCAGCAGTGTTCCCTAGCACAAGTTTGGCTAAATTTCTTCAACAAAGCACCTTTTAAATGATATGTAAGCTGTTTTGGTTGCTTTATTATTATTGACCTATTTGTGTTTACAAATATAGGCTACTAGCTCTGTCCACTGCTACTTGATAGTCTGAAAATTTCTCAGAAAGGCTATTCCCAGATCAGAGTGCATGCACATTTTAAATTTTAATAAATATAGCTCTATCACTTTCATAAGTGCTTGTACTTATTTATATTCCTACTAATATCATGTGACAGAACCAGTTGTCTACCTTGTCACTGGATATGGTCCATTTCAACAGTTTTTAATGGGCAAAAATATGGTTACATTATTGTTATGCTAATTTTAATCTTTCCTCTCTATCAGTTAAAATGGAACATCTTTTTTATTTTATATGACTAGTTTTCACTTTGGTTCCTCTTCCATAATTTGGCATCTTATTTTTTTTTTAATTTTTTTTTTTTTTCGAGGTAGGGTCTCACTCTAGCCCACGCTGACCTGGAATTCACTATGGAGTCTCAGGGTGGCCTCGAACTCACAGCAATCCTTCTACCTCTGCCTCCCGAGTGCTGGGATTAAAGGCGTGCGCCACCACGCCCGGCTGCATCTTATTTTTTTAAAATTTCCCAATTGTATGTTAGGGAGGGATTTTTTGTGTATTGTATGTGTTGAAATACTTAATTACAATCTATCATTTTATTATATTATTTTTATCATGCTTTAGGTATATAATTTTGATTGTGCTATCTTTTGCTCTTTGAAGCTTTTAATTTATATATGGTCAAATCTTTTGTTGTATAACATGTTTTATATCATTTTCTTAATTTTTTTCTAGTTTCACAGTTGTTAAAATATTCTAATTTTTTAAAATTTCTTTTAAAGAGATAGAGAAATAGGGAGAGAGAGAGAAAGAGGGAGGGAGGGAGGGAGGGAGAGGGCACACCACTGCAAATGAACTCCAGACACATGCATCCCTTGTACATGTGGCTTATGTGGGTCCTGGGGAATTGAACCTGGGTCCTTTGGCTTTGGAGGCAAACACCTTAACCACTAAGCTCTTCCTCCAGCCCAAAATATTCTAATTCTTTTAACATCATGCTTCCAATTTACTTTTTTCTGTGAGGTCTAGCAGAAATTTATTTTTATTTCTGACTAATGTTTTTAAAATTAAAGAATGGCATATTTTGTCTTTGGAGTGGTAAGAAGTTGTGGGGCACAGTGGTTGAAATATCACCCTGGTTATATATATCCATTGGTTTTTCATATATTAGTTTTTGGTATTTTGGAGAAGAAATTAATAAATATTAGACATTATCAAGACTTCCTCTAAGGAATTGTACTCTATGTATATGTGAGATAGTAGTATACACATATGCATGCATGTGCATTTGAGTTCAGGTGTACATGTATGTTGTGTCTCAAAGCCAACTTTTAGATAAAATACTACTTTTCTTTCCATTCTTAAATAAATGGGAATCAAATGTTCTTGGCTTTGATTTTTTTAAAGCTCAGTTATTTTTAATGTGTTTTTTATTTTTATTTACTTATTTGAAAGAGATAGAAAGAAGGAGAGAGAGAGAGAGAGAGAGAATAAATGAGCATGCCAGGGCTTTTAGCCACTGCAAACCAATTCTACACACATGTGCTACCTTGCACATCTGTCTTATGTGTGTCCTAGGGAATTGAACCTGGATCTTTTGGCTTTGCAGGCAAGAGCCTTAAACACAAAGTCATCTCTCCAGGCATACTCAGTTATTCAAAGCAGTTCAATGGCTTGGGAAAATTTGGTTGTCCTGGGATCAAGCACTGCAAATGAGTTGTGAGACACCTTTCCCTCAAAAATCACTCTAAACCACAGTCTCACCTGTTAGCTGGGCCTGTGCTCAGGACTTGTAAGTGGCCTCCTGGTGTGGAGGCATCTGGAAAGCCAAGAGGAGGTAGGTTTTCTGGGAGGTTGCCACTAGCCCAAAGTTTTCTTGGGGTCCTCCTCAGAGGACTGCATGCAGCCCAGTCCCATCCAGGAGAGGCACTTGATCCTGCAGCTCCCCATGCATCTGGCTTCCTTGTAGGGAGCAGAGCTCTAGCAGGTTTGCATCCCTCTGGACAGTGGCTGAGAACATTTGTCCTGGGCAAAGTTCAAGCAGAGGTAAACTATTCTGGTACATGGAAAGGGAAAGGATTGCAGGAGCTGCAAACCACGTGTGCTTAGTACTGGGTTGTGATCTGTACTCCTGTATTGATTATTTCACAGATTGATGTCCACATAATATTTCACATAACAAATGTTCTGGAGATGAGCATTAAGTTTCCTACTGAGAGGCTGTGGAAACAGAGCTTTAGCATCATTAAGTGATAAAGCCCCGAAGTTAGCTAGTGACACACCTTTGACTGGCCAGCTCTCTCTCCAGGACTCAGAGCTCTTGGTTTGTGTCAAGGTGCCTTATTTCTTGGCTTGCTTGGAGGATACTGTGTGTGTGCTGGGCTTGGCTCTGGAGGAGCATTCTCAGTAAATGCTGGATCATCTCTCCTTCCCTTCCTCTGGGCCTCATTTCTTCCAGCAATTGAAGTATTTTAGAAGGAGCTGTTCATGTAGTCCTCTAAGTGATTTCCCCATGAACTTCTGCCTCTATCCTGAATATTTCCTTAGAAATTACTTCTACTTCTTTTACTGGCTCCTAGAGTGTTTCTTAATTACAGAGGAAATCTGACTTCTGTTCATTTCTGCTCAAGAAAGTGCTCCACAATTCACACCAGGCTGAGGGTCCTTTGTTCTTCTGATTGTAGCTTCTGCCACATGAGCTGTTCTGCAGAGGGCCCAGAACAAGGAGTATGTGGAGTCTGGTTGGTGGAGGTGGGGATCCTGTAAACTGACAAGTTGAAAGAATTACTCTAGTTTTATTTATTTTAACCAATAGCTAGTGCTGAAGATGTAGCTTAGTGGTAGAGTGCTAGCTGGGTACTGCAACAAATTCAAGAAAAGTGATATATGCAAATGCATTTGTGCTTGTCAAATCCTATTACAAGGACTTTATATGTTGCATGCCTACTGTAAAATGTCATTTATTTCCATGCACACTCTAGGCTACAGAAGGCCAGTGGCAGGGGTGGTGGTGTGGGGGTGGGTGTAAGTCTCTGTCTAGCCCCGGGTCTTAACCCCCTTAAGGCTCAGCTCACTATGGCTTGAAAGGAGCCAGAGCCTGCATTGCTTCTCTCACTCTCATACCACTGCTGGGAACCTGAGACGACGACATCTGGCATGCCAATGAAATACTGACACTGAAGTAGAGTTTGTGTAGATACTCTGAGGGAATTAATCTTAGACTTTTTCCCCTAGAAAGACTGTTGTACTCTGAGGAAGAAGAAAGCATGAAGGTTGGGTGCACCGTCTCTTGGGCTGGGAAGTTGTTGACCATCCCTTCCATCATTATGTCCTGCTCTGCAAAAACTCTGCTACCTTCTGTTTCTCTTCATGAAGCTAAGTGAGCAGACCAGGTCGGGCTGGAGGCCAGGGACCTTGGAGGAGAAGTGTGCTTGGAAAGTGATGCATGGTGTATTTCTGGCTCAAAAAAGTAGGGTAGGTCCAATATCTATGTCAGGCTCATGGTCAAGGGCTTTTTCCAAGATCTTTCCTTTAACCTTTATGGCTGTCATTAGGAAGCAGCTGTCCGCAGGCAATGCAACCTTGCCCAGGGTCACATGGTTGTCTCAGAGCCATGGTTTCCAGCTAGGTCTGCTTGGCCCATTTCCTCAACAGTATTAGCTCTATGCAGCCAAAATGAAGCAGAGCATAAAAACCAACACAGAAAAGTCTATGCATTTGTCTTTACCATGAGACCATGTGCTCACCTGAAGAAACTTTAAGGTTGGTGCTCAAAGAACATTATTGGAATTTCTATTAGTAACGACATTTTAAATGGTGATGCCCTTTATTCTCTCTCCTATATGATGTCAAATATGAATAACCCTTCATTGTCTCTACACCAGGCATGTGTTTTGCTTTAGTAATCACACAGTATCTGACACACATATTCCTGTTTAATTCTTCTTTTTTATTTTAGTTTTTTGAAGTAGGGTCTCTGGCTTAGTCTGACCTGGAATTCACTATGGTGTCTCAGGGTGGCTTTGAACTCACGGCGATCCTCTTACCTCTGCCTCCTGAGTGCTGGGATTAAAGGCGTGTGCCACCATGCCCGGCTTCCTGTTTAATTCTTAACTAAGCCTTACTACACATGAGTATGAACAGGGATTGCTATGTTTATTTTCTTACAGATGAGGACATTAAGGCTTAGAATGACCAAACTGATAACTATCCATACATGATGGAGATTACTCCAGAATACAAGGCTTTAAATTCCTAATTTGGTTCTTTCTGACTAAACTAGAGTGTTTCTTAAGGAAACACAATGAGGCCTAAATTCTACCCTAAAGTCATCCAAAGAATGTGCTGTGAGGTGCATTTTATTTTTATTTTGGTGTTTCAAGAGAGGGTCTCCCTCAAGCCCAGGCTCACCTGGAATTCACTATGTAGTCTCAGGCTGGCCTCGAATTCACAGTGAGCCTCCTACCTCGGCTTCTCAAGTAATGGTACTAAAGACATGTGCCACCACACTCAGCAAATAAGCCATACATAAGCCTTCCTTCTTACTTATTTAGAAAAAGGGAGAGAATGAGAATGAGCATGGGCTTGCTAGAGCCTAGTCACTGAAAATGAACTCCAGACGCATGGGCCACTTTGTGTATCTGGCTCTATGTGTGTTTGGGGGAATTGAACCTAGGCCATCAGGCTTTGAAAGCAAGTGACTTTTGCCACTTAGCCATTTATTGAGCCAAAAATGTTTGAATCTATTCAGTATTTAAAGGAATTTCAACATTTTTACTTAGCAAAGGATGGAATAAATTGTAAGTCCCTAAACAAAACTTTATTCCTTTTCACAATTTAAGAATTTGTATCCTCTAGAGACTCCTAGGCTGGAGAGATGGCTTAGTGGTTAAAGCACTTGCCTGCAAAGTGTAAGGACCCAGATTCAGTTTCCCAGTACCCACTTAAGTCACCTACACAAGGTGGCACATGCATCTGGAGTTCATTTTCAGGGCTAGAAGCCCTGGCATGTCCATTTTCTCTCTCTCAAATAAATAAATAATTTTTTTTTATAAAGATACCCCCTACCTTTACTTTTACTTAATGCTTAATTACTTCCTAGCCCAGAAACTTTTTTTTTTTTTTTTTTTTTTTTTTGAGGTAGGGTCTCACTGTAGCTCAGGCTGACCTGGAATTCACTATGTAGTCTCAGGGTGGCCCAGAACTCACAATAATCCTTCTACCTCTGCCTCCCAAGTACTGGGATTAGAGACATGTATCACCACACCTGGCTAGAGAGAAGCAACACTTTTTAATAATTGAAATACCAAGGATATTAGCAAATATCAAAAGGTCTGATCAGATTAATGGGGGTGAAAAGCCCTAAGTGAGGTCAGGGGAAGAGATTGAATAAAGGAAAGCTGGAGGGAGGGCTAATCAAAATCTAAGACGATACAAACAAGTCATATGGAAACCTACTGGTTTCCACCCAAAGCCGATTATTACTAGAAAATTTTCAGTGCCAGGGATGGGATACCTTCCAGTGAGTTGTTGGACAGGGAGGTCACTGGTGGCTCCAAAACATTACAGGCCATTGCTGAGGCTCTTGATTTCCTACCAGGAACAGATGATAAGACCCTATTGCTGAAGACTCCAAATACTTGGGCTGCAAGGTCACTGAGAAATCCTGCTAGAGCTGAGCTGAAAGCCTTCTCCATGAAGACCAGCTGACAGAAAGCTGGAAAAAAACTATGCTGCATGCAGTTCAATGGAAGAAAGAGAAATAACCAGTGGAGATACTCAACAGTGGACACTTAAATTTGGCCAGCCAGGCCAAATGAGCCAATGGGTGCAATAGTACTATGTCTGTTACGGAGGAAACCAACCGCTCTCTAATTGGAATGGAGGTCCACCCCATGCGACAGAATACATCCCTAATACTGAAAACCTACAACAGAGGTAGTCATGAGCCCTACCGGTGTAAGGTCTGCTGATGTCTGGCTAAATGTATATACTATGTTCACTAAACTGCCTGATAAGCACTTCTCTTAATGTTCATACCCATGTATTAATGTTACTCTCACTTTCAGTTAGAGAAACTACTCGTTTCAGATAGCAGTAACCTTGGGATGACTCAGAAGGTACCATGGTGCTGAGAAGTGACAAAGGAGTGCTCAGCACTGAAATATCTCTATCACAACTTCCAAGGCTCAAAATCCATTGTACAAGAGGTAGAGGAAAGAATGTAAGAGCCAAAGGAAGGGTAGGATCCCTTATAATATGCTCCTCCAGACACAAAATGGCCTGCATATCCATGACCTCACAGTCCCTGACACTACCTACACAAGACCATCATAATAGGAGGAAAAGATCATGACATCAAAATAAAAGAGAGACTGATTGAGTGGGGGAAGAGATATGATGGAGAGTGGAGTTTCAAAGGGGAAGTGGGAGGAGGGAGGGAGGGAATTACTATGGGTTATTTTCTACAATTATGGAAGTTGTCCATAAAAGACAAATTAAGATAAAAGGTCTGACCAGTATTCTGAGAGCAATTGTGAGCTAGGAAGGGCTGGGGATCAGTCACTGGGAAAAGGAGTAGAGGAGGGCAGTGATGGTAAGAGCCATAGGACCAGGAAAGAGAAGAAAGGAAGGCGAGGGGGTTAATTGCCAGGCTCTGGATGCTGCACTATGGTGGAAAAGGGTGTTCAGTGAAAAGATGTTCATACCTGCTACAGGAGATAGTCAGGAAAAGTGATGCGGGCCAGGGTTCTTTGTGGAACTCAGGAAAGGCTTCACACAGCAAGAGGCTCTTGAAGATGTCTCTGGGCACTAGTGGGAGACCAGGGTATCCTCCCCTGAAGAAATGGCACCTGCCAATGCTTAAAGGTCTGGAAAGCTCTGGGGCTTAGGGTAATCACATGAACTGGCTTGGCTGAAGTACAGAGTGAGATTGGAGCAGCAGAGTTTAAAGCATTTGTAAGCAAGCTAGAATGACAGCATATGAAGAACCTTCAGCTAGGGAACAGCTGACCTTTGACCTGAGAGAAGATTCCTCTCCTGCACACACACTCAGGCTACCTTGGGTAGTTATTGATCAGGCTTCTACCAGTCATGAGCCACTGAAATTATAGCCCACTAAATACTCAAAGTTTTTTCTCATTTCATTATTCATATTGGACTTCCTTACATATCATTAAAAGTAAAATATAGTTTTTAGTTTAAAATTGTTTTGCTTTTCTTATCTGCTTTCTATGTCCCTTACAGCTTTTTCTCATACTTTTTCTCCAAACTGTCTGTGAGTCCTCCTCAATTCTATCTCATGGCCCTTGACTTTCACTCCCACCTCTCTCTTAGGGTGCTTGTCCCTTTCTCTCTTTTATACCACATCTAAACTCAGGTTGTTTCTGCTGCTGTGACAAGGTACTGGAGACTGGGTAATTTATAAACAATGGAAATTTTTCTCACAATTATTGAGGTTGGAAGTCAAGACCAACGCACCAGAATCCTGTGTCTGATGAGGGTGTTTAAAATTTTGTTTATCTTCTCTATTTCTACATTGTGGGAGATGAAGGAGGCAAAGAGCAAATATTATGTGAAGCCTCTGTTATAAGTCACTAGTCCCATGCATTAAAGTTGAGTTCTCTAGGCTACATCATCTCCTGAAACTTTCACCTTTCAGTACTATTGATAGAGGCAGGAAGAAGAAACTTGGTTGGAGTCAGGGAAAGGTTCATGAGCGTCAGCATCTTGCTCTGAATCTAGTTCCCCTTCTCTTCGGCAGCACTTTTGTCTTTTGTCCTTGCCCTAGAAATGTAATGATTAAAGCAAATGATGCAATTAAAATTGTAAGGTTGAAAACACTGGGAAAAAGAACAAGAGGGCTCTCAGCTGAATGTGAGATAACCAAGCTGAGTAGATAAAAGGAAGGATAGGATGCTGGGAAAAGCAAAACAAAACAACTACAAAAAAAAACAAAAAAAAAAACAAAAAAAAAACAAAAACAGTCTCAGTAGCCTCTGGCCATCCTCCATGAAGCTCCCTCCCACCTTGTTTTTTGTCCTTGATTCTGTTCTGCCTCCCCCTTACAAAGGGAGCAGGTGTGTGCTAAATCCTCCCTCCTGTGGCCCAGTCACTAAGACAGACAGGAACATGATCAGTTCCCTAGTTGGAACTGAGACACAAAGACACCTCCTGGGGATTGATGATGGGACCAGAATGACTGTTATCAGTTCAGTCATTAAAAAAAATATATCTTTATTAATTTATTTGTAAGGAGAGAGAGTCTGCTTCCACTGCAACCAAACTCCCAGGAGTATGCACCACTCCGTACATCTTGCTTTGGGTGTGTACTGGGGAATCATATAGGAGCTATCAGGCCTTGCAAACAAGCACCTTAAACTCCTGAGACATCTTCCCAGTCCTAGTCCAGTCATTTTAAAGACCAATTCATTTTCCTAGTCAGAAAACTATATAAACCTCTAGACAATAGTCATCTGACTACAAGCTGTTCAGATTCCCTCTCTGCTTTTTTACTTTTATTTTTGCTTCTTTCATATCTCAATAAACTTAACATAAGCTTTTTTCCCCCTCTAAACTTTATTTCTCCCTGTAATAAAGTTTCTCCTTTAAACTTTATCCTTGGGCTAGAGGGATGGCTTAGCAGTTGATATACTTGCCTGCAAAGCCAAAGGACACAGGTTCAATTACCTAGGATTCATGATAGCCAGATGCACAAGGTGCAGCATGTGTCTGGAGTTTGTTTACAGTGGTTGAATTCCCTGTCATGCCCATTCTCTCTCTTGTCTGCCTCTTTCTTTCTCTCTCAGGTAAAATAAAATAAATATTATTTTTTTAAAAAATTATCCTTGATTGTCCATGAGATTCATTCTTTGAGTTCTATGAGACAAAGTACCAAGAGCCACTGATTTAGCAGAGCTTTGATGACCTTTGAGAACCTAGCATCCTAGTTCTCGAGTTGAGCCCACCAACAAGCTGCAATAGGTGATATGATGTTACACCATCATAGTGAAGTTTTTATGGTGTCAATTAAAAAAAACCTGCAAGACACATTAATAACATAGTATATGTCTAGCACTGGATTATCTATCATCAAGAGACTGAAGTGAGAGGAATTGAGCACACAAAGCCAGAATCTTCCTCAGTTAGCTAGGTATGTACATAAAATAGCAGTTTCCTTCTTGCTGGGACAGAACACCCAACCAGAAGTAGCTAATAGAAGAAAAGGTTGATTCCCAACTTACAGTTTTTTTTTTTTTTTTTGGTTTTTCGAGGTAGGGTCCCACTCTGGTCCAGGCTGACCTGGAATTAACTCTGTAGTCTCAGGGTGGCCTTGAACTCACAGCAATCCTCCTACCTCTGCCTCCCGAGTGCTGGGATTAAAGGCGTGCGCCACCACGCTCAGCACAACTTACAGTTTTGAAGGAACTTCTCATCACAGCAGGGAAAGCATGGCAAGAGTAGATGGCTGGGGATCACAGCTCCACAACAACGGGGAGGGAGGTCACAAAGTGAGTAATCATACCCCATGTAGTTGGACCAATAAACCTTAAGGCCCACCTCCTGTAACATACCTTGTCCAGCAAGACTCCATATTTCAAAGGCTTTACCATCTGGGGATTAAGTATGAGGCCTATTCATAAACACTTCAGGCTATGGGGGACATTTTGCATTCAAACCACCATATTCTGCCCCATATCCCCATAGACTCCTAGCCATCTTATGATGCAAAATGCAGTCAGTCTAACTTTAAACTTACCTATAGTCAGACTGGGGAGATAGATTAGCACTTAAGGCCCTTGCCTATGAAGCCAAAGAACCCAGGCTCAATTCCGCAGAACCCAATGTAAAGCCAGATGCACAAGGTGGTACATGTATCAGGAGTTCATTTTCAGTGGCTAGAGGTCCAAGTATGCCTGTTCTCCCTCTTTCTCTCTCTCTAATAAACAAAGAAAGAAATAAAAATAAAAAGTCCCCATAGTCTTCACCAGTCCAAGCATTGTTCAAAAGTCCAAAATCTAAAGCAAGACTGTCTCTTAACTGTGAGCCCTGTGAAATCAAAACAAAAGTTACATACATGCCACATAGAATGGCACTGAGTAGATATTCCCAACCCAAAAAGGGAGAAATGGGGATATCACAAGGAAAGATGAGACCAATGTAAGGACAGTAAACATCTGCAGCTCCATGTCCAGCATCTAGGACTTATAATGAAATCCTCTGGGTTCCAGAGGGCTTGAGAAAATATACCCTCCTAACTGTGCTGCTTAAAGCCTAGGCTGATTCCATCCAGAGTCAGCAGTTCTGCTTGGTGGCCATCCCATTGTCCTGGTATCTCCAAGGTTCTGGAGTCTCCACTGCAACCTACAAGAACAGCTTCATGCAATGGCCTTAGGGCCTCCCTCTAGAGATCTTGACCCTGCCTCATACTATGCTGCCTCAGCTGCTCCCAGAACCGTGGATGTCCTCCATCATCCTCTATTTCCTGCATTTTTTATACTTCCAAAAACCAGTACCAGGTGACTGACATTGCCAAATTCTTTATCCATGGACTTTGAGGAACAGGAAAATCCTTTAGTGTTTTTCCTTCAATCTCCTCAGCTTTTCTCTGAGCCTGAGCTTTCAATGAGTTGTGTCTCTTCCTAATAGCATCTTTTTTTTTTTTTTTCTTATTCCAATTCAAGTTCCTGCCCTATCCTTAACAGAGGTAATTCTTTAACAATTGCAACAAAGGTGGTTGTAGTCTCTGGAACCTGAAACTTGTTATTTGATCATAATTCCTTCTGCACCAAGCTTTATCTCTTTTATGTCCATCAGCTTTGTATTTTCCTCTGCCAAACACACCCATCCATTATTCTTAAATGTAATTTTGCACAAGTTCTCAGGGCACAGGCAGAATGTTGCCAGCCTTTCCACCAAAATATCACATGAACTGCTTCTGTCAAACCAGGTTCTCAACAAACTACCCCTTTCTCTCTGAAATCTTATAAGGTGAGCCCCAAACTTTCACCAGAATGACTCTTTAAATCTTATAATATTTCCAAATCCTTCCATATTCTTCCTGCAAATCAGTTCAAAAGACTAGAACCCACATGGCCAGGTTCATCACAATAACAGCCCCGTTTTTTAGTACCAATTTTCTTCAGCAGTTATAAAATACTCAACCAGCTTATAGAAGGAAAGAGTTTTGAGGGAGTTTAATCATAGCAGGGAAGATAACACAGCAGGATCAGACAGCTGGATATCACATCCCCAACAGCAGCAGGAAGGTGAGCTAATGACAGCACACAGCAGTGCTAGTAAACCTCCAAGCCCATGCCCAGTGACATACCTTCACCAGGAAGATTGCCCCTCTCAAAGATTCCACCAGCTGGAAGCTAAGTGTGAGGCTTAATCACAAACACTTGAGGCTAAAGGAGACATGAAAAAAATTAATTTGTTTGCTTATTTTTATTTATTTTTTTGAGAGTGACAGACAGAGAGAAGGAGGGAAGGAGGGAGGGAGGGAGGGAGGGAGGGAGGGAGAGAGAGAGAGAGAGAGAGAGAGAGAGCGCGAAAGAGCGAGAGAGCAAGAGAGAATAGACACACCAGGGCTTCCAGCCACTGCAAATGAACTCCAGACATGTGTGCTCCCTTGTGCATCTGTATAACGTGGGCCCTGGGGAATTGAGCCTCAAGTTGTGGTCCTTAGGCTTCACAGGCAAGCACTTAACCACTAAGCCATCTCTCCAGCCATAAAGGAGACATTTTTATAGTCAAATACCACATACAAGGTCTATCCTATCATATTTAATGAGAACAGAGAAGTTCCATATTACCTCAGCTTGTATGTAAAGGCCCCTTTTATTCTTTTAATTATTCATACTGTGCCAATTACCAACTATATGTATCACTACCTCAGTACTAGGCCTTGGTGTGGCATAGAAGCAAAGAATGATCAAGATGCTGCAAATTTAAATGTAAGTAGCATTTTGTGTGTGTGTGTGTGTGTGTGTGTGTGTGTTTTAACCTATGTTATCTCATTTAATCCTTATAATAACCCTGTGAGGCAAAGTGCAATCTCTGTTCTGAAGAAGTTTAAATGGATTTGAGGATATAGATAAATTTAAAAATAAGATAGGCAAACAATAGAGGAACAAAATTGTTTAAAAGGGAGCCAGGTATGATGGCACACACGTTTAATCCCAGTACTTGGGAGGCAGAGGTAGGAGGCTCACCATGAGTTCAAGGCCACCCTGAGAATACAGAGTGAATTCCAGGACAGTCTGGACGAGAATGAGACCATACCCCGAAAAAAAAAAAATGTTTAAAATGTGTTTAGAATGCAATAGCAACAAGGGGTATCCTATGACTTGCATAAATGTGTCTCCCAAAGATCATGTGTTGAATTTTAATTATGAAGGGGATAATATTAAAGGATGGAGCTTTTAGGAGATGATTAAATCATGAAGGTTGCCCTTTTATAGACAGGAATTGTGACTTTGCAAAAGAGATGAAAAGTATCTTTGGAACCCTTTCTTGTCTTTTCCACACTATGAAGACAGTTAGTTCTATTTAGAAGAAACAATGTTCAAGGGACTATCACTGTCTTGGAAGTAGAAAAGGATCTTCACCAGACATTGCTTATGTTATAATCTTGGACTTTCCACCTACCGTAACTATGAGCAATCCACTTATGCTGTTTAGAAATTATTGGGTCTAATGTTTTTATTTTTTTAACTTTTTTTATATTTTTGTTTTTTCAAGGTAGGAGCATGCACTAGCTCAGGCTGGCCTGGAAGACACTAAGGCAGGTAGAGAAACTTTTGATGTGTCTGCTGGCTTCATGAATGAGTTGGAATTGAGCTTGAACCTGCAGAGATAGGTGGGATCTTGATTCATAGAGCAAGAACAAAAAAAAGGATTAAATATAGGAAATATCAGGAGGCCTGGTGTGGTGAGAATGAGGGGTGAGACAGATAGCAGAAGAGTGAGTTGAGGTACAGAACACAAATGTCAAGATAATGGACTTAGCAAAGAACTTTATCTGGTGTTTGACCCATTTTGTGAGGCTATGTGATTTTGATGATTTTTTTTAACTGAATCAAAACTAAATCAAATTTCATAAACTGATAGCATGTTTCTTAGCTGCCCTGGTTCTCAGGAGAGTTACAAAATCCCTGGGCTCTGGACCTTTATACTCTAGCCATGGTGGTGTTTGAGTCTATAACTGATTAAGAGGGTAGCTTTGACAGAGAAACTGCTAGGAGCTTCGGATGGGGAAACATACTTGGGATAGGAAGCACAGGAGTGTTTTCTGGTGACAAGAGGAGAGAACTGAGCTGGGTAGGAAAGGAGCAGCAAGGGGAGCATTCTAACAGGAAGAGTAGAGTGAATGAAGGCCTGAGCCATGGTGAGCAGGGAAAGACAAGGCCTGTTTTGAGTGCTCCACAAAAGCCAGTACAAGAGACACCACATTCCTGTGTTCTGGGATGTTCTCTTCAAAGCATACTATCCACAGCCTAACCTTCCACCAAGCCTGTGAAGTGAGTGTCATTATCCCTACTTTCCAGGTGAGAAAAACAAAAGCTGAGGGAGGAGAAGCAAGTTTCCTGGGGAGTCTGGATAGGAAGGGGCTAGTTGGTTTATCAGATTACTACCCACATTTAGGTGAAGAACATGAAAGCAGAAAATGATACAGATTAGGAACAAGGTAGCTTTGTTCCTGGTAGGCCATTATCCAGAAACATGGACATCACCTTTCTTGCCCTGACTAGACTAGAACCCACATCTGATCCAGGTTCATCCAAGATGGCTGTAAGCAACAACGTCTTAACCCCTTCTCAGCAACAACTGCCTGTTTCTTCCCCAAGCCTAATTTGTGGTGGGTGGGTCCTCCCTAAATCAACGTTCCTTTTGGGCCCATCAGCCAAAAAAGTCGATGAAGCGCATTCTTTTTTAAAAAATTTTTTTTTGTTCATTTTTAATTTATTTATTTGAGAGCAACAGACAAAGAGAGAAAGACAGATAGAGGGAGAGAGAGAGAATGGGCGCACCAGGGCTTCCAGCCACTGCAAACGAACTCCAGACGCGCGCGCCCCCTTGTGCATCTGGCTAACGTGGGACCTGGGGAACCGAGCCTCGAACCCGGGTCCTTACGCTTCACAGGCAAGCGCTTAACCGCTAAGCCATCTCTCCAGCCCTGAAGTTCATTCTAACTGGATGTCTGATTCATATAAATGGGCCTAAAGTACATGCATAAATAAATCCCTTCTATGTTTCTTCTTAGCCTCTTAGCCTCTTTCCCAGTCTCTTTGCTGTGAGAGAGATTTTCTCTGTCTTCCCCCCTCCCCCTTTCTAGCCAGGCTAGGTAAGGGGAGAATTTATTTAGGCTTGGGTACTATGCCCGATTTGCTTTCCCTCTTATTCCTAACTCTCCTTCAAATAAATATAATTTATCCTTCTCTTGAGTTTGTATTTTCAGTTCTTTGCTAATGTGCATGAGAACCTGAGACTTCAGAGCTACTGGCGTGGTAGTTCTAATACCACAGAGCTCTCTCCCACATCAAAATAACAGAGTGATAACCCCTTAGGACTTCTGACC
Organism: Jaculus jaculus; assembly: GCF_020740685.1. Classification (NCBI taxonomy): domain Eukaryota; kingdom Metazoa; phylum Chordata; class Mammalia; order Rodentia; family Dipodidae; genus Jaculus; species Jaculus jaculus. The sequence continues at coordinate 117,069,778 of NC_059106.1, read as the reverse complement.
TGTAGACAGATTTACTTTCTACAGTTAGCACTTAAAATAAAAGCCAGCAGTGAAAAGAGGGCAGGTGGCAGGTGTATGCCTCTGTTTCCAGCTCATTTAAGGCAGTGAAAATGCCTCCCCAAGGTCTGGGGACTTAGCTAAGCAGTAGAGTCCTTACCTAGCAAGGACAACACTCTAGGTTTGGTCCCCAGCATCAAAGACAGAAAATGAAATGCTTCTCTATTTCGACTGTTTTTCTCATTTGAAGGGACTCCTTTACCAAGATCCCTGAGATTTAAACACGGGTGTCACAGAGATTCACTTCCATCCAATAAAGTGCTCACATTACTTTCTGCGACTCTCAGAGCTACAAAAGAGGCCCCTAAGGTCTTTCCTTGTCGTGGTTGAGAGCTGATGGTCCTCTGGGACCAGATTTTCACCCCGTTAACAAGGCCGGAGGAGCCAAAGGGCTCCCTTGGGGTCCTTAGGGACCCGGAGGTTCTGCCATAAAGTTGCTACTTGAAAGGAGCAAAAGGTGCTAGGGAACCCAGGCTAGGCCTTGTTTTTGTTTGTTTGTTGTGCGTTTTAAACAGCAGGAAGGAATAACTGATGCCTGGCTTCTGAGCCCCAGATTTGTCTAACAATTCCAAGGACCCCTTGTCAAGTGGGAGTGCGAGGTCTCTGCTCTGTCTGTCCCTCTCCCTCCTTCCGGGTTGCCTTTGGGGAACCAGGTCCCAAAGGCAGCTTGTAAATTTCCACTTTGGGAAGGCTCTGCTCATTCCCGGGCTGCAGCTGCCCGTCTTTCTCCCGCGGCCTGCGCGCCCCCCCTCCTGGACCCCGGGAGAACTGCAGGCACCCCCAGAGACCGGCTGCCTTCTTCAAACCTAGTACAGGACTGTGGAAAGAAAAAAAAAAGCAGAGCGCTGAGTGATGTTTAGTTTAGGGAGAACCTAGGTGTCCTGGCGCTCCTGCGCTCTGCTGAGTTCTGGGAGGGTCTGGAGGTTCTTTACTCTCTGCACGGTGGGCATGGATCTGTACCGAAGTAGAGGACAAGCTGTACCGCCTTCATCGAGAAACCGAGACAGTGAAAACTTAGTTTTCGTGTTGCTTAGCAAGGTCTCCAAGATCACGTGGTCCAGAAAGGGTTTCTGCAAGACAGGGGAGCAAAGCCTGCCTTCCCGGACAATGGAATTGAGGTCCTGGCCCAGCTTCTGACAGAGGAAACGCGCTTTCCTTCTGCAAGTGAAGGAGCGTTCACAAAGGACTTTCTTTCCCGCAAAAAAGTTAGGTCAGTAAGTTTAGCAGAGGTTAGTGAGACGTTCGTGAGTTTCTTTCCCACTGGGGTTCATAGGGAAGTGTCCAAATGTTAAGAGGTGTGTCCTGTCTCCTCCCACGTAGCTGTTGGTGAGCAGGGATTACAGAAGCCCACTAGAGTTTCCAGCTTTTATGTCTTTGGGTTTGAATTCCCACGCTCAGTCTTGAAGCGTGAGCGGCGCTTGCTTGATCCACTGAGCCGCCTTTCCAGCCCTGAAACACCATTTCTAAATAGCACCACATTAAGTTTGGGCCTTGAAACTACACACACCAAAGGCAGGCAGGCTCCTCAGGCTTATCTGAGCACATGGAAAGCTGTAAAGAGAAGTTAAATGCGATTATATGGCACCAAGGAATGAGTGAGCGGAAGAACTGGGTTGGAGTATTTATTGGAAGCTAGGCAGCAAGAGTTTGAGTAGGCTGGTCATCAATTTCCTAATACCTGACAGGTGGTTAAAGTATATAAATATCAAAACCCCGTGTTTCCATCACCTTGATACCACCATGACACTTCATTGTGTGGCTAAGCAGGACTTGTTGATTTGCAAGCTGTACCCAATAGAGTTCAAAGTAATGTGTGCATACTCTCAGACGGAAATTACAGTTATCAAGTGTTGTAGGGGCTGAAACTCCAGTCATAGCATTAGTCATGACTGAAAAATCAACAGAAAAAGCCGGGCGTGGTGGCACACGCCTTTTATCCCAGCACTGGGTATGCAGAGGTAGGAGGAGCACTGTAAATTGGAAGCCACCATGAAACTTTGTAGTGAATTCCAGATCAGCCTGGGATTGAGCAAGACCCTACCTCGAAGAACAAAAACAAAATCAACAGAAAAATTTGACCTGCAGGAACAAAATGCATGTATGAGTTCTTACAACATAACGGAAAATAATCTCAACCCTCCAATGAACAGGAGAGCCATTGGGAAGAACTAGGGTCAGGGCACCACAGGTCTCACCCAGCACTCTCTCTGCCGATCACATCTTCCCACCTCATCCTGCTCCTGGTCGTTTGAATGTGGAGTGTCCCCCATAGCCCCTCCTGTTTGTGATTAAGCCTCATATCCTCAGCTGGTGGCGATTTGGGAGGTGGAATTGTGTCTTTGGGGGCAGACCCTGAAGATCATTAGCCCACCTCCAAACCCTGGACTTAAACAACTTCCACTCAGATATGTGACAGCTTCCTGCTTGTGCCATGTTTTCCCCACCATGATAAAACTACTCTTTGAAATTAAGTGTGAAATTAAGTGATCCTTTCCTCCCATGCTGCTTCTGTTTGGGTGTTGTGTCCTAGCAAGGAGACCCTAACTACAATGCTGCTCCAGTTCCACCAGCCTCTTTCTGTCTCTGGAACACATAGACATACTTCAGAGCCCAGCACACCTCACTGCCTTCAGATCCCTTTTCATACATGAGTCAATCACAGAGCCTTGCCCTGTGGTCCTCTATGAAATGCCTCTGCTCTTACCCATATCAGTTCCACCCTGTCATCACTATATTTTGCCTTCTGACTATAGGAAATATTGATCATTTTCTTCCTATTAAAACATAAGCGATAATGAAAATAGGAATATGTCTCTTGTTTTTTGATAAGTACTCCAAAGCTATAGTGTACAGACATAACAGGAAGTTAGAGAGGGAGGAGAATACCTGAGCTCCAGGCCCGTCTCTCTGTGTTCACATTGACACACCTGCCGTCAGTTGCTTTTGTGTGTGTGTGTGTGTGTGTGTGTGTGCGCGCGATGAGGATGGAGGCCTGTCACTGAGCCACATCCCCAGCCATAAATGAAATGCATTATTTTTGAGACACTGTTTCACTATGTGGCCCATATTGACTTAGAACTCACAGTGATCCTACTGCGTCAACCCTCAAGTGCTGAAATCACAGGTGTTGGTCACTATGCCTGGCTACAAAATTAGTTTTCCTTCCCTCCCCTTTCCTTCTCTTCTCTTTCTCTCTCTCTCCCTCCTTACCCCTCTCTCTCCCCTCCCTATTTCTTTTTTTTTTAAATTTTTTGTTTATTTATTTGAGAGCGACAAACAGAGAAAGGGGGGGGGGGAGAGAAAGAATGGGTGCGCCAGGGCCTCCAGCCACTGCAAACGAACTCCAGATGCATGCCCCCTTGTGCATCTGGCTAATGTGGGTCCTGGAGAATTGAGCCTCCAACCCGGGTCCTTAGGCTTCACAGGCAAGCGCTTAACCACTAAGCCATCTCTCCAGCCCTCCCCTCCCTATTTCTTCATATGTATGTGTGTATATATATATGTATGTATATATATATATATATATATATATATATATATATATGTATGTATGTGTGTATATATATGTATATATATATGTATGTGTATATATATATTTGAGACAGCATCTCATGTAGCCCTTTCTGAACTCAAACTCCTGATCGATGTGCCTCTGTCTCCCAAGTGATAGGATCACAGGCATATGCCACCACACCTAGATCTATTAATTGCTTTTGCATTTCATTTTTTCAATTGCAGGGGATGATATTCATTTTATTTTCAATTCAGTAATTGTGAAGATTAGGTTGTGGAGAAGGAAGAAACTTAATTTATGCATATCTATTGCTTGGCATGCATTACTGCTAGCAAATTACATATAGTAAAGCATTGGGTCAGTCTGACAAAAAAATTACCACTTCAGATGAAGAAACCATGTCTGAAACAGTTGTAACTCTTAGAAATTTAGTGCCATGGAAGTATGCAAGATAAGTATTAAAGACTCAATGCTTTTTTAGATAGAAGATAAAATCAAATTAGTAGTGAAGTTAAGAATACTTTTAATGATTAATCCTCTAAATTTTTGAGGTGGGTATATTACAGTTTACCATAGAGTGTATCCATATATTCCATATGTGGATTCAAGCAGCAGCATATCAAAAGTATTAAGAAAAGTATTGTGTCCATATTAAATGTGTACAAGCTTTTATTCCTGCAAGTCCCTGAAAACTCTGTATAACAACTAATGTCATAACATTTACATTCAATTAGGTGTTATAAGCAACTTAGAGACGATTTAAAGTTCGTAAGAGGATATGTAAACAACAGGGAGTTGAATGTGGTAGATGGGTGAGATGGGAGTAGTCATGGAACCAGTCTTCCACGGAGTTAGAGAGACAATTATATAGTTAGGTAAATTTTCCATTTTTAGACAGGATCTTCTGCAGCTCAGACAGGCCTCATATTAGTTATGTAGCTGATAGTGACCTTGAATTTTTCATCCTCCTGCCTCCACCTCGCAAGCATTGTGATTACAGGTATATACCCCCACACCTGGGAATTGAACTGAGGAATTCATGCATGCTATGCAAACACTCTACCAAGTGATATACAACTAAAGTTTAAAACAAATAATGGATAAGGAATAGGTAAGACTAACAGAATGTATCTGGAGATACTGCCATTAGTGCTGATAGCTGTGACACTGATAGTGTTCACTGTTTACCAAAGATTTGCACAACCTGGGAGCAAGAGTTCTACAAAACTTCAAGTGTTCTCTAATAGAAGTTTCTCCAGATCTACTTACTCCCTGTGGTGGTTTGATTCAGGTGTCCACCATAAACTTAGGTGTTCTGAATGCTAGATTCTCAGCTGATGGATATGTGGGAATTAATGCCTCTTGGAGGGAGTGTATTGTTGGGGGTGGGTTATGGGCTTTATAGCCAGTTTCCCCATGCTAGTGTTTGGCACACTCTCCTGTTGCTATTGTCCACCTTATGTTGACCAGAGGGTGCTGTCCACCCTCTGCTCATGCCATCATTTTCCCCTGCCACCATGGAGCTTCCCCTGGAGTCTGCAGGCCAAAATAAATCTCTTTTACCCAGAAGATGCTCTTGGTTGGGTGATTTTTACCAGCAGTGCGAACTGGACTGCAACACTCCCCATCCCAGAAAGATGAAAATTAGGACCAAATGTCCTAATGTTTTGGTAGTGCTTTGAAATTAATTTCTCTTTTGTACACTTGGTAACTTTGACTTGTCTGTCCCTAGTAAACAACTTGAAGATCTTATGTTTGTAGCACAAGGTTTGGCAAATATTTAAAAAAAAAATAGGTGGAGAAGACTTTATATGTAATTAGGATGTATTTTGTTGTTGCTTTGCTCTTTAGAACCAAATGTTGCAGGGATGGAGGGAGAGGGAAGTTTTTCTGAACTCAGAATTAGAGGGCATCCATTAACATCTGTAGCTGAAGTTTAGACTTCAATGCTAAGGGCATGGCCTAACATTTCATGTTCACTGACTCTCTCATTATGCGGACAGCAGAGCCTTTGTACACGACAAGACTAAAATATCACGAAAGTCTTAATACTTGCTTGGAAATGATATGAAAAGTAACTGCCTGTTGAATTTTAAAACTTGCTCATAAATATTGATGAGACAAGAAAATTAACAGGCAGTAGAATTTGAAAAGGAAAAGTGAGAGCTACTGAAGAAGGGGGAGAATTTAAATCTTGGGAAGATAAAATGTTCATTTCTGAGCTTTCCAGCCACCACAGAAAAGGAAACAGTGGACTCCTTAGTGTGAAAAAAAAATATAGAAGAAATGTTAATGGCATTAAGTACTATAAAGAACTAATCTCTCAAAGTTCAGTCCATTTTATTCAGCTGTCTTCAAGATTTGTATTCTAGAAGATGCAGAAATGTGATATTTTACACTGATTCTCAATGTGAGCTAAAGACACAGTGTAATTTACAGAAAACTTATAGCTACAGGCAATGGACTTCAGTTTAGATACTTTTTAAAATTAATTATGAGGTTTATAGCATGAACATATTTCATATTGTTCATATTCCCATTAGGCTGTACTCTTATATTGCCTTATATGTGCCCCAGTTCCACTGAAAGCCCTCCTCAGTGGGGTTGTTGGTATTCACCGTGGGATCATGAACGCTGCGGTCAGTCTCTGTGAGGTGGGAGTAGGGTAGAACAGTGCCTCAGGATACTCCTTCCCATCCGGTGGCTCTCATAATATTTCTGCCCCTTCTTCCACAATATTCCCTGAGCCTTGGTAGGTATGTTATAATTTTTTATTCACTTTTTTTAGAAACAGAAAGAGGAACAGAAAGAGAATAGTCACACCAGTGCCTCTAGCCACTACAAATGAACTCCAGACACATGTGCCACCATGTGCATGTGCTCAGTCAGACAAATTTTTAAAAATATTTATTTGGAGAGAGAGAGAGAGAGAGGGAGGGAGAGAGAGAGACAGAGGATGGGCACACCAGGGTCTCTAGCCACTGCAAACTCCAGATGCATGTGCCACCTTGTGTATCTGGCTTATGTGGTTACTGAGGAGTTGAACCTGAATCCTTTGGCTTCACAGGCAAGTGCCTTAACTGCTAAGCCATCTCTATAGCTCCATCAGACAAATTTTTGATTGAGGTTGAAAATATTTTAAGCACTAGAATATTTTTTACAAAAATATTTATATGTCAGCAAGACATAACAAGATCAATTACATGTCAAAGATAATTTCAGAGTCTTCTTCCTCTTTTTTTTTTTTTGTTTGTTTTTTCAAGGTAGGGACTCACTTTGGCCCCAGGCTGATTAACTATGTATTCTCAAGGTGGCCTCAAAGATCCTCCTACCTCTGCCTCCTGAATGCTGGGATTAAAGGTGTGAGCCACCATGTGCAGCTTCAGAGTATTTTTTTATTTGTTTACAAAGAGAGATTATGGAAGACAACCAGGAGAGAGCTAGTGGGCAGCAGATAGGAAGCCATGAGTACCTGACCATTTATGATATATCAGAAGCTAGGGTTAAACCAACCACATAAAACTAGAAAAGAATGATCCAATGAGAGCCACCCTGCATGCACTTTTCACTAGCCTCTCTGTGCTTATCTGAGCCCAAGCATAGACTTTTAGCAGAATTTTAAGTGGTTTTGTGAAGAATTGAGCAAAAACATGGAATTAAATGTCTCTATTTATTTATTTATTTATTTATTTATTTATTTATTTATTTATTTATTTCTGTGGGTTATGAGTTGACTTGTTGCTTTCCAGAAATTTTTTTTTCAAGTCAAATATAACAGAAATCCTTAGTTGTGAGAACTGAGGGTAATAAAGCCACATGTTCATGCCTTTCTCTGGCACCTGCCAAAGATCAATCCCTTAGCCCTGGTTAATACTGCACCTACCACTTTGTATCTATGTTTATTTATGTAGCTTCTAAGCTCAGTTCCCTACCTTGTAAATTTGGGATAACACCTCACACGGTGATTGGTGAGTGAATGCCTGTGATGTTCTTGAAGTGAAGGGCACACATTAAAGGCTCAATCACTTGTGGTTCTTACTGATCACATCTATTTGTTGGAATGGACGGAGTCATATGGTAGCCACATAGGGCATGACACTAGAGAGCTGCACTGGGAAAGAAGAGGCCCGTTGCAGAATTGTGTTCAGAAAAGCTGCTAAAGATTAGGAACAGTTCTAGGTACAAACTGGAAGTCCTAATAGACCATGCTCCTGAAAGCATGTTACTGACCCCCAGCTTCTCTGGGCCCTTCATACTGGATCTAACAAGTCATCTATTTGTAGGAACACTTACAAATCTATAGTGTGGCCCAGTGTTAGGGCATGTCCTCAGCATGTGGGAGGCCCTGGGATCCATACCAAACACCAAAACACACACACAAACAAAACCACAATTCCTGTAATACTGAAATAAACTAAGGAGGAAGTAGCTGAAAAGTTAACATGAACATTGATATGGCAATATAACTTAGAATATTAATCTATTAAACCATTGATTACTGTGGACAGTAAATAGCAAGAATTATGGTAAGCTAGCCCTACTTTCTAACATGAAATACTTGTGCCTACCTTAGTAAGGCGTTTTCCTATTTACAAAGGAGAGCACTAAACTTGTGTATTCTATCAGAGAACCTACAGCTACTGTTGGAAGTCTTACCTAAGCTGGTTGGAATCAGCTTTCTGTCATATGCCCCCGTGGAATACAGGCTGAGTATTTTTAATCTAAAAATTCAAAATCTATGATGTTTCAAAATCTAAAGCTTTTAAAAAATTTTTTTATTATTTATTTATTTGACAGAGAAAGGAGAGAGAGACAGACAGAGAAAGAGAGAGAGGAGAGAGAATGGGTGATCCAGGGTGTCCAGCCACTGCAAACAAACTCCAGACACATGCGCCCCCTTGTGCATCTGGCTAATGTGGGTCCTGGGGAATTGAACCTGGGTCCTTTGGCTTTGCAGGCAAACGCCTTAACCGCTAAGCCATCCCTCCAGCCCCAAATCTAAAACTTTTTGAGTACCACCATGTGGGAGATTTCACTCTTAACATCATCTGATGGGTAAGTCAAAATACAGGGGCACTAAAGATATTAGATATAGTCTCCTTCACATTATAAAGTATATATGAAACATAGAGGAACTTTATGTTTTCATTTCTAATATGTCTCATTAAATATTTTTATCCCCAAATCTATAAGATATGAAATATGAAATTCAAAAGAGCTTCTTGTCTCAAGCATTTTGAACCAGGGATATTCAGTTTTTCTTTTTCAAGGTAGGGTCTCACGCTGGTCCAGGCTGACCTGGAATTATCTATTTAGTATCAGGGTGGCCTTGAACTCTCAGCAGTCATCCTATCTCTACGTCCCAAGTGCTGGGATTAAAGGCATGTACCACCATTCTCGGCTACAAATATCCAATTTTATAATTCTTACCTCTTTCTTAGAGAGAAGAAGCCTAGAAACAAGCTATTCATTCCTTGTCTCCAGCTCCCAAGACAATATCTGATGCATAGCAGGCAACTGCATGAAAGCAGGAAACCCCAGATTTCTTCTGTATAATTATCAAATTCCACTTACTTTGTGGGCACCTCCTCATGAACCTGTACTTATGCTCTCAAAGTAATATCTTCTAGGCCTTAAAATTCTGATGGGGGCCTTTGGAGCTCCTAAAGGGGCTTGTGGGTCTTGGAAAAATAAGTACAACTAGGGACTGTGGATGTAGCTCAGTTGGTAGAGTGCTTGCCTAGCACTCATGCCTAGAATTTGATCCCTAGCACTTCATAAACCAAGCAGGTGCACATGCCTGCCCTTAAGAGGTAGAGGCAAAAAGACCATATTTTCAAGGCCATCTTCAGCTACATAGTAAATTGGAGACTAGATGAGACCCTAATTTTTTTTCTTTTTTTAAAAATTTTTATTAGCATTTTCCATGATTATAAAAAATATCCCATGGTAATTCCCTCCCCCCCCCCCGACTTTCCCCTTTGAAATTCCATTCTCCATCATATTACCTCCCCATCTCAATCATTGTACTTACATATATACAATATCAACTTATTAAGTACCCTCCTCCCTTCCTTTCTCTTCCCTTTATATCTCCTTTTTAACTTACTGGCCTCTGCTACTAAGTATTTTCCTTCTCACACAGAAGCCCAGTCATCTGTAGCCAGGATCCACATATGAGAGAGAACATGTGGCACTTGTCTTTCTGGGCCTGGATTACCTCACTTAGTATAATCCTTCCCAGGTCCATCCATTTTTCTGCAAACTTCATAACTTCATTTTTCTTTACTGCTGAGTAGAACTCCATTGTATAAATGTGCCACATCTTCATTATCTACTCACCAGTTGAGGGACATCTAGGCTGGTTCCATTTCCCAGCTATTATAAATTGAGCAGCAATAAACATGGTTGAGCACATACTTCGAAGGAAATGAGATGAGTCCTTCGGATATATGCCTAGGAGTGCTATAGCTGGAGACCCTAATTTTTTTAAAAGGCCAATGAAATGACTTAGAAATTTTTGAGTAGATGACATACATTAGATTCTTTATAATAAAGCTTACTTTGTTTTGTTAAACAGAAATCACATTACTATCATCTACCCCATACAGCCAGCTGCTGTGTCATGAGGAAGATGTCCTCCCTCTGAAACATCTGGCTTTTCCAAGCTGTGGGTGCTTGATGTGAATGACACTCACCTTCAAGAAGCAGTGCATGGCAACTGGACCCCACTCCCCAAGAAGCATGAGCTTGGACCTGGAGCCAGGAACCCTTTGGATAGGAGCCTTTTTTTTTTAAAATTTTATTAGCATTTTCCATGATTATAAAAAAAAAACCCATGGTAATTCCCTCCTTCCCCACCCCCCACACTTTCCCCTTTGAAATTCCATTCTCCATCATATTATCTCCCCATTACAATCATTGTAATTACATATATACAATATCAACCTATTAAGTGCCCTCCTCCCTTCCTTTCTCTTCCCTTTATGTCTCCTTTTTAACTTACTGGCCTCTGCTCCTAAGTATTTTCATTCTCACGCAGAAGCCCAATCATCTGTAGCTAGTATCCACATATGAGAGAGAACATGTGGCGCTTGGCTTTCTGGGCCTGGGTTACCTCATTTAGTATAATCCTTCCCAGGTCCATCCATTTTTCTTCAAATTTCATAACTTCATTTTCTTTACCGCTGAGTAGAACTCCATTGTATAAATGTGCCACATCTTCATTATCCACTCATCAGTTGAGGGACATTTAGGCTGGTTCCATTTCCCAGCTATTATAAATTGAGCAGCAATAAACATGGTTGAGCACGTATTTCTAAGGAAATGAGATGAGTCCTTTGGATATATGCCTAGGAGTGCTATAGCTGGGTCATATGGTAGATCAATCTTTAGCTGTTTTAGGAACCTCCACACTGATTTCCACAATGGCTGGATCAGATTGCATTCCCACCAGCAGCGTAGAAGGGTTCCTCTTTTTCCACATCCCCGCCAACATTTATGATCATTTGTTTTCATGATGGTGGCCAATCTGACAGGAGTGAGATGGTATCTCAATGTAGTTTTAATCTGCATTTCCCTGATGGCTAGTGATGTGGAACATTTTTTTAGATGCTTATATGCCATTCGTATTTCTTCCTTTGAAAATGCCCTATTTAGCTCCATAGCCCATATTTTGATTGGCTTGTTTGATTCCTTATTATTTAACTTTTTGAGTTCTTTATATATCCTAGATCTTAATCCTTTATCAGGTATATAGCTGGCGAAGATTTAGGAGCCTTTTTTAATACTAATATAGTGCTTTGCACCTAACCCAGCTGATGTCTCTTTCCTAGTAATTGGCTAGGGGGAGGTAAAGATAACTCATCTGTTACTCACTCGGAGAAGAACCCAAACTCCTAACTTCCACTTGCTTCCCATGCAGACTATGCACTTAACAAGCAGGACACGCTGAGAGGATGCAGCTACGCACTTGGTCATAGATGAAGCAGCTGAGCAGGAACACGTGGAGTACCACCACATTCCCCTGGTTGAGGAGGAGGGTGTTGTCATGCTGCACAGCCAGAGTCTTGTCTATGGATCTTTCCTACTGAGCCAAACTGATCTGAACAGCTTCTCACTGCATGTCCTTCTCCGGCTTTACTTCCAGATGGGACTCCAGCTAGGAAAACATTTGCCTAAGTTGTCATGCCACTAATAGGAGATGTAGAGGATTTAAACCTGGGTGAGAAACCCAGGGCCAACACCTTCAACCCCTCTCAGGGTCCATGATTGACACCGGACAGCTGCCCCTGTCTTCCACCTGCTGAGCACTCTGGCCGACAAAGTCAAACACAAGTTGAACCAGATGGTCTCAGAGGGCTGTGTCAGCTGGGGAAGCCTTGTCTGGGGTTTTGTGGAGAGGAATCTTCCTCCTAAGGGGGTCATGCTCACTGAGCTACAGTTCTGTCAAAGGCTCAGGAGGAAGGATTTGTGATCCCTGGGGGTCCCTCAGTTTAGGACTTTATGGCTGCACACTGTGACATCTGCTGTTACAAACAGTGAAGGTCAACTATGAGGGGAACCCTCAGGATCCAGACTATCCTTCCATCAACCATGGAACATTTACTGGAGACAGGAGAAAGCCAACTCAGGAGCCAATGCTTAGAGGGAAACTGATCTAAAGAACTTCGGAAGCTGCCCTACCTGGCGTCAGTGGATGACACTGTGTTCAGGGTGGGAGCATCTCTAGTTCTGCAAGTGTTGTACCTCACAGACACTGGGGCTTTGAGGACCTGAGCGCCTGGTTTCTGTTCTTGGCATCACCTTGGGCAGAGTTTCTTATCTGTAAGGTTGGCAGTTCCTATGCCACAGTGTTCTCATGAAAAAAGCACATGTCAAATTATGGTGTCACACCTAGAAGGACATGCCTAAATTAACAATGGTTCCATAAAAATAAAATTGTTTGTGTGTAAGAGAGACACAGACATAAGCTTTTAAGTGGTTATTTCTTAGTATTTCAGAAATTATTCACTGTTGTGAAAGAATTTTCCTATATTAAAAATTCCCCCAAGCCGGTGGTGGTGGCGCACGCCTTTAATCCCAGCACTCGGGAGGCAGAGGTAGGAGGATCACTGAGTGTTTGAGGCCACCCTGAGACTACATAGTGAATTCCAGGTCAGCCTGAGCCAGAGTGAGACCCTACCTCGAAAAACAAAAAAACAAAAAAAAAAAAACAACAAAAAATTCCCCCAAGAGTAGCAGAATTAATGTGTCTGCATACTGAATATTTTGGAGCTCATAGAAAGCCTCTTGGAAGTAAATAGGACAGGATGGCATGGTGACATCTGTATGTATGTTAAGATTGAATCATTTTACTTTCACGCTGACGCAGTAGCAGAATCTGGCCACAGGGAGGAGCCTGTTGCCCTCTAATGGCTTTAGCAGGCGCTGCTTAGGGGCTTAGAACACAGCTACTTTACTGAAGGGAGTCCTAGGAAATTTGAGTGGGTTTGAGACCTGAAAAGGCCTCTCTTGAAGTAAAACCTTCCCAAAGACCCCTGTGTAACGTTATCTGGCACCATTTAGGATTGGAGATGAAGGAGGTCTACATCTCCTCCACTTGGTGGTATGACTCAGTGGCAGGCCACCAAACCTCTAGCTTTACTTTCTTCATTGAGTAGTGCTTTCCCTTTGTCCCATAGGCATCAGCAGAAAGGGGATTGAAAGGGAACATACTACTGGCAGAAGAAAGGTGTGGGCGTCAACTGAAGCCAGAGGTCAAAGACAGGTGAGCCTGGCATCTGGTTCCTTAAGTGGGAAACTGGCAGATCTGTCCCTACGCCTAGTTGCCAGAGAAAGCATGAAGAGGAACATGGAGGGCTAGGGAGGTGAGGAAGCAGGAAGAATTCTCCACTTCTACACTGTGGTGTGAGAAGAATAATGCCTTTTCCAAAGCCCATGGGCACCTTGGCATGCAAGTTTGCCACCTTCCCTTCACTTGCAGCCTAAGTGGACTTTGAAAGACCAAAGCCACCTGAGTGGTTATGGAGTTTGCCTAGTGTATCCTGAAGGGTAAAAAGCCATTTTGGCTCTTCACAACAACAGGGAAATAGAACCAGCATCCATCAACAGATGAATGGATAATGAAGACATGGTATATATAGATAATGAAATTTTATTCAGTCATAAATAAAAATGAAATTTGAAATTCATAGAAAAAATGGATGGAACTGGAATATATTGTACTGAGCCAGGTAACCAAGGCTCATAAACACACACACACACACACACACACACACACACACACAACATATGTTCTTTCTCATATGCAGATCCTGGCTTCTAATTTTTATGAATGTGCATTATGTGGGAGTGAGTGTGGATACAGGACAGAAACTAGAAAGGGGCCCATGAGAGGGAAAAAGAGAGGCTTTGTGAAAAAAGGCTGGGCAGGCAGATCCATGAGGTCCCCATAACAATGCAGGCCATTACCAGGCACTTGGTTACCTGACAGAGCTAAATGGTAAGACCCTGTTGCTGAAGACACTATAGGTTGCTGTCTCAGGACACCAGGAGATCACGTGGGAACTGAGAGGAAAGCCAGTCCTCTCCTGGCAGTCCCTCATGATTCTGGAAAGTGCTATGGGAGCCAGTGGGTGGTAATGGTCACAAACAGCATGTGTTGCAGTCCGGTTTACATTGCTGGTAGAAATCACCCAACCAAGAGCAGCTTCTGGGAAAAAGAGATTTATTTTGGCTTACAGGCTCGAGGGGGAGCTCCACGATGGCAGGGGAAAACGATGGCATGAGCAGAGGGTGGACATCACCCCGTGGCCAACAGAAGGTGGACCACAGCAACAGGAGGGTGTGCCAAACACTGGCAAGGAGAAATTGGCTTTAATACCCATAAGCCGGCCCCCAACAATACACTCCCTCCAGGAAGCGTTAATTCCCAAATCTCTATTAGCTGGGAACCTAGCATTCAGAACACCTAAGTTTATGGGGGACACCTGAATCAAACCACCACAGCATGAATAATCAGGAGACTCTGCAAGCTATGCAACAACCACCCAGACAAGAAGCACACCCCTGTACACTAGTGGTACTCAGGCTTTGTGGGTAACCAACTGCCCTCTGATTAGACATGAGGCATGCTCAGTGGGAGAGAGGTCACAGCTGGTACTGGAAACCAAGCCAGAACCTCATGGCCAGGAAAATCACATTATCCAGAGAGAAGTTCCCATTGCTCTCTGGACAAGTATAGTGGGTATCCACATCAATGTTTCTCAAACTTCTATGCATAGCCCCCTTAATCAAAGCTGCTGTCCCTCTTGACTTGAGAACCTTTTGTCTTTTACAGATGGCAGAGAATACTGGGAAGATTCAGTATCAAGAAAAGACAGCCAACTGCACGAGGAGTCATGGAACCTCCACTATATGCACTGGAGTCTAGGAGAAACTACAGAGGAAGCAGCAGCAACAGTATTGTTCCCAATGCTAGCTGGACAATCACCTTCAGGGAAACAGCAGCAAACACTGTGGTGAACAGAAACACATTGTAACAGAGAACACAACAATAAACCAAACTACTAATGTACTGGCCAATGTTCAGAGATTGTTGTAGAACAGGGGGCAGGAAGATTGTAAGAGCCTCAGGGTGGGTAGAAATATCCTGAGGCACAGCTCCCTCGCCCAGAGATTCCCCCACCCCGAGACTGACAGAGGCTCTAATTACCCCACAGTGAACATCAATAACCCCACTGAGGAGGGCCCTCAGGGAAATCGGGACAGAGGAGAGGTTATATGACTATAACCTATGTAAAAAATTAATTAAGAAAAAAAGAGGCTGGAGAAGGCAATAGAATGGTATGATACAAAAGAAGACATAATACTGAGGGTAGAAGGGTACAAGAGGGGAGGGGGTAAGAAGGAGGGAGAGGAACCTCATGAAATGGGAAGTCTCCCCAAACTAAGTATGAAAATGGCACAAGAAATCCCGTTACTCTGTATGCTAATTTAAAAAGAGCCATTTGGACAGGTGAGAAGGCTTAGCGGTTAAGGTGCTTGCTGCAAAACCTAGGGACCTAGGTTCAACTCTCCAGAACCCACATAAGCCAGATGCACAAGGTGATGCATGCACACAAGGTTGATTTCCATGGCTAGAAGCCTAGGGGGCAATTATCAGTCTCTCTCTTTCTCATAAAAAAAAATTAAAAATAAACCACATGACAGGACATGGTTGAAGTTGGAGATTGGTAGAAAGTATCCTTGTTTGGGTGGTTCTAGAGTTGAGATTGATCAATTTTCTTTATGCAGTAAGTGAGCATTGCTGGTCAATATTCTCCCGGCAAATGCATAGGGCAGACAAGGGCAAGGAGGAAAGAAGCCTGTGGCACAGGCATAGAGCCCAAACCCAGGAACAGCAAGCGGCTCAGCTGGCCTGCCTCCTCTCAACCTGCTACCCCCCTCTTCCCAGGATCTAACATTTGAGCATAATCTGGGCTGGCTTTGTGGGGTCAGAAAAGCTAGTTAAGGGTCAGAGAATATCACAGAAGTGGGGGCAGAAAGTATGTGAGAGTTGGAAGACAAGGAGGAGGAAGCCATTGAACTCATGGACTCCCAGTGGCTGTGGTTAGCTCCAGAAGACCTGAACAAGATAGAGCCAGTCACCATTCCATCATAGATATGAGGTGATTTTGGAACCTCCTACTTTTCCTAAAGAGCTACTGGTAGTCAATAATTGCTAGGGGAAGGGGAGCCATTCTTTTCAATGATGTGTCTATCCACTAGCTTGTGTAGGGAAGAAGGGGTGCAGAAGGAGTGGGAGGGCAAGAAGAAGTGGAAATGAGGTCTGCGTGATAAAGCCATTATATATACATATACATATACATATACATATACATATACATATACATATACATATACATATACATATACATATACACATACATATACATATATATATATATATATATATATATATATATATATATAAAATTGTTAAAGAACACATGAAAAGAAAAGTTTTTTCATTAGCCAAAGAAAGGTTGTAGATCATGAGACAGGTATCTGTGCTCCTAGAACAGGGATGGCAGACTTTCCAACAAAAGTCAGATAATATTTCAGGCTTTGTGAACCATGCAGTCTTGCTGCAGATACCTTAACTCTGCCTGTGTAGCTCCAAAGTAAAGTGGGGCCTGGAGAGATGGCTTAGCAGTTAAGGTGTTTGCCTATGAAGCCAAAATACTCAGGTTTGATTCCCCAGGGCCCATGTAAGCCAGATGCAAAAGGTGGTGCATGTGTCTGGAGTTTGTTTACAGTGGCTGAAAGCCCTGGCACACCCATTTTCTCTATCTGCCTCTTTCTGTCTCCCTGTCTCTTAAATAAATAAAATAAAATAAAATGTACAAAAGTAACGTGGATCACACACAGTGGAGAGTCCAACAATAGCTGTCTATAGGCAGGAGAATCAGAGAACAGAGTGGTTGCTCAGTCCATAAGGCTGGGTGTCTCAGCAGTCCCAATCTGGTACTGAAGGCTTGGAGGATTCCTAGAGAGTCACTGGTCTTCAGTCCACACTAGGAATGCTGATGAAGTGGGGTTGCCATGTCTGTGAAGGATGGCAGCCACAGGGTAGATGCATGTACCAGCAAGTAGCATGGGCAACCAGGCGAAAGGCCCTGAGTTCCCTTGGAGTGTCTTTGTTCTTTGTGTATAGTCCACCACTGGGAGGGTCACCTACTCTGGGGAATGTCTTCCTCCTTTCATCAATCATTTCTGGAAATGTTTTCACAGACCCATCCTAGAAACATGTCTCTTTCTAATCTGATCCAATTGAGAACAGACTTTAACCATCACACTTGTCCTAGGCAGATAGTATGGGATTATGTTACTGCTTTGGGTGTATCCTAAGAACAGTTTCTCTTAAATATTTTACCAGTGAAAACCAAGGATGTTATAGCTCCTAGCAAACACCAGCTCCAAACTTCTGGGGCTATTAGCACAAGCGACCCAGTGCAGATCCTACCACAGAGGCATTTTTGTTCAGCATCATTCTCCCTCTTGGTTGTAGAATTCTCAAAGGACGCAGACTATCAGCCTAAGGGATGACTGGCTTAGTGTCCTGCAGGGATGTCCTGTGTGAGATCCCTCACCTTGTCACAGAGGAGAACGGGGCCCCAAGAGGCAAGGGAGTAATTAGTTCAAAATAGCCCTATGGCGGTCCAGGAACCAGACAATGACTTTGGTGTAATTATGAAAACAGTGTGCCTTTGTGAGACTGGCTCAGCTCCCTGTAGGTGCTGTGGGAAGACAGAGGAAAGATTCATGTATGCAACAAAGAATATCCCTTGTAATCACTGTTCTCAACTCGGACACAGCCAACATATGTTCCAGATCCTGAGTAGAATTCAGTTTTTTTTTTGGGGGGGGGTGCTCTTTATTTATTAAAATCAAGCCAATAGATTTCTATTAGGCTAACTTCATATGTGACTTAGAACTGCATTTCTAAGCCACCTGAAGCCATATGTGAATTGAAAGTGCTGGTCCTGGGTCCTGTGGGGAAATGGTTCTTTGGTAAGTGCTGGGCCTGTGAAGAAATGATTCCTTGGCGAAGTGCTGGGCCTGGGACCTGTGGGGAAATGATTCTGTTGGTAAAGTGCTTACCATGCCAGTATTAAGATCTG
Organism: Jaculus jaculus; assembly: GCF_020740685.1. Lineage (NCBI taxonomy): Eukaryota > Metazoa > Chordata > Mammalia > Rodentia > Dipodidae > Jaculus > Jaculus jaculus. The sequence goes on along the minus strand of NC_059106.1, from coordinate 117,051,541 downwards.
AATTGGATCCCTACTCACTTACCATGCAAGCATGAGATCTTGAGTTGTCTCCCCAGTATTGACATAAACAGCCTGGTTATAGCAGTTACCTTTTCCTTGTTAGGAAAAAACACCTGACCAGAAATAGCTTTTTATCTCAGGCTCATTTTCTTGAGGGATTTTTTTTTTTGAGGCACGCCCAACAGACTGACTTTTTTTTGTTTCATTTCATTTCATTTTTTTTTCTTTTTCAAATTTATTTATTTATTTATTTGAGAGTGACAGACAGAGAAAGACAGAGGGAGAGAGAGAGAATGGGCGTGTCAGGGCTTCCAGCCTCTGCAAACGAACTCCAGGCGCATGCGCCCCCTTGTGCATCTGGCTAACGTGGGACCTGGGGAACTGAGCCTCGAACCGGGGTCCTTAGGCTTCACAGGCAAGCGCTTAACTGCTAAGCCATCTCTCCAGCCCTCATTTCATTTTTTTTTTCACAATTTTTATTAACATTTTCCATGATTATAAAAACTATCTCATGGTAATTCCCTCCCTCCCCCCCCCAACACTTTCCCCTTTGAAATTCCATTCTCCATCATATTACCTCCCCATCTCAATCATTGTAGTTATGTATATACAATACCAACCTATTAAGTTCCCTCCTCCCTTCCTTTCTCTTCCCTTTATATCTCCTTTTTAACTTACTGGCCTCTGCTACTAAGTATTTTCCTTCTTACACAGAAGCCCAATAATCTGTAGCTAGGATCCACATATGAGGGAGAACATGTGGCGCTTGGCTTTCTGGGCCTGGGTTACCTCATTTAGTATAATCCTTCCCAGGTCCATCCATTTTTCTTCAAATTTCATAACTTCATTTTCTTTACCGCTGAGTAGAACTCCATTGTATAAATGTGCCACATCTTCATTATCCACTCATCAGTTGAGGGACATCTAGGCTGGTTCCATTTCCCAGCTATTATAAATTGAGCAGCAATAAACATGGTTGAGCACGTACTTCTAAGGAAATGAGATGAGTCCCTAGGAGTGCTATACCTGGGTCATATGGTAGATCAATCTTTAGCTGTTTTAGGAACCTCCACACTGATTGAGGGAAAATTTTAATATAGCAGAGGAGTGTTTCATCTCCACATGTGGTGGTAATGTAGTGGTGGTAGAAATATGCTGGAAAAACTTGAACAGTGGAAAGCCCTAAGATGAGATGAGGAGTGGTTGACTAGAGAGGTTGCCCTCATTCCCATTTTGTGGTTTATTGCAGGTTTAACTTTAACTATCATGTACACCCCATTGTAACTTTTGTTTGCTAAACTGTTACATTTTTGTAAGTCTTTTGTAACCTGCTCATTCAAATGTCACATATGCACTATTGTAAAATTCCTAACAAACTTGAGTTTGGGGCTGATGCCACTACAGAGAAATCCAGAAAATAAACCTCCTCTCCTTCACCTGACTTGGCTACTAGTCTCTTGACTCCCAGAAATTCCCATAATAGTAGGAAAGAAAACATCTGAGTGAGCCAGCTCTCAATACCCCATGGAGCTGGACTAACCATCCTTAAATGAACCTCCCCTACTCCCAGTGACACATCTCCTCCGGCAAGGCATCATCTCTCAAAGCCTCAGTCCACCAGTTGGGAACTAAGTAGGAACCTTAATTACAGATGCTTGAGGCTATGTGAGGGACATTTTACATTCAAACTACCACACCTGTAACTTCAGAGCTGGAGAGGCAGAGACAGAAGGGTTTTCAGGGCTCACTAGCTAACTAGTTTAGCTAAATCAATGACCCCAGGTCTCAGTGAGAGACCCTATTTCAAAACCAAGGTAGATGAACCCTGAAGACACACACATACACACACGCACACACACACACACACGCACACACACCACACGGCAAGGAGGTCATAGTTTGCATCACTGCCCCCCCCCCACTCCTCCTGTGCCTGCCTCTCTTCTGCAACTTTTACTCAGCAGAGTGGGGGCAATGGGCTGTGTGAGCTGATAAATGGTTAACAACTGGGCCTTTGAGGAAAAAAAAAAAGTGACTGTTGTAGTGCTTTTGGATTTTGGTTGATTTCAAGCTACCTAGGTGGAATCACTGAGCTTGGAGTTGGGAAGAGGTGAGCACGGGGAGCACTCTCACACACCAGTGTGAAGTGGTGTGAATCTGAGTGTGCACAGGTGGTGCTCTCTCTCCTGTCACTGCAGCTCCAGCTGACAGGAGTGGCTCCTCATGTCCTCTGTGGTTTAGCTTCTTAGTGGCCTCTCAGGGCCTTCCCAGTGTGGTCTATACAGTCAGTAGACCTAACTCTTTCCTCTTCTCCCCAGCTCTTGCCACTAGTGACCAGTGACCTCTTGCAAACAGTGTCACTGTGCCAAGCAGGTGGCCCTCACTCCCTTGTGAAGCTGAGCTGTGCTGCATAGTGTCTCTTTGAACCTTGTGGAAATCACACATCCTGGACATCAAATTATAGGAGTGCATCTGATTTAGTTTTGTTGTTGTCTGAATGTTCATGTCCTCCCCAAATTTATTATTGGGAATCCTAACTCTCAGTGAGATAGTATGGCAAGTGGAACCTGTGAGGAGCAGTGAGGACATGAATCCAACTAGTGCTCATAGGAAAGGACACAGAGTGTTGCTGTGCCTCTTCTACCTGTGTGAAAAGCAAGGAAATGCTTTTATCTTAGACTTACCAGCTTCCAGAACAATGAGAAATGAATTCTACTATGTATGAGCTGCCAACTCCATGATTGTTAGTGGCTTGAGGGACTAAGACAATCCTCTTGTCCCTCCACCTCAGTTCTCCCCTGTGTTTCTCCATCCTCTTTAGATGAGCTGGGTATATATAGATCAAGAAAGCTGGCACGTTAGCAGATAGGGCAGGGAAAGGCTGCCACTCTCTGCTTTGTACAAACATTTCCTAATATGAAGATGGGGGTACAGTGGGTTTGAAAAGCCATAGCTACCTGTAGATAAGAAATATTTGTTTCTTCATCCCAGGAAGAGCCATGATCACACCTTTGTTCCAGAAACTCTTCTCTGAATTGACTGAGGTTAATGATAGTGCCTAACAAATGTCAGTCACTGAAAAAAAATCATGTATAGCAAGTGTGTCACAAAAGTTAGTTACCACTGGGATTAGGAGATAGCTCACTGGGTAATGTGCCTAGCTTCCAAACATGAGAACCTGAGTTCAATCCCCAGTACCCATGTAAAATGCCAGGCTTGGCGATGTATGTTTATAATCTCAGCAGTGGGGAAATGGAGACAGGATACCCAGGGCTTGGAGACCAGTCAATCTAGCCTAATTGATGAGCTCTAGGTCAATGAGATACTCTGTCTCAAAGAAAGTGAACAGCATTTTTGAGGCTATTTTCTGGCCTCCACAGGCACACACAAACACACACATGCAAAAACATTAGTTATTATTATTATTACAGAGCCCTCCTTCAAGTAACCTAACAAAGTCTATTTCACCTATCACCAGGAAGGTTGTCCATATGACATATGACATGTTTCAAGGAGGGAATTCAGGAAGAAGTAAATCAATCATCTGCATGTTTAAATAATTAGTTGCCCTGCAACACCAAGAGCAAACCAAGGGTAGAAACTATGTTACACAGGGCTGGAGAGGTGGCTCAGCAGTTAAAGGCACTTGTTTACAAAGCTTGATGGCTGGAGTTTGATTCCCCAGTACACAGGTAGCATCAGATGCACAAAGTGATGAATGCATCTGGAGTACATTTGCAGTGGCAAAAGGCCCTGGTGTGACCATTCTCTCTCTCTCTTTCTCTCTCTCTCTCTCTCTCCACTCTCTCTCATTTTGCAAATAAATATAAATTTAAAATTTAAAAAGAAACTATATTACTCATCTTTGTATTTCTTCTTCCTCTCTCCTGAGTAGCCTGCCTCTTTGATTTATTGAAGTTATTTTTGTTTTTATATCTAAAGGAAAGGAAAATTTAAATTTATTTTGAGAAAGAGAGGAAGAGGAAGATGAAGAGAGAGATAGAGAGAGAGTGAAAATGGGTGCATCAGGGCCTCTGTAAACAAACTGCAAATTCTTGTGCCACCTTGTGCATCTGGCTGATGTGGGTTCTGGGGAATCAAACCTGGGTCCTTAGGCTTCGCATGCAAGTGTCTTAACTACTAAGCCACCTCTCCATCCTATTTTTCTTTTTATACTATACTGTAAAAAAAAACAAAAAAAAAAAACAAAAAAAAAAAACACTTTGTAAAAGTAGAAAAGCAGGTTGTGCTCTCAATCCGTGAATCCAAGCATGCTGTGGAATTGTACTGTGGAGGGCCTGACTTTGCCATCTTAGCTCCAGCAGGATAAGGCTGAGAGGGGAGGGATTCACCCAGAGAGGGATGCATGTCTCAGCACTACAGTCTGTTGAGAATGGATATTTAAATCAGGAACTTACATCTTGGCTTTCCTGTGTGAATTTATCCAGCTGCTTACTTGCATGGGAATTACTATAATGCAGAGACTTATAGATGATTTCATAAGTGGCTATCATTCACCACTAGATCTTTAGAGGATGTTGTATTTCTTTAAAAGAGACACTACTTTTGCAATTTGGAAGAATTGGTGGGAGGACTAGGGCAGTCATGAGACTCAGTGGCTAGAGTAACAACTGCAAGTCTGGGCTCACTCCGGGGCAGCAGTGTTGTATGCTATGGATTTATGTGTGTGTGGTACGATGGTAGTGGGGCAGAGACAACAGAAAGGGTGCTGGTAGGAGATATGTTTCCAGATTCAGAAAAATAAATATAATGGAGTATATATATTTTTCATATGTGCATATGCACGTGAGCTTGAGTATTTATATGAAGCATAGTTACATTTTTTAGTGTATGGGGATATTTGTAGAATCTTGAAAGATTCATCCTGTCAGAGAAAATTTAGGGGCAGATACTCATGCAATCAGTGACAATATATGTGATTTTGGAGTCATATGTATTCCTACATGTATTGGATTGCAGAAAACATGAAAAAAATTGAAATTGAAATTAAAAGATGTGTGAATGTATAATAGCACCAGATTCAGAATCTCTTGATTGTTCAGTAGTGGTTCTGTGGCTTTCAGGTTTTATTTTGATGTATTTCAGTATAAATCTGTGGGTGAAGGAGAAAAAAAATGGTGTTCTTAATTTCTTTTGGGCCATGAAAATGATTTAAAAATCTGTTTTGTTTTAGAGAGAGAGAGAGTGAGAGAGAATTAGCATTCCAGGGCCTCTGCCACTGCAACTGAACTCTAGACACTTGTGCCACCTAGTCGGCACGTGTGACCTTGTGCTTGCCTTACCTTTGTGCATCTGGCTTATGTGCGATCTGAAGAGAGATTGAACACGGGTCCTTTGGTTTTGCACACAAGCGCCTTAAGCACTAAGATATCTCTCCAGCCCTAAAATCTTTTTAATTGACAATTTTCATGCTTGTCATAATGTAATTTAATCATAATCCTCTTTTGTTGTCTTCTTTCATTACCCTCCCAGTTACATTATACTGAAACCCTTCTTTCCAAACAGTTCCTCTTCTAATTTGCTTCCTTTTTCTTTCTTTCTTTTTGGCTTTCCTTCACCATTCATGATGAGCCCAATGTTGTGCAAAAAATGACAGCTGCTGTGAGGTCAGAAATGGAATGGCCACTTCATGTCTGGAAGACAGTGTTCTACCACACTTCCCCCATGCTCTGGCTCTTACCTTCTTTCCCAGTCTGCTTCTGCAATGTTGCCTGGGCCTTGGACGAGCTGACATAGATGTCTCATTCAGTGATGATCACTCACAGTCATGTATTCTCAGCATTTTGATGAGTTTTGAATCTCCACAATTGTCACTGGCATCTCCAACAATCAATGGCAATCACTGGCAAACATTTTTCATGCCAGGATGGAGTCTCCATCAGGGAAATTTACTCCCTCACCAAGTAAGTAGGAATTAGAACTTGAGAGAAGCAGGTAGCCTATGAGGAATGTTCAAGGGATTATCTGGGCCATTTGAAAAGGGGAAAGTAGGGCTATAGACCTCTCCTTAGCAATCACTGGTCAGGTGCATGTAGGGTATGAAGGGGTGTGTGTGTGTGTGTGTGTGTGTGTGTGTGTGTGTGTGTATAAAAGCACTGGCCTGTGGACTTGCTCTTGAGAGAGACAATTTGAGGACTGCAGGCAGCAGTCTGCACTCTGATTGAATGGCAATTCTACATTGGTGTTGCCTGCCTCTAAAGAGACTTTCACAGATGTACAGTGGACAATTTCAAAGGATTGGACCAAAGATGTAGAAAAGTGTGATAACTCATTCAGAAGGAGGAGTTGTTTGGCGATAAAGTAGATATAACTTCCCTCTTGATAAAAAAAAAAAAAAAGTGAAGTTGGGTGCTGGGCCGATGGTCTGGGTCCTAGCTCTACTGAGCATTGGGGTACAACCAGCACTGAGGTACGGAGGTAGGTTCTTTTGTCCTGTCAATACTACCCTTCCAATAATTGGCATTATTTTCAGGAAAATGGCCACCTGAAGTGACCATGGCAGACAGCCTGGGGACAACAGAAGGCAGGAGGGATGGACTGGCAACTCTCATAACATGGCTCCAACTTGCCAAGACAGGGAGAAAAGATATCTTGGCAAAGAGCATATTACACTTAAATCTGTGGTTAGAAGCAGGAAGAGAAAGAAACAGGTTTCTCTGGTGTCCAGTTTGAACAACTGCCTGTAAGTGAAAAGTGGCTAGCAAATTTAACCAGAGCATAATTCCTTGGGAGCTGACAGAATTCATGAAAGCTGAGAAGATCATACTCAGGAACTTGCAAGAATCTATGACTATCTGCATTGTCAAGAAGTAAGGCTCAAAAAGAGAGTAACTGAAACTGTTACTGGACAATAAGTATCACTATTACTCTGACAGACAGTGAACACTGCTTGCCCATGTCTGTGGTCAAGCCTAATCTACTGAGTCTCCTAGAGCCAAGGTTTTTGTTTTTTTTTTTTCCTTTTTATTAATTAGTTTTGTACTCAGCGAATACAGTCAATTTGGTACCATTGTTAGTTTCATCCATGACCTACCACCTCCCCCTGGCCCCTCCTCCGTGAGGTATATGGGTCATGCATTCTGGAGTTAGCCCACAGTTATGCGTAGGATAAATGTCTCTACATATCATGACCCAACATGTAAGCCAAGGTTTTTATCCCTAAACTCTAATTTTAGTTTTTTTTTTTCCTATTCTTACAATTAAAGGTTTATTCTAATGATCACAAAATTGCTGAACCAAAACATTATCTAAACATGTTCTCTAGATGATAACACATTTGAGATAATATGAAAATCTTTTGCTACCATAGGCCCTTACTCCATGCCTTACAGACATCTCTGCTGTGTGCTTGAGGTATCCTTGAGAGTGAGGATGAGGATCCCTACTCTGTTCGGAGGAACTTGGAAAGTAACAAGGTCTTGTAAATGGTTGGGGACCTCCTTCTGTGCTCTTGTTTTGACCCCATAAATGTTTGTGATGGATCTATGAGTTACTCTACAAGCCATTTGTTTGCTGTCCACATTCAGTCGTTACTGTTACTTTTGGGTCTGCTCAGTTGGCTTAACTCACCATTTGGTTAACATTCCCCACTGATTGTGAATTTTTCAAGGTACAGACCGTGTGTGGCTTAGTGTAATGGGATAATAATTTGTGTGTGTGTGTGTGTGTGTGTGTGTGTGTGGTGTGGCTCATGTGTACAGATGCCAGAGGAGAACTTCAAGTACCCTTCTCTATTCTCTTATCTCGGTACTTCCTTGAGATGGGGTCTCTGCCTCAACCTGGAGCTGTTGTTTTTAGTCAGGGAGACATATAGGCATTTTTGGATCTCCAGCTCCCCTCCCACCTCCATGACTGGTGTTACAGTCATGTGTGACCACACTCAGGTTTTTAAAAATATGATTTTATTTATTTATAAGGAAATAGGGGGAGTAAAGAAAGAGAGGAAGAGAGAGAGAGAGAGAGAGGGAGAGAGACTTTGTGCATCTGGCTTTGCATGGGTACTGGAGCATTAACCACTGGCTGTCAGGTTTTATAAGCAAGCTCCTTACCTGCTGAACTATCTCTACAACCCCTAAACCAAGTTTTTCATGTGGGTTCTGAGAAGTCAAACTTGGGCCATCTCAGACCTTTCTAGGGTCTCATGCTTCAGTGGCAAGCATTCTTAACTGCTGAGCCATCTCCCCAGCCCCAGAGATATTTTTAAACATTGTCAGAATGCTTCTTCTTACATTTTTAAGGTATATAATCTTCTTTATATTTAGTTAGAGGTCTCTTGTTGCCTTAGGGAGGACTGGGATTGTTATTATGGTACTGTAAAGAGGAAAAGAAAAGTAAAAGTTTTAGTTTTGACTTGCAAAATAAGTCATTGAACCCCATGACAATGACTTTTTGAAGGAAAAAGATTAATAAGAGAGGTTCAAGAGGCAGGTTGGGCACCGACAGTAGAGTGAAAAAGCATAGTTGAGAACAGCTTTCCCAGACACGAGTCCATAGCATTTCAGCAGACCTGTGGGATTTAGATCTAAAGAAGCTGGTCTGAAGGGAGGAAGGTGGAAATCCCAGGTAAGGTTGGAAGGATCCTTAGTAGAAAATATCAGTTTTGTTTTTTTATTCCCAGACAGAGATGTTTGCTTCTAGTACAACATTTGAGTTGAAGAGTACCTGAGTGAGTTTTCTGGAAGTGAAAGGCCAAGTGTGTTAGGTAACAAGTAAGATATTAGCAGGCTTGGAGATCATTGGAAATGGTCCCTTTCCTCATACTCAATGGCTTATGAAAGCAGGAACTGAAACTGTAGGATTTTGATTACTGGGCCAACGTATCTATGGTACAGATATGACATCTTGTATACCTAAAATGTCGTAAACTTAACATATAGCTAGAGACTTTCTGGTAAAGAACAAGGACATGCCATTTTCCCCTCCAGTAAGAGTCGATACAAAGGTTCAGTGGGTAAGAACATTTGTCATATAATCATGGGGCCTGTTTCACCCTGATTTCAATTCCCAAGCACCCACATCTATAGCTAGACATGGCCAAACACAACTACAACCTCAGTTACCTCAGTTCTGCAGAGAGCAGATGCAAGAGAATCACTGGGGCTCACTGGTCAGCTTTCTAACCAAGAACAGCAGCTCAGGATTCACTGAGAGATTCTGTCTCAAGGAAAACACATGGATTAGCAATAAAATAAATGCCTGACATTCTCCTCTGGCCTTTGTATACACACTGTGAAAGCTTCACACACATGCACATATACTACAATGCTATATGCATGCAAAAATAAATAAATAAATAAATAAATAAATAAGTAAGTAAATAAATAAATACCTTAAAAGAGAGTTCATCCAATGGGCCTGTCAGCCTCTTCTTTTACACAGGAAAATCCCCCTGAGGAAAAGCTGTCTGTTCAAAAAGATTTAGAAATATTAATTTAGAAATAAGTAGTACGAAGTCTACATAAGTGTAGATTGGCACAGTGATCTGTTTGGCAATGGTCTGCTCTCATCATTTGGCTGTGCTTGCCTCTGCTTTGCAACAAACCCAGCTGATTCTCCCCTTCTCCACTTCACTATGTGTCTTCTCTGAGTTCTTCTGGTGGATACTGCAAAGAATGAGAAGCTGAGAGAAATGTAGTACAAGATCCAGATGTTAACTGTATCTCCCTTAAAGGTGCTTGTACTCTGTGCAGTAAACAGACAGGAGTCATGCATTTCTGAACCCTAAAAACCCTAAAAAACCCCTACTTAAGTGCCATATGTGGTTGTAGTGGGTTGAATTTGTTGTTTCCCATAAACTCTTCTGTTCTGAATGCTTGCAGCCCCAGTTGATGACAATCTGGGAATTGGAGCCTACTGGAGGAAGTGTATTGATAAGGGAAGGCTTATAGGTGTTATCACAATTTTCCTTTGGCAGTGTTTGGCACACTCTCCTGCTATTATCCACCTGATGTTGGCCAGGAGGTAATGTCCAGTCTCTATTTATGCCACATTCTCCCTGTCATGTTGAGGTTTCCTCTTGAGTTTTCAAGCAAAAATAAAACCTCCTATAAGTTTCATTTGGTTGGGTTGCTTTGTGCCAACAATATGAAACTGACTGCAGCAGTGAGCCATGCTTGTGCAGGAACAGAATGTTTCCCACAAGAACTGAGGGTCCAGTGAGCTAGTGGGAATCACCACTGAGTGATGGTAGAGTATCAGAACCAAGCAGTGGGAAGCCCATCTGAGCACAGGCTGTGGAGAACAGAAAAAGGCCCAGTGTGGAGACTTTACTCCATTTACCTCCACTGTTGGATGGGATATAGCCCTCCTTGGATCATATATGGTTCAGGGAATAAAGGACAGAAGGGAACAGAGGACAATAACAGGTTCACAGAATTTAACTTTATAACACAGTCACTAGATGTGCCTATATGTATGTCCTTGAAACTCACATTCAATAGTCCCTCTTTGCACTGAACCTGACACTGTATTAATATCAGAGAACATTTGTTTACGGGGGAAAGAAAGGGACAAAAGAGTATCTCTTCTGATTGTGGGTAGACTGTTTAAAAGCCACACCTTGTAGCCTAGAGGATTCTGTTTGTCATCATGTGATAGTATCTGCCAACTCTGCCTTGGGATGGTTTCCATATAATGAAAATTTTAGTTGAAACAAGACGAATCAGAACTCAGCATGTTATAAAAGTAGAAGGGTATGCCTTAAAGTTTATTAGGGTTTATATTGATGATTTTCATTTTCCAAGAAGGAATTTATTTTGTTTATGAGAAATTCTTCTTTATATACAGAAAAGGAGTATGATTACGAAAAGCCAGGAAAGAAAGTGGAAGATAATTCACACTTATTATTCCCCATTGAGCTTGCCTGGGCACTGAAGCCTCAAGACAAACTTTTAAGTTAGTAATATTCTCACTCCCATTTTATAAGGCTAAATTGTAGCTTTGGTTAGTTCACTTACTACTCAATAGACCCTCACATATTGGCTGACTGAAATAATGAATGAAAGCTGAGTCACATGCTTAAGGTTACACAGCAGTGTAAGGTAGGGCCTGGAAATGCCTCTAATGACTTTGGATGCTCACTGGGCCGTGAAGAGTACACTGCAGTTGTAAATTAGTGTTGGGTACTATCTTAGTGTTTCTGCTGTTATAGCAAAATATCTGACACTGGGAATTTTATAAATAATGTACATTTATTTTAGTGCCGGAGGGTGGAAAGTTTAAGAGCAAGGTCCCTATAGGTCTAGTTTCTGCTTCCAAGCTGGGGTCTTCTACCTAGTCTCCTCATGGTATAAGGGCAGAAGTGAGGGAGCCCACTTCTTCAAACCCTGTTATAAGGGCCCCAGTCCCATTTATGATGGTGAATATAAATGTCAAATGTCTGCCGTAGTCTCATGTGCTCAGGATTAAACTTGATACTCGGTCCCAAGCTGGTGGAGCCTTTCAGTGGTAGAGCCTTATTGGGAGATGTGTTGCTGGGGTGGGCGCTGGGATTTCCTAGTCCAAGCCAAGTGGATGTTTAGACCTTAGCTTGGTCTTGCTGATGATACATGAAGATATGAGCCAGTTGTCTGCTGTGCCATGCTTTCCCTGCAATGATGAAACTTATCTTCAAAACTGTAAGCTAAAGGCTGGAGAGATTGCTTAGTGGTTAAGGCATTTGCCTACAAAGCCTAATGACCTGGGTTCAATTCCCTAATACCCATGTAAAGCCAGATGCATAAAGCAGCACATGCATTTGCTTGTTTGCAGCAGTTGGAGGTCCTGGTGTGCCCATTCACTCTCTCTCTGTGCTTAAAAATAAATATATAAAAATATTTTTAAAAACCTGTAAGCTGAGATAAAACCTTTCCTCCAAAAGATGCTTCTGTTTGGTTCCAAGTATTTATTGGCAGGGCTGGAGAGATTTATCAGTGGTTCAAGACTTTTGCTCAAGCCCACCAGCCTGGGTTCAATTCCCTAATACCCATGTAAAGCCAGAAGGACAAAGTAAATCATGCATCTGGAATTAATTTGTAGTGGCAAGAGGCCCTGACATCTCTATATTCTCTATGTCAAATCAATAAAGACATTTTAAAGTATGAATATGCAAATTCTTACTTAGTATATTAATAGTTTAACACTGTCAAGATGTTATCACAATGACTATTTCAACACCAAAGTTTTAGACATTCAGGTCACAGTAGTAATAATCTATGTATTTACTGATTTTTCAATTCAAAGGACTAGAGTTTATTCTCAAGTATTTTGTATACAGAATACAGTAGACAGTATTTTCCAATGTAGTGTTTATTTACACAATGGGGAAAATAAAAAGTTGACACTATTACATCAAATCCTCATATTTAATCAAATCTTAAAATTTAGAGTATAGAATCGCTAGACTAGGATTTTCTAACATCAAATATTTGTCTTTATACATTGTTTTTGAAAGCGTTCCTCATGCATTTTTTTCCACATTCAATTGTACTCATAAAGTTTCCCTCCAATGTGATTGTCCAGTTACTAGAGTGCTTATCTAGTATGAATGAAATCTAGGTTCAAACACCAGCACTGCATAAACCAGGTGTGGTGGCACACACTTATAATAAAAGCACTTGTGATGCGGAGGCTAAAGAATGAGGAGTCCAAGCCAAGCCTTGGACAAGTTTCCAGATGTGCCTGGAATACATGAGATCCTGTTGAAAGAAAGAAAGAAAGAAAGAAAGAAAGAAAGAAAGAAAGAAAGAAAGAAAGAAAGAAAGAAAGAAAGAAAGAAAGAAAGAGAAAGGAAGGAAGGAAGGAAGGAAGGAAGGAAGGAAGGAAAGAAGAAACATGCTATGGAGTTTTTTTTTTCCCATGGAGTCTTCATTTTTATTTACTTATTTAATTATTTTGGATTTTTTAGGTAGGGGGACTTACTCTAGCTGAGCTGACCTGCAGTTTACTCTGTAGTCCTGGGCTGGCCTTGAACTCCCAGCAATTCTCCTTCCTTTGCTTCCTGAGTGCTGGGATTAAAGGCATGTGGCATTGCCCCCAGGTGTCTGCATTTATAAGCATTCAGTCTTGACTGTTGTGGTTGCTGTGTTGTGTCTCATGCCTAAAGACTTTCTCACACTTCTTCTATTTGTAGGCTCTCTCTCTTATATGACTTCTCTAGTGATATGTTAGATATACCCTATGGCTTAAAGTTTTGCAATTCAAAACATGAGAAAAAGGAAAATATATGAAGTCTTAGAGAGCTGATGAGAGGTAGACAAGTTGGAAGCAGAGGGGCCACGTCTCCTGTGGCCGATCTCTGCTTAGAAAAGGGGTTATCAGAGTATTTGTCTGACCTGATCATTGAGATGGGGTAGACACTTTGCAGGATTTTGAGTAAAAGAGACTCAGGATGGAGTTTTAGCAGCCCAGCTGGAGGGGTGGAATTGTAACTCTAGAGACTTTGGTTATAAGTGTCCAATTAGAGCTATGGAATTTGATGTTTACCCTGTTTATTTTAGATCATATATTAGTTCAATATTTCATTGGTAGGACCAATGCCATCTTTAGCAGTGTGAATGTTACTCTCTGCCAATATTTTGGTTTGACAGCACACAGTTAAGAGAACTTGGACTATAGGGGTTTTGAATACTTTTTAGGGATTGATAAAAACAATGGGGACTTTTAGATTGCATGCGTTGCATTTTGCATCATGGGTGGTTATCAATTTATGGAAGCCAGGGGCAGAATGTGTGGTTTGAATTAGGTGTCTTTCATAAACTCATGTGTTCTGAATGCTATGTCCACAGCTGGTAGCAATTTGGAAATTGGAGACTTTCTGGAGGATATGTGTTGTTTAGGGTGGGCTACAGGGGTGCTATAACTGTCTTCCCTTGACAGTGTACAGCTCACTCTCATGATGAGGTGTTTCACCTGCTATGGCAGAGGTGATGTACAGTCTGTGCTCATGCCATCTTTTTCCTTGCCATCATGGAGCTTCCTCTCAAGTCTACAAGACAAAATAAATCCTTTCCTCCCATCAGCTGCTTTTGGTCAAGTGCTTTGTCCCATCGACATGGGAGTAACTACAATAGTCTGTTTCCTCAAGTCTTTGGTACACTGAATAGACCAATCAGGCTCCCAATGGATTGGGTCAGAGACAAAGGCTGAGGTCAAGCAGGTGTCCAAATACATAAGCAATGACTGAATTGATTGATGAGTTACCTAAAAGGACAGAGGCTCAGGTGGGAGATTACCTCACTAACATAGAAGTATCCACTGTGGAGGTTAGGCTGCATGGTGTCTAAAGCTCCCCAGGATTCTCCCTCTGACTCTGGAGGTCACAGGTAGGAAGATGTCTTGTTTTTCTATGAGCTCACCTCCATAGTCAAAGACCAATTACAAAGATTTCTAGCTTGCACTCTTATGAGTTGGATACAATGTTATTGAAAGTAATAACTCAGCACAGCCTCATACTCTCATAAAGGAAGAGTCTGGGGCCTTTAGTATTATAGGGAAAACACCACGGCTTGCCCTCGGGTTCATATATAAGGTTGTGATTACATATGTGTGCAACACATATGTATAACCTCCTGAGATAACTTTTAGGTAGTTATGTTGGTGTGTGTACCTGGATTCACAATAGTTTAACTTGTGATTTTTTGATTCTATGATGATGAAAAACATACCCATACAAACATTTTATTTTTCACTCTGAGTACAGTAGTCAAAAAGTTACAGAGATTATCAACATTTCATTAAAAAATTAGACTTTGCATTAGATGGCTTTGCCCAAGTATAGGTTAAGTGTTCTGGGTATGTTTAACTTGGGTAAAGTAGGAATTTGGTAGTTGTTATGTGTTTTGACTTGTAATGTTTTTTACATACAATGGGCTTAACAGGATGTAACCCTACTGTAAGTCGAGGAGCATCTTCACATGCAGATTAAAGAGGGCACATGTGAATCCAGGTCCTATGCAGCTGATTTGTTGTTCTAGAGACTGACCTGCTATTTCAAAAGAGGGTAGAAATTTCCAGATTTCTCTGTCATAAAAGGACCTAAGCCCATTCATTGATGTGCATCTCCCAAAGGTGGTTTTGAAAATACCTTTACTGCTCAGCACTGACATAGTATCTGGCATTCCAGATATAAAAAAAATTCTAGGACTCTTAGCTTGAAACAAAATCTTATCTTTAGCAGTTAAACAATGACTATACATAACACCCATTGTAGTGATTAATTTGTGGTTGTCAATTTGGTATTATTTAGAATCATCATGGAAAAAATTTCTGGGAATATCTATGAGGGATTTTCTAGAGTAGGTTAATTGAGGTGGGATGACTGGTTCTCACTGGGTGTTACCATTCCATAGACTGGGGTCTTGGACTGAATACAGAAGACAAAGCCAGCTGAGCAGCAGCATTCTTCATTCTCTTTCCTCACTGTGGGCTGATTGTGACCAGCTGCTTCATACTGTTGCTGTATACCTTCACTGAAGGATAGACTCTATTCCCTTAAAAGCAAATGGAAATAAATCCTTCCTTAAGTAGCTTCTTGTCATGTATTTGGTCACAGCAATGAGAAAGAAACTAATACACTTACTAATGTCAAATATTGGCAGTATCAGTTCAGTTTGAGATCATTTACATTTATGCACCCCATAATCTCACAAATAAGTTAACTCTTTGTTTCTCAGGTAAAAGGAGTACTGCAATTGACAGTGTAAAACTGTGACATAAAGTTCTGGGATAAGGGAAGACCTCACACTATGTTATCTCTAGGATGTATCCTTTGTTCTCATGGTCCCAAATGTGTTCTTGAGTATTACTGGCTATCTTACAGCATTCAGCAGTTTGAGGAAAAAGATTATATCTCTCCTTTAAAAGGTTCCTTGGAAATATGATAGAGCACATGGGACTATATGTGACTTAAAAAAGTAGTTACAGGAGAGGCTGAGAAATGTAATAGTTTTACTTGGGTATTTGACTTCCCTGTAAACACTGGAGTTTGGCACTGCAATAACTGAGAAAAGTGGAAATAGAGTGATATGTGGCTGCCCTGTTACATTACACAGTGCTCTTATCTTGTTTTAAAATTCCTTCTCGTCCTCTACTTTCCTCTTCACAAATCTACTCTCCATCATATTCCCTCCCTCTCTCCATTGGTTTCTCTTTTCTTTTGATGTCATCATTTTTCCCCCTACTACAAGGGTGTTGTGAAGGCAGTGCCAGGCACTGTGAGGTCATGGATATTGAGGTCACTTTATTTCTGAATGATTACAGTGTAAGCAGTCCTAACCTTTTGGGTCTTACATTCTTTCTGCCACCTCCTCCACAATGGACCTTGAGCCATGGAAGGTACGACAGAGGTGTTTCAGTGCTGAGCACCCTGCTGTCACTTCTTCTCAGCACTATGGTGCCTTTTGGGTCATCCCAGAGGTCACTGCCATGTGAAAATAGAAGTTTTTCTAACCCAAAGTGAGAGTAACATTAATATATGGGAACATTAAATAAAGTGCTCACAGGCCGGTTTGGTGAGCATAATAAATGCCTTTATCCAGACAAGTATAGGTGTTACTCTCCTAGGGCTCATGACCTCCCCTGCCATAGGCTTTTGACTAGGTCTTCAGTACCAGGTATGTATTCCCTCACATGGAGTGAGCCTTCCATCCAATTAGAGAGCAGTTGCTTCCCCCTATAACAGACATGTCACTATTGCACTCATTTGGTCATTTGACCTTGTTGGCCAAACTTAAGGCTTGCAGTGTCCACTGTTGTTTATCTCCACTGATGATTTCTGTCTCTCCCATAGAGCTGCATGCAGTGCAGTTTTGTCCAGCTTTTTGTCAGCTGGTCTACAGGGAGGAGCTTGATATCTATAGCTTGATATCTCAGTGACCTTGTAGCCCAGGCATGTGGAATCTTCAACAATAGGGTCTTATTATCTATTCCTAGTGGGAAACCAAGAGCCTTAGCAATATCCTGTAATTTTTTTTTTTTTTTTTTTTTTTTTGATGGGGCATCAGGGACATCCCTGCCAACAACTCACTGGAAGGTATCCCATGCCCAGCACTGAAATTTTTCTAGTAACAGTCTATGGCTTCTGGGTGTGTCATCATCCAAAAAATGAAGGTTTCCATATGGCTTATTCATAACATCTTGACTTTTTATTAAGCCTCCCCACCCTCCACCCTTCTTTTACTCAATCTCTTCCTATGACCTCACTTAGGCCATTCTACCTCCAGTAATCTGTTCATCTACTAACATATATACAATACCATCCCCTTAAGTCTTCTCCTCTTCTCCCTCCCTTATAGCCCCTTTCTTGCTTACTGGCCTCTGATACTGATTTTTACTCCAGCTCACATAGAAGTCTAAACATTTGTAGCTAGGATCCACATATGAGAGAGAACACGTTTGGCTTTCTTCTCCTGGTGCACTTCACTTAGTATAATACTTTCAAGATCCATCCATTTCCCTGCAAATTTCATTATTTTATTTTTTTTACTGCTGAATAGAGCTTTGTTGTATAAATGTACCATATCTTCATTATCCATTCATTGGTTGATGGACATCTTGGCTGGTTCCATTTCCCAGCTACTGTGAATGGAGCAGCAATAAACATGGTTGAACAAGAATTTCTAAGGGACTAAGAAGAGTCCTTAGGATATATGTCTAGGAGCACTATAGCTGGGTCATATGGTAAATCTATTTTTAGCTCTATCAGGAACCTTTACACTGATTTCCACAATGGCTGTGCAAGACTACATTCCAACCAACAGGGTAGAAATGTTCCTCTTTTACTACATTCTTGCCAGCATTTATGGTTATTTGTTTTCTTGATGATAGCCATTCTGACAGGAGTGAGATGGAATCTCAAAAGAGTTTTAATTAGCATTTCCCTGATGGATGTAGAACAGTTATATGCCATCTGTATTTCTTCTTTTGAGGACTCTTTATTTACTTTCATAGCCCATTTTTAATTGGGTTGTTTGATTTCTTATTATTTACTTTTCTGAGTTTTTTGTATATCCTAGATATTAATCTTCTCTCAGATGTATAGCTGGCAAAGATTTTCTCCCATTCTGTAGGTTGCCTCTTTGCTCTAATCACAATGTCCTTTGCTGTATAAACCTTTTCAATTTCATGAGGTTCCATGGTTGATCAGTGGTTTTATTTCCTGAGAAACTGGGGTTATATTCAGAAAATCATTGCCTATACCAATATGTTGAAGTGTTTCCCCTACTTTTCCCTCTAGCACTTTCAGAGTTTCAGGTCAGATATTAAGGTCTTTGATCCATTTGGATTTGATTCTTATGGATGGAGATAGAAAAGGCTCATTTTCATCCTTCTACATATAGATATCCAATTTTCTCAGCATGATTTGTTGAAGAGGCTGTCTTTTCTCTAATGAGTATTATTAGCATTTTCCCCTCAAAGATCAGGTAGCTGTAGCTGCCCAGACTTAGATCTGCATCTTCTATTCTGTTCCATTGATCTATGTGTCTGTTTTTGGGCCAGTACCATGCTGTTTTTATTACTATGGCTCTGTAATGTAGCTTAAAGTCAGGTATAATGATACCTCCAGCCTTATTTTTGTTGCTCAAATTGTTTTAGCTACTTGAGGTTTTTTTTTTTTTTTTTTTTTGCTTCCAAATGAATTTCAAGATTTTTTTTCTATTTCTGTGTGAAGACTGCAGTTGGAATTTTGATGGCAATTGCATTAAATTGTAGATTTTCACAATGTTGATTCTTTAGGCCAAGAACATGGTATGTCTTTCCATTTCCCAGTGTCTCCTACAATTCCTCTCTTGAGATTTTTAAAGTTTTTATTGTAGAGATCCTTCACTTCCTTGGTTAGGTTTATTCCAAAGTACTTTATTTACTTATTTTTGAGGTAATTGTGAATTGGTATTGTATCAGACAGCTTCAGGCTCACTGAGATGAACTTCCAGACCAGGCACAGTTATGGAGGAAGGGATTTATCGAAACTTACAGATCCAGGGGAAGTTCCATAATGGCAGAAGAAGCTGGCCTGCCTGCACAGGCCCATGCAGACAAAGAGAAGCACAAGCCAAAAGCCAAAAGCCACATAGCACAACACACTTCAGGAATTCCAGCTAGGCACACTTTGCATATCTTTAGATTGAAATCTGAAACCCACCACCACACCTTAAGATCCACCCAGGGACATTGCCTCCAGCCAGGTGGCTGCAGATGCAAACTACAAACAAATAAAAAAAACCACTGAATATATTGGGGACCATCTATTCAAACCACCACAGGAGTTATTCCCTGATTTCATACTAAGTATGTTTGTTGTTAGTATACAAGAAAACTACTGTTATCTGTGTGTTTATTTTGTATCCTGCTATGTTGCTAAAAGTGTTTGTCAGCTCTAACAGTTTGCTGGTAGAATCTTTAGGTTCTTTTATGTATAGAGTCCTACCATCTGCAAATGATAATTTGATCTCTTCCTTTCCAATTTGTATCCCTCTTATGTGTATCTCTTGCCTTACTACAATAGCTAAGACTTCTAGTACTATATTAAGTAAGGACAGTGGATACCTTTGTCTGGTCCCTGATTTTAGTAGAAAAGCTTCAAGGTTTTTTCCATTAAGTATTATGTTGGCTATAGGCTTGTCATACATCTATTCCTAGTTTCTTTAGGACTTTTATCATGAAGTTTTGTCAAATGGGTTTTCTGCATCTTTGAGATTATCATGTGATTTTTGTCCTTCAGTCTATTCATATAGTGTATAACATTTGTTGATTTGCATATGTTGAACCATCCCTGCATCTCTGGGATAAATCCTACCTTGTTGGAGTGAATAATCTTTTTGATATATCTTTGTATTTTGTTTTCTAATATTTTGTTGAGTACTTTTGCATCTATGTTCATGAGGGGATTGGTCTGTAATTTTCTTTTTTTGTTCTGTATTTGTCTGGTTTTGTTACAAGGGTGATGATGGCTTTTCAGAAGGAGTTCAGTAGAATATTGGTGTTAATTCTTCATTAAGGTCTGGTAAAATTCACCAGTGAATACATATGGGCCTGGACTCTTTTAGTTGGGAGATGTTTTTAATAACTTCTTTGATCTCTGTACTTGTTATATGTCTACTTAAATAATGTATCTCATCTTGATTTAATCTTGGTAGGTCATTTAAATCTAGAAAATCATCCATTTTTTTCAGATTTTCAAACTAATTGGAGAATATGTTTTTAAAGTATGTCTTTATAACTTTCTGAATTTCTTTGGTATTATATATTTTTAAAAAAATTTGTGTGTGTGTGTGTGTGTGTGTGAGAGAGAGAGAGAGAGAGAGAGAGAGAGAGAGAGAGAGAGAGAGAGAGAAAGAGAAAGAAAGAACAGGCACACCAGGGCCTCTATCCACTACAAATGAACTACAGATATATATATGCTACCTTGTGCATCTGGCTTATGTGGGATCTGAAGAATTGAACCTGGATCCTTAGGCTTTGCAGGCAAGTACCTTTAACCACTAAGCAATCTCTCCAGCCCCTGTAATGGTATCTTTTAACCTCTTAGCAACTTGTGTCTCTTCTCTCTTTCTTTTTGTCATATTTGCTAAGGGTTTAACAGTCATGGTTATCTTTTCCAAGAACCAGCTCTTTGTTTCATTGATTCTTTGGATTTTGGGGGGAGTTTCTGTTTCATTAATTTCTTCCCTAATCTTTTTATTTCTTACCATCTACTGATTTTTTGTTTGCCTTGTTCTTCTTTTTTTCAAGTCTTTAAGGTGAAGCATTAAGTTGTTTACTTGTGACCTTTCTAATTTCTGTTTTAAATTAAAAAAAATATTTTAATCTATTTATTTATAAGAGAGAGAAAGAAAGGCAGATAGAGAAAGAGAGAATGAGAGAATGGGTGTGCCAGGGCCTGTAGCCACTGCAAATGAACTCCAGATGCATGCGCCATCTTGTGCATCTGGCTTATGTGGGTCCTGGGGAATTGAACTGTGGTCCTTTGACTGTGTAGCAAATGCCTTAACCACTAAGCCTTTTCTTCAGCCCCTTTCTAATTTCTTAATGTTGGTACTGAATGCTATAAATTTCCCTCTTAGGACTTCCTTCATTGTGTCCCAAAGGTTTTGATATGTTGTGTTATCATTATCATTTGATTCTGTAAATTTTTAAATTTCCTTTTTGATTTCTATAATGACCCATTGATCATTCAGTAGTGTCCTATTTAGTTCCCATGATTTTGTGTATGTTCTGTAGTTTTTTGTTGTTGCTGATTTGTAATTTAAACCCATTTTGATCAGATAGAGTACAAGGAATTATTTTAGTTTTCCTGTATTTGTTAAGATTTGCTTTGTGTCATAATATATGGTGTATTTTAGAAAATGTTCAATGTGCTGCTGAGAAGAATATGTATTCTGTAGGATTTAGATGGAATGTTCTGTAGATGTCTGTTAGGTCCATTTGTCATCTGATATTATTTAATCTACATGTCTATTTTTTTTTTTTTTTTTGCTATGGTAACCTGTAAATTGATGACAGTAGGATATAAAAGTCATCCACTACAATTGTGCTTGGTGTTATCTGTGACGTTAAGTCTGATAGTGTTTGTTTGATGAAATTGGGAGCACCCATGTTAGGTGCATATATGCTTAGGATTATTAATGTATTCCTGTTGAATTGTTCCTTTAATCAATCTATAGTGATCTTTACATTTCTCACTAATGTTGGTTTGAAGTCTATGCTTTCAGATATTAGGATACTAATATCTGGTGGTTTTCTAGGCCCATTTGCCTGAAATCCCATTTTCCATCTTTTCACTCTAAGCTGCCTTTTATGGAAAGGCATTTCTTGCAGGCTAAGAACAGAGGGATCCTGACTTTAATCCAGTCTGCAAGCCTATGTCCTTTGGTTGGGGCATTGAGGCCATTGATATTAAGAGTTATTATTGAAATGTATGTATTTATTCTTTCCATTCTTTTTTTAAAATAGTCCTAACTGTTTTCTCTTTACCGTCTTGGATTAAGTATTATTTGAGTATGGTTTACTTTTTCCTGTTTCCTTATGTGTGTGCTTTCCTTTTTTTGCTGCATAGAGGATCCCTTCAAGGATTTTATGTAGAGCTGGCTTAGCGGTCTTATATTCCTTTAGTATGTTTTTATTGTGGAATCTACTTATTTCTCCACCACTTTGGATGGATAGCTTTCCTGTGGATGGATAGCTTTGCTGGATAAAGTAATCTTGGTTGATAGTTGTTATCTTTCAGAACTTGGAACACATCTTTCCAGCCCTTCTGGCTTTTAAAGTTTGTGTTGAGTAACCTGCTGTGATCCTGAGGGGCTTATCTTTATAAATGACTTGATTTTTCTCTCTAACTACTTTCAATATATTTTCTTTGGTTTGTGTGTTTGGTAGTTTAATTATAATATGGTGAGGAGAGGTTCTTTCTAGGCTTTGTCTCGTTGGTGTCCTAAAGGGTTCCTGTATCTGCATTGGCATTTCTTTCCCAATTTGGGGAAATTGTTCTTCTGTGATTTTGTTGAAAACACCTACTATGCCTTTCTTCTCTTTCTACTATACATTGAATTCTTATGTTTGATCTTGTCATAGTGTCCTGAATATCTTGAAATTCCCATTTACAGCTTCCTATTTGCTTGTATTTCTCTCTGTTGGACTGTATTGTATCTGCCACCTGGTCTTCTAGTTTAGGCGTTCTCTTCTCTCTTTCATCCATTCTATTGGTAAGACTTTCTACAGAGGTTTCTATTTGACTTACTGTGTTTTTCATTTCTAGTATTTCTGATTGGTTTTTCTTCAATATTTGTATTTCCTTACTCATGTCTT
Organism: Jaculus jaculus; assembly: GCF_020740685.1. Lineage (NCBI taxonomy): Eukaryota > Metazoa > Chordata > Mammalia > Rodentia > Dipodidae > Jaculus > Jaculus jaculus. The sequence continues at coordinate 117,028,741 of NC_059106.1, read as the reverse complement.
GTATTGACTTCCTTATTTCATTTAATTGATTTCCTGTGTTCTCCTTTAGGAGTTTGCTTTCTTCTTTGATATCTTTGATTTCTTTGAACATAGTTATAATTATTATTTCGAAATGGGGATTTCATCTAAGTCAGCCTCATTGGAAGTCATTTCTGATGGATTTATAATTTTTAATGGAATTATACTGTCTTGATTTGTTGTGTTTCTTATATTATAATGTAGAGATTTTTGCATCTTGGGCTGATTTGATATTTGTGTGTTCTAATTATCTGCAGTATTCTTGGATGTGTAAATATCATGTTAAATATCTTCAGGGCAGAAGCTTAAGGTGCCAGATGTGACTCTTAAATGACTCCCAGAGTAACAGCAGAAGTGATACTATTGTTGGGTTTGCCTGCTGCTATGTAAGTATTCTAATAGGGTGTGTGAAGTAAAATCCAGGCAATTTCTAAAATTCAATGGAACAATATACAGATTCAGTCAAAACCAGCACAGAGTATTCATGTAAGAGTAGATGTTAAAATAAACAGATAATATAACAAAGTCAAAGTCTCTAAGGTTATGTGTTGTCCACACCCTTAATTCTGTCTACTGTGAGGCTAAGATTTTTAGTCTGTAAAGGGTTCTACATCAGCCTGGGGCCAAGTGAGACCCTGCCCCCACAAATGACAGAAGAAGAAGACAAAGGCACTATATATCAGGAGGCAACAAAGAAAACCTCAAAATATGGCTTATTTAAGAATGGCAAAGCTAACTCTCAATCAAATCCAACCTATAACTGCTCTGACATGGGAGGTGTGATTAGCATTTCCAATGCAGACATATATACTAGGCTTTATGCTGGATACTGATCTGGTGTAATAAGACTCTGTGATCTTTCTTGGGTGGCTTTAGTCTCAGCTATGCTGTGTGCCTACTTGGCTCCCTCTTTACTGGACTGTGGGCTAGGCTAGGTTGGCTGGGTGGGTGGGCCCACTGCTCTGCTCCCCTGTGTTGTGCAGCTGCTCTCCCTTCCTCAGGTCTCCAGTGGTTGCTGACACTGGCAGTTGGGGGATGAGAAGCTGTGGAGTATGCCTGAAGTTGTACTAGGGTTATGTAGCTGGTCTCCATGATCCTCTTCCTCAGGTGGTCCCTACTGTCTTCTGCTTCAAGTTTATTGACTTTGCAAGGAGGCTGGTGTGAGTGGAAAATCCCTTCATCTGGGTTTTCCTGTGGCTCAGGCAGGGTCTGGCAGCTGAATGTACCAGCACCACTGTGGGAGCTGGTTCTGCCTGCTTCTATGGTTGCTAGAAGCTCTGGGCTTCTCCTGCTTCTCTGCTGAGGTTGATAATTTCTCATATACCTTAACTTTTTGGTATGAGTGTATTTTGCTGTGTTTCTGCTTATTTCCTCCCTAGTCTGCTTTGGAATGACTATTACACTGCCATCTTATCTGGAAGTTCCTCAGTACTCTTATCTTTTAACAATCAATCCTGCGAGGCCAGCTGAGCACCCTGGATGGTGGAGGAGGTAGATGGTATCAGCTCTTTAATCATGAGCTCTTTCCAGGAGGAACCTACTGTCAGGTGTTTTAGTCCTGTCTTTAACTCCCTTCTTTTGCTTGGTAACTGGCATTGTAATAAGTTTAAAATCCTCATTTTACATGTCAGAAAACTAAGCCAAAAGGAGGTGAGGTGATTTATGGTAAAGACTAGTGTTAGGATTGAAGGACAATCATTTTCTATTACCCAGCCTCAGGGCATTTATTATCTTGAAGATTCTATGACTTCCAGAGACCCAGTATCTCCTTCAAATTGCTGGAAGTTTGGGGAGGAAGGTGGTCATTATATTATTATGCCGTCATCTTTCAGGGCCTGGGAATGGAGTGATGTAGTCTATTTCAGTTACAAATGACAACATTTCCCTTGTACCAAGTAAAAGAGATTTTTTTCCCCCATGTGACAAGGAAAACTTAAAGTTAGTCTTTTTGAAAGCCAGGGTCCAGCACAGTCTTGCCCTATGGCTATCATCCAATCTCTGTCTGTGGCCCACTTGTTTGCTTTTCTTGTTGTGGTTTGCATGAGCTTCTACCAGGGTGTAGTAGCCTATCATTCCCTTTAATTTTACTACATTTTGAGATAGGCATCTGTTGCAGTCTGGTTCACATTGCTGGTAGAAATCTCCCAACCAAGAGCAGCTTCTGGGAAAAAGAGATTTATTTTGGCTTACAGGCTCGAGGGGAGCTCCACGATGGCATGAGCAGGGGGTGGACATAACCCCCTGGCCAACATAAGATGGACCAGAGCAACAGGAGGGTGTGCCAAACACTGGCATGGGGAAACTGGCTTTAATGCCCATAAGCCTGCCCCCAACAATACACTCCCTCTAGGAGGCATTAATTCCTAAATATCCATCAGCTGAGAACCTAGCATTCAGAACACCTAAGTTTATGGAGGACACCTGAATCAAACCACCACATTCCGCCCCTGGCCCCCATAAACTGATATCCATACATGATGTAAAATGCAATGTATTAATCTCATTTTAAAAGTCCCCATAGTTTTTATCAATCCCAAAGATGTTCATACATCCCCATAGTCCAAGATCTTTTCACTGAGCCATAATACCAAAAAATAACCTCAAAAAACCCATAATGGCACAGAATAAATATTTACACTGCAATAGATGGCATTGTGCATAGCAAAGAAACATTCAACCAATACAAGATTGAAAACAACCAGGGCAAACATCAAACTCTGTAGCTTCAAGTCCAGTAACTCTAGCCAGTGGCAAATCTCCAAGTCTGATAATTCTAACCAGCAACAAGTCTCTGGCATTCCAGTTCCGCCCCTCCAGCTAGGCTACTCACAGTCCTGGGAATCTTCATTGGGGCCAGCAGCTCCTTGACAGCCATCTCATGGTCCCGGCATCTCCATTGGGTCTCCACTGCAAGCCACAGTTCATCCTCATGGCCCCATGGGGTCTCTATGCAGGCAACCAGCAAACCCGCTTCACTCTGCCCATGGCCATTTCCAAAACACAAGACCGTGTCGCAAACTCAATGACCCTCTTTCCAGCATTTCTTATACTCCACTATACCAGGTAGGGCACCAATTTGTTAATCCAGGGAGGAATAAAGCAGACTTTGAAGAACAGGACTCTTTGAGCATCCAGACCCCTTCAAAAAGTCTACATTCTTCTTGTTGCCCCAGCGTAGGTCAGCTAGCCCAGTCTCAAAGGTTGTAATCTCTCAGTTGCAGCTGAACAGGCAACAGTTCACCCAAAATTTTTTCTTTCTGTGCCATATCCTTCTGCACACACCAGTTCATTTCTACGCAAAGCAACCCTGCACAACTTTTCAGGACACAGGCATAAGAGCAAGCTTCTCACACAAACTGCTAGCTCAGTCCAGGCAAAGCTCTTTCTCACCCTCATAAGCCAAACTTCACAGTCCATAGTTCTTACTGTATTCAGGTCTTGTAGCTCAGACCAGAATAGTCCATCAAGCTGTACTTACAGCACTGCAAGGCATCTATTAGGCCAAGGTTTCAACTCCTTCCACTTTCCTCTTGAAAATCAGCTCCAAAAGGCCAAAGTCACACAGTCAGGTGTCTAGCAGCAATCCCACTCCTTGGTACCACTTTATTGTTGCAGTCCAGTTCGTGTTGCTGGTAGAACAACCAAGAGCAGCTTCTGGAAAAAAGAGATTTATTTTGGCTTACAGGCTCGAGGGGAGTTCCACGATGGCAGGGGAAAATGATGGCATGAGCAGAGGGTGGACATAACCCCCTGGCCAACATAAGATGGACCAGAGCAACAGGAGGGTGTGCCAAACACTGGCATGGGGAAACTGGCTTTAATGCCCATAAGCCTGCCCCCAATAATACACTCCCTCCAGGAGGCATTAATTCCCAAATATCCATCAGCTGGGAACCTAGCATTCAGAACACCTAAGTTTATGGAGGACACCTGAGTCAAACCACCACAGCATCATTATTAGTCAGGGCTTTTAGAGAAACAGCACCAATATCATGTTGGCTTACTTGACAGGAGGATGGGTAGTTCAACAATGGCTAGGGGTACAGATAACTTAGAAGCTGCTTTGGCCCAAATAAGTATGGTAGGCCTGTAGATTTCTTGGTTAGTGGCTGGTATTGAGTCCACATTGAATGATTAAAGAAGCTGGAGTCCAGGAGTGTGATGTCTGGGAAGATGGCAGCAGGGATAGTTGGCCATGTGCACACTGACTTCCTTACCCTCAAATTTGCTTCCATCTGGGCCCCCAACCCATTGGATGGAGATGCCCACATTCTTTTCTGCCTTAATCACTGTCTTATATGTCAATCCTCTCTGGAAACATGCCTACAAACATCCTCAGATGTGTATTTAACAGTGCTTGACATCTATCAATCCAGACAAGTTCATAATGGAGACAAACAATCATCACATTCGCTCTGATCACCTCTCACTCACTCTGCTGGTTAAGGATGGCTCCATTGTCCTATAGTATGAGATGGATGAGTGGAGAACACAAGGCCTTGCACAGATGATTCTGGTAGCAGTTTCTTTGTTACATGTGTTTAGAGTCTTGGGGAGGAGGAGGCTCTATGCTACACTGAGCCACATGTGGTGACATGTAGGAGCAGAATGAATCCACAAGGACTAAGAGGTTAGGCTGGTTTCTATTACCTTTTTGAGCACATGAGGGGCCTTTTAAGTAGTTTCTTGGAAAGGCAAAGAGATGAATTCCATTATATTGAAGATAAGGTGAGGTACAGCTGGTTCAGAACTAGCCAGATGGGAACTACCTTTCTTGCTGTGAGGGAACATATATGAACAGAGGACCTCATAGTTGACCCTCTAGAGCCCTGTAAGGATCAAAGATGTCAGTGCAACACGTGGAATTTTAGAACTAGTGGTACAATATCATTGTCCCCATTTTATATGGGAGGAAGTAGGGAGAACATTTTACACTGTGTAGGAACGTTTTTGCTGATAAGGAGACTTAGGGTCAAAACCACACATTCAGAGAGGATTAAAGCTGAGTTAAATTTCAGGGTGTTCAGTCCAGTGTTCTGTACCTGCCAGGATGCCAGTCTCTGGTATTTCTACTATCAGACGAGAGCTGACATCCTTCAAGCTCCCACACCCCCAGGCAGGATAGAGTAGGCCATGAAATATCTATACCACTGAGAATTCATTAAAGGCCAAACAGGAGACTAGAATAAACTCATCAGACAGGTTTTTATTTTTTGTTGCTTTATAGAGAAGGCTGAGAGAGTCATATTAAGCATATGCACATCAGCCAAGTGTGGTTGTGCATGCTTTTAGTCTCAATATTTGGGAAGCTGAGGTTAGACAGTCCCCATGATTTCAAGACCAGTCTGGAGCTACAAAATGTCAGCTTGGCCTAGAGTGAGATTGCTTAGAAAGAAACTAATCATGGGAAAGACTACCAATATTAGCTGGCATAAGCATTAGTTAACCTTGTAATTGGTCTAGATGGAAAAATCTGGAGGATGCTGGATAAGTTCAGGAACATGGTTGTTGACAAACTAATATACATTTCACTGTCCATATCAGCTCTGTTCTTACTTTATAACCAGCAATATGGCTTCTAAAGATGTGTTACCCTCAAATTCTGCCAAGGTTTACAAAACTCATATAAGGCTGTGACTCCTAGTGTTGCAGGAGAGTGACTTTACCAGTTCTTGCAGACAGGGCTGAAGGAGAACTCTGCCCTAGAGGCATTAACTTTAGCAACAAGGGCATTTTGGGGTCAAACACATTACCATGCTATCATTGCACCATGAGGTCCCTCACATAGGGCATTTGGGAATTGAAGGGGTGAGGGATCATGAGAAGGAGGTAGTGTCATGAGCCAGCACACAAGTTTGAATGTGATGTTCATAGCTCCACACCCCAGCAAATAGGAACTCTTTCCTTTAAGATGGGGTTCAGCCATAAGAGAAAGACCATCAAATAATGACAGATTAAATAAGATAAAAATTTATTTCCCTCCTATAAGTAGAGGAAGTCCATGTTTAAGATGACTGTTCAGATATCTAGTCCAGGTCCAGCTGCCTTTTCTGTACTCAAGTGAGCATTAAGACAGAGGAAATGCTCCCTGCTTCCTTTGAGGATGCTTTCCAGAGGCTGAATGTGCCACCTCCTCTGATGTCCTAGTACCAAAACCTTAGTCATATGCCTGCACATAGCTTGCTGTTGGCTAGGACATATTGATTTTATATTCAGAAGCAATATAACTAGGGGAATGGCCAACTGCCCTGCTTTGCCCTGAACTGATAGTATTTCCTGGGATTCTGCACTTTCAGTTTTAAAGCTAGACTATTTCTTTTTTAAAAAATATCTTTTATGGGCTGGAGAGATGGCTTAGTGGCTAAGCGCTTGCCTGTGAAACCTAAGGACCCTGGTTCGAGGCTCGGTTCCCCAGGTCCCACGTTAGCCAGATGCACAAGGGGCGCACGCATCTGGAGTTCATTTGCAGTGGCTGGAAGCCCTGGCATGCCCATTCTCTCTCTGTCCCTCTATCTGTCTTTCTCTCTATGTCTGTCGCTCTCAAATAAATAAATAAATAAATAAATAAATTTTTTAAAATTTATTTGACAGAGAAAGAGGGTGGAAGACAGAGAGAGAGAGAGAGAGAGAGAGAGAGAGAGAGAGAGAGAGAGAGAATGCCAGGGCCTCCAGCCACTGCAAAGTTCAAACACATTTGCTCCCTTGTGCATCTGGCTAATGTGGGTCCTGAGGTATCAAACCTGGGTCCTTTGGCTTTGCAGACAAATGCCTTAACTGATAAGCCATGCCTCCAGCCCTAAAGCTGGACTATTTCCAGACAATCTGGAAAGAGTTGGTCATTTGGGAAACAATTGGAGATACTGAGAAAGCAGAAAATGCTTTATGATATGTTAGTCTTTTAACTTATCTAGTTTGAAATAAAAACTAGGCTCTAAGTTTCAGCCCACAGATAAAGGACTACTAAAAATGTGTAGAACTTCTCTTTGGGAAAAATGAACAATATAACATCTCCAGCCTTTGGTATTCTTTGGTATAATCTTCTGCATCCTCCTATGCAGTCTCAGAAACATCCATCCATCTGTTACCTACCTACCCATAAACTCACCCATTCATACATCTAATGACCCATCTTTTCATTATTAAAGTCTCTGCTGAGCATCTTTAAGAGATTTTGAAGATATTTAGAAGAGTGACACAATCTTCTTTCAAGAAACTTTGCAATTTTATTCAGGAGACTCCAATTGAGAAACTCAAAATAGTGCTTCTTACAAATCCTGACAGCCTGGGTTCAATTCTCCAGTGCCCATGTAGAGATTGATGCACAAAGTGGTACATGCTTCTGGAGTTTGTTTGCAGTGACAGGAGGCCATGGCATGCTCATTCTTTCTGTCTCCTTTTCTTTCTCCCTCCCTCTTTCACTTTCTCAAATAAATAAATAAAAAATTTGAAGGGAAGTTAAAAAAAAAAGAAACTCAGAATAGTATAGGAGAATAACTGTGATGGGTTTTGTAGAAGGTACGAGAAGAGTCAGTAGAGGAAGCAGCTATCTTTTGTTGATGAGTTGATTATTATTGTTGTAGTCACTTCCAGGTTGCTGGGACAAATATCCAACCAGACAGGAAGGGATTTATTTCAAACTTACAGACCCAGGAGAACTACCATCAATGGCAGAAGAAGCTGGCTTCCTTTCACAGATCCAAGCAAAGAGAAATAACCAAAACAGCTAGTAAATGTCAAAAAGCAACAAATACCAGCAGCAAGCAGATCCCCTCCCCCCCCCACCCCACAAATCAGATTGCTCTCTTCACATATTTGGGCTGAAATCAGATCTGCCCCAACACACATTTTTGGGTTGGACCTCAGGATCCATCACCAGTGACACCTCTAGCCAGGTAGATGGAGATCCAAATTACAAGCTTAATAAAACACCTGAGTCTATGGAGGACATGAATTCACATTCAAACCACCACAGTTACTTTTCTCACTGTTGTGACAAAATACCTTAAGGGGAGAAAGACTTATCTTAGCTCATGGTTTCAGAGACTTCAGTCTATAGTCATTGTCCACATCGATTCTAGGCCCATGGTAATGCAGAATATCATGGCTACAGGAGCATATGGAGGGGCAGGATGTTCATCTGTTGCAGTCAGTTCCTTGTTGCTGGGCAAATACCTGACCAGAAACAGCTTATGGGAGGAAAGGATTTGTTTTAGGCTTACAAATTCCAGGGGAACACTATCAATGAATGGCAGATGAAGCTGACTCACTTTCATTAATCCAAGCAGAGACACCACCAACAGCCAGCACCCCTCCCCACTACACAGAACCTCAAAGCTCAAACTGCTCTTTTCACACCTAGTAGGGCTGGACTCAGATCCACTCCACAGTGACATACCCCTACAGCAGGGATCTGCCTACTAGGGACTCAAGTTGTAAGCTCAACTTTAATAAAACATCTCACTATATGGGGCCATACATATTCAAAGTACCAAAGTACCACACCATTTCATGGAGGACAGGAAGGAAAGAGAAGAGAGGAGCAGAGAGGAGAGGAGAGAGGAGGAGAAGAGAGGGGGGGGAGAGAGAGAGAGAGAGGGGGGGGGGGGGGGAGAGAGAGGGAGAGGATAATAATAAGAAGATAGAGGAGGAGAAGAAGAAGAAAAAGAAGGAGGAGGAGGATTATTTCTGGGACTAGGTAAAGCCTTTAAAGCCATGCCCACAGTGACTTATTTTTTCATCATCTGCTAAAATAACACCACAAACTGGAGATGAAGTGTCAAAATATGAGCCTATGGGAGTTATTTCATATTCAAACCATAACATTATGTTTTTGGCCCCAACGACTCTTGGCCATTTCATCATGCAAAATATACTTAACCCATTTCCCAGAGTCTCCTAAGTCTTAACAGTTCCAATATCATTCAAAAACCCAAGCCCACACTCTTTTCTCAGGTAAACTCTTAGCTGTGAGTTCCTATAAAATAAAAAATAAAGTTGTCTTCTAGAATACAATGCATGCAGTAAATGTTCTCATTTTGGGTGGATAGGAGAATAGCAAGGAGAGATCAGACCAATATGAGACTAAAATCCAGCAAGGAACTAAATTCTGTAGCTCCTTGTCTAACATCAAGAACATATAATGTTATGATGTGAGCTCCAATGAGTTTGTGACACTCCCCTCTATGTCCTTGCTGGCTATAGTCTACCTGGTCTTTCTAGTGGGTTGTCTCTATTTGTTACCCGTGACTTTCCTTGGCATCTCCAGTATGCCACAATTCACTGCAGCTTAGGTCTCATCCACACAGCTTCATATATTGCCCTCTCAGAGGCCCCACTGCCACACAGTGTCTATATTCCTAATTTTACCTTTAATTTTAGATGGATAGTAATATGACCTCCCTAATCTTGGCATTCTGAGTGTCTGCAAAAACCAGTGTCACATGAATGATGATGAGGTCTGCTGCCAGGAGCAGCTGATGGAAGGAAAGCGCTTATTTTGATTTACCATAAGGGAAAGCATGGTGAGGCAGAGGCTGGTCATCACCTCCTTGCCAAGGCAGATGGAAAACAGCAGCAAGTGGAAGCTGGCTATAATACCACATACCCGACCCCAGGACATACTTCCTCCAGCAAGGTTCTCCCTCCCAAATGACCACATTTGTCCCCTGGCCCCATAGACACATGGCCATCATGAAAAATGTATATTGGGGAAACAAGTTCCTAGGAACATGTGAGGATTGTGACCAAAGGCATTTTCTTCCCAAGAAGTCTTTCAAATGAGTAATCTCTTTCATATCATTGAACCTGTTTTGGATGGAGTATGGCTAACTGTGAGAGGTTCTCAAAGTATCTTTCTTATTACCCCAGTACAAAATATTTGTTTTTTTTTTTTAAAGAATTTAGCTCTTTTTTAAACAAAAATTTTTAAAACACTTTTATTTCTTTGTGTGTATATGTACAAAAGAGGGAGAGAAAGAGAGAGAAAGAAAGGGGGAGAGGGAGAGAGACCAGAGCCTCTTGCTGCTGCTACCAATGAACTCCAGGTACATGTGCCAGGTTTTATGTGGGATCTGGGGAATTGAACCTGGGCTGCAGCCTTTTCAAGTAAGCACCTTTAACTACTGAACCATTTCCACAGCTCCCCACACAAAACTATTTTTTTTTTTTTATGTTTGGTTTTCTGAGGCAGGGTCTCACTTTAGCTTAAGCTGACCTGGAATTCACTATGTAGTCTCAGGGTGGCCTTGAACTCATGGTGATCCTCTGCCTCCTAAGTGCTGGAATTAAAGACATAAGTCACCATGCCTGGCTTAAAATTTTTTATAAAATTAAATTTTATTTTTTGTATGTGTATGCTCTATGATCTCTTGCTCTGCAAATGAATGCCAGATGCAGGCACTACTGTTTTGTTTCTGTCTTTACATGAGCACTAGAGAATTGAACTAGGATTTGTGGGCTTTGCAGACAGCACCTTTAACCACTGAGCCAGACTCTAGGCTTCCTTTTAATATGGTTAGAATCCATACCTTCCTCACTCTTAACTTTACACAAGTTTTTTGATCAAATTGCAAGCTTCCCAAGTTTTTTTTTTCCTATGCTTTTCTTTCCCAATTCTTATTGTAAGTCTGAGTAAAATTATCAATAACCTTATCTAAATACTGTACTTGAAATTTCCTCCATTAGATTCATTAGTCCATCAACTTTAAAATAACCCTAACCCACAAGTTTCAACATATGGACAAAATATATCCAAGTTATTTGCTAAGATGTATGTAACACAAACATCCTGTAATCTAACTCCCAAAGTCCTCATTTCTGTCTGAAGTCTCAACAGCACCACCTGTACTGTCCCCATGGGTACCAGCATTCCAGTCTGCTGAGTCCCCACTAGAATGTACATTGTGCTTTGCTTACAGCAGGGGTGACTATGCTGTGACACTGTGACATGATGCCATCTATAAATATATTGGGTCACATGAGTTTTCTCTTTCATCCCTCAAACCTTCTTTGAGTGGAGGCTGACCATTTCATAGCTATCCTGGGATGCAAGTGGCTTGGGAGCTGCAGGTTGGACATGTCCAGTTGCCTAGGGTATGTTTTTTCTTTTTCTTTTAGCCTCCAAATTCTTCCAAATTTTCCCTCCCCAAACAAAGTCCAAGAATTGCATGGCAAAATTTAGTCACAGCCATGTCCCTACTCCTGGGACAAAATAATAGACATAAGCAACTTAAGGGTTAGTGACTTATTTAGCTCACAGTTTTAGGGCTTCAGTCCATAGGGTTTTGCTCCACTGTTTCTGAGCTTGTGGTGAGGCAAAGTAGCATGGCACTGGGAGTGTTTAGAAGAACAGGCTACTCACTTCATAGCAAATAGGAAGGTGAGAAGGAAGAAATAGAAAGAAGAGAGAGAGGGAGGGAGGGAGGGAGGGGGAGAGGGAGAGGAAGAGAGAGAATTATTTGGGGCCAGGTATAACATTCCAAGGCACAATCCCTGGGACCTATTTCCTTAATGCTGATCTTCACTGTAAGTTTCAATTACATTCACCAGGAAGTTGGGATCACACATTTAACACACGAAACTGTGAGGGACATTTCATATTGAAACCATAACACTGAGTGAGAGGAAGTCTTCCAGAATGGGTGACATTGAACCTAACTTAAGAGGGGAAGCAGGCAGTTGTTAGGCACAGAAGGGAAGCATCAAGGAATAGCACAAATGAAAGGCCAAGGTTCCCACAGTATGGAGTGAGCATGGTTGAAAGATGGATCAGTTCTGTCAGATTTGATGTTAGGAGATAGACAAGGGGAGAGATAAGATAGGGATTAATAAAGCAGAGGGAAAGGTGTGAAAAGCTTGAAATGTCTGGTTCTCAGCCATATGCAAGGCCATCCCTTAGGGTACTTTCATGCCTGACTTATCACATGGAGACTTTTCTTGGCTATAATACACATAAGGTAGTGGAGTGTTCTTGTTCAAGGCCTTCTAAGCAGGCACAGGTATTCTATAGGACTCACCTTGAGTGGCTCTCTTGGTCCTTGGAGTGGGCATTTCCAAGTATATGAGGAGAGTATTTCCTTGTGTTTGAAGACTTCAGTCATATTCTGTCACAGGATTCTTCCTTTAAAAAATTATAAGCTGCATACTTTTGGCTATAGAAATATATAGCTTTTAGAGCTGGTACAGGCCATAAATATGATATGGTTCAAATCCAAATAGCTAGCCAGGGAGGAAACACTGCCAAGTTCATCTAGGCAGAAGTGAATTGGAATGCAAGTATTTGGACTTTTAAGACCATAAAGCTTTATTTGTCAACAGACAAAGTAACACTTTAGGACAATAAGTAAGCATTCCAAGTTTCATGAAAGCAGCTTGATCATTGTTGAAGTAATATGCAATAAGGACACGTTAGCTAATGATGAACTAAATTTAATTTATATAAATTTAGCCATGAACTTCCCAGCAACCAAGCAACATGAGAAATGTGGGGGTTCATATGTTTTCTTTCTACCTGGCAAATGGCAGTACAGAAATAAAAGATGAAAGTATCTACAAGAGCAGATGGAACTCACAGGCCCCGTACCAGAGCCTTCAGTCATTCAGCCACAAACAGACTTGGCAGAAGATCCCTGAAATGCAGATTACAGGAACTTGCTGACTAGTGGAAGACAAACTGTTAAAAGCCCATGAATTTGGGGGTGTACAAGGGGGAAGCCCAAGGGATAGAGGCAGTGTAGAGGAGTTTCATAACAGGAGATGGGAAAGAGGTGACTTCCCTATGAGTCCTGAGTCCAGTAAATTGTCAGTGGAGCAAAGAGAGGCACCATATATCCGAAAAAACCAAGTGGGCTTGGTGAATTGCAAATGTTTTATGCCCTTATATTGGCTGTAGTGACATTCAACCTTGTGTGTAGAGTAGAGTCCAAGAGGCACGAACTCAACAAACGTTGACTGTTGTGATCAATACTCCCTCACTTTCCATGCTCTGGGACAATATCTTCATTCTCACCTGTAGAGCTGTCCCAGTCTAACATACACATCAGTACTTCCTTACCTTCAGGGGTTTTCTGTCCCTTGGACTTTAGAGATAATGAAAGGTCAAGGACAGGTTTGGGTGGGCAGAGGGAAAAAAAGAGAGTACATGGTAAATGGAAGAGAGGAGACAAGGAAGAGTAGAGAGAAAAGGAAGAGAAGGAGGAGAGAGGAAGGGAGACTAGAGGTCAAGAATCCTGTGCAGAGAAGGGAAAGGCATCCCAGATTGGCTTGAGATGTTTCCATCGATTCTGGGAATCAAGGAGGAGTGAACACCGTGCTGGCTGATGATTCATCCCTTGCAGCCCAATGCACAGCTCATCCATACGCTCTTCTACTGGCCTGACTAGTTAAGAGGGGAAAGGATGTCATACTCAGTATGAATTCACTCTGATGGGGCATGAAGTGGGTGCCCTAAGTGACAGAGATTGAGGGGTGGAGAGAGAGAGGAACACACACACTGTATGTGTGTGTGTGTGTGTGTGTGTCCAGCTGTGGTCAATGCTCAGAGATAAAGTTTTAGGGTCAGATGTGCTGTTTGTTCATTATTTCATGTGCCTTATTTGGTCACCTGGTGAGGGAGAAATTTTTCTTATTGGGACAATGAACATGACAGACCTGACCACTCAGATATATGTCCTTCTGCATGCCCTTGCTCTGGCATCCTCACAGCAAGGCTCACCTTTTCTGTGCCTGGCTCCCATAGGGTCCCTTCCAGGCCGCCTCTGTGTGCCCTCAGCCTGCTCATGTGCCATCCAGATCCCACCAGCACGACTCACTCACTGTCCATTCTGCACTGCAGATGCCTTCTGAACAGACATCCTTCTCAGGCAATGCTGACTTTATACACTTCGTGTTTTGAAGTGCTTAAGTAGCTAACTGCTGGGAGAAGTCTGGTGTCATTCTTCTAAGATGCTGATATGTAAACACTTTTTAAGAATACATTTAGATTTCCGGTTAAGGATGATGAATTATATATGAAAATCATCTTCTATGATCACTTGTAAACAAATGCTTTGTGTCTTTCTTCTTTGGAATAGGGGACAAGCTTGGGGGAACCAACGAATCAAGATATTAGGGACAGAGCATCTCGAACTGGCTCTGCAGCTTCCTGCATCCCTGCCTTGCTTTCTGTGAGACATATGGAAAAGCCACAAGCCAGTGATCTCCAGGCCTCCATGGGAAGACCACCTTATACTTTGGTTGCGACTATCCCCTGAGCCAAACTCCTCTTTAAGATAGAGGTTTCACCTTCTCTTTGAAGCCCAGTGCTCTTGCCCTTGAACTCCCCAACCCCGGTTTTGATTGACCAACGAACAACTAGAAAATCCACAAACATCATAAGGTATTTCCATGAGGTCAGGAAGCATCCACCATTTCTACAGTCGCTTTTGGACCGAAACAAGTAAGTATCTTGCTAGGCACTTGGTAGGTGGTGGTCAGCAGGTGCTGGGTTGGGGGCGCTGGGCTGTGAGCAGCTGGCAGAGCTGCGTTGTCGTGTGGGAACCCAGGGAACACTGAGCCTACAAATCGGAGCAGCTGGCTTTGAGGAATAATTGCATGTCTGCACAACTTAAAAATCTGCAGTATGGGGGCGGGAGGGGGAGCGCGGGGGTGGGTCCCCAAGCTTCCCATTTCTCTTCCGGGCGGTTGGCTGTGTTTTGGCTCAGTGCAGAGAGCCCAGGCATGCCTTCTGGACCCACATGGTGCGTGCCCTCGCTGATGCTCTAGCTTGTTATTACCTGGGTTGTAGCCATCTCCCAGTGACTCCAGCTCCCAAGATCATTCATCCTTCGGAACCGGGACTCTATTTCTTCGGCTTATCCATATGAAGTGCATCTGCTTGCAGCATATGTCCAGCCATCTCTTCTGACTTGGTAAGTCGAGGAACTGAACAGCCTATTTTGTTCCTCACTGTGCGTGGATCTTCAGACAGCGGATGGTGGTAAACATTGGCAGAACTTGGGCTCTCTCCTGCTTTGAACTTTGTTTTAAAACAAGTTGGGGGGGGGGGGAGGAGGCTCGTGACATCCCAACAAAATACCCAGCAAATTTGCAAAGTGTTGCTCGAGCCGCGACTTGGCAGAGGCGTTTCACCGGAACTGCTTGGGGTGGTCCCCTTTCTCCAGCCCCTCCAGGATGCTCTCCAGCTGGCGGCGCGCAGGTGGGAGGCGCGGGGCGCGCTATTGATCCCAGGGGCACCAGGCCGGCTGATCCAGGGGTGACTCTGCACTTGGGCCTGGGCGGTGACACCCTCCTGCACGGATGTGTCTGGGTCCGACCATCCGTGTGCTGGTCTCGCGGTGTGACCCTGGCAGTTCACAGCCTTCCGCACCGAAGGGCAGCGCCTGGGTCAAGGGAGCCCTCGGAAAGAGCAGGACACCCGGCAGCGGGCGGAGCCGAGATCCGTGGGGCGGTGACTGAGCACCCGGCCCCGCCCGGCCGCGCCCGTCTCTCTCGGGCTCCGAGCTCCTGCCCCGCGGGACCCGAGCGTGGACCGACCCGCGCGGGCCATCCAGCTCTCCGGGCCGCTGCGGCGGCGGCGGCGGGCGCGGAGCGGAGCTGAGCGGCGCAGCGCGGCTGGATTCCTGCAGCGCGGGCGGCGGGCGTCGCAGAAGAGCGAGGCAGAGGCTCTGGGACTCAGACTCCCGCAGGTACCTGCTTGCGTCCCCCCATCCCAGCGCGCTCCGGAGACTTCTCCGTGCGACCCCTCAACTTTATTGCACCTTCCCCCACCTTTTGCTCTTCCCGTCCTCCGAGGTTCAGGTCACAGGTGCACAGGTCTGGGCTCGCCAGGGACTTTGCATCTCGCAGGACGCGCGGCTCGTGGCGTCCTTCATCCGTGAATCTCCTGAAGCTCGCTGTCGCTGGAGCCCCGAGACTCTGCCTGTTGCACCAGCTGCGGGCCGCCCGGAGTGTCAGTCTTTTTGAACGCCAGGGGGAAGAGATCCAGGATCAGCTTTCTGGGCTGGAGGTGAGGTTGAAGAAGGACCTGAAGCAGGAGAACGGAGGAGCCGGGGAAAGGCGGCACTTCGCGTAGGGGCATCCCCCGGGGCGTTTCAGAAGCCTGGAAGTCCTTCCTTCCCTTTCTCTAGAGGAGGCGCTATCCTGGCAAATGCAAGGGTTTCCCGGGCCGTCGGCTCCGCCTTCTTCCCCTCCCCTTTGCCCCGGCAGCGGGTTAAGGTGGCCCGCCACAGTTGCGGGGCGGAGCGCACAGAGCCGGGCCCTTGTCCCGCGGCCGCGCAGCGCCCAGGGACCGCTAGCTCGCTCCGCCGAGGGGGTCTTGGAGTATGCAGGGCCAGCGCGGAGCAGCCCGCGCATCTTGCGTGTGGACCAGCCTTAGTGACGCGAGTGAGGGTCCTAGGGGGCAGGAATTATTTCCAGCTCCTTTCCTGATGGCTGTCTAACCTCAGGAGGCGCCTGGAACTAGCCTGACCGGCGGCCTGGGGCCGCAGTGAGCCCGGCTGGGGCTGGGCGTCTTTCGCATTGCAGAGTGTGTGCACCCTTGCGTTCCCTCCATCTCTTCTTGTCCGATTTGGGAAAGGAATGCCCTTTCATCCCCTCCTCACACCCGGGTGGCTAGGGAAACCCGGGCTATAGCTTAATTTGAGTGGTAAAGGACTGCTAAGAACTTCCTCCACCTGCCAGGGTGACCCCAGGGGCCTTGGTATGGTGTCTGCATCATTGTTGGTTTGAATCTTCTACTTTGCTCTTTGAAGACTTTGAGGTAGGTGAGGAGGAAAACCAGACAAGAAGTCGTCTAGTCCCTTTGCATACATTTGCTTAAGTGATTTGCTTAACCCTAGGCTGGGTATTTGCAAATAACCAGCCCAGGTAAACAGGAAGTCCGCATTTTCCTGAGCACCACCCCCCTGGGCTTGCTAGAAACTAGCCTTGATTCGGTGTATGGACCCTTTACCTGGGTGGTGAATTCCTTGAGGACACGGTCCATCTGAGCTTGGAGCACTACCAGGGCCAGAGAGTGGAACCGTGTACGCAGGCTGGTCTTGCGCTTGTTTCTGCACCAGGGTCCTTCCCTCTCCTGTTGGATGAAGTTTATCACTTGGGAACTAGAAACTGTCAGTGTTGGGCCAGAGAGTAGATGGTGGGAGCAAAGTGTTGAAGATCTCCTTAGTCCAAAGCTGTTGTGAAGACCAAGACGGGTGGGATCTTGCGGGAGCCACCACAAGAGAATAAGCCGAGTGGGGGAAGGTGTCCTAGATTTGTTAAGGAATGTTAAAATATTAAAAATCCAGGCTGCTGAAGCTTGGGTTCACCAGCACAGCCCTAACTAAGGTCCATTTGTTCCTCATCTTGGGAAGGGGTAGGTGGGGACCCCAGTGCCCCCTTGTCTGGTGAATCCTTTCCTCATTGGAATCCTTCACAAAGGAGGTATGGCATTCCAGTCCTCATCCACAGACTCCAGTCTGCTGTGGACGGCATGTGTGGTTGGCATGTGTGTCATCTTTGAGAAAGTAGGTGACGTGGGTGGGTTTCCTTCTCTTTCCTTTTAAATAGGTAACATTGATTGGCTGCATACTACATGCCAGATTCTCTGCTAGATACTTTCCTGGCGATTTTCTCTAATCTTACATGAAGAAGTGAGGCTTGCATTCTTCATGAAGACATTGATGTGGGAAACAGAAGTGGATGGGGCCTCCTAGACACACCCTGAGTCGGATAGAGGCCAGCCAGATAGGGTGGCCCTAGGTTTCTCTAGTTGTGAAGGATAGCTATTCAGGGTAGGTGCGGGCAGGGAAGAAGGTGGGGGTGTTTATTGCTCTTGCTTCACAAGTGTCAGCATGGTGACTCCTCAGAGTGTCACTTGTGTAAAATATTCACAAGGAAACAACAGTCACAAGTACAGGCCAGGACCTGGGGACTTGAGCTCCAACCATGACCATGATTTCTGTTGCTGCTGCTGCTACTGCTGCTGCTGCTGCTGCTCCCCCCTCCTCCTCCTCCTCTTCTTCTTCTTCTTCTTCTTTTCTTAGGTAAGGTCTCATTCTAGCCCAGGCTGTCTTGGATCTCTCTCTGTAGACCCAGGCTAGCCTCAAACCCATAGCCATCATCCTACCTCTGTCGACTTAGAGGTGGGATTAGAGGTGTGTCACCATGCCCTGAAATTTCTGCTTCTTTATAATATCTTGACATAGGTTGTTTCTTGTTTAGCTACAAAGATCTAGATTGTTAATATTTATTGTTACCTTTCACTAAGCACTAAAAGCTGAAAGCTTTATATGTATTAACTCATTTCATCCTGATGATTACCATAGGAGGGGGGTTTAAATTATTACCCTGTTTTGCATGAGGAGAATGAGACAAATTGAATAACTTGTGCCTGGCTACCTAGCTAGGAAAATGTAAAGCCAAGAATCTATCCCCTTTAACCTGAATGCAGAACTGCTGTGAGGCTCAGAACTCCTTGTTTACTCCTTCTGCTACAACGCTGCCGTGCTCAGTAGAATCTTAAGACTGAGTTATTATTGAACAGTGACTGGTAGAGGTGACGTTTGGTAATCAACTGACTTTTAGGTTCTGTGCTTCAGCCTGAAAAAGAACCTTGAAGACTATGTTTGTAAATTGTTCTTGCCTGCGGAGATAGTTTGCTACACAGGTATGAAGATCTCAGTTCAAATCCCAGGCACAGTAACATGCATCTGCAATCCCATCCCTTCTATTGTGAGATGGGAAGCAGAGACAAGAGAATCCCTGGGCCCAGCAAGCAACAAGAGGCTGTCTCAAGCAAAGTGGAATGTGAGGACCAACATTGGAGGTTGTCCTCAGGCCTCCACAATCATGTTGAGTCATACAGATATCTCTGCAGTCTTATGCACACACACACTATGCACACACACACACATATGTATGCACAATTTTTCTTTTTGCCTTTGCCAAAGTAGTCTGCTTCCCAGTGGAATTCTGCCTAGCTGGTTAGAAAGGAAGGTGGAAAGGCTGAAGATCACTAGCTAGGCAAACATGGTTGATTCTAGACAACGTGTTTATGGATATGAGAAACCCAGCAGTATTACAGAATACTTTGGCCCTGAGTCAAACTCATTGAATAAGTTAACCAGTAACTAACCCACAGTGTTTATGGTGTGGGCACCTTGTGATCAGGACCCTAGGTACTGAGTGTACGTGGAATCAGAGACTCGTGATAAATATGTCATACAGATGTCAGTATGTAACTACTGGTTAAAATCCTAGTGACCTCTCACAGTCACATTCCCATAAACTATCATCTGTGGGAGCTTGCACAGGGTTATGTAATTGCAGTCCTTTTGGCAGCTTGAAGATGATAAGCCTCAAGAGGGTAGAGGTGGTAGGATGAGGAAAATAAGGCAATCTTGCACTTAGACATAGTCAGCTTTCTTCTGACACGTCCAACATATCTGTCTGCCACTGTTCTTTCTGGTCTTCAGGATAGAACAGGATGGCAGAGACATGTGGAAAGGTTGTGGAAGTGGCGGAGTTTACTTTTATCCTGAAGTTGGCTTTTTATTTTGAGGTTCTTAAATCCCAGGTTAGCCTTCAACTTACTATGTAACTGCGAATGACCTTGAACTTATGATTCTCCTGCCTCTCAGTCCTAAGTATAGGGGCTGCAGGTGTGGGTTATTCCACTTAGGGCTTTGTGCATGATAGATAAGCCATCTACCAACTGAGCTGCATTCTTTCATTTTTGCATGTGGCCAGCTTGGTGCTGAGTGGGGGTATTGGAAGGGAAATAAATAGAAGAAAGGAGGAAGATGTAGTGTTTTTTTTTCAATGTTTTACTTTTTCACGGATCTGCTGCCACACTCTGAGAAGTGGTGCAAGCATGAGGACTCGCGTTTCATCCCCAGTACTCTCACAAAGAAGTGGTGTCATGTGCCTCTAATCACAGCGCTAGGCTGGCAGGGGACAGACCCCTGGTATTTGCTGGCCAGACATTGTAGCCTCCAAGCCAATGAGTGACCCTGTTTCAGTAGTTGACAACTGACTGAGGAATGACATCTGATGCTGTTCTATGACCTCCACAGGCATGCACACACAAATCCACATATGTGCACATGCATTCACATGTGCACACACCCACTCTAAAGCAGACTGTCTTTAGTAACCTACAAATAGTGAATAGACTGGATTGCAATATTTTTCTTTGTTGGCAAGGGGTTTTAGGGTCTTATTTTCTTTGTATTCCTGCAGAGCCTTACACCATGATTATCTTGGAGAAGATATTACATAAATATTGTCTTTAAATGCACAAGTGTTGAATGATAAAGGCTTATGATCTGCTTGCTTTCAGCCAACAATACTACAATTAAACAGTGGTGTTTATAGCAGCTGGCTTTAGTGGGCTCGGTGACTTTCCAAATGGATGAATACCCTGCTTAACTGTTAACAGAGTACCCACTAAAGTTCATCAAGGAATTAACTTACACAGTTAGCTATTTTCTTTTCTTATAACCATTCATTCCACAAGTATTTTACTACTTATCTGGTGATGTGCACTATGCCATGAACTGGGTATACTGTGGTAAAGGAAACAGATATGGCATGGAGAAGATGTGTGTGTGTGTGTGTGTGTGTGTGTGTGTGTGTGTGTGTGCTCATGCTGTGTGAGACAGACACTAAGCTGATTTGATGAGTCTGACTCACATGATGGATGGTAATTTGTTTTATCCAGAATCTACCAGTGTGAGTGTGCATCTCACAAACTCCCATAAGAAATACTAAAAATAATGTTTGACTGAACATCTGGGCATCCAGTCACCCAGCCATGCTGACACATAAAGCTAGCCATTGCACCCTGTTCAGTACAGTATGCTGACTGAAAGGTCAATAATACATGTTGCCATTATCCTGATGGGCCTTAAAGAGAGAGCTCTCAATGACCCATTTATAGTTCTCGGAATGAGAATGAAATAGGGCCATAGACTTGAGAGTGACCCCAAAGACCAGATATATCATTAACTGTGTCAAGAAGACTTCTTTTAGTCATGATGACTTAAACTTTGGCAAATATGGTGTTCAGATATAAGAATGGCAGAAGATTAGATTTAGGGGTTTGGAGATATTTTATATATATATATGTATATATATATATAGTCTGTTTCTCCTATGGATGGGTTTGTCTTCCCTAAGCCCCGATTAATGTGCCCAGGTGAACATAAAAGCATTCACTCCCATTTACTTGAGGTAAAAAGTATATTGGCTAAATACATGGGAGACTTCGTGGTTAAAGGCTGTGGTTTGTAAATTTGGATTGAGTGGATGCTAGGTTTCTGGCAAGGGTGTTCTTGCATTCTTATTGTTGAGGTCAATAAATCATACATACCAGGCAGTGGTTTTCTTGTGGGTTTTATAATCCCGGTTTTCAAAGTGTGGAGAATTTATGAGACTACTGAGGAAGAGGCATTTATTTTGAAGGATAGACAGGAGTTTGTTAAGGGAAGACTGGGGGAAGAAGAATTCTAGGTTGAGCAGTCCAAGGCAGGAATGACCCTTGAGCATTGGGAGAAGACTGGGGAACAGTATGGGATGTTTGGGAGGAGATTTGAGAGGAGAGCGGAGGCAAGATAATGCTCAGTCTTTTATACCAAGTTCAAGGTCTTTTAACTTATCCAGAGAGAAGGGGAATAAACTGATGGATTTGTAGTAGGGGAGCTCCTCTAGCCTATTTACAGTTACAATATTCAACTTTCATATCCTTGGTAATTAGATTTTTCTTGGCTAATTATCAGCTTGACAGTTATGTTTCAGGGTTGAGCCTTGGTAAAGCTTATATCCTTTGGGATAAAAGTGTCAAGGGTAAGTTCTGTGTGTGACATTGTCTGTCATCTATCTGTCTGTCTGTCTGTCTGTCTATCTATCTATCCATCCATCCATCCATCTTCTTTCTTTCTTTTTACTATCTTCTATCATCTATATATCTTCTGTTTATGTATCTTCTATATATGTATATATGTATTTAAGCATCTATCTTTGACCTACTATGTATTTATATATGTATATATGTATTGTGTATGTATGTATCTTTCTATCATCTATGTATCTTTCTATCATCTATGTATCTTTCTATCATCTATGTATCTAGCTACCTTACCTACTTACATATTTATCTGTCCATATCTGTTGCCCATCTGTTGACCTTTCTATCTGTCCTTATGTCTTTATCAAAATGTAAAACGGTGCCAATATCCTATCATCTCCTCATATTTTTCAGGGGATGCTAACTATCTTGAGATGATAAAATAGGCATCTCGTGAACGTTCATTACCATGCTCAAGAACTTTGCCCTTTACATAGGTTTTCAGATGTCTGTGCTAATTAGGGTGTGAATGTCAGGGTGTTCATCTTTTTGGCTTATCACTGAGTTTTCTCACAGCTCCTATAGACTTAAATTTTAGAAAGAGTTGCACATGTTGCCTTGTCAGCTCATATCTCTTATTTATATACTTTTTTTTTGAGGTAGGATCTCACTCTAATTTGGACTGACCTGGAACTCACTCTGTAGTCCCAAGCTGGCCTTCAGTTCACAGTGATCCTCTTACCTCTGCATCGTGAGTGCTGGGATTAAGTTGTGTGCTACAACTCCCAGCTTAGTACTTTTTTAAAATTAGCATCCAAAGAATAGATTTCCTTATGTTTTTTCTTTCAATATTTGTTTGTTTCTTCTCCCATTTTCTTCCCATTCGTCCTTGTGACCACTCTCTTGTAGTCTCTGCTCCACTTTCATGTTACATGTCTCATTTTACCCTTCTCCTTTTTGTTAACACCTTTTCTTCCCCTCTCCTGACCTCTTATCTAGTTTCATAGCCAATACCCTCAGCTAGTATATTTCCCATGGGATTTGAAATGAAAAGCATGGGATGCAGTTCCGTTATACAGCCCCCCTGCACTAATAGCATTAAGATCTCTGGAGCACATCATGGTTTTATAACCTTTCAATAGTCTTTTGTGGGAACAGCTAAGAACAGTTCCCATGCAGGTGCTTTAGACACTGGGGCTAGGCTTGACTGTCCTTGCAAGCAGGTGTCAATCATAACAAGTAGTCAATGACATGGTTTTCATTTTTCAGACCTGGATATGGTGTGGTATAGAAAGGAGGGAATGTTTTCTCTGTAGAACAGGGCCACATACTTGCTCTGCAAACCCATATATCCTTAAGGAGACAGTTCTCATTGTTTTTGACTGCTTAGCTGATTTGACACAAAAAGACAACTTCAACGAATACCATAGTGCTTTTTTGTTTGTAAAATATTTTATTTTTATTTATTGATGAGAGAGAAAGAATGCGTATGCCAGGGCCTCTAGCTGTTACAAACAAACTCCAGAAACAAGCACCACCATATGAATCTGGCTTTACATGCATACTGGGGGATTGAACCTGGATCCTTAGGCTTCACAGATAAACGCCTCAACCACCAAGCCATCTTTCCAGCCCATATAGTATTTGGTCCAAATGTATTTAACCAACACTGTGTGCACTATTCTATGGGGCAATTTTAAGACACTACCCAAGTCAGTGTGAGTCAGAAACTCACACAATGAGTCTTTGTGCGGACAGGTAAAGAAAGCCATGTTTTACTGCAGGGCTCCTGGGGTTTGCTTCTTCACTGTGTGAGTCTATTTACTATGTGGTGAAGACTTTCTTGCAGGGTGGTGGGAGGAGAGCCTGCTCCTGCCCAAGGACGATGGCTAGGCTAATTTTAGAAACAAGGCCTTCTACCACTAATGCTGGCTGGGGAGAGGATCGGTGCTCCTCAGAGGATCTCTGTTTCTTCCTTCCAGCTCCAATCTGCCTCATTCTTCCTCATAAAGAACTGGGAAGCCCAGGAATAGGTTGGTGTATTTGGGAAATGGGTTGGATAAAGAGGAACTTTAAGAGTTAATTAATTAACTTATTTTTTTTTTTTGTGTGTGTGTGTGTATTACATGCATATGGAGGTTATTGGACAACTTTTGGGGCTGTCCCACGTCATTTGAGGCAGGGTTTCTTTCCTTGAATCTTGCTTTGCTCTTCTTTGTGTTGTGCTTTCTGAGAGCTTACAGGAAATCCTGGTGTTTCTGCCTCCTATCTCACATCTCCCTTTTACACTTTCCAGCCTTTTACTTGGAATCTGAGAATTGAACTTAGGTATTCATATTTGAGTAGTGAGGGTTTTATCCATAGAGCCATCTCTTCAGCCCAAGAATTAATTTTAGTAAGTTAATTTGAACAGATTTTTGACTTGCATTGCCTGTGGATCTCATTGTTTTATATTATTTTTTATATCCACAAAATGTAGAGATAGTCATAGCAGACAGTTCTGAACACAGCACTTTAAGTCTTTCCAGGATGGTTTCCAGGACTTGGGTGTGGATGTTTGGAAACATAAACACATATTTTCCTCTACCTTCCACATAATGGAGTGGATGCTATATAAGCCATGGTATTTATTTTATTATATCTTTTAAGAAGTTAAGTAAAACTTGTTTTTCAGTGCATGAAGTAGTCACCGTGGCAACTTGCTACAGTAAAAGACACTTGGCCCTCTGAGAATTTTGCTGTAAATATTCTAAGGATTTATGGTTTGGCAAAAGCACTCTGGTTTTTCTTTCCTTTCTTTCTTTTCTTTTTTTTAGTGGTAATAAACATTTTTTCTGAAACCCTTTGGAAATGCCATAACATGTCAAGGCTCAGATTGGGTGCAGAGAAACAAGGGCTTATATGATGGTGTGCTTGTGCTTTCCCACAGTTCATGTCTTGAAATTTGATTGTCTTTGTGATGATATGAAGAGGGTGAGAGATATGACTAAAATTCCTAAGTTGATGAGATTTGCAGGTGGGGCCTTTGGAAAGTTATTACGCTTAAGTGAGGTCATTGTGGATGAACACCCCACAATGACATGAGTGGATTTATGAGACAGGAGAAAGCTCTTAGCCACTATACATGCTCTCGCCATGTGATACTCTTGCTATGTTATCATGAAGCAAGAAGGACCTCTTCATACACCACACTGTGCTCTTGGACTTCCTAGCATCAAGAACTGTGAACGAAAGAAACCTCTGTCCTTTTCAAGCTACCTAGTCTCATGTGCTCTGTTAGCCACAGAAAGTGGACAAAGCTAGTTAGGGCTTCTCGTCATAGTGTCCTGGAGCAGCCCCAGGAAAGGCAGTCTGGTGTGGGAGGTAGCTCTTTCTACCACACTGCACTTTCACCAGGACAGTCCTTGTTTTTCTAAGTGGAATATCTTTCTATCAGACATCTCCCTCTTGTCTGTTGTGAATCAGACACTGAAATCACTATGTGTTGGGGCTATTGCTGAGAAATGGGGTTCTGCAAACATGAAAGAGAGGAGCTTATAAAGCATTAGGTGTGTGGGGGTGAGTGGTGGGAGGAGGGAAGTGCATGGAAAGTGTCTTGATAGAAGCGACATTTGTCAAGAGAGACAGTAGGAATGTACTTTGTCAACCAGTGGAAAGATCCTGAGTATCTTAAGGAAAGAAGAGATAGGAGGGACACAGAAAGGAAGAGAAGCAAGAGATTTTGGGAATGTGGATTTGCCATCCTGGGGTGCCAGCCAGCCAGGGGTCTGGGACAATCTCTGGGAATCTAGCCTGAAACTCAGGTGTGGTGAAAGTAGAGGATAAAGGGATACTTGGTTGTGTTTATTTCAAAGTCCCATTCAGACATTCATATGAACATGTCCAGCAGGCAGTGGTAGGGTTATAGAATGGGAGGGAGCTCAGGCCAGGGGTTATACATCTGGGCTGTGTCCTGAGGTGGTGTTTGATGAAGTCATTCAGGGAGAGGAGCAAGGAGACAAGGCAGGATGAGGAGGCACATGGGGGTGATAGTATGGAAGCTCAGAGATTGTATCCGGGCCCTGCAATTCTTTGATTTGCCTTACAATATTCAAACATGAAAGATAATACTTGTAAGCACAACGTTATGAAAGCTCCCTTGAAAACACGATTTGTAGATGTTCAGAGATTGGGTGATGTGGCCCATGGGTAAGGAACAGCAGTGTTTTGGAGCATCCTTTTTCCTGGGTTTGTGCTCCAGCTTGTCACAGTGGCCAGGTGTCCTTCCTCCTATCACTTCAGGTACCTGCTTGGCCCCTGCAGGTATGCAATTTATGGCCCCAGATTTCAGGTTCCAGGAGAGTAGAGTCCACTGGAAACTGAAAAAGTACCTCAGACAAGTAAAAGGAAGTGATGTTAGTGGACGAGAATGCCAGGGCCAAGGAACTGAGTGGTGACAAAGACCACAGTCGGGTAAAGCCACAGGCAGACTGGGACTTGTTTGGGTCTGGGCACCTGGAAATGCCCTAAGCAAACACCCATGTGGGGTAGCAGAGAGAAGCCTGAGTATAGAAAATAGTTTAAAAAAACTATAGTTGTCTTGAGGAATTCTGGGAGATATTTTTTAATGCAAACCCTATTTTAAAGACTATTTTAAAATAATTTTGTTTATTCGTTTGAGAGAGAGAGAGAGAGAGAGAGAGAGAGGAAGAAGAAGGAGGAGGAGGAGGAGAAGGAGGAGGAGGAGGAGGAGGAGGAGGAAGGGAGGGAGGGAGGGAGGGAGGGAGGAAGGGAGGGAGAGAGAGAAAGAGAGTGAGAGAGGGAGGGAGAGAATGGGCACACTAGGGTTTCTAGATACTGCAAATGAACTCCAGACAAATGCACTACCTTGTGTACCTGGTTTTTATGTGGGTACTGGGGAATTGAACCTGGGTCCTTTGGCTTTGCAGGCAAGTGCCTTAACCACTAAGCCATCTCCCTAGCCCATTAAAGTATATGTATATACTGTGTGTATGAATGTGTGTTCGTGTATATGTGTGTGAGTGCAGATGCTTGCAGTGTGTGTGTGCAGAGGTCAAGAAAGACTTCCAGATAGACTTTCCACCTCATCTGAAGCAAGTCTTCTCTCTCTGGGTCTGCTCTGCAGTTGTTTGCTGTGCTATCCACAAGCTTTTGGGTAATCCTCCTGTCTCTGCTTCCCATCTTGCTGCCAGGGTGCTGGGATTATAGAAGTTTACTTCAACTTCTGGATTTTTCCATGGGTCTGGTAAAGATGGAAGTCAGGTACTCAGGTTTGATTGTCAGTCTCTTTGTACACTGAGCCAATGGACAGATTTTATTTTGTTAGTTTTAGTAACTGAAAGCTGTGAGAATATCTATCAGGAGGCATGTCATGTAACATAGTACTTTCTTTTTTAAAATTTCATTTTATATGTATTATGACAAGTTATACACTCTTGTCTCCTCTTTCCAACTCCTGTTACCCTGGGGGCCCTCCTCAGTGGGGTTCTGGTAGAGTCACTGTGTTGTCATGAAGACCTCAGTCAGTTTCTATGGGGTGGTGGGAAACCATTCCTCAGGGTATTCCTACCCAACTCTATGGCATTATAATCTTTTTACCTCCTTGTTCACAAAATTTCCTGAGCCATGACAGGCCTGTTGACAGTATGTTTTAGTCTTGAGTTCTCTGTAGCCTCTGAATTTCTGTTTGTGTAGACATTAATTATTTTAACTACTTTTCACTATCACCGTGGGGCTGGTTGTCAGGCTAGCAGTAAGAGCAGTATTCATGATGTCACTCCCTCTATACTTTCTTCTGGGCACTGGCAGAAGGGGAAGAGGTAGAAAGTCTCATGGTGGGCAGTCAGCTATCTTCTTGTCTTATTGGTAGATTTAGGCTCTCTCTTATATTCTCTACCATCTGTAAAGTAAAACAGTTCCTCCAACGAAGTGTAAGAGCAATTTGGGTTAAAGGGTGTTTACAAAGTTTTTAGGAGAATTTTGGTGTGCCAGACCACTCTTTCTTGACTCTAGGACTCACACTTGGTTTCCAGTGCCAGATGAGTTCCCTCCCACTGAGTGGGCCTCGTGTCCACTCAGAGAACAGTTGGTAACCTGTAGAAGCTACATGTCACTATTGCACAAGTGTGTACATCTTGTTTGGCTGGTTGATTTCATAGTCTGCAGGGTACCCTGGTTATTCTTTCTGTTGGTGACTGTTGTCCCCAGACAGCTCCAGTAGGACTCTCCAGCACTATGAGGATGTGGTAGTTTGAATAGATGGCCCGCAATATATTCAGTGTTTTATTACAGTTTGTAATTTAGATCTGTAGCCATCTGGCTGGTGGAGGTGTTGCTAGGACCCTAAGGTGTGGTGGTGGATTTGAAATTCCAATGTAAAGATATGCAAAGCGCCTGGAGTTCCTGAAATGTGCTATGGGATTTGGCTTGTGGCCTCTCTCTCTCTCTCTCTCTCTCTCTCTCTGGTTGGACCTGTGAAAGAGACCTGTGCCATTATGAAACTTCCCCTGGATCTGTAAGTTTCAATAAATCCTTTTCTCTATAACTCTGTCTGGTCTGGATGTTCATCTCAGTGACCTGAAGCTCTTTGCTACAAAGGGCTAGCCATGAGGGAGCTAGTTTCCCTTTTGGTACTAACTGATATTCTGATGTTGTGTGAACAAAGCCTGTGGTGTCTTCAGCAATAGGGTCTTACCTTTTAGCTCAATTGTTTTGGTAATGGCCTACATTATTTTGGAGACCTCATGGGTTGCCCTAGCCAACAGCTCACTTTTAGGGGCCGTATCCCAATTCTGGGCCTTGGATTTACCAGCCAGAGTCTGTGGGTTGTAAGGTTAAGTTTTTCCCACCTTCTGTTCAGACTGTCCCCCCTACCCCTTTATTGGTGGTTATATCTTCTCAAATGCTACCCAGAGTGAGGATTTTCAAAGAACTGGTTTTTAATGCTGTGTTAATTGTTGTGTAATTCTTTGCCCACCCTACTCACCTCTACCCCTCCAATTCCTTCCCACAGCCAACATTCCTACTGTCCCCCGACCTGTTGGGGATCTCCTCCTCTCTTCCCACACCTTTTCTTTTATTTCCTTGTATCACTGTAGTTTTATGCCCATATTCCTGGTGTTAACATCCACTTGAGCTCATCTGCACTTAATCCCAGTTAGGAAACTCATATAAGAGAGTACATGTGGTGTTTGTCTTTCTGTGTCTATGTGACCTTGTTTAGAGTGATTGTTTCCAAACTCTATTTTCTTTCAAATTTTATTATGTCAGTGTTCCTTACCACCGTGTAGTATTCCACTGTGTATATGTGCCACATCTTTGTTATTCATTCATCAGTTGATGGGCATCTGGGTTGATTCTAGTTCCTAGCTTTTGGGAATAAAGCTGTAACGAACATGGTTGAACAAATATCTCTGTAGTAAAGAGTAGATTTCTTAGGGTCTATGTTCAGGAATGGTACAGCTAGGTCAAATGGTAGGTATACTCTCATGTTTTTTCAGGAGTCTTCAACCTTATTTCCATAGTGGTTGTAACAGTTTGTATTCCCACTAGCAGTGAGTAAGAGTTTCTCCTTCTCTATAGCTTTGCAAGCATTTGTTACCATTTGACTTTTTGATGTATGCCATTCTGACTGGAATGAGATGAAATTGCAGAGTTGTTTTTAATTTTCATTTTTCTGATGATTAAGATGTTGAACATCTTAAAGTATGTAATGGTCATTTGCACTTCTTCATTTGAGAATTCTCTGTACCCTATTTTTTGATTGGGTTGTTTGATTTTTTTATTGTTTAGTTTTTTGAGTTCTTTGTAGATTCTAGATATCAGATCTTTGTCAGAAGTATAGCTGGTGAAAATTTTCTCCCATTCTGTAGGGGGTCTATTGACTCTGCTTATGGTTTGCTTGTTGGTACAGCAGCTTGTAAGTTTTATGAGGTCACAGTGGTTGAGTGTTGATCTAATTTCTTGTGCTACTGGTATCTTAGTCAGGAAGTCTTCCACTATGCCTATATCATCAAGTGTTTGCTCTATTTTTTCTTCTGGATATATATATGTAGTTTTAGTTTCAGGTCTTATATTGATGTCCTTAATCCATTTATAGTTGACTTGTGCAGGGTGAGAGAAGTGGATCTAATGTAATTCTTCTACATGTGGTTATCCAATTCCTCCAGCACCATTTGTTGAGTATACTGTCTTTTCTGCAGTGTGTATGTTTGGCCAAAGATGAGGTAGCTGTAGTTGCTTGGATTTAGAGATGGGTCTTCTATTCTAGTCCATTGATCTGTGTGTCTGTTTTTGTTCTAGTACCATGCTATTTTAGTTACTATGATTTTTTTTTATTATTATTAGAAAGAGAGAGAGAGTGAGAATGGGCATGCCAGGGCATCTAGCCACTGCAAATGAACTCCAAATGCATGTGCCACCATATGCATTTGGCTTATGTTGGAACTGGAGAATCGAACCTGGGTCCTTAGGTTTCACAGGCATGTGCCTTAACTGTGAAGCCATCTCTCTAGCCCTACTATGATATTTTAGTACATCTTGAAGTCAGGTACAGTGATATCTTTAGGCATATTTCTTATGCTGAAAGTATTTTTGGCTATTTGAGGCCTTCTGTTCTTTCATATGAATTTTGAGACTATTTTTTCTATCTCTGTGAAGAGCATTGCTGGCATTTTTATTGGAATTGAATTGAGTCTTAACCGCTAAGCCATCTCTCCAGCCCTGAATTGAGTCTTTATAATGCTTTTGGTAGGATGGCCATTTTCACAATATTAATTCTTCCAATCCATGAGCATGAGAGGTCTTTTTAGCTTCTCTTATCCTCCTCATTTCTTTCTTCAGAGATTTTAAGTTTTCTTTGTATAGGCCTTTCACTTCCTTGGTTAGTAATATTCCAAGGTATTTTTTTTTTTTGTGGCTATTGAAAAGTTAAAGCATCACTTATCTTTTCCTCTGTTTGTTTGTCTTTGGCTTATAGGAAGGCTACTGAATATTGTGTATTGATTTTGTGTCATGTCACTTTACTGAAAGAGTTTATTACCTTTAGAAGGCTTTTGCTGGAGTCTTTTGGGTCACTTATATATAGAATCATGCCATCTGCAAATAGGGATAAGTTGAGTTCTTCAATGCTAATTTGTATACCTTTTATTTGTTTTTATTGTGTTTTTTTTTCTAGTTAAAATTTTAAACACTATGTTGAAAGTGATGGTGAGAGTTGGGATCCCTGTTTTGTTCCATACCTTAATGAGAACACTTCAAGTTTTCCCCCACATAATGTGACCTGGGCCTTAGGTGAATCATAAATAGCCTTTATTATGTTGAGTATGTTCCCTGAATGCCTAGTCTCTCCAGTGTTTTAACCATGAAGGGCTGTTGTATTTTGTCAAAGGCCTTTTCTGCATCATTGAAATATGAAATCATGTGCTTCTTGTGTTTATTTATCTGGTGAATTACATTTATTGATTTCTGTATGTTGAACCTTCCCTGCATCCCTGGGATGAAACCTGCTTGATTGAGGTAGATGATGCTTTTGATGTGTTCTTGAATTTGGCTTGAGAGGATTTTATTAAGAACTTTTATATCTAAATTCATTAGGAATATCAGCCTATAATATTCTATTTTTGTTGGGTGTCTGTCTGATTTAGGTATTAGAATAATGCTGGATTCATAGAAGGAATTTGGAAATGTTTTCTCTTTTTTAATTGTGTGAGATAATTTGAGCAGAAGTGGTTTTAGTTTTTGAATGAAGGTTTGGTAGAATTCAGCTGTGAATCTGTCTAGGAGTGGACTTTTGTTGGGAGTTTTAAAATTTTTCAAATTTGTTTGAAGTGATGTGTTCATTAGCAAGTCTATCTATTCTGGATTTGGGTTTGAAAGGTCATATGAGTCAAGGAATTCAACAACTTCTTCCAGTTTTTCCAATTTTGTGGAGTACAGATTTTTGTAATATGCCATGATGATTCTTCTAATTTCATTGGTGGCAGTTGTGATGCCTCCATTTTTATTTCTAACATTTTTGATTTGAGGCTTCTCTTTTTGTTCATTTGCTCAGTCTGGCCAGTGGTTTATCAATCTTGTTTATTTTTTCAAAGAACCAGCTTTTAATTTCATCAAATTTTAAAACTGTTCTCTTTATTTCCAATTCATTTATTTCTGCTTTGATCTTGATAATTTCTTTCCATCTGGTACTTTTGGGCTTATACTGTTCTTGTCTTTCCAGCACCTTCAAATATATGCTTAAGTTATTTATGTTAGATCTTTCTGTTTTTGTAATTTAGGCATTTAGTACTGTAAACATCTCTCTTAGAACTGCCTTCACTGTGTCCCATAAATTTGGTATGTTGTGTTTTTATTGTCATTAAGTTTGATAAATATATGGATGTCTGTCCTGATATCTTCCACAGCCCATTCGTTGTTCAATAGTGAATTGTTCAGTCTCCAGGAGTAGCTGTGTTTTCTGTTGTAACTGTTCTTATTTTCTAGTTTAATGCATTGATGTCAGATTTACTGTAGGGGATTATGTCAATTTTTTCTGAATTTGTGGAGACATGCGTTATGTCTTAATATATGGTCTATTTTGAAGAAAATTCCATGAGCTGCTGAGAAGAATATGTATTCAGTAGAATTAGGGTGGAATATTATGTAGATGTCTGTTATGTCCATTTGATCTATGATGGTATTTAGCTTTATTGTTTCTCTGTTTATTTTATGTTTTGAGGATCTGGCTATTGATGATAGCGGGGTGTCAAAGTCTCCAACAATTATTGTGTTGGGATTTATGTCTTTTTTATTGTCTAGTAAATTTTGTTTTATAAAGTTAGGTGCCTCGCATTTGATGCATATGTTTATGATTGTAATTTCCTCTTATTGTATTGTTCTTTTGATGAGAATGAAGTGGCCTTCTTTATCTCTTTTTATTACTTTCGGCTTAAAGTCTATTTTGTCTGAAATCAGTATAGCCACTCCTGCTTGTTTCTTGTTTCCATTTTCTTGGAATATCTTTTTCTATTCTTTCACCCTAAGGTGGTGTTTGTCTTTAATTGTAACATCAATTTTTTTTTTTTTTTGTGAACAACAAATAGATGGGTCCTACTTTCTGACCCATTCTGTTAACCTGTGCGCCCCCCTTTTTTTGGTTTTCCAAGGTAGGGTCTCACTCTAGCTCAGGCTGACCTGGAACTCACTATGTACTATCAGGCTGGACTTGAACTCATGGTGATCCTCCTCCATCTCCCAAGTGCTGGGACTAAAGGCAAGAGCCACCACATCTGGCTAACCCTTGTCTTTTGATTGAAGTATTGAGTCCATTAACATTAGAGTTATAATTGTGACGCATGAGCTAATCCCTGTCATGTTGAATGTTTTGTGGAGTTTGGTGTTTTCTTGTTCTTTGCATGTTCTTATGTGCATTCTACTTTTGATTTTTACTTTTTTCTCCTTATGTGCATGTTGGTTTATCTCCTGGGTGTGGAGGATTCTATGCAGTGTTCTCTGTAGGGCTGACTTGGTGCTCATGTAATCATATAGCAGGTTTATATTGTGAAAGGTTTTCATTTCCCTTTCTATTATGAGAAATAATTTTGCTGGGTACGGTAGTTTGGGTTGTCAGCCATGATCATGTAACTTTTGAAATACTCTGTCCTAGGATCTTCTGGCTTTTTAGAGTTTCCATTAGGGCTGGAGAGATGGCTTAGCGGTTAAGCGCTTGCCTGAGAAGCCTAAGGACCCTGGTTCGAGGCTCAGTTCCCCAGGACCCACGTTAGCCAGATGCACAAGGGGGCGCACACATCTGGAGTTCGTTTACAGAGGCTGGAAGCTCTGGCGCACCCATTCTCTCTCTCTCTCTGTCTCTGTCTCTCTTTCTCTCTGCCTCCTCTCTGTCGCTCTCAAATAAATTAAAAAAAAAAAAAAAGGTTTCTTCTTTAAAAAAAAAAAAGAGTTTCCATTGAAAAGTCTGAGGTAATTCTGATGGGCTTACTCCTGTCTGTAATGAGCTATTTTTCTTTTACAGCTTTCAGTATTCTCTTCTTATTTTCTGTGTTTAGTGTATTGTGCTTAGTATATTATGTGACATAGGGTATCTCTTCTCTGGTCCTGTCTGTTTGATGTTCTGTGCACCTCTTGTACCTGTAAGGTTGGGAAAACTCTCTTTGATAATGTTGTTGCCCTTGGCCTTTATTTCTTCCCTTTCCTGTATGCCTATGATAAGAATATTTGGTCTTTTTAAGGTGTCTTAAAGTTCCTTCATGTTCTGTTCACACATTTTTTTGAACTTCACAATACTTTTGAATCCTCATCTAATTCTTCTGACCTTGAATTCCGATATTCTGTCCTCCGTGTTGTCTACTCTGTTGATGAGGCTTTCTTGGGATCTTTTAAGGAGAGTTATTTCATTTTTGTTTTCTGTTATGTTTTTCTTCAGCATTTCCACATGTTGATTAAATTCTATTTTCTTTCCTTTTTAATATTATATTTATTTATGTTGTGTGTGTGTGTGTGTGTGTGTGTGTGTGTGTGTGTGTGAGGGAGGGAGGGAGAGAGAGAGAGAGAGAGAGAGAGAGAGAGAGAGGGCATGACAGGGTCTTTAGCAATGCAAACAAACTCCAGACACCACCATGTGCTTCTGGCTTTACATGGGTACTGGGGAAACAAACCTGGGTCCCTTTATTTTTGGAGGCTTTTTTTTTTTTTGTATAGCTACATCATGTATGGGTATCCTCTTTTCCTTTGTTCCTGTTCCCATTCCGTTGGGACCCTTCCCTGTGGGCTTGCAGGTATTCTCCATGGGGTGTGGGTCATATGTTGTGGGAGCAGCAGCCAGTTATTTTTTTGGGGGAGGAAATGCCTCTGGGCATGATGTCTCAGCCTGTGGCTGCCCCCTCTTCTGCAAAATTCCCTGAGCTTTGATGAGTATGTTCTAAGTCTATTTCAGTGCTCTTGGGAGACTCTGGATCTCTGCTTTGGTATGTGTTGAGTATCCTCAGGGTCCGTCTTCTTCATCTTGGCACTGATTATCAGGTTCAGCATGGAAGCAGCACTCTTGCTCATCTCTCCAGTTCCTCTGTGGTTTCAGCTGTGGCTTGGCTGAAATTCTAGAGGTAGTTTATCTCCTCAGGTCTCACTACCTTCTGAAAAAGAACAGATTCTCCAGCAAAGAGTGAAGGCAGCATAGTTTAAAATGGGATGAGCAGCCGGGCGTGGTGGCACACGCTTTTAATCACAGCACTTGGGAGGCAGAGGTAGGAGGATCACAGTGAGTTTGAGGCCACCCTGAGACTACATAGTGAGTTCCAGGTCAGCCTGAGCTAGAGTGAGACCCTGCCTCAAAAAAAAAAAAAAAAAAAATGGGATAAGCATTAGTAGTTTAAGGAGAATTTGATATATGTAACCTCTCTTTTAGTCAAAAACTAGTGAGAAAGCTTGACACAGGAGAGCATAATCTTTGTCTCTGTAGGGTTCTGACATGTTTCCCAATTTTGGATATGGGTTACTTTGCACTGAGAAGATCTGTTAGCCAATCATAAAGATATAAGTCACCCACCAAGGCTGTGTGCCACCATTGCACTGGTGTGTGTATCCTGTCAGGGTGTTTGCTTCTTAGTGACTTAGACTTTTGGTTGCTCAGACTGTTCAGACTGTTGTTGGCCACTTTCCCCCAGTACCTCATGTAGTGCTTTCTAGCACTAGATGGGCTAACTGTGTGGGGACTGGCCCCCTTCTGGATGCTAGCCAGGTTTCTCCATGGTCTGTGTTGACAGCATATGGTGTCTTCAGTCACAGAGTCTTACATTTTGCCTCAGGTGGGTAATCAAGTCTTTTGACAGAAGCCTGTCTTGTTTTGGAACCTTGTATGTCTCTTTGATCAACAGTTCATTGTGGGTAGCCACCAATTTCTGGTACTGTACAGGGCAGAGACAAAAAAAAAAAAATAAATAAATAATAAAAATAAATTGAGGTTAGGCTTCATCCTACCCTCTCCAGGGCCCTTCTTTTCACATCCTCCCCCTTACTCCTGTTGAGGTCTATATGTTTTACTCTGTCTTCAAGAATAAAGGTTACTATGGTACCAGTTGATTTTATATTCAGTTTTGTGTTTGTTTTCCCCTACCTATTCCTTCCCCTTACCTCAAACCTTCTATCCTTATTGTCTGGGCCTTGAGTTGCCTATCAGGTATGTCAGTAATTCAAGCTGGTCCATGTTAGGAACTTCAGTTGAGTGAGACCATGCAGGGCTTGTCTTTAGTCTTTGCAGGCAAATGCTTTACCTGCTAAGCCATATCTCTAGGCCTCCATTTTCATTTCCTGAATGACTTTTTTTTTTTTTTTTTTTTTTTGTCTCTTGGAGTTTATTCCTACATTTGGATGTGCCCTTGAGCTCATTGTCCCATGGGCTCATTTATTCATTGGTTCTCCCCAATTTTCTTTAGCCTTCTCTTGACTTCTTAGTTGACTCTATTGACTATCTTAGACTTCATTAAACCATCTATGGAGTACTGTTTCCTGATTTTCTTTGATTTCCTTCAGCCATTGATTGACTTGTTGCTTATCTTCTATTTTCTTCATCCATCCTTTGAGTTCTTTTTGTTGCCTTTCTTCCAATTCATTGAGCCAACCTTTGATTTGTAGTGTCAGCTCTTTTTTGCTACTTTTCTTCCATTTCCTTCAGCCATTCTTGGAGTTCCTGTTTAATTACCCTTTGACCAGTTTCTTCCCATTCGAACATCTGATTGTTCATCGTCCCATTAGGTTCATTTAAAATGCTTGCTGGCATTTCATTTTGAACTTAAAGTATACCAGAACCGAAAACTTGCAGTTCATAAATTTTTGGGGACCTCCCCTGAACCCCCAAATCCTGCATCAACAACACAATGGGGATCCATTGATTCCCTGCCTGCCCCACTGGAGAAAAGGATACTGGGGCCAACTTTTGCTGCACAAGTGTGTAGGGTCCCAGCCACCCCATACCAGCAGTAGAGGAATGATAAGAGATGGGAAACTGGGAGGAGTGGAACTGGGAGGCCAGGCCTAGTCATGCCACATGTGCTGGCCCACACCAGCAGCAGTAGAGCCAGGGGCCTCGAAACCAGGAGGCCAGGCCTACTTATACAGCATGTGCTCACCTATCCTGTGTGAGAGCACCCACCAGGACAGGAGAACCAGGAGCCAGGATCATAGATCCCAGGCCTACTCTCACTGCATGTACATACCCACCAGTGCAGGGGAACCAGGAGCCAGGGAACTGGGAAGCCAGGCCTTCTCCCCACTGCTGCAAGTGTGTAAGATCCTGGCCACCCCACACCAGTGGCAGGGAAATAACATAGTATTTTCTTTACTTGTTCTTAGCTTACAACTTTTGTTTATTTATTTAAGTGTTATTCATTTATTTTATTAGAGAGAGAGAGAGAGAGAGAGAGAGAGAGAGAATGAGAATGAGAATGGGTGCACCAGGGCCTTAAGCCTTTGGAAATGAACTCCAGATGCATGTGCCACCCCATGCATCTGACTAACATGGGTCCTGGGAAATGAAACCTGGGTTCTTTGGCTAAGCCATCTCTCTAGCTCGCTTACAATTTTTTTTTTTTTTCTGATGGGAGGAATGAGGATTGACTTCAGGGCTTTGTGTATGCTAAGCCAACACTGTGCCACTGAACTCCATCATCAGCCTTTGACTTACGTTTTATAAGAACTGTGAGACAAATGCTCTGCACATGTGTTTCTTTTCTATTGCCACTACTCTACTGTCAACTGTTATCTTTCTAGCCTGGATTTCACATGTATCTATGACTTCCAATACACTCTTCTGGGCAGTTGTCAAGGGTTTCATGAATGCAGAAAAAAAAAAAAAAAAAAAAAAGAACTGTGAGAAAGCCAGGCATGATGTCGCACACCCTTAGTTACAGCACTTGAGGGGCAGAGGTATGACAATCACTGGTGAGTCTGAGGCCAGCCTGGAACTACCGAATGAGTTCCAAGTCAACCTGGGCTAGACTGAGATCCTACCTCTAAAAACCAACCAACCAAACAAAAAGAACTGTGAGGAGTCTTATCTCAGCTTTTCTTGGTAGATTCCTTAAAGAATCTATTGTTCATGTTAAAAAAAAGCCCTTGGCATGATGAAATGGGGCAGGGGGCTTATCGTGGCTTTTTGAAGACAGCCTGACTGTGCTGGAACAGCCCAGAGTGAAATGTGTTTTGCTAGGTTATTGCAGTAGGCAGCGGGGCCTTAAACTGCGCAATTTTACATCTCAACCATTGCAGGCTGTGTTGATTTATTACCAGCATTTACTCAGAGTCTGTATACTGTCCATTTCCTTTTACCATTTGCCAGGTAGACTGCAATGATTTTATCAACCAACTCCTCTCTGATTGCAAAATGCCATGTGTTTTTATTGGTTTTATGCCTTCTCCCTGAGTTTTCATTTACTATTTTGTATTTGTTTTATGATACACTTGATTCAATACTGTGTGTATGTGTGTGTGTGTGTGTGTGTGTGTATGTGTTTTCCAGAGCTGACTTGTCTTCGATAAAAACTCTCTTTATGAAGGAAAAATATATTACCCATCTTCAATGACCAATACATAAGCTAATTTTCTTCCTGAAATGTGACCATAATTTCAAAAGCAATGGTAGGGACCTGGGGACATGTATCACTGGTTAAAGGTGCTTGCTACAAAGCCTACTGGCTAGAGTTAAGATCCCTAGCACTTATGTAAATGTATCACATATGCATCTGTAATCCCTATGGCAATGGGAGCAGGAGTCAGCAAATTGGCCTCATAGTGGCAAAACAATGAGACAGCTTATATAAAACAAGGTAGGAGAAGACTCTGATCTCCACACATGTACAATGACACACAGTTTCCCTCTCTACATACACATACTATGATAACAATAAAAACACATTAGTTGTAACTTTTTCTTTTCTTTCAGATAATATAATGGATAAGAACAACTTTAAAATTTGACATAAAATGGTAGTAGCCAATAGTCACACTGTATGAAAAAATTTAACTAACCTTGGTTAAAAGCACTTGCTTGCAAAGCCTGCTAGCCTGGATTTGATTACTTAGTACTAGTATAAAGCTTGATGCACAGAGTAGTGGCGCAGGATTTTGAGATTCAGGTGGTGTCTCCCAAACTTGTCAACACAAATTTTGGGTCTTTATGGTATTTTGAAGAAAGAATTGATGAAACCCACTAAAGAAAGATAAATTATGAACTATTAAATTTATTTAGGGAAAAAATCATAATACGTTAGGTTTATTTAGGAGAAACTGACATCTAGGAAAAGTCTGGGGCTTTTACACACACACACACACACACACACACACACACGCACGGAATCACGGAATTTTGGACATAGAGGCTCCTTCAAAAAAACAGATGAGGGCTGGAGAGATGGCTTAGCAGTTAAGCGCTTACCTGTGAAGCTTAAGGACCCTGGTTCGAGGCTCAATTCCCCAGGACCCACGTTAGCCAGATGCACAAGGGGGCACATGCATCTGGAGTTCACTTGCAGTGGCTGGAGGCCCTGGTGCGCCCATTCTCTCTCTCTGTATCTGCCTCTTTCTCTGTCTGTGGCTCTCAAATAAATTTAAAAAAATGAGATGGAGATCATAGATAAAGATAAATCTTAAAGTGAGAGGGAACTCCTAAAGTCTGATGTAGATAGAAGGCAGGAAGGAAAATACCCAGGTGAAGATAAGTATTCTTCCCTTCCTAGCCATGTTGATCCCAATCAGGCTGGGAAGGAGGGATGCTCACTTTGCTATGCTATTCAGGCAACTGGGCAAAGGAAGAGAAGAGTGGGACAGAGAGAGGGACTGGGACAGGTAGGTAACCTCCTTCATATGGATTAGACGTCCAATCAGGGTGAGCCTCCTCATCAGGCTCAGGGGTGTAAGCAGAGACCTGATTGGTTTAGAATCAAGGGGTGACCCAGAAGGAGCCAAATATGACTTGTTCATGGACTCAGGGCTGACCCAAGGAGGCTGAGTTAAAAGAAGCAGGATGTGCCTGATGTGCATGTCACTGGAGAGAGGTAGGAGCATGCCTAAGATTCAGTTTTGTCCAGATGGACAAAATAACATGTCCTTGTTCACTCTTTGGGTTTCTATCCCTAAACCAACTGTCTGAAAGAAGCTAGTTTTCTCTGGTCTCCTTCATCAGCACAAGAGTCTGGAGTTTTCAGTAGCAAGAGGCCCTGGCATGCCAATTCTTTTTTTTTTTTTTTTCGAGGTAGGGTCTCACTCCGGTCCAGGCTGACCTAGAACTCACTCTGTAGCTCCAGAGTGGCCTTGAACTCACAGTGATCCTCCTACCTCTGCCTCCCGAGTGCTGGGATTAAAGGCGTGTGCCACCACGCCTGGTCTGGCATGCCAATTCTCTTAAATATTTAAAAAATATGTTGCTTTAGCAAATTATTTTTAAGAACTTACTATGTACCAGAGAGGGTCTAGTCTTTTGGAGTCCAGTGGTGTGTATGGCAGAGAAAAATCTTTGCAGTCTTTGGAGTGGGAATTAAAATAAATAATAATAAATAATATAGAAATTTCCTGTTTCTAAGTATATTTTAGGGTTTGTAAATAAAACAAGGAAAGGCTTAGAAGAAGCTTGAAGAGGTAGTGATATTTCAGATAAGGTAACAAAGGAACCAATGCTTCCTTGAAGGCAAGCCATTCAAGTAAAGACAAGAAGGGAATGAGAAGCAAACCATGTAATCACCCAGGAACAGAACATTCCAGGCAGAGAAATCAGCCCAGAGGCAACAACGCACCTCACTGGCATGATTAAGATGATCAGAGAGAGCCCTATGCTAAACAGAAGTGTCAGAAGGTGAGAGCATGGGGCATGGAGATCAAACGAGGAGAATAGGGAGGGAAGCATTGACTCCAAGAGGGAAGGCACTGGAGGAGGCACATAGGAGCATTAAGCTTTGGTTTACATATATACCAATGGGGATCTAGAGGTTCACAACCCTCTATTCTTTTTTTTAAATTTAATTTATTAGTTTTCTTTTCAGCAAATACAGGCAGTTTGGTACCATTGTTTAGGCTCATCCATGATCTACCCCCTCCCATTGGACCCTCCTTGTTGATGTAAATGGGTCGTGCATTGTGGAGTTAGCCCACAGTTATTGGTATGATAAATGTCTCTGCATGTCATGACCCAACATGTGACTCTGACATTCTTTCCGCCCCCTCTTCCGCAAAATTTCCCTGAGCCATGTTGGGTTCAGTTTTGGTCTGCTTCAGTGCTGAGGTGTTGGGTGCCTCTGAGGCTCTGGCTCTCTAATTTGGTAGGAGTTGATTTTTCTCTGTGTTGGTCTCCTTCCCCTTTGTGCTGGTATCCGGCTCATCAGGAAAACATCACCCTTGCTTGTTTCGCCAATTGTCCTTAGTTTCAGTTGGGCCCCTTTTGAGGTATGTTGGGGCAGCTCTCTCCTTAGGATCTGCACCTATCTGAAAAAGAGAAGCCGATTCTCCAACGGAGAGTAAGTTAGCACCTGGAAAAATGAGATAACAATTACTTTTTTGATAGAGAGTTTGATAGGTGTAGGCCCTCTTGTACCCCATGATTGATGGTAGCTTGATATTGGAGAGTGGGCTTATGTTTGGGTATGGTTTTGACTTGTTTCCCAGCTCCAGCTATGGGTCTCGTACCACTGAGGGGATCAGTTAGCCAAATCAAAAGCAGTTGGTTCCCCACCATGGCTTTGTGCCACTACTGCACTTGTGTGGGCATCACATCAGGTTATTTGTTGTGAATTAGGTTAGACAATGAGTTGCTTGGACAGATATTGGTCATTTCCCCCAGTCGCCCATGTAGCACCTTCTGGCACTAGACACGCTGACTGTCTGGGGACTGACTCTCTCTGAGCTTCCAACCATGCCGTTCCATTTTACATGTCAGCTGTGTATGGAATCTTCAGCAGTAGGGTCTTACCACTGGCCTTTGGTGGGTCATCAAGTACTCTGACAGAAGTCTGTCATTGTTTTGGGAAACCTTGTAGGTTTCTCTGATCAAAAGCTCATTGTGGATGGTAGCCCCAAGCTGGAAGTGGGGGTTACAGGTCAGTGCCCACTAAGAAATTGAGGAAAAATATAACTAATATACAAGAGTAAGAGAGGAGAGAGAGAGAGAGAGAGGGGAGATGGGGAGACGGAGGGAGGAAAGATGTAGAAGATTTGGGTTAGTCTTGATCCTACCCTCTCCAGTGTCTTGTGGTTCAGGTGTTTCCTGTAAGGGTCTAGGGAAGGTTCAGCCATTTGGTCTGTCTTTTAGGAAGTAGAATTTTATGGTACCATTGCCGTTTGTGTCCAGATTACTGTTTTCCACCCTTCAATGCCCTCCCCGTCCTCCCCATCCATCCTATTGTCTAGTCCATGAGGTGCTTGCTGGGTATGTAAAGGTATCTTGACAACCCTCTGTTCTATGGACCTTTGTGGTATTTAGGATAGGCAATGAGTTACATTTCAGGACAGTGTTTTTCAGTGTATATGCTTTTCAAAATAGTATATAACTGGTTTATTATTTAGCATTATAAATGCTTTCTAAAATTTTGTTTCTTTTGGGGGGGGGCAGGAATTCAAGTATCCTAGGATAGCTTCACACTAACTGTGTAGCTAAGGGTGACCTTGAAATTCTAATCCTGCAGCCTACACCTCTATGTTGGGATAATAGGTGTGGTCCACATGCCCAGTTTATATCATGCTGAAGATGAAATCTGCTCTTTAAGCATGGTATGCCAACACACTCAACAACTCACCCAGCCCTGTATTTCTTTATTAACTCAGTAAAGAAGATTTAGGAGCATATCTGTAACTACTTGGAATTTAATGTGGCTTGGAACTTATGTAGTATTGTGTGGTATCAATAGTGACTCTATCTGAGAGGAAATTATCTGAGACTTCCCCTGGCAAAGTTGCTATACTGGTAGAACTATGTTGGATCAGTACCTGTTGGTTAAATGGAAGGAATTGCTCAGTTTCAGTTGGAATAAGTAAATATCAAGATCAGTTAGCCCCACCTAAATTTCTTCT
The DNA here is from genome assembly GCF_020740685.1 of Jaculus jaculus. Lineage (NCBI taxonomy): Eukaryota > Metazoa > Chordata > Mammalia > Rodentia > Dipodidae > Jaculus > Jaculus jaculus. The sequence continues at coordinate 116,985,855 of NC_059106.1, read as the reverse complement.
GCAGACGGCTGCCCTAATTGTTGGGTGGACATAGGCTAAGTGGGATCCAGAAGAGAAGAGGAATGAGTTAAGGCGATCAGCCTATGCTTCTGTCCCTGTATGCATTTCCAACAACTGTCCTGGAGTTCACTGCTGACATCAGAATTCCATGGACTTTTAAGGTGCTTAAAAGCAGCTTCTAATGATGCACACCTTTTAGGAACAGTGGTAATGCCTAGAGGTTTTCCCATTTTCCCAATGGATTCTTCATGATTAGAAATGATAGGAGTCCTAGTCCCTGTTCTAGGAGAGTCTCTATATAGCCTCATGCTCTGTGAACCAGTCTTTTCTCCCCAGGATGCCCCTACCCCTAGCTCAGGAAGAGGGGGACCATGGAGGCAGAAAATTCTTTAGATTCTAAGAAAAGAACTGGTTGATATCTTTAATTTTTTTCATTTGTTTACGTGTGTGTGTGTGTGTGTGTGTGTGTGTGTGTGTGTGTGTGTGTAGTGCACAATAGGATAGTTTGCTACCACAAATGAATGCCTGTCTGGCTTTATGTGGGTGGCCTGGGAATCCAGGCCAGAAGGACTTACATGTAAAAGCCATTTACTGCTATACTGTCTGTGCAGTCCTCTGTGTCAACATCTTGAGATCATAAGACTCTGCTAGGACTCTACTCTTGCCTGTGCTCTGTACTTCAAACAGACTTTGCTGTTTCCTTTTTTTGTGTCTGTTTGTTTCTCTCTTTAGAACCCGCATTCCCATCCTTCCCTATGATCTGTGTGTCTTCATACCTGCCCTGCCTTTCATGGCTTAGTTCCAGTGCTCCTATCTACACAGGGTCCTATTTCCCTGTCACAGGGACTTGACCTCTGAGTTGCCCAGACACCTGGTGTGCTGCACCTTCAAGTTCAGTTTATCTTATCTTATTTATTTGCAAGATATATATATAGAATATGAGATGTGTGTGTGTGTGTGTGTGTGTGAGAGAGAGAGAGAGAGAGAGAGAGAGAGAGAGAGAGAAGAAGAGAAGAGAAGAGAAGAGAAGAGGAGAAGGAGGAGGAGGAGGAAGAAGAAGAAGAGGAAGAGGAAGAGGAGAGAGAATGGGCATTCAGGGCCACCTGTCACTGCAAACTCAGATGTAAGCGCCATTTTGTGCATCTCAAGTTACGTTGGTACTGAGGAATTGAACCTGAATCATCAGGCTTTGTCTGCAAGTGCCTTTAACTGCTGAGCCATCTTTACCCCTGAGTTTTTATTTACATATTTTTTTCTCTATAAGCTCTCAGGGTCAGACCCATATTATTTCTTGCTTTCTGCCTCCCCAGAGTAGCCCTTGTGGTAAAGTAGCCTCCAGTGACCCAAAGACGTTGATGATTCTGCGCATGACGTAGGAACACCTTGGCTAAGGTTCTATCAAGCCAATTTACAAGTTCACCTCCTGTCTCTCTTAGTTCTTCATTCTTGCTGAAGTATTGACCAAGGATGCCTGTAACTTTCTGTTTTTCTAAGTAGACATAACTATTTCCTAAGTATTTTATAATACTTAATCATTTGAAGAAATTCACACAGTATTGATAGGTGTAGAGTCTAGGCAAAAATCCTAAATTCTATTGTCTAGAGAAAATAAAAATCACCTTTGCTATATATTCTTACAAACTTTTTTTTTTCACTTTGTTATCTTAACCATATTTTACATAGACAGGAGGATATTACCCTATGGTGTGTTTCCTTTTTTTTTTTTTTTTTTTTTTTTTGGTGGGTCTCACGCTAGCCTAGGCTGACCTGGAATTCAATATGTAGTCTCAGGGTGGCATCCATCTTATGGTGATCCTCCAACCTCTGCCTCCCAAGTGCACCACCACACCTGGCCCTTTGTTTCCTTGTTTTGACTTAGCATATGTTGTGTATGTTTTATAATACAGGCAGGGGAGTATCAGTGGTTTAGGGAGTGGCTTTGGATCATTGTTCTAGTCCAAATCACAGAGGCATCACTTAATAGCTGTTTACCCTGGCGAATTAGTAGCTTGACTGCTTTCTAGTTTCTCCATTTGTAAAATGAATGCAATAAAAGTGCTGTATGTGTAGGCTCGGCATATTGGTGCATACATGTAATCCCAGTATTCCAAAGGAAGCAGAGGCAGGATTGTCAGAAGCTCAAGACCAGATTGGTCTACATTGTGAGTTTGCAGCCAGCCAGAGCTACATAGTGAAAAAAGAGAAAAACAAAACAAGAAACTACAATTAAAACAATCAAAGCAAGACACTATTCATAGGAACACAGAGAAGATTCCACCGACTCAGACACGGAAGCCCTGAGAGCAGGACTCAAATAGTATCCAGAGGTGTGTTGATTACTTCAGCATGCTTACCAGAGTGTTCCACTGCATGGCTGCCTGCAAACTATTTAGCTGTTCCCCTATTGATGGACATTTAGGTTGCCCTTGGCTTTGTACTTTTGTGAATAATTAATGGTACAGGGAATATTTTTGTGCATACATCTTTGATCACTGCCCTGACTTATTCCCTCATGATACCTTTGGAAATGTGAAAGGTAGAATTTCTTGAAACACATTATTACAATACCCTCAGAGAGAGATTCCCTGAACTAGTTTACACTGCTATTAATGTGGCATGATACAGTTTCTCTCCGCAACCCTCTGAAGCTGTGTGCTTTCCCCCTTTATTGCTATGTCTGTGCAGTGGTTTGATGAATACGTCATTCATACCACAGAGAGAGATGAGGCTTCCCAGGACTCAGGCCCCCAAGTGGGCTGATTTGCCTTCCTGTTTCCAGCCCATAGGCAGAGCCTCTCATCTTTAGCCACAGGTCACAGGTGGAACCAGGAGAGTTCTTTCATGGGGCCAGTGGACCAGAGGAAGTCACATGGGCCCCGTGGAGTGAACTGAGAGTCCTGTCAACACCCAGGGGTGGCTGTATGTAGATTCTTCCTTTTATGTGGGCATACCTTCTCAGGGCTGATCCCGGCCTGGCAGTCTGCTCTGCTGTCTCCGATTGTCTCTAAGGTGACTAAGCAGTGTAGTGTTGCCTGCTGCTCCCCCCGCCCCCAGGGAAGGTTGTCTAGAAACACAGAACCCAAGGAGAAGAAAGCAGTGTTTAGTTACCCATGCTCAGGCCTCAGGGATTTCTGGGATGGTTTTATATTCACTCATCTTGAAGAGTCTAGAGACACAGAATTTATATTAACCTTTCAAGTATAATTTAGAGACTTTGTGTTTGAAAGCACTTACTGGTTTTCTCAGTGAAACTCAGAATTTTTATCAATTTATTTTAGATCCTTGAATATATTAGAAACTGAGAAGCTATCATTTTCTTTCTGAAGCAGATCAAAAATTTAAAAAGATATGCCAATTCAGGGATATCTTATATTAACTTAAGGTACTTCTTGAAATTTGATAATTTGGGAAAACGGACATTCATAGTAATCCACTGTTGGAATCAACTGGAAGGTGTTTCCTTCTGATTGCTTTGGATCATAGGATTTAAATTTCAGTGTAAGTTTTCTATCACAGTAAATCCAATTATGGCGTCTTGATTGTGATATTTTAATATTATCTAAGCAAAGTGCTGGATCAGAATTCTCATTAGTTAAGCAAGACCGAGGCAGAATGAAATTTCATCTTCCATTATTATTTCTATAATTTTAGCAAATTTTATTAAAAATGTCTTTGTAATTGATGAATAGTGACAAGACTACCAAACTGACATGCACTTGTGTTTTTCCCTGGGAAAATGAATTTCCACAATATTGGAGCTTTGGCCAGACAGGGGTATATTCAGAATGTACAAAATTATTTCAGAAAGCAGGCTGTATACTCTGAAGGTATGTGAGTGCATGTGTGTGGTATGTCATCCTGGCACTGGAGATGCTAGGAAATCTAAGACAGACTCTCTTAGAGAAAAATCACTTATTTTTGTATTCTAATTATAGGAAATATGTTTTGAATTTTGACAGTCAGACTTGCTTTTACTTTTCCTTATTTTTAAATTTTGGCTGTTGGACACCATTTTGTGAATTCTAAAGGAACAAGGGCTGGAGAGCCATACCCACCCCCTGTCCACAGGGAAAATGATAGTACAATCTGTCATTGCCAGATTTCTGAACTTTCAGGTCCCAAATAGAGGCTTAATGTCCTTTTATGCCACTGTAAGAGTATTGGTCTCAATTGGGGAAATTTGCTCCTCAAGGGGGATACTTGGCACTGTCTGACAACATTTTTGGTTGTCATAACCTTGGCATCTAGTATGTGGAGGCTAATGAAACTTCTGAACATCCTGCAATCCTTATAATGTCAGCAGTGCCAAGACTGAGAAACCCTGTCATAGAAGTTTGTAAGGTAAGGATGTTTCTCTGGGGCAGCCTCCATCCTGGAAAATCTCATTTATTTATTTATTTGTTTATTATTTTAATTTTTGTGTGTGTTACTGTATTTATAGAGGACTGAGAACTGAGGTGTTTGTTCTCTTCTTCCTTCTTTATGACAAGCTCTTGTTTTGCTGTTGCATGCACCAGTCTAGCAGACAGGTGAGCATCCTGATTCTCCTGGCTCCACCTACCCTTGTCATGGGTATATTGGGATTACAGATGCATGTGCCATGTTGCATCTGGCTTTATGTGAGTACTGGGGACTTGAACTTGGGCCAGTAGGTTTGCAAGTAAGCACCTTTAGCTGCTGAGTTATAATCTCAGCCCCAGGGAGGGTTCTTATAGGTTTCATGTCCTTGATGCCTTTATCACAGGACAAGGTTAACTCTCTAATGACCTGGTAATTTCAGAAATTCATTCTCAGTGCTCCAGAAATGGCCATACTCTGGGAAGTTGATATACATCAAAACTCACAGGAGGGGGCCCATAAAGTGCTTGCTGTATAAGCATGAGGGTCTGAGTTCAGATTCTCAGCACTTGCATAAAATGCTGGGCACAGTGGTGTGAACCTGAATCCCAGTGCTGGGAGGCAGAGACAGGAAATCCTTGGGGCTCACTGGTGAGCTATTCTAACCAAATTGCTAAGATCCATATCTAGCAGGAGACCCTGTCTCAGAGAATAAGGTGGAAAGTGACTAAGGAAGACAGCCAAGGTTGACTTCTGACCTCCACATGCCTGCTTACAAACATGCACTTACACACACACACACACACACACACACACACAAATTCATACACAAATGGACATCCATCATAAAGACATATATATGCAGGAGGGGGAGGATTGCTCAGTGGTTACAGGCACATGCAATTCTCCCCCCCCACAAGAAAACCTTAGCTGGGCTTGGTGGAACACCCCTTTAATGTAAGCACTTGAGGTAGGAGGGATTACTGTGAGTTTGAGGCCAGCCTGAGACTACATAGTGAATTTCAGGTCAGCCTGAGCCAGAGCAAGACCCTACCTCTAAAAACAAAACGTAAAATCCTCACAGGCGATGTAAATAAATATCCTCCCACTTTATTAAGGTTTTCTTGTCAATTGGATTTGTATTGGCTGCATAACTCATGTGTTCTATGTTGGCAAAGGGCATAGGGACACAATTCACCAGGCAGTGCCTTCTGAGCCTGGAGTCAGAGTAGAAGGAGGCTTGCAGGTACTTAAGGGCACCAGAGTCTTTGGGGTTTTGACAACTCTCTGCTCTGGATGTCCCACAACTAAGGTGTAACATGATGAACCTTTACAATAAGACTTCTCTCTTTTGCTGAATGCCAAGACAGGTCTTGACAACCAGCTTGTCCTTTCTACTTCTGTTTCCAGTCTGGACCAGCTTGTCTTTCATTAGCCATATTGAGTTTTGTCCTTAATTTACTTTTCAATTTGGCTGGCTTGTGGAAGAGGAATTGGTTCAAACAAAGTGCGTGAAGCTGCTGTGTGACAGGGATAATTAATATAAAGATTGATAGTAGGGCATTGTTTCTAACTGGCGGCTTTTTCAGTCTAGTGAGTGGCCCTGACATGATAACATTTCAGAAGAATTTGGCCCAACAGTGATGGGGACATCTAGGATTCAGTGTGAGTCAGAGGACACTGGTCTGTCCTGCAGTGTCACATGAAGTGTCTGCTTTGAGTTTATCAGACACAGTTTTACAGGTTTTGAAGATCACCTTGTGTCCATGGGAATGGTATTGCTATGATCACCTCTCAGGACTGGTTGTTATCCCTTTGCTTGTCTCTGGCTCTTGTGCCAAGATTGGATGTCAGGAATTTGGATGATGAAAGTATTCAATATGCCACTTACTCATCACCTTTTCACCCTCAATAATGGAGGTAGTCATTTTGTATGCCATGTGAATACTATAGTGAATTCACCAGGAACTACAGCCAAGCTGGAGGGAACAGTGATGACTATGCAGTTATTGTGAGGAGAGGAATTCTGCAGAGAGGAGCAATTCTTTCTTTCTTTCTTTTTTTTTTTCTTTTTTCGAGGTAGAGTCTCACTCTGGTCCAGGCTGACCTGGAATTAACTCTGTCATCTCAGGGTGGCCTTGAACTCATGGCAATCCTCCTACCTCTGCCTCCCGAGTGCTGGGATTAAAGGCATGCACCGCCACCCCCGGCGAGAGGAGCAATTCTTGATTGAGGTTGATGGGTTTTGTCAGAATCCTGCTGAACCCCAAAGTCAGAAACCTGTTAAGTACTAAATCATAACCAGTGATCCCTTCCTTTGAGCAGATCAACTTTGGTCACATTGGTGAGAAATGGAGGAACAGAAACAGTGTGTGTGATTGTTCAGCAGGGGGAGAATGTGTTGGATGAATATTGTTTCTCCAAACCTTTGAGTCATGTTCTGCCTAACTTGTCCAATCCTTCTGTAATGACTAAGAGGGATTGTTGATTTCCACACTCATGGAAATCACACAGATCCACCTGATTTTGCATCCGTGCTCTAGGATTTCTTTATTTTCTGTTTCAGTTACCTTCTCATTGCTGGGACAAACACCTGACCAGAAGCAGCTGATGGGAGGAAAGGATTTATTTTATTTTGGTTTACAGCCTTGAGGGGAAGCTCTGTGATGCCAGGGGAAAGTATGGCATGAACAGAGGTTGGACAATACCTCTGCCACAGTAGGGAGAATACCACAACAGGAGAGTGAGCTGAACACTGGCAAAGGGAAACTGACTATATCACCCACAAGCCCATCCCCAACAACACACCTCCTCCAGCAAGGCTCGAAATCTCAAATTGCCACCAGCAGGGGACCTAGCATTTAGCACATACGAGTTTATGTGGGGGGCACCAAATTCACACTACCATATTCTGCCCTTAGTATCCTTAAACTCATGACCATTCATTAAGATGTAAAAAGCAACACATTTAGTTCACCTTTAAAAGTCACTATAGTTTTTTTTTAAATTTATTATTTATTTATTTATTTGAGAGTGACAGACACAGAGAGAAAGACAGATAGAGGGAGAGAGAGAGAATGGGTGCGCTAGGGCTTCCAGCCTCTACAAATGAACTCCAGACGCGTGCGCCCCCTTGTGCATCTGGCTAATGTGGGACCTGGGGAACCGAGCCTCGAACTGGGGTCCTTAGGCTTCACAGGCAAGCGCTTAACCGCTAAGCCATTTCTCCAGTCCTCACTATAGTTTTTTTTTTTTCCATCCAAGTACTATTCAAACATCCCTATAGTCTCTTTGTGAGCTATACAACCAAAAGAACATAAATGAAAATAATGAATGAAAATAATATGTGGCATATGTAGTGGTTGTTGGTTGAGATATTCCTAAGGGTATAGCTGGCATGGTAGGAGTCTCACTTATTTGCGTTGAATTCTCTGAGAACATAAAATACTTTTACAGTATGGATTGCTACAAATTCATATTATGTATTGCCTAATGTTACATCTACTTTGAAAATACATTTTTAAAAGAAAATAGAAATTATGCTGATAGAAAAAGGGGCAAAGAACAAGAATTCTGTGTTTAGGTGGCAGGGAAAGAACTTCCTAGGATGTCATTCATTCATGGGAAACTGACTGAAGTGCCCTAGCTATGCGTTCTGTAGAAAGGATGTTTGTGATGAGCCTCACCTTCAGTTTCTAGGTCAGCTTTGACCTTTCTATAGTGAGCTAGATCAATGAACTTCTAGCCAGTGTTTGGAGATTCTTGAAGTGCTGAATAGTAATTAATATAGTGATATCAAAGCTGTTTGCAGTTAATTAATTATCTCCCAGTGCTTCAGCTGCAGAAACATCTGATAAGGAAGACTAGGCACACTTGCCTTTCTGTGTTCACTGGGAGACAGATATATAAGACTGATTGAGAGTGGAGGAAGTAGAGGAAGACGACGAGGAAGTGTGTGTGTGTGTAGGGGGGCAACAGGAGGCCAGAAGCTTTTTGTTTCTGAATTCAGTTACTTATCTCTGTTGAGATTTCTTTGCTTCCTCTAGGAAGAATCACATCTGAGAAATCATGGTGGGCGGAAATGCCTTGTGCTTCTGGATTTTTCTCATTGTCAGCTGTTAGAGGTAGAATCTTACTTCTTCAATGCAATGAAGGTTGACCCTGCTCATGTTGGGGCTTGGCTAATGGGTTCCTTCCTGCCTGTGGCTCCACTGCCCCCCTGGAGATTGCCCAGACATATTGTTTCTTTACTTGTTTAAGGCCCATGAGCTCTTGGAATGTCTGAAACAGCCTTGGATGCTGCCTGGTAGACCATAAACCACCATGACTGATATTGCCAGAGACATTTCTTATGTCTTCTGTCCAAAGTCAATGTTCTTCTCTTTTCCTGTTTGGACCTGGTTTTGATTGGCAACATGAAAGTCATGCTATGTACTTAGATGCTGCTACAATTCATAGGAATGCATCAATATGAGGCAAAGATTTTGTGGGAGGGAATTGTTTTTTTTTTTCTTTCTTTCTTTAGCTTATTCAGAGAGAGAGAAATGACTTGCCGTTTTGCTTGTTTTGACAGTCTTTGTACACACACACATTCACCAAAGGAATCTACATGAGAACATGAAATAATTCCTGATCTGTGACATAGAACAATAGGCAATAAAGAAAATTGAATTTAGTCAGTCTTTGAAGTCTACTGATTTCAAATTACAGCTGGAGAGTTAATTCTGTTAGAGTGGTAACCTCTGGAAACTGGTCTCTGGAATGGATTGAAAATGTTCATTTAGAAGTTCACAAGTATATCACCAGTCAGTTGGCAAGTACAGTAAGTCTTAATAGCCAACTGTGTGGGAAGTGAGTGGAGCCCTGGTTCCCTGTCTAGTTTATCTCAGAGTTGTCATTGGCCTGTGATGGAAGCTTTGCTCCAAGAATTTCACTACAGTCAAGTTCTGAGAGGCCATAAATCTATTCACATATTTGGGTGGAGTGAAGGTTCCACAGTGGGGCAAGACTACCCCTGTCAAGAGAAGTCCATGGGGCTTGAAGGTTTGTATGCAATCAGTAAAATGTGCCCACCCAGAGCACTGGTTGGTGAGAAAAAGTCTTTGTTGTTTCCTCCTTGGCATGACAGCTTGGCTGATGGTTTCTTCTGCAGGTGACAGTGACAAACAGCAACTGCTTTGGCTTGTACAACCAGAGAACAGGCATCTTCTCTTGTTTTGGTCACCAAATGCCTCTGTACACCTCACATTCCAGTGAAGGAAGAAGGGAGGAGCTTCTTGGATGACAATGGACGTTCTGCTGTGCAGGATGAGGGCAGTGTGTGTGACATCGCCACCACGAAGGTAAGAGTTGCTTTTCTTTTGTCAGTTTTGCCTTTCAATACCTATTGCTATTGCTATTTAGTGACAATGATGATGGTTAGACACCAGGGAAACTCTTCTATTGCAAAGTCCACTGAGAAGATGGGATGGGCAGTTGAAGGAGATTTGGAAGTTAGATTTGAATTCTGCTGACTGATAACATAGGCCGGCATTACAATGTTCTGTAGTCTGTCGTCTCTCCTCATCTGGTTTTTGGCATTTATACCTCAGACTTGAAGAAGTAACACAACTACTCCTGTAACAAGATTTCCTTTGTGTCCATTAAGTCAGTTTGCTTTAAAATAGGTGCATGGGGCTGTAACTGATAGGAGCTTGGGTCAGGTCAGAGGTGGTATGACTTCTCCAAGTCTTCTTCCCAGAAGAGCATTATACTAGAGCGACATACTGATTAAAACATGGTGGGTCAATATTAATGAAACTTGGGATGTCTCATATAAAAGTTAAGAGTTCCATTTCTCTTGAAACATGGAATGATCAGTCTATTTATTAGGCCTTTGCTTCCCAAAAGGACTGAATTATTGCATATCTTCTGCTTGCTAGGGTAAGCATGGATTGTTCATTTCAGTCCCCCAAAAGATACTTTATTGGCCTGACTCAACTGGCCACTGGAAGAAAAGAATTTTGATATGCCTTGTCTAGATTTTTCTGCTATTTATTCAGTAAAAACAGTGATAAGAATTTGACAGTTCTTCCAGACAAAAGAGTATTGAGCATGTGTGTATGCACGTGCAGGTGTGTGTATGTGTGTACACATGGTGTTTGTGCCCTGTGTACACATATACAATACCATTAGATACTGGGTGTCCTCCTCTTTTGCTCTTCGGCCTTATTTCATAGAGAAAGTTGCACTGAATCTGGAACTCACCATTTTTCTGTTAGACTGGCTGACCAACAAACCCCAGCAATCCTGTCTCACGTTTCTCCATTTGCAACATATAGGTAATGATCCACCACTTTGGGTTTCTAGAGAATCCAAAGAGATGATTCATTTGTTCTGTTATGCTTCTCCACTGCCTGCAGTGTCTAGGCACTGTACCAACTGTTGATGGAACAATAGTGTATGTGAAAGAGTTACCAAGAAGATGGCCTGAAAAAACTGTTCCATAAATTTTTCATTCATATATATATATATATATATATATATATATATATATATATATATAAAATTTAAATATAATTTTTTGAGACTAGGTCTTTTTAAAAATTTTTTATTATTAGTTATGTACACAATGTGTATACAGCCATGTTGATACCATTGTTAGCCTCTTCCCTGCCCTCCCCCTTCCTCAGGGACCCTCCTCTTTGGGGAATGTGGGTCATGTATTGTGGGGTTAGCCATCAGTTATGGGTAAGAGGCAATGTCTCTGTGCATAATGTCCCAACATGTGGCTCTAACAATCTTTCCGCTCCCTCTTATGTGAATTTCCCTGAGCCATGTTGGGTTCATTTTAGGTCTACTTCAGTGATGAGGTATTGAGAGCCTTGGTGTCTCTGGATGTCTGGTTTGATAGGAGTTGAGTGTTCTCTGTGTTTATCTCCTTTACCCTTGTGCTGGTACCAGGTTCACCAACAAAGCAGAACTCTTGCTCCTTTCCCCAATTACTCTATGGTTTCAGCTGGGGTCCTGTTGAGGTGTGATGGGCTGATTCTCTCCTCGGGATCTGTATCCATCTGAAAAAGAGAAGCAAACTCTCCAATGGAGAATGAAGTCAGCACCAGATAAATGGGATAACCATTATTATTTTAGGGAATTTAATAGGTGTAGGCCCTCTTGTAGCCCACAATTTGTGGGATCTTCATAATGGAGAGTGGGCTTGTTTTATGGATATGGTTGTGACTTGTTTCCCCGAACCAGCTATGGGTTTCATTCCACTGAGCTGATCCGTTAGCCAAATCAAGAGCATTTGGTTACCCATCATGGCTGTGTGCCACTAATGCACTTGCATGAGCATCACGTTAGACTAGGTCTTGTCTTGCTATGTCACTCAGGTTGATGTTGAGTTTCCAGTCCTACTACCTCAGCTTCCCAAGTGTTGGGATTACAAGAGTGCATCACCATACCTTGTTTATTAAATCATTTTTAACAAAAAATTTTAACATGTACAACACAGAGTGACACATTAAATTCTTGTGTAGCCATTTCTGGGAAGCAACAGTGATTAGTACTTGGCCATATTGTGTGGTCAATGTTGTTACTTTTTCATATGTTATTAAAAATAAATCCCAAATGCTGTTGATGGAACAATAGTGTATATGAAAGAGTTACCAAGAAGATGGCCTGAAAAAACTTCCATAAAATTTTCATTCATATATAGATAGATATAGATATAGATATATAGATATATAATTAAATATAATTTTTTGAGACTAGGACTCTTTTAAAAATTTTTATTACTAGTCATGTATACAATGTGTATACAGCCATTATAATTTACCTATAAATATTTTGGTATATATTTCCAAAAGGTAAGGACTCTTTTTAATGAACATGGTTATAATACCATTAGGACATTGAAAAGTTATCAGTCTTTTACATTATTAAGGTCTAGCTGGTATTTGAATTCCTCTTGACTCAATATTTGTTTAGGAGTATCAGTTAGTTTTCATGCTGTATTAATTATTCTCTTGTTGCCAGGATAAAATACTAGACAAGAAGCATCTTACGGAAGGAAAAGGATTTAATGTGGTTTCCAGCTTCAAAAGTTAGAGTCCATCATTGTTGAGAAGACATGACAGGGCTGATCAGGAGGTCTGTGTCAGGGAGGAAAGCTGGGGACTGGGGAGATAGAGAATGAACATGGGACCTGGCCATGTCACTTCAAAACCCATCTTCTAGCGATACTTCCTCCAGCAAAACTCCACCTTCTAAAGGTTGTACAACCTTCTAGAATAGCACCATTAGCTGGGGATTAAGTATGTAAACACATGAGCCTATGGAGGTCATTTTACATTCATGCTACCACTTTCTGCTCCATAGCCACTTAGATTATGTAAAATGCATTCAGTCTAACTTTAAAAGTCCCCATAGTCTTTATCAGTTCCAACAATTATTCAGATGTCCGAGGTCTAAAGTATCATGTGAGACTCATCTATGGAAGTCTCTGAAACTGTGAACCCTGTAAAATCAAACACAACTTCCAACATATAATTGCACAAAGTAAGCATTCCCAAAGGAAAGAAAGGAGGCATAACAAGGAAAGATAAGACCAAAGCAAGACTGAAAACCAGCAGGGCCAACACTACATCCTGCATCCATATTCAGCATCTGGGACTCACAATGAAACCATCTGAGCTCTACAAGGCTTGAGTAAGGTCAGCTCCTCTAGCCATGCTCTCTATGGTCTCTTATGTGCTGGATCCACCTGGAACCTACAACTTTCCTTGGAGAATGTCTCATGGTCCTGGCATCTCCAAAGTCCTGGGATCTCCATTGTAACTTAAGGTTCACCTTTATAGTTTCATACCTCTGTGGTCCTCCTTTCAGGACTCTGACCCTGCCTCACATTGCTGAGTCCCAGATTCGCAGGAACCAGGACCCGCCTTCGTCATATCTTTCATCCTCTAAACCCAGCCACTCATGCTTTAAAAATTTTTTCCAAATCTTTTCCTTTTTATTAAAGTGTTTATTTTTATTTATTTATTTATTTCAGAGGGAAGGAGGGAGGAAGGCAGGCAGGGAGGGAAGGAGGGAGGGAGAGAGAGAGAAGAGAAAGAGAGAAAATGGGTGCATCAGGGCCTCCAGACACTGCAAACAGGCTCCAAATGTGTGTGCTCCTTGTGCATCTGGCTTATGTGGGTCCTGAAGAAGTGAACCTGGAACCTTTGGCTTTGCAAGCAAGCATCTTAACTGCTAAGCCATCTCTCCAGCCATACTCTTGTTTTTGATGTATAATTTTATTCCATTGTGTTTGGTCTACATACTTATACTATTCCAATAGATTTTTCTATAATTTGGATCTTGAATATCCCCAAAGGGCCATGTATTAAAGGCATGGTACTCACTTCTGGCAGCATAAATAGATGATGGAAAATTTACAAGTAGTCCTAGTAGAAGGAAGGCCTAGTGGAGGACCCGTCCCTTCCTTTTCTCCCATCTTTGCTTCCAGGCTGCTTTAGATGAGCCTTAGAATTCCACAGCTATATGCTGTGTTTTGCCACAGACCTCAAACAAGGCCAAGTAGTGATGGATTTCAACTGTTGAAATGGTGAGCTAAGCCAACCTTTTCTCCTTTTAAGTTGATAACCTCAGTTATTTTGTCTAAGTTAAAGTTATTGAGGTTGTTTCATGATGCAACACGACCTGTGCATTTTAGAGAGTATTATGTGTGCATTTACGAAGAGTGAGCATTTGCTAGGAGGACTGTTCTGTAGTTGTCTGTTACATTTCCTAGGTCAATAATGTTGGAATCTTGTTCCCTTTGTTTCATGTGTTATTTAAGGTAGGATATTGAAATTCCAATGATTTCCACTTCTAATATTGCAAGCTATTATATATAATATATGTACATATATATATATTTCTCTATTTGTAGGTAAATTTATAATTCTTATGCCTTCTTTTGATGGACTGACACCTTTATTACTAAATATGCCCTTCATCTCCAGCAACCATTTTTATTTTAAATATTATTTTGTGTGCTATTCTGTATAGCCACTAATCTCACTCTCAGATACTTTCATTATTTTATTCTTAAATTATTTTTTAATTTTTGACAATGAAATTTAATTAATTTATTTGATATAGTGAGAAAAGAGGCATGTAAACAAAGATAATGGGCACACTAGGGACTCTAGCCACTGTAAACAAACTGTAGAAGCATGTGCTACCTTTTGTATCTGGCTTACATAGGCATTGGGGAATTGAATCTGGATTCTTAGGTTTTGCAGGCAAGCACCCTAACTGCTAAGCCATCTCTCCAGCCCCTGAACATGTTTATTTTTTGAAGCTAATTATTTTCTGCCTTACCATTTACTTATTTCCATTGATCTATTTTTGAATTATTGGAATATTTTTATAATGAAAATTTTTCTCATTAACCCCCATATTAGTTTTCTAAAGTATGCTTTACCCAGGAAGTCAAGATAAGTGTTGGGTTTTTCTCTTTACTTTTCAAAGAATAATGAATTGGTACTTTAACATTCTCCCAAGGTGACTAAGTTGTTATCTTTTGAAAAATTATTGTGAATTCAAGAATTTTAGCATACTTGATGTGTTTCAGTCCATAACAGATTTTTTGCTTTTCCCTTGGAGGCATATATTTCTTACCTTTGGCTAGAAGAAGCCTCCTTAAGTTGTCCTTGAGTTTTTTGATTTCTTCTTTTATTTTTGACAGTTTCCTTGTTTCCTAGTATGACAAGACATTCCAGAATCATCTGGTACATTACAGCCCCAGACTTGGAGTTACCTATTTATCAGAAAAGATCCAAGACCTGGAACTACCTATGTATCAGAAAGATCCTTGGATCGTTTTAGTGAGAAATTGTATTTAGTCGTCACCATCTGATTGAATTCAAGAGACTTCTTAGTTCAGGTATCATCCCCAAGAAGTAGACTAATGCAGAGGTATGCATGCAAGAAGTTTGTTGGTGGGTTTCCAGGGGATCAGCATGTGTGGGGAATGGAGGAAGGCAGGACTGGGCACAGAGAGCAGTTGGCCTGCAATGAGGTTCCAGTAGGTACTTCATCTGGCTCTGTGGGAGCTTAGATTTGGGTGGCTGTCCTTTGTGAAAGTATGATGAGTCATTGTGCACTATTATAGGCAAGTCATTGGGTATGGGCTGGCCTGGGGAAGGAGTCTGACCCTGGACAAAGAAGCTCTATCTGGCTGAGAGTGATTTCCAAAGAGAGACAGAGTTGACAGCCCTTAGCTGTTTATAGTCCCAGCAGGCGTGAGTATGAGTGTTTCACTTTTGAAGGGCAGAGGTAAGTAGCCAAGCAGCTTCTACCATCTGGTCATTTGTTCTGGACCATTTTTGTGGACAGTGCTAGAAAATAAGATTTTGCAGTTACAAAAAAGAAATCATGGGAGTCAGATGTGGTGGCACTTGGGAGCTAGAGTTAGGAGGATTGTTGTGAGTTTGAGGCCAGGCTGGGTATGTAGAGTGAGTACTAGGTCAGCCTGGGCTAGAATGAGATCCTATCTTGAACCCGATCCTTCCTTCCTGCAAAAAAGAGAAAGCATGTGGTTAGGAAGATAGCTCAGTCAGTAAAGTGCTTGCCATGAAAGCATGAGGACCTGAGCTCAGATCTTCAGCACCCATGTAAAAGCCAGGCACCAGTGTTAAAGGTAGAAACATCAAGATTCCTGGGGCTTTCTGGCTACCTAGTCTAGCCGAATTCATGTGCTCCTGGTTCAGTGAGAGCCGTTGTCTCAAAAAAATGTGGAGAAAGATAGAGGAAGACATTTGATATCAATCTCTGGCTTGCGACCAAATACCTGACCCACAGCATATGGAAGGAGAGGATTTATTTTAAGCTTACAGTTTTGAGGGGGAAACACATTACAGTGGGGAAAGCATGCATTAATAGGAAAATGACATATCCACAGGGAGGAAGAAGTGAGATGGAGAACTGCAAACAGGGATAAGCTTTTCTATCACAAGCCTTGCCTGCAGTGACATGCTTCCTCCAGCACAGAGCCACCTCCTAAAGGATCTACAACTTTCTTGAATAGTGCCACCAACTGGCCATTAAATATTCAAACACATTAGTCTATGGGGGACATTATACATTTAAATTACCACAGCTCCTGTGTTTGAACATTTGGTCCCTGGCTGGTGGTGCTGTTTAGGAAGGTTATGGAACCTTAAGGAGCCTTGCTGGAGGATGTGAGTCACTGGGGTGGGATGTTTGGTTTTATAGCCTGGCCTCACTTTCTGTTTGTCCTCTCTTCCTTACTCTGGAGCTAGCTCCTGCTCCTGCTGCCATTCCTTCCCCACCATGATGAAATGTATCACCTGGAATTGCAAGCTGAAATAAACCCTTTCCTTCCCATAACTGCTTCCTGTCAGATGTTTGACCACAACTACTGTTAAAGTAACTAATATCACAATTTTCTCTAATTTGCTTTTTTCCTCCCATTAAAAATACTCAGAAATCACACACACACACACACACACACACACACACACACACACACACACGGAGGAAGAGAGAGAGCTAGATAGACAAATTTCCAGATGATCCTCTTCTGATGGACACTTGGTTGTTTCCAATTGCACAAGTGTTTTGTTTGTCTTTCTTTACAGAGCAGTTGGGGAAGAGAGATTTCTGGGTCAAAGGGTAAAATCCTAAGTAGTGTCAGTGAATTTTGCCAAATTCCCCTCCCCAGAGGCATCCTTTCTTTTGGCCTTCATACTCAGGTGTGGAGAGTATCTGCTTCTCTACAGACTCACCAGTAGAACATGTAAACTTTTTTTTCTCCGAATTTGGTACTTTAGATAAATGTGTCAGTATAGTATTAATATGCATTTGTCTTTTCATGAGCAAGGTTGAATATTTTTTCTTGACTCTAGTCTCATTTACATTTTTTTTCATGTGAACTGTCTGTTCATATCTCTTGGCCATTTTTCCACATCACTATTGCTCATCATCTTTTCTTTTGAAAACATCCATATGTTAGGTGCACTAAGCCTTCTGCAAGATATATGGAAAATAGTTTTTCTGTAATTCTTTTATGTTACTGTGATATTTTTATTCATGAAAATTACTTTTATGTGATCAATTTTATTTTATTTTTTTCTGACATTTGAGTCAGAAAGTTTTTCTCATAACTTGGTTATAAATGAATTGGCCTATGTTTCTATTTAGTAGTTGTAAAGTTTATCCATATGTACATACATATGTATATCTATATGTATGTACATATAGATTATATATGTACAATCACCCCTTGTTATCCATGGAACATTGGTTTTAGATATGTGGAGTCCTTGTTTGCTCAAATATCCTTCACTGCAAGTGAACCCTAGATGCATGCACCACTTTGTGTATCTGGCTGTATGTGAGTACCAGGAGATCAAACCCTGGTCATCAGGCTTTGCAAGCAAGTGCCTTTAGTCACTGAGCAGTCTCTCCAGCTCCACTGACTGCTCAAGTCTCTAACATAAAATGGTATAATATTTGCAAAAATCCTATGCATGTCTTTCTCCATATTTTAAGCCTAGATTACTTATAATACCTAACAACATGTGAATGTGTTATAAATAGTTGTTATACTATACTGTTAAGTGACTAATAAGCAAAAATACTGTGTCCATGTGTAGCACCGTTTTTCTGTATATTTTGATGTGCAGTTGGTAGAATCCTCAGATGTGGAATATATACATAAAGAATCAAGTGTATATAAATGCCTGTAGACACATATGTTATATATAAATATATGTAGTAGAAAGCTATATCCTTGATTCAGTAAGTGCTTCCTGAGAGTTGTAAATGAATGTATGTTAAATAAATGCTTACTTGAATATAGCACCCTTAGGAATAATGATGTACAACATATTGCTTTTGCTGTGTGACTATAAACATGTGAGTTGCCCTGCTGAACAGTGGAGAGTACTGCGCTAGGCACAGAGCCCTGGCCTTAGCCTTTACATCCATCTTTTGACATACATATGTTGCCTACTCATCTCTTTGCTTCCTCATCTGCAAAATCCCAGGAAGAAGAGCAAATGTCATAAAGGTGTTTTGTATTTGCTATCTGTGAAGGGTAAAGCCCCATCATCCCTGCCCTAAGTTGGTTGCTATGGGCAAGATACACTTTTGAGCTGTATGTAGCATTTAATCTGACCGGAGCCACTTTCCTTTGACTCTTCCGAAAGCTTCATAACAAGAGACCTCTAGTTTTATGATGTGTGTGGCTTTTATGATTAGATGGATAGATGGACTCATCACAAGCTCTCCTTCACTGGTGCAGAATAAATAAAATGCAAGCATGACAGAACAGGAGGACTGATATTGTGGGTGATAGCCATGTTCCCCAGAGAAGTTATTGTGGGTGGAGACTGGGAGATAGATCACATAACCTGATTAGGAGACCCACAAGTGCCCATGGTGGCATGGACTAGGTACTGTGGGATTCTAGGACAGCTAAAATGAGAGTGACCCTCCACTAAAGTCTTAGTATAAGCTTAGCTGAACTAGCTCTTTGGAACATTTTTTCTACTCTATTTACCATGAGTCTGAGCTGGTCTTCAGAGACTTGAAGTTAAATAAATATTTGGACCAAGTAGGGACTTGACTTGGGCCTTTTTTTTTTTTTTAAAGATATATAATTAAAAGCAGAAAGCAGGGGGAGGAAAATGGAATTTTTGGAAGAGGTTAGCGAATCTATTGAAGATATGCCAGTCATGGTCTGTGGTCTCTGGTTTCATGAGACACACACATGTTAATATCCAGGGGGCAAACACTCATGTATTCATTATGACTATTGACCCTCTCCTGGGGTGGAGGGCAGAGGCAGTTTTAAGGCTATGACCTATGTTGTCTGTCTTTCAGAACAGGAATTTTCTCTCTTACTGATAGCCTCAGCTTTCCTTAGCATAAGGGGAGAGAAATTTCTTCCTGACCTCCTGCATCCTTTCATGGCATTACTTTCATCCACTTAAGCAGATTAGAAAAATGCACCCTCACTTAGTCTTTGTACATTTCTCTTCTCTTTCTAATCAATTTATCAGTCTTGTGAATTCTATTTTATGAACTTCTGAGCTTGTCACTTTCATCTTACATACACTCCTAATGTGTGAATCTGAGTCCTTGGCTCTTTAACATGGTGCAGACCAGTCCTCTCTCTGACACCCCCCTCCCCTACCCCAGCCACTTCCCCCTGGAAGTTTTCCACCTGCTTTCAATAGAATTACTATTTTTAACATTATTTTTTTAATTTTTAAAGGAAAGAGGTTTATTTTACTCTCAGTTTTGGAAGCTGAGGTATCAAAGAGCATGGAGAGGACCTGCATGTCATGGCATGAAGCACAGAAGGGTGAGCCTTAGTGAGTCACATATACATGTGCTGGGCTGGAGGAGTGGCTCAGCAGTTAAAGGCACTAGCTTGCAAAGCCTGACAGCCTGTGTTCAATTCCCCAGTACCCACTTAAAGTCAGATGCACCAAGTGATCGATGTGTCTGGAGTTCACTTGTAGTAGCAAGAGTCCCTGGTGCATCCACTCACTCTCTTTCTCTCTGCTTGAAAATAAATAAATATATATATATTTTTTAAATTTTTTATTTATTTATTTGATAGAGACAGACACAGAGAGAAAGACAGATAGAGGAGAGAGAGAGAATGGGCGTGCCAGGGCTTCCAGCCTCTGCAAACGAACTCCAGACGCGTGCGCCCCCTTGTGCATCTGGCTAACGTGGGACCTGGGGAACCGAGCCTCGAACCGGGGTCCTTAGGCTTCACAGGCAAGCGCTTAACCACTAAGCCATCTCTCCAGCCCCAAATATATATTTTTAAAAAATACAATTGTTAAGTCCCTTTAGATGGGAACTTGGTATGTGGTAATCTTGCTGACAAAATGAAATTGAGATTTTTTTCAGACTGAAAGCAGATGGTCGGCCTTTGGATGCCTTCTGCTGAGAATTCTCTTGACCCTTGTGTTTAGTCAGCTGTGTTAGAACCTTTACCACTCAAACTGCATGTAAACTCTGCAAGGAAGTCTCTTCAGCTAAGAGTCTTTGCTCTTTTCTCAATAACCTCTCAGCCATGGGTTAAAAACCTTTACTTATTGTGTGATCTCTGACTCATCCCTTCAGAGTAACCCTCCTCCCACATGCTTCCCTTATCATGTTGGAAGGATTAAATGACACACCGGGAGCAAGACATCTATTAGTACCTGATACTGACTCAGTTCATGATAAATCTATTTGAGGAAGCACCATTGTATGGTATGATGGTCAACACCTATAGTTTCTCTTAGAGCAGTGGGTACTGGTACATCTTAGAGTTGAACTAAAAAAATAGTCCATGAGCACAGGGCATTACAGACCATCCATAGAGAGAGAATCATTGGTTGGTGCTATGTTAGAAACTGTGAGGGAGGATAGAGGTGGGAGAAGACTATACTTGTGTCATGAAACTGATAGGGCAATTAACTTGAAAAGGCTTTCCTAAGTCAGTTTCTTTCCATATGGATATACATGAAACTCCATCCCATGAAGTGTAATGTTATCTGCAAGATAAAGGGTACTTAAAGACTGGCAGATAATTATATCCTCTTGAGTATCCATGTCCAAACATAGGAAACAGGGCTCTCTTAAAAGAACAAAACAACAAAGCATGAAGGGAAACCCGCATCCTCTCTGTAAGAGCCGAGCCTCTCACGGGTCAAATATAGAGGAAAGTCCTTTCTGTGGGTGCAGAGCACAGCTTGGGATGGGGAGGAGTGGGCTACAAGCCTGAAAGCAGCTGGCTTGTCACATCAGAACCAAGCATTCCAAACACAGAGCTTCCTGGTTGAGATTATGGAAGTTTTATATTGTGTAAGTGATCGAAAGTGCATTGTTTCTGCATGTGTGTATAGGTGGGGGTGGGGTAATGACAGAACATAAACTTTGTGTGCTTAATAGAGAAATAGGAATTTGGGTTCATAAAATGATATTGCAGGCTTTCCTTTATTTTTCTAGATCTATAAGCCCAGAATTTTGAAAAAGGAAATGAGCTTTGTGTTGATTTTCTTCTTGTCAAACTTGTAGCAGTACATTCATTTTCATTGAGCTTCCTGCTTTTGTGTGTGTGTGTGTCTACATGTGTGTATGCACATGCATGTGTCACAGTGTGTGTGTATGTGTGTGTGTAGGTCAGACACCTTGGATGTCTTCCTTATCTTCCACCTTATTTGAGATAGGGTCTCTCTGCTGTTTGCTGCTGCATGTGCCAGGGTGGCTGGCTAGTGAGCTTTTGGTGGTAGGGGAAGGGAGGATGTCCTGTCTTTTCCTCCTGTCTCACTGTATAAGCACTAGGATTACAGACATATGCTCTTGTATCTGACTTTACATGGGTTTGAGAATCCTAACTAATGTTCTTACAGTACGTGGCAAACGTTTTACATACTGAGCCTTTTCCCTGATCCTGCTTTGCGTTTAATGTCATCCTGGCAAGAGCAAATTAGAAAGAATTCCGGCAAGGCAGGAGAAGACACAGGCTGATACTCTCTTGTACTCCTTCCAGGTGCAGCGTGATCTTCCACATCTCCCTTCCCGGCCAGCACTCTGACTTCTGTATCCATCATGGTGTTTGGTGAGTTTTTCCATCACCCTGGACAAGATGAGGAACTTGTCAACTTGAATGTGGGGGGCTTTAAGCAGTCTGTGGACCAGAGCACACTCCTGCGGTTCCCTCACACCAGACTGGGAAAGCTGCTTATGTGCCACTCTGAAGAGGCCATCCTGGAGCTGTGTGATGACTACAGTGTGGCTGATAAGGAGTACTACTTTGATCGCAACCCCTCCCTGTTCAGATATGTTTTGAACTTTTATTACACAGGGAAGCTTCATGTCATGGAGGAACTGTGTGTGTTCTCCTTCTGTCAGGAGATTGAGTACTGGGGCATCAATGAGCTTTTCATTGACTCCTGCTGCAGCAGTCGCTACCAGGAGCGCAAGGAGGAGAACCACGAGAAGGACTGGGAGCAGAAAAGCAATGATGTGAGCACTGACTCCTCCTTTGAAGAGTCCTCTCTGTTTGAGAAAGAGCTGGAGAAGTTTGATGAGCTGCGGTTTGGTCAACTCCGGAAGAAAATCTGGATTCGGATGGAAAATCCAGCATACTGTCTGTCAGCCAAGCTCATCGCAATCTCCTCCTTGAGTGTAGTGCTAGCTTCCATTGTGGCCATGTGTGTCCACAGCATGTCAGAATTCCAGAATGAGGATGGAGAGGTGGATGACCCTGTGCTAGAGGGTGTGGAGATTGCCTGTATTGCTTGGTTCACCGGTGAGTTGGCCATACGGCTGGTGGCTGCACCGTGTCAAAAGAAGTTCTGGAAGAACCCTCTGAACATAATTGACTTCGTTTCTATTATTCCCTTCTATGCCACATTGGCGGTGGACACCAAAGAAGAAGAGAGTGAGGACATTGAGAATATGGGCAAGGTGGTTCAGATCCTTCGCCTCATGAGGATCTTTCGGATTCTGAAGCTTGCCCGGCACTCTGTGGGGCTTCGGTCTCTTGGGGCCACGCTGAGGCACAGCTACCATGAAGTGGGGTTGCTGCTCCTCTTCCTGTCGGTGGGCATTTCCATCTTCTCTGTGCTTATCTACTCTGTGGAGAAAGATGACCACTCATCCAGTCTCACCAGTATCCCCATCTGCTGGTGGTGGGCCACTATCAGCATGACCACTGTGGGCTATGGCGACACCCACCCCATCACCTTGGCTGGGAAGATCATTGCCAGCACATGCATAATATGTGGCATCTTGGTTGTGGCCCTTCCTATTACCATCATCTTTAACAAGTTTTCCAAGTACTACCAGAAGCAGAAGGATATGGATATGGACCAGTGCAGTGAGGACCCACCAGAGAAGTGTCATGAGCTACCTTACTTTAACATTAGAGACATTTATGCACAGCAGGTACATGCCTTCATTGCCAGTTTATCTTCTGTTGGCATCGTGGTTAGTGATCCTGACTCCACAGATGCTTCAAGCATGGAAGACAATGAGGATGGTTACCACACTGCATCATTGGAGAATTGCACAGCAAAATGAGCAGGGACATTTGCACTTGTGTCCTCTCCTGACATTAGGTTAACACAGCTTTATAAACCTCAATGGGTTTCTTTGGATAAAATGTTTATTTCTCAGGGTGTACCTTTTAGCCATAGTTGGACATTCATTGCTGAATTCTGAAATGATAGAGTTATCTTTATTTTTCTCAGTAAGGTAAATTAAATGCCTTGTTATGAAATTTATTTTTTACAAGAGAGAAACAGAGAGTTGTGATATGATTTTGGAAAAAAAAGTAAATGTTATTGGACAGGATTTATTGCTACGGCTTAGGCATTATTCTGTATTTGCCATTTACTCACATTGAGCTAACTATAAATTACTGACAAGTAGAATCAGAGGCCCAGCTGACTGAAGACTACATGCATGTGACATTCACAACATGAAACAATGCATGTAAATCCATGTTCATGTTCTAGACATGGAAATTAGGAGCCTAATAAACTTCCTAGTTCAGTATGGAGAATGTTTGGTTGGCTGTTTTTATGTCAAATAAATATATTCCATTATGCTAATAATTTTTCTTTTTGAAATATCATGGGTTTTTTTATGCATTTAAATTTTAGATATATACCACCAACATGTTGATTTTTCAGTATACTTGTGGTGGTTGGGAGGTAACAGGATGAATCGGTGTTTAAATTGTACTGCCCCATTTATAATGACTAAAATACTAAAATATAGGTGTTTGAGACATATGAATGAAGTGTATATCTTTATGGACATATTTTTAGTATATATTTTGAATTTTATGGTTATTTACAGGATAAAACCTTAGGATAAAACCTTATCACAAAAAATTGTACAGACATGAAAGAGCCAACCCACTCACAGGGCCAGTTCAGCAAATGGAAGGAAAGAAGAAATGTACAGATTACAGAGGTGGTTCATTATAGCTAGAGGAGTGAATGCTAAATTTCTGAAAAACAAAAATGATGCCAACAGGTATAAAATGAGCCAGTACTTTTAGACAGCCATAATGAAAAAACGTGATGGTGGAATCTTTTGTAGAATGCCCCTACCAAGGAGACATACACAGTTGCCTCAGCAGAGCATGCACAGTTCCATCCCATGTGGAAGGAAGGCAGCCACTGACTCCATTTGGAGATGTAGGGCAATGCTAACTTGGGATGTCTACTGGCTACTTTATTTCCCCCCCCCAGGTCTTTTGACTAGAAGCGGCATATGGATTTATTATCCAGCCTATCGTGTTTGGAGATGTATTTTATTGAAAGCATATCTGTAGGTTGTCAGTACCTATAAGATTCCTCATTCCTCTTCATGTGCCTGTGACTTATGAGATGACATGAGGAAACTTAAAACATTTTTTATGTATTACTTTTTGCATATTTGAGAAAGTCTCTCTTTTTAAAGCCAAATGTTTTTTTAAATTTTTATTTTTATAAAAATTTTATTTATTTAGGGAGAGAGAGAGAGGAAGAGAGAGAGGGGGAGGGGGGAGGGAGGGAGGGAGAGAGAATGGGTACACTAGGGCCTCTAGTTTCTGCATATGAACTCTAGATACATAAGCCACTTTCTGTCTTTGTGCATCTAACTTTACGTGGGTATTGAGGAATCCAACTCAGGTAGTTAGGCTTTGCAGGCAAGCACCTTAACCATTGAACCACCTCTCCAACCCTTTTTACTTTTAAAATGCACCTCTACTTAAAAAATATTTTTCATATGTGTGTGGTATGTATGTGTCATCAGACACGTGTACCACTTTTTGTGTCTGACTTATGTGGTTGGATTAGGAATTGAACCTAGGCAGAGAGGCCTTGCAAGCAAACATCTTTAACCATTGAGTCATCTCTTGACCCCAAAGTGCTTTTTTTGATATGGCATAAGTGAAGTTTTGAGGCAAAATAATAGAATTTCGGATCCTTCCTTCATAAAAGATTCCTATTAATAGCAAAGTAACTGAAGACTGCTTATATGTCCCCAGTAGTAATAATAGCAAAGTAGCAACAACAATACCAATAAACTACTTAAGTGAGTGCTTTGCCTAGGTAAACTCATTTTTGCCTTGCAAGTGTTTATTGCTGTCCTTATTTGAAGATGCTGAAGCTGAGGTTGAAAGGAAATGTGGTTTAGTTAGGTCACCGTTTTCTGTTGTAGTTACTCTCTCATTGTTGGGATAAAATACCTGATCAAAAACAACTGATGGGAGGAAAGACTTTATTTTGGCTTACAGACTCTTGGGAAAGCTTCATGATGGCAGGTAAAGTATGGCATGATCAGAGGCTAGACATCATCTTTGCCTCAGCAGCTAGAAAACAGCAGTAGGAGAGTGAGCTGATCACTGGCAAGGAGGAGACAGCTATAATAATAACTCTAAGCCTGCCACCAACAACATACCTCCTCAAGCAAGGCTCCACTGTTCAGATTGCCATCAGCTGGGGACTAAGCATTGAAAAAACATGAGTTTATGGTTTCATATGGTTTCTGATTCAAACCACCACACACCATGAGTAACATGGCTGGCCCTGGGACCTAGGGAGCCAGACTGCAGACCCTGGCCTCTGCAGTGCTGTGAGGGGTGAGTTGGAGGAAGCTCCAGCACAAATGCCTCTGCAAACAGAAGCCACAGCAAGCAGTTAGTTTGATATTTCCAGTGACTGTGTCCCAGGAGACATCCTGGCTCCTGTGCCTTTCCTCATCCAGCAACTAGATTCATTTACTTAAAAAATATTCTAGCATGTCTATGAAGTGGGAACAGGCTCTGAGGGTCACTTGCTTGAAGACATTAATGTCAGACTTGTTAGGAAACTGGTTCTCCAGGAATTGACAAATGTCTCTCAGTTTGTGGGGATGAAAGGAGAGTGTTTGGAATCAGCACTGAGCAGGAGCCAGTTTAGCCTGTGTTCATGGAAACTCCTCACATGGTTTGCCCTGTGGCTTGAGTGCTGCCTGTGGCTTCCTTCTGTCCTTCTGCCTTCTTACCCCCAACACCTTCTAATCTTAGTCTTTGCTGTGCCTTTCACTTAAAATCCACACCATATTATAAGGCTCTGGTGACACAAATCATGAGGCTTTGTGTTTAACCGGGCTCCCCTTGGCTTTTCCCATTCTACATGCAGGTCTTGCTTGTTCATTCCCATGTGGAGAAATGACAGGCCCCTTCTTTCCAGAATGTTGGAGTCAGTAGCTGAAGGCCTACTTCACAGAGAGGCTTCCTAGAGGAGATGATGCCAGAGCTATTTGAGGCCTTTTAGTTCCCAGCTTAGTTGACTTCAGTTCATGGTTAGGGGTCAGACCTTCACTAATACTGGATGGGTGCCTATTGCTGACAGAATCTACCTCCCAGACATAATTACTGCCTTGCTAATCTCTACTTCTGTAGCTCTTTCCTCTTGTGGTGAAAGGATCTTTAGATGTGCTGAGCATTCTCATCTCTCTCTCTCTCTCTCTTTTTTTTTTTTTGCTTCTGGTGGTTCATATGTGTATATTAAGTTGATTTTCTTGTTTTTCCTTTTTTGCTGGAAATATTGGATCTCATTTGCTTTTGTACATTCCCAGTCCTTCTTTTTTTTTTTTAATTTTTATTAACATTTTCCACGATTATAAAATATATCCCATGGTAACTCCCTCCCTCCCCACCCCCACACTTTCCCATTTGAAATTCCATTCTCCATCATATTACCTCCCCATTACAATCATTGTAATTACATATATACAATATCAACCTATTAAGTATCCTCCCCTCTTCCTTTCTCTACAGTCCTTCCTCTTATGTTAAATTCATATTTAGCTGGGCGTGGTGGCGCATGCCTTTAATCCCAGCACTCGGGAGGCAGAGGTAGGAGGATCATTGTGAGTGTAAGGCCACCCAGAGACTACAGAGTGAATTCCAGGTCAGCCTGGGCTAGAGTGAGACCCTACCTTAAAATGTTTGAGTTGGTGAACATTTTCAGTGTGTGGGAAAGCATGACACATTCTGTACCGTCTCAGTTCCCGAAATGGAATGCAGTGTGTACACATGCAAGATCCAGGCGTGTATGTCCAACCGAACTGCCTGTGACTGGATGGCTGCTTTTTGCTTGTGTTTTTGTTTCCTGTAATGCACATGTTAAGAAAAACAATAAAGATTCTTTTAAACGCTAAAAAAAAAAAAACCAAAAAACCAACCAACAAACAAATTCATATTTTACTTAAGAATTTGAGTTCTATTAGTCATTTTCCTTGTTGCTGTGACCAAATACCTGAGAAGAAGCAATTTAAGGATTTTTTTTTTTGGCTTACAGTTTGAGGAGATATAGTCCATCATGGTGACAAGATTGTGACATGGCTGGTCACATTGCATTGGTAGTCAGGAAACAGAAGTGAATTCAGAGTATAAAACCTCCTGGCCCACTTCCTCCAGTGAGGGTCCTCCTTCTACAGGTTCCACAACCTTCTTAAATGGCATCACCACATGGGGACCAAGTGTTCAAACACACAAGCATATGGAGGACACTAAATATTCAAACCACAACAGGGAAGTGCTTGTTGTGGCCTTCAGCTAGGCAATCACAATAGATAGTTGTTTTGTGGCCACCACGCTTGTGACCTATGTTGTGTGTAATAGAGTTTACTTCTCGGGACTCAAAAAGCTTTTTTTAATGACCAGAATAGTAGGATTGTTTACTCCATATGCAATTGTCAGTATCTATGATTTTTGATCTAGGATCACAGCAGTTTCAACATGGTTCAATTTGCTGTTAAGAATTCACCTTCTGTTAGCAAAATAGTTATTTCTTAGGTTCTTAGGCAAAGTGTGGTGTCTAAGGGAGAAGTGGGTATTGGGAAGCCTGGGGTTTCCTGTTGGCACCACAACTCACAGCTGTGCAATCAGACCAGCAACACTTCTACTGTGTTCTCAAGGAGACAGGTGAGTAGCATTGTTATCCTTTCTGTCTCTTATATTTACATGGTCTATGTTGTTTCTAAATAGGCTAGTTTCCTTCTAAATCTGTTGACATTATAAAGTTGCACAATAAAAAACAGTTTTAACCTGCCATCTAATTTTTCTTATGTTCTCTGCCAGTAGTCATAACCAATGCAGTTTGAGTTCCTGTTGCTTGGGATCTGGGGAGTTGGATACTCTAATGCTTAAGCTATTAAAAGCATTTTCAAAGAGTCATTCATCTTCCTGAGTTCAAGGCCCTTGGAGTGCTGGCAGCCAGACTGGGTGAAAGTTCTCTTAAGCATCCATGTATACATGATTTTGATTTGCTTTCAAAGTACCCATGGCTTACCCTTGGTTGTTTTCAGTAACTTCTATGTGGTCTTTTCCGGGAAGAATGCCAGAGCAGTGAGGAACACAGGCAGAGGAGGTTTAAGGTGGAAAGAAAGGCAAGGAGGTTTAAGCCAGTTGCTTATGCACCACATAAAGCTATGGAATGTGACAGCTCAGAGGGGCCTCCAGAGGTCTGACTCAGCATTTTACAGTGAGGAAGAGGAGTGAGTTGTCTGAGACCATGCAGCAACATAGTGGCTCAATCATCATTAGAAGACAGCCAAAGCTCTACTCCCTGCTTCTCCCTCCCTCTTTTCCTTTTAGATTAAAAGTTTAGATTTCATTAACTACTGCTCCCACGGTGCATAAATCACAATTCCATGGGGAACATTTGCAACACCACTGAGAAGCATCCCCAACAGAATGGAGGCAAGGATGAAGGAAAAGAAGGTACCAACACATAATGTATCCATATGAAACATGTTGTTAATAATAATAATAATAAACAAAAACTTCATATATTCACAAGTGTCAAGAACTGTGTCATGTATCTCCGTGTGACCATCATTCTGTTTCAGCAGTTTTCAACTTCCAGGAACCCATTTCATCTCTTCTGTTACTCACTTCTCTCCCCTGTTTACACTGAAGAATCATCATATTGTTTAATCTACACATATTCCAATGAGCATTTTTAAAAGAACCATCTTAGACTGGAGAGATGGCTTAGAAGTTAAGGTACTTGCCTGCGAAGTCTAAGGACCCATGTTTGACTCTCCAGATCCCATGTAAACCAGACACACAAGGTGATGCAAATGTACAATGTTGCAGTATGTACCAGGTGGCACAGACATATAGAGGCCCTGGCATGTCAATTCTCTCTCTGTCTCATTCTCTGGCATAAAAAAGGGGGATCAGTCTGTTGGGCTTGCCTCAAAATACCTTTTTTTTTTGAACATAATTGCAATTCTATTAATAAAAACATTAGTGACACTTCCTTAATGCTATGAAACCATTCTTAGAAAATAGTATACAACTATTAATTTCCAGCTTTTTGACATTTACAAATACCTGGTTCAGATGAGAACTTGTAGAAATCATGTGCTAAGCAGTCAGGAATTCAGTGAGCTTCAAAAAGTAATTGAAATAATTTCTGCTTAGAGTCTCAAAATCTTAAATGATTTCTGCTTAGATGGATACCTATTTCCTCAGTCCTCAGAGAGGACACAGCCAGAAGCTTATTTTAACTTAAATGTTTCTGGGAGTAGTTTCAGGTTTTTTGTCTTTCTCTTAAGCTCAGGGAAGGGGGAACTAAGACCTCTAACTGCCCCTTGAATAAAGAATGCCTGACTTCTTCACATCATCAGATTTTCACTTGGAGTATTCTGCTACAGAGAACCCAAGTTTGTTGGTTTGTTTGTTTATTTACTTAGATTCTAGGCTTGGAACTCAAGACCTCATGCATCCTATATAAATGCTCTACCACTGGGTTATATTCTCAGCCTTCATTTTCCCATTTTGTTTTTGAAACAAGGACTCACTATGTTGTCCAGGCTGGTTTTGGAGTCATTATAGCCCAGGCATGCCTTGAATTTACAAAGAATCACAGTTTATTTTTGTGTGTTATGTGCATTTGTATATCCATGTTCATAGACACTCGTGTTTGTAGGTATGTGTGGAGGACAGAGGTTGACATTGGTTTTCTTCCTTGATCAGACTCCACCTTATTTACTGAAGCAGGGTCTTTCAATTGAACTCAGAGCTCACTGGTTTTGCTAGTCTAGCTAACCAGCTTGCCCTGGGGAGCCCTGTCTCTACGTCTTGAGCTCTGAGATTATGGGTAGTCTGTCATAACTTCCCAGTATTTATGTGGAAATTGGAGCTCTAAACTTGGTCCTCATACTTGACATTCCATAAGCCATCTTCCCAGCCCGAGAATCCCAGTTTTCAAACTTTACTCACTTTATTTTTCAAGAATGTAGGAAAAGAAAAAGTAGTAAGTGCACTTAATTTGATCAACACCAAGTGAAATGAGTATTTCAGTTGAAAACTTATCAGCTTTCCAGAAAGTATTTATCATGCCTTCTAAAACAAGTTACCATACATGTAAGGACTTAAAACAATGTAACTTTTTTCTTGTCCAGTTTTTTTATTGAGTAGAAACTTTGTATGGACACATCATGTGTTGGTACCATTCCCCTCCTCCCATCCCTCATTCCGCTGCAGGCCTTCCTCAGTGGGAATGCTGGTATTCACAATGAGGTTGTGGGTTATGAGTTGTGAGAGCAGCAGTCAGTCTTTGTGTGTGTGTGTGGGCAGGGGAAATGCTTCTGGACATTCCCTCCCACCCTTTGCCTATACATTCTTTCTGCCCCCTCTTCTGCAAAATGCTCTGAGCCTTGGTCGGTGTGTTTTAAGTCTACTTTAGTGTTGAGCTCTCAGAAGCTTGTGGATCTCTGCTTTGGTGCATTTTGAGTGTCCTCAGTGTCTGTCTCCTTCGCCCTGGCGCAGGTTGTCAGGCTTGCCACCATGGAAGCAGCACTCGTGCTCATCTTTCCAATTCCTCTGCGGTTTCACCTGATCCCTAGCTGATGTGTGATGGGTGGCTCATCTCCCGCCAGAGAGCCAGCTATCTTTTCTTGTCTTGTTGACAGATTTTGGTTGTCTTTTGGTATTTGCTGCCTTTTATTCTGTTAAAGAAAAACAGATTCTCTGGCAGAGAGTGAGATCAGCATAGGTTAAATTAAGAGAGATTTTGATGGGTGTAGCTTCTCTTTTGTCCAAACACTAGTAGGAGATTCTCATTGCAGTCCATGATCCTGGTCTTTGTAGGATTCTGACTTGGTTCCCAGTACCAGCTATGTGTTCTCTTACACTGAGTGGTCCCTTAGGCAATCAGAGAGACATTGGTTACCTTCCTAGGCTGGATGCCACTATTGCACAGGTGTGTATATCTTGTGAGGCTGGTTGCTTTCAAATATCAGTGTTCCCTTCTTGCTCACCACATTCTTGGCCACTTCCCCCAGCAGCTCATGTAGTGCTTTCCAACACTATATGGGCTAACTATATACTGTGAACTGGCTTCCTTCCAGTTTCCAGCAAGATCTCTCTATGTTCTGTGTAGGCAGCATGTGGTGTCTTCAGCAATAGAGTCTATTACCTTTTACATCAGATGGATAATCAAGTGCTTTGACAGAGCCTGTCTTGTTTTGGGGACTGCATAGGTCTCTCCAACCAATAGCTCAACATGGGTTGTAACCAATTGCATGTACTGCAAGTTACAAGACAGAGCCAATAATTTTGGGATTAGGCTTCACCCCACCCTCTCCAGAGCCCTTTCCAGATGATCCCCTCATTTGCTTCCTGAGGGTTATATCTTTTAGTCTGCTCTCCAGGAGGAAAAATTCTAGGGGCCCAAATTAATTTATTAGCAGAGCTTAATCCTGTTGAGACAGTCTGCTTCTTGCCTTTCAAGCCTCTGACTGCATTCTTGGTGGTGTTACATGGTACCAATCTTTGCATACACAATCACGTTGCCTTCTTTTCTGTCACATCTCCTTTGACCTCTCTTTATAAGGTTATTTATGATTATGTTTGAGATCTACATGGTTAATTCAGGCTATTCTCACATCAAGATCCCCAACTTAATCATATCTGCAAATTCTTCTTGGGCTACAAAGTGAGAATTACAGATTCTAAGGATGTAGATCCTCTTGAGAGCTGTTATTCAGTCTCTTCCATCCAATGGAGAAGGATGGCTACTGCAGAGGTAGCCCTTGAGAAGCTTTAATTTTAATAGCATGCTGATATCAATATGTCTTATTGGTTAAAAGAAAGGAATAGGGCTGCAGAGATTGCTTAGTGGTTAAGCGCTTGCCTGTGAAGCCTAAGGACCCCAGTTCGAGGCTCGATCTCCCAGGACCCACGTTAGCCAGATGCACAAGGGGGCACACACATCTGGAGTCCATTTACAGTGGCTGGAAGCCCTGGTGTGCCAATTTTCTCTCTCTCTTTCTCTCTGCTTCTTTCTCTCTCTGTCTGTTGTTCTCAAATAAATAAAAATAAACAAAATATTTTAATAAAAAAGAAAGGAATAGGTTTCATGTCAAATTTGAATTCCAATCCTTTCTTTGTCTTTGACCATGGGCAAGTTCTTTAATATCTTTAATATCTTTGAATCTTAGTGTTCTGATCTGTATGACCTTGCATATTATAATGTACAGCTCCTTTTAGCTCATCTTAGGTGGTACTCATGCAAACTCAAGTATTAACTATCAAAATTTATGGGTATCAAGAGAAAGATAATTTATGAGGTATGATTGTGTGAAAAGCCATTAATGCTATTCAGATTACAAAATATAGATCTAAAATAGCAAAATCACAAATAATATTGCATAAACTTATAGATTTGTAAGGAAGTTTGGAAAATAGCAAAAGTAATGCAGGTGATTCAAAGATGGAACGCCTTTTATTGGTGTTACAGAGTTGTTCATTTTTCTCTAAATAGGTTCAGGAACCCACTTCAATAAGCGTCAGTCAGTGTCTTAATGTATATATTACCCAGGTTTCTCTAAAGGAACAGATTCAATAGAATGAATTTTATTAAACAAGGGATATATTGGATTAGTTTACAGCAGTCCAATGATAGCAGTCTGCAGGCTTGAGAGTAAGAGAACCTTGCAGCCTCGCACATGCCTCAGAAGTCCCAAACTTGGACTGAAGGCCTGGAGTATTCCTGGACAGCCGCTGGTCTTCAGTCCACCTTGGAAGACTGATGAAACTTGGTTCAGTGCTGAGGAAGCATAGTCAGACAAGACAGATGCACATACAAGTGAATAATGGTGTGGGACGAGGGGAGAAGAGAGGCCTGTGACTAGGTACCAGTGAGTAGCATAGCAGGCAAGCTGGAAAGAGGGCTGCATTCTGTCAGAGCTTCCTTTTATATAGCTCAGAAGGGCTGCCCACTCTGGAGAAAGGACTTCTTCTTTCAGTTAATCCTTTCTAGAAGCAACCTCAGAGACCTGCCCAAAAGGAATGTCTGTGGATTCTAATCTGATGAAGTTGACAACAGAACTTAACTGTCATTATGCAAGAAAAGAGAAGGATAAAGTTATGGTTGTGAGAATATGAAAATATTTCAAGTATGTTCTATAAAGCTTTGGTAAGAAGTCCCTAACAGACCAGTTTCACTGATAATAAAGCCAGAGGAGGGCTGGGGAGAAGGCTACTGGGTAAAAGAGCTTGTTATGTAAGATGAAAACCTCAGTTCTGATCCTAAGAGCACACATAAAGTCAGATGTGGTAGTGTTATGTCTGTAATCCCAGAGTGTTTATGGCAAGATGAGAAGTGGAGACAGGAAGTTCCCAGTAGCTCAGGAGCCATCTAGCCTGGCAGACATGGCAGTGAACATGAGACTCTGCCTCAAACAAGGTGGAAGGTCAGAACAACGCCTAAGGTTGTTCTCTGACCTCCACATGTGTGCTCCTCTCCTCTTCCCCACCTCTCCCTGTCTTCTCTCTCTCCCTCTCTCTCTCTCTCTCTCTCTCTCACACACACACACACACACACACACACAGATTTAAAAAAAGGACAAGCCGGGTGTGGTGGCACACGCCTTTAATCCCAGCACTCGAGAGGCAGAGATAGGAAGATCGCCATGAGTTTGAGGCCACCCTGAGACTACCTGGTGAATTCCAGGTCAGCCTGGGCTAGAGGGAGAGCCTACCTTGGGGGGTGGGGGGGGGAGAACGACAGAGGAAAAGCAACTATATCCTGGGTCTATAGTGGAATTTAGTACATCATTAAAAAAACAATCAATAAAATCCAGGTGTTGTGCATGCCTTTAGTCCCAGCACTTGGGAGGCAGAGGTAGGAGGATCACCATGAGTTCGAGGCCATCCTGAGACTACATAGTGAACTCCAGGTCAGCCTGAGCTAGAGTGAGACCCTACCTCAACCCCCTCCCCCCAAAACAACAACAACAACAAAAAATCAATAAACCAAACATTTGGTTCCTGAAGCATTGCGTAGCATTTGAACAAAGGTTCCTTTCCAAATGAATTCTTCCAGCCACCATCATGAATGTACATTTTACTGAAAAGTCCATAGTACTATAAGGCCAGATGTAGAAGCACACAACCCTTTTTCCAGTAGTAATTACCTGATGAAAGTGTGCCTTGTCTGCAGCAAACAAATGGGCTCTATTCCCTGTGGCATTGGGAGCATGTGCTCTGGTATTTATAAACTGAGAAAGATGTTTGTCAGTATGTGTTGTGCTTGCATTCATCCCTGAGAACCAGCAAGAAATAGTCTCCTTGTTTCTAAAGAGCTAATGGCAGATTCATAAATTCTGTCAGCAATTCTACTGTTGCAAAGGATTCTCTTTATAGAGGACAATTTCAGCATGTACAGTTCTAATCGTGGACTAAAGAGTACAAAGTCCTGGATAGGACACTTACTCCATCCTTCCCTGGGACAACCTCCACTGGTTCTAGAGGGAAAGGGAAAGTGCTACTGCATGGAGCATTGTGTCATAAAGAAAATGAACAATGGGTTCAGCATGTCTAGAATCCTCATGTTCATCCCCTCCGCTGCACAGCAAGAGAAGCCTTCAGGACAGCACAGGCAAATCTCATTTTAATGGCTATAGCTAAGGCCAGAACTCCTGAATCATTCTCAACTTCCCAGGGTTTTGATTTTTCTGGGGATAAGCTTAGGGACGGTTCATGTTTGCTTATATGCACTTTGTTTCTGGCTCAGTTTCACAGCCCCGCATTGCATAAATGTCAGTGGCAAGCTTTCACAAGGTTCCTCCAGACCCTCTTCCCTGCTCCCTTATTGTTTCCCTTGGATCTGGGTATGGCCTAACTTTTGACTTTTATCTTTGATGTTTGTCCACCATATGTCCTTGGGTCTTAGCATTTCTGTTTCAACACACTGGAAGCCCACCCTGCAGAGAGAAATCCAGCTATCTCATTTGTTAAATGGAAATACATTACTGTATGTCTGTGCTCAGACACAATGTTAAAAGGATATATAGCTCCTGCTGACAAGACGCTTAGTCTGATGCATTCCAATGGATATCAGGGCTGTTATGCCTGAGCAAACAGGACAACATCATAAGCATCGTAGGTCAGACCTTGTTCGGGGCCTGGCTTCACTACTCTATTGATTACTGACTATTGTCCTATTGCTTGACCTCTCTGAAGCCTCTATTTTTTTCAGCTGTACAAAAGGGAACATCAAAGCCCATATCATGAGGTTAAGATAATTTTCATTAAGGACACATAATTGGTGTTTATTATGGTTTGGGTCTGAAATGCCTTCTAAAGACCATCTGCTAAAGGGT
This sequence comes from Jaculus jaculus, assembly GCF_020740685.1. Lineage (NCBI taxonomy): Eukaryota > Metazoa > Chordata > Mammalia > Rodentia > Dipodidae > Jaculus > Jaculus jaculus. Next base: position 116,949,849 of record NC_059106.1, on the reverse strand, counting down.
TGGTGGGAAGTGATTGACTTATGAGGGCTCTGATCTCATTCATGTTTGATACTGATACATTCCTAATTGAAGAGGTTTATTGAGAGGAGGTATGGACTATAGGAAGTAGAGTCTAGTTGGAGGAAGTAATCATTAAAGGCATGCCCTTGAAGGACATCTTGTTCTTATTCTCCCTCCCATCTTCCTTCCTCTCTTACTTCTTCCTTCCCTCCCTCCTTCCTGACTGGCACAAGGCAAATAGCTCAGCTTCCCAAGATGATCCTTGATACGATGATTTCTCACCGAAGTCTCAAAGCAATGGGATCAAGTGAATGAATGGAAATCTCTGAAACTGAACCAAAACATATTTCTCCATTTTAAGTTACTTTAAGTTGTGGTTTTCTCAAGTACTTTGTCACAGTGACATAAAACTGACCAACAACTCAATAAATGCTACTTTCTCTCAGTTTTTATTAATGCATATTGTCATCTAAACCAAATTTAGTCTTTGGCATCTAAGGAGTAAACCTGAGTGTTTAGATAGTTAACTAAATTATTCAGATTTACAATCATGTTCCTCCCCTCCACTCCCCCATTCTTTACTTCATAAGTTTGTGATACTCATGAGTATGAAAGTAAGTCCTGTTGTGGCCTGAGGTCAAAGACAGCCACTCTGAATCTGACTGACTGCTGAAACAGAACTTTTTGCTGTGGCCCTTAAGCTCGTCACATCCATCATGAGTCAGGAGATTTTTGAGTCTTGGGAGCTTCCTTGAGCCTCTCAGACTTGCAGGCAAATATGCAGGCAATATTTCCTTGTCAAACAAAGAATTTTTAAAGTAATGTTGGCCCCAAATAGCTGCATCATGAACAGGGATCTGAGCACTGTCAACCACCACTCTGGTCCATAAACTTTTGGCAAGGTTTTGATAAGTTAGTGAACAGGATGCAGTTCTTGCTGATAAGTTTATAATCTGATGTACCAAGCTGTGGCAAGGCAGCTGCACAGGATTTTCCTGTCACAAGCACCTTTCCTTTCTGATGGTTAAATATTTTGATGCATCTCAAGAAACTCTGCAATCAGAATAGCTAATAAAAAGCTGTGTGTGGTGGTGCATGCCTTTAATCCTAGTACCTGGGAGGCTGAGGTAGGCAGATCACTGTGAGTTTGAGGCCAGACTGAGACTACACAATGAATTCTAGGTCAGCCTGAGCTAAGCAAGACCCTATCTTGAAATACACACACACACACACACACACACACACACACACACACACACACACACACAAGTTAATAAAGCTGGATTTTTTGTTTGTTTGTTTTGAAAGAATGTGGATCAACTGCAATGGAATAGCAGCTGTGCAGTAATAACATTAGATGTGTTTGATGTTATTTTAAGTACTTTATCTAAATTAACTTGTCTAAGGGTACTCTTTCTACTATTACTCAATATAAAATAAAGTCTTAGCTTGAGCATAAGACAAGAGAAAAAAATAATATGTGTATGTATGAAAGAAGTCAATTATTCTTATTTTCTTTCTTTTGTTTTTGTTTTGTTTGTTTTTCAGGGTAAGGTCTCACTCTAGCTCAGCCTGACCTAGAATTCACTATGTAGTCTCAGGGTGGTCTTGAACTCACAGCAATCCTTCTACCTCTGCCTCCTAAGTGCTGGAAGTCCTGGGATTACAGGCATGAACTACTATGCCCAACTGCTTATGACTGTTTTCAAGTGACATGGTCCTACAATTAAAGGACCCTAAAGATGCCATCAGAAAACTCTTAGAATGATAAATACTTTTATCAAAAGAGTAGGATACAAAATAAGTATGCAAAAGAAATCACAAAATTTTCTATCTTTTCTATTGGCAATAACAACTTCTCTAAGAAAGAAATAAGGGAAAATGCCATTGACAATAGTTTCAAAAATGTCTAGGAAGAACAAAAGGCCCAAATAACTAAAATAATCCTTATCAGAAAGAACAATGGTGGAGGTATGACAATATCCAATCTCAAAGTATATTAAAGAACCACAGTGACAAAAGACATAGTAGTGGCACAAAACAAACATGTAGTGGAATGGAATAGGGGATGCATAACTAATCCAACAAAGTTGCAGCCATCACTTTTTTTTTTTTTTTACAGAGCTATCAAAAGCATGATTTGCAGTATTTTCTTTTTAAGTAGAAACTTTGTATGGACACATAGTGTGTTGGTACCATTTCCCTTCTTCCTGCCCCCATTCCATTGAGGACTTTTCTCAGTGGGATTGCTGGTGTTCACTATGGTGTTGTGGGTTATAAGTTGTAAGAGCAGCAGTCAGTTATTTTTGTGTTTTAGGGGAGTGGAGAGGGAGAATGCCTCTGGGCATTCCCTCCTTCCCTGTAGCTCTCACAATCTTTCTGCGCCCTCTTCCACAAAATTCCTTCAGCTGTGGTGGGTGTGTTTTAAGTCTACTTTAATGTTGAGCTCTCAGTAATTATGGATTTCTGCTTTAGTGTATTTTGAGTATCTGCAGTGTCCATTGCCATCACCCTGGTGTATGTTGCCAGGCTCACTGTGGAAATAGCACTGTTGTTCATCTTGCTAATTTCTCTGTGGTTTCACCTCAGCACAATCTAATGTGTGATTGGTGGCTTATCTCATGGTAGGGAGTCAGCTATCTTTTATTGTCTTGCTGATAGATTTTTGTTGCCCTTGATTTTTGTTGCCTTCTGTAAAAGAAAAACAATCTTTTAAACAAAGCATTTAGCCTGGTGTGGTGGTTCATGCCTTTAGTTCCAGCACTCAGAAGGCAGAGGTAGGAGGATCACTGTGAGTTTGAGGCCACCCTGAGAGTACATAGTGAATTCCAAGTTGGCTGGGCCTGGAATGAGACCCTATCTTGAAAAAAACATTTTATTTATTTATTTGAGGAAGAGAGACAGGCATATATAGAGAGTACAGGTGAACCCAGGCCTCCAGCTACTGCAAAGGAACTCCAGACACATGGCCACCTTGTGCATCCTATGTGGGTACCGGAGAATTGAACCTGGGTCCTTAGGCTTCACAGGCAAGTGCCTTAACCACTACATCATCTGTCCATACTTAAAAACAGATTCCTATCTCACCTCCAGAGTTCTACTGTGGTTATGAGTTTGCCATCTTGATCAGCAGTTAATTTATAGCTTCATTAAAAATATTTTACTTATTTGTTTATTTATTTATTTATTTATTAACCTATGAGAGAGTAAAGGGTAGAAAAAGAGAGAAAGAAGCAGAGAGATAGACAGATAGAGAGAGAATGGGCACATGAGGGCCCTCAGCCACTCCAACGAACTCCAGACACATGCACCACCTTGTGCATCTGGTTCACATGGATCCTGGGGAATTGAATCTAGGCCCTCTGACTTTTCAGGCAAGTGCCTTAACCGCTAAGCCATTTCTCCAAACCTATAGCCTCTCTTAACAAATGGTGATTAGAAAACTGGGTTTCTACATGTAGAATAATTAAATTAGAGCCATATATCTCACTCTACATAAAAGTCATTTCAGTAAGGATGAAAGTCCTTAATGTAATACCAGAAACTCTGAAATTTCTAGAGAAAAATATATTAAAACACTTCAAATCTGGGTGTGGTGGCACACACCTTTAATCTCAGCTCTTGGGCAGGGTGAAGAGGTAGGAGGATTGAAATAGAGGTAGGAGGATTGAAATGAGTTTGAGGCCACTCTGAGACTTAATAGTGAATTCTAGGTCAGTCTGGCCTAGAGGAAGACTCTACCTCTAAAAATCAAAACAACAACAACAACAACAACAACAACAACAACACTTTAAGATACAAGCCTGGACAAGAATTTTCTAAACAGGATGTTAGTAGCACAGGATCTAGCTCTAGCAACTGACAGATGTGATTACATGAACCTAAGAAGCTTCTGAATAGCAAAGGGAACATTCAGAGTGAAGAGACATCCTGCACAATGTAGAGAACATGCCAAGTACACATCAGACAGGGGCTGAGCATCCAGGCTCAAGACAGAGCTACAAAAATTCAATGCCCAAAACACAACTCTCCAATCAACAGGTGGGTTAAGGAGCAGCTCTCAAAAGAAGATCTACAAAAAATACAAAGAAATACAAAGAATTGTCTGTAAATACATGAAAAATATTCAACATCCTTAGCCATCAGCGATTGCATATTCAAACTGCTTTGCGGTTTCATCTGACCTCAACCAAAATGGCTATCATCAAGAAAACAAATGATATCAAATGCTGACCATAAGGTGGGGAATGGGGAACAATTTCCTTATTCACTACTGGTGGGATATTATACAGTCAGTAATCAAATCAGCATGGATTTTTCTCTATAAATTGGGAAGGGAATGATTATGTGATCCAGCTATGCCATTCCTGGGCAAACATATCTGAAGGACTCTAAGTAAACATACCACAGAGATATTTGCATTTCCATTCCCATTGCTGCATGTTGCTGTCAGTTTCGCATTGCAGAAATGGCAGAAATCACCTGACCAAGAGCAGCTTTTGGGGGGAAAAAAGTTTGTTTTGACTTACAAACTCAAGAGGATGCTCCACAATGGCAGGGGAAAATGATGGCATAAGAAGAGGGTAGATACCACTTCCTGGCCAACATTAGGTGTACAACAGGAACAGGAGAATGGACCAAACATTTGCACAGAGAAACTGGCTATAACACCCATAAGCCCGCCCCCAACAATACACTGCTTCCAGGAGGCTTTAATTTCCAATTGCCATCAGCTGGGAAGACTAGCATTTAGAATACTTAAGTTTATCGGGAACACCTGAATCAAACCCCTGGCTCCCATAAACTGATAACCATCCATGATGTAAAATGCAATGCATTCAATATGACTTTAAAAGTCACATATACTTTTTAAATCAATCCTAATGATGTTCAAACATTCCCATAATCCAAGTTCTTTTAACTAAGCCATAATACCAAAAATTCCCCCCAAAACACATACTGGCACAGAATAAACAATCATACTATGAAAGAAGGTATTGGGCATAGCAAAGAAATATTTGGCCAATACAAGATTTAAAACAATAGGGCAAACATCAAACACTAGCTCCAAGTCCAACAACTCTAGTCAGTGACAAATCTCCAAGTCCAATAATTCTAAACAGTAACAAGTCTCTGGTATTCCAATTCTGCCCTCCAGCTAGACTACTCACAGTCCTGGAAAACTTTATCCAGGGCCAGCAGCTTTCCTTAGCAGCTGTCTCATGGTCCTGGCATCTCCAGTGGGTCTCCACTGCAACCCATGATCCATTCTCATGGCTCCATCGGGCTTCCATGCAGGCATCTAGCCAACCTGCTTCACACTGCCCATGGCCATTTCCAAAACACAAGACCATGTTGCAAATTTAATGAACTTCTATTTCCTGCATTTGTTATGCTCCATAATAACGGGTTGCCTATCTGTTAATCTGGTGGGGGCAGGAGAGGCAGACTTTAAAGAACAGGACACTCCTTGAGCATTCAGGCCCCTTCAAAAGAGTCTGCATTCTTCCTATTGCCCCAGTGCAGATCAGCTGGCCCAATCTCAATGGTTGTAATCTTTCACATAATTGCAGCTGATGGGGCAGAAGTTTCAGCCCAAAGATTTCTTTCTGTGCTATATCCCTCTGCACATACCAGTCTGTTTCTATGCACTGCAACCCTGCACAGGTTCTCAGGACACAGGTATAACAGCAAGCCTCTCACCCAAACTGCTTCTTTCCCAGTGCAGATAAACCTCCTTTTCACCCTCATAAGACAAACCTCACAGCCCATAGATCTTATTGCATTCAGGTCTTTCAACTCTGACCAGAATAATCCATCAAGTTGTACTTACAGCACTGCAAGGGGTCTGTTAGGCCAAGGTTTCAAATTCATTCATATTCCTCTGGAAAATCAATTCCAAAAGGCCAAAACCACACAAGTAAGGTGTCTAGCAGAAAATAACACCAGTCCACAGTACTAACATTACTGTTGCAGTCAGTTTGCATTGCTGGCAGAAATCACCTGACTAAGAACAGCTTTTGGGAAAAAAGGGTTTGTTTTGGTTTATAGACTCTAGGGGATGCTCCATGATGGCAGGGAAAACAATGGCATGAACAGAGGGTGAACATCACTTCCTGGCCAACATCAGGTAGACAACAGGAACAAGGGAGTGTGCCAACCACTGGCATGGGGAAAGTGGCTATAACACCTATAAGCCCACTCTCAACAATACAACACCTCCAGGTTGCTTAGGTGGCTTTAATTTTCAATTGACATCAGCTGGGGAGATTAGCATTCAGAATAGCAAACTTTATGGGTGACACCTGAATCAAACCACCACACTACACTATTCACAAAAGGCCAGGGATGAAACACCTCTAGATGTCCATCAACAGATGAATGGATAAAGAAAATGTAGTACACATTCACAATGAATTTTATGCAGGACATGATGGAAAATGGGATCGTGACACTTTAAGGAATGGGCACAACTGGAAATCATCATGTCAAGTGAAATAAGCCAGATTTAAAAAGAAAAGTACCATATGTTTTCTCTTATGCAGAGAACTTAAATTTAAAATTGCACACACATAATATATATATATGTAATATATATATATAATACATACCATATATATATATATATATATACACACACACACACACACACACACACACACACACACACACACACATATATATACACACATACATACATACATACATTACATATATATAATGTGTGTGTGTGTATTTGTAGGTCATGAAACTAGAAAGCTAGAAAGGGGATCATGTGAAAGATAGAAGATGTCTTAAGGGAAGTAGAAATCTGACAATGGAGTGCATATAACAGAAAAGCAGAGAGGGAGACTAACTAGGGAAAGAAATGGATCTAGCTGAAGGAGGGAGGGAGGGAGGGAGGGAGGGAGAGAAGGGAGAGAGAGAGAGAGAGAGAGAGAGAGAGAGAGAGAGAGAGAGAGACACCAAGGCAGAGCAGTGGGGAAAAGGCATGAATGAGAACAAAATATAATGACACATGTTTATGAAGATGCCATGATAAAACCCATTACTAAAAAATTAAGTTACTCCCTTCCATAAATATGCTAGGTTGCCTAATTCTTACAATAAATCACAAGAGATAAGATAGTGTCCTTAGTTTCATTTTACTATTGGCCAAAATATAAGAATAGAGCCTAAAGTCATGCACATAGTCATCGAGGAGCTAGAACCTCAACTCAGGCAGTCTGATTGCCCATGCACTGGAAGTTAACTGTAGAACTGCCTTCCATAGACTAGAGAACAAGCAAACTTGCCCTGTGCTCTGGGGATAGACCTCCTCTAATGGCTTCACAAGCTGTTTGCACTGTAAACTCCTTGAAGTAGGTCAGAAGGAAGGCATTTTATGGTTGTCTTGTTTCTTTTCATCTTTCAACATCTGTTGTCTGGCATCAATCTAGATTTTCATTTTGAACATAGGAATAATCAACACGAAACAACCTAACACTATACAGGGGCACTGCATAATTTAGACTGCAAAGATAAAGGAGTTCCCGAAGGGAAAAGTCATTGTGAGCTAGGCTTGGCATAGAAGGCTTTATGAATAAAGAACTCACTCTGTCAAAAAAGGGTGAAAAATATTTTTAGGTGATGCCACTGCTGAGACTATGTGTCCAAACACAGAGGCTTCGGATTTGGAGCAGACACAGGATCCAACCACACTCAGGTTTTTACTAAGTATGTGACCTAGATAACCTTTCAAACCTTATAGTTGTTTACTGATTTTTATTCTTTTATATAGGATGTGAACAACATATTTCCTGGAAGATATAAACATCAGAATTTTAGTCACTATCAGGGTGAAAAGTTGCAAGGCCTTTTCCTATATAAGACAGAATAAAGAGTTGAGAAAATGAGTTGAAACTATATCCTCCTAGGAGCATTAGTGATAAGGCCACAAAAATATCAGCTTCCTTGAATAATTACTGATTTATCCCAACTTTGCTTGTCAACGCACACATACGTGTTCTCCCTTCATGAGGAAGTTTTCTTCAGTTTTCCCATCAATAAGATGGAGGGACTAAAACGTCCTAATTTATTGATCATGAGGGCTACATGAAATGACACAGGAAGAGCATTTAGCATAATACCTATCAAATAGCAGATGATCAGTAAATGGTATTTATTATCATTGTAGAGATATCCATATTTGTCCATTTATTTACTCTACTTTATTCCAGAAAATGTTGAGAATAGTGTTATTATTTGAATATAAAGTGTGACCCCTCCCTCAAAGTTGCTTATGTTTAAAGCTTGGTTCCATGGTGTTGCTCTTGAGAAATACTGCATCATGAAGGTGCTAATCTCATCAGTGGATTGCTGAGTAAGCTTGAAACAGTTGAAAATATTTTCCTCCAATCATCTGGCTTCATGCTTTGCTTCTGATCTGGGATGTATTGGCTTCTGCCTTGATTTCAGACTTGGCCTCCTCTCTGGTTCGGTTCCTGCTGAATAGCTCATGTACCAAACAACGTCCTTCCAGCTCAACTGCAACAAAGCCCCTCTCAGGCCTGTGGCTCAGTATGTGCAAGTCTTGTGTAGGTGGAAACAGTTGCTTTGAGCTCATGAATGTAATAGATTTTGTGTGTTTGGAAGACACTGTGCCACAGCACCTATCCTCAACATATGGCTCTTATAATCTCTCTTCCTTTTCTTCTACAGTATAACCTGAGCCTTGAAGGAGGTGTTATAGAGGTCTCATTTAGTACTGAGTGCTAAACAATAACTTCTCAGCACTTTGATTAAATTTGCGTCTCCACAGTAGTCACTGACATCTTCATACAGAAGCTTTTCTCACTGGAGGTGAGAGTAGCACTAATATATGGACATAAACCTAATATTTAGAACATAATTTTATGGGCATAACATATCTGTTTAGACAAAAAACAATAGAAGCTTCCCTTGAATGGTCTATGACCATACCAGCCATAGGTTTTGATTAGGTTTCCAGACATGAATTCCTTCCAAGGCAACAGGTCTCAAATTCAATTAGAGAGCAGTTGGTTACCTTCATAAGTTATGGACACATCTTGCCTGCCTGGCTGGTTAGTTGTGCAACTTGCAAGGTCTACAACTGGGTAAGATTATTGATGATTTTTTTCCCCTAGCAGCCTGCATAGTACCTTCGGGCACCATGACAGCTAAAGCTAGTCTCTTTACTGATGTCTGTCAATGTTTATTTGATCATTATCCCTTCATTCAATATTTACTGACCAAGTGCTAGGTAACCTGACACTGCCTAGACCTGAATAACAGTTGTGTGTTATTCCTCCTTCCATTCCTGAAACTAAAATCCTCTTTACTGTCACTAATGCCCCCTCTTTCTATTGCAGATCCATTATAATTTAGGGCAAGTCATATCCAAGTCTTCCAGCTACATATATATATATACATATATGTGTGTGTGTGTGTGTGTGTGTGTGTGTATGTGTATGTGTATGTATATGTATATAAATACATACAAACATATATAATATATATTATAACAGGTTATATTGTTTTATCCTCTCACCCCTGCTCCTGTTATCCTGGGGGCCCTTCTGAATGGGATTATGGTATTCACTGTGGGTCATGAAGGCCTCAGTCAGTCCCTATGGGAGGACCATGTCTCAGGGTATTCCTATCCACTCTGGTTCTTACGATTTTTCCATCCCCTCTTCTGCAATGTTCCCCGAGCCATGGCAGGCCTGTTGGCAGTTTGACTTAGTGTTGAGTTCTATGTAGTCTCTGGATTTATGCTTTGATTGATCACTAAGCCTGTCACCATCACCATGGAGCTGGTCGTCAGGTTAAGTTCCTCTGCAATTTCTCCTGGACCTCAGCAGATGTGGTATAGGTGGCATATCTCGTGGTGGGCAGTTGGCTGTCTTTTAGTCTTATCAATGGATCTTAGTTCTCCACTGTTTTAGTTTTCTTTTGTCCTCACTGATCTTCCCCTGGTTGGTTTGCTCCCAGTCTCCCAGGCAGCCACATCTAATCCTGGCACTCAACCCCAACCCTCAGCCCCATCTCACAATGGCTTCCAGCCTTGCTCCCTGCTTATATTGTTTTTTCCCTCCCAGTGGAATGTCTGTCTTATATTTTTATTGCCTTTGTTTTCCTATGCTCAGCTATGCTTCCAAAGAATGGTAAACAATGACATTTGTCTCTTCCTGGCTGCACATTCTCGTATAGTCCTCACCTTTGGGATGGTTTGGCTCCACCCTTGTATCTCTCCTAGACTGTTCTTTCTGACTTGCCTCTACATTTTTGTGTCACACTGACATGGGTGTCCCCTTGGACAGTATGGCCCCCCTCTCCTTGTAATCTCTGGACTATTCTTTCTGTACTATGTTTTGATTGCTGTTCATACTCTTCCCATACTTCAATGTGGTCTCTTATTTAGGTTCCCTAGCCAGTTGTTCTTGTTTCCCTGCATGTTTTTCTTGTGTAACTGCCTCCACTCACCTCCCTGCAGCAAACATTGATATTAAGGCCTTCTTCCCTTCCCTCCTTTCTAAAGTTCCCACGTCTTGTGCAAGATAACAAATTTAAGCCAAAAAAATAAATCCTAACTTCTTCCCTCATGAGCTTTACTCTAGCAGGAAACTCTATCACCAAAAACTGTAAAAATAAATGAGCCATTTCATTTATGACAAATGTTGGTATGAGAACATGCAGTAGGAATTATGCCCTTAGGAGGTGAGGATCAAATTGAGATTGAAGGAAGAACACAAGTTAAAAGATACTTAAGGGCTGGAGAGATGGCTTAGCGGTTAAGCGCTTGCCTGTGAAGCCTAAGGACCCCGGTTCGAGGCTCGGTTCCCCAGGTCCCACGTTAGCCAGATGCACAAGGGGGCGCATGCGTCTGGAGTTCGTTTGCAGAGGCTGGAATCCCTGGCGCGCCCATTCTCTCTCTCTCCCTCTATCTGTCTTTCTCTCTGTGTCTGTCGCTCTCAAATAAATAAATAAATAAAATTAAAAAAAAAATTTTTAAAAAAAAAGATACTTAAAAGGTAGAAGATGTGAGTGTTCTTGGCAAAGGGAACAACATATATACAAAGGCCCTAGGGAGAAGAAGCCAGAATATTACTAGTTAAGCTAAAATGGCTGCCACCAGGAGTAGAGGGACATGAGTGAAGCTGGGAGGTGGCCAGAAAGATAGCACATGGCCAGATGAGTTTGACAAACATTCTGGTTTTTATCCTATGTCTATATGGGAAGTTGTATAAGGATTTTAAGCAGACAGATGACATGACCAAATTAACTTTGGCTTCAAATATGGAAAAGGAAGGAGATCATGTGGATGTGAAACTGGATGGTTAGAGACACAAAACAACTGTTGTTTGTTAGTACTGTCATCAAGAACAGAGACTGTAGGTCACATGACAGCCTATCAGTTTGGGTAGTAATCAGCTTGGTGAAGCTCAACATCCAGTCATTTGAGCTGTTTCCTCTCAGAACAAGGGATTTCTTGAAATGGAGGAGCTGCTGTTTCTCTGTACTCCTATATCAGCACCAAATCACAAGTCAGACTGCATAAGCCTGGGCTGAGGTCACCCATTCATTTACCCCAGATCCCTGTCCAGGCGGGTCAGAACCATCTCCCTCCAAGTAGCCAAGAAAAGCATCCCAGTCAGCACCACTTCATGCAGAGTATGGGTACTGTACTTCACTCTTGGCAAGACTTGTAGCTGTCCTTTTGCTGTGGGGCTGTGAAACCTAGTGGCCCAGCTTAGGGTTATGCAGTCTGGGTTACATAGGCCACTATCAATTGCCAGCCCAAGTGTTGTATGCATGTGTGCATGTATAAATGCATGTGTATATACTCATTGAGTTTTAGAAGTGTGGAATGGAATTGGGTTGTGGGAAACGTATGTTTCATTTTCCTATCAAACCCTTGTCCTCTGGTTGTATGGATATAGGAGAATTTCAATAAATATTGATTGGATGTTCATCTTATTTCAGGAAGCCTCACTGTACAAAAGTATGCAGAATAGAAGTGACCAATGAGTCAGAGCATATTTGGAAAATCCTAAATCCATGAAAGGATTCGGAGGACACTGCTTGAGTATAGCACACAGAGAAGGAATGGCAATAGGAGACCATTGCAAGAAGAGTAACAGGTGAGAGTCAGTTATCAAATTTTGGAAAAAGAGATAGTCTCAAAATAGACTTCTGTATTATAGTGTGTGTGTGTGTGTGTGTGTGTGTGTGTGTGTGTGTGTGTGTGTGTGTGTAGTGTATATACAAGTATGTGCTGACACGGTGCTTCATGCATGTGCTTGTGGTGGCTGGAAGAGAACATCAGGTGACCCCTCCGTCACGTGACTACCTGTTTATTCTTGAGATGGAATCTCTTCTGGAACTTTGGCATTTTCATGAGCCCCAGTGATTCTGCATTTCTGCTCTCCACAGGACTGGGGTTATGGGAATGCATGGCCATCTTCAGCTCTTCACATGGATGGGATGGCCACACCTTTTTTTTTTTTTTTTGAGTGCTGATGATTCAAACTTGAGCAATCTGGTTTCAGGCCCACTGAGCCATTTCCTCAGTTCCAAAATTTCTTTTCTTTCTTTTTTTCTGGAGGCAGGGTCCCACTCTAGCCCAGAATTACCTGGAAATCACTAGTTAGTCCAGACTGGCTTCAAACTCATGATGATCCTCTTGCCTCAGCCCTCCAAAGTGCTTGGATTATAGATTTGAGCCATCATGCCTGGTTTTAAGGAATTAATTCTGTGTGACCTGCAGGGGGTTCTGCTTTGAATTCCTTCAAAAGCTTGTGAAAGTTCTACAATGTTCTTAAAGGTCTTTTAGTAGACTTGTGTCTATAGTATATGGATGAAGAGGCAGAAGCATGCATCGAGAAGGCCCAGACATTCTGATACACAGATGTGTGCAGATGTCTGGACTGTTTCTCTGCTCTCTTTCTGGCTGGGATCGCGGGGTTGGCACTGAACTTCATCAGATTTGTAGGCTATGAGTGGAAGCTCAGCAAAACAACTTTAAACAGACATGTCCACCAGCCCCTTCTGAGCTCACACAAGACAAATATAGCTGTCAGAATTGGAAGGTATCTTGAAAACCATATAGCATTTCACAGATGAGCAAATAGAGATGCAGTCAGAGGTGTTACAGTATAGTACACTGCTTCTCAGGGGAAAGCCAGAACATGGTATCCTTTAAAAAAAAATGTTTAGGGCTGGAGAGATGGCTTAGCGGTTAAGCGCTTGCCTGTGAAGCCTAAGGACCCTGGTTCGAGGCTCGGTTCCCCAGGTCCCATGTTAGCCAGATGCACAGGGGGCGCATCCATCTGGAGTTCGTTTGCAGAGGCTGGAAGCCCTGGTGCGCCCATTCTCTATCTCTCCCTCTGTCTGTCTTTCTCTCTGTGTCTGTCACTCTCAAATAAATAAATAAATAAAAATTTAAAAAATGTTTACTTTTATTTATTTATTTGAGAGCAACAGACAGAGAGGAAGAGGGAGGGAGGGAAGGAGGGAGGGGGGGCATGCCAGGGCCTCCAGTCACTGCAAATGAACTCCAGATGTGTGCGCCCCCTTGTGCATCTGGCTAATGTGGGTCCTGGGGAATCGAGCCTCGAACCGGGGTCCTTAGGCTTCACAGGCAAGCACTTAACTGCTAAGCCATCTCTCCAGCCCATGGTATCCTTTTTTTAAAAAAATATAATTAATTAATTAATTTGGGAAAGAAAAAGAGAAAGAGAGAGAGAGAGAGAGAGAGAGAGAGAGAGAGAGAGAGAGAGAGAGAGAGAATGGGCATGCCAGGGCCTTCAGCCACTGCAAACGAACTTCAGATGCATGTGCCCTTTTGTGCATTTGGCTTATGTGTGTCCTGGAGAGTTGAATTGGGATCCTTTGGCTTTTCAGGCAAAAACCTTGACTGCTAAACCATCTCTTCAGACCAAGAACATGGTATTCTTGATTCCTAAGGCAGCTTTTTCCTTTCTAGTTCCTCTTTACCAGTTTTTGTGTTTAATAGTCTCAATGGACTTGAAACTTCATGTGCTGTTAAAACTTTTGATTGCAAACAACAAAAACTGCTTGTAGATAATATAAGCTTCAAGAAAATTCATCAGGAAAGGCTGGGAAGACTCGAAGCTGGAGGAGCCAAATTCTGAGCAGGGTGTGAACAGAACCAGGCAGCTGTGGCCATGGAAATCTGTTTGCAGGTGGGTGCTGATCATTTCTAGATGCTGGATTTTTTGATTCATGTTACTCTTGGGGTTCTGTGAAATATTTGTTTCTTCTTAAAATCTTCAAGTAGATGCATATTAAACAATCAAGTGCTATAGGGATATAACTCCAGGGATATAACTCAGTATGCATAGTGCTTGCCTAGCATGTATCAAACCCTGGATTTTATCCCCTTCATAAATCAGGAATGGCCACATATGCCTGTAATCCCAGTACCTGGCAGATGGTGGTAGGAGGATCAGAAGGTCAAGGTCATCCTTGGCTACATAGAAAATTCAGAGGGATCCTGAATTATATGGGACCTGGTTTAAAAAAAAAAATCCCATAATAAAAAAGTACAATATTCTTATCTGTTCCGAAAAAAATAATAAATTTCATGGATGACAAGTGTTTGCCATTTTGTGTATTAAATTTATAGGATATGTTTATGGACTGAATGTTTGTGTCTTACAAAAAAATTCATATGCCAGAGGGAACTCAATCTAGCACACCTTGATATTGGACTTCATACAACTGTGAAGAATAATATCTGAAATTGGTCAGGTGAAGTGTCAATTGCTTGTGTGATGGTGATATTGAAAGGTCAGTGGGGACAAAAATGTCAAGTTGCCTATATAATTTATGCCCTTATATCCTGAGGAACTTGACAGTTCATGATCTGAGTTCTGGTCACTCCTTGCTCATTCAGTAGATCCAGTTTGAAGGTAGAGATGGTATTGATTTGCTGGCTACCTGCCAGCTTTTGTGACTGAGTAGAGTGAGCCGACACCTGCCCTGCACCTGATCAAGAGTGGCTGAGACTTTGAGGGCAAATCCTCCTTGTTGTTCTTCAGCAAGAAGGGGTGAAGCAGGTGAAGGGGACCCTTCCACCAGTCATCTTGGGGCTTGTGCCTCTTCTATGATTCCCCAAACCTTTTTTTTGAGGCAAGCCCAACAGACTAGCCTTTTTTTTCTTTGAGAGTGAGACTGAGAGCGAGAGCAAGAGTGAGAGTGAGAGTGAGAGAGAGAGAGAGAGAGAGAGAGAGAGAGAGAGAGAGAATTGGCATACCAGGTACTATAATTGAATTTGTGAGCCACCTTGTGTGCATGTGCAATCTTGTACATGCATCACTGTGTGTGTCTGGCTTATGTGGGATCTGGGTACTTGAATATGGGTCCTTAGGCTTCACAGGTAAGCACCTTAAACACTAAGCCATCTCTCCAGCCTCCTACAAGCTTTAACATCAGCTCATAATCGGTGTGTCTGTCTACTGCCATCCTCTCCACATTCAGCACACATTGTAATGTCATTTCTTTTATGTTCTCTGAAACACCAGTTTTCAAAAATTAAAAGCAATAACTGTGATACAATACAGATACCATAAATTTACCAGCATCACCACACAGCTCAGTAATGCTGAGTATTTTCATCATGGTGTAATCACTTACCAGAACCGTTCATCTTGTGAACCTCAAAACCTTTACAACTCTCACTCCCTTCCTCAGTCCTGGCAATCACAAGTCAGTCTCTCTCTCTCTCTCTCTGATTTTAACTGTTTTAAGTATCTTGTATGAATAGAATGATGTCATATTTTCTTTTTGTTATTGACTTTTTTCAGTTTTCATAATGTCTTGAAGTCATATAGGTTATAATATATGTCAGATTTTTCTTTGTAGAATAACATTATATTTGGATATATGGATATGGATATATCTTGTTTTGCTGATGGACAAGAGAGGTGCTTCAAACTTTTGGCAGTTATGAATGAAGCTACTATGAAGATCAATGAGAAAACCAACCATTCTTTTCTGAGTAAAGTCCCATTCCTGGTCTTACCCTGTTTTTCTCCCAGACAGCCACAGAACCACAAGGTTTCCTGCTCTCTGCCAACCTCCTTCCACCCAGTGTGGCCAAAGAAGTTTCTGTAATATAGACATTCCATACATCTGAAGTATTTAGCCACTTTCCTTTAACGCCTTTTTTTTTTTGTTCTTATAACAGCACCGGTTTCTTTCTTTCTTTTTTATTATTAAAAAGCTTTTTTTTTTTTTTGTTTTTTTTTTTTTCCCCAAGCCTTGCTCTAGTCCAGGCTGACATGGAATTCACTATGTGCTTCCCTTGAACTCACAGCAATCCTTCTACCTCTGCCTCCCAAGTGATGGGTTTAAAGGTGTGCATCATCATGCATAGTAATTTTTAAAGGAAGAAAAGTTTCCAATAGAACTAAGATTGAGAACCTCAGTGATAGCCACAGTGCTATCTATAATTGGTCATTATTTCAGGGTTACTTGGTTTCTAAAGAGGATTTTGAGGGAGTTGTATGGTGTATTAGTCATGGTTGTCTAGAAGTGGAGAACTTACAGAATGAATGTGCATTACAAAGGAGGATTTATTTGGTCAGCTTACAGGACACAGGCTAGACAGGGCAACATTGGCTGTCTGCAGGCTGGAGAGTCTGAGGACCTCAGCAGTGCCGATCTGGTGCTGAAGGTCTGGAGGGATTCTAGAGAACCATTGGTCTTCAGCACGCATTTGAAAACTGAAGAAAGTGGGTTCCAATATCCATAAAGGATTGTAATAGGATGCTAAGGGTTCAGGAAAGCCCTTGAACACTAAACCCTAGGTTTTGTGTCTAATTTTAATAAAATAAGACTGAGAAGGATTTAATTATTATATTTATTTAGGGAAGTACAGAACCAAGGGAAGACACCTGAGTGGCTTGAGAGCCCACATGGAGGGCCTAGTAAAGCTGTGGAGAGGACAGAAAACAAAGTTCAAAGAGCTCCTGCCATGAGGAGAGCAGGAGGGGTAGCGAGTCCACATGGGAAGTGGGCTGGGGGGTTCTCCCCACAGCTCCGCCAGGCTGGACTAAGCAGAGGAGAAACTCACCAGAAGCCTGAGGATCAGGAGAGTTCAGGCAGCTTAGAGCTGTTTCCAAATTTCTAAGCTTGTATGTGTACATGTTTGTGTGTATGTGTGCCTGTATGTGTGGATGCCAGAGGACAACCTTGAATGCTATCCCTAAGAATGCCACCCCTCTTCTTTGAAGCAGGGCTCTCACTGGTGTGGACCTCACCAATTAGGTTAGACTGGCTGGCTAGTGAGTCCCAGGGATCCTCCTGTGTCCAACACTGGAATTATGGGTATACATCACCATGTCTGGTATTCAGGCTGTGTTGCAGTCCGGTTCACATTGCTGGTAGAAATCACCCAACCAAGAGCAGCTTCCAGGAAAAAGAGATTTATTTTGGCTTATAGGGTCAAGGGTAAGCTCCGTGATGGCAGGGAAAACAATGGCATGAGCAGAGGGTGGACATCACCCCATGGCCAACATAAGGTGGACCATAGCAACAGGAGGGTATGCCAAACACTGGCAAGGGGAAACTGGCTATAACACCCATAAGCCTGCCCCCAACAATACACTCCCTCCAGGAGGCATTAATTCCCAAATCTCCATCAGCTGGGAACCTAGCATTCAGAACACCTAAGTTTATGGGGGACACCTGAATCAAACCACCACAGGGTGGATACTAGTGATTACTCTCAAGTTCTCATGTTTGTGATGCAAATACTTTACCAACTAAACTATCTCTCCAGGCTCATTGTTATTTTTAGGTGATTCCTTATGAGTATTTTCCTTGAGGTTATTCCTCTTGTCTACTGTTTGTTTCTAGTTGGATGAAGCAGGAGAGGGGTGCATGAGAGGGGCAAATTTTCCATGAGAGTTTGTTTTTGGGAAAAGAGTAAGAGGAGAAGCATACTGTGGCCTTCCAGTGAAGAAGGAAAAGTAACCTGGACAAATGTGGAACTCCTGTCTCCTCCATTTCACAGGAAGGGAGGAGCAGGACCAATTGTAGAGAGCCACAGTCCAGAAGTGTGCACTGGCTGGACACAGGATGACTTGTACCCATAAAGGAAGAAGGGAGAGGGGAACACAGTGGTGCGATTCTTGAATGAAAGTAGGAGGCAGGGGTAAGCAATGTCTGGAGATCTTTCTAGTAAGATCTTTGGGTGGTGAGATCTATAAAGACCCTTGAATTCCTTACTCCTTTAAATACCTACATATTTCTTTCATGCTTCTATAACTTAATTTTGTTTTCTTTATATAGATCTTTATGCAGGGCCTGTGGGACCCCCAACAATTCATTAAATATTTAATTCATGTAGGTTGAGATAGTTTTTTTATTTAAAATTTTTTTTTGTTCATTTATTTATTTATTTGAGAGTGACAGAGAGAGAAAGAGGCAGATATATATAGAGAGAAAATGGGAGTGCCAGGGCTTCCAGCCACTGCAAATGAACTCCAGATGTGTGCGCCCCCTTGTGCATCTAGCTAATGTGGGTTCTGGGGAATCGAGCCTCAAACCGGGGTCCTTAGGCTTCACAGGCAAGTGCTTAACTGCTAAGCCATCTCTCCAGCCCAAGATATAGTTTTTTTCTGTTTCTCCCCTACCAAACTTGAGGACCACATTAATATTTTTTCTAGTTACAAAGCAAAATAACATTTTCTGTATATTTGTATGAATAGTCAGCTTAAGGAACTTTGCCTAACTTTCCTGCAATGTCAGGCCACACACCCTAGTCACTAGTAAAAAAAAAAAAAATCATTCTCATTGGTGGAAAAAACATTGAAAGACTTGGGAGCAAGTCTGAGGATGCACACATTGGTTGAACCTTGAAGTTTCCACAGTTGTCTATGTTCTTTTAACCTATATAGAACACTCTCTTCAAAAGACCCACTGGGAACTTTCCCTGCTCTTTTGAAAGAGATACCTGTCAGTCAAACTTTAGTAATAACTGCCATTGGTTTCTATTAATCTTTCCCTTGAGAAGTAAGCCTGTTTTCTTCCCCAGCTTCCAGTCCTTCATATCTAACCATCATTTTGAGCTATTTGATTTCAGGCCTGAATGGTTTCTGCAAATGTTATTTGCCATTAAAGCAAGTAATTTCAAGCTTATAGCATTTAATATTATTGAATTTTTCAATTCAGAAAATTCTCCCTAGAACAGGACAATTATGTTAAGGGAAGGTAGCATTATAAAACCTGACATCTGGAGAGTTCTGCGTTTGGTGAAGTGAAGCCATCTTATGGAATAGTTCAGACATATGGAGATGTTTTCTTTTTTATTCAGAACTGTATTGTAGGAACATACTTTACATTGGTCATATTCTCATTGAATTATACTCTTAGGTTTCCTCCACCCCAATTCCACTGAGGGCACTCCTAAGTAGGATTATCAGTATTCACTGTGGGGTCATGATGCACCTCTCTCTGGTGTGTGTGTGTGTGTGTGTGTGTGTGTGTGTGTGTGTGTGTGCGTGCAGTGCCTTAGAGTATACCTTTCCATCCTGTGGCTCTTACATTCATGGTGCTCTCTCTTCCACAATGTCCCCTGAGCCTTGGAGGTCATTATAAGTCTCTTCTAATGCTGAACTCTCAGCAGCCTCTGGTTTTCTGCTTTGATGAGTTTTGAGTCTCCTGCCAGCCCGCTGGAGGAGGTTCTCAGGCTGGCAGGGAGAGCAGCACTCATTGCTAATCCAACACTCCCGCTGTAATGTATCCTGGGCCCTGGCATGTTTTTCATCTCTTGCTAGGCAGTTATCTTTCTTTTGTCTCATTCTGATGAATCTTTCCAGTATTTGCTGCCATCTGTACAAAAGCAGATTTTTTCGTAATGAGTGAGAGCAGCATGGATCAAAGGGGGTGAAGGCAGAAAATTCACAGATCTCCTGCCCTCAAAGATTTTTTTTTTTGACAGGCATGACCTTTCCTTTTAGACAAAGAACAGTGGAAGCTCTTCTCTAGGGTCAATGAGTTTCCAAGCCATAGGTAACTGACTTGGTTCTTAGCACCAGGTATGAATTCCCTCCTATGTAGTGGGCCTCTATCCAAGCAGAGAGTGGTTGATTACCCTGTGTGTGCCACTATTGTACAGGTGTGTACCTCTTGCCTGGCTTGTTGATTTTGTAGCTTGCAGAATCTACTGTTTGTTGATACCCACAAGTTGGCATAGCACTTTATATCACTATGAGGTCTAGCCATCAGGTAGCTTGCTTCTTCTCAGTTCCGGTGTGATTTCTCAATTTACTGTGACCACAGCTGTATCTCAGCAATAGAGTCTTACCATTTAGTTCTAGTGGGTGATCAAGTGCTTTTGCAATGGCCTGCATTGTTTTATGGGCCTCATGGGCCTTCATGACCAACAGTTCACTGTCAGGAGTAACCCAGTTCTGGCAATGGGATTTTCCAGCAATAGTCTATGATTTTTGGATAAAGTTTTCTCTAGCCCGGCAGGGTGCTTCTGCCTAAATTATCTCCCTTTCCCCTCTCTTATTAAGAGTTATCTATTTGAATTAGCTCACTAAGAGGGAAGTTTCTGTGGTATTGTCTGCAGCATTTGGGCCAGAGAACCTGTGACCTATGCCTTTTGCTTTCTGCCCGCTCACAGCTGGGGTGGGTGCTTACTCTGACCACATGTCTCCTCTGTGCTTTTCCTTAGGATGGCAGCTAAAGCAAAGCAGTGACCCTCAAACTATGAAATTGTATGCTCATTCATGGTCAGACAAGTGGGTATAAAACATCACAAAGTACCATTTCTCATTCATCAGATGAAGAAAAATTTTTAAAGTTATAATGACATATGTTAAACAGCTGTGGTCATGGGAGGGGCAGGTACATATGCTGCTTGTCGGAGGAGCTACGGCAGCTTGTGTGGAGGGAGTTGAGAATACCTCACTGAATTATCTGTGCACTTACCTTTAAAAAATTTATTTGCATGACTGTATGTGTGCATATGCACACATGCATGTACACATGCACACCAGGGCCCCTTGCTGCTAGAAATGAATGCCACATGCTTGGGCCACTTTTTCATCTGGATTGTGTGGTAGCTTGGGAATTGAAGTTTGGTCAATAAGCTTTGCAAGCATACACCTTTAACTGCTAAGCCATCTCCTCAGCCTGCACATCCTTTTAATTGAGCAAAATCACTTGTAGGAATCTACCTAAAGATATACCTCAATAGTATAGAAATGCCTATGTACTAATTTCTTTACTGAAGCATTCTTTACAGCTACAAATATTGATGCCTAGATTAATTAATGGTGTACCAATGTCTCATGTTCATAATTATATAGTTTTTTCTCTCTTTTTTTGAGTTAGGATCTTGTCGTATCCCAGCCTGATCTGGAATTCACTATGCAGTCTCAGGATGGCCTTGAACTCATGGAAATTCTTCTACCTCTGCTTCCCAAGTGCTGGGATTAAAGGCATGCACCACCATGCCTGGCCATACTTGTGTTTTCTATAGTTATGTAAGATGTTAGCATTAAGGTAAGCCCAGTGAAATATACCTCACTGTACTGATTTTGTAACTTTTGGGTAAGTTTAAAATTATGTCAAAATAAAAATTTAGAGGCCGAGGAGATGAGTCAGTGGGCAAAGCAAAGTGCCCAAGTTTGGGTCCCAGCTATAGCCCCAGCTCTGGTGCAGCAGAGACCAGGGAGTCCTGGTGCCCATTAATTAGCTTGTCTTGCTGAATCAGGTTAATTCTAGGTTCATCCAGAGACCCTGTCTCCCTGGCTCAAGGAACAATGTGGAGAGTAATTGAGGAAGACATCCGATGTCAACTTGTGGCTTCTACATGCACGTGCACATACATGCATCCACACATGTGTATACATTCATATGAACAAGCATATATACATGTACACACAACAATACTTACAAATGCAACAACAAAGAAAAGGGGGCTGGGAAGGTGGTTCACTGGGCAAGAGTGCTTGCTGCACAAGTATAAGGACCTTAGTTCAATCTCTAGCACACCTGTGGAAAGCCAGGCATGACCTTGTCTGCCTGTAATCCCAGACAGAGGTGAGCTTGGACCAGAATATTGATGAGGTTCACTAGTCAGCCAGTGTAGCCAAATAACAGTGACCTCTAGATACAATGAGAGACACTGTTTCAAGGAAATCATGCAGAACAGCCTCATTTTCCTTTGGTCTCTGTACATGTGTGTATGGACCATGCACATACGCACACACAGATGCAAACACATGCATACACCACATACACACATCCCATATATGTTATATCACACATACATAGACACAAAAACACAAAGAAAGATGAAGAAATTGAAATAACAAATGCACAGTGGATTTGCCCTCAACTAGCATGGAAATGGAGAATATGGGCTGGCCCAGAAATGAATGGCTCTGGCTGCCCACATCCCTCCTCCTTGGATTTAATGAATCTTGGAGGAAGGGGTGGGGCTGACCAGGCATTGAAGTTTGGAGAGTCTTGGTGAAGGGAAGAGAGTAGAGACAGGGCTGTCAGACATCAGCCATGTCTTTGCTGAGGCTTTAGCAGCTGTACTCTACTCAGGGGCAAAACTGTTCAGATAGCTGATGTCTAAGGTTCAGATCTAGTTTGTAATGGGTGTTCTTGGGAGCACTTCCCTTATTATGTGGTTACTATGTGTGTGAGAAATTCCCTGTCCTTTTATAAATCATTGGTCATTTGTATTGCATATTCAAATACCTTGAACTACCAAAATAATAGCAACTCCTCCCATTATGTGGTATTCTCAGTCCTACTCATAGAAAAGCTATGGAATACTGAAGTTGAAATGTCAGTTTTCTCTCCTGAGTGACTTGCTATTTGTAAGAACATAAAGCTGACAGGTCAGTCAGGGTATCCTTAGTCAGGGTGACTTAGGTCCCTTTTAATAGTTTTATCATTTCTAATTTATACTGGAGAGCAAAACAGATTAACTGCTTTTTACTTGCCATTCTGAATTATTTTCCCAGAGCTTGGCTTTGGATTTCAGTGATAACTCACGAAAATATTAAATTCCTGCTCCTGTGGAGATAGAATGAATCAATGAGTGTTTAGGGAAATATTGTAACCATGCAGTGTCCACAAATTTATACCATGCACTTGCTGACAATTTCTAGGAGTCAATACAGAAGTAGGTGGGCCCAGCCCAGGTGGGCCTCCCTATAGTAGTATGAGTCTCCTCTCTTGGACCTTTGCTGCAGCCAGATGCTGGGTTAGGCTGATAATAGAGCTGGCCCATATACCCTTACAACAGCGCTAAGATCCAAGGAAGGTTAAGTGCTTTGCTCAAGGTCACAATGCTCACAGACAGCAGAGGTGACTTTGCATCTGACTTCTTTCAAATACACTGTGCAAACCACTCCAGAACAACTTGGCCAGATTTGACACTTGGCTGTGGCCTGCTTTGTAGGTGTTTGGGAGAGAATATGTTAGTGATCCTTCTATCAGGGTACACAAGTCATCAGACCTATCTTAAAAACTGGTATATCTTCTAGCTGTTCCTACTCAAACTCATTAAAGTTCTCCTTTGCAAGGAAGCCATTTTGAAAGAGAATTTGTTTGGTATCTCTTATGAAATTGGTCCATTTAGGGAGCTCCAGAATAAGCCCAGCCTCACTACCTTCAGACTTTAGAAACTCATGGCCTAGCATACCAGGATGGAAATGTTAAGCCTTTCCTCTCTTCTTGCTGAGAGAAAGTCCTCTTTGTGTTTTGAAAAGGATATAGCTTGCATCATACCAGAGCATGAGTTCTGCTTCACCACTGTACTTTTTCATTTTCTTCATACTTCAGGTGATTTTTAAAATTAATGATGTGAGGATGACAAAATCTCTTGTAATTACTGGGAAGATTTAATGACATGATGCAGAAAAAGCACCTAGAACACAGTAGGCACAGAATAAAAGGGTGGAATTATTTTGACAAGCATGGCCAATTCTCAATGTAACACTTCCCTATCTCTTTTTCCCACCCTGCTAAACTTGTTTCTAATGAAGAAAAACAAAGTTGCATAGCATGCTGCCTCTCAAAATCATTTTCATTTCTAGAGGACAGAAACTGCCAAGGAGGAAAATGGAAGCTATCCCAGGCCTTTGTGCAGGTTATATTTGTATGCAAAAGCAAGCAAGACTTCTTTGTTCTGAAAATGAATTTCATTCTAGTGGTGCCAATGAATCTTTCAAAATTTCATAATTGCCATTCCTATCATGCTCCACATTGAGAGATAACAAAAGAGTGTTCAGTGTTCGATGGTCAGTTCAGATTGGATTTGGAGATGGATGTTCATTTGAAAACATTTCAGCTCCTCTCTGAGTCATCCCAGTCCACAGAGATATTCAGATGAGATAGATCGCAGAATCAGCAATACCAGGCTGGCCTTGCCTAGCCACTGTCCCTGGGAATGGCATACCTTTTTGGCTCTGCATTTGTTACCTGTTGTTGTGGTTCTCTCAAGGGCTCATGTTTGGAAGCTTGGTCTCCCAAGTTACAATGTTTAAATGGCAACCAATGTTGGCAAAGATGTGGGGCACAGGGAGCTCTTATACATTGCTGGTGGGAATGTAAATTACAGTAGCCACTATAAAATCAGTATGAAGGGTCCCGCAATATGGGTACAATTAGAGATTATTATATTAAGAGAATTAAGATGCTAAAATGTAAAGTTTGCATGTTTTCTCTCGTTTGTGGTTCCTAGATTTTATATAGATAAATAAAATCACATATGTATATGGGACATAAAAATACAAGAAAATAGGACATGAATTGGAATAAAGTTAGGGTAAAGGGGAATTTGAAGTTCAAAGTTACTTTCCAGTTGGGACAAAACACCCAGCTGGAAGCAACTAATGGGAGGAAATGGTTTATTATAGGCTTACAATTTTGAGGGGAAGCTTCATCATGGCAAAGGAAAGCTGACTCATTTCATCTCACATCAGAAGCAGATTAAAAAAAAAAAACCAGCAAATGCCAGCTGGCTCTGAACACACAGTAGGACTGGAGTCCTCTACCTCTAAAGCCCACCCCCAGAAATATACCTCCTATAGCAAAGCTCCTTCTCCCAAAGACTATACCAGCACAGAACTAAGTTGCCTGCTTAGTCAGAAATGCCTGAGGCTATGGGGGACATTTATAGTCAAACCACCATAATGTCCATGAATGAAAATGTCTTTTTGAAATCCATCACTATGTACAATGAATGTATGTACAAAATAGAGTGGAGCCAGTAGGTAGGGGTTAGGTCCTTGTGGGTATGCCCTTACAAGGTGTATTAGTCAGGGTTCTCTAGAGGAACAGAATTACTAGAATGAATTATTTAAAAAGGGAATTTATTGGATTAGTTTACAGTAGTCCAATAGCAGTTGCAGGCCCGAGAATCACTGAACCTGGTAGCTGCTCAGTCCACGTGGCTGGATGCCTCAGCAGTCCCGACCCAGCACTGCAGATGGCGCCGGAAAGCCTGGAGGCTTCCTGAGGAGCCGCTGGGTTTCGATCCAAGTGGGTCTTCAGTTGAAGTTGGTCTTTAGTCCGTACTGGTCTTCAATCCATGCTAGAAGGTAGGGAGCAGCTCCGGCAGCCAAGTGGAAGGAAGGAAGGAAAAGGGAACTCTTCTACCCAGAGCTTCCTTATATCAAGTCCCTCTCTGAGTGGGGCCGCCCACTCTGGGGGAAGGGCTCACCCTGGGAGAAAGACCTCCTCCTTTAGTTGATCCTTCCTAGAAGCAGCCTGTGGATTACTAAACAGATCAAGTTGACAACACCTTAACTATCACACAAGGCATTAAAGTAGTCCTCATGGGGCTCTGAGTGAGTTCTCAGAAACAGATTTTTATCAAAAGAACAAACCCCTCCTCTCCACATCTCATCACTGATCACTCACAGGCTCCTGGCATGATGCCATCTGCCCCAATTCCTTGTAGTTAGCAGGACCCTGACTCAAACTGATGTCACTCCTTAAGGACTCTCAGCCCCAAAACTGAGTTAGACAAACCTCTTTATGAGCTATAGTAATAAAAATAATATATGCAAACATGTAGTGTTTTACAACCTGTAAAGCATCTTTTTTTACATTTATGTATGATCTTATATCCTCCCCTCAAAAATTTCTGAGGGGGGGATGCTGGAGAGATGGCTTAGCAGTTAAGGTACTTGCCTGTGAAGCCTAAAGACCCAGGTTCAATTCCCCAGTGCCCACGTAAACAAGATGCAGAAGGGGGTGCATGCATCTGGAATTTGTTTGCAGTGGCTGGATATCCTGAATCACCCATTCTGTCTATCTGCATTTCTCTCCCTCCCTCTCTCTCAAAATGGACAAAGTAAAAAATATTCCTGAGGGTAGATGTGGCCAAGGTTATTATCCCATCTTGTAGATAAGGAAACTTCTCTGGGAGGTCATGGCTTTCCCAAAGCTGATAAATGTCAGAGCCTCAACTAGAGGTCTTATCATCTGACTCTAAAGCTCCTATCCTTCACAGTATTTGTCTTCCTTTCATGATCTAGTGCAATTATCTAAGTTTGTATTAATGATTTTCTTTTTATTTTTATGGTAATATATAATTAAGTGAAGTCACAAATTGAAGGTATATACCATGGAGACTTGGCCTTATGTGGCTGAATGTTTGATGGTTACAGTTCAACCTCTGCCACCCCAGATAGCAGAAGCCTGTGCAGAGTGGGGCAGAATGTTCTGTGCCTCCTTTTCTCTCTCTTCCTTTCCTTTCTCTTCACATTCCCTTCCCCCTTCTTTTCTCTCTCCCTTTTCCTCCTTCTTCCTTCTCCTTCTCTTTCTCTTCCTCATTAGCATCTCTTGATAGGAGAAATTTCAACGATGACAGGCAAATTCTTAATAATTAACTTGAAAGTTTGCAAGATTAATTTAAGGAATTATCCTGGGAAATAAAACACATGGTTTGAAAATAAGAAAGGAAATGAAAGATGCTAACTTAGTGCACTGTCTGGGGGTCTGACATCAAAAGTGTAGGCCTGTAACAAAGAAAGAAGAGAGGAGATGGTAGGAAAACAATATTAAACAAAGCACACAATATGTTAAAGGACCACATACTCTCAGTGTGGTTAATATTAAACAATGCATATAAGACAAAAACATTTTTTTCAGAGTACCATGAATCCTTTTCCACAAGAGCAGTTTACATAAAAATGAACAAGAATCAAAATAGTTACTTTTTCAGTAGTAATGGGAAACCAGAAGATGATGTGGTGATAACTTCAAAATTTTGAGAAAAATTAATTTCTAGTCCATAATTCTATAACCAGTCTAAATGCATATTAAGCATGAGGAAAAAATA
Source organism: Jaculus jaculus (assembly GCF_020740685.1). Classification (NCBI taxonomy): domain Eukaryota; kingdom Metazoa; phylum Chordata; class Mammalia; order Rodentia; family Dipodidae; genus Jaculus; species Jaculus jaculus. The sequence continues at coordinate 116,922,494 of NC_059106.1, read as the reverse complement.
GAGATGAGTTTAACCCCCAAATGATTTCTATTTCTACTGTACCTATGCCTCTTATAGATGAGAGAGTAAATCATTAGGGGATAGACTGATGTGTGATCCAAGAAACAGTATTTTACCAGAAGATGGGGTATGAGACTCCAGGAACACTGCAATTCAGACAGTAGGCGAGAGGGAAGCCATCCCAGAGTAGAGATCTTAATAGGCATTCAACAGAAGAATTAGAAAAGGAGAGGGTAGATGAAGGATAAGTTTGTCACCATGGACTTGGTAGATAATGGTCATCTACAACCTTAGTATTTTGAAGTCTTGGAATGAAAAGACTGAAATTAACTCTCTAATAGGGCCATAAAAGGTGAACAATTTCCACTATAAGAATATGACTTCTTTGAGGGTGCCAAACTCTTTTCCTGAAGCAGAAATAAAAGACAGAGATCAGCTCTGACTGGAAGAAGCTGAAATAAGCCACCAATTGTCTCTGTCACAGACTGATGGCACCTGTGGAAAATGTGTGTAGCTGTAGTAAGCCTTACTCATTGTGGAGCTTTTCATTGCAGCATGAAAACTCTACAAGAACTTTTTGTCTTTTTCTGTATTTACCTATGTTTTTGAAAAGATGATTATGATTGGACATACCTCAGCAAGTGGAGGTGAACAATGGTTGAAAAGGATTTCCTCAGCTCTCGGTCCTGAAGCCATGAGGAGCTCAGAGGCAGCATGGTGTTGACATTTGATGGATTTGGAGCTGACTTTCTGTGTCACTTCTTCATCTATGTTAATTGACTGTTGAGTGTTTCCTGGGAACAAGGCTTCCTTAGAATCAATGTACTTGTCTTTCTAACTCTGGTCCCTTCCTTCCTAGCTCCCTTTTCTACCCCTGCATCTTTTTATTTCCCTACCAGTAAGTTCTTGAAGTTACTGTCCTTTAGAAACCAGACTCTATAGGTCTTGGATATCATCAGCCCAGGATGGGGGAAGGGCACTTTCACCCATATGGATGCAGTTACCTCAATATGCAGTCACTTTGGTTCCAAACAGTCTCTAAAGATATTTTGTCCATTAAGGCAAATTGTATTTACTTTTGAGTGATGACCGCTGAGGGCTCAGGCATGTTTTGTGTGAGTGGCTAATTGAAAATGACTTCCTGTTCTCTATAGGCTGCTTCTTGCCACAGACAAATGAAGATGCATCTGACAAACTTCTTGTTGTGGGTTTTGTGTCCTGGCTCAGCTCTAAATATTTAAAGCAACCCATTCTTCATTCCCTGCCCTGGAGTGGGTGTTCCAAGGCAGCATGTTTTGCTCCCTATTTAAACTCTCCAAGCCATACTTGCCAACATTTGTTTTCATTTGAATTTTAGTGTTTGCTATCGTTACTGAGATAAGGTGGAATCTCATAGTTGTTTTAATTTGCATTTCCCTAATGATTAGGGATGATAAACATTTTCTCCAAGCTTCTCTCAGTGCTGAATAAAAGAACAGGCATTTGCAGGTCTGGGCTACAGTTGGCTGTTGAAGCCAGTAGGATTATTTTTCTGTCAGTCCTCTGAGGAGCAGCCAGCCTCAGGATTATCATGTGAAGTTGCATAAGGCTGAGTTACAGATGATTTCTCATTGTTAGGACAAACATCTGAACAGAAATAGTTCATGAGAGGGAAAGGTTTTATTTATTCTAGGTTAATAGTTTTGAGAGGAAGGTTCATCATGGCATGGCAAAACAGAGGCTAGGCATCACATCTTGCCACAGTAGCTGAGAGGTAGCAGTAAGAGTGAGATAGTTCTGTGAAGGAAGGCTTGGGTTATAAAAGCCTAAATAACACATCTCTTCCAGCAAAGTTCCATCTTCCAATCATCTGACAAATTTCTACCAGTTGGGGTTTGAGTATGAGGCCTAATTACAAACACATGAAACTATGGAAGATATTTCACATTCAAACTATCATAGGCTGCAAAGTTCCCTTTCTCTCTAGTTACAAAGATTTTTAGTGCCCTTGAGAAAGAAGCCGAAAAGATGCTTAGAGGGTAATAGCAATAATGATCTAGGTCCTTTTTCCTGGGTAGGTATCTGGCCCTTTTGTGGTAAGATGTCCTTTGAAACCTTCTGCTATAGTGATGTGATGTGTTGGCCCTTAGAGCTTTTCTGGTGTGTAAATTAAGACCAGGTGAGTGGCTTATTAGAAACCATAGTCACAACACTCTTGAGTTTTCAGAGCTGAAAATGTGGCTTCAGAAGACTTAGGTTACTATCCAATTTTGTCACTTTTCTAGTTCTGTGACATCTGTTTTAAAAACTTAAAAAAAAAAATTACTTGACAGAAAGAGAGAGGGAGAGAGAGAGAGGAAGAGAGAGAGAGAGAGAGAGAGAGAGGGAGGGAGAGAGGGAGCGCCACTGCAAACAAACTCCAGATGAATGTACCATTTGGCTTTATGTGGGTACTGGGGAATCAAACTCAGGTCCTTAGGATTTATAGGCAAGCACCTTAATCATAGTGCCATCTATCTAGCCCCAAATCTGACTCCTTTTTATCAGGACCATAGTTCCTTTATTTTTAGACAGGGGAAATTCTAGTGACTCTTTGTGAGTAGTAAATAAGGTGCTATATAAAAACATATATATATGGCATTACTCGTGCAAGTAATACATGAAAATAGCTTATTCATTTGGTATAAAAGTTTGTCACATATATATATAATTTGTATAGTACAGCATAAAAAATAAAGAATGACTCGCCGGGCGTGGTGGCACATGCCTTTAATTCCAGCACTCGGGAGGCAGAGGTAGAAGGATCGCCATGAGATCAAGGCCACCCTGAGACTACAGAGTTAATTCCAGGTCAGCCTGGACCAGAGTGAGACCCTACCTCGAAAAAGCAAAAAAAAAAAAAAAAAAAAAAACCCAAAGAAATAAAGAATGACTTGATATTTGAGCTTTCAGATCAGCAGAAATATTGACTCTTATTTTCCCTGTACAATATAAACACAAAGTGTTTTCCAGCTGGGAAAAAATTGATTTAAATAGAACTAAATGTAAGTCACTAAGGATTTTAAGTTCCATTGACATTTCTTCTCAGAATTCCCACAACACTTACTTCTTGGCTATTCAGTTAGCACTTAATTAAGTAAGAATGGGAAAGGATAGAAATTATTAACCTGGGAGTGTTCAGACTTCTTTCTCACAAGTAAGAATTTGTTTTTGGCATCTGAATGTGACACCTATTTTCCAAACTGTTTCCTAAAGTTTATTTTCATACTTAAAATATCTATAGAGAATAGAGAGAGGTGGGAAGAGGAGGGGAGTGGTGAAAGTCAAGAAAAGTATTTGTCTTTGCTAAGAGCTATTTGAAAATGAAGGGAAAGAGGGAGGGAGGAAGGAAAGAAAGGAAAGGAGAGGGGGGGAGGGGAATACTTTTTTTAGAAGTTGATCTCGCCAGGCGTGGTGGCGCATGCCTTTAATCCCAGCACTCGGGAGGCAGAGGTAGGAGGATTGCCATGAGTTCAAGGCCACCCTGAGACGACAGAGTTAATTCCAGGTCAGCCTGGACCAAAGTGAGACCCTACCTCGAAAAAACAAAATAAATGAATAAATAGAGGTTGATCTCCCCTTCCCATATCTCTCATAGGGTTATGGATTCAAAGCACTGTAGGTCATTGACTTTTCTCGATATTCAGAAATTAGTTTCATCTTTTTTGGGGGGTCACTATCTATCTATCTGTTCATGTCCAGTTGTTCCTCTATTACCAAGCAACAGAATAATTTCTGTGAAACATAATGTGATCCTGTCAATCTCTTGTTTTTCAGCTCCTGCCCCTTGACACTGGCCACCCAACTCCTGGTATTACAGCTTTGCATACATGTAGAGGTGACATGCAGGGACTGTTTGCCCACCTGAGTGTCAAAAGTGCATTTCAGCCTCCTCCACATTGTCTTCTGGAATCCAGTGAACAGTGAGGCATTTCCCTTGAGGAGCTGAGAGAGAGACTTCTCTGGAGAAGATGGACAACAGGAAAGCTGTCCTGGAAGTTCTCTGTGATAGGTCACAGTGAAGCCACATCCTTGTGTAGTCCAGCCATTAGCAAGAGACTCCAGGGACACACTAAGGAGCAGAACTGTGGTGGGCAGAGGTATAAAGGATAGGCAGCTAGGTTTTGTCACTGTTATTATGTAACATGTTTAGTAAATGAAATACTTGCTTTTATTCCTGCCCTTACTGTTTGTACTGCAGATGGGTTATTTCCTCTGACAAACTAGCTTCCTCTTCACATACCTCTGGTCTGCCCCAGGATGACATGATGAGCATTGCTTCATTACTAAAGATTAAAGTATGGAAAATTTTATTTGACTGATATAACAATGCTTGATGACCACCTGAGTGACAGCCATCCTACCCCTCAGTGTGTGAGGAATCTCAGTACAAACACAAAAAAGAGAATGGTTGGTTGGAGTTCCCAAGGTTAGGCACTGTAGAACCATGCCTAGCAAGACCAGTGAATCATTACCAGTCTTGAGTTCTGGACATAGGGCATCAAACCCAGAGACTAAATCTTGGGCACCTTCATGATAGAAAAAGAGGATCTATGAGTATCTGTCTATATCTATATCTATATCATCTATCTATATCTATATCTATATCCATATCTATCTATATCATCTATCTATATCTATCTATCTATCAATCTATATCTATATCATCTATCTATATCTATATCATCTATCTATATCTATCTATATCTCTATCTATCTCTATCTATCTATATATATCTATATCATCTAGCTAGCTAGCTATCATCTATCTCATATTTAGAATGTTGGATTAAGCACTTGTTGCAAACATGAAATAGTACTATTACTTCCCTGTTCTCCTTTTAATAGATACAGTTTCTTTCAAAAGGCTTCATCAAATGGCTTGTCTTAACTTTATTTTAATTCAATGGTCATTATTAAGTATGGTGATTTACAAGTGTAGCTGTTTTCATTATTTTATACCCTGATACATTTTAATTAAATGACATATACTTAATTTGTTTAAAGGGAGTAAATAGATTGTGGCTAGTTCCAAAAACTCTTAAAGAATGAAAGGTGAACTACATGATTTTCAGAGAGGAACTTGTTGGTCAAATAACACAAATGCCATTAGCAGTGGACTGGAATGAGGAGGGGATGATGAGAGCATGAGGGGAGGCCAGTGTTTTCCATGGAATACTGCTTTGGACTCCAGAATTGGCATATCTTCAAGCCCAAGTCCATTCTCCCAGGCTGGTAGATACAAATGATGAACTCTGTTCATTTCCTTTCTTTCTTATCTTTCCATGGACATTACCTCTGTGTTCCCATCTCCTACCTCTGAATGTGACACTTTCTTTTTTGCCTTGCTGTATTTACACATGCAGTGTTTCTTCCCTGGGAAACTTGAAAATTTCCCTCCATCATCCATTGCTCATCTTCAAGAATCAGTAGGCTTGTGTCTTCCATTGAAATTTCTTAGTTACACTTCAAATGCCTGTAGCATATTACATCCTGTTGTTACCACTTACTGCTGAGGAAGTCACTTAATCTTTCTGTGTTTCAGTTTTCTCAATTGTAAAATGAGGATAATGATACTATTGCTTATGCAATCATGGAGGTTAAGTAATTGGGAAGTTTGCTACCAGCACACAGTAGCTCCATAAGTACTTTCAATTTTCATTTTTTATTATTTTTGACTACCATGCTGATATCATAGTCTTTTCTGCCTCTAAGTGTGTTCAATAAGACAGTCTTTATTCATGTGTTGTATCAACCTAGTTCCAGCTCATGTTCCTTAATCCTTAGGCTAATCACGATGTTTGACATTAATAGGTGCCATGTAAATATTTTTGAAATTTAAATGTGTCTCTGCTTTTCTCCTTATCAGCCTATGAGTTTCTTGCATGGTGTTTCGTGCTTCACAGCAGTCAGGAGGGATGTTAGCCAGTGCTTTGCCAATATATCAATAGCACCTGCTAAAGCCACTGTGTTAACGAGGAATATACAGAAACAGAGAACAGGGCACATCTCAGGTGTAAGGAGAAACAGATCCCTGACACCCTGTGAGTTATGTGGAGCTGGATGGAGACCCGAAGGTCAATCATTCTTTCTTTGTTTATTTTTTTCCAAGATAGGGTCTAACTTTAGCCCAGATTGACCTGGAACACATTCTGTAGTCCCAGGCTAGCCTTGAACTCATATTGATCCTCTTACCTCTGCCTCCCCTTCTGAATGTTAGGATTAAATGCGTGTACCACCATACCAGGCCAAATCATTCTTTGGTGTGATTCTTTGTTTCCTAAATCTATGCTGATATTAAAAGATAAATAAGATGTGGTTTTAAAGATGAAGATCTGGGGACTGGAGAGATGTCTCAGTGGTTATGGCACTTGGCCACAAAGCCTAAAAATCTGTGTTCAATTCCTCAGCACCCATGTAAAGTCATATATGCACAAAGTGGGACAAGCATCTGGAGTTTGTTTGTAGTGGCTAGAGGCCCTGGTGCACCCATTCTCTCTCTCCTTGCAAATAAACATATAAAATAAAAAAAGATGAAGATCTGTCTTCTGAGCTTGCTGCTAGAAGGATACGATCAGAGATTTGTTTGGGGGAAGGGAGGGTGGGCTACTTAACTCAATGTATCTTGTGACTTTGATGGATATGGTGCTATGGCCTCTAGAATGGAGTCTATATTCCAAAAGTTGAGAGTCTATAGTTACAAATTCTATTTATATGAATGAGCTTTTGTGGACCATAAATTAGATATTCCATTAGGGTACATTTAATAAGTAACAAAAAATTTAAGGCCATAATTCTCTTTAATCAGGGGCCAAACCTAAAGAACCTCTTTAATTCTACTTCTGAAAGTGGGACGTGGGGCTGAAGAGATGGCTCAGCAGTTAAGGCACTTGCTTGCAAAGTCTAAGGATACTGACTTGATTCCCCAGTGCCCATGTAAAGCCAGTTGCACAAAGTGGTACATGTGTTTGCAGTTTGTTTTCAGTGGCCAGATGCCCTGGAACACTCATCTTCTCTCTCTATATATATTTGCCTCTTTCTCTCTCAAACAAATAAATAAAAGTTGGCCATGATTATTTCCAAGTGAATATTTAAAGTGGGTCATTTCATACTTGTGTGTGATGTATTTTTGATGCAACTTACACTATCTTCTCTTAATATTATTCTAAACTTTGGATTGATCATGGAATTGCTCAAAATATTAAATACTATTCCTTTAAAGGGAACTTTGTTAAGGTGTTTGAGTTCTGAATATATGTTTTGTTTAAAGAGTGTCATAAAGTTGAGATGAATAGATAGATTATGCAGATATGGTTTAGGTTAACAAATGAGAAAGTTACTTGAGTCTTAACAGTACCTTTGAAGATTTTCCCTAGGAACTAGGACATGCAGAGAAAAGTGGGGTCACTAGGAGGGGAATGTATGGCTGTATTGCTCACCTTTAGCTTCTGGAAATGAAAAATGTATATGAAGGATGAAGGAGCTAGGGATTTCCAAAGTTCTTTATTAGGGAGTCCAGTTGTTACCTCAAATAGCAGAGGAAGTAGAGCTTGGGCAGGAACTTGAGATGGGCCATCCGAAAGTGGCACTTCATACCTTCCGGCTGCCAGTGCCCTTCTTCTCTAGAGCTGGTGTGCTGTGGAGTGATAACTCCCCTAAACAAACGAAGTCAGTGGTTTATTTCTGAAAGGAGTTGTATTAGCCATTTCTCTAGTTGTGACCAAACGCCTGACAAGATGCAGCTTATGAAAGAGGAAAGGAAAGGTTTGTTTTAGCCTGTAGTTCCAGGGGATATGGGCAGTCACAGAAGGCATGGGGGTGGCGGGTTGCTAGTTACATTGCATGCATTGTCAGGAAGTGCAGCCAGGCTCTGAAACGTCAAGGCTCCCTTCTAGTCGCCTATTTCTTCCAGTGAGATTCTACTTTCTAAAGTTTCCATAACCTTCCTAATGAATGCCACCAGCTGAAGACCAAGCACAAGAGCTTAAGAGGGACATTTCACATTCAATGCACAGGTAAGCATTTACTGAGTGCCCACAGCATTATGCCCAGCACTGATGAATGCTATAAATCCAGGGTTAATGTGGTTTGGGGCCTGCTGTGTACTCATGCAGCGGTCTCTTCCACTCACCCCCACCTTAGGCAAATTATATTTAGGCTAAATTATATTTCTTCATCCATTTGTGGTCAGGTCAGATTATGTGTCTGGCTTCTTTCTGTTAACAGGTTTTTGAAGAGTAATGTATGCTACTTTCACTCCTGACCCCCAAAAGGATCATACATTCTCTCCCTCTTTCATCACTGTTGGATGCAAACTAAAGATCCAGAAAAGAAATTAAGAGCCTAGCAGATGGCACCATGTCTACTTAGAGAGAACTTTCAGAACTCCTCCATGTAGCAGAGACAAATGTGGTCAGGTCATTGCCTGTTCATAACATTGTGCATGGGGTTTGTGTGTGCAGGAAATGAACTTTAATGTTGCTAAGCCACAGAGATTTCAGGGTGATTTTGTTATTGCAGCAGCTATTTTGTGTATTCTGACTAGTAGAAATGAATAGAGTTAAGATCTTCCGTCTTCAAAGAGCTGATTTTTTTTTTTTTTTTTGGCCTGGAAGAGGCACATAGGTAAGTGATGATGAAACATCAGAAGAGCACATGAGCATGAGAATGACAGGTGATGGAGGTAAGGCTGGGAGTAAGATGGTGATGATAGTGCTGCTGCTGCTGGTGGTGGCAGAAAGAAGGAAATTGCATCTTTCTGTGCTTGTTACAAATGTGGGTTTGGCTGGAGGGTAGCTGTGGACCAGAGCAGGAGGAGAAAGCAGGTCAGTGTTGGAGCAGAAAATATGGGGTTGACCATAGTGACAGATAAGTAGGAAAGGGAAGTAGGTAAACTTCAGATTGCCAAGTGTCTTACACACCACACTTAGGACCTAGGGTTTTTGGAGATCAATCTCATTCCAGTACCAGTCTGAGATGCTGTAAGGAAACCTATGCCAGAATGTAAATCAACCCTCTGCTTCTTTCATCCAGTCAATTTTGCTGTTAAAAATAAAACTCAGCTGAACTCAGCAGCAAGCTTAGTGATGTGGATGAGTCACATTTTGGCCCAAACTCCGTATTTTGTCATGTTCGGAAAACTGATCATTGGTATAAGGTCCACTGTTGGAGTAGCCCTGTTTTTGATGATTTGTTTTCCTTATATGAGGCATGTCTATGCAGATGTTGGGACACAGCATAAGGTAAATGAGACAGTACTTGTATGGAAGGTGCCAAAGAGCTAAGCTAGAGTATGGCAGCAAGTACTGATGCAGATATGGAACATATGCAGGAGTGCAAGAGGGAGAGTTAAAAAATGACTTCTGCTTACTGGTCAAGTGTCTGTGTAGATGGTGATGCTGATAACTTAAAAGAAGCTCTATGCTGGAGATTTAAAGAATTAACTTCATAAGTGGTACATTTATGACCCCATGGTGGTCACAGATACCTACCTCCTGGTTCTGAGCCCGTCAACATTTTTATATGAATGAAGACAACAAAACAGAGGAAGGAGCACCTAAGGTATAGAGGTTGAGAGACAGCTGACAGAAGAGGATATGGAATGAGACACAATCTAATTACTGAATGTTCGTATATTAAAGTTCTCAATAAAATCTTTTTAAAATTCGAATTGGATTTAGTCTCTCCCCTGTCTTCACCTCCTCCCCCTCCCCGCTGTGTCTACATGTTTCTTCTCTGATTATGGCCACTTATCACTGGAGTTTGGGACCAATATTCAGTATGATCACATCTCAAAAGCATGAATTTGATTTCATTGGCAAAGACCTTTTTATTCAGAATAAGTTTCCAGCTGATAGAAACAGGTAAGCTCTTGACCTACTACAATACTAGAACCAGGGTCCATCCTGGGTATGCTGGTATAATTAGTTCTATCTGTGTCTCTAGTCCCAGCCCTTGCTTTGCTGCAACGGGTGAGGGACTCACCCCTCCCTGGGTCACTAGGCAGGTGTTGAGTCCTGGGGAAGCACTGTTACAATCAGTATTTGTGTTGATGATGAGTTCTTCAAGTTCGTATTGTAAGCACTCCTGATATTTATTTTCCTGTAAATAAGCTAAGATAGTGGTGGATGGGGCACTTTGACACCCTAGTTGTCAGCTATGGACTCTCCCTTGCTATGTTGAGCAAAAGGTCTTCAATCAAAGAGCCAACAACTACCATTTTTCCAGCACCAGCTGTATGGAACATGGTTTAAATACCTAGAAGAAGGTCATAGGCATGAATATGATCAAAATATATTACATGCATGCATGATATTGTCAACCAATAAAAAAGTATTTTTACAAAGAATTAAGCTTGGATGGTACAGAATATTGGAGGGACCTGCAGGTAGATGGGTTGGAGCTGACAGTCTAGAGTAGGAGATCTGAATTTGGAACAAGGTGAAACTCCATAGAATGAAAAGGAAATTGGCCTGGAGCAAAACTTAGGGGAAAACAAATGCTCACCAGTCAGCCCAGGAATGCTGAGGGGTTCTGGGAAAACAGCAGGCAGGGAAATCTTAGAGGTACTGACCTTACAAAATCAGCAGGAGTTCCAGTAAGATATCAATCAAAAAGCCTCCATTAGAATTATTAATTAGACAGTCTTTGATGAAATCTGGGGCAGAGGGGTGGTGCAGCCCGTGACACTACATTGGAGTTTGTGAGGCTTCTAAAACCAGCTACCGAGTTAGGGAAGCCCTTTCTCTCCTGAAATGCTAGTTCCATTTCTGTAAAATATGAAACCAGATCAGGTCCACTATGAAACATTCATCTCTAATTGTCTACAATAATAAAAACCATTTTCAGTACCTTATGTGTGGTAGACATTATTTTCATAAAGAGTCTTCAAGGTATTGGCACCTACTTTTCCTGTTTCTGGGAAGGCTTAGGTATCATGCTAGGTAGGGTTCACATAGCCAATGGAATTCTGAACTGGAATTTAATAACTAGGCTTGTCTGACAACAAAGCCCATGTTCCTTTCCTTAATCTGTGCTATACAATGATTGTAAGGACAGACAAGGTACAAGGCAGAATGTGAACTGAATTTTGGTAGTAGATAACTTATAAGAGGCATCCTTGCTATGTTTTCATCAGCAATGTCCCTTAATAAAAGGTGCAATTTTGGGGAGGGAACATAAACAAAATACAATGTGAAACCTTTGAACTACTCTTATTATTAAGTATATTAAAAAAACTAGGTTGATCAATAAGTGACAGATAAATAGGGAACTTTTTTACACACAGAAAAAAATCAATACCAGCATAATAGTTTATGGAGGCAATGCATTTTTCTTTTAAACATTTCTGAAGATGAGCTTAGGAGTTGATAGGTTAAAAAACGCTTGGGAACATCATTCTCATTCAGTGCAGATAAGTTGATCTCTGAAGCCAATCATCTGATATAAGAGAAGAGCCTGTCTTTCTCAAGGTGTCTTTCTTGGTGTGTGCAGGAGGAATGATTATTTTCAACATTGGCTAGCTTATTGGGAGAGAGTTCAACATCTTATAAAGAGAGAGAGAGAGAGAGAAAGGAAGAAAATATTTTCACATATCTGTTTTGTAGAACCAGTGTGTGGGCTTTCAGATGCTCACTGGGGGGGGGGGAGCATGAATTCTATCTCCAGCACCCCATGTAAATAGTCAGCATAGTCACATACACTAGTAACTTCAGTTCTAAGGGGTTTGTACATAGAACAGCTGTGGCTTGCTGATCAGCCAGACTGACTGAAAACAACAGATATGGGTTCAATGACACTCTGTCTCAAGGAAGTAAAGTGGAAGAGTGGTAGAAGAGAACACCAGATATTTCCTCTGGCCTCTGCAAGTGAGTACCTGGGACATGGGAACCTGGGTGCGCGCGCGCACACACGCACACACACACACACACACACACACACACACACACACACACAACCACACTATACACCGTCCCACACACATACACCAAAAAAGCCCAGTGGTGTTATTGGGATTTTGAGAGCTGGGTGAACAGGAACTATCAATGTTTTTTCTGAAGCTTTGTGAAATGGGCTTCTAAAGCTTTCTGCATGCTCTTTCTGCTACATATATACTTGACCATATTCTTATAGTCTTATATATATTATACATAATTACTTAATTAATTATAATTAATATGTAATTATATTATATAATTAATATATATAATATATATAAATATTATGTATATTATAGAGAGAATCTAATTTAGAAAGAAAGTGTTTTTGGTATCATCCAATCCAAAGTTTCCATTTTATAGTCAAAGACAGACTACAGGTAGGGTCCTGCTCACTAGTGCATGGTGGGTGTGAAATATAAGCTCAATGCCAGATAGCTTAGTTATGATTCGGATGTGCAATGCCCCCACAGGCCCATGTGTTTGAATACTTGGTCCTCAACTTGTGGCACTGCTTTGGGAGGTTGTGGATCCATTGGGAGGTGGAGCCTAGCTGGAGGAAGTGGGTCACTTGGGGGCATGCCTTGAAGTTATAGCTATACCCAGTTTCCTGTGTCTGTGCTGGCTGGATGAGATGTGAAGAAGAAGCTACATGCTCCAGCCAGCCCAGACTGTTCACTTCCACTGCCACACCCTTCCTGCATGATGGACTGTACCTCAAACTGTGAGTCAAAATAAACCCCGTGTCCCTTAAGTTGCCTTTTGTCAGGTATTTGGTTACAGCAATGAGAAATGTAGTTAATAGCATGAAGTTCTGTTTTAGCCACTCTTAGATCTACCAGAAGACCTAGAAAAGAGCCTGGCATACATCGTGGTTGGCTTTAGGGCTTTAGTGATGGAGAAAGTTATTAAGTTTTTGGATTTCTAGCATTATATTAGCACAGAAAAGCCTACTTTGAAACTTGATGTAGTGCTAGTTCCCCTTTGGTCCTAATTCTACCAGTCTTCCAAGCAGCTTGTGTCAAAAGATCTGGGAGAAGCCCAGTTCCAAAGTGGAAAAGGTTAGAAGCTGAGAGCTTCTGTGCTCAGGGAGCTGGCTGTGATCCTGCTCTTCCCTGACTCTCATTCCTACTCCATTCCTATTCTACCTTGACTTGGTAGTTGGATCTATTTTTGTGACAATACAAATTTAATCTCTAATTTGATTTCTTGCTTGTTATCTCTGTTAGATTAATCGAGGCTATCACACAGTAACAAGCAAATCCCCAAATATCAGTAGCTTAATGTATAAACATCTATCTCTCATTCATGATTTTGGCAGCTGGCTAGCACAATTCCCCTTCAGGATCTCAGTTTCTTGTGTCCTATAGCTATGTTCTTTGGTAAATCTGATTTCCAGCACAGAGCTGGAGGGTTGAGCACACACATAAGCACACCATACTATACATACACAGGCTGGTATATCTCTTAAATGCTTTAGCAATGATACACATCACTTCTGTTCAATACCCTTAGGATCTATCTAGTGTCTATGGCTTGCACTAATTGCAAAGGGGTTGATGAATTGAAGAATGTACATAGATTTCAGCTAGTGACAAAGTTCTTTGGAATAGATTGCATGTTTTTGTACCCCGAAATTTAAATGTTGAAAGCTTAAGTCCAGTGTGGTGGCTGATGCCTGTAATCTCAGCCCTTGGAGAGATTGCTATTGAGTTTTGAGATCACCCTGGGCTACCTACCCAGTGGGTTGCAAGCCAGACTGGGCTACAGAGTAAGAGTCTTAAAAAACCAAAAGGGGAAAACTCCAAGGCAACTATAACTCCAAACAAAACAGCCAAAACGGGCTGGAGAGATGTCTTAGCGGTTAGGCGCTTGCCTGTGAAGCCTAGGGACCCCGGTTCGAGGCTCGGTTCCCCAGGTCCCACGTTAGCCAGATGCACAAGGGGGCGCATGCGTCTGGAGTTCGTTTGCAGAGGCTGGAAGCCCTGGCGTGCCCATTCTCTCTCTCTCTCCTTCTATCTGTCTTTCTCTCTGTCTCTGTCGCTCTCAAATAAATAAATAAAATAAAAAAAAAAACAGCCAAAACCAGAATAATGAAACTCCTACAACAACCAAGTTTGGTGAGGTCATCAGGAGGAGAGGCCTGAAGGAGGTGATTATATCAGAGGGTAGAACTGCCTCAGTGATACTGGTATCCTTAGCAGATATCCATAAATAAAGTGGAATGCAATTGAAGAAGACATTCAATGTTAACCTCTGGCCTCCATACCCAGGCACACACATAAGCACACCATACTATACATACACAGGCTGGTATATATACACACCGGGCTGACAAATAGGTCTTACTCCTTGCTTCTTTCAGGGATTTGAGTATCTAGCCTTAGTCAGTCCCCTCCCTTGAGAATTCATATTGTTCTGAGCCAATCCTTTATCTCTTTATATAATAATGATGCCGACACCTATCAGTTGCTTAGGGCATCAGTGATTCCCAAACAGTGGGTAGGAATATATCCAGAGCCCTTTGAGGTAGGAAGAACAGTTTTAACAGGCCTTTAATGTGACTGAGATGGAGTCCTCTTCCCTACAAACCCACTGGGATCTGGTCCCAACTCTGTGTTTATGAAACCACTGACTACATTTTGATCCTGAAATATGCACCACAGGGTCATCAAGGAGCAAATTCAAGGCAGTGATTTGGGAGAGAAATGAACATAGCTGGTTGTTTCACGTGCAGGTCCCACACATGGTACCACTCAGTCATTTAGACACTGTGCTCCCTTCTCTGCTACTGTCAGTGTCCAGCTCCTGAAGACCCACCTGGGCCAGCACATACTGCCTGCTTTCCTCCATCTGCATCCGAATAGGATCAGCCTCTTTCTTTTTTCTTTTCTTAAAAAATAAACCTGTAATAAGCTGACTTTGTACAGTGGAATGTTTCTTGTGTATTAACAAGATATAAACAGTGGTCTTGGTGGGTCTTGGTAGTATATACGATGGGCTTTAGACTCCTAATAACTTTGCCAGTCCTGGTGACCACTCAGAGATGACGTCACATGAGCTGTCTGACTGAGTAATAAAAGGTGGGGCAGCCTTAGCTAATCTGACCCCAGCTGGCTGGTTACTCAGTCCAGACAGAGCTAAAGAAAAACAGTTGCCCACTGGCCTTTCAACTCTGCTCCTTCCCTGGTATTTCTGCAGCCGTTTATAGTCTAGTGTCTGGAAAGCACTGGGCCAAAGTTTGGCAGGACTTGAGGCTGATAAGTCATCTGTAGACCAGAGAGGGCTCCGCAGCTTTACTAGGAAAAGGAGTGTGGACTGCGGTAAACTCATGTCTCATTTTCTGCCTGAGAATACCTTCACTTTACCTGCCTGGGGACCAAAGTACAGTGCTAGAATCTTATTATGCATCTTCTGTGTAAATGTTGCAGTAGACACTGATGGCCAGAACATAAGGAGTGCGGGAGGGCTAACCAGCATCAGTTGGGCATGATACAAGCAGGTCATAGTGCCCTACCTCAGTTTACCTATCAGCCTCTGTTCTGCTGTAAGGCTGTCTATTGAAGAAAGCTTTGGAAGATTTTAACTGTCATGTTATATCTGACAAAAAGCAGAAATGAGAAAACATGTCATTTTACTTTTAGTTTTTTAAATTATTGTTGAGTGTATGATGTATGTACATGTGTGTGTGTGTGCACATGTGTGCACACATTTCATTGCACACATATGGGTTAGAAGACAGCCTGGAGTGTTGATCCTCACATTCCACCTTGTTTGGAGCAGGCTCTCTTATTCACAGTTGAAAACTCCAGGTTGACTCTTCTGTGACCTTCCAAAATTCTTCTGTCTCCACCTCTCATGATGCTCAGATGCTCAGATTTGAACTCCAGTGGTCAAGTTTGCCCACTGAGCCATCTCTCCAGCCCTTATTCTGTTTTTCTTTTTCATCTTATACCTAGTCACCTATCAAAGTATCCTGATTACAGCTGCTGAGGCTCTTTCTAAACTGTCTCATCCTCATGGATTGCCTTTGCCTTCAGGGAAAGGCTCTATTATGTCCACCTACAGTGCTGCTCTCTCATCCTGACTGGTCTTGCTACCTCAATTCCAATTTTTCTGATCTACTTTTTTTTCAGAAAACTATATTTTATTTTTTATTTTTATTTTTTGGCTTTTCAAGGTAGGCTCTCCCTATAGCCCAGGCTGACCTGGAATTCATTATGTAGTCTTAGGCTGGCCTTGAATTCATGGTGATCCTCCTACCTCTGCCTCCCAAGTGCTGAGATCAAAGGCATGCACCACCATGCCTGGCATTTATTTACTTCTTAATCCTTCTAGTGGAGTGATGTTGCAAAACACAAATGGGATGATGTCAAAAGTGTTTTTTTTTTTCCCAACAACATTGATCACCCATGGAATAAATCCCAGACCCACTTCTGATGCACAAGGCATGCCAAGATATTGCTCTAATATTGCTCTACATTCTATCTCTCTCTCTCTTTCCAGCATGCACTATATATCAGCTCCATGTGGAGCAACCTGTAGTTACCAGATGACCTTACACACATTTGTGCCTCCAGTTTTGACCTTACATTACTACCCAGAGTTCTGCTATCCTACATTCAGTCTTGCAAATTTAGGTAATCTTCCAGTCAGTTTAGACATTACTTCCTCTAGTGATACTTTCCACATTCTCTCAGGTGTGTAATTCCCTTATCTGGATTTTGAAAGCATTTATTACATTAAATTATATATTTTTCAACTTGTACAAAGTATCCATGCAGATTCTGAACCCCTTGAAATCAGAAACTATCTATATTCTATGTAACTTTGTTTCTATCATGTTGAGTTCTGTTTTTGAAATGCTCTATTCCATTCTGTTGCTGTATATGACTGTTTGTGACAATATTTCATTGTCTAATAATTGTGGTTGAAGTTGTCATGACTATGTATAATCTTTATGCTACCCTATACACTTAGAATCAACTTCTCAATTTTGACAAATAAAATCTCTTTAGGATTTTTTTGTTTTTTTTTTGAAACCGGGTCTCATGTAGCCCAAGTTGATCTTGAACATACTATGTAGCTAAGGATGGCCTTGAACTCCTGATTCTCCTGCTTTCATCTCCCCAATACTAGGATTATAGGTATATATCACTGTGCTTGGCTTCTTCTTGGGATTTTGATTTGGATTATATTTAATTTATGTGATGCAGTGAAATCTTAACAAAATTGAGTCTTTTAATCCAAGAACATGGTATACGTCCATGTTTACTTAGGTCATCTTTTGTTATCAATATGTTTTGTAGCTTACAGTGTACAGCTCTTGCTCATCTTGTCACTTAAAACACAAAAACTGATACGAAGAACTCAAATTTATGAAACAAATTGTGAGAGGATTATTTGCTTCCCAGATGGATTTAACAAAAGGCTCCTTAAAAATTGGCGAAGCGAGCAAGGGTGCTGTTTTCCTGAGGAACCGGATACCAGCACAAAGGGGAAGGAGACCAACACAGAGAAAAATCAACTCCTACCTAATCAGAGAGCCAGAGCCCCAGAGGCCCCCAACACCTCATCACTGAAGCAAACCAAAAATGAACCCAACATGGCTCATGGAAATTTTGTGGAAGAGGGGGTGGAAAGAATGTCAGAGCCACGTGTTGAGTCTTGATATGCAGAGACATTTATTGTACCGATAACTGTGGGCTAACTCCACAATGCACAACCCATATACATCAACAAGGAGGGGCCAATGGGGAGATGGTAGGCCATGGATGAGCATAATAATGGTACTCAACTTCCTCTATTTGCTGAACAGAAAACTGAAAAAAACAAACACAAAAAACAAAAAACAAAAAACCAAAAGGCTCCTTAAATACTCCTACATCCCTCATGGGAAAGGATGTATTGCTATCCAGAGTGGGCTCTCACATGCTGACAAATGAAAGTCTGTTGTGATTTGAAGAACATGCACTCATAAGCAACTTCTCTCCCCCAACCTGGGGATTATGGAAAATAAAGGATGCTGTACTCTTGTCCTTACTCCTCAGCGAATGGTTGCCAGGGGTCTTACTTCAGCTCATTTCAGGAAAATACTTGCATTCTTCAGACCCTGTAGTTGGGGTCAGGTAGTCAGCATCTAGAAGGAGCAAGGCTGGACACTATGACGAGCACCTGGGTTTTGCTAGGTCTGTGAAATATCATCAGACTGGTGGTTTTCAGAAGTGACTCTCCTTTGGAATTAGAGCCTAACTGCTTGTGTGGGATGAGGGAGGGCTTTACCAGGATATGAGTCACTACAGAAAGTCCTAAGATCAGACTGAAAATGCAATGGGCCAAGCATTCTTCTCAGAGTTCTGCCAATGCCTATGAGGTCATGAGAAGTTCACAGTCATGTTCCTGTATCTGCTTAGAATCAAACTTCCTAAAAGACTGTTGCAATGATGCTCAACCCTCTTCAGGCTGTTTAAGTATCCAGTGGCTCTCTATTACCCATTGAATCGTTAAAATTTCTTTCTGTGGCATTTAAATTCCTTTATAATCTGCTTCTAAATATGATGTAGGTTTTATGTCTTATATCCCCCATATTAATGGGCCTCTGTAGCCAGGTGAAATGAATGTGTGTAGTTCCAGAATTTTATTTTACCTTTGATATTGTAGTTCTGTCTGCATGTGGTCACCTTAATTTCTTACATAACCTTTAACATTGTTGAAATTTAAAAAAAAGTTTTTGAGAATTTTCTGCAATTTTGTTTTTCAATCTTTCCTTTAAAATGTTAATTTGTATGATCTATTCAGTGTATCTAGCCCAGGCTACTGAAATACTATTTCTAAATTATAGTTTTGTTCATGAGCCTGCTCAAAAAACTTGCAATATTAGGCCTGGAGAGATGGCTTAATGGTTAAAAGCTGTTGCTTGCAAAGCCTGTTGGTCAAGGTTCAATTCCCCAGTACCCATGTAAAGCCAGACACACAAAGTGGTGCATGCATATTGACTTCATGTGCAGAGGCAAGAGACCTTGGTGTGCCCATCTTCTCTCTTCCTCTCAAGTAAATAAAACATATCTAAAAATATCTTTCGAAGGACAAACGATATGCCAGCATTTCTCAGCAGGGCACCATGACTTACAAATACTATTCTCTTATGCCCTGATTTATCTGATCTTCTAGGTTACCATTCTAAGAGCCCTATGCTGAGACCACCACTCATGAACTTTCTGTAACACTTCCCTATTGGTCTCATATTATATAATATTCTGTTGCTTCCTCTTAGGTGTGTTTATATTGCTGTAACTATGAGACTGTGAGCTCCCTTTGGCTAGCACCTATTTTGCTCACATATCCTCTTTAGGACCTGGCATCTTTCCTTCTCACAGCAGATGCTCAGTTCATATTTACTGTTTGTGAATAAGGAAAGAAAGAGAAGGCAGAGAGTGTCCTGAGTAAATGCTGAATCAGCAAACATTCTTCTGAAAAAAGGCTTCATATCTTACTATGCAAATGGGGATGATGAAAATTAAATGAATGTTCTTTAAATTCCATTCAACACACACTAACATACACTCATACACACAGATTACCTCAGGTTAGATATTAAAATATGCTATTGAGTACTGATTCTAGTCATTCATACTGGTAGGATATTAAGCACTAAGCTTGGGCCAGTTTCCATGATTTATTGAGCTGTAAAAAAAGCACCCTACACTCTTCCAGCTGTGGCTGTGGACTTGAAGGCACAACAAAACAGACAGATTTCATCCATGTGTAAAATGAACACTTGCGTATTCTAGTCAGCAGAAGGAAGATCACTGAAGGTCAGCCACAGACTAAGAGGCAAGAGCATCATTTCAGCCCATTGGGCATTTTCCAGTTGATAAGTATTCCTGAGTGATGCTTCCCTATATTTAAAGAGATTTTAGTGCTGCCCTCATATTCACTAGCTGCAGTAGACAGATAGAACTACCAGATGCATGAACAGCAATTCATGATATTCCCAACATTCATGGGTATCTTTACAGCTTTTCTTTTTCATCTGTCATTTTGAAGAACATCAATTCTTAGTTTTATAAAATCCAAATTATTCAGTTTTCTTTTATGGACTATTTATCTAATTCAAATTCACAAATATTTTTCTTCTAAAAGTTTTCTAACTTCTAGATTTAGGTTTATGACCCATTTTGAGTTATTTTTGTTTTGAGGCAGGCAAAGAAGGTAGCTATTTAATTTTGCACACTGGATATCTAATTGTTCCAGTAGCACTTGGTGAAGATAGTTATTTCTCTACTAAAGGACTTTATACATCTCTCCAAAATAATGTCATGTATGTATAAATTGATAGCTATGCTGTTTGTTTTGAGCCATTAACCTGCATTTTATGTTTATACCATTATATCAGTCTTGACTAATGTATATTCATAGTAATTGTGAAATTTCCAACTGTGTTATTTTAAAAATGATTTCGTAATTAAAAATAGAACTATAATACAATAAGACCCAGACATTCCAGCCCTGGGTGTATACCCACAAGACTATATCCTACCACAGAAATTCTGGTACATCCATGTTTATTGTTGCTGTACTTACAATGAAAAGGAAATGAAATTAGCCTGGATGTCTGTCAACAGATGAATGGATAATGAAATTCTATTCAGCCATAAAGAAAAATAAAATTATGAAAATTTCAGGAAAATGCACAGATTTGAATAACTCCAGAATCAGAAAGAGAAATACCACATGTTCTCTTTTATAAGAGTTTCCTAGCTGTTAACATTCATATGTGGGCATATATGTGGGTATGACTGCGGGAATGGGCCTTCAAACTAGAAAGGAACTCATAAGGGGAGGAAAGGAAGTTCTGAGGAAGAGTAATTGAACACATGTGATATGGAGGAAGGGGGGAATCAACAAAACAAATTATGTTTGAAAATACAATAATGAAATCTAATCATTTGTATGCTCAATTAAAAATGTATTTTGTCTGTTTTGGTTCATATACATATATGTATTACATTTTATAATCAATATGTTGATTTAATCCAATTACATTTGGATTGGGGTTACAGTGAATTTATTGATCCATTTTGAGGAGGTGGACATTGTTCAATGTTACCGTTATTGACTCTTCCAATCAGTGTGCATGTTCTGCCCCGCTTTCCGTTTTTTGTGATCATATAATAAAAGTTTTTGTATTAATTCAGTTTGTAATTATTTATCACTGACATGTAGAAATGAATGATTTTTTGTATTGACTCCGTATCCTGCAACTATACTAGTTTTAGTAGTATTTCTTTTTTTGGGGGGGGGGAACTAATGTTTCTCAATTTTTTTTATTGTGAATAGATATTGATTTTAGTCAAAAGCCTTTTGTTCATTGATCGAGATGATCATGCTTTTCCTTTGAATATTCCAGTTTTGTGGTCCAGCCTGATTGCTGTTCTGTTTCCTGTTTGCTGGTGTGACAATGTCATGTTGGCAACTTGGTTCTATCATGCATTCTTTGCCAGGATGGACTCTGTCTTCTGCAACTGTAAGCTGAGTTTAACCCTTGTTCTTTTGTAAGCTGTTTCTGGTTGAGCATTTGTTTATAGTAACCAGAAGCATAACATGGCAGTACTGTGAAACTAGTCTTGGAGGCCTGAGAAATATAAGTTGAAATGGGGCATTGAGTATTCCCCCATGGTTCCAGAGAACTGCTGAGTCTAATAATGTGAAGTAGGTTTGAGTTTCTGCTTGGATGCTGTGAGAGACCATTGTGTGAAGCTATGAAGTATATGAAATATATGTTGAAATGGAGACCTCAGGATGTTGAAGATGCTAGGACCATGGAATATCTGCCAAGGAAAACTGTAGGTTCAGGGTGGGTCCCAGCCAGTAAGGAGGCTATAGGCAGCACAGCTGAATGGGTAGAGCTATCTAAGCCTTTTGGAGCACAGAGAACTTCATCACTAGTTCTAGATAGTGAACATGGAAGCTGAAGGATTTGATGTTTGTCCTGTTGGATTTAGGTCTTGTTTTCGTCTAATATTTTCTTATTATGCCCCCATTTCTCCCTTTTGGAATGGGAATGTTCATATGCTGCCATTATCTGTTGGTAATGTATAACTTGTTCCTTGATTTTACAAGGCTCACAGTAAGAGACTTCTTTGAGACTTTGATGTGTGGGGCACTGTGGTGGTTTGATTCAGGTGTCCCTCATAAACTTAGGTGTTCTGAATGCTAGGTTCCCAGCTGATGGAGATTTGGGAATTAATGCCTCCTGGAGGGAGTGTATTGTTGGGGGCCGGCTTATGGGTATTAAAGCCAGTTTCCCCTTGCCAGTGTTTGGCACACCCTCCTGTTGCTGTGGTCTACCTTATGTTGGCCAGGGGGTGATGTCAACCCTCTGCTCATGCCATCGTTTTCCGCTGCCATCGTGGAGCTTCCCCTCGAGCCTGTAAGCCAAAATAAATCTCTTTTTCCCAGAGGCTGCTCTTGGTTGGGTGATTTCGACCAGCAATGTGAACCAGACTGCAACAGGCACTATGAGGATTTTTAAAGTTAGAACTAAGTACATTTTGCATCATGTGATGGCATTGGGGCCTATAGGTGCCATGGGCCAAATGTACTGGTGTGAATATAAAATGTTCCCTATAGGCTCATGAGTACTTAATCTATACTGTTGGTGCCATCTGGAGAGATTGTGGGATTTTACTGGAGGGAGTGTGTCACTGGGGAGTGGTAGTGGCAGGGTGTGAATGTGACATTGGTTTCCTGTTCCTTCCATACTTCCCCTGCCATGATGGCCTTGACTCTGAAACTGGAAGCTGAAGTAAACCCTTTTGCCTTTGTAAGCTGTGCTCTGTTGGTTACTTGTTCACAAAATGAGTAAGTAAAGGATATACCTTCTCTGTCAATTTCTCACAGAGAAGATGTCTCTAGGCTTCTCTCGTCTACATGAGGCACTTCACCTCAGGACCTCAATGCACATCACTCATGGTGCTAATCACTGACTTACTCAGAATATTCTGTGGAGACCCTTGAAGACAATAAGCTTAGGACTGTACCCTTAGTAACTATGGGTTGAGTGCTCTTCAAATAGGAGACATGTACTACTCCAGCTGGTGTCAGGTTAATGTTCTATCAGAGTGATGACTTCCCAAGTGCTCTGGGTTGACACTCTTGCCACATGGAAACCAGTTAAAGTATAAATATGAAAGGAGGAGGATGCAAAAACTAGCTGACTGGGTCCCAGCCAGGGATATGGAAAATGGTATTGGCTCAGTAATATGGTTCAGTTGAATGACCACAAGGAAACAAAGTATGGAAAAGGAAAGAAAAAGCAAAGGGGTATTCAGAATGAAGATTTCTAGGTCCCACAAAATCTCATCTTATTGAAGAATAACTCACTTGATATACTGCTCATTAGATTCTAGTCACATTGAAATATCCAACCAAAGTACAAAACCAGAGAACTTTTGTTCCTTCAGAAATAGGATGAGAATATTTTTCTTAACATTTTACTTACTAGGCTAATGGAATGAATGTAGGTCAAATAATGTACTTGTATAAACAACTTTTTAAGGTACTGCCAGCAAAGATGTTTAATCTCCCTGAAGGGAACTTAGTTTAGGTCCCTTGAAAACATCCATTTACAGGTAATCAAATTGATAAACATGGTATTTCTCAATGTGCATCCCAGGGGACTTGTTTATCACAGTGAGTTATATTTTGCTGTAGGCATTTGCAAATAACAAAATTGCTTTTCTTTAAAAAATAATAGAAATCATTACACATTCTCAAAAGACATTCAAAGCAGAGACTTTTTATATAGAGAAATTAATGCATGATATTTTTTAATTTAAAGAATTAAATTGAATAATTGGTGATAATGTTTGTGTCTGTGAACTGAAAGAAGACAGAGTAGCAAGGTGCTAAAGGCTAAGAAAAAATAAAATGTTGAGGATGGATGAGATATTTGGTTGGAGACAGCTGAGTAAAATTTATTGAATAAAACTTAAAATTTTTTTAGAACTTCATGCAATCAGAAATATTTGTTGTTTACTATGTCAACCATCATTTTAGAAGCTGACTGTTAAATAAAGATACAAGATAGTATTACAACACAAATCATGCTGAGGCAGAAAGAGCTTTGAACAAGGAAATTTGCTTTTAATTCTATGAATGTTTTGATAATTTTTTCCTTCTCTGGTCTCTTTTGTATGCATGGAGATGGGGGTGATGAGATTGGATCATGTGATCTCTAAGGTTCCATTTATCTATGTCATTGGGGTCTAAGGGGTAACACACAGATGAAACAGTGCATAGGTAATTGAAATATGTAAGAAGTTAAGGTTCAGTTTAAGAATGGCCTGGCAGGGATGGAGAGATAGCTTAGCTGTTAAGCGCTTGCCTGTGAAGCCTAAAGACCCAGGTTCAAGGCTCGATTCCCCAGGACCCACTAATTAGTCAGATGCACAAGGGGGCCCACGTGTCTGGAGTTTGTTTGCAGTGGCTGGAGGCCTGCTGAGCCCATTCTCTCTCTCTCTCTCTGCCTCTTTCTCTGTCTATCACTTTGAAAAAAAGGAATGGGCTGGGAAAGTGGCTTATGAGTAGAACAATGGATAGGGTGTGGTGAGGAGGTGGGGGAAACTGGGTGGAAAATGGGAAAGATGAGAACTGGGTCAATTTCTCCATGTATGTACCATCCTAAGGTGGGGTACAAATGAGCACCAGGAGAAGTCAGAGTGACTATCAGGTTCACAGCACACCAGGAAAAGCTTTGTCCTTGTCCTGGGGTTGATATCGTTCTGTCCCACAGAAATTTTAGCTCCACAAAGTCTCCCTCTCTCAGTGCTTATGTGTGTACAGTTGGGAAATGTCTAACAGGTTCAGATAACAGTTGAGTCATAGGTTATACAAGGTAATATATTCAACGTCCCTTGAAGGAAGGAATACATGACACTAAATAAGTTCTAGAATGTCAACACATTTTCTTCCTAATATAAAAATACAATGATCTAACAGTTTTTATTGCAGGGCCAAGCTGTGAATACCTGTTACTTTAAAGTTATTCTCTCATAAAGATAATGATGACTTTTATGTTCACTTTCCTGGAATGAAGAAGGCATTCTCTCACAGATATTTCCAAGTATAGGCTTCAACTGTTTGCTCTCTATACACAATTACCAATGCATTACCCACTTGTTCCTGAAGTTTTCTTTTGATACATGGTTCTGACCATATCCTTTCCTGGCTCAAAATTCTAGAGTGGCTCCCCATTGTCCAAACAATGAAATCCTATTACCTGGCTTTGTATAATCTATGGATCAGATTCAACATGTGTGAGGCAGGTCAGCTATTTTGTTCCATCAAAGAGAAGGTAGCTAATACAGCATCTCACATCACATCACTTCATGCACATTGCCTTTGGCCCAGTGGTTCTTTAAAATTGTTAATGTGCTTCAGACTCCCCCAGAGGGCTGGTTAAGGCCCACCTCCTTGGAGGGTGTTTCTGAGTCATTGATGAGGCCCCGGGAAGTTTGCATTTCTAACAAGGGTTCTGATGACAAGGATGTTGCTTTTCTGGAGACACACAAAGGTTAGTTCTTTGTAAATTGTTGTATGGCAAAATTCCTCCACATTAAAAGCAGTAAAAACTATTTCCAGCTTTATTAAAAGCAGCTATGAATAACTCATAAGAGAAGACATTAGAAGGGTCATCAGAAGCTGTGGCTTCAGGGGGAGATAGAGTATATAAGAGGGTATGATATCAAGGAACAGTGAGTTCCATCGAGGTGGCTTCTTTGGGCTCTCATACTCTGTAAGTAAGCCCTCACCCAGAGGTTGAGGGAGGAGTATCCAAGAAATAATCTTGATGCAGGGAGCCCCATCAAAGCAGATTCTTTTAGGGCTCCCCATTCCTATAAATAACCACTCTCCATGCTCTGTAAGTGATCCCAATAAACTTATTGGTTCACCAACTGGTATTGGTTCAGTTGTTCTTTGGTCTGTCATCTGAGCCCTGTTTGGTGTAGAGATGTGCATTTGAGTCTCCCCAGGGGAAAAGCTTCCAGAGACAGAGACAGGGACAGTGTGTGCTTTGACTCCCATCAGTTGCTCATACTCTCCCCAGACTGCTATTCATAGGGTTTCATTTTTATTTGTTTATTTACTTATTTATTTATTAGTTTTTTACTCAGTGAATACAGTCAAGTTGGCACCATTGTTAGGTCCATGTCCTACATCTTCCCCAGCCCCTCCTTGTTGAGTTAGCCCACAGTTATGGGTAGGAGAAATGTCTCCACGTATCATGACCCAACATATGGCCCTGACATTCTTTCCACCCTCTCTTACGCAAAATTTCCCTGGGCCATGTTGGGTCCATTTTTGGCCTGCTTCAGTGATGAGGTGTTGGGGGCCTCTGGGTCATTGGATATATTATTTGGTAGAAGTTGATTGTTCTCTGTGTTGATCTCCTTTACCCTTGTGCTGGTACCCAGTTCACCAAGAAAACAGCACTCTTGCTTGTTTTACCAGTTATTCTTAGTTTCAGCTGGGGCCCTTTTGAGGTATGGTGGGGTGGTTCTCTCCTTAGGATCTGCATCTATCTGAAAAAGAGAAGCAGATTCTCCAGTGGAGAGTAATGTTAGCACCAGACAAATGGGATCACCCTTATATTTTTTATAGAGAATTTAATAGGTGTAGGCCCTCTTGTAGCCCATGAATGTTGGTAGCTTGATAATGAAGAGCAGGCTTATGTTTGGATATGGTTCTTACTTGTTTCACAACTCCAGCTATGGGTCCAGTACCACTGAGGGGCTCAGTTAGCCAAATAAAGAGCAGTTGGTTTCCCACCATGGCTGTGTGCCACTATTGCACTTGTGTGAGCATCACAACAGGTTATTTGTTGCTAAGTAGGTTAGACCATGAGTTGCTAAGACAGAGATTGGTCATTTTTCCCCAGTCGCCCATGTAGCACCTCTGGCACTAGATGCGCTGACTGTCTGGGGACTGATTCTCTTCCAGCTTCTAGCTGTGTCATTCCATTTTACATGTCAACCACATATGGTGTCTTCAGCAGTAGAGTCTTACCACTAACCTTTGGTGGGTCATCAAGTACTCTGACAGAAATCTGTCTTTCTTTTAGGAAACCTTGTAGGTCTCTCTGATCAAAAGCTCATTGTGATAGCCACATGATGGTACTGGGAGTACCAGGTCAGTACTCACTAAGAAAAGGAAGAAAAAGATAACTAGTATGAAAGAGTTAGAGAGAAGAGAGAGAGAGAGAGAGAGAGAGAGAGAGAGAGAGAGAGAGAGAAAGAAAGAGAAAGAAAGAGAGAGAGAAGGTATAGAAGATTAAGGTCAGTCTTCATCATACCCTCTCTAGTGTCTTGTGACTCAGGTGTTCCCTCTAAGGGCCTGGTGAAGGTTCATTCATTTGGTCTGCCTTTTAGGATGTAGAATTTTAAGGTATCATTGCTGTTTGGGTCTAAATTTGTATCTCCAACCCCCTCCCTTGCCCTGCCCTCCATCCTCACCCACCCTATTTTCTGGTCCTCAATATGCTTGCTGGGTATGTTGGCATCTTGGGTAGATTCATGTTAAGTGCTGTAGATGAGTGAGACTATGAGGCAATTATGTTTCTGTGATTGGGTAAGTTTACCGAGAATGATTTGTTCCAGGTTCAACCATTTTTCTTCAAATTTCAGTGTGTAATATTTTCTTACTGCCGTATAGAATTCCATTGTGTAGATATACCACATCTTAGTTATCCATTCTTCTAGTGATGGACATCTGGGTTGATTCCAGTTCTTAGCTATTATGAATTGAGCTGCTACAAACATGGTTCAGCAAATCTCTCTGGAATGTGGTTTAAAGGTTTTAGGTACATGCCCAGTAAAGGGAATAACTAGGTCTGTAGGTAACTCTATGGTCAGCTTTTTCAGTAGTCTCCATACTGCTTTCCAAAGTGGTTTTACCGTTTTACATTCCCACCAACAGTGGATGAGGGATCCTATTTCTCCACATCCTTGCCAGATTTGTTTTTATTTGATTTTGTTTGATGTTTGCTATCCTTACTGGGGTAAGGTGGAATCTCATAGTTGTTTTAATTTGCATTTCCCTGATGATGAATATTTTCTTAAGTGTGTGTTTGCCATTTGTACTTCTTCCTCTGTGAACTGCCTGTCCAGCTCTTGGACCCATTTTGTGAGTGGGTTGTTTGACTTTTTATTGTTTAGATTTTTGAGTTCTTTGTAGATTCTAGAGATTAGGCCTCTGTCAGTTAGATAATAAGCAAATATTTTCTCCCATTCTGTGGGTAATCTATTGGCTTTGCTTATTGTATGCTTGTCTGTAAAGAAACTCTTCAGCTGCTTGTGATCTCATTGGTCGATAACTGTTTAAGATTGTAAGCTACTGGGGTTTTGTTCAGGAAGTCTTTTACCATTCCTATATCATGGAAAGTTCTTCCTATATTTTCTTCCACTAGTATCTGAGTTTCTGGTTTTATATTTATGTCTTTGATCCATTTGGACTTGAGTGTAGTGCATGGTGAGATGTGTAGATCAAGTTTCAATTTCATGCATGTGGTTATCCAGTTTGTCCAGCACCATTTGTTGAAGATGCTGTCTTTTTTCCACCCTGAATTGTTAGGGCCTTTGTCAAGTATCAAGTAGCTGTAATTGCTTGACCCAAGGTCTGGGTCCTCAATTCTATTCCACTCCTGTTTTAATGCTAGTACCATGCTGTTTTTTATTACTATGGCTTTGTAATATAGCTTTAGATCAGGTATGGTGATGCTTCTAGAGGTATTTCTTTTGCTGAAGATATGCTTGGATACCTGAGATTTGGTCTTTCCATATGAAATCTGAGATTATTTTTTCTATCTCTGTGAAGAACAATGTTGGGATTTTAACTGGAACTGCATTAAATCTGTGTCTTTGGTAGGATTGCCATCTTCACAATGTTAATTCTGCCTATCCA
Source organism: Jaculus jaculus (assembly GCF_020740685.1). Taxonomy (NCBI): domain Eukaryota; kingdom Metazoa; phylum Chordata; class Mammalia; order Rodentia; family Dipodidae; genus Jaculus; species Jaculus jaculus. The sequence continues at coordinate 116,893,578 of NC_059106.1, read as the reverse complement.
GGAGGAAGGGAGGTCTTTCCATTTTTTCAATTCCTCCTCAATTTCTTTTTTGAGTGGTTTTATGTTTTCATTGTATAAATCTTTCACTTTCTTGGTTAACATTATTCCAAGATATTTTATTTATTTTTGGTTGCTATTTAAAATGGGACCATGTCCCTTATTTCTTTCTCTGTATCTTTGTCGTTTGCATATAGAAATGCTACTGATTTTTGTGCATTGATTTTGTATCCTGCTACTTTAGGAGTTAATCACCTTCAGGAGTTTTGGGATGGAGTCTCTTGGGTCTCTTATTTATACAATCATGTCATCAGCAAATACAGCTAACTTAACTTCTTCCTTTCCAAATTGTCTCCCTTTTATTTCTTTCTCCCGTGATATTGCTTGATCTAGGACTTCCAGTACTATATTGAAAAGCAGAGGTGAGAGTGGACAACCCAGTCTTGTTCCTGATCTCACTGGGAATTCCTCCAGTTTCTCTCTATTAAGTATTATTTGGGCCTTAGGAGCTTTGTATATTGCCTTTATTGTGCTAAGATATGAACCAACCATGCCAATTCTCTCCAATGTTTTGATCATGAAGTGATGTTGTATTTTGTCATAGGCCTTTTCTGCATCTACTGAAATGACCATGTGTTTTTTTGTGTTTAACTTTTTCTATGTGGTGTATTACATTGACAGATTTCCATATGTTGAACCACCCCTGTGTTCCTGGGATGAATCCCATTTGATCAAAGTACAAAATGCCTTTGATGTGTTGTTGGATTTGGTTTGCGAGGATTTTGTTCAGGATCTTTGCATCTAAGTTCATCAGGGAAATAGGCTGGTAGTTTTCTTTTCTTGTGGCATTTTGCCTGGTTTTGGAATTAGGGTGATACTAGCTTCATAGAAGAGTTGGGTAGCTTTCCCTGTTCTCCAGTTGTGTGGCACAGTTTTAGGATGATTGCTTTGAGTTCTTTCATGAAAGTTTGATAGAATTCAGCTGAGAAGCCATTTGGTCCTGGACTCTTCTATTTGGGGAGGTATTTTATTACTATTTCAATCTCATTGACTGTGAATGGTTTGTTTAGGAGATTAATCTGCTCTGAGTTTAGCTTTGATAGATGGTATGTGTCCAGGAATTTATCCATCTCCTCTACATTATCCGGTTTTGTGATGTAGAGGTTTGTGAAATAAGTCCTTATGATTCTCCCAATTTTACTTATGTCTGTTGTGATCTCTCCTTTTTCATTTTGAGTTTTGTTAATTTGAAACATCTCTTTTTTTTTTTTGCTTGATCAAATTGGCCAGGGGTTCTTCAATGTTGTTTATTTTTTCAACAAACTAGCTCATTGTTTTGTCAATTATCTTAATTGTTTTCTTGCCAATTCATTAATTTCTGCTCTGATGTTTATTATTTCTTTCCTTCTGGAACTTTTTGGGTTGGATTTTCCTTGCTTTTCCAGTGCCTTTAGGTGAATGGTTAGGTTATTGATTTGGGATCTCTCTGTCTTTGTTATGAAGGCATTTAGTGCTATGAATTTTCCTCCATGGACCGCCTTCATTGTGTCCCATAAGTTTTGGTACAATGTGTTCTCATCATCATTCATTTCTAGAAATTTCTCTATTTCATTTTTTATTTTGTCCACTATCAGTTTATTGTTTAAAAGTGTGGTATTAAGTTTCCAGGTGCCGATAGGATTCTTGGTAGGTCTTTTGTTGATAATTTCTAGCAATATAGCATTGTGATCTGATATCATGAGATAATTATGTCAATCTTCCTAAATATATGGAGGCAGGCTTTGTGACCCAGTATATGACATATTTTAGAGAATTTTCCGTGGGCTGTTGAGAAGAATATGTAGTCTGTCGATTTGGGATGGAATGTTCTGTAGATGTCCGTTAGGTCTAAGTGATCTATGGTTTTGTTGAGCTCCCTTACTTCCCTGTTGTGTTTCTGTTTGGATGATCTGTCTATTACTGGTAATGGTGTATTGAAGTCCCCAACTATAATGGTGTTGGTGGTTATTTCTGTTTTATTGTCAAGTAGGTTTTGCTTTATGAACTGTGGTGCCCCTGTGTTTGGTGCATACAAATTTATGATTATAATATCCTCTTGATGGATTGTTCCCTTGATAAGTAGGAAGTGGCCTTCTTTGTCTTTTTTGATTATTTTTGGTTTGAATTCTATTTTATCTGATATTAATATAGCTATTCCTGCTTGTTTCTTATTCCCATTTGCTTGGAGTATTGTTTTACACCCTTTCACCCTGATGTGAGGTGTCTGTCTTTGGTGGTGAGATGGGTTTCTTGAAGACAAGAAAATGAGGGATCTAATTTTCTGATACATCCTGTTAGCTTGTGTCTCTTGATGGGTGAATTAAGGCCATTAATATTTAGGGTAATGACAGTGAGGTTTGACTTGATCCTTGCCATATTGTGTTGGTATATGTGGTTTGTTTTTTTCATGGACTTTCAAGTTTTTTGTGCCTTCTCTGAGTTTGATTATTGTGATAAGCTTCTTGTAGGCATTTGAGTTTGATTATTTGATTCTTCTGTGTGGAAAATTGCCTGAAATACTCTCTGTATGTTTGATTTTGTGTTCACATCATTGTAAAGCCTGAGTTTTGTCATGGAAAGTTTTTCTTTCACCATCTATTATGAAGGATACTTTTGCTGGGTAGTTTGGGTTGAAAGCCATAGGGTCTTAGACTTTGTAATGTTTCTTTCCAGGCCCTTCTGGCTTTAAGGGATTCCATTGAGAAGTATGCCGTAATTCTGATGGGGTTACCTTTAAAAGTGATGTGCTGTTTTTCCCTAGGTGCTTTTAGGATTTTCTCTTTGGTGTCAGTGTTTAGAGTCTTAATGAGAATATATCTTGGAGAGTTTCTCTTCTGGTCCAATCTGTTTGGAGTTCTGTTAGCTTCTTCTATCTTGATGAGCCTTTATTTTGAGAGGGTGGGGAAGTTTTATTCAATTATTTTGTTAAATAAGTTCTCCATGCTTTTGGTCTGAACTTATTTTCCTTTGCTATGCCAATGATACTGATAGTAGAACATTTAAGGGTATCCCACAATTCCCTCATGTTCTGTTCACAGAAATTATTGAACTTATGGAAACTTTTGTACTGTCAAACTATTTCTTCTGTTTTGTCTTCCAGATCTGAGTTTCTATCCTCCACATGGCTGACTCTATTTTTGAGAGCATCTAGAGAGTTTTGGACTTGTTCAATTAGGTTTGCATTTTCTATGTATAGTTTCCATCCTTCTGTCAGGCTCCCTCTTCACATCATTTTCTGATTTTCTTGATGCTTCTTGAATTCATCCTTGCATTTCTTTATGTCTTCATTTAGCACAGCCAGCTGATTTTTGAGGTCTTCCTTTTTTTCCACTTTTCTTCATATGTATTAACTGTCTTTGAATTCCTTCCATTTTCTTATCCATTAGGTCTAGTCTAGTGATGACAGCATCCACACAATTATCGGTCCTTTGTTGCTTTTCTGCAAGTTCTACCAGTAGCTTGGTCCCTAGCTTCATTTTGATGTTCTGATCATAATGACTCTTATATGTTTTGGTTAGAGATGTTCATTGTAGGATTGGGTAATCTAAGTTCATTTTCTTGTATTTGATTTTTCATGCTATTACTTTTGCACTGTGGTCTGCCCACCACAGTGTATAGGCAGGGAGAGTAGGACTGTGGTCTTGATGGGTGGGGGAAGTGGTGCCTCTTGGGGGAGCTAGCCTGGGCTAGCTAGCAGGCAAGGAGATGGCCTGAGTGGTCTTGAGCTAACACATAGGTGGGTGGATCAGCTTGAGCTCAAGCACAGTGAGCAGCTGAAAAGGCCTGATGCAGATGCCAAGCAGTCTGTGCTCTCACTTGGCACAATGCCAAAGCAGCCTGAGCTCCAGGGTGGCAGAGGTGCCAAAGTTGCCTGAGCTCTCATGTGGCCATGCGCCAAATCTGCCTGCACATGCACTCAGAGGGATGCCAAAGCACCAAGCACTGAAGCAGCCTAAACTCTCACATGGCAGAACACCGGGACCCAGAAGCAGTCAGAGCTCACCTGCAACAGGACACTGGTGGTCAGCTAACAAGGCAGACAGGGAGGGGCTGGTATCTGAGCTGGCACAGGTGGACAGGCAGAGTGAGTCTGAGCTCAGTGGGCAGGTGGAATATGCCTGAGCTCTCACATGATCAGGTGGTGGCCGGAGCAGTAAGTGGACAAATGGGCAGAGCAGGCTAAGCTTACACAAGCTGGTATCAGTGGTGCGCTGCGTGTGTGGTGGGAAAATGGAGCCTGAACTCCAGTGGGCCAGTGGGCAGGGCCTGCCCAAGGTCAGGTGTGGGTGGGGGTATCAGGGCGATTGCCCTTATGCAGTGAGGCAAGTGGAACTCTGTTTGCCTGGGTCCCCTTTTCTACAGTAAGTGTGGGAGTATCCTGAAGCTGGGACCGTAGGTAAGATGGCTGCTTGGGGGCATTTGGGGACTAGTGGGATACCCGTGAGCTAGAGAATCAGTAATTCCCTTTTATTCCCATTTGTGCCCTCCCACTGGCAATATATTAGAGATTGCTCTCCCCTAAAAGACCCATTAAACCCTTAATGACTTGCCTTCCTTTCCCCGGGATGTGCAGCCCAGTTAGGTTGTTGCCATCTTGGTCGGAAGTCTGGGGTTTAATTTTTTTTTTTAAATTTTTATTTATTTGAGAGCAACAGACAGAGAGAGAAAGAGGCAGATACAGAGAGAGAGTGAGAATGGGCGCGCCAGGGCCTCCAGCCACTGCAAACGAACTCCAGACACGTGGGGCCCCTTGTGCATCTGGCTAACGTGGGTCCTGGGGAATCAAGCCTTGAACCGGGGTCCTTAGGCTTCACAGGCAAGCACTTAACTGCTAAGCCATCTTTCCAGCCTTTTGTTTGTTTGTTTGTTTGTTTTGAGCTAGGGTCTCACTCTAGCCCAGGCTGACCTGGAATTCACTATGGAGTCTCAGGGTGGCCTTGAACTCATGGCAATCCTCCTACCTCTGCTTCCTGAGTGCTGGGATTAAAGGCATGTGCCACCATGCCCAGCAGGGTTTCATTTTTAAGCTAATTTTACTTCCTGGTTTTTCTTTTTAAATATTTTTATTGATTATTTATTTGCAAGGAGAGAGAGAGAATATGAATGGGCACACCAGGGTCTCTTGTCACTGCAAATGAACTCCACACACATGTGCTACTTTGTGTACCTAGGTGTATGTAGGTACTGGGAAATTGAATCCAGGTCATCAGGTTTTGCAAGCAAGTATCTTAAACCTCTGAGCCATCTCTCCAGCCCTACTTTCTATTTTTTATGTGTGTGCTTGTAGCGTGTGTACAAGTGTGTGCTTAGATACATGTCACAAACACGTGTACAGCCCAGAGGAGAACATTGGGTATCCTTCTCTTCTTAATCCTATTTTATATTTCTTTCCTCACCTGGAGCTGTTGTCTGTCTCGCAATTCTCCCATTTTCACTCCTGCCACAGACTGGGGTTAAACACATGAATGGCCATGCACAACTTTATAGGTGGCATCTGGAGAGTTGAACGTGGTGATCTCACCAGAGAGGCCCTTAAAGTTAAATAGCAAGTGTTTTTAACAAATGAGCCATCTCCCCAACTCAATTTTACTCTGTTAGAGAGCTCATATTCATGACTCAGTAAGAATGAGGGAGGCAGCAGGTGTCCCATTTACACCCATAGCTCACTTGTGCTGTGCTTTAGTAGGCTGGAGTTCATTGTCAGTCCACCCTATCTTGTTCGAGTGTTCTGTCCTTGAGGGAAGAAGAAACCAATAATCTTTGAATACTCAAAAAGATTAAGATGAATTTTCATTGTTGTGTATGAAAGGCTTTCCCCATAACTACACATCCAGTCTTCCCTTTGTGTTATTCTTATTGCATGCCCTCCCCAAAGGGAAATGACAGTTTTGTGGGGTTATTCACGCTGCCTTCTGTAATAGAAATATTTGCACCATTTAAATGCCAGAAAGAATGGATTCTATGGGCTGCCCATAAAGAAATTAATCAAAGTTAGAAAGAAACCAGCCTAAAATCCTGGGGTTGTAGGTTTTTAAGGCTGCCTGTTTCACAGAGATGCAGAACCCATTACAGTAAGTCAAGCTGCCATGGGGAACACTCCAAAGTCACCTCCAGTGTAATGAGGTGTTTGAGTTATTATTTTTAACAGGAATAGTGCCAGAAGCCATTTCCCCTCTATGGATATTCCTTTCTTATACTGAAAGTGTAGGAAAGAATCCAGGGAATTAATAATGAAACCAGAGGACACAAACAGTCAGGAGAAAGTTTTGATCAAGGAAAAATTTCAGAGACTGTGATAGAATTAATCTCTTCACATATGCTGACAGGTTCCAAAGATCACAGAGAAAACCCACTTTCCTCATGTGGCTCCTGGCACCCTGTGAGCAAAGAAGGAGCTTTGTGGACTTCTTATCTCTTGCTCTGGCTCTCCTTTCCCTGCTTTCCCTCAACACTAGGTCCTGTCCCTTGTCCTCTTCACTCCTTATGACTCTTACCATCCTTGAGGAGATCCCATAGGACCCCATGAATATTTCTGTCACTTTGCTTGCTACTGGTCACTGCACCCAACTAGAGCTTCCCATCACTGCCACACAGGTCTTTGGTATGATTTTTTTTTTTTATCATTGTCTTGATATCATTTCCAACTATGACAATGAACTAGAATTGGCTAAAGCTGAATGGCAAATGATCCTTAAATTCTACTCCTAGGTGAAGCACTGGTGAAAATGCTGACATATATTTATCAAAAGATATGTACAAGGATGTTTATAGCCATATTATTTGCAATCCTCCCAGGTTTTAACTCGTTATGAAGAAGAATAAATACATAAATGTATATGATGAAATACGATTCAGAAAAAGTAGACAAGCTAAATAGAACACTAGATTATATAAGCATAAGGCTGAAATAAAAGTCATAAGCAAATACAGAAAAATATACTCTAATTATTTGCACTTGTGTGACATTCAAAGGCAGACATAATGAAACTGCACAGTGAGAAGTTAGGAGAATCCCTTCATGGGATGTGATCTGAAAGAAATTTGAAGAACCTGATAGGGTGAAACTGTTTTTTTTTTTTTCTTGATAGGCAAATTGCATAATTGTGATTGTTTATGTGGATTTTCAACTTTTCTGGATTAAGAATTACCTAGGAAACTGAACTCTTGGAATGTCTTCGAGGGATTATCTAGACCAGGTTAACTGAGGTGGGAAGACCCATCCTAACTACAGGTGACACCATTCCATGGGCCAGAGTCTTGGACTGTGTACAAAGGAGAGGGATGTCTGACCACTAGCACTCATTACTCTGTGCTTCGATAGTGGATGCACTGTGACCAGCTGCCTTAAGCTAAACCCTTCCTCCCTTAAAAGGATTTTTCTCATGCATTTTCCCCCAGCCATGAGAATACATGAGGATATTTCTTAGTGACCACTTCTGAAGCTGTCCACATAAAGGTCATGCACTACTGTCTGTGGAGATTTGACTTCAGTAAAGGCTCCAGAAAAGGGAGGACAATAGGGCTTGAGTACAGCTCTCAATCTTCCTTCAGCAATGGTTCCAGCTTCTCAGTGCCAAATTAAGTAAATAAGACATAACTACATAGTTTAATATACACAGGACTTTTCCAGTCCAGACCCCAAATGGCCTTTTAATTCTCATCTGGAAAACCTATATAATCCAAGTATTCCAGAGTATTCTCACTTCTGCTATGGTCAGTATAGTTCATTCCAAAGGCTTCCAAGCATGTTATTTATGAGCAGCAGGTGGTGAATCCCTAATCATTAGTAACAACCAATTCAAATATCAGTTTTTCCATGAGGTTTCCAAGGCTCCTCCAGGAAGAGTTAATTCCAATAACATGCAGAGTGACCATTTCATTCACCACATTGTATTGTTTCCTTGTTACCTATGTCTCCTGCTTGACTGTCCTGGGAGGTAGTGTAGTGATGGGAACAGGTTTGACTTCACCTCTCTGCATTAGTATCTATACAGCCTTAAATTGCCTAACCTCTGAAATGTAGGTATTTCTATAATATAAGGGAAAATAATATTTTCTACATGAAGTTGTGGCTAGGATGAGAAATGTGTACAGTATCTATTACATGATAGTATCATAGGTCTTATATTCAAAACATAAGAATATGGAATCATAAGTAATATGAAGTATATCTCTCAGTAAATATACTATACCAGTTACCTTTTGGTTGCTAGAATAAACATCTGACCAAAAGCAGCTTATGGGAGGAAAGGGTTTATTCTAGCTTACAATTTTGTGGGGAACTTTCATCATGATGGGAAAAACATGACGGGCCTGAGCAAAAAACCTGGGTCATACCTCTACATCAACAGGAAGGAAGGGGTCTGAGTTAGCTCCCCCCAACACCCAGTAGGGCTGGATTAATAAACTTTAAGGATTGTCACTCATGCCTCTAGCAAGGCTCCACTTCCCAAAGGTCAACCAATTGGAGATCAAGTATGAGGCTTAAACACACAAACACAGATGAGGCTATGGAGCCATTTTAGATTCAAATAGCCCCAGATACTTAATAAAAGCTTCTTTAATAGATGAACTAACAAGCTCAGTAGCCCCTCAGCATGTACCTTTATCATAGTTCTTCCTTGCCCCTACTCTCTTGAAAGCTGGGAAAGACCTGCAACTTGATTCATCCTTCATGATTACATTTAGGAAAAGTTGGCTTTCTATTCTTTTTTATAATGGCAGGGAAAAGTTTCTAGTTAAAATCAGAAGGTCCATCTTCATAATTTAGTTTTATTGTAGGTTATAAAATCAGGTACTATAAATTCTATGACTTTCCTCTTAGTATTTCAAAGTTATATTGGCTATTAAGGTCCTTTGTTTCATATAAATTATTTAATCAGTTTATCAATTTCTATAAAAATGTCTGCTAGGGAGCTGGGGAGATGGCTCAGTTTGTAAAATGCTTGCCTAGCACCCACATAAATCCTGCAGCTATGCTCAGGAGGTGGAAACAGGATTGCCTGAGCAAGCTGGCTAGCTAAACTAGCCAGATTGGCAAGCTCTGGGTTCAAGTAAGAAAGACTGTGTCTCAATAAATAAGGAGGAGAGATATTCAGGAAAAAACATGGCATCAACCTCTAGCCTCCATATACATGCATGCAAACACATGCAAGCTCACCTGCAAATATGAAAACTCACACACACATGTGAACACATGTGCATATACACATATACATGGTGAGAAAGTTTACAAACATATTCTAGCATTTTGATTAGGATTTCATGGAACATGTATCTCAATTTATGGAGAATATATATCCTGAACTTTTTTTTATTAATCAAAAACTTTGTTGTATGGAAAAATCGTCTGTTGGTATCATTTCTATCCTCCCTGCCCCCATTCCACTGAGGGTCCTCCTCAAAGGGATTGCTGATATTCATGATGGTGTTGTGGGTTATGAGTTATGATAGCATCAGTTAGTAGCGGAGGGGTGGCAGTACTTCTGGATATTCCCTCCCACCCTGTGGCTTTTACAATCTTTCTACCCCCTGTTCCACAATGTCCCCTGAGTGTGATGGCTATCTAGTCACTGCAAGTGCAAATCTGGTATGTATGGGGTGAGGGAGGAAGCATCTTGTCATACTTTCCCACCATGATGAATCTTCACCTCAAAACTGTAGGCTTTGAGACATGTTGAGTGTCTTCAGTGTCGGGGAGTGGTAAGTGTACATGAATGTTAAGCTCTCAGCCATTTCTGGATTTCTGCTTTGATATATTCTGAGTATCTTCAATGTCTGTCACCATCTGCCTGGCACAGCTTGTCAGGTTGGCAGTGAGAGCAGCATTGAAACATAACTCATCAGTTCCTCTGTGATTTCATCTGTACCTTGGCTGATGTGCAAGAGGAGGATCATCTCATGATAGGGAATCACCTGTCTGTTCTTGTCTTGTCATGGAAATCAGTGTGGAGGTTCTTGAGACAGCTGAAAATAGCTTTGCCATGTGATCCAGCTACAGCACTCCTAGGCATATATCCTAATGACTCTTCTCACTACCTTAGAGATACTTGCACAACCATGTTTATTGCTGCTTGATTATATATATATATATATATATATATATATATGCATAAAATTGACTTGTATACTTATAGACAACAACCCATGGTATTTCCCTCCCCTTCCCTCCCCTCCCCACTACCCCCTTCATAACTCTGCTCTCAATAATATCCCATCCCTCTCTCCATTAGTCTCTCTTTTAATTTGATGTCATTGTCTTTTTCTTCTATTATGAGGGTCTTGTGTAGGTATTGCTAGGCACTATGAGGTCTTAGATATGGAAGCCAAATTCTGTCCGGACAGTTGTATATAAGGATGGGTACCTTTCTTTTGGCTCTTACATTCCTTCTGCCACCTCTTCCACAATGGACCATGAGCCTTAGAGGGTGGAAGATGTTTCAGTGCTGAACACACCTCCATCTCTTCTTCACAGCACTATGTTGCCTTTTGGGTCATCCTAGCGGTTATTGCCATCTGAAAAGAGAAGTTTCTCTAACCAGAAGTGAGATAAGCCTATAATGCTTTGGAGTCAACAGGGGCCTCCCTGGCCAACAACTCATTGGAAGGTATCCCATCCCTGGTACTGAAAATTTTCTAGTAACAATCTATGGCTTCTGGATGTGTCATTATTCAAGACAGTAGATTTTCATATGTCTTATTCAGAATATCTTGCATTTGATTGACCCTCCCCCCACCTTTCTTTTATACAATCTATTCCCCTGACCTCCCTTAGGCCTTCCCCATCCCTATAATCTGTTCTTTTACTTACATATACAAAATACCAACCCCTTAAGACCTTCCCTCTCCTCCCTCCCTTATAGCCTTTTTCTAGTTTATGGGCATCTGCTGCTGATTTTTGGTTACAGGTCACACACAAGTCTATGCATTTGTAGCTTGGATCCACCTATAAGGGAGAACATGTGATGTTTGGCTTTCTGGGCCTGGGTTTCCTCATTAGCATAATCCTTTCCAGATCCATTCATTTCCCTTCAAAATTCATAATTTCAGTTTTCTTTACCACTGAATAGAACTCCATTGTGTAGATGTACCACAAATTTATTACTCACTCATCTGTGGATGGACATCTAGGCTGGTTCCATTTCCTAGCTATTGAACAGAGCAGCAATAAACATGGTTGTGCAAGTATTTCTAAGGTAGTGAGAAGAGTCATTAGGATACATGCCTAGGAATGCTATAGCTGGATCATATGGCAAATCTATTTTTAGTTGTCTCAAGAACCTCCACACTGATTTCCTCAATGGCTATACCAGATTACATTTCCACCAACAGTGCAGTGGTGTTTCCCTTTTACCACATCCTTGCCAACATTTATTGTCATTTGTTTTCTTGATGGTAGCCATTCTGATGGGAAAGAGATGTAATATAAAGGTAGTTTTAATTTGCATTTCCCTGATGGCTAAGGATGTAGAACACTTTTTTAGATGTTTATATGCCATCTGTATTTCTTCTGATGAGAACTCTCTATTTAGTTCCATAGCCCCCCCTCCTTTTTTTTTTTTTTTGATTGGGTTGTTGGATTTCTTATTGTTCTGGTTTTTGAGTTCTTTGTATATTCTGGATATTAACCCTCTGTCATATGTGTAGCTGGCAAAGATTTTCTACCATTCTTTAGGTTGTCTCTTTGCTCTATTCACAGTGCTCTTTGCTGTACAAAAGCTTTGTAATTTCATATGATCCCAGTAGTTGATTAGTGGTTTTATTTTCTGTGCAATTAGGGTTATATACAGAAAGTCATTACCTAGCCAACATGTTGAAGGGTTTCCCCTACCTTTTCCTCTATCCATTTCAGAGTTTCAGGTTTGATATTAAGGTCCCTGATCTACCTGGATTTGATTCTTGTGCAAGGAGAAAGACAAGGATCTATTTTCATTTTTCTACATATAGATATCCAGTTTTCCCAGCACCACTTGTTGAAGAGACTGCATTTTTCCAAGGAATATTTTGGAATTTTTGTCAAAAATCAGATGGCTGTAGCTGCCTGAATTAACATCTGGGTCCTCTGTTCTGTTCCATTGATCTACATGTCTGTCTTTGTGTCAATACCATGCTGTTTTTGTTACTATGGCTTTGTAATATAGCTTAAAATCAGGTATGGTGATACCACCAGCCTTATTTTTGTTGCTCAAAATCATTTTAGTTATTAGAGGTATTTTGTGCTTCCAAATGAATTTTAGGATTGTTTTTTATATTCCTGTGAAGAATGTGATGGGAATTTTTATCAGGATTTCATTAAATGTGTAGATTGCTTTAGGTAGGATTGACATTTTCACAATATTGATTCTTACAATCCAAGAACATGTGTGTCTTTCCATTTCTTTGTGTCTTCTGCAATTTCTTGCTTGAGTGTTTTAAAGTTCTCATTGTAGAGATCCTTCACTTCTTTGGTTAAATTTATTCCAAGGTACTTTATTTATTTATTTATTGAGGCAATTGTGAATAGGAGAGATTCCCTGGTTTTATCCGCCACATGCTTGTTGTTGGTATATAGGAAAACTACTGATTTCTGTGTGTTTATTTTGTATACTACTATGTTGTTAAAAGTGTTTATCAGCTCTATCTAACAGTTTGCTCATAGAGTTTTTTGGGTCTTTATGTATAGAATCATGTCATCTGAAAATAGTGATAATTTGATCTCTTACTTTCCAATTTTTATTGCTTTTATGAGCATTTCTTGCCTTATTGCTATAGCTAAGACTTCTAGTACTATATTAAATAAATGTGGGGACAGTGAACACCCCTGTTTTGTTCCTGAATTTAGTGGAAAACTTCAAGTGTTTCTTCATTTAGCATCATGTTGGTTGTAGGATTGTCATAAATAGCTTTTATTATGTTGAGATATGCTCCTTCAATTCCCAGTTTCTGTAATACTTTTACCATGAAATGATGTTGGATTTTGTTGAATGCCTTTTCTGCATCTATTGAGATGATCATGTGATTTTTGTCCTCCAGGCCATTTATATGATGTATTACATTTATTTATTTGCATATGTTGAACCATCCCTGCATCCCTGGGATAAAGCCAACTTCATCGGGGTGAATATTCTTTTTGATATTATTCTTGTATTCTGTTTGACAATATTTTGTTCAGGATTTTTGCATCTATGTTCATGAGGGAGATTGGTCTGTAATTTTATTTTATTTTTTTTTGTGTTTGTCTGGTTTTGGTATGAGGGTGATGCTGGCTTCATAGAAAGAGTTTGGTAGAATTCTTTCCTTTTCTATGTTATGATAATGTTTGAAAAGCATTGGTGTTAGTTCTTCCATGAAGGTCTGGTAAAATTCACCAGTGAATCCATCTGGGTCTGGGATTTTTTTAGTTGGGAGACTTTTTATAACTGATTGGATACTTGTATTTTTTATAGGTCTATTTAAATGGTTTATATCATCTTGATTTAATTTTGGTAGGTCATAAGAATCAAGGAAATCATCCATTTCTTTCAATTTTTCAAACTTAGAGGCATATATATAAAGTATGTCCTTATAATTGTCTGAATTTCTTTTTTGTTTATTTTTATTTATTTATTTGAGAGTGGGAGAAAGAGAGGGAGAGAGAGAGAGAGAGTGAGCGCATAAATGGGTGCTCCAGGGCCTCTAGCCACTGCAAATGAACTCCAGATGCATGCACCCCCTTGTGCATCAGGCTTACATAAGTTTTGGGAAATGAACCTCAAAGCAGGGTCCTGAGGCCTCATGGGCAAGTGCTTAACCATTAAGCCATCTCTCCAGCCCTAATTGTCTGAATTTCTTCAGTATCTATTGTAATGGTGCCTTTTTCATCTCTAATTTATTAATCTTTGTCTCTTTTCTCTTTCTTCTGGTCAGATTTGCTAAGGGTTTATCAATCTTGTTTATCCTTTCAAAGAACCAACTCTTTGTTTCATTGATTCTTTGGATTTTTTTTTTCTATTTCATTAATTTATGCCCTAATCTTTTATTATTTCTCCTTGTACTGATTTTTGGTTTTCCTTGTTCTTATTTTTTTTTATTTAATTTGTTTTTATTCATTTTTTATTTATCTATTTGAGAGAGACAGACACAGAAAGGCAGAGAGAGAGAGAGAGAGAGAGAGAATGGACACACCAGGGCTTCTAGCCACTGCAAACGAACTCCAGATGCGTGCGCCCCCTTGTGAATCTGGCTAACGTGGGTACTGGGGAATTGAGCCTTGAACCGGGGTCCTTAGGCTTCACAGGCAAGCACTTAACCACCAAGCCATCTCTCCAGCCCCCTTGTTCTTATTTTTCAAAGGCCTTAAGGTGAAGCATTAAAGTGTTTATTTGTGAATTCTCTAATTTCTTATTTTTATTTATTTATTTTTTGGGGTGGGGGTTGAGGTAGGGTTTCACTCTAGCCCAGGCTGACTTGGAAGTCACTATGGAGTCTCAGGGTGGCCTCAAACTCACACCAATCCTCCTACCTCTGCCTCCTGAATGCTAGGATTAAAGGCGTGCACCACCATGCCTGGCAATTCTCTAATTTCTTAATATAGGCACTTAGAGATGTAAATTTCCCTCTTAGGACTGCCTTCATTGTGTTCCAAAGGTTTTTGTATGTTGTATTATCATCATCATTTGATTCTATTAATTTATTGGTGTCCTTTGTGATTTCTTCAATGACCCATAAATCTTTCATTAGTGTAATGTTTAGTCTCCATGAATTTCTGTATGCTCTGTAGATTTTCTTGTGGCCAATTTGCAGTTTAATTCCACTGTGGTCAGATAGAGTACAGGGGATTATTTCAATTTTCCTGTATTTGTGGGAAATGTTCCATGTGGTGCTGAGAAAAAAATGCATATTCTGGGCTGGAGAGATGGCTTAGCGGTTAAGCGCTTGCCTGTGAAGCCTAAGGACCCTGGTTCGAGGCTTGGTTCCCCAGGTCCCACGTTAGGCAGATGCACAAGGGGGTGCACGCGTCTGGAGTTCGTTTGCAGAGGCTGGAAGCCCTGGCATGCCCATTCTCTCTCTCCCTCTATCTGTCTTTCTCTCTGTGTCTGTCGCTCTCAAATAAATAAATTAAAAATTAAAAAAAATGCACATTCTGTAGCAGTTGGATTGACTTTTTGTAGGTATCTGTTAGGTCCATTTGCTTCATGACATAATTTAATTCAGATGTCTCTCTGTTTATTTTTTTGCTGGGATGACCTGTCATTTGATGAGAGTGGGGTAGTGAAGTCTCCCGCTACAATTGTGTTTGATGTTATCTCTGACTTTAAGTCTAATAGGGTTTGTTTGATGAAACTGGGAGCCCCTATGTTAGGTGCATATATGTTTAGGATTATAATGTCCTCCTGTTGGAGTGTTCCTTTAATTAGCATAAAATGACCTTCTTTATCTTTCCTCACTAATGTTGGTTTGAAGTCTATCCTGTCAGATATTAGGATGGCAACCCCTGCTTGTTTCCTAGGCCCATTTGTGTGAAATACTGTTTTCTATCCTTTCACCCTAAGGCAATTTCTATCTTTTATTGAGAGATAAGTTTTCTGGAGGCAACAAATGGAAGGATCCTGACTTTTAATCCAGTCTACAAGCCTGTGTCTTTTGGATGGTGCATTGAGGCCATTGATACTAAGGGTTATTATTGAAGGGTATGCATTTTATTTTTTCCTATTTCCTCCTGTGTGTGTTTTGCTTTATCTTCAGCATGAATTCCTTCAAGTATTTTCTGTAGAGCTGGTTTAGGTGTCATAAATTCCTTTAGCCTGTTTTTTGCTGTGAAATGTCCTTATTTATCCATCAATTTGGATAGATAGCTTTGTGGGATAAAGTAATCATGGTTGACAGTTGTTATCTTTCAGAACTTGGAATATATCATTCTAAGTCCTTCTGGCTTTTAAAGTTTGTGTTGAATAATCTGAAGTTCTTCTGATGGGCTTGGCTTTGTAGGTGACTTGCTTTTTCTCTCTAACTGCTTTCAATACATTTTCTTTGGTTTGCATGTTTAGTAGTTTAATTATAACATGGCAAGGAGAGGTTCTTTCCAGGTTTTGTCTGTTTGGTATTCTAAAAGCTTCTTGTATCTGCACTGGCATTTCTTTCCCAATTTTGGGAAAATTTTCTTCTATGATTTTGTTGAAAACACCTACTAAGCCTCTAAATTGTAATCCTTCTTCTGTTATACCCTGTATTCTTATGTTTCATCTTTTCATAGTGTCCCAGTTATCTTGAAATTCCCATTCATACCCTGCTGTTAACTTGTCTTTCTCTTTGTTGGACTACATTAAGCCTGTCACCTGGTCTTCTAGTTAAGATATTCCGTTCTCTCCTTCATCCATTCTACTGTTGAGGCTTTCCACAGAGTTGTTTTTTTTTTTTTTTTTTTTTTTTTTTTTTTTTTTTTTTTTAAATTTCACTGACTGTATTCTTCAGAGCTAGCATTTCAGCCTGTTTTTTTCCTTCAGTATTTCTGTTTCCTTACTCACATCTTGTAATGACCTCTTTATTGTGTTAAGCTGGTTTCCTGTGCTCTCTTTCAGAAGTTTCTTTTCTTCTTTATTTCCTGTGTTTTCTTGTTTGATTCCCTTCATTTCTTCTCTGATTTTTTTCAGCATAAATACTGTCATTTTCTTGAAATCTTTGTCAGGCATTTCATCTGAAACAGTCTCATTCGTGATCATTTCTGATGGATTTATAGGCTTTGGTGGGAATGGATTGCCTTGATTCTTTGAGTTTCTTGTATTATATTGTAGTGACTTTTACATCTTGAATTGATTTGATGCTTGGGGTTTCCACTTATTTGCAGTGTTCCCTGATGTGGCAACCCACCTCTAAATACCCTCAGGATATGACTTTAAGGTGCCAGGTGTAGCTCTTGTCCCCCAGTCAAGCCACCGAAGTAATCCTAAGTGTTTAGTTTGCTTGCTTGCTAAGCAAGTATTGTAGTGGACTGATTGGAATACTTTACTGGTAAATTCTAAACTTCAACCGAATAACATACACAATCAATAAAAACCAGCACAAAGTATGCATTTGTGGGGATTAAAACAAACAGGTAGTCTTATAAAGCCAAAATCCCTAAGGGTGTATGCTATTCTATACCCTTAATCTTGTCAGCTGGGAGGTAGAGATTTCTGTTCTGAATTAGGTTTCAGGCCAATCTGGATCTGGATCAGACCCTGCCCCCAATAATGACAGAAGCAAAAGACAAAGGCCCTTTAAATATGAAAGCATCAAAGGCAACAATATTCGACCCCCATATACAGGTTATTTGAAAATTGTAACATCAACCAAGAGTATATAACCCATAACCTGTTCTGACAAGGAAAGAGAGATTAGCTCTTCTAATGCAGGCCGATGTGCCTTTTTTTTTTTTTTTTTTGTCAGTCATCCTTGTTACCTTTTGGGGTGGCTTCCAGTCTCACCAATGCTGAGTGCCCACCTTGATCCCTCGGTGGTGTTGTACTGTGGAGCTGGAGTTCTGGTCAGCTGTGCTGGCTGGGCTGCTACTGGGGGCTGAATGCTGTAGGTTCACGGTTCTGATGGTGGGGGATGGGAGAGTTCAGACTTCTGGAGTTGCTCGCACTTTCAGTAGCTCTTTAGTTGATCTCAGCTGCCTTTCCTTCGGATTTCTTAACTTTGCAAGAAGGATGATGAAGTTGAAAAATCTGTTGTTTGTTCTGCTGCTGCTGCTGCCTCATGTGCAGCTCTGGGCGGGTGCACAGCGCATGGATCACAGGCTGCAAGTGCCTCAGTGAGACTCTGGCTTTTTGCCTCCTTTCTGGTGACCTTGCCCTCTCTGGCTTCTCTACTGTGTCTAAGAATAACCTATACTCCTTCACTTTTTGGAAAGAAGAATGTATTTTGCTCAAATTCCTCCCTAGGCTGGTTTGGCATGGCTTCTATGCCTCCATCTTACCCGGAAGTCTTCTCAAGCTGTTTCTTAACTAAGCACATCAAGAGATTTTATTAAATGTAGGTGACATTTTGCCTATGGCATTTGCAAGAATTTTAGTGTTCTTTGTTTTGAACATTTGGAGTGACATTTGCATATGGAATAAGGTATAGCTCAAAAGTAATTTTTACCTATCTATGGAAAGAATATTTTTAAGCCCTCTTTGTTGAAAATTATACCCCTTTTCATTCAAGTTCATTTGTTTGTCAAAATCTGTTTTGTCAAAATATACTTTCTCCACATGCAAGAATTAGCTCCATAGCTGTCTTTCTATTCTACCCATCTTCTTGCCAGTCCTTAAACAAACATAGCACTGACTGGATCACAGTAGTGTTATCAGAAGTCCTGACATTCAGTAGTGTTACTCTTCCCATTTGTTCTTTTCCAAATTTATTTCTGCTATCCTAGATCTTTTCAATTGTATATGAATTTTATAATCAACTTCTTGTTTTCTAAGGAAAATTTTTCTTGAATTGATTGGTATTGAATACAATTTATAGATCAGATGAGAGAGAATGGACACTCCATATATATATGTGGGGAGGGGTTCCTTCAAAATACACTTTGACTATTATTACTATAAACAGATTTCTTTTTAAATTTATTTATTTATTTATTAGAGGCAGACAGAGGGAGAGGTAGAGGGAGGGAGGGAGGAAGGGAGGAAGGGAGACAGAGAAACAGAGAGAGAGAGAGAATTATAATGGGAATGCTGGGGCCTCTAGCCACTGCAAACAAACTCCAGACAAATGTGCCACCTTGCACATCTGGCTTACATGGAGAATCAAACCTGGGTCTTTAGGCTTTGCAGGCAAGTGCCTCAACCACGAAGATGTATCTCTAGTCCCAGATTTATTTCTTTCTTTTTGCCTGTGTATATGATGTGCATATGGATATGGCATACATATGTGTGTGTGATGGCCTCAGGAAGATATGGAATGTCTTCCTCAGTTACTCTCCACCTTATTTTTCTTCAGTAAACAATGACTTCTTGTTTCATAACACAGAGAATCTGCTTGACATATAAAAAGTTACTGTTTTATTCCATTTCGTTTTTAAAAAAAATTTTTTGTTTATTGTTATTTATTTGAGAGTGACAGACAGAGAGAGAAACAGAGAGAAAGAGAGAACGGGCGTGCCAGGGCTTCTAGCCACTGCGAACAAACTCCAGATGCGTGTGCCCTCTTGTGCATGTAGCTAACGTGGGTCCTGGGGAATCGAGCCTTGAACCGGGGTCCCTAGGCTTCACAGGCAAGTGCTTAACTGCTAAGCCATCTCTCTAGCTCCCATTTCATTTTTTTGACACATGGCCTCACACTAACCTAGAGCTTTCCAATTTGGTTAGGCTAACTAGCCAGTAAGTACCGGAAATTTTCCTGTTTCTGTCGTCTCAGTGCTGGGATTACAGACATATATCACCAGGCCAGGCTTTTAGTTGGATGTAGAGGTCTGAACTCAGGTCCTTGTGCTCATGTGTAAGCACTTTACTCACTGCACCATGTCCCTGCTTGTTTTTTTTCTTTTTATTAGTATTATTATGGTATATTCCTCTAACATTTCACTTTAAAAATATTTGGGTTTTTATATTTAGAATGTTATAATATCATGTATATGATTCTTTAAAAAATATTTTATTTATTTATTTGAGAGAGAGAGAGGAAGAGGCAGAGAGAGAGAGAGAATGGGCATGTCAGGGCTTCCAGCCACTGCAAACGAACTTTTGATGCATGCACCCCTTGTGCATCTGGCTTACATGAGTCCTGGGAAATCTAATCAGAGTCCTTAGGCTTTGCAGGCAAGCACCTTAACTACTAAGCCATTTCCCCAGCCTGATTCTTGTCCTGTTTTTGTAAGTGTGTGTGTAGTATGTGTTGTGTGGTGGAGGCATATAAGTGTGCAGTGCATGTTCCCTATATGCACCTATAGAGAAGAGGATGGTGACCTTCCCTATTGCTTTTCCATTTGTTTCCTTGAGATGGAGTCCTTAGTGAACCTTGAGCTGCCATTTTTTTTTTTTTAATTTTTATTAACATTTTCCATGATTATAAAATATATCCCATGGTAATTCCCTCCCTCCCCACCCCCACACTTTCCCGTTTGAAATCCCATTCTCAATCATATTACCTCCCCATTACAATCATTGTAATTACATATATACAATATCAACCTATTAAGTATCCTCCTCCCTTCCTTTCTCCACCCTTTATGTCTCCTTTTCAACTTACTGGCCTCTGCTACTAAGTATTTTCATTCTCACACAGAAGCCCAGTCATCTGTAGCTAGGATCCCCATATGAGGGAGAACATGTGGCGCTTGGCTTTCTGGGCCTGGGTTACCTGACTTAGTATAATACTTTCCAGGTCCATCCATTTATCTGCAAATTTCATAACTTCATTTTTCTTTACCGCTGAGTAGAACTCCATTGTATAAATGTACCACATCTTCATTATCCACTCATCTGTTGAGGGACATCTAGGCTGGTTCCATTTCCCAGCTATTATAAATTGAGCAGCAATAAACATGGTTGAGCATGTACTTCTAAGGAAATGAGATGAATCCTTTGGATATATGCCTAGGAGTGCTATAGCTGGGTCATATGGTAGATCAATCTCTAGCTGCTTTAGGAACCTCCACACTGTTTTCCACAATGGCTGGACCAGATTGCATTCCCACCAGCAGTGCAGAAGGGTTCCTTTTTTTCCACATCCCCGCCAACATTTATGATCATTTGTTTTCATGATGGTGGCCAATCTGACAGGAGTGAGATGGAATCTCAATGTAGTTTTAATCTGCATTTCCCTGATGACTAGTGACGTAGAACATTTTTTTAGGTGCTTATATGCCATTCGTATTTCTTCCTTTGAGAACTCTCTATTTAGCTCCTTAGCCCATTTTTTGATTGGCCTGTTTGATTCCTTATTAGTTAACTTTTTGAGTTCTTTGTATATCCTAGATATTAATCCTTTATCAGATATATAGCTGGCGAAGATTTTTTCCCATTCTGTAAGTTGCCTCTTTGCTTTTTTCACTGTGTCCTTTGCGGTGCAAAATCTTTGTAATTTCATTAGGTCCCAGTGGTTAATCTGTGGTTTTATTGCCTGAGCAATTGGGGTTGTATTTAGAAAGTCTTTGCCAAGACCAATATGTTGGAGGGTTTCCCCTACTTTTTCCTCTAGCAGTTTCAAAGTTTCTGGTCTGATGTTAAGGTCTTTAATCCATTTGGACTTAATTCTTGTGCATGGCGAGAGAGAAGAATCTATTTTCATCCTTCTGCAGATATTTATCCAGTTTTCAAAACACCATTTGCTGAAGAGGCTGTCTCTTCTCCAATGAGTATTTTTGGCATTTTTATCGAATATCAGGTGGCTATAGCTACTTGGGCTTACATCTGGGTCCTCTATTCTGTTCCACTGATCTACATGTCTGTTTTTGTGCCAGTACCATGCTGTTTTTGTTACTATGGCTCTGTAGTATAGGTTAAAATCAGGTATGGTGATACCACCAGCCTCTTTTTTGTTGCTCAGTATTATTTTAGATATTCGAGGTTTTTTATGATTCCAAATGAATTTTTGGATTGTTTTTTCTATTTCCATGAAGAAAGCCTTTGGAATTTTGATAGGGATTGCATTAAATGTGTAGATTGCTTTAGGTAAGATTGCCATTTTCACGATATTGATTCTTCCAAGCCAGGAACAAGGGATGTTTCTCCACTTTCTAGTGTCTTCTGCAATTTCTCGCTTGAGTGTCTTAAAGTTCTCATTGTGTAGATTCTTTACTTCCTTAGTTAGGTTTATTCCAAGGTATTTTATTTTTTTTGATGCAATTGTGAATGGGAGTGATTCTCTGATTTCATCCTCTGTGTGTTTGTTGTTAGCATATATGAAGGCTACTGATTTCTGTGTATTTATTTTGTATCCTGCTACATTGCTGTAGGTTTTGATTAGCTCTAACAGCTTGCTAGTAGAGTCTTTAGGGTCCTTTATGTATAGAATCATGTCATCTGCAAATAATGATAACTTGATTTCTTCCTTTCCAATTTGTATCCCTTTTATGTGTGTCTCTTGCCTTATTGCTATGGCTAAGACTTCCAAAACTATATTAAATAGAAGTGGAGACAGTGGACACCCTTGTCTTGTTCCTGATTTTAGTGGAAAAGCTTCCAGTTTTTCCCCATTTAGTAATATGTTGGCTGTAGGCTTGTCATAAATAGCCTTTATTATATTGAGATATGTTCCTTCTATTCCCAGTCTCTGTAGGACTTTTATCATGAAGGGATGTTGGATTTTGTCAAATGCTTTCTCTGCATCTAATGAGATGATCATGTGGTTTTTGTCCTTCAACCCATTTATGTAATGTATTACATTTATAGATTTGCGTATGTTGAACCATCCCTGCATCTCTGGGATAAAGCCTACTTGGTCAGGGTGAATGATCTTTTTGATATACTCTTGTATTCTGTTTGCCAATATTTTGTTGAGAATTTTTGCATCTATGTTCATGAGGGAGATTGGTCTGTAATTTTCTTTTTTTGTTCTATCTTTGCCTGGTTTTGGTATCAGGGTGATGCTGGCCTCATAGAAGGAGTTTGGTAGGATTCCTTCTTTTTCTATTTCCTGGAAAAGCTTAAGAAGCAATGGTGTTAGCTCTTCCTTAAAAGTCTGGTAAAATTCAGCAGTGAATCCATCCGGGCCTGGGCTTTTTTTAGTTGGGAGATTATTGATAACTGCTCGGATCTCCATGTTTGTTATAGGTCTATTTAAGTGATTAATCTCATTTTGATTTAATTTAGGTAGGTCATATAGATCAAGGAAATCATCCATTTCTTTCAGATTTTCATACTTTGTGGAGTATATGCTTTTATAGTATGTCCCTATAATTTTTTGAATTTCTCTGGAATCTGTTGTGATGTTACCTTGTTCATCTCTGATTTTATTAATTTGTGTCTCTTCTCTCTTTCTTTTGGTCAGATTTGCTAAGGGTTTATCAATCTTGTTTATCCTTTCAAAGAACCAACTCTTTGTTTCATTAATTCTTTGGATTGTTCTTTTTGTTTCTATTTCATTAATTTCTGCCCTAATCTTTATTATTTCTTCCCGTCTACTACTTTTTGGTTTGCCTTGTTCTTCTTTTTCCAAGGCTTTAAGGCGAAGCATTAGGTCGTTTACTTGCGACCTTTCTAATTTCTTAATATAGGCACTTAGGGCTATAAATTTACCTCTTAGAACTGCCTTCATTGTGTCCCAGAGATTTTGGTATGTTGTGTTCTCATTATCATTTGACTCTATAAATTTTTTGATTTCCTTTTTGATTTCTTCATTGACCCACTCATCATTTAGTAGTGTATTGTTTAGCTTCCATGATTTTGTGTATGCTCTATAGCCTTTCTTGCTACTGATTTGTAGTTTAATTCCATTGTGGTCAGATAGAATGCAAGGAATTATTTCAATTTTCCTGAATTTGTTAAGATTTGCTTTGTGTCCTAATATATGGTCTATTTTAGAGAATGTTCCATGTGCTGCTGAAAAGAATGTATATTCTGCAGCCTTTGGATGAAATGTCCTGTATATATCTGTTAGGTCCATATCTTCTATGACCTCATTTAGTCCAGATGCCTCTCTGTTTATTCTTTCCCTGGATGACCTGTCAATTGATGAGAGTGGGGTGTTAAAGTCACCCACCACCACCGTGTTTGGTGTTATCTGTGACCTTAGTTCTAATAGTGTTTGTTTGACGAATTTGGGAGCCCCCATGTTAGGTGCATATATGTTTAGGATTGTAATGTCCTCCTGTTGGAGTGTGCCCTTAATCAATATAAAGTGACCTTCCTTATCTTTTTTGACTAACTTCGGACTAAAGTCCACCCTGTCTGATATTAGGATAGCAACCCCTGCTTGTTTTCTAGGCCCATTTGCTTGAAACACCGTCTTCCAACCTTTCACCCTAAGATAATGTCTATCCTTTGTAGAAAGGTGAGTTTCTTGAAGACAACAAATTGTAGGATCCTGCTTTTTAACCCAGTCTGCAAATCTATGTCTTTTCGTTGGGGCATTGAGACCGTTGATATTAAGAGATATTATTGAAAGGTGTGTATTTATGTTTGCCATTTTTGTGTGTGTGTGTGTGTGTGTTACTGGTTCTACCTGTGCTCTCTTCTGTTAACTGGTATTTGAGTATGGCTGGTTTTTTCTAGGTTCCTTATATGTGTGCTTTTCCTTTTGTTCAGCATGGAGGATTCTATCAAGTATTTTCTGTAGAGCTGGTTTTGTCTTCAGATATTCCTTTAACCTGCTTTTGTCATGGAATGTCTTTATTTCTCCATCTATTTGGATGGATAACTTTGCAGGATAAAGTAACCTTGGTTGACAGTTGTTATCTTTCAGAACTTGGAATATATCACTCCAGGCCCTTCTGGCTTTAAAAGTTTGTGTTGAATAATCTGCTGTAATCCTGATGGGCTTGCTTTTGTAGGTAACTTGATTTTTCTCTCTAACTGCTTTCAATATTTTTTCTTTGGTTTGTGTGTTTGGAAGTTTGAGTATAATGTGGCGAGGAGAGTTTCTTTCTGGGTTTTGTCTGGCTGGGGTTCTAAAGGCTTCCTGTATCTGTATTGGCACCTCTTTCCCAATTTGGGGAAAATTTTCCTCTATGATTTTGTTGAAGATGCCTACTATGCCTCTGGAGTGGAATTCTTCTCCTTCTACTATGCCCTGAATTCTTATATTGGATCTTTTCATAGTGTCCCGAATATCTTGAAATTCCCACTCATACTTTTCTATAAGTTTGTCTTTCTCTTTGTTGGACTGCATTAGGTCTGCCACCTGATCTTCTAGCTTAGATATTCTGTCCTCTCCTTCATCCATCCTACTGGTGAGATTTTCTACAGAGTTTTTTATTTCATTAACTGTGTTCTTCATTGCTAGTAATTCTGACTGGTTTTTCTTTATTATTTCTATTTCTCTATTTATGTCTTGTATTGCCTTCTTTATTTCATTAAATTGGTGTCCTGCCTCTTCTTTGATTCCTTTGATTTCCTCTTTGATTTCCTCTTTGATTTCTTCTTTGATTGTTTTCATGTGTTCTTTGACCTCTTTGAACATATTTATAATTATTCTTTTGAACTCTTTCTCAGGCATTTCCTCTAACTCTTTCTCACTGGAGGACATTTCTGATGCATTAATACTTTTAGGTGGATTTATATCGTCTTGCTTTTTAGTGTTTCTTGTGTTATAATGTATATATTTTTGCATCTTGGATTAAGTTAATGCTTGGATTTTCTAGCTAGCTGTGTATTCTTAGCTGTATCAATTGATTTGGTGTAAAATATTTTCAGGGTAGGACCTTAAGGTATTAGGTGTGGCTCTTAAGACTCTCAGAGTATCTACAAAGATGTTCTTAGGGGTTGAGTTTCCCTGCTATAGGAGTATTCAAGCAGGCTGAGTGGAATAATATACTGGTAGATTCTAAAATTTAGCTAAACACTGTACCCATTCCATCAAAAACAGCCCCGAGTATGTATGCAAGAGTAGTTATTATAATGACCAGATCCTCTATCAACAAAGAGGTTTAGATTTCTGGTCTGTTGAGGTATCCAAATCAGCTTGTGACCAGGTGAGACCCTTCCCTGGTGCAATCCCAGTTACCTTGGGTGATTGTGGTCTCAGTCAAGTTGCTGCCTGGGTCGTCGGGCTGCTGTTCTGATTTCTGGAGCTGGGCACTTGCTTTTCCTACGGGGCAAACTGAGCCGCTGCCGCCGCCTCTGCAGCTGTTGTAGATGCCACCGCCGGAGCCCCCACCACTGCTGAAGCTGCCGTTGTCGTGTCCACCGCTGCTGCTCACCCCGAAGCCGCTGCTCTCCTGGGTCCGCTGCTGCTGGGGCCACTGGTACCGGTGCTGGAGCCGCTGAAGTTGCTGCCAAATTCTGCTCCTGCTTGGGTCCCGCCGTCAGCCCATGTTGGCGTGGCCGGGTCCCGGGCTGCTGCTGTGTTCACTGGAGCTGGGTTCAGGCGGCAGGGGAGGGGAGGGAGCCGCGGCTGTTCTGGTTGTATCGTGTGCTTTTACCTCGCAGTCTGCTCCTCCCTCCGTTGCTTGCTGCCACTCTCCCCTCACGTTTCCCGAGTTGCGGAGAGCGCGGTGTGAGGGGAAAATCCCGCACCTGGCTTGTCCTGCGGCTCGAGCCGAGAGTCCGGCGGTTTTCTGCCGCTCCGCGGTTGCGGCGGGTAGCTGAGCCGCCCCGGAGCCGCTGTTCCCGCCTGTGCAGGCTCTGGATGCTGTATAACTCTTCCACTTCTCCGCTGCCGCCTCAACTTCCTATACACCTCACTTTTTAGTAAAAGTGTGTATTTTGCTGAGTTTTTTTTGGTCTTCCCCCCCAAGGCTGTTTTGGCGTGGTACCTACGCCGCCATCTTAACCGGAAGTCGAGCTGCCATTTTTGGTCAGACTGGCTGACTAGTGAGCCCCAGCGATTTTCTGTTGGTTCTCCAGTTCTGGGCATGTGTAAACACATCCAGCTATTTAATGAGTGCTGGAGAATCAAACTCAGGGTGAATCAGGCCCTTATGCTTTTGTGTCAAGTGCTCCTTTACTCTGACATGTCTTCCCAGCCTGATTTCACACTTCTACCTCATCTTCCTATTAGTTGAGAACATTTAGAGTACATGGAACAAGAGTTATTGTTATGAATGTACTTAAATTTACCATTTACTTTGTTACTTGTTCATTGTTTGCACCACCTTTGGGGATAACTGGGCATACTTAACGATCTTATTTTACTTTACTTCATTTCCTGCACTATATATCATCTTCCCATCTTCCCCTCATCTTTATTTCTGTATCTTTCTTCTTTGTCTTTGCTTTATTTAGGACTCACATGTCTCCTACTTGTCACAGTGTACCCTTAGTAATGTCAAGCATGTTCATGTGTAGGGCAAGATGTAAAGGTGAGCTTGCATTTCTTCCCTCTGCTTTTTATTGTTCAATTGTAGATAAATTCCATTTTACATTGTGATTGCTTTTACTTTAAATGCTCGATTGTCTTTCAATAAATGAGTTTTTAACTCATATATTTCCCACTTTTAGGACTATTCACTATTCTGTTTTTGAAGAAACTTTCATCGTGTATCATGTTTCTTGTTTCTTGTATTGCGGATTTGGAAGTGAAGGAATTATTTTGTAGTCTGAAAATACATTTATTCTTTCTTCACTTTGAAAGATATTTTTCCTTGATAAAGAGTTAAAAACTGATTTCTTAAGTTAATATTGTAAAGATATTTTCTTATCTTCTGGGTTCTGTCATTGCTGATGAGGTTTGCTAGGAATTTTGTTTCTCTTTACCTAAAGTGTCTTTTATCTTTTGAAGTTTCTTTCTCTTTATGAAATATTTTTATCTAGTTATTCATTTATGAGAGGTGAAGAGAGAGAGAGAGAGAAAGAGAGGGAGAGGGAGAGAGAATATGTTTGTGCACTAGGGCCCCAGCCACCACAGATGAATTCTAGACATATGTGCTGTTGCTATTCCTACTTTGTACATCTGGCTTTACATGGGTACTAGGGAACTGAACCTGGGCTATCAGGCTTTGCAGACAAGTGCCTTTAACCATTTTGCCATCTTTCTAGTCTCATCTTTGACAGTTTCTATTGTTTTTCCTTTCACTGATTTGAAATAATTTGACCTATATATATGTTAGTCCTGGCTCTATGAATTTATACTTGTCATAAAATTTGGAAACATTTTGGACATTATTTCTTCATATATTTTTGTCTGCCCTTGTTTTCCATTACTGGAAACTCAATTACAAGTTTATTTGATGGCTTGTAGTTGTCTAACATATTGTCAGTGCCCCGTTTTTTGTTTTGGGTTGTTTTTTCTCTACTAATTTGTCCAGTGTCAGCTGTCTTTTCTTCTACAAGCCCAAGCTGCTCTCAATTTGGAGCACTGCAATTTTTATTTATAGAAGTTCGATTTGTGACTTTTAGTTTTTTCTTTCCTAATTTTGCTACATTCTAACTTTTTCTTGAAAATATGAATCATGTATCTATCTCTATCTATGTATCTATCATCTATTTATATTCCAATCATATATCTATCATTGTCTGTCATCTATCTGTCTGTCTGTCTGTATGTCTGTCTATCTATCTATCTATCTATCTATCTATCTATCTATCCATCCATCCATCCATCCATCTAATCTATCTATCATCTATTTTTTTTGAGACAAGTTCCCATATAAGTTAGGCTGCCCTCAGCCTTGATATATAGCTGAGGATGACCTTGAACTCCTGATTTTTCTGCCTCAAGCACCCAGGCAGTAGGCTTATAGATGTGTTCCACCATGCCTGACCATTCCTTCTTAACATACTTCTCTGTGTTCTGTCCACCTGCAGATGTATGCTCTCTCCCCCATCCCTGTATAATCTGGGATGTGTCCTTCACTGGCTCAAGTAGGGCTTTCAAGCACTATGAGGACTAACCAAGTGGGAACTAGTTTCCCTTTTAGTTCCAGCATGGTATTCTGATATACTGTGATGACAGCAGCCTGTGATGTCTTTAGCAATAGGGTCTTATTTTTTAGCTCTGGCAGATAATCAAGTGTTTTGTCAATGGCCTACATTATTTGGTGGCAGGGGATGGGTCGGCCTGGCCAAGAGCTCACTGTAAGGGCTAACTCAATTCTGGGCCTGGGATTAACTGTTCAGAACCCATGATGACTTTAATGTTAAGCTTTTAACACTTTGTATAGGGGTTTTTATCCAGACTATCCTCACCCCCTTTGGTGGTTGTATCTAGTAAAATGGTATCCCAAAGGAAGGTCTATGAACTTCAAATCTGCTTTCTATTTCTATGTTTTCACCTATTTTAAGTATTTCATACAGGTAGAATTACACAATACATGATCCTTTGTATTTTGTTACTTGCATCTCGCATATTGTTGCAAGTGTATCCATGCTGTAGTGTTTACGAGCACCTCATTCTTTTGGATATGTATTATGTCTTATGGATGTACACATATTTATCCACTAATCAATTGATGATCAGTTATTTCTACCCTTCAGAGGCTATGATAATGATGCTATGAATATTCATACTACATTTTGTAAATTTTCTTCAAAGTAAAGTACCTAAACATAGGACTACTGAGTCACATGGCAACTCTTAATTGAACTTATTGAGCAATACTAAAATGTTCTGTAAAGTAGCTATGTCATTTTACATTTCTGTTATTGATAGGTTCAAATTTCTCTAGACTGTCTGCTTATTTCCCATATCCCCCTAAGATTATAGTCATTTTAGTTTGGGTGAAATGGTTCTTATTGTGGTTTGAATGTATATTTCCTTAAAGATTAATAGTGTTCAACACCTTTTATTTGGTTTAGTGGATATTTATATACCCATGCACTTGTTTTTCAATGCATATATTAAGATATACTTTGAAATGTGTTTTACACACACACATACATGTGTGCATGTGTGTGTGCAAGACACACTTGGCTTGCTAGTTAGCTGTCTTTGAAACCTAATGCTGAGTATTCAGGGAGTCAAGACAAATGTGAAGAAAGGTTAATTGCACAACTTTCATTATAAGAATGGTAAAAACTAATCAGCAAGTTGGTAGAAAGAAAATGTTTCCCAACAAGAAATTCTTGTGTGTGTATATATGACATGTGTACATATGTATGTGTGTTCATGTGTGTTAGTGAAGGTGTGGGTATGTGTGTGTGTATATGTGTGTGTGCCATGGTGCACATGTGGAGTCCAGAGGACAACTTTGGTGTCAGTCATCACACTCCACATTGTTTGAGGCAGAGTCTCTCATTGTTCATGTTGTTCACTGCTGTGTTTATAATGCTATCTGGCCTTGGAGCTTCCAAGTACTTGTCCTGTCTCTACCTTCCTTCTTCCCCAAGGTACATTGGGATTACACTACAGCTTCAGGCTTTATGCAAGGTCTGCAAACCAACCATATAATTAAATTTATGTGGTAAATGTTTTATCCTCTGAGCCATTTCCAAGTCCCTCCAATGGGAATTTCTAGAAGATATTCCTCATATTGTGTTGTTTATATTGATTTTCCCTAGGCCCTAGTGGTCACATAGTGAGTACATTTTATGGGTCTCCAAACAGATATGCTCTTGAGGAAGTTCTTGCCTGCTTCTGAGACTTGACCTCATGTCTCTCTTTCTTCTCAGAGTTTCAGACTTTGTTAGCACCTCCTAGTCTTATGATTCTCTAGTAACACAGAAAATGTAGGTAAGCAGGCACTAAAAATGACAATACTCTGATGGGAATCAATTTAATTAAGCTTAAATATTTGAAAATTTTGTTATCAGAAAATTTGAATTTAGAATTTCCAACATTTAACTTAAAGGAATTTTTTCTTTGTTTTCTTCTTGGTGTTTACTTTAAAAAAACTATTATGATTAACAACATATTTTGTATAGATGCATCATGTATCGGTACCCTCTTTTCCATCCTCCCTGCCCCCATTCCCCTGGGCATCCTCCTAAGTGGGGTTGCAGGTATTCCCTATGGGGTTGTGGGTTATATATTGTGGGGAGAGAATGCTTCTGGGCATGATATCTCACCCTGTGGCTCTTACAATCTTTTAAGAGTTGTGAGTTCTTAGGAGTCTCTGGACCTCTGCTTTGGTAAGTTGTGAGTATCCTCAGGGTCTGTCTCCTTCACCCTGGTACTGAATATCAGGTTCAGCATGGAAGCAGCACTCTTGATAGTCTCCCCAGTTCCTCTGTGGTTTCAGCTGTGGCATGGTTGAAGTGCAAGTGGTAGTTTACTTCCTCAGGACTGACTACCTTCTGCAAAAGAAAAAACAGATCCTCCAACACAGAGTGAAGTCAGCATAGTTTAAATGAGATAAGCATTGTTAATTTAGGGAGAATTTGATGTATGTAACCCCTCTTTTAGCCAAAAAGTTGTGAGAGATTGACATTGGAGAGCATAATCTTTGTCTCCATAAGATTCTTTTTTTTTTTTTTTTCTTTTTTTCTTTTTCAAGGTAGGGTCTCATGCTGGTCCAGGCTGACCTGGAATTAACTATGTAGTCTCAGGGTGGCCTCGAACTCTCAGTGATCCTCCTACCTCCACCTCCTGAGTGCTGGGATTAAAGGCGTGAGCCATCACCATATGATTCTGATCTGGTTCCCAATTCCAGATATGGGTTCCTTTATGCTGAGTGGATCTCTTAACCAATCAGAAAGCTATTAGTTATCCACCAAGGCTGTGTTCCACTGCCGCACTGGTGTGTACATCCTGTCAGGGTGTTTGCTTCTGAGTAGCTTAGACCTCTGGTTGCTCAGACTGTTGGCCACTTTTCCTCAGTAGCTCATGTAGCACTTTGCAGCACTTGACAGTCTGGGGACTGGCTCTCTTGTAGATTCCAGCTAGGTCTCTCCATGCTTTGTGTCAGCAGCACAAGATACCTTCACCAATAGGGTCTTACCTTTGCTTCAGGCAGCTAATCAAGCCCTTTGACAGAAACCTGTCTTGTTTGGGGGTGGGGGACCTTGTTGGTCTCTCCAATCAGCAGCTCACTGTGGGTAGCAACCGATTTCTGGTACTGGGAGTTACAGACCGGGGTGGGGGGGGTGGGGGGGGTGGGGGGGGAAAGCTTAGGCTTCATCCCACCCTCTCCAGGGCCCTTATTTCCAGGTGCTCCCCCTTACTCCTTTTGAGGGTTATATATTTTAGTTTATCTCCAAGGATGAAGGTTTCTATGGTACCAGTTCATTTTGGATTTAGCTTTGTGCTTTCTTTTCCCCATCCTCTTCTTCCCCTTCCCCCAAACCCTTTCATCCTTATTGTCTGGGACAGAACTGCCTACCATGTATGTCAGTAACTTAAGCTGGTTCAGGTTAGGAACAGCAGATAAGTGAGACCATGTGGCATTTGACTTTCTGTGATTGTGTGAGTTTGCCGTTTCAAGTCTTTCCAAGTTTCTATGAATTTTATTATATTGTTTTTTCTTACTGCTGAGTAGAATACCATTGTGTAAATTGTAAATTTACCACAACTTCATTATCCATTCATCTAATGATCAGCACCTGGGTTGATTCCAATTCTTAGCTATAATGAATTGAGAAGCTACAAACATGATTGAGTAAATATTGCTGTAGTGAAGCATGGGGCATTTAGGATAAATACCTAGTAAGGGAAGAACTGGGTCTGTTGGTAGCTCTATGTTCATTCTTTTCAGGAATCTCCATATTGATTTCCATAGTGGTTTTACAAGTTTATGTTCCTACCAACAGTGGATGAGGGTTCCTCTTCCCCACATCCTCACCAACTTTTGTTGTTAGATTTTTTAATGACTGCTATCCTTCCTGCAGTAAGGTGGAATCTCATAGTTGTTTTAATTTGCATTTCCCTAATGGTTAGGATGTTGAACATTTTCTTAAGTGTGTCTTAGCCAGTTTTAATTTTTCCTCTGAGAACTCCCTATTCAGTTCTCTGCCCCTTATTTGGAGTGGGTTGTTTGATTTTTTAATTTTAATTTAATTTAACTTTTTTTTTTTTATTGTTTCAAGATGTCTCACTCTAGCCCAGGTGGACCTGGAATTCGTTCTGTATTCTCAGGGTGGCCTCAAACTCTCAGTGATTCTCCTACCTCTGCCTCCTGAGTGCTGGGATTAAAGGCATGCACTACCACATGCGGCTGCTTGATTTTTTTATTGTTTAGTTTTTAAAATTCTTTGTAGATTCTAGATATGAGGTTTCTGTCAGTGGTATAGCTGGCAAAGATTTTCTCCCATTTAGTGGGTAAAGTGTTGGCTCTGCTTAAAGTATGTTTGTCTGTGCAAAAGCTTTTGAGCTTCATTAGATCCCATTGATTGAGTGATTGTTTAATTTCCTAGGCTAATTTTTTTTTTTTTTTTTTTAGGAAGTCTTTCACCAGTCTTATATCATGGAGAGTTCTTCCTATTTTTTTTTTTTTTTTCTAGCAGCAGAAAATTTTAGGTCTTACATTGAGGCCTTTAATCGATTTGGGCTTGATTTTTGTGTGTGGTGAGATGAGTGTGTCTAGTTTCATTTTTCTATATATGGTTATACAATATGTCCAGCACCAGTTCTTGAAGATACTGCCTTTTCTCCAATCTACTTCATTTGAACCTTCATCAAAGATCAAATACCTGTAGTTTCTTGACCTATGGTCCTGGTCTTCAATTATGTTCCATTGGTCTATACTTTTGTTTTTATGCCAGTACCATGTTGTTATGTTGTTTTTGTTACTATGGCTTCTTAATATAGGTTTCAATTGTGTATAGTGACACCTTCAAAGGTCTTTCTTTTGCTGATGATATGTTAGGAGACCTGAGGCCTACTGCCATTCCATGTGACCTTTTTTGTTTTCTTTTGGTTTTCTGAGGTAGGGTCTCACTGTAGCTCAGGCCGACCAGGAATTCATTATGTAGTCTCAGGGTGGCCTTGAACTCATGGTGATCCTCCTACCTCTGCCTCCTGAGTGCTGGGATTAAAGGTGTGTGCCACCATGCCTGGCTCTATGTGACTTTTGAGATCATTTTTTCAATCTTTGTGAAGAATGATGCTTGTATTTTTTTGTTATTGCATTAAATCTGAATGTCACTTTTGTTAGATTGCCATTTTCACAATATTAATTCTACTTATCCAGGAGCATGGGAGGTCTTTCTAACTTCTCAAGTCCTCATGACTTCTTTCCTGAGCTTTTTTAT
Organism: Jaculus jaculus; assembly: GCF_020740685.1. Lineage (NCBI taxonomy): Eukaryota > Metazoa > Chordata > Mammalia > Rodentia > Dipodidae > Jaculus > Jaculus jaculus. The sequence continues at coordinate 116,859,892 of NC_059106.1, read as the reverse complement.
GTTTTCATTATACAGGTCTTTCACAACCTTTGTTAGAGTTATTCCAAGGTTTTTAATTTTTTTTTTTATTGCTGTTGAAAATAGGATAGCCTCTCTGATTTCTTTCTCTGTATATTTGTCCTTTGCTAGAAAAGCTACTGATTTTTGTATATTTATTTGTATCCTGCCACTTTACTGAAGGAATTCACCCCTTTAGATGTTTTGAGATGGAGACTATCAGGTCACTTATGTATAGGATCATGTCATCTGCAAATAGGACTAACTTTCTTTCTTCCTTTCCAATTTATATCCCTTTTATTTCTTTCTTTTGTCTTTTTGCTTGAGCTAGGACTTCTAGTACTATGTTGAAGAGCAGTGGTGAGAATAGGCTCCTCTATCTTGTTCCCTATCTTAATGAGAACTTCTCGAATCTTTCCCAATAAGTATTTTTTGAGCTTTTAGGTGCTTTATATATACCCTTTAATATAAACCCTCCATGTCTATTCTCTTGAGAGTTTTGATCATGAAATGGTGTTCTAGGCCTTCTCTGCATCAGTTGAGGTGGGCATGTGGTTCTTATGATTAAGTTTATTTTTGTGGTGTATAACATTGGCTGATTTCCATGTGTTGAACCATCCCTGCATCCCTGGGATAAAAGCCTACTTGATCAAGATGGATAATGCTTTTGATATGTTGTTGAATTTGGTTTGTGAGGATTTTGTTCAGGATCTTTGCAATTAAATTCATCAGGGAAATAGGCCTATAGTTTTCTTTTCTTGTATCTCCATCTGGTTTTGGTATTAAGCTGAGGCTACCTTCATAAAAGGAGTTGGAGAGGATTACCTACTCTCTGATTATGTGAAATAGTTTTTGAAAAACTGGTTTCAGTTCTTCAATGAAGGTTTGATAGAATTGGGCTGAGAGGCCTCCCAGTCCTGGACTTCTGGTTTTAGTAGGTGGTATGTGGTGAAGCATTCATTAATTTCTTCCAGATCATCCAATTTTTTGGAGTAGAGGTTTTGGAAGTATGTCCTGATGATTTGTCCAATTTCATTAATGTCTTTTTTGACCTCTTCATTTTTATTTCTGATTTTGTTAATTTGAAGATTCTCTTTTTTTTCACTTGAACAAATTGGCTAAGCATTTATCAATATAGTTTATTTTTTCAAAGAATCAGGTCTTCCTTTCATCAATTTTCTTAATTGTTTTCTAAGTTTCCAATTCATTAATTTCAGCTTTTATCTTACTTATTTCATTCCATCTGAAGTTCTTAGGGTTGGTTCTTCCTGATTTTCCCAGACCTCTAGGTAGATGGTTAAGTAATTAATTTGAGATCTTTCTGTTATGAAGGCACTTAGCACTAGGAATTGTCTCCTTAGGACTGCCTTCACTGTGTTCCATATTTGGTAAACTATGTTTTTATTATCATTCAATACTAGAAATTTTAGAGTTACTTATTTGATTTCTTCTACTACCCATTGATTGTTTAAAAGTGTTGTTCAGTTTCCAGGAGCTGGTGGAATTCTTGATGTGCCAGATTTTTTTTTGTATTGTGGCCTATCCATCTTGGGTAAACATTTCATTCTGTTGAGGGGGGAAGCAACTATTTCATTCTGTTGAGGGGGGAAGCAACTATTTGTCCTTGTAGGATCTTCAGTTTATGTTCTGTTTTAAATATTATATTTTTATTTATTCATTTATTTGACAGAGAAGGAAAGAGAGAGAGAGAGAAAAAATGGGTGCCCAGGGTCTCCAGCTGCTGCAAATGAACTCCAGACTCTTGTGCCCCCTTGTGCATCTGACTAATGTGAGTCCTGGGAAATTAAACCTGGGTCCTTTGGCTTTGCAGGCAAATGCTTTAACTGCTAAGCCATCCCTCCAGCCCAATGTTCTGTTTCAATTTTTTAAAACTTTTATTTATTACAGACATAGAGAGGGAGGAGAGAGAGAGAGAGGGAGAGAGAGAGAGAGAGAGAGGGAGGGAGGGAGAGAGAGAATGGGCAGGCCAGGGCCACTAGCCACTGGAAATGAAATCCAGGCACATGTGCCACATTGTGCATCTGGCTTACATGGGATGAAGAAAATTAAACCTTGGTCCTTAGACTTCACAGGCAAGTGTCTTAACAGCTAAGCCATATTTCCAGCTTTAGTGTTCTGTTTTAAATGTGAACTGGATTGGTGCACAGTGTGGTTATAACCACATATATGGAGATTATGGTGACTGCAGGTACATCAAAGTTACTGGGGAAGTTGAAGGTGGGAAACGGGGAGCTGTGACCTACTCACTCTAAGCCAGATGCACAGGGGGCACATGCATTTGGAGGTCGCTTGCAGTGGCTGGAGGCCCTGGTGTACCCATTCTCTCTCTCTACTGCTTATTTCTGTATCTCTCACTTTCAAATAAAATAAATAAAATAAAATGTTAAAAGAATATATGAGAATAATCATGGGTATTTGTAATCTCAGCTCAGGGAAAACAGAAACAGGTAAATCCCTGGAGTTTACAGGCAAGATAGTTTAACCTAATTGGTGAGCTCCAGGCTAATGAGACTCAAAGCAACAACAAAAAAAGAACAACGATATGAGTGACAGCAATAGACACTTGTGGTGGTTTGATCAGGTGTCCCCCATAAACTTAATTGTTCTGAATGCTAGGTTCCCAGCTGATGGAGATTTGGGAATTAACACCTCCAGGAGGTAGTATGTTATTGGGAGTGGGCTAATGGCTGTTATAGACAGCTCCCCCTTTTTAGTGTTTTGCACATTCTCCTTTTGCTGATGTCCACCTAATTTTGGCCAGGGGGTGATGTCCACCCTCTGCTCATGCCATCATTTCCCCCTGCCCGCCTGGAGCTTCCCCTCAATTCTGTAGGCCAAAATAACCCCCACCCCCAAAAGCTGCTCTGGGTCAAATAATTTCTGCCAAGAATGTAAACCCAACTGCAACAACACCAAAATCAAAGGGACAGTAATCTTGAACAAGAAAAAGTCAACTACCTATATTTATAAATCCAATGAAAATATTCTTTCTAATGGAGGGGGAAACCAAGCTTTTTATTCAATAATATCTAAAAAATTATTTATGAGTCAGACAAAAATTCCTGAAACTGATGGAAAATTATACCACATAAATCTCCATACAGAAAGTAGAGAATAAAGAGTCCACAAAAGTAAATATGTAAATAAATTTGAAATGTTCTTTTGGTTAGTATCTTAAAGTGCTTAACTAGGTATAAGTAGGTTAAAACATCAATAGTAAGTCATTGTGGCAAAGCCTATGCAGAGAAAATACATAATACAAAAGAACATAAAAGAGGAATGAATGAAAATATATAGTTGCAAGGCTTTTTGACATTCATTTAAAAGTATAATTTTACTTTGAAGGTTAACTGCAATAACTTAAAGTTGTATGTTCTAATAAATAGGCAGCCAGAAAAATAAATCAAAACGACAGGTAACCTAAAAAAATCAATACACAGTTGTTCTGGACAAAGTAGAGTAATAACATAGAATTCCCCTTCTCATCAGAAGCAGTGGGAAAAACCAAAGCTGGGAGTTGATGGTGACAATTGTCAGACAAGCAGCCTGAACAATTCACAAGAGCATCACCGAGGGAGAGAAGACAATGGAAGAGGCCCATGATTGCTAAGGGTTTCCTGCCTACCTTGCTGGAGGATGCTCTCTGGAGGTGCTTGTCTCTTTGGAAGACAAGGCAGAGCTGTGAGTCTGGAGAGCACAGAGAACTGCAAAGAGAAAGGACTGCCACAGAGCACTCTGGGGAAATCTAAGAGGCTGATTAGCTGGTCCTGGTGAGGAGACTATGAGCGATAGAAGAAGAATGATTCCGAAAGGGTAGAGAAAAAAAAAAATCTCAGAGACTATCAAGCTGTAAAGCGTTCATGTTCCCACCAGCCGGAGTAGGAAATCTCAGTATATAGCTTTTGTAGAATGCTTAGATTTTACCTGATAGCCACAGGGATGTTAAGTCACACTGGTAACTTTTTAGGAAGTTGAAGATAGCCCAGAATAATGTGGCTCTGGATCTGCAACATTCCAGCTCTTCACAGTCACTGACATTCTAACAATTAAGCTTTGTAGAAGTTTTAACACATTGTTTTCCTCATAGGACTTTCAGTTCACCTATGTGTGTGCCCCGAGACTGAATGCTGCTCTGGCTCAGAGTGCTAAAGATTAAAAGCATGACTTAAAGATAAATTTGTTGCCAAACAATTACACCTGAAAATGAGGCAAAGTAATATTTTTAAAATTAATGAATCACCATCTCCCAACAAGGTGAAATTCAGTGCTTTCTACCCAATTAAAAATGCCAGATGGATTTATTTTTTAATAAATGTATTAAAGATTTAATGCTTTCAAAAATGCCACCACCGCCCAGCCACTGGGGGGCAGAGAGAAATGTGCCACTGCACACACTGCTGTGAGTCAGGGCCCAGCGGCGACGACTGTGCCCTTCTGAATGTGCCCACCACATACCCAGCCTACCCTATGCCAGGTGGCCTGTCTGGGACCTGGACAGAGACTTTGAACTGCTGTGCTGAAGAGGTTCTGTGCCCGGCTCCTCTTCCCGTGTTATTTTCACTTCTCCCATGGACCTGTGCCCGTGTTCTCAGTCCCTGTAGTCAGCCCTGGTCTGCAGACTGACCCTGCCTCTGCCGCTGATCTGCGTGGCGCTCCCCTCCCTGGTGCCTCAGGCTTCCAGCAGAGGCTCCAAGCCGCTGCCCAGCCCTTCCCATTTCATCTTCTAAGCTCGCTCGTTTTGAATTCGGGTTGTCCACTGGCCTACCCTGCTTTGCTCTGCCTCACAGGGGCAAGATGCCAGATACTTCTATACCAGTCGTCAGGGCCAAGAAGCCAAGCCTGTCACTGTAAAATAATCGTCCTCTCTCAGGGTAGTCACTAGGAGAGAGAACTCGGAGGCTCGCTTTGTGTGTATGTGAACATCTGAACCAGGCTATTACCTTAGCCCTTTTGTTAGGCACCAACCCTATCAGAGCCAACTTCTTCCTCAGACAAGTGGAAAAGCACCAGTCAATCCCAGTTCTTAATCCCTTCGGCGGATCTTCAGTCCCGAGGCTGCCAACAATATGACTGTTGGTGTCCCTTGGCCCAGGTGACTGTAGTGGACGGCACAGTTCTAAGTAGCTTAGGCGCTCTGGCCTACCCTGGACTTGGAGCATAGTCCTGATGTCTGAGAGAGTTGCTTGTTTGGAAAGTGACAAGAGGTTGGGTACCCCCCACCACACCTCAGGACATCTGAGCCAAGACCAGGAAAGAGTAGAGGAAGTTCTGAGCCCCAGGAAGCCTTGCCTCACAGGTGTACCTGTCACTCAGAGTCACAGCAGCAGGTAAGAATTGCTCTTCCCTTTCTCCCTGGATGGGACGTGCCAGCTCAGTCATGGTAACTGCTTGCAAGAGATTAAAGAGCAAGAAGTCACCCCATGCCAGGACCATTGCATTCACTAGCCCAATACTGCCAAGACCGGCTGTGGATGCTCTCAGGAGCTAGGAGGTGACACTCCTTCCCTGCCCTGGCACCTCTGCCAGTCCTGTGCTGCAGGCAGATATGTGCAGCAAGTGGGATGGGAAGATGGCAGTCCAACCCTGCCTTTCTGCTTGAGACATGTGGCCTGGATGATCCCTTAGGCCTCTGTAGTGGTTCAGTCCCTTGGGAAACACCATGGTTCCAATCCGAAAGGTGCTACCTCACATTTTTCCATCCTGGCCTAAGCAGAATCTAAAAATGATTTCTCTGTTCTTACCACCACTGCTGCTGCTTTTGGTCTCTTGTTTTAATTTTTTTTAACCCCTTTATCCTTTTTAAAAAATTTTTATCCTTTTGCTAATAGAGGGAGAGAGAGAATAAATGAGCGCACTAAGGCTTCTTGCCACTGCCAATGAACTCCAGACATATGCGCAATTTTGTGGATCTGTTTTTACATTAAACCCATGGCTGTCAGACTTTGCAAGCAAGTACCTTTAACCACTGAGACTTCTCTCCAGCCCCCTTTATTCTTATTTTATTTATTATTTTATTTTTTTGAGGCAAGGTCTCATGCATTCCAGGCTGGCCTCAGATTCACTATGTAGCCAAGGATAACCTTGAATTCCTGATCCTTCTACCTCCACTTCCCTAGTGCTGGGATTATGGGCATGGACCACGGCACTGGTCTTATGCAGTGCTGGGGACTGAATCCAGGGTTTCCTGCGTGCTAGGCAAGGATTACAACTGAGCTATATTCCCAGCCCCTTTTCATTTTTCTGAGTCAGGGTCTCACAGAGCTCAGGCTGAGTCATGTAGCTCATGCTGATCTTGAACTCCTGATCCTTCAGCCTCCACTTGAGTGCTGGTAGTACAGGTTTAGGCCACCACACCTGGCTTCCTGTATATTAAGGGAGCCCTCCATTTATGTCCACAAATGGTCATCCAGAGGACTTGAGTACATGAATCCTTATGAATCTTCATGCCTTCCATTCCCTCCTTACTGTAAGAAGTGGCAATATAACAGAAACAGAACTGGACTTGCGTTTTCCCCAGCTAGACCTTTAAAGATTGTTTTTCTCAGCTATCCACTTCCCCATCCAGACTTTGGGTCTTTGTCTACTTCAGCAGAGTGTGGACAGGAGGCCTCCTGACTCCTCGTGCCTCAGCTTCCTTCTTCCTTCCGGCTTCTTTCATTTTCTTGGGCAGTATTCCCACTCTTGCCTCACGTCCTTTTAAAAGATGTGTGTAGGGACTAGCCAGTGCATCCACAACCCCACAGGGATCACTGGCCACCCCGCTGAGGAGGGCGCGTAGAAGAGGCATTCCTGGTGTTTGTCCCGGAGTAAGGTGTCGGACAGCAACGCAAAGCTTGGTATCAGATAGTCTGTAACTGAGGGGCTCACGGCTGCGCTCTAGCCGGATAGTGCGCAGCCGGAATAGGAGCTGGCCTCATTAGGGAAAGCACACCTCTTACGGGTCCAGGTAAAAAGTCCAAGTAGTAGGTAACTAAGGGACTTCAAGAGCACATCCGGGAATTGTTTATAAAGGCTAATCATAAAAGCTGGGCGTGGTGGCACACACCTTTAATCCCAGTACTCGGGAGGCAAAAGTAGGAGGATCACCATGAGTTCAAGGCCGCCTTGAAATTGATTACATAGTGAATTCCAGGTCAGCCTGAGCTAGAATAAGACCCTACCTTGAAAAAAAAAAAAAAAAACACCAAAAAAAACAAAACAAACCTCGAAAAAAAAAAAAAAGGCTAATTCAATCATGGAAGTATTGAATTTATCCTATCTAAGGAAAGATTAGGAGTTGCCAATTCTACCTGTATAGGTGGCAAAGTGATGCCTTGCCAAAACAGATGTTATGTCAGCTAGAGAGGAAAACAATAGAGTGTATATGGAGACAGCATATATAAGATCATGCAGTGTATCTACTGCTGGGGTTCAGCACTGCATCAGTAAGACAGGTGTGGAGTGGTTTTGTTAAAAGTTCAAATTTGAGGGCTGGAGAGATGGCTTAGCGGTTAAGCGCTTGCCTGTGAAGCCTAAGGACCCCGGTTCGAGGCTCGGTTCCCCAGGTCCCACGTTAGCCAGATGCACAAGGGGGCGCATGCCTCTGGAGTTTGTTTGCAGAGGCTGGAAGCCCTGGCGCGCCCATTCTCTCTTTCTCCCTCTATCTGTCTTTCTATCTGTGTCTGTCACTCTCAAATAAATAAATAAAAAATGAACAAAAAATAGTAAAAAAAAAAGTTCAAATTTGAGCCTGGGTGTGATGGCACAAGCCTTTAATCACAGAACTCAGGAGGCAGAGGTAGGAAAAATCGCCATGAGTTTGAGGCCACCCTGAGACTACCCAGTGACTTCCAGGTTACTCTGGGCTAGAGTGAGACCCAACCTCAAAAAACAAAACAAACAAACAAACAAAAAGAACCTGGGCATGGTGGCACACGCATTTAGTCCCAGCACTTGGGAGGCAGTGGTAGGAGTATGGCGGTGAGTTCAAGTCCACCCTGAGACTACAGAATGAAATTCAGGTCAGTCTGGGCTAGAGTAAAACCCTACCTCAAAAAACAAACAAAAAGTTCAACTGTGAGTCCCAAGGGGATTGGGGTGGGGGAGGGGAACATAAAAGTATAACGATAAGAATGTGACCAATTTGCAATATGTTCACATATTAAAGTTCTCAATTAAAAAAAAAAAAGAGATGTGTGTAAAGTTAAAGGAACCCTTGGCCAATGCACCTACTTTTTCCCCCTTAAGGTCAGAGACTGGGATTGGCTTTGGTAAGGATGGGCCAATGGATTTCCAGTTTCCTAAATCTGGAGAATAAAGAAGCTGGAAATTTTGATATATTAGTCAGTAAGGAAAACTAGAAATAAGCTGGGCATTTTGATCCCAGCACTCGGGAGGCAGAGGTAGGAAGATTGCCGTGAGTTCAAGGCCTCCCTGAGACTACATAGTGAATTCCAGGTCAGCCTGGGCCACAGTGAGATCCTACTTTGAAAAAATAGAAAACTAGAAATGAATCTACTGGGCTAGACAGACCTGGAGTGTTGAGGGATGGGAATGAAAATGCAAACTCAGCAGCGAACATTCAGTATCACTGTACGAAATCCTTGAAATAAATTTTTTTTTTTGAAAAAACCTTAATGAATAACCATCTCCCAACAAGGTGAAATTCAGTGCTTTCTACTCAATTAAAAATGCCAGATGGATTTATTTTTAATAAATGTATTAAAGATTTAATACTTTCAAAAATGCCAAATGAAGAAGTTAGAAACTATAGGTTATAATGGTAGAGAAAAATATCAGAGAAAGACCTTGAAATAACACGTATAATTGAATTTATAGACAGGGGCATTAAAAAAAGTTAGTGTAAATGAAAATAACTCTAAAAACTGAGCTAGACATTAGAATATACATTCTCCAAAACAAGACACAGATGTTTATATGTATGTAAAGGGACAGCATGTTCATTTAGTCATAACTATTTAGCTATTTAGTCCTGGTTTCCATGTTCTGCAGTGATGTTATTTATTGGGTATCTTTGTTTCATTGCTGTCAAAAGATATCTTCAGTCTTTCTAGAAAGGAAACTATAAGAAAATGTAGAACACTGTATGAAACGTATATCAAGTATTAATCTAAAATGCTTGGAAAAGTTTTGAAAAGATAGATGAAAATTGAATAATTTGTAAGACTAAAGGATTGAGGAGATAGAGAGGAGAGACTAATGACAGAAAAAAAGCTGCAGTTGATGGTAGGTCAGCACATAGGGAGACAGTGTGCAGGTCTATAATGGTTTGTGAGTTATGAAAAATTATTTAATTTTTGGAACTTCTCACCTCCATAGAATAGGACTACCTTACACTCTGGTTAGGCAAAGCACTATACAACCTGCTAAGTCCCACTCCACATAACAGACTGGGTAGTGCTGGTGCAGGCCCAGCAAGAAGATGAGACCCACTGTTTACCTATTTCCCCTCAGCTGACAGTGACTTCAGCCTGGAGGCCAGTTTTCAGGGTCATAGCACTTGGGAGATGGCTTTGGAGGGGCACCTACTCTTTAGGCTCCACACAGGCAGAGCCCTGTGTTGGTCTCCAAGGGATGAGTTTTTTCTCCTATCTCCGTAAGAAGGGTGTCCTGCCATTTTGGCTCTGTCATCTTCTGCTCTGTTCTCAAGTATAATTCTCCCTATTTTGCTTTTTGCACAAGGTCTCATGTATTTCAGGCTGGCTTCAGACTCACTTTGTACCTGAGGGTGACCTTGAACTTCTCATCCTCCTGACTCCATCTTCCAATTTGTGGAGTTAAAAATGTGTCACCACTGCTGATTTATGCAGTGCTAGAAGTAGAACTCAGAGGCCCATGCATCTGCGGCAAGCTCTTTACCAGCTGAGCTACATTTCCCATACCTTATTTCAGGTGTAAATCTCAATCAGCCAGATCTCAGAATCCTGCTTGAGCTCTCTATGTTCAGAACAGTTCTTCTTATAGTCAATGAATTGATATGTCTTCATTCCTGAATTCCCACATGACAGTCCTCAGTGGTGTACCCTTTTTGGAGACAGAGAATGAAGGGTTCTGAGTAAAAACCTAAGATGAAGGAAAGTGAACTTGCAATACATGTTTAAAAGTTTATTTCATTCAAATATGCAAAGTACCTAGCATAAGATGAGTAGTATTGCCCTTGCGGACCTTGCTTTGATGAATAGCCAAGTATAAGCCATTAATTAACATGATGACTGTGGTTAAAACAATTAAGCGACTTAAGTACCTGCTCCCTCTCCTCCTGTTTACATTATTAATTTACCTGACTGACACTTCAAAGAATACAGGTGCACATCACACCTCTATCTTAAATTACATTCAGTGGTTGCAAATTAAAACTGAAAATGTTTCCCTTATTATGGTAATATCATATGCTTGTGTTTTGGAATGTGCAAAGTACTTTATTGCATAATGACCTCATTTTGTCTTCCTAATAACCTTATGAGGTGAGCTGTAAAGTTTTATCTGTGTTTCTCAGATGAGGAAATGGGGATTCTGAGGCACAAAATTACTGATCTAAGGCCACATAGCCAGAAACCAGTCTATAATAGAACATTTCTGTAATAGAATGGTGGATAACTTCATATTTTACCCAAGGATTATTATATCTTAGCAAAACACTAAATTTTGGTTCTAAGCATATGGCTTTAGCAAGCCATTGGCATCTGCAAGGTTCACATTCGCTTGTGGGATAGAGGTGGAGACGAGCTCTCTTACAGCAAGCACTGCTGGTTGAACTAGGACTTCTCAGCCTACCAGGAGGGTTGTAAGGAATTACTGTTCTGCAGAAGAGGATGGTGAGGTGCTCAGATGGACATTTGCAAAGGCCTTTCCCTGCTCTACTATTGTTTTTGGCATGTGTACATGCATGGTGGTGTGTATGGTCATATGTATATGGGTGCATGTGTGTATGTGGGTGTATATGCACATGTGTGTATATGTGTATGGAGGACTGAGGTCCGTGTCAACTGTCTTCCTTGATTGCTCTCCATCTTTATTTCTGAGACTGGGTCTTTCCTTGAACTTGGAGCTCATCAATTCAGCTAGACTAGCTGGGCAGTAAGCCTCAGGGATCTATTTTCTCTCCGTTTTCAGGGCCAGAACAAGAAGAGCACACCACCACACTTGCATTTTTACCAAGGTGTTGGAGAGCTGAATCCAGATCCTCATGCTTGTTTTGCAAACACTTTACCAGCTGGGCCCTCTCTTCACCCCCAGCTCTGCTTTTTGATTATTCCTTGTCAGCCAAATCTTCTTTTCATTTGGATCAAGATTAGGTTTATGTGTCAAGGACATATGTGTTTATGTGCTATTTTATTTGCAACTCAACTTTTTTTTTGGAATGTTAAACCACTTTGTTACTTTGATGGAAGGGGTGAATTCTTTCACAAAATAATGTTTTTAAGTACAAAAAAAATAAAATATTAGGCTGACTGAGAATACTTAAAGCATTATCTACACACCACTTGGGACTCATTACTGCAGGTATGAATGCTGAGAGTATCTTAACAATTTAAAATCTAAAATGGAATTAGGAGTCACAGATCCCTGTGCCTTCACTTTGCAGATGGAGAAAATGGAATCCCAAAGATAGTTCCACAAACTGCTTCCCAATCACATACAGGGTTTCCATGCAGTGGAAACTCACAAAAATGTAATAGTTCTGTTTACTATTTTTCCAGGAATAAATTCTTTTGGATTTATTTGTGCTTTGCTACTTAATTTTAACTAAAAACACCATGGGCTTGCTAGGTTGAAAGCTTTTTGGAAAGATTTACTGGCTGATTATTTCAATTCCAAATGGAGATCACAAGTGATTTCCTAAATATATAGTTCTCCTTCCAAAATGCATTTGTCCTATCAAGGTTATCCTAGTATTAATTATTCATAAGGAAAGCACTGACAAAATCTACTTGCAAATAAGTACAATTGCTCTAGATTGTATAATGTATGATTCCATTTGTTAAACCAAGACAATAAGAATTGATGAAAGGCATTAAGTGGTCCCAAATTACAGCTAATTTGGATTCAAAGGCTTTTCTAAACTAAGTGTAAGTTGTCAAGTTTCCTGAGACCCTCACCCCTATAGGGAATGTGTGCACCGGCTAAGTTGTTTGCCACTGAAAGTATTTCTGTTTGGGTTTTCTGAACACAGGTCACTCAGCCCATGGTGACATGTTCTCTTGCCTACCTGAGAATCAGGTGTTTCCCTCTCAGTGGTTCAGGGCCAAGCTGCTGGGATTTGGCTGCAAGACAGCCTGGCTGGATGGCTTTGTTGGCATTGCGCTCTGACACTTTGCAGAGGGTGTTTGGGCAAGATGGCCAACCTGGTGTTTGGGAGGTCCATAGGAAATAATTGCCTTGCAAATGAGGCAAATACTTTCCTGTACATGGGTCAGGCACTCATATAGGTTAGCATCTCAGAGGTTAAGTACAATCTTGTAAATTACACACTCTTTTTCTTCTCACAGTATAGCTTGAGACATTGTGCTAATGAGGAAATTGTTTCAGAATAAATTTCATAATAAATCTGTTAAAGAAACAGTGGGATTGGAGGGAAGTCATTTTTGTGGTGTGTGTAATGATTCAAAGTAGGTCGTTGGAGATCTCCTTGCAGAGGGTTGACTTTCCTTTCTTTGAGGAAAGAAAATAGTTATTAAGAACTGTTTTCATTTTGTATCTTTGTTCTACAATGATCAAATTTCATCCAAATAAAAGGGAAAAATGCAGGAATTATGGACTTTTCTATAACTGCATTTATATCATGTTCTGTGGTTGACTGATGATCGAGATGATGGGTTCATTGACTTCTGATTATGCGTCCTCCAGAACGGTGGAACAAACGAGTGATCCAGACTGGTCACTGCCTTGCCAGACATCATAGGATAAATAGTTAAACAAGGACTCCATTTCCTGCTAAATCAGAGGTGGATACTTGGCAGTATTGTGACACCCAGGTAAGTCAGGCAGCGTGGTCCACCACACTGAAGAGATACCATACGGCCAACACAGTGATAACTGTCGGCCTTAGGGGAACACAACATAGAGGACTCTGTGCCACTGCAGGGGGGCGGTGCTTGCTCTCTGCTGCCTGTTGAGCCAGAAAAGAAGGAGTTCTTCAGAATGCGTTCATAAAGTGAGCAAAACTCTATGTGCAGGCCTGGGGGCAGTGCATAGGTTACCCTGGCCATAATAGACTTTTTCTGGCCTGCCATTGTGCTTCAAGCCTAGACTGAGCCTTAAGTTCAGATCTCTCAGAGGTCTTGTTCTGTCTTATTTGATGGTAATCACTGGGGAAGCTCTCATGATATATGCAGGGCCCTAGAACTTGAGAACTTGATAATCTTTTGGACCTAAATCCCAAGTGTGTAGTCCTTTCCCTATCTTGCATGGTGTTTTTAACCATCTTTGGGATAGATACCACTATCTTCTAATAGAGATCTAGAGAAGCTCCACTTAGTGCTAGGGAGCATTAAACATAGCCTATGCTCTGTGTTTTGTGTTGGAAACAATTGTGAAGAGTTAAAGGGGAGAGTATGGGAGGGATATTATCTCCTGCATGTGTTCCTGGGTGGCAGTTTTGTGACAGTGGGATGCTGACTTAGGGTGGTGTGAAGACTGGTTTGCAGGCTTACTTGAGAGTGTTCTTCTGGACCATAGTTAAAGAAAATGGACAATAAGGAGTGAGCCATGTATATTCCCTGAGTGTCTACATTCTCATCTGAGCAATAGACCCCAGGGAATGAGTGTGTAGAAGAGCTGGTGTGAGGATCAGATAAGGTCTTTTAAGGTGCTCATTTGGTGGGTGGCCAGAATTGGGAAATAGTGGGTGGTTTGCCCCTTTCTTGTTTACATGAGAAGAAAGACAAGTTCCTCCTCAGGAACTTATAGCATGTGGTATTTGGAAACCATATATGAGGGATTCCACAGAGAAATATTTAGGATTAAGAGACAGGGTGTGTCTATATGACCTTGGGTAGCCCTCTTCACCTCTCCCAACGTTCTGTCTGGGTGGCTAAAGATTGAATGGAGTGTTTTGTGTGTGTGTGTGTGTGTGTGTGTGTGTGTGTGTGTACATGTTTGTATGCATGTGAGAGGATGTATATATATATGCTGTGTGTGCATGTCTGTAGAGGCCAGAGGACAACCTCAGATGTCATTCCTCAGACATAGTCCACCTTATGTTGAGATGCTCTCACTGGCTAGGAACTGATCAAGTAGGCTAGATTGACTGGCTCATGAGCCCCAGGGATCCCTCTCTCTTTCTACCTCTCTGGAGCTGTCATTCAGGCATGCACCACCATGTCTGGTTTATTTAACATGGATTCTGGGTATCAAACTCAGATCCTCATGCTTTTAAGACAAATACTTTGCTAACATCTATCACCCCAGTCTGAATGCAGTGGTCTTTGTGTGCACATTGTGGTAGCTGCCATCCCTGTGCTAGCACTAGGCTGGATTATCTGTGATGCCCACCCCATGTCTGTTCTTTCTTATAGTCTCCTCTACCAGCATCAAGAGATATCTGAGCTTTATTAACATTAAGGCATGATTTGTTCAGGAGGTAGATTTAAGAGCTTTACAAGAGGCCTCCAATGCTGGCTATTGGTATCAGGGGCCAATAGGAAAATTCACTGTGTGGTAGGAGGAGGATGAGGGGAACACTGGAACTATTTTGGGGCTGTTAACATTAGTATTTTTTTTTTTAACTTCTGGAACAAATGGTCACAGAAAAAGAGAAGCTGACTGTGCCTTATAAAATGATTATTAGTTTACTTGTGCTGAAGAGATGACTATAGGGAAAAGTTTGAGAATAAGGAAATGTTGAGAATGCCAATGCAGAAGGTATGGTGAATACAACACAAAAGCAACTGGTGTGCCAAAGGCTGGAGAAAGGTGTACTTACATGCTTGGACTTGTACTCATAAGTAGAGAAATTAGATAATTAAATTTATTTTCTAGCAATATCCCTTTGTGTGCTTATGTAAAGAGTGGATTAGGAAGAATGGGTTTAGAAGCAGAAAAGCCAATTAGGAGACTGGGATTGTGGAATAAAAGTGTGTTTGAGGATAGCATGGAAGTGTGTGGTGGGGAGACTTTCCTGATGTCAAAATGTCAGAAAATGGTTGACTTAGTATGCCATCTGTATGGTGTCCTGAGATCTGGATAGCATGTGGGCAAGATAAGCCAGAGCTTGCCCCTTAAGTGAGGACCAGGTTTTGCAGCTCAGAGGAGACAGAACATGACATGAAGGAAAGCTAGTGAGCCCGCATGTACCACAGATGGAAGGATAGCACTTCCTACTTTCTCCCCTGACCCAGAAAGGAGAGATGTTTCACTACAAATCACTTGGGAAGTTATTTAAAAATAAATACATATTAGCTTGGCTCCTGACCAAGCTTTGAAGAAGTCCAGCTCCCACTGCTCTAGAGGCTGTTCTTCTGATTATTGGCTGCAGGCTACATCACTAGATTGTGACAATCCTCATGTACCCGGCAAGACTGATGCTTTTATGGAGAAATCCAAGGATCAGGACTAAATATTGTACCTTGGGGTATATTCTGGCTCTTCTACTCCTCTACCAAACTGCCAGGCTTCTATTATTCTTAAATCCTTCTTCAACCCCATGCTAACCTTGCTCTCTCAAACCCAAGTACTCTGTGCTGCTAACATTTCTTCCTAAGAGTAAATATTGTACCTTGGGGTATATTCTGGCTCTTCTACTCCTCTACCAAATTGCCAGGCTTCCATGATACTTCACCAGCATTGCTTCAGTGCAAGGGGCATGGTGTGCAAGGTGATTCCAAGTGCTCTATTAAATCCCCACCTTCTCTCACTTCACAATCTTTGCACAGAACACTACACTGGTACCACCACTAAAGATTTCTCTTTCTTCTCTTATTGCTCACAGAACATTTCTCTCTCTCTCTCTCTCTCTCTCTCTCTCTCTGTCTCCACACGCACATGGGTATGGAGGACAGAACCTGATGTTGAATGTCTTCGTCAATTATCTCCACATTATTTGAGACAGAGTCTCTCACCAAACCTACAACTCACTGATTTGTCTAGACTAACTGGCCAGCGAGTCCTAGGAATCCTCCCATCTCTGTTTCCCCAGTACTGGGGTTATAGGCTTATCAAAGCCATTCTTGACTTTTACGTGGTTTCTGGGGTTGCAAACTCAGGCCCTCATACTTGCATAGAAAACACTTTATTGACTGAGTCCTTGTCAGCCTACACCAAACATTTCTGAAAACCGTGTAAGTGTACCTCCAAAATCCCTCTGTATCCAGTCTTGCTGACATAGTGTATTCACCAGAATTAACAGAGCTTTGGTGCTTGGTTTTCACTACAAAACATATCTTTGGGTTTGCCAGAATATATGTTTTCTATACTCATCATACAGATATACACATAATACACATATTTCAAAATTTAAAAAAATAGAGTTTTTCAAAATAGAAAGAGAAATCAAGTATAAATAGGGCAATGCTTATGGATTGATTTTTGGATGAAACACATTATGTATTCTGTTGGTCTGCTTAGGCTGCCTCATCAAAACTGATTTTTCTCTGTCTTAGTTTTGGAGGCTAGAAGCCCAAGATCAATGTCTCATCATGGTTGGTTTTTCTGAGGTCTTTCTCTTTGGCCTTTGATGACTGCCTTCCTCTTGTGTTCACATGGTCTTCCATCTGTGTGTGTGTTCTGATCTCTTCTTAAAAGGCACCTGTCATTTTCTATTAGGTCCCACTAATGAGTTCATTTGAACTAAATGATCTCTTTAAAGACACTTTCTTCAAATATATTTCCAGGTGTTGAGGGGTCAAAACATCAACATATGGATTTTGAGGGACTCGATTCAGGCAATATCAATGATCTAATTATGGTTGCTGATTAACTCATTGCCATGAACTTTCCAGCTTAAAGCATTCCCCTAAGCTAAATTACTAAATGCATAGTAGAGTTAACATCTTTCTGTTCCATGATGCCAGACCCCACAGCACATGCTCTGTAGCTGGAATAATTCATGCACTTGTCCAAGAGAAGAATTTAGATATGTGGCCAGTCATTCCATAGATATTGAGAATCTGTGAGGCCAACACCCATAAGATAGTTCACTTTTAAGGCAGGAACATATCTTTCTTCTTTGCATGCTAAGAAGCTAGAAAGATAATAAACATTCCATATATACTTGTTGAATGAATGAATGGATAGATACTACTGGACCTACTTAAGCTCTGAGACACAAGGCTCACAATGGTGGACATACTGAGAAATGAAATACATGAGATATGCTGTGGAAACATAAAGATTTAGAGGCCACTTCTAGCAGTGATGGGGTAGGGTATACCAGGAAAAAGTGACTGCAGAAGAGGTAAGCTCCCGTGCTCCACCTATGAGACCTTCACGAATGTGAATGATCCTTTTCCCTGCTTAACCGCACTTGTTTGAGAATATATGTCAGGCCATTCCCTCTGAAAATAACATTGCCCCTATCCTTACTGTAGTTTTACAATCTCTGATATAGACATCCTCTGAATTCATGAGGAAGACAGCTGAACTTTAAAGGACTTGTACATTCTTGGATATGACCCACCTATATGGTGGTAGGTCTCTTCACTCCAAATGCTTTTCCATTATATAAAATAAAAGTACTGTGAGAGGTCTTCACAAGCCATACCATTGAATCTAAATACTAACCCATACTGTGGCTATAAAAAAGCATGCCTGGAAGGTACACTTAAAAATCATTCTGCCTCTATTCCTCTAGGAATACATAAGCACCAGATGCTATTGTGTTGGTTTATTTTTGAGACAGGGTCTTTCTGTGCAGCCCAGGATGGTCTTGATCTTGTAAACTCTCAGCCTGCTTAGAGATGGGTTTATAGGTATGTGCCATCAAGAGTTGTATGATATAGTTATTTGATAAGGTTTGGAGTCACTTAGAACATGTGGAATGCACTTCCTCATTCAGAGGAATTGCCTTAGTTCCTTGAGAAGCTCACAATCCTAGCCTCTTGCAGCTCTGGTGCAGGCACATGGTATGGGTCTTGTCAAAGAGGGGTTGATGAGAGATGCCGTATTTAGGTGAATGACTTTCCTGGAGCTGTTGGTGACAGAGACTTTGACTCTTGGATGCTACATTATTCTGGCCCAAGCATGACAACTGCAGTTCAGGCCAAGTGTGCTATGGTGTGGTGGGTGCCTATGCCAAGACACATTGCAATGGGCTTCCCACTGGAGGAACTGCACTGTGACTTGCACATTATTCCCAGAAGCCAAGCTCTGACCAGTCCTTTTGGCAAGCCTGGAGATTCCATGAGAAATACAATATCATAGCTCATGAATTGAGTTTCAGTTCTGCTTAAACTACCAAGAATGGGCACTGTTTTAGCAACTGAGAGCATAGCTTGATTGGCTCATCTAGGGCATCATGGATGGGGATAAAATGAGATAATATTCATAAAGAACCTGGCACAGGGCCTTTCATATAATTAGCTTTAGCAAATGATGGCTCTTAATGTTTGTTTTGTGCCAATTGTTTGCTGCAAATGTCTCTTGGGTACCTGTGTCTTGGAATGAATGTCAAATTTCTACTGCATACTTTTAAACTGGAAGTCTTAATTCTGTATATTTGTGTCTCTTAGTGGGTATTGGACAATATCTGAAGACAGGTTTGGTTGTCACAAGCATGGATGGGGTGCTGTTGGCATTTATAAATCAAGGGTGCTGAGAGGGAGTGATTGCTCAGTCAGTAAAGTGATTTCTGTGTATGTGTAAGCATGAGTTTATTTCACATAAGAAGAGCTGGGCATGGCGTTACATGTCTACAATTACAGTACTAGGGAGGCAGAGACAGGGAGAATACTGAGGCTCATTGACCAGCCAATCTAGCCTAATTGGTCAGTTGCAGGACAATGAGAGACCCTATTTCAAGGCAGACAGTTAGTGCTTCTGCAGATACACCTGAGGTTGTCCTCTGGCCTCACACATATGTACATGTGTAACTGCATAAACATGTGCATGTACCCATGAATACAAACACACACACACACACACACACACACACACACACGCACACACACACACACACACACACACACACACAGAGAGAGAGAGAGAGAGAGAGAGAGAGAGAGAGAGAGAGAGAGAGAGGGAGAGAAATCAAGGATTCTAGCAAACATCCTATAGTGCTCTGGACAGCCTCCATGCAAGGAATGATCAAGCCCCTTGTTTATTCAATAGCACCAATGTCAATAAACCTTGTTGTAGAATAAGAAGCAAGTGAGACATAGCCACTACTCTCCACACAGTAAAACCTCTAGAGGCAGGAGCACAAATGTTCAATCACAGAACCTCATGTCCTGAGAAGCTTTTCTGAGGCAAAGAGAGCAAAGCATGGGACAGTCCAGGTTTTATAAATATATTCCCAAGGTCCTAGATTAAGCAACTGGGAAGAAATAAATTAAGAACTATCTCAATTTCTGATTGGTTGGCCAGCAAAGTTGGGAAGTTTATTTTAAAAAATTATGCTGTTTTAATGTTTGTAGTTTTCTGTGTCAGGAAATCTGTATTTTCCTCACAGATTGCAAATCTTTATTTTGTCCACATATAGCAATATAGAGTCTCTCTGAAGTTATGCACTTTTATTAGTACACAGAAAATTGAAACATAAAACATCAATAGGCCATTTCTTTTAACTGCAGATATGAGCTGAATACTTTGCTATGTTGTTCTTCAATTTCATAATGACTTTGGATCATTGAAAGTTGAAGGTAACAGTTGTGATGCACTGCTAGAGATGAGCTATGACCCTCATTAAGTTTCCTTTCCTTCCTGGCCTTAGCTCTCCATCTGGAAACTAGAAATGTAGACACCAGGACCTCCAAGCCCTCCAAGGGTCTGGAATTCTCAGGGCTTTCCCTAGCAGCAGGTCATCTCATGAGTGTGGCAGGGCATGACACAGGTCTAGCTTCAATTTCATAGCCTTCTCTGGATAGAAGTCAAGGTCACCTCTACTAGCCATGGTGCTCCCATGAAGGTGAAGGTGAATCAGTTTTAGTTCACATGCTCAGCTGTGATGACCTTATGGGATTCAGCCTGGAAGCCTCTGCCCTGATTTTATTTTTCTAGTTGAATTATAATACTGTTGCAGTCAGGTTTGCATTGCTGGCAAAAATCACCTGACCAAGAGAAGCTTGTGGGAAAAAGGATTTATTTTGGCTTATAGACTTGAGGGGAAGCTCCATGATGACAGGGGACAATGATGACATGAACAGAGGGTAGACATCACTCCCTGGCCAACATAAGATGTACAATAACAACAGGAGAGTGTGCCAAACACTGGCAAGGGGAAACTAGCTATAATACCCAAAAGCCTGTCCCAAACAATACACTGCATCAAGGAGGCATTAATTCCCAAATATCCATCATCTGGGACCCTAGCATTTCAGAACATCTAAGTTTATGGGGGATACCTGAATTAAACCACTACATTCTGTCCCTGGCCCTATAAACTGATAACCATCCATGATGTAAAATGCAATGATTCATCCAATTTCAAAAGTCCCCATAGTTTTTATTACTCCCAATGATGTTAAATCATCCCCATAGTCCAAAGTATTTTTTTTAACTGAGTCATAATACCAAAAATAAACCAAAAAAACCTATAATGGCACAGA
This sequence comes from Jaculus jaculus, assembly GCF_020740685.1. Lineage (NCBI taxonomy): Eukaryota > Metazoa > Chordata > Mammalia > Rodentia > Dipodidae > Jaculus > Jaculus jaculus. The sequence continues at coordinate 116,839,175 of NC_059106.1, read as the reverse complement.
ACAAACACTCACACAGCAAAAGATGATATTGGGCTTAGCAAAGAAATATTCAACCAATACAAACTTAAACAGGGCAAACATAAAATGCTGTAGCTCCAAGTTCAACAACTTGTGCCAATGACAAGTCTACTAGTCCAATAATTCTATCAGAAACAAGTGTCTGGAGTTATAATTCCATCACTCTAGCTAGGATACTCACAGTCTTGGGAAACTTCAGCTGGAGCCAGCAGCTCTCCTTGGCAAACATCTCATGATCCTGGCATCTCCACTGGGTCTCCACTGCAACCCATGGTTCATCCTCATGATTTCATTAGGTCTTTATGCAGGCATCCAGCAAATCTGCTTCACGCTGCCCATGGCCATTTCCAAAACAGAAGGCTGCATTGCAATCTCAATGACCCTCTCTTTCCTGCATTTCTTCTACTCCATAATACCAGGTAGGGTGCCAGTTTGTCAATCCAAGGGGGAGTAAAGCAGACTTTGAAGAGCAGGACACTCTTTGAGCATTCAGGCCCTTTCAAAAGATTGCATTCTTTCTGTTGTCTTAGTGCAGTTCAGCTGGCCAAATCTCAATGGTTGTGATCTCTCATACAGTTGCAGCTGAACTGGCAGCAGTGTTTGCCCAAAGATTTCTTTCTGGGCCATATCCCTCTGTACACACCAGTCCGTTTCTACACACTGCAACCCCTACACAAGTTCTCAGGATACATACATAACAGCAAGCCTCTCACACAAACAGCTTCTATCCCAGTCCAGGCAAAGGTCTTTCTTACCCTCATAAGACAAATCTCTCAGTCCAGAGTTCTTCCTGCATTCAGGTCTTTGAATTCTGACCAGAATAGTCCATTAAGCTGTACTTACAGCAAGCACTACAAGGCATCTCTCATGCCAAGGTTTCAAATCCTTCCACATTCCTCTTGAAAATTAGCTCCAAACGGCCAAAGCCACACAGTCATATGTCTATCAACAAATGATACCACTCCTCGGTACCAACATTACTGTTGCAGTCAGGGTTACATTGCTGGATCACCTGACCAAGAGCAGCTTGTGGGAAAAAAAGATTTATTTTGGCTTATGGATTTGAGGGGAAGCTCCATGATGGCAGGAGAAAACAATAACATGAGCAGAGGGTGGACATCACCCCCTGGCCAACATAAAATGGACAATAGTAACAGGAAAGTATGCCTAACACTGGCCAGGGGAAACTGGCTGTAATACCCATAAGCCCACCCATAACAATACACTGCCTCCAAGAGGCATTAATTCCCAAATTACATTGGTTGGGAACCTAGCATTCAGAACATCTAAGTTTATGGGGAATACCTGAATCAAACCACTATACATATACCCTGACAAGGTTTCTGTCTTTTTGTTTCAGGCCCTTATATTCCTAACTTCCTTTGAATTCTCTAATGGATTACAATCTCCTTGAGTGGAGAAACTGTCTGATGCATACTAGTATACTCCTGTGTACATAGCCTGTGTGTATATACGTTATGAATATATTTACTGTTCAGAATGATACATTTTATTTTTGTATATATTTTTATTTCTTTCTTTAAAAATTTATTTTTACTTATTTATTTGAGTGAGAAAGAGGGAGAGAGAGAGAGAACGAGAGAGAAAATAGAGAGAGAAAGAATGGTCATACCAGGGCCTCTAGCCACTGCAGACGAACTCCAGATGCATGCACCCCCTTGTGCATCTGGCTTATGTAGGTCCTAGGAAATGGAGCCTTGAACTGGGGTCCTTAGGCTTCATAGGCAAGCACTTAATCACTAAGAAATCTCTCCAGTCCACATTTTTATCATAAACATTTTATTGAAGCATAAAGTGCTCAGATCATAGGAACATCTCTGGACAAATATTCACAGAGTGAGAGAACTTTATCTTCTGATTCCCAGCATCCATGTTTCCTTCTCATAAATATTCAGCAAAAATAGCCAATCACATTCTTGACTCCTAACATTGCCATCCGTTTTATTTTATGAATCTTAATGCAAATTAATTGGTGTGTTTTAACTTTGTTTCATGTTTTTATGGACTCACTATGATATGGCAACAGTTTTTGTTTTCATTCTTAAACGGCAGTTGATTTTCACTTTGGATTTTCATTTTGTACTGTTACAGTGCTATAAATGTTGTACATGTATTTTGGTGAACATATATACATATTTACATTGTGTTTATGTGACTATGTTCTGACACTGTTTGAGTGCAACCTTATTATTGCTAAAATCAATTAACTGGCTTTCATCCAATTCTGAAACCTACTAGTATTGATATGAAATTTTTATTTTAAATTTATATATAATTGTACATTTTATGGGATGTAGGGGATGTTTTGATATATTTATACAAGAAATAATAGGCAAATCAAGATAATTAGCACATCTGTTACCTCAGATATTTATTACTTTTTGCGGAGGGAATATTCAAAATTCTCTTTTCTAAACACATTGGAATATGTATTCTTAACTTTGTGCTATGTTGTGCAATTGAACATCAGAATGTATTTCCTCAATGATTTTGTACCCATTGATCAACCTTTTCTTCCTCCCATGCAAGTCTCTAGTAACCACTATTTTCTCTACTCCTATAAGATTTTTTTTAATTTAATTTATTAGTTTTCTTTTCAGTAAATACAGACAGTTAGGTACCATTATTTAGGCTCATCTGTGATCTACTCCCTCCTATTAGACCCTCCTTGTTAATGAAAATGGGTCGTGCATTGTGGAGTTAGCCCCCAGTTATTGGTATGATAAATGTCTCTGCAAATCATGACCCAACATGTAACTCTGACATTCTTTCCGCCCCCTCTTCCACAAGATTTCCCTGAGCCATGTTGGGTTCATTTTTGGTCTGCTTCAGTGCTGAGGTGTTGGGGGCCTCTGAGGCTTTGGCTCTCTGATTTGGTAGGAGTTGATTTTTCTCTGCATCGATCTCCTTCCCCTTTGTGCTGGTATCCAGTTCACAGGAAAACATCACCCTTGCTTATTTTGCCAGTTGTCTTTAGTTTCAGTTGGGCCCCTTTTGAGGTATGTTGGGGCAGCTCTCTTCTTAGGATCTGCATCTATCTGGAAAAGAGAAGCAGATTCTCCAATGGAGAGTAAGTTAGCACCTGGAAAATTGAGATAACACTTACTTTTTTGATAGACAGTTTGATAGGTGTAGGCCCTCTTATACCCCGTGATTGATGGTAGCTTGATGTTGTAGAGTGGGCTTGTGTTTGGATATGGTTCTGACTTGTTTCCCAGCTCCAGCTAAGGGTCTAGTACCACTGAGTAGATCAGTTAGCCAACTCAAGAGCAATTGATTCCTCACCATGGCTGTGTACCACTATTGCACTTGTGTGGGCATCACATCCAGTTATTTGTTGCTAATTAGATTAAACAATGTGTTGCTAGGACAGATCTTGGTCATTTCCCCCAGTCGCCTATGTAGCGCCTTCTCGCACTAGACACGCTGACTGTCTGGGGACTGACTCTCTCCTGATTTCCAGCCATGTCATTCCATTTTATGCATCAGCTGCGTATGGAGTCTTCAGCAATAGGGTCTTACCACTGGCCTTTGGTGGGTCATCAAGTACTCTGACAGAAGTCTGTCATTGTTTTGGGAAACCTTGTAGGTTTCTCTGATCAAAAGCTCATTGTGGATGGTAGGCCCAAGCTGGAAGTGGGGGTTACAGGTCAGTGTCCACTAAGAAATTGAGGAAAAAGATAACTAATATACAAGAGTTAGAGAGGAGAGAGATAGAGGGGAGAGGGGGAGAGGGAGGGAGGGAAGATGTAGGAGATTTAGGTCAGTCTTGATCCTACCCTCTCCAGTGTCTTGTGGTTCAGGTGTTTCCTGTAAGGGTCTAGTGAAGGTTCAGCCATTTGGTCTGTCTTTTAGGAAGTAGAATTTTATGGTACCATTGCCACTTGGGTCCGGATTACTGTTTTCCACCCTTTGATTCCCTCCCTGCCCTCCCAGCCATCTTATTGTCTAGTCCATGAGGTGCTTGGTGGGTATGTAAGGCATCTTGGGCAGATTCAGGTTAGGTGTTGCAGATGAGTGAGACTATGTGTCAATTTTTTTTCTGTGATTGGGTAAGTTCACTGAGAATGATCTGTTCCAGGTTCAACCACACAGAGGATGAAATCAGAAAATCACTCCCATTCACAATTGCATCAAAAAAAATAAAGTACCTTGGAATAAACCTAACCAAGGAAGTAAAGAATCTCTACAATGAGAACTTTAGAACACTCAAGCGAGAAATTGCAGAAGACACTAGAAAGTGGAGAAACATCCCTTGTTCCTGGATTGGAAGAATCAATATTGTGAAAATGGCAATCTTACCTAAAGCAATCTACACCTTTAATGCAATCCCTATCAAAATTCCAAAGGCTTTCTTCATGGAAATAGAAAAAACAATCCAAAAATTCATTTGGAATCACAAAAAACCTCGAATATCTAAAATAATACTGAGCAACAAAAAAGAGGCTGGTGGTATCACCATACCTGATTTTTAACCTATACTACAGAGCCATAGTAACAAAAACAGCATGGTACTGGCACAAAAACAGACATGTAGATCAGTGGGACATAATAGAGGATCCAGATGTAAGCCCAAGTAGCTATAGCCACCTGATATTCGATAAAAATGCCAAAAATACTCATTGGAGAAGAGACAGCCTCTTCAGCAAATGGTGTTTTGAAAACTGGATATATATCTGCAGAAGGATGAAAATAGATTCTTCTCTCTCGCCATGCAAAAGAATTAAGTCCAAATGGATTAAAGACCTTAACATAAGACCAGAAACTCTGAAACTGCTAGAGGAAAAAGTAGGGGAAACCCTTCAACATATTGGTCTTGGCAAAGACTTTCTGAATACAACCCCAATTGCTCAGGCAATAAAACCACAGATTAACCACCGGGACCTAATGAAATTACAAAGATTTTGCACCACAAAGGACACAGTGAAAAAAGCAAAGAGGCAAACTACAGAATGGGAAAACATCTTCGCCAGCTATATATCTGATAAAGGATTAATATCTAGGATATACAAAGAACTCAAAAAGTTAAATAATAAAGAATCAAACAAGCCAATCAAAAAATGGACTATGGAGCTAAATAGAGAGTTCTCAAAGGAAGAAATACGAATGGCATATAAGCATCTAAAAAAATGTTCTACGTCACTAGTCATCAGGGAAATGCAGATTAAAACTACATTGAGATTCCATCTCACTCCTATCAGATTGGCCACCATCATGAAAACAAATGATCATAAATGTTGGCGGGGATGTGGAAAAAAAGGAACCCTTCTGCACTGCTGGTGGGAATGCAATCTGGTCCAGCCATTGTGGAAAACAGTGTGGAGGTTCCTAAAACAGCTAGAGATTGATCTACCATGTGACCCAGCTATAGCACTCTTAGGCATATATCCAAAAGACTCATCACATTTCGTTAGAAGTATGTGCTCAACCATGTTTATTGCTGCTCAATTTATAATAGCTGGGAAATGGAACCAGCCTAGATGTCCATCAACAGATGAGTGGATAATGAAGATGTGGCACATTTATACAATGGAATTCTACTCAGCGGTAAAGAAAAATGAAGTTACGAAATTTGCAGAAAAATGGATGGACCTGGAAAGTATTATACTAAGTGAGGTAACCCAGACCCAGAAAGCCAAGCGCCACATGTTCTCTCTAATATGTGGATCCTAGCTACAGATGACTGGGCTTCTGGGTGAGAATGAAAATACTTAGTAGCAGAGGCCAGTAAGTTAAAAAGGAGACATAAAGGGTAGAGAAAGGAAGGGAGGAGGATACTTAATAGGTTGATATTGTATATATGTAATTACAATGATTTTAATGGGGAGGTAATATGATGGAGAATGGAATTTCAAATGGGAAAGTCTGGGGATGGGGAAGGAGGGAATTACCATGGTATATATTTTATAATCATGGAAAATGTTAATAAAAATTAAAAAAAAAAAAAAAAGCTCATTGTGGATGGTAGGCCCAAGCTGGAAGTGGGGGTTACAGGTCAGTGTCCACTATTAAGTTGAGGAAAAAGATAACTAATATACAAGAGTTAGAGAGGAGAGAGATAGAGGGGAGAGGGAGAGAGGGAGGGAGGGAAGATGTAGGAGATTTAGGTCAGTCTTGATCCTACCCTCTCCAATGTCTTGTGGTTCAGGTGTTTCCTGTAAGGGTCTAGTGAAGGTTCAGCCATTTGGTCTGTCTTTTAGGAAGTAGAATTTTATGGTACCATTGCCGCTTGGGTCCGGATTACTGTTTTCCACCCTTTGATTCCCTCCCTGCCCTCCCAGCCATCTTATTGTCTAGTCCATGAGGTGCTTGGTGGGTATGTAAGGTATCTTGGGCAGATTCAGGTTAGGTGTTGCAGATGAGTGAGACTATGTGTCGATTTTTTTTCTGTGATTGGGTAAGTTCGCTGAGAATGATCTGTTCCAGGTTCAACCATTTTTCCTCAAATTTCTTTATGTTGTTTTTTCTTACTGCTGTATAGAATTCCATTGTGTAGATGTACCACATCTTTGTTATCCATTCTTCTAATGATGGACATCTGGGTTGATTCCAGCTTTTAGCTATTACGAATTGAGCTGCTACAAACATGGTTGAGCAAATCTCTCTGGCTTTTGGGTTGAAGGTTTTAGGGTACATGCCCAGTAATGGTATAACTGGGTCTGTTGGTATTTCTATAGTCAGCTTTTTCAGGAGTCTCCATATTTCTTTCCAAAGTGGTTGTACCATCCTGCATTCCCACCAACAGTGAATGAGTGTCCCTGCTTCTCCACATCCTCGCCAGCATTTATTTTCATTTGACCTTTTGATGTTGGCTATCCTTATTGAGGTAAGGTGGAATCTCATAGTTGTTTTAATTTGCATTTCTCTGATGATTAGGGATGATGAACATTTTCTTAGGTGTGTGTTTGCCATGTGTATCTCTTCCTCTGTGAATTGCCTGTTTAACTCTGTGCCCCATTTTATGAGTGGGGTATTTGTCTTCTTATTGTTTAGACTTTTGAGTTCTTTGTAAATTCTAGAGATAAGGCCTCTATCAGTTGGATAACCTGCAAATATGTTCTCCCATTCTGTGGGTATTCTATTGGCTTTGCTTATTATATGCTTGTCTGTAAAGAAACTCTTCAGCTTTATATGATCCCAATGGTTGAGTGACTGTTTAAGAACTTGAGCCACTGGGGTTTTATTCAGGAAGTCTTTTTCCATTCCTATATCATGGAAAGTACTTCCTAAATTTTCTTCCAGTAATTTTCTAGCTTCTGGACTTATTTTGAGGTCTTTGATCCATTTGGATTTGAGTGTTGTGCATGGTGAAATGTGTGGATCAAATTTTAGTTTCCTGCATGTGGTTATCCAGTTTGTCCAGCACCATTTGTTGAAGATGCTATCTTTTTTCCAGTCTATATTGTTTGGGCCTTTGTCGAATATCAAGTAGCTATAGTTGCTTGGCCCAAAATCCGGGTCCTCAAGTCTATTCCATTGGTCTATACTCCTGTTTTTATGCCAGTACCATGCTGTTTTTATTACTATGGCTTTGTAGTATAACTTTATATCAGGTATGGTGATCCACCAGAGGTATTTCTTTTGCTGAGGATATGTTTGGATATGCGAGGCCTTCTGCCTTTCCATATGAAATTTGAGATCATTTTTTCTATGTCTGTGAAGAACACTGTATGGATTTTAATTGGAATTGCGTTAAATCTATATATTGCCTTTGGTAGGATTGTCATCTTCACAATGTTAATTCTGCCTACCCAGGAGCATGGGAGGTCTTTCCATCATTTCAAGTCCTCCTCAATTTTTTTTTGAGAGTTTTTATATTTTCCTTGTATAGATCTTTTACTTCCTGGTTAACATAATTCCAAGGTATTTTATTTTTTTTGTTGCTATTGAAAATGGGACTATGTCCTTTATTTCTTTTTCTGTGTCTTTGTCATTTGCATACATAAATGCTACCGATTTTTGTGCATTGATTTTGTATCCTGCTACTTTGCTATATGAGTTAATCACCTTCAGGAGTTTTGGGATGGAGTCTCTCGGGTCTCTTACATATACAATCATGTCATCAGCGAATAGAGCTAACTTAACTTCTTCCTTTCCGAATTGTATCCCTTTTATGTCCTTCTCCTGCCTTATTGCTTGGGCTAGGACTTCCAGAACTATATTGAAAAGCAGAGGTGAGAGAGGACATCCCTGTCTTGTTCCTGATCTCAATGGGAATTCCTCCAGTCTCTCTCCATTAAGTATTATTTGGGCCTTTGGAGCTTTGTGTATTGCCTTCATTATATTAACATGTGAACCGGCCATGCCGATTCTCTCCAATGTTTTGATCATGAAGTGATGTTGTATCTTGTCAAAGGCCTTTTCTGCATCTATCGAAATGATCATGTGATTTTTATGTTTAAGCTTGTTTATGTGGTGTATTACATTGACAGATTTTCATATGTCAAACCACCCTTGTGTTCCTGGGATAAATCCCACTTGGTTAAGGTGGATAATGCTTTTGATGTGTTGTTGGATTTGGTTTGCGAGAATTTTGTTGAGGAACTTTGCGTCTATGTTCATTAGGGAAACAGGCCGATAGTTTTCTTTTCTTGTGGCATCTCTGCCTGGTTTTGGGATTAGGGTGATACTAGCTTCATAGAAGGATTTGGGTAGTTTTCCCTGTTCTTCAATTGTGTGGCACAGTTTTAGGAAGATTGGTTTGAGTTCTTCCATGAAGGTTTGATAAAATTCGGCTGGGAATCCATCTGGTCCTGGACTCTTCTATTTTGGGAGGTTTTTTTTATTACTTTTTCAATCTCCATGAGCGTGATGGGTTCATTGAGGTGGTTGATCTGCTCTGAGTTTAGCTTTGGTAGATGATATGCATCCAGGAATTTATCCATCTCCTCCACATTTTCCAGTTTTGTGGAGTAGAGGTTTTTGAAATAAGTCCTGATGATTCTGCCAATTTCACTGATGTCTGTTGTGATCTCTCCTTTTTCATTTTGAATTTTGTTAATTTGGAGTCTCTCCTTTTTTTGCTTGATCAAATTGGCCAGAGGTTTGTCAATCTTGTTTATTTTTTCAAAGAACCAGCTCTTTGTTTTGTCAATTGCCTTAATTGTTTCCTTGGTTTCCAATTCATTAATTTCTGCTCTGATTTTAATTATTTCTTTCCTTCTGGAGCTCTTTGGGTTGGATTTTTCTTGTTGTTCCAATGCCTTTAGGTGGATGGTTAGGCTATTGATTTGGGATCTTTCTCTCTTTTTTATGAAGGCATTGAGTGCTATGAATTTTCCCCTGGGGACTGCCTTCATTGTGTCCCACAAGTTTTGGTATGATGTGTTCTCATTGTCATTCAATTCCAGGAATTTTGCAATTTCATTTTTTATTTCATTCACTATCCATTTATTGTTTAAGAGTGTGCTATTCAGTTTCCAGTTGCCATTGGGGCTCTTGTTAGTTTTTTTGTTGTTGATTTCTAGGAATATAGCATTATGATCTGATATCATGCAGGGAATTATGTCGATTTTCCTAAATATGTGGAGGCTATCTTTGTGACTCAGTATATGGTCTATTTTAGAGAATGTTCCATGGGCTGCTGAGAAGAATGTGTAGTCTGTGGATTTGGGATGGAAAGTTCTGTAGATGTCTGTTAGGTCTAAGTGCTCTATGGTTTTGTTGAGCTCTCTTACTTCCCTGTTGAGCTTCTGTTTGGATGATCTGTCTATTACTGATAATGGTGTGTTAAAGTCCCCAGCTATGATGGTGTTGGTGGTTATTTCTGTTTTATTGTCAAGTAGGTTTTGTTTTATGAACTGCAGTGCCCCTGTGTTTGGTGCATACAGATTTATGATTGTAATATCCTCTTGGTGGATTGTTCCCTTTACCAGTAGGAAATAGCCTTCTTTGTCTTTTTTGATTGTTTTTGGTTTGAAGTCAACTTTATCTGATATTAATATAGCTACACCTGCTTGTTTCTTATTCCCATTTGCTTGGAATATTGTTTTCCACCCTTTCACCCTGAGGAGGTTTCTGTCTTTAGTGGTAAGGTGGGTTTCTTGAAGGCAGCAGATTGAGGGGTCTAATTTTTTGATCCACCCTGTTAGCCTGTGTCTCTTGATGGGTGAATTAAGGCCATTAATGTTTAGGGTGATGACTGTGAGATTTGATTTGATCCCTGTCATGTTATGGTGGTAGAGGTGTGTTGGCATATCCATGGAATTTAATTTTTTTTCTTTTTTTCTATCTACTCTGGGTTTGGTTGCTGTGATCTGCTTCTTGTAGGCATTTGTGTTTGGTTATTTGTTTCTTCTCTGTGGAGAATTTCCTGGAGTACTTTCTGTAGGTTTGGTTTTGTGTTCATATAGGTGTAAAGCTGAGTTTTGTCATGGAAAGTTTTCCTTTCACCATCTATTATAAGGGAGACTTTTGCCGGTTAGAGTAGTTTGGGTTGGAAGCCATAGTTTCTTAGAGTTTGGAGATTTCATTCCAGGCCCTTCTACCTTTCAGGGTTTCCATTGAGAAGTCTGAAGTAATTCTGATGGGGTTTCCTTTGAAAGTGGTGTGCTGTTTTTCCCTAGCTGCTTTTAGGATTTTTTCCTTGGTGTCAATGTTTAGAGTCTTAATGATAATATGCCCTGGGGAGTTTCTCCTTTGCTCTAGTCGGTTAGGAGTTCTGTTTGCTTCTTGAATCTTGATGGGCCTTTCTTTTAAGAGACGGGGGAAGTTTTCTTCAATTATTGTGTTAAATAGGTTCTCCATGCCTTTGGTCTGAAATTCTTCTCCTTCTGGTATTCCAATGATTCTGATATTAGGACGTTTAAGTGTATCCCACAATTCTCTCATGTTCTGTTCACAGGAACTTTTGAACTTACTGAAATTTTTGGACTCTCGAACTGTTTCTTCCATCCTGTCTTCCAGATCAGAATTTCTATCTTCCACTTCGCTGACTCTATTCTTGAGAGCCTCTAGTGAGTTTTGGACTTGTTCAATTAAGTTTGCATTTTCTACTACTTTCCTATGTATCACTTCCATTGCTCTGTCCAGCTCCCTTTTCACCTCATTTTCTGATTTTCTTGATGATTCTTGGAAATCATCCTTGCATTTCTTTATGTTTTCATTTAGTGTGGCCAGCTGATTTTTAAGGTCCTCTTTTTTTTTCACTCTCCCTCAACTCTCTTAGCTCTCTTTGAATTCCTTCCAGTGTCTTATCATATTGCTCTAGCTTAGTGATGGTAGCATCCATACGATTATCTATCCTTTGTAGCTTTCCTGTCAGTTCTAGCAGTAGTTTGGTCAGGGTTGCATTGTTCATTGCTTCCACTTGATGTTCTGATCCTAAACACTCTTCTATGTTTTGGTTAGTTGTGATCCTTGTTGGACTGGGAGATCTGTCTGGATTTTCTTCCATTTTATTTTTCGTGTTATTTCTTTTGCGCTGTGGTCTACCCATGTCAGTGTATGGGCAGGTAGGTGGGTGGAGCAGCCTGGGATCTAGCTTAATGCGAATCCAAGGCAGCCTGGGGCAGTTGTAAGCAGCCTGGTTTTTGCTCACTCTTGCCAAAGCCGCCTACCTATAGCCTGACAGGGGCACCAAAGTTGCCTGAATTCTCACCCAGTAATGCACCTAAGCTGCCTGCCTTTGAGCTTGAAAGGGGACTGAGGTAACAAGCCCTGAAGGTGCCTAGATTCTGGCTGGGTACACTGGGGTCTGTAAACAGTCTGTGCTCTTCCACCTCAGGGGAGTGGGGGATGGGTGGCATTGTACAGGTAGGGGATGGCACCTGCGCTGGTACTAGTGACTCAGTGTGGACTTATGTGGGTCTTCCTGTGGGAGTGGGCCTGCTGCATGTGCAATTGTAGTGCAGAGGCAGATGATGTGGGTACGGAATCAGGACACAGCAGAAGCTGACCAGCGGCAAGTGATGTGAGCACAGCAGCAGGGGATCTGGCAGCCACCTATTCACGGCAGGGGTGGCCCCCATGGGCCTGTGAACCTAGCACCACGTGGCTGGTCTACTCGCAGGATCAGAGAACAAGGGCGAGGTAGGAGGTCTCAGCTTGAGTGCAGCAGGCTGGCAGGCGTGACTGGTGGGTGCCCGATCAGAGCACAGCCATGCGGGATGTGCGGAGGGTGCGTGGGCGGGTGGTTGGAAGGGGGCGCGGGGTGCGATGGTGTGTATGGAGCGAGTGGGGCATGAGGTGGGGGGGTCGGGGTGCGCCGGGGCACCGGGTAATCAGGGTGGGGTGTGCGGGAGGCAGCAGGTCTCAGGGGGCGCGGGGTGGGGTGCCCTGGAGGGGCGGGGCGTGGGGCGCTATGATCAGTCAGGGGGTGAGGGGCGCGCTGTTGGTGCGGGGGGGGTGCGCATGCAGGGGGGTGTGCAGGGCGCGGGGGGGGTGCGGCGCACCGGGGGGGGCGCGGGGGTCACGGGGTGAGCAGGGGGGCACGGGGGAGCGTGCGGGAGGCGTGGGGACTAGGGGCACAGGGTGCGTATGGGAGGAGGGGGCGCGGGGCACACAGGGTGCGGGATGCCAAGAGACACCGCGGGGTGCTCTGGACGTGTGGGAGGGCGCGGCTTGTGGGGGGGTCGTGAGGGGCGTGGAGGGGGGCGGGGTATGCGTGGGGGTGGGGCTCAGGGGGCGCAGGGTATGCCTGGGCATGCAGGGGCGTGCTCGTGATGCGCAGGGGCGCCAGGGCCAAGTGCGGCAGGTGGACAAGGGGCGTGTGGGTTGGGGGCGCGGGGAGGGTGGCAGGGGGCGCTTCAGGGCGCATGGGGCTCAGGGCGCGGATGTTCGGGGCGCGTGGGGGTGGGGGCGCAGGGCGCGGGGGGGGGGGGGCGCAGCTAGGAGCGCGGTGTGCTCGGGTGGGCGCAGGGGGTGCAGGACGCTGCGGGATGCCGGGGGTGCTCTGGACTCGCGGGGGGAGGGGGCGGGTCGCGCGGGGGGAGGGGGTCAAGGGGGTCGTCACACAGGGGTGAGCACGCGGGGCACTCTGGACGCGCGTCAGGGGTGGGGCGCACGGGGGGGGGGCTCAAGGAGCGCGGGGGTGGGGCGCGGGGGTCTCTGGGCACGCGGGGGGTGCGGGGCACACCTGGGCGCCCGGGCGCGGAACGCTGCGGGATGCTTGGAGTGCGCCTACTACGTGTGGGTAGGGAGTGTTGGGGTGGAGGGGGGAGGCGGGGGGGGGGGAGGAGGTGGGGGCGGGGCTCGAGGCGCGTGGGGGTGGGGCGCAGGGGTCTCGGGGGCGCGGGGGTGCGGGGCACGCCTGGGCGCCCGGGTCACGGGGCGCTTGGGGTGCGCCTGCAGTGTGTGGATAGGGAGTGTGGGGCGCGCGCGGGGGGGGGGGGGGGGCGCGGGGGGGGGGCGCGGGGGGGCCGGTCGGGGGGGGTTTCTCGAGGCACGGGGGTTGGGGCGCGCGGTGGGGGGTGATGCCAGGGCGCGGGGCAGGCCTGGGCACCCGGCGCCCGCCTGCTGCGTGTCCATAGGGAGCGTGGGGCCCGCTGGGGGGCAGGGGCGCCTGGGGGGCGTGGGGCGGGGGGGTTGTGGGGTGCGCGGGGCTGCCGGGCGGGTGGGGTTTGATGCGCAAGGGGCGCCCGGCCGCGCCCGATGCGGGATTCGTGGCGTGGGTCGTGGGGGTGTGTGCTTCCCTCTTTTACCCCAATCTGTGCCCTCCCTCTTCAAAAAGTTCCTAACTTCCCTTAAATACTTGCCTTTTTTCCCCCTTGTTGTTTGTAGTGCAGCTAGGCAGTCGCCATCTTCAAGATTTTTTTTTTTTAATGAAACCATTTGAGAGATATCATATGGTGTTTTTCTTTTTGTGACTGTCTGATTTCACTTACTCTATTTCATGTTCCTTTGCTTTGTCACAAATGACATGATTTCATTTGTATGGCTGTGTGGTATTTCACTCTCTACATCTGTCATCCATCTATCTATCTATCTATCTATCTATCTATCTATCTATCTATCTATCTATCATTTATCTATCATCTTTCATTTATCTCTTTGTCTGTCTACATATATTTATTTATCATCTATCTCTGTTCTATCTGTCCATCTATCTATCTGCATATCTAATTATTTAGTCTACCTCTTAATGGACAGTTTAGTTCTTCCACTTAAGTTTTGCGAGTAGTACTGCAATAAAAACAGAAGTGCAAACATCTCCTTACATATTTATTTGTGTTTATTCCCAGGAGCAGGATGGAAGCTCTATTTAAATCTTTGAGATGCCTTCCCGCTGTTTTTACAGTGACTGTACTAACTTACATTCCCAGAAACCGGGAACATGATTCTTGTCACTCATATTATCAGTAGTATTTGTAATCTTGTCTTTGGTTCTTCTTACTGGGATGAGATTATATGTCATTGTAGTTTGATTTGCATTTCCCTAGTAATAATTAGAGATGTTGAACAGTTTTTTAAACATATACTTCTTAGCCATTTTTATGTTTTCTTTTGAGAAATGTCTATTTTGTTTATTACCCATTAATTTTTGCTTTTGAGTTTTGGGAGTTCCCCTTATATTTCCTGTCAGATATATAACTTGCAAATATTTTCTTCCATTCTGTGTGTTGTCTTTTCACTATGTTGATTTTTTCCTTTATGGAACAGGAGGTTTTCAGCATATAATACTCCTGTTTATGTACTTTTGTATGTATTTCCTTGCGCTTTTGAAATCATATAAAAATCTCTTTGCCCAGTCCAGTGATTAGGTACATTTTCTCTGTTTTCTTCCAGGAGTTTCATAGTTTCAGGCATTGCATAAGTCTTTAAATTATTTTGAGTTTATTTGTACATTTACATATATGCATTTTAAATGTTATTATGTTGAGGTGCATTCTTTCTATCCATAAGATTGTTGAGAATTTCTATCATGCAATATCATGAAAGGATGCTGAATTTTGTCAAATACATTCTGTATATGTTGAAATAATCATGTGGCTTTTGTCTTTGATTTTGTTAATATGATATCTTATTATTATATTTATTGATTTCATAACCTTTCTTGCACTCCTACAATAAACCTTATTTGATTATGGTGAATGATCTTCTTATAATGGTGCTGTAGGGTTTTGAGAAATTTTCATCTAAGTTAATTGAAATATTGACTTTTCATGGTTTCTTTCTGTGTCTATAAATTGTCTAACTTTGTAATATTCATCATTTTAGTGGATATAAGGTAATATCATATTATAATTTTAATTTGCATTCCTCTAATGGTTAAAATGTTCAGTATTTTTAATAGATTAAACTATTTGAATATATTTTAAAATACAATTCCAATTCCATCTTTTAATTTTCAGAAACGTCTTATTTCTCTTTGTCTTATTGATTTACAATTGACATACTTTATGTATTTTGAATGTCACTCCTTTACATTTTCTGCTCTTACACTTGATTTAAGAAATAGAAGTTTCTAATTTTAAGGTAGTCAACTTTTAAAATTCTTACCATTGAGGTCGTTCAATTTGTATCCTTTACAGGAAATCTTTGCCTAAGCCATGATCGTAAATATACCACCTTTTGTTGTATTTAAAGCTTTATTACTTCAAATTTTAACGTCAACTCCTCATAATTTGCAATTTAATTTTGAGTGTGGAGTTTAATAAAGGTCAAAATTAACCTTTTCTCTGAGAAAAGATTCCATTTACTTTAAAATGATTTTTTAAATTTGTCTTCAGGATCTGGAGAGATGCTCAATGGTTAATGCACTTGCCTGCAAAGCCTAATGACCTGAGTTGGATTACCCAGTACCCATGTAAAGCCAGATGCACAAAATGGCACAAGCACCTGGAGTTTGTTTTCAGTGGCTAGAGGCCCTAGTGCTCTTTCTCTCTCTCTTTCATCTTTCTTCTCTCTTTCTTTCTCTGATTTCAAATAAATAAAAATATTTAAAATTAGTTTCCAATATTTTCTTTGTACTAAGTTAAATGTCTATGAAGGCATTGTTGTACTTCTGGTCATTGTCTTTTTTTTTTTTTTTTTTTTTTTGGCTTTTCAAGGTAGAATCTCACTCTAGGCCAAGTGGACCAGGAATTCAATATGATGTGGTCTTAGGCAATCCTCCTACCTCTGCCTCCTAAATGTTGGGATTAATGACGTGACAACCACACCTGGCTAGGTCACTATATTTCTATATAGTAATGCTGCCTTGATTACTGAAGCTTTTATTTAAGTTTGAAATATGCTAGTGTTAGATTTAATTTTCTTTTCCAATGTATTGTTGGAAGTTCTTGATCCTCTGTATTTCCACACAGTTTTCAGAATCAATTTATCAATTTATTACAACAGCTTGTTGGTTCATGTTGATTACCAGCTTGATAGGACCTAGAATCAGCTATGAGGGATTTTGTGATTAGGTTAGCCTTTGGGCACATCTGTGAGGGATTATCTTGATAAAGTTAATTGAGGTGGGAAGACCCACCTTAACTTTGGGAGGCGCCATTTCATGTGCTTGGGTCCTGGCCTGTCTAAGAAGGAGAGAGCTGGCTGAGCAGCATCATTCATCACTCAGTATTCTCACAGTGGGCTGAATGCAAGCATCTGTCTCAAGCTCTAGACACTGTGCTCCCCACCATGAGAGACTGTACCCTAGAACTGTAAACTGAAATAAACCCTTCTTCCCTCACACTGATTCTTGTTAGACATTTTGTTCCAGCCAATGATAAGTTGGTTACTACAGGATTTTTATTTGATTCAGTTAGATCAATTAATCATTTTGGGAGGGATTTGAAAACCTTTACAATTGGATTTTCCAATCAATGTTATTTATACACATATTAGTTTTCTCTACCTTTATGTTATAGTTTGTGTAGATATGTTACACAAACTTTGTCATACATATGCAAATACATAGGTATGTATGTATGTATATAGCAATATATGTAAATATATGTGTATATATATTTATATATAGCTAAATACATACAGACACACACATGCTCAGGTATTTACATTTTGTTAAAAATGTTTAAAATTCTTATAAATTGAGAATTTAATCTTTGCTAATATAGAAATTTATAATATAGTTAATAATTATAATAGTTTGTTATTGGTTCTTTTATATTTTTAAAAATATTTTTATTTATTTTAAAGCAGAGAGGTAGAGAGATGAGAGACAGACAGAGAGAATGGGTGCCCCAGGGCCTCTAGCTGCTGCTAGAGACACATGCACCACTTTGTGCATCTGGCTTTACATAGGTACTGGGGAATGGGACCTGGGTCATTAGGCTTTGCAAGCAAGCACCTTAACCACTTAGCAATCTCTCCAGCCCTAGAGTTTTATTTGTAAAATATATGTAATCAGATAGTAAATAATGAGACCAATATATTCTATTTTATATTCTTATGTTTCTTTTGGTGAAGAAATGAATGATTTGGGTTACCTTCAGGAGCATGGACTGCTAAATGAGACATCTCTATCATGTCCTCCAAGGCTCAGGGAATATCAAAAGTGAGTAAAAGGAATGTAAGAGCCAGAGGATGGGGAGGGGTCCTTTGGAACACTACTTTCCAGATGTTAAGTGACCATTGCAATCATGACCTCACAATGGCTATTGTTACTTGCACAAGAACTATACGATATTGGGCCCATTAATATTCTTTCATGGATGATGAAGGTGCGACAACCAAAAATAATCAGAAGAAATCAAAATAGAAAAGGAACTACTCAGAAAAAAAAGGTTTCAGTGGAAGTGGGAGGGGGTCAACAGAACATGAGAGAGATTATGATCAAAATCTATTTTTATGCTTTTTATTTCTTTTTTTTCAGCCTTAGAACCTATACTCCTAGATCTCCAATAAAAGCTGAATGGATATGATGACAGTGTGAGTTCTTATTTCAGTCCCAATCTCAGTTCAACATTTTCAGTATTTTCTACTCAATATAATATTTGATATAGCTGTTTGAAAATACATTTTATTGTATTTTATTTATTTGTTTTTGGTTTTTCAATGTAGGGTCTCGCTCTAGACCAGGGTGACCTGGAATTCACTATGTGGTCTCAGGGTGGCCTTGAACTCACAGCGATCATCCTACCTTTGCCTCCCAAGTGCTGGGATTAAAGGTGTGTGCCACCATACCTGGCTATATTTTAATTTTATATTAACAACTTCCATGATTGTAAACAATATCCCATAGTAATTCCCTCCCTTCCTCAACTTTTCACTTTGAAATTCCACTCTCTATCATATCCCTTTCCCCTCTCAATCAGTCTCTCTTATTTTGATGTCATCATCTTTTCCTCCTATTATTATGGTCTTGAGTAGGTAGTGGCAGGCACTGTGAGGTCATGAATATCCAGGCCATTTTGTGTCTGGGGGGAGCATGTTGTGAGGAGTCCTACCCTTCCTTTGGCTCTTACATTCTTTCTGCCACCTCTTCTGTAATAGACCCTGAGTTTTGGAAGGTATGATAGAGATATTTCAGTGCTGAGCACTCCTCTGTCACTTCTCAGCACCATGGTGCCTATTGAGTCATCCCACAGGTCAGTGCATCTGAAAAGAGAAGCTTCTCTAACCAAAAGTGAGAGTAGCATTAATATATGGATATAAACTTTAAGAGAAATGCTTACTGGGCAGTTTGGTGAGCAAAGTATATACATTTAGCTAGATGGCAGCAGACATTATACCCGGAGGGCTCATGACTACCCCTGTTGTAGGCTTTCAGTATCAGGAATGTATTCCCTCCCATGGAGTGGGCCTCCAGTACAATTAGAGGACAGTTTGTTTACCACATAACAGACATGCCACTATTGCACCTGTTGGCTCATTTGCTCTGGCTGGCCAAATATAAAGCTTGCAGTGTCCACTGTTGAGTATTTCCACTGGTGATTTCTCTCTCTCCCATTGAACTACATGTAGCATAGCTTTTTCCAGCTTTCTGTCAGCTGATCTACATGGAGGATGTTTTCACCTCAGCTCTAGCAGGATTTCTCAATGACCTTGCAGCCCAAGTATGTGGAGTCTTCAGCAATAGGGTCTTACCATCTATTCCTGGTGTAAACCAAGGGCCTTGGCAATGCCTGTAATGTTTTGGGGACTTCAGGGACCTCATTGGCCAACAACTCACTGGAAGGTATCCCATCCCTGGCCCTGAAAATTTTCTAGTAACAATCTATGGCTCCTGCATGTTCCATTGTCTAAAAATGTGGGTTTCCATATGACTTATTTATATCCTCTTAAATTTTGATTAGCCGTCCCTCCACATTTCCTTTACTAAATCTCTTCCCTTGACCTCACTTAGGCCTTTTTACCCCCATTAATCTGTTTTTCTACTTACATATATGCAATACCATCCTGTTAAGTCCCTCCCCCTCCCTCCCTTTCTATTCCCTTTATATCTTCTTTTTAGCTTACTGGCCTCTGCTACTGATATTTTTCCTGCTCACATGGAAGTCCAATCATTTGTAGCTAAGATCCATATATGAGAGAGAACATGTGATGTTTGGCTTTCTGGGCCTGGATTACCTCACTTAGTATAATCCTTTCCAGATACATTTTATTAATTAAAGAAAACTCTCTTCCATTACTAGTTTTTGATTTTGAATCTTAATAAGCAAGAAGCCTTTAGTTTTACTTTTTAAAAAAATAACTTTGTTACTTTCTTGTATCAGGCATTTGTTAGCTTAATGAACTTTTCTTTTCTCATACCCTGTGTAAAACTGTGTGTAATATTATTGCTATTTATTATGTTTGAAAAAATCAGAACTGAATCCACTTTTCCTAAAATTTAGAACATTTTAAAGGCATGATATAAGCTATAGATACATTTTTGTTCTGTTTTTTTATTAATTAGTTTTGTACTCAGTGAATACAGTCAAGTTGATGCCATTGTTTAGCCTCCTCCATGTCCTACCCTCCCCCTGGCCCCTCTTTGTGGAGGTATATGGGTCATGCATTGTGGAGTTAGCCCACAGTTATGGGAAGGAGGAAATGTCTCTGCATAACATGACCCAACATGTGGCTCTGACATTCTTTCCACCCCCTCTTCCACAAAATTTCCCTGAGCCACGTTGTGTTCATTTTGGGTCTGCTTCAGTGATGAGGTGTTGGAAGCCTCTGAGGCTCTGGCTCTCTGATTTGGTAGGAGTTGATTTTTCTCTGTGTCCACCTCCTTCACCCTTGTGCTGGTACCAGGTTCAGCAAGAAAACAGCACCCTTGCTTGTTTTGCCAGTTATTCTTAGTTTCAACTGGGGCCCTTTTGAGGTATGATGGGATGGCTCTCTCCTTAGGATCTGTGTCTATCTGAAAAAGAGAAACAGATTCTACAACGGGAGTAAAGTTAGCACTAGATAAATAGGTAACCCTTATTCTTTTTATGGAGAATTTAATAGGTGTAGGCCTTCTTGTAGCCCATAATTGGTGGTAGCTTGATAATGGACAGCAGGCTCATGTTTGGATCTGATTCTCACTTATATGCAAAAATAAGCTCTTTCCTTTCCTATGGTGCGTCTGTTTGGGCATTTTGTTTCTACAATGGAAAAGTAACTGATAGGAAATTAGTATCAAGAAATGAGGCCATTGCTGTGATCAAACTGACCATGTGGCTCTTCATCTTTGTGAGAATGGTTTATGGGAGGAATGAGCAAGGATTTGAACTTTGGGCTAGAAAAGCCTTACAATATTGTAAAGAGAGCTCAATAAGACATTTAAGCAGGAGTTTGAAAGACCAGAAGACCAAGAGAAATCTGAACAGTAGAGGTTTGACTCATGAGGAACCAGAGGTGGAAACAAGGGACTTTATTGGAAATTGGCCTGAGGTAGTTCATGTAACATTATGACATAGAAACTGCCTTTATCTGTCTGTGTCCTGAGAACTTGTATGAAGTTGCATTTAAAAGTAATTCACCTGGTCTGGGGAGCTGGCTCAGTGGAAAAGGTGCTTGCTTGCAAAGCTTGCCAGTCCAGGTTTGATTCTCTAGTACTCATGTAAAGCCAGATACACAAAGTAGCACATGCATCTGGAGTTTTTTGCAGTGAAAATAAGCCCTGGCATATCTACACACACACACATACTTTCTCTCTCTCTCTCAAATAAATTAATATTGTTAGAAATGAATGCACTAACATGTTTGGTGTAGGAAATTTTAAGGCAGAAGAATATTTAATCTGTTTTATGGATTCTCTTTGCTTCCCTGATTTAGATCTACAATGAAAGAGAGAAAAATCCAGAATGTAGCTATGAAAAGTATATAATTTGGTATGGAAAGAAATATATGTAAATTTAAACATCTCAGGCCCAGAAAAATGCAGCCCCTCACACTACAATTGTTAAAGTGATTAACATTAAAGATAAGCAAACTGATGTGTACCTGGAAATAGGAAGGATGCCACCAAGGCAAGACTCTATCCACTTAAGGCTCAAGAAGTAAGGGATGTGAATTCTTTCAAAAGGAAAAGACCCAAAGAGACACTGCTGAAGGAGGTCTCTGCTTCCTAAGGTAAGCATACAGAGGCTGTTATAACTGTGGCCCAAGGCCAGGTTTTAGCCCAATCTGACAGCAGAACTTGGCAGCATCACCCAGCATCACCCAGGTGGTACTAGTTTTGGAAAAATTAAAGACATAGGACTAAAGGGGCCATGAAATATTTCAGCACAGTTTCAGAGTGCTGCTGAGGCTAAGTAGTGTGTGGTAGGATTGGAACCCCAGCAAGGAGGCCCTGTGAGGTCACTGTGTGAAGCAGTGATGGTGACCCATAAGTTGTAATGGACACCTCCAGATGTTAGAGATGCAAGGGCCATGGGACACTCATCCTGAAAAGCTGTGGGCTCCCAGCAGTTTTGGCTCATGAAAGAAGCACAGCTGGAGAGGTGGAGCTACCCAAGCCCAACAGAGGACATAGTATCAGTGGGTAGCATCAAGAGTTCCAGGTACCAGATGTGCAGTTGTTATTTGGTATTTGTGTTGCTGGGTTTCAGTCATGCTTTGGCCTGATCATTGCTTGCCATGCCCCATTCTTCTCTTTTGGAATACTTTCTTTTTATTTATTTCTTTTTATTTATTTTTAATTTGAGAGTGACAGACACAAACAGAAAGACAGATAGAGGGAGAGAGAGAGAATGGGCGCGCCAGGGCTTCCAGCCTCTGCAAACGAACTCCAGACGCGTGCGCCCCCTTGTTCATCTGGCTAACGTGGGACCTGGGGAACCGAGCCTCGAACCGGGGTCCTTAGGCTTCACAGGCAAGCGCTTAACCACTAAGCCATCTCTCCAGCCCTCTTTTGGAATACTTTATTTGTGATGATGCATGCCGCAAATATGTAAGTCATTTCTGGATGTTACAGGAGCTCACAGTTGCAGAGCTTGCCTGAGTTCCAGAAGATACCGCACTGGAGATTTTTAATGGTATTGAAACTGTTAGACTCTGAAGACTTTTGTATTTGAACTGAGTGCATTTTGTATTATGAGATTGCCATTAGGCTGTGGGGACACAGTGGAAGGTTATGGCTTAAAACTGTAATGCTTGAGTTTCAAATTGATAAGGGGTGGCATGTGATAGTTAATCTCCAGTCGTCAACTTGGCAAGATTTAGAATCACCATAGAAACAAATCTCAGGTCAGGTCTGGGAGGGTTTTTCTTAATGAGATTATGTGAAATAGGAGGACACACCCTAACTGTGGGTGGCACCATCCCATAAAAAACGGCCTCTGAACTGTATAAAAGGAGAGGGCTAGCTGAGCATGCAGCAATCATTGCTATTATTCCCCTGCTGATTATGCTGATGTGATGCTGGATTTCTGCTCCTGTCATGCTTTCCCCATCATGATAGATTATACCCTCTGGAATTGCAAGTCAAATTAAGCCCCTTCCCTTCCATAAACTGCTTCTGGTCAGGTATTTTTTCTCAGCATGAGAAAGTAATTGCACTGATACAACACATACTTACATGTTATTTATATGCTTCTTCTTGTTACTGGCTTGTTGCCTGAGATCCAGGGGTATGACAGAGTTGGTAAGTGGCAAGAGAGCACATAGGTGCTAGCCCACCATGGCATGACAACATCTCCACAGATGAGGGCGCAGATTACAAAAGTGATAGTAGGTGATAACAGCTTCCCAAGGAGTACACAGAAGGCTAGTGCATGCAGCCTCTGATAATGGAAGATAACTTGAATGGTAGGAGAGAAGTGCCTCCCTGGATGTATGGTAATAACTATATGTATTTATTTGGTATAAAGATTAAAGAAGGAGGGAAGGGGAGAATGTTTAGTTGTTAAAGTGCTAACTGCACAGAACATGAGGACATGAGCTGATGTAAAAAGCCAGGCATAGTGAAGCATACTTATAATTCTGGTAGCTATCCTAGCCCAATCAATGAGTTCACTGAGAAAGCCTATCTCAAAGAGACACTAAAGAAGACCCCGATGCCTACCTCTGTCCTCCTCATATTTGGGCATACACATGCACACATGCCTGCACATCCACATGGACCCTTACACATAAGAATGCACAAACACATACACATCACAAATACCTACACATGGAAATAAAGAAAGATCACAAAAGGAGGGGCTAGAAAGATGGCTCAGACCTTAAAGAGGCTTGCAAGCAAAGCCTGCTAGACCAAGTTCAATTCCCAAACCACCCATCTAGCTAGATGCATAAAGTGGTGCAAGTGTCTCATATTCTTTTGCAGCTTCAAGAGGCCCTGTCACCACCCTACTTGACTATGTAGAATAAATAAATGAAAATTTACATAAAGATCAGAGAAAGAGGGGAAAGGAAGGGAGAAGGAATACTGATTCCTCTGCACACCTGTGCAGTGTCCAGTACTTCTTAGTACAGGTAGATATCACTTCTTCATTTTGACTTATTAGTCTGTTCTTGCCTTGTTCTTGCTACTTAAGTTTATCCAGAATGGAATTTTGCTTACCACAAACATTTGTTCAAGCATGTCAGTGGTGAATACTATGAAAATTCTGGGAATCAGAGCTGAATAAAACCTGACAACTTTCCTTAAGTAGCTTATAGTTTCAGTGGTGACACAGTGGTGGAAATAAGCCTTACAATTGGAGTAAGCTAAGAGAGTGGCCGAGTTGACCCTTACCATGGACATAGCTCTGCTGAAGGACAGTTAAGTACTATCATAGAGTCACTGCAATGCAGAGCATATTAATGTGCAAGGTTGGTCGAGGCATATCAAATAAAGCTTTGCATGCTAAATGAACGTATGCACATTTTATACTACTGTGGTGGTTTGAATAGAATGGATGGCCCCCAATATATTCAATTGATTATTTGTTTGTAGTTTGCATTCTGCAGCCACCTGGCTGGAGGCAATGTCACTGGGTGGATCTTAAGGTGTGGTGGTGGGTTTCAGATTTCAATCTAAAGATATGCAAAGTGTGCCTAGATGGAGTTCCTGAAGTGTCCTGTGCTGTGTGGCTTTTGGCTTGTGCTTCTCTCTCTCTCTGCTTAGTTCTGTGAAGGCAGGCCAGCTTCTTCTGCCACTTATGGAACTTCCCCTGGATCTGTAGGCTTCAATAAATATCCCTTCCTCCATAACTGTGCCTCGTCTGGAAGTTCATCTCAGTGAACCTGAAGCTGTCTGCTACAACCACTCTCTGAAAGACAGGAAGATTCACATTTTATGTTGCTCCCTGAAAGACAGGGTGAATATCTGTATTCATTACTTTCCTCATAGCTGTGCCAAAATACTTGACAAGAAGCAGCATGCAGTTGGAGGTTCTAGTCCATCATGATGAAGAAAACGGGGTGGCAGGAGCATAAAGCAGATCTGGTTAGTTTTCTTGTGATGAAAACTGAAAGGTACATCAAAACCCCTTTTTGCTTTTAGTTCTTCAAGGATCAGGACTATGTAATCCCATGCAAGAATAAAGAAAGCACATTTTAGTATAATGCTATGATTAGTAGCAATAGCAGTGATAATGTAGCTGGAGGCAACTATAAAAAGTAGATCCTGCTAAGCTTTTGATTTATAGGGTACTGAAATCCCTTGTTTAAGCTTGACAGATAGCCTGACACATCAATAGGCTATCATAGATCTTGTTCTGATGATCCTTCCTGGGAATCCTGAATCGGAGCCTGGGAATGCCTATAAGGGCTGATTCTCACCAGTATTCAGAAACGCTTTCAGACTCATTTTTTAAATCAAGATGAAATGAGTTGCTCTCATAGTTTTCTGAAGTGGCAAGATCCTGTTTGTTGGTAAGTATGGAACAGTCATTCATAACACTAATTATACCTGAGTCTGTACAGCACATGGTGGGACTACACAGTAGATGTATGATTTTTATGTACTTCTTCTGGAATGGAAGGAAAAATCACTTTGAAACTGACATCATATGTGGGAATTCTTATGCAATCAGCTCTCTGAAAGTTTTCATGATAGATTGGCCTGTTTAGTTTGCTAAACATTCCTGAAAAATAATAGCAACTGCGACATGATCATACACTAGATTTACATAAGTTTTTGCATTATAGCTGAAAAACACTATTTTATCTGATTTAATTCTTTCCACCAAACTATTAAATAGTTAATATTAGCTCTGGCCTTCATGGAAAATCAGGGAAATGAAGTAATAACACAACAAGAAAAATCTGGACAATCTTTTTAAAGCTTCTCATCTTATGCCAAACTCACTGCTGTTGGGACTTTGGCTAAAGTTCTAGAGTAGCTGTTCCATAGCTGGATGGGCATAATAAATACACTTTGCCTTCTCATCTTGGTTTCCTAATCTATGGGTTCCAGTAACCAGTGCTCAGCTGTACCTGTGTTCCCTTCATCCATTGCTTTATTCCTCCATTAGATCCTTGGCCTTATCCAACTTTAATTGTCTGCCTTGATAGTCAACTCTAGACTCCATGAGCATACTTACTCTGTCATTAATCTTTTCTGTTCTGGTACTGATAGATGCCTGGCTCATAGACAGTTTTTGACGGCATAGCCATTGGTATTCACAAACTTGACATATGTTCAAGAAATAGTAACAGTGTGTCCACATAGTAATGAAAACAGTGGAGATGTGAACATCCTTCTAGTTAGTCCATAATTTTAGGGATTTGGTGACTGTTTAGAGGGTCCAGAGAGTTAGATGTGACTCTGGCATTTGGTGCTGTCTAGGCAGGAACATTCGGGGAACACAGGGAGGCTGACTTCTACTGAATTTGTGAGAGGAGCGAAGTCTGTGCTTTTTTTGAAACCATGTCTTCCTCATCCATAAAATGAGAAAAGTGAAAGAAGGCAGAGGGAATATTAATGGTTTCCTTCTTCTTCGACTCTGTATGTTTCCTTATTTTATGTTTTTATACAATTTTGTATGCTTCTGTCTCCCTCCTTCTTTCAAACACCACTCTGTTTTCAGAAATTGAATCTGTGTTCTTACCTCTTTCTCCCATTTAGGCTAGGCAGAATGTCTTTCTACTTGGGTACCTAATAAATACACAGAAGGCTGGCTAGGCATATTTGTCAACAAATATTTTCAGATAAAAAATACTTTGTCTCAGAAGGGAGATTTTAAGACCAGCCAGACATCTTGAGAAGGCTTTACTCTAGATGGTGCAGATCACATTATAACTGGATTTGCTAAACACTTAAATTAAATTATTTTACTAATTATGGATGTCTGACATTTTGTCTGTAGATGAACTTTATAAGGATGAGTTCAAATTGGTTCCTTTATAGATCTAAAGAATTATTGTCTGTTATTCAGCCAAAAGGGGCTTTCAAGTTCATTTTACCCTCTCTTTGAACTGCTTAGGTGACCCTTTCTTGTCTCCAGTGATTTCTCAGAATGAATTAACCTTCACCATCTGCACAGTCTCTGACCCTGCTAACCTGTGACAGCAGCTGACTTGCAGACTTCTCTGGTGAATAGGGTTAGGATTTTGTTCCAAGTACTTGGAACTCCCCACATATCCTTCTTTCCAGTTACTTTGTTTTCTGCTGCTCTCTGCAAAGTGGCTGTACCTGCCCATTGCAATACTCCCCCAGAATGTCCTCAGTGTCTCTCTGTCTTCCCTCTTTTACTCTTCTGTCTCTCCTCCACTCCTATCTCTATACTTATAAGCAACCACAATTAGAATAGAGTAAATTCATTTTCTCTGGAATAGAAACTACCATTTTTGATTTCTGCACTGAAGAGAGGGTTCAACCACTTTGGCTTCAAGAAAAGGGACACCCTGGGGAACAGGACAGGTGCTTTACCTTTAATACAATCCTAATCACCAACCAGAGCACACTGCTGTAAGTGAATTTTGAATTTGCTTCCCCTAGGAAACAGGATTGATGATTTACCCTTTACACAACCCTGATAACAAGACAAGAGCATGTTGCTATAAAATGGATTTCTTGTGCTTACCACACTGGAAATCCGTGGGCTGAAACCCCACTCCCAGTGTGATGGTACTTGGAGAAGGGATGCTTAGGAGGTAATGAGGTCATGAGAACAAAACTCTTGTGAATGGGATTAATGAATGTGTTAGTTACTTTTCACATCACTGTACCAAATACCTGCTAAGAAGAAACATGAGGGTGGAACATTTATTTTGGCTCATATTTTGTGGGGATATAGTCCATGGCAGGAGGTGGCTCAATGGTAGAGAGAGTGTATATCTTGTATTCTTTACTTTCTTATATCTTGGTAGAATAGGAAGCAGGGAGAAGACTGGAAGTGGGTCTAGGTTATGAACTCCAAAACTCACCTCCTAGTGATCCACATCTTCTAGAGAGACTCTATTTCCTAAAGATTCCACAACCTCTCCCACAAAACAGTTTCACCATCTGAGGTATCACTAACAACTTTTTTCCTGTGGAGATATGAACACACTCAGCTATGGCTCAGATAAATGACCAAAGAGCCATTGTACCTAAACCAGTTTTAGTGAACCAATGAGTTTGCTGGGGTTACTTACAGAGCAGGGTGAGGGGCTGCTTATAGGTACAATGAATGACTCAAAAAATGCTGTATCACTAAAATGCCCACACCAGCATAGGTGACAACTTGTGGAAGCTCTTTCTCTGGAGCACACGGAACAACCTGAAGGAAGCTGGGTTGGTGAGAGACCCTTCCTAAGCCATTGTTTTCCCTTTATATGTATTTAGGGTGGGTTCTTGTTATATTTTCCCCAGGCTTGTTGACTTCCCAAGTCTCCTGAGCTTACTTCATAACTCTCATGAGGAAATGTTTCAATTTGGAGGAAATTGCTATACAGCATAGGGGTAAAGTGTGCTAATACATAAAGCTGTAGGAGGCATTCTATGTTAAAACCATAACACTGTCCTTATAAAAAAGTACACAAACAGATCCTTTTTCTCTTCCAACATTTGAATACACAGAGAGAAATCATGAACCTGGAAATGTCCTGTATATATATCTGTTAGGTCCATTCCTTCTGTGACCTCATTTAGTCCAGATGCCTCTCTGTTTATTGTTTCCCGGGATGACCTGTAAATTGATGAGAGTGGAGTGTTAAAGTCACCCACCACCACTGTGATTGGTGTTATCTGTGACCTTAGTTCTAATCGTGTTTGTTTGATAAATTTGGGAGCCCCCATGTTAGGTGCATATATGTTTAGGATTGTAATGTCCTGTTGGAGTGTGCCCTTAATCAATATAAAGTGACCTTCCTTATCTTTCTTGACTAACGTTGGACTACAGTCTACCTTGTCAGATATTAGGATAGCAACCCCTGCTTGTTTTCTAGGTCCATTTGCTTGAAACCTTTCACCCTAAGATAATGTCTATCCTTTTTGGAAGGTGAGTTTCTTAGAGAAAACAAATTGTAGGATCCTGCTTTTTAACCCAATCTGCAAACCTATGTCTTTTCGTTGGGGCATTGAGGTCGTTGATATTAAGAGATATTATTGAAAGCTGTGTATTTATGTTTGCCTTTTTTTTTTTTTTTGTGGTTCCAGTTCTACGTTTGCTCTCTTGTGTTAATTAGTATTTGAGTATTTCTTGTTTTTTCCAGGTTCCTTATATGTGTGCTTTTCCTTTTCTTCGGCATGGAGGATTCTTTCATGTATTTTCTGTAGAGCTGGTTTTGTCTTCAAATACTCCTTTAACCTGCTTTTGTCATGGAATGTCCTTATTTCTCCATCTATTGGAATGGATAGCTTTGCAGGATAAAGTAAACTTGGTTGACAGTTGTTATCTTTCAGAACATGGATTACATCGCTCCATGCCCTTCTGGCTTTTAAAGTTTGTGTTGAATAGTCTGCTGTAATCCTGATGGGTTTGCCTTTGTAGGTAACTTGATTTTTCTAACTGCTTTCAATATTTTTTCTTTGGTTTGTGTGTTTGGTAGTTTGATTATAATATGGCGAGGAGAGGTTCTTTCCAGGTTTTGTCTGGCTGGGGTTCTAAAGGCTTCCTGTATCTGCATTAGTACCTCTTTCCCAATTTGGGGGAAGTTTTCTTCTATGATTTTGTTGAAGACACCTACTGTACCTTTGGAGTGGAATTCTTCTCCTTCTACTATGCCCTGAATTCTTATATTTGATTTTTCCATAATGTCCCGAATATCTTGAAATTCCCACTCATACTTTTCTATAAGTTTGTCTTTCTCTTTGTTGGACTGTATTAGATCTGCCACCTGGTCTTCTAGTTTAGATATTCTGTCCTCTCCTTCATCCATTCTACTGGTGAGATTTTCTACAGAGTTTTTAATTTCATTAACTGTGTTCTTCATTGCTAGTAATTCTGCCTGGTTTTTCTTTATTATTTCTATTTCCTTATTTATGTCTTGAATTGCCTTCTTTATTTCATGAAATTGGTGTCCTGTGTCTTCTTTGAGTCCTTTGATTTCCTCTTTGACTCCTTTGATTTGTTCTTTGACTTCTTTGAACATATTTACAATCATTCTTTTGAAATCTTTCTCAGGCATTTCCTCTAACTCGTTCTCACTGGAGGTTATTTCTGATGCCTTAATGCTTTTAGGTGGATTTATATCGTCTTGTTTTTTAGTGTTTCTTGTGTTACAATATATATATTTTTGCATCTTGTAGTAAGTTAATGCTTGGATTTTCTAGCTAGCTGGGTATTCTTAGCTGTATCAATTGATCTGATGTGTTATATCTTCAGGGTAGGAGCTTAAGGTGTTATATGCGGCTCTTAAGACTCTCAGAGTATCTACAAATGTGTTCCTAGGGGTTGAGTTAGCCTGCTATGGAAGTATTCAAGTAGGCTGAGTGAAATAAAATATAGGTAGATTCTAAAATTTAACTAAACATTGTACACATTCAATCAAAAACAGCACCGAATATTTATGTAACAGTAGTTATTATAACAACCAGATCCTCTATCAACAAAGTGGTTAAGATTTCTGGTCAGTTGAGGGATCCAACTCAGCTTGTGACCAAGTGAGACCCTTCCCTGGTGCAATCCCAGTTACCTTTTTGGATGATTTTGGTCTCAGTCAAGTTGCTGGCTGGGTCGTTGGGCCGCTGTTCTGATTTCTGGAGCTGAGCACTGTCTTTACCTACGGGACAAAGTGAGCCTGGCAACTGAGGCCATGCAGATCAGCACTCCCGCTGCTGGAACCACTGCTGCTGCTGAAGCTACTGCTGCTGGATCCGTTGTCACTGCAGCTATAGCTGCCACTGCTGGATCTGCCACTGCTGCTGCCACTGCTGCTGCTGCTATAGCTGTCACTGCTGGAACTGCCGCTGCTGCCTCTGAAGCTGCCGCTGCCAGAACCACTACTGCTGCTGCTTAAGCTGCTACTGCTGGATCTGCTGCTGCTGGATCTGCTGCCGCTGGGGCCGCTGTTGCTGGTGCCGGAGCTGCTGATGTTGCTGCCGGACTCTGTTCCTGCTTGGGTCCTGCTGTTGGCTCAACTTGGTGTGGCCAGGTCCCGGAACTGTTGCTCTGTTTGCTGCAGCTGGGCACAGGCAGTGGGGGAGGGGAGGGAGCTGATGCTGCTCTAGTTCTCTCTCTGTTCCACATGTTTTTCTACTTTGTGATCTGCTCCTCTGTTGTTCACTGCTGCTCTCCCTTCACATTTCTAGAGTTTGCGGAGAGCTCTGATGGGAGTGGAAGCTCCCCTCACCTGGCTTTTCCTGTGGCTTGAGCTGAGCCTGGCAGCTTTCTGGTGCACCACTGCTGCCACAGTCAGCGGACCTGCCAGGGCCTCTTTTGCCAGCCTTGCGGGCTCTGGATCTCTTCTACTTCTCTGCTGCCATTTCAATTTCCTATACACATTGCTTTTTAGTAAAAGTGTGTATTTTGCTGAGTTGTTTTTGTCTTTTCCCCCCTAGGCTGCTTTGGCATGGTACCTATGCTGCCATCTTAACCAGAAGTCAAATCATGAAACTGGAATGTGTACACAAAAAACAATAAAATTTTCTCTGTTTTGATCTTGGAATTCCCAGCCTCCATAACTGTGAGAAATAATTTTCTGCTGTTTATAAATCACCTCATCTATGGTATTCTATTAAGTAGCCCAGAAAGATTTAGATCATATCCTCACTCTTTCAGAGACATGACAAGTAAAAGAAGGGCCACATATAACAGAGGGAATAGCATGAGTGATTAACAATGAGTTAGTTCATAAAGAAGTGGGTGGTCTTAGAGATAATATTAAGGAGTGATGAGCACTGAGGACTACAGTGGAAACTCTGAGCCAAAAGACAAGAGCTACTGAAACTCCAGACAGAGCCCCCTGATAGGATTGTGGTTGTGGGATGCGCAGTCACCCAATTTATGGCCCAATAGGTAGGGAGCAGAAGAATCTATGCTTCATCTGTCTCTCTGCTACTGGCCTCTGGAAGTCTTTGATGCCCCTCACCATATAGCTGAGCCCAACAGACAGCTAATGGGCAAGAAAGTCCAGATATGGATTCATAAAGTTGACTTCCTTGGGCACAGAGCAGGATAAGAAGTATAAGATGAGGGCTGGTGAAATGGCTTAGCAGTTAAGGCTCTTGTCTATGAGGCCTAAATTCCCAGGTTTCATTCCTCAGTACTAACATAAGTCAGATGCACAAGGTGGCACATACATCTGGAGTTTGTTTGGCTTGAGGCTCTGGTGTGCCCATTCTCTTCTCATCTGTTTTTTTTCTCACTCCAATAAATAAACCATAAATAAAATAGTTAAAAGAAAAAGAAGTGAAAATGGCTCTAGGGATGCAGGAAAATAATATCTGATATACAGTTTTTCCTTAGTATCTGTGGGGAATTGGTTGCAGGACTCTCATAAAGAACACATTCCATGGATGGTTAATTCCCTTCTGTAACATGGTACAGTACTTGCATAAAACCTGTGCATATTCTCCTGACATTTTGAATCATCTCAATTATGCATAAAATGCAATACAGTAAAAATACTATGTAGACGGTTGTTATCTATATTGTTAAAGGATAACAATATGAAAAATATATGTTTATTAAGATACTTTTAAATAATATTTTTGATTTACAGCTGATTGAGTCCATGGATTAAAGATGTAGGATGTACAAAGTCAGAAGTATTCACTCACCTTTGTTTTCAACATTTTTCTACTCATTTGTACATTTTCACATTTGAAACTGGTGTATCTAAGGTTTCTGAAAACCTAAAGCAATGGATAGAAAAATCTAAAAGTTTTATTCCCTTCTCTTAAGAAACTTGATGGTTTCCTGTAGTATGGCTTACTCATTACTTTCAAATTTTAAAAGGGGTAAGTTCCTTTAGAAAAATAAGGAAACAAATTTCTTAATTAAAAATAAGTTCTAGGGCTGGAGAGATGGCTTAGCAGTTAAGGCACTTGCATGAAAATCCAAAAGATCCAGGTTTGATTGCCCAGTACCCATGTATACCTGATGCACAAGGTGGCACATGCATCTGGAGCACATTTGCAATGGCTAGAGGACCTGACATGTTTTCTCTCTCCCTCTTTCTTTTCCCCTCTCTCTCTCTCTTTCTCTCTCTCTCTCTCATAAATAAATAGAAACAAAAATATTGAAAAAATTCTACTGGTACACTGAGAGTATTCTCTAGTAATGATTTTTGTTATGCCAATCGAAGTGGTTGACTGGAGTTCAATTTTATAAAATGACTTTGAGTTTCTCAGAACAAAGTTGTATATAAATGGAATAATAACAAATAGTTCATATAGTTTTAAAACATGTGCTACCAAATCAGAGAGCCAGAGCCTCAGATGCCCCCAACACCTCAGCACTGAAGCAGACCAAAAATGAACCCAACATGGCTCAGGGAAATTTTGCGGAAGAGGGGGCGGAAAGAATGTCAGAGTCACATGTTGGGTCATGATTTGCAGAGACATTTAGCATACCAATAACTGGGGACTAACCCCACAGTGCATGACCCATTTACATCAACAAGAAGGGTCTAATGGGAGGGGGTAGATCATAGATGAGCCTAAACAATGGTACCAAACTGCCTGTATTTGATGAAAAGAAAACTAATAAATCAAATTTAAAAAAATGGCAAAGAAAAAAACATGTGCTGACTGGGACTGGGAAGATGGCTCACAGGGTATGAGCACTTGCTGGGCAAGCATGGAGTTATGAAAGTGTCTTATTCACCCTAAATTTGATCCCCCAGCATCCACATAAAAAGCTATGTTTGGCCACAAGCACTTAAAACCCAAGTTTCATGGAACATAGAGATGAAAAAGTTGCTAGGGATCACTGGACTGTCAATCTAACCTAAAAATTGGCAGCATATGTGCATCTGTATACACATATGTATATAACCCCCAATATCATACATACTGCACACACATGCTAATAATAAAATATATGCATACTGATGCAATCAACTACTTTCAACATCTTTATTTTTGAGCTATCTGTGGACAAAATGTTGTACTGTCACTCATCTGATATGAATGAGGAATGGCAATGCAATTTCAATAAAAATTCCAGCAACGTTCTCCACAGAGATAGAAAAAGTCGTCACAAAATTTACACAGAAGAACAGAAAATCTCAGATTGCCTGAAATATCCTCAATTGAAGAAATATGTCTGGAGGATTCACCATACCTGATTTCAAGATTTATTACAAAGCCATAGTAACTAAAACAGCATAATGCCAGCACAAAAACAGACATACAGATCAATGGAATAGAATAGAAGAGCCATCTCTCAATCCAAGAAACTACAGCTATATCATCTTTGACAAAGGGGCCAAAAATACATACTGAAGAAAAAGATAGCATCTTCAACAAATGGTGTTGGAGAAGCTGTATAACCACATGTAGAAGAATGAAATTAGACCCACTTCTCTCACTCTCCATAAAAGTCAACTCTAAATGGATTAAAAACAATTAGAAGAACAAACAGGGACAACACTCCATGATATAGGCATAGGGAAAGACTTCTTGAAGAAGACCTTAGTAGCACAGGAAATTATATTAACACTCAACTACTGGGACCTTTTGAAACTAAAACAATACTGTACAGATAAGAAAATTATCAACAGAATCAGTAGATAATACACGATGTGAGAAAATTTTCACTAGGTATACCTCTGACAAAGACCTAATATCTAGAATAGACAAAGAACTAGAAAATCCAAACTAAAAATAAAAGCAAACAAAACAATCAAAAATTAGGGTAGAGATTTGGATAGAGAATTTTCAAAGGAAGAAATACAAATGGCATTATACATTTAAGGAGATTTTAAACATCTTTAATCATCAGAGAAATGAAAATCAAAACAACTCTGAGATTTCATCTCACTCCAGTCAGGATGACAAAACAATCAAATGACAACAAATTCTGGCAAGGTTGTGGGGAAAGAGGAACACTTACCCACTGCTAATGGGAGTGAAAACTTGTACAACCACTATGAAAATCAGTATGGAGATGCTTAAAAAAGTGGAAAATGGTTACCATTTTATCTACCAATACCATTTATGGGGATTTATGCTAGACTCCAGTCTTTATTACAGAGATACTTTCTCATTCATGTTTGTTGCTGCTCTATTCACAATAGCTAGGAACTGAAATCTCCACAGATATCCATCAACTGAGGAATGGATAATGAAGATATGATACATATACACAATGAAATTGTACTCAATGGTAAGGAAATGAAATAATGATATTTGTGGGTAAATGGATGGAGTTGGAAAGAAATTATTCTAAGCAAGGTCACACAGGCAAAGAAAGACAAACACCGCATGTACTCTCTCATCTGTGGTCCCTAACTGGGATCAATTAGAAATGAATGCAAATGGTAGTTAGCACCAGAAATATGGACATAAAACTAGAATGAGAAAAGTGGAGAGAAGAAATAGGGAGTGAGGAGGGGAGGAGATACCTGACAAACTAGGGGAGGGCAGTATGTTGGGGGATGGGGCTGTTAGAGGGGTAGGAGGTAGGGAGGGATTTACACAAGTTAAGACAACATGAATCAATTACATATAAATCCTAATTCTGACTAGAACTCTATAAGATATCACCATCAGTAAAGGGGGAGGAGGGACATCATGAACAGAAAATGGAAAAAGCTTAATCTTAAAACCAAGGACTCTTGGTAATCCCCAGGGTTGGAGTTGGGTTGCCCCTCCTCCCCCCCAAGTGACCTGTTGGCCACAAGACCCATGAGGTCCCCAAAACAATGCAGACCATTGCCAAAACACTTGATTACCTGCTAGAGCTAAAAGGTAAGATCCTATTGTTGAAGACACCACAGGCTGCAGTTACAGGACATCAGAATAATATGCTAGAACTGAAAGGGAAACTAGCTTCCTCCTGGCTAGCCCTCATAGTGCTGGACAGCTCTATGGGAGTTGCCGGAAGAAAATAGCCATTAAAAGCATGAATAAGGCAGAGGACCTGCAGACTACAAAATCAATCAGCTGTATAAGAAATACACACTTGTGCAATAGTGGCACACAGCTTCGGTGAGTAACTAATTGTTTTCTAATTGGACATGAGGCCCACTCAATGGAACAGAACTCATACCTTGTACTGGAAACCAAGTCAGATTCCCATAATCAGGAAACTCATACTTTAGATAAAAGTCCGCAGTGCTCTCTGGAGAAGTGTGAGCTTGCACACCTAAAATATTTCAAGTAATTTTGCACACCCCTTTAACCTAAGCTGCTCTTACTCTTGCTTGGAGAATCTGCTTTATTTTACAGATGGCAGAGAAAATGGAGGAGAGTCAAGATACATTGAAAAGAAAAGATAGCCTACTATCCACTATGAGACTTGCCAGCTCTTCAACATCTGCCAGAGCCTAGGAGATCGTGCAGTAGAAGTGGTACCAGGAACACTGCTCTTACTGATAGCCTGACAACCAGTACCAGGGTGATGCTGGCAGACATGATGATAAAGCCAAACCCATCAAAGCAGAAATCCAGAGGTTATAAAGAACTCAACACCAAATCACATTATAAACAGGCCTGCCATGGCTCAGGGAACACTGCATAAGTGAGGGTAGAAAGATTGTAAGATCCACAGAGTGTGTAGAAATACCCTGAGGCATGGTCCCCCCACTATCCCATTAAGACTGACTGAGGCCTTCATGACCCCACAGTGCACCCCATAACTCCACTCAACAGGGACAAAGAAATAAAACAAAGAAATTATATATATATATATATATATATATATATATATATATATATATATATATATATATATATATACATGAACTCAGGAGTTTCATTCAGACTTGTAAGTTGATGTCACTGTAAGTGGATCCTAGGGTCCAGCCATAATGTATGATTTGGGGCAGATCTGAATGTCCATCTAAGATATGCAGAGTCCTTGAGATCTGCCTGTGGCTCTTAGAGTGTGCTCACTTATGGTGGTGCTTCTCTCTGTGCAGACCTGCGGAAGGGAGCCAACCTCCCTTACAATTTATTAAACTTCCCCTGGTTCTGTAAACTTCAAATAAACCCTTCATTCTATAAACTATGCCTGGTTTAGAAGTTCATCCCAGGATTGTAAGCTGACTATGACAGAAATGATACAAGAGAGTGGGTTGTTGCTGTGTCATGATTCTGCCCATGTGGATTTTGGTCTTTTGAAACTTTTGTTTTGAAGGAATGGGCATGGACTTACAACTGAAGATGCCTTCCATGGTGGTAAGCCAAGTTTGTTGGATTATTTTGGTGAGAGTTTGAAAATGCTAAGTACAGAGAAAATTGTGTTTGAAAGCTTTGCTTATAAGCTTTGTAATGGGAAGGAAAGACAGCATAGAACTTTGCTGGAACTGAGCTACTTGCATAAGGGCTGGCTGCATTCTGCTTCCCATGCCCAGCAAGTCTGATCAAGGTTAAATTTGTAATGGACTGATGTGCTTGGCTAAAGATATGGAACTGAGAACTGAGATTTAAAGTTGGAAAAACTCAAGCAAGGTTAAAATTACTGGCACTGAGCCTGGTTGCTGAAGTTGCTATTGTCACATATATTAGCATTTGGAAAGATGGCCCAAATGATTTACAGTGAAACAATGGGAAGGAATCCTGAGGAAGAAATGCAAAGCCTTTGAAAGGAGATGACTGAATGGAAGGAACCTGTTCTTCAAGTTTATGATTTATTTTGTCCCTGAATTGACAACATGACTGTGTCCTGCACAGCCAGTATTAGTTTTGGAAGCATGCTTGGAGTGGGTTATGAAGTGCACATGATTCCAGGAGCTGCTGCTGAGATGTAGTATATAGGCAGGGTGTGATGACCCTGATAGGCTAATGAAGCCATTGGGAGATGGACTGTGCTTTGCAGTAGAGAATTGAAGATGTTTTGTATATGCCAGGACTATGCAAGGGCTATGATGGAGTGCTGCTGGCTCAGAATGGAAGTTTTCCCTGGTGACTTAGCCCAACTGGAGTGGCAGAAATGGGAATTTTGGAGACTATCAGTCACTTGTTTTGACATCAGACTTGAACTGCATATTTTTGATGTTAGCTTGATGATTATTGAGTTTTAATTATTCCAGTCTCTCCTTGTTATGCCATATAGCAGTTGGAAATATTTAATCTGTGCCTATATATGTTAAAAGTATATAACTTGTTTCAATTTTACAGGCTTTACAGGTAAGAAATAGATGAGACTTGGGACTTTGGAACTATCTAAAAGTTGGCAAAGCTAAGTGAACTTTGAATTTTGACTGAACCCAATATACAATGTGAGATAGTTATGAATCTATTGGGGGCCAGGGGCAGAATGTGGTAGTTTGAATGGATGTTTCCCAATAGATTCAGGAATTTTATTCAAGCTTGTAAATTGGTGTCACTGTGAGTGAATCTTAGGGTCCTGCCCTAAAGCGAGTTTGGGAAGTAATACTTTTCTCTCTGCATGGACCTGTGAAAGGGGACCAGCTTCTTCTGCCATTATAGAATTTCCCCTGGATCTATAAGCTTCAAATAAATTCCCTTCCCCCCATAATTGTGTTTGATCTGGTGGTTCATCCCAGCAATGTGAAGCTGACTACAACAAGATATAAAATAAAGTTTAAAAAAATAATAAAAAAGAATGAGGAATGCAACAGCAGCCTCAAGGTGACTGGTGTGTTTCAACCTAAACTTTACTCTTTTATCTTCTCCTGTGTGTCTCTGACCTGGCTTCTTCTCTCTTTCTCTCCTGTCTAGCTAAATTGTTACACTTTTGGTAACAATAACATCAATGTATGAATTCAGGCAACCTTGCATAATTTTATGACTGTTCCATACTTCTAATTTATTCTTTAATCAAATCGCTGATTCAAAAGTATCCTACTGCTCATCTTGATTGCTGTTGCTCTCATCGTTTGCTTTGATCTCTCTCACACCAGTCTTTCCTGGAGACCTGGTTCCCAGTCAAATGGCTCTTAGGGTAAAACTGGGTCAAAAATTGTGTTTTGAAGATATTATTTCATACATATATTGAAGATATTTTATATTAAATCTCTAAGCCAGTAGCTAAGCTCATCCAGGGGAAGTTCAATCTGAGATTGAAAGAACAAAGACAATTGTATTATGAACAATTTTTATTATGAATGTGGGTTGTGCCAAGTTACACTACACCACTATACATCACTATGCATTACATGTAGTAAGCCTGACCAGCCCTTACAGTTTTCAAGTTTCCAGTTGATATAAACAAAAACATATTAATGAAAGTTGTTTAGTTGGTGGGAAGTGGAAGTCTTAAAGGACATACATGACTTAACACAAAATAGGGTAAACTGATATTCTATGTCCTATCTTTGTTTTCATCAGAGAACATTTATTTTATTTTATTTTATTTATTTATTTTCGGTTTTTGAGGTAGGGTTTCACTCTAGTCCAGCCTGACCTGGAATTCACTATGTAGTCTCAGGTAGCCTTGAACTCACAGTGATCCTCCTACCTCTGCCTCCTACCTCTTACCTCTGCTTTCTGAGTGCTGGTACATCACCATGCCCAGCTCACATCAGAGAGTATATTTTTCACTTACTAACATTTATTGAATTTTTCTGGAAATTTTGAGGAGATCTTAAGCTGTGGCCTTATTAAAGTATACATATATAAATGCACTAATTTACCTTCTAAACTGTAGGATTTTGAAAGATGCCTATATTCACTGGAACTTTGGAAGCTTTTATTTCTATGATTGATATACTAAAATTCTCTGAAATTTTCAGTGAGCAAAACAGTTTAAACTTAGGATACTAAGAATATATAGCAATACACATAGTCTTTTGGAGGGAAGTAATAGATATTCTTATTCTCTAGTTATAAAACATCCCAGTTGTTTTTATCAAGCTTTATTGTTTTCAAAACCCATCATATCACAATGGTAGAATATATCCCAGCTGCTACTTCTGAGAAATGAGTAAAGTGGAAGTATTGAGGAACTATAAACCACATTTGCTTTACTTGTCTTGAGCTAAGAACTTGTCAAAAAAGATACAGTGGCACAACTGGATGAGAGATGGGAGCGGTAACAGTAGGGCTTCGTGGCCATGGGCATGGGATTTGCTATTTTGTATTTCGTTGGTCTACCAGCATAAAATCAGTTTTAGCTAATTCTTTGTGATTTTGATTAAATAAATTTTATTTCTATTCCCTGTTTCTACTGTCTTTTCTACCATGGCACATTATCTGTAATTTTCCTGCTGAGAGAGAAAGAGAAAAGTGATGCTGCTACTACTTTAGTTATAGTTGTGAATACTGAAGTGTTTCATAAATGCCATTTTTCTGCATTTGTTCTTATATGTAGCCCAAGGTCTGTTTGTATCTGGGCTATTCATATCCACAAAACAACATGCCCTTTCCCTGTATCTTATCAGATGGGCTCTGTAGGCTCTGGAATCACTATGCTTTTCTTTTTAAACTATTGCTAATGCATTTGTGAAAATATAAGGCCCAAGAGTTTCTGAAGGGGAGTTAAAATAAACAAACACTGCAATTACAACTGCAGGGGACTATCTGCATCTGAATGTTACCTCTTAAATCTTAGGGATTTTTTCCTCTTTATCTTTGACCCTTGTCAGTTTCATAGATTCTCTTTTGTCTTGAAATCTCCCTATGGACCATTGTTGCCTTCAGTGTGTTCCTAATGTTTCATCATCCTGCATCCAAATGCCACAAGGAACATCTTAGCCTTCCAGACTGCAAAGCACAGGACAGCTTGGCCCTGCCTCTCAGCCCAGATTTACAACACTGCTTTGTTCTCAGTTTGGTTTTCCTTTGATTATGTCAACCACAAAAGATGTGGGGAAGCTTTTTTTGGATTATTTTATATTTCTGTAGATGCATGCCTTTTAGAATTATGATTAATAGCTCACATTATTAATATATCTTATTATCAGATGGATATTTTTATGCTTAGATTCCAGTTTTTACTTTTTAGATAGGGTCTCATGTAGTCTAGCCTGACCTCGAACTTGCTATGTAGCCCATTCAGACCTTGAACTTCTGACACTTCTGTCTTGACCTCCTGAATGCTAGAGTTACAGGTGTATGTTCACCATGGCCAGGTTATGTGGTGCTGGCCATAAAATCTGAAGCTCCATGCATGCTGGGCATGTACTATACCAAATGAACTATATCCTCAGCCTCTTATTATCTCTTTCACATTGAGCCATAATTTTAGATTTCATAAATCCATTGACATAAAATCATTTTGTGTTAGCTTTCTATTACTGTAAGACAATACCAGAGATAGCCAACTTATAGAGACAAAGTGTTCAGCTTGACTCCTGATTTTAGAGGATTCAGTCCATGATTGAGTAAACCTGTTATTGTCTGGACTCTGATGAAGTGCTAGGGTGGCAATGGTGGGGAAGTTGTGTTAGAGCCTACTGGTTACCACATGCCCAGTAAACAAAAGGGAAGAAAAGGGCCCAATACTTTTATTTAAACATACCTTCCAATAACTTAGGGATCTTCTACAAGGGCCCATACTTCTGAATGTTTTACTACCTTGCTGTAGTGCCTCTGTGGGGCCCAGTTTTTAACACATGGCCATTGAGGAATGCTGAAGATCTAAACTACAGCAGTTTTCAGTAATCATAAAACATTATTCTGTGTTGTTACAATGAAATAATAATCATAGCTCATTGACTAGCCAGCAACAGTTTGTTATAATCATAGTAAATTGATGTGTCTCTTAATATCCTTATTCACTTGGTAACATTGTGTGCCTTCTGACTTTTTTCATTGATTCAAGTTATATCCAGGGCCAGAATAACTGGGTGATCTTTCTGCAGAAGCATTCTATCACCTCTTTGTTATGTGATTTTTGGCAGGTCATCTCTGGGAAATGAGTTGGGGAAAGTCATCCATCTCACCTGACAAATGTTCCGTGAATTGTCAAACATGTCAGAACTGCTCTTTGAGATTCAAGAGCTCACAGAGTTGGAGCCAGAGAACAAGTAAGAGCTTGTGTTTTAGAGGTATGCTATGGTAAGTTTTAGGGCTGAAAGTTTACTTCACAGGATGGCATGAGGAAGGGAAGAGGAGAAGCCAACTTAGGAATCTAGAATCTGTCTGTTTCTATAGTACTGCCTGACGAGTCTCTATCCAGTCACCTGCTACTTATACTTAGAGCACCAGACAGCCATCAAACATTACTCTCAGATGACAGTTTGTGCCATGTACAATTAGTGAGGTTGATGGTTTATTGTCTGTCTCATTCTTCTCACAGATGCTCCAGGAGTGCTGACCACAAATCTCTCCATCATCTCGTCCCCCAGCTTAGCACAGTAATTGGTAGCATATTAGAAGCTCTGTGCATATATGTTGGAATGAATACATGAAGGAAAGGGAAAATGGAGACTGGTTCTTTTTTAGATGCATTTCCAACTCCTCTATCGAATGAGGAGGGAATTTGTCTGATACTTTGGCTCTCTTGTTACAGGCCTTTTTCTTCCCTAGGAAGTCAAGGGAGTTCCTTGTTTGGAGAGTCACTGATGGTGTTCCTTGAAAAAGTAGAGAGAATTTATTAAGTCTTCTCCATGTAAAAGTCACTTTCCCACCAATATCTTCCCTTTCCCCCAATGCCTGGTGACCATACTACATAATAAGCTATATTCTTTAGGCTCAATATTTTCCTCCCACCCACATGTAGGCTGAAGGTTCAGTTTGGGCATAGAGACTTCATTGTTCCCATGTTTGTAAGTCATATTACCCTATATACCTTTCCTCACTAATAAAGATAATAGCTTTATATTTGTCTATATGGCTCCTTTCCTTCCTCTCTTGATTTTTTTTTTTTAAACAGGATCTTACATAGCTAAGGCTGGCTTTAAACTTGCTATATAACAAAGGATAATCTTGAACTTTTGATCTTCTTGCCTCTATTTCTAGAGTGCTGAAATCATAGGTGTGTGCCCCATGTCCTGTTTTAAGCATTGCTGGGAACTGAACTCAGGGCTTCATGCATGCTAGGTAAAAACCTTACTAATGGAGCTGCATCCTCAGCCAGCCCTTCCTTTCTCTCTTAATTATTGTTGAACTTGGTTAGGAAACAGGGTTTTCATTTTTCTTTTTTTACATTAAAATGTCATTATGTCCTATACCTGGATGAATCTAAGAAAACCCAATGTACACACATCCTCTTAGTTCCAAAGAGGGGGAAAAAAAATCCAAAGTTAAATTTGGAAACAGAACAGTTGTGAAAGCAAGTGGATGCAGGGATTTGGTGAGTCTATTGAAACCCAGGTAGCATGTTCTGTGTGTAGGATACAGAGGCCTTGTTAGATTCTCAAAACAAATCCAGTTTAAGGGTCTCCTTATATTTTATGTTTATCTTCCAAGAACTAGAGCTTTTCCCCCTTCCTATCCTCCTCCTTGCCTTCAAATGGTCTTGCCTTTCAATTTTTCATACCCCCAAAGACCAGTTTCATCCTGTCCCTGTACACCCCCAAAGAGAAATGAATACTCTACCCTGCCTGTGGAATCTCACATCTGGTGGTTGCCTCCTGGCCCCCTGCAGCCTGTGTTCAGCTCCTGTTCTGACCTAAACTCCTGAGAGCAGTATACCATAGTCGTTGTTATATATCACCCAACCTGTTCAGAACATGAGAACCATTTTTAGGTTACTCTTAGCTTGCACTATGATTTAGTATCCATATGTATTCTCTTGCTTGATTCCCTATGAGCCCTGGGAGGGCTTTTTTACATGTCTTTCTGAGAAAGGGACCCACTCAAGGAAACTGAGTGAATGATAAAACCAGAAAATAGGATTGGGGATGTAGTTCAGTGCCAGAGTGCATGCCTTGCCTGCCTAAAGCCCAGGGCGCCCTCCCAAACAACACACACACACACACACACACACACACACACACACACACACACACACACCAACAAAATCAAAAAGCCAAAATAATAACCACCCAAACTTCTGTGAGCTAACAGGTCTATTACTAAAATTTAGAACATCTTGTTTGTTATTCATAGCTCCTGTCAATCTACAATTCAGCTTCTTGAGAAAGCATTGACCAAAAACTTACTACATAAGAATTCTTATTCCAGGAGAAATGTCCTTGTTTAGAAACACATCTGCATGGTGCAGTCTGATTGTTAGAGTCCATAGTTTAGGGAAGTGGGAGAAGTTACAACTGAGAAAATTGTATTTCTTGTGTGTAAGATTTTGGTGAAAATTTCATGTTCTTCCCTCTCCCAATAGGCTGCAAGAGATAAGGAGGGGTTTGAAATTCCATATGAAAGCTTTCTCAGAGAGATTTTGGAAGATCAAGTGTTTTATTTTTTTTCTACCTGAAGTTTATCATCTTTGTTATATATGACCTCTTCCTATTCCCAGCCCCAAGATTTAAGAAAATGGTCCTAAACACAACTGCCTCAAAGGCCCAATGCAGAGGAGATGAGATCCATCTTGGTTCCATGGGTAGGAGAGAAGAGAAATTTGGAATGGGAAAGGGAGGAGGTATTCCAGAGGGTGGTAAAGAAAGAAAAGCCAAGATTATATGGGACTATTAACCCCTGGGGATCCACATGCATTTTAGTGATGGAATTAAACTTCCTCAGGACAAGAACTATTTGTTTGGATCCCTGAAATCAGAGACTCCAGTAGACACTGGGGTACCTTCTACCTTTTCTGAATGTGATATTCTGCTTCTCATTACTAGAACCATTTAAAATAATCAGTTTGCAAAGACAAGAGATTTATTTTTGATCACAATTTTAGAGATTTCAGTCCATAGCCAGTTGACCCTACTGTTTTGGGGGTTATGGCAATGTAGCCCACATGGTGGGGGAAACCAAAACTATTCATCCCATACCAAGAAGTTAAAGAGAATGAGGAAAAGTACTGTGGTCCCACAATTCAGAGAATGCCCACAGTGACCTGAGGGCCACACCAGGCTCTTAAAGGCTACACTACATCCCATCAGTGTCATTCCCAATGCCAAGCATTTAGCACACTGACCTTTGGGTGACACTTGAGATCTGAAAGAGAGGCAGTATTTGCTATTAAATTAGAATGCTGGTGGTGTCCTTAAGTTCCCATAGCCCTTGTGTACTCTGGTGGGAAGGAACACATTAGATGATCAGAATTTTTTCTGATCATGAAAGTCAAATGATCTGCTGCAGGGCAAATTAATGGCATTTAAAATG
Source organism: Jaculus jaculus (assembly GCF_020740685.1). Taxonomy (NCBI): domain Eukaryota; kingdom Metazoa; phylum Chordata; class Mammalia; order Rodentia; family Dipodidae; genus Jaculus; species Jaculus jaculus. The sequence goes on along the minus strand of NC_059106.1, from coordinate 116,794,183 downwards.
CATGGTCTTGACGTCTAGCACAAACCTGTGGCAGCAGTGTCTCTCTTAGCAATTGCCAGGCTTCAGTCTCCTGTTAAAAAATGTTTCTGGAGCTAAAGGCATTATGACAATGTGTACTCTGCAATCTCTGAAACAAAACCCAGTTATCTTCTAATGTGACTGCTAAGCCAAATAACACAAATGGAAAGCTGGCAGGAACTGAGTAGATGAGAGCCAAAACACAATTTTGGATCCTAGTGATGGCCAACAGAACCCAAAAGGCTTTGACTCTGCAAGTAACTATATCTGTCTCAGCCACCCAGGAATATTGGAGTTAGATACTAGAGCTTACTGACAAGGACCCAGGACAGACAGAGCTGCAGGTTCATTAATTGCAATGCGAATGGATTTTGGAGCCTTTCTCTTCATTCTCTGAATCCAAAGTGTGGGTCTTGGTGGTTTCTATGGCAAAGCAAGCACATGGGACATTTCAGTAGAGACTGAATCATGGGTCAAAGGACTGAAAAATGGTCCTTTATCAGCAATGCTGCTCTGATCCCGTCATCACTGCTGCCACTACTTCCAATAGGACATGTCCTGTGTCTGAGGACTTTCACACCATTTCATTTAAGCCTCATAAAGTGTCTGCCTCATGAGATGAACATTGTCATTGCTCTAATTTTAAACATGAGAAAACCAAGATTCAGATGTGTGACTCATTTCCCATCTGAGTGGATTGTTCATGAAAATAGAATAAATTAGCTAAACAAATTGAGAAGAATGATGGCTAAGAATAAAGGCCTGCTGTTAGAAGAATCTGAATGTGGTCTGGGCCTGCAATGTGATGACTGTGAGCTTGAGTAAGTCACCCAACTCATCTGAGGCTCAGTTCTCCACCTGTAAAATAAGAATTATAATTACCCATACCAATTTTCTCACATTGCAAGTGATTAAGAAATTCAGTCTATTATTATTATTATTATTTATTATTATTTGGTTTTTCAAGGTAGGATATCTCTGGTTCAGGCTAACCTGGAATTCACTATGTTGTCTCAGGGTGACCTTGAACTCACAGTGATTCTCCTTTCTCTGCCTCCCGAGTGATGGGATTAAAGGCATGTGCCACTATGCCCAGCTATTATTATTATTGAGACAATTTTCTTTGCTCATGAATAAAAAGTAGCTTAGCCTATGATTCCCTACAGGGTAGAGTAGATTTTATTTTTTATTAACATTATTTATTTATTTTAGAGAGAAAAACACAGATAAAAGAGAGAAAGAATGGGCATGCCAGGGCCTCTAGCCACTGCAAACAAACTCCAGACAAATGTGCCACTTTGTGCATCTGGCTTATGTGGGTACTAGGCAATCAAACCTGGTCCTTAGGCTTTGCAGGTAAGTACCTTAATCACTAAGCCATCTCTCTATCCCCAAAGTAGTTTTTAAAGTTATTATTCCTTTTAGAGATTTTCAAAGGTTTGTGGACAAAAGAGTTGTAAGAGGGTTTTCTCTTTCCTTTATATCCCACATTATTACTCCAGAACATAACTTAGTTCCAGTGAAAAGAAACAGGAACAAGGGACATAGTGAAACACACCTAGAATTCCAGTACCGGGAAGTCTGAGACAGGAGCATTTCCATGAGTTCTATGCCAGCTTGGGCTACATAGTGAGTCAGGTCAGCTTGGACTACAGGATGAGATGCTTCTCAATATAACTCCATCAAAAACAAACAAACAAGCCAGGAGTAGTGGTGCATGCCTTTAATCCCAGTACTCGGGATGCAGAGGTAGGTGGATCGCTGAGAGTTCAAGGCCACCCTGAGACTACATAGTGAATTCCAGGTCAGCCTGAGCCAGAGTGAGACCCTACCTCGAAAAACAAACCAACCAACCAACCAACCAACCAACCAACCAACCAACCAACCAACCAACCAAACAAACAAACAAAACAACTCCCATTTCAATTATGTATGGCTTCATAGCAAGATAATCCAGATTTAGGGCTTAAAATATGTTACTTACTGTTTCTGAGGATGGTGTGGTTGTGCTGGCCTCTTGTGAAACTTTAGGAGGTTCAAGATGAACTTGTCTTCATGTCTGTATATTATGCTGCCTCTCAATCTTTTTCCTTGTCTTTTTATCTCCCAGCAGGATAGACAGCTTCGCATTGCATGAGTACTGCAAAGTGGACCTCCAAGAAGAGTGGGTAAACGTGGCAGGAATCTTGTCAGTTCCCTTCCTTTGTCTCATGGTAGGTTCCTGACATACCATCTTACATCTCATCTTCCCTTTTGGAAACTGGCTGCCAGACCCTCTTTGTTCCCTGGGTCCTATTCTGGATATCTCTTTCTCTCACTCTCTTCTATCTGTCTCTCTCCCTCATGCTATTCCTCTTGTGTGCTCATGTGCATGAGTGCAGGTATGTATATACCATGGCACACATGTAGAGGTCAGATGACAATTCTGAGTGTTGGTCATCACCTTCTTCCTAGTTTCAGGTAGGGTCTCTTATTCCCTACTATGAACATCAGGCTAGCTGGATTTTGGAGCTCCTTTGGTCTCCATTCTCATCTCCTGTAGAAGCACTGGGATTACAGATGCTCTCTACTATGTTTGGCTTTCATGGGTCCTGGGGATCTGAACTCATGCCATGCTTATGTAGCACACACTTTTATCTGCTGAGTCATTGCCCCAGCCTGGTAATTTGATTTCTATCATTTTCTTTTCTCTTTTTCCCCTGTGCCTAATGATCTGCTCCCAGAGCTAAGATACACGATGGAAAGACTGATCTATTATTGAACATGGGGAATTTTTCTGATTAAATTAGGAACACATGTAACATATATAACTATTACTTTTATTTAATCCATTAATATGTTGGAGAATACCTTCTATCTTTATTTTAAATAATAGAGAAATGGAATAATTCCTTATAGAAATAGCTGCTCATTGTACTTAATGTATTTTTAAATTTATATATCACAAATATTGATAAATATCTCCTGTGTTTATATAAATATCAATATTAATATGTTAATATATTTAACCAACAATATTCAAATATATAATTAACCAATCCTCAAATAATGGACATTTAGTTGATGCCATGTTTTAAGTTTTAATAAACTATGTTTATGTAAGTCAAAATAATTATTATGATTAGTTTCTTAGGATACAGAAATGAAGTTGCTAGGCAAAGAAATGTACACAACTAGTTTTTGTTATGTTATTCCTTAAATCATTTTATAGATTTCTATTTGTAAGAATTGCATACAGGATGGTATTGCATCTATGTAAGTAGAAGAATAATTTATGAGGGTGAAAATGCCTAAGTAAGGTCAGGGGAAGAGATTGAGTAAAGGAAAGGTGGAGGGAGGCCTAATAAAAATCTAAGAGGATAAAAACCAGGTGATAAGTCATATGGAAACCTACTTTTTTGGACAATGGAACACTCAGGAGCCATAGATTATGACTAGAAAATTTCTAGTGCTGAGGATGGGACACCTTCCAGTGAGTTGTTGGCTAGAAAGGTCCCTGATGCCCCCAGAACATTACAGGCCATTGCCGAAGCCCTTGATTTCCCACCAGGAATAGATGGTAATTCCCTATTGCTGAAGACTCCACATACTTGGGCTGCAAGGTCACTGAGAAATCCTGCTAGAACTGAGCTGAAAACCTCCTCTGTGTAGACCAGCTGACAGAAAGCTGGAAGAAGCCATTCTGCATGCAGTTCACTGGGAGAGAGAGAAATCACCATTGAAGATACTCAACAATGTACACTGCAAGCTTTAAATTTGGCAAGCCAGGCCAAATGAGCCAACAGGTGCAATAGTGGCATGTCTGTTTTGGGGGAAACCAACCACCCTCTAATTGGACTGCAGTCCTACTTCATGTGAGGGAATACATCCCTGATACTGAAAACCTACAACAGGGGTAATCATGAGCCATAGGGGTTCACTGTCTGCTGCTGTCTGGCTAAATGTACATACTATGCTCACCAAACTGCCCAGTAAACACTTCTCTTAATGTTCATACCCATATATTAATGCCACTCTCACTTTTGGTTAGAGAAGTTTCTCTTTTCAAATGGTGGTGACCTTGGAATTACTCAGAAGGCACCATGGGGCTGAGAAGAAGTGACAGAGGAGTGCTCAGCACTGAAATATCTCTATCACATTTTCCAAAGTTCGGGGTCCATTGTGGAAGAGGTTGTGGAAAGAATGTAAGAACTAAAGGAAGGCCAGGATTCCTTACAACATGCTCCTCCAGACACATAATGGCTTGGATATCCATGACCTCACAGTGCCTGACGCTACCTACACAAGATCATCATAATAGGAGGAAAATATCATGACATTGGGGACTGGGGAAATGCCTTAGCTGTTAAGGCATTTGCCTAAAATCCTAAGGGTTTGATTCCCCATGACCCATGGAAGCCATATGCACAAGGGGGCACATGTGTCTGGAGTTTGTATGCAGTGGCTAGAGGCCTAGCATGCCCATTCTCTCTTTCTCTCCATCTGTCTCTTTCTCATAAATAATAAATAAAATACTTAGAAAATCATGACATCAAAATAAAAGAGAGACTGATTGACAGGGGGAGGGGATATGATGGAGAGAGGACTTTCAAAGGGTAAAGTGAGGAAGGGAGGGAATTAGCATGGGATATTGTTTGCAATTATGGAAGTTGTCAATAAAAAATAGAATTGCATATAAGAAAAAGAATATAAAATATGATTTTCTTCAAATACCAGTTTTTTTTTCTTAAAACAGAAGCTATCTTTCGTTTGTTTATTTTTATTTAAGAGTGACAGAGAAAGAAAGGGGCAGAGAGAGAGAAAGAATGGGTGCACCAGGGCCTCCAGCCATTGCAAATGAACTCCAGCTGTGTGTGCCCCCTTGTGCACCTGGCTAACATGGGTCCTGAGAAATTGAGCCTTGAACCAGGGTCCTTAGACTTCACAGGCAAGCACTTAACCACTAAGCCATCTCTCCAGCTCCCCAGTTGGTTTTTGTTTAGTTTTTAGAAATATTTTATATTTTTATTTCCAAGGAAAGAGATACAGACAGAAAGAGAGAGAGAGAGAGAGAGAGAGAGAGAGAGAGAGAGAGAGACAGAGAGAGAGAGAGAGAGAATGGGCATGCCAAGGCCTACAGCTGCTGCAAATGAACTCTACATGCATGCCCCACTTTGTGCATCTGGCTTTACGTGGGCACTGGGGAATTGAGCCAGGGTCATTAGGCTTTGTAGACATTAATGGCTGAGCCATCTCTACAGGCTCTGTTTTATTTTCTAAGATAAGAAGCAAAGAGAGCTAAAGTTAAATATTTCCAACACACAGAAAAATCCTGAGTATGTTCTAGCCTAGGATTTTGTGGGAGCAGAAAGGGAGAAGAAAGGCCTAGAAATGACAAGTGACAGCCCAGTTTCCCCACCAGGGCAGCTGTTATGAAAACAGCCAACTCAGCCTTGCTGCTTCTTAGAAGGCCTGTACAGTATTCCACACTGAACTGAATCCTTGTTACGATAATATATTTTTCCTCCATACTTTAACACGAAAGTTTTATGGCTTCTCATTTATATCATTCACCCATGTCAGGGCAGGAGGTGCCCTTAGAAATAAATTTCTAGCTCACATTCCTCATTTGGAAAAGTTGCAGTCCTGAGAGAGAACATGAGTCACACAGGCTTGTAGGTATCTTGGTCCAGGCTCAGGACCAATGCATGGACTTTCTTCTGCTTTGAAGTAAGAATGATTTCCTTTACCTATTTTTAAAAACTCTTTAGTGAATCCATAAAACATGAAGTCTATTTCCAAGTAGCCTTTAGACAGGTACAGTACCAAACATTTTATATGGGTTATCATATCCAGTTTCTAACATAATCCTATCAGTATCTGTGATAGTTAATCTTGAAGGGATTTAGAACCACTATGGGGGTTGGGGAACTCTCTGGGCATATCTGAAGAGACTTTCTAAATTAATTGAGGAGAGAAAACACATACTATCTGAAAGTGGCACTATTGCATGGGCTAAGGTCTTAGACTGAGAAAGAAGGAGAGAGCTCACCACCATCACTGCTTCATAAATATGGACTCAGTGTGACCAGGGGCTTCCTGCTCCTGTTGCCATGCCTTCTCTGTCATGATGGATTGTGTTCTCTGGGACTGTGAGCCAAAATAAACCCTTCCTACATTAAGTTGGCATTGTCAGGTCTTTTGTCACAGCAATGAGAAAGGTAACTGATACAGTACCATTATCTTCATTTTGTAGGCAAAGCAAAGTGATTTTAGGGTCTTTTTTAGTTGTCTGACATGATATTTAATGTTTTTTTTGGCAGCTCTAAAATTACCAAAAATGTAGTGGCTAAAATCATCTAACAATTTTGTAGCCCCTAAGTTCACAATGGTGGATCTGATCAAGCTAAAACCAAAGTATGTATTCCATTCTCAAAGACTATCAACAACTTGATTTTTTTTTCTCCATTAGTCCCATTAAAGAGATAAATCTGTTTTCTTTCCCTTTGTAGCTTATAGGGGCTGCCAAATTCCTTGGCTAGTGACTCCTTCCTCCATCTTCCCAGCCAGTAAAAGTTAATTGAAACATTTCTGTTGTATATATCTTCATGTTGCTGATATTAACAACCAAACCAAACACAGGTTATGGGAGAGAGGGATCTATTTCAAGTTCACAGATTATGAGGAGGGAAATTTCTATCAGTGGCAGGAGAAGCTGATTTCATATATCCCAGTAGAGAGAAACAATCAAACAGCAAGCACAAACCCAGCAGCTGGAAGCAGGGACCTCCAGTGACACCTTAGGGCTTTACTCTGGGATCTGCCCCCAGTGATACCTCCACCAGCCAGGTGGCTGGAGGTCTAAGTTGTATGTTTTAATCAAACACCTGTGTCTATGGGGGACATACAGTCAAACTACCATACTTCCCCTGCATCTCTTTGACCTTTACCTAGCACTCTACCTCTCTCTGAGCACAGCTAAAAAAGATTCACTGATTTTAAGCACTCGCATAATTAGATTAGCACACTACACAGCCAAGGATAACCTTATATCCTCAGGGTTTGTAACAACTATGGCTGTATATTCCTGTTGCAGTCCGGTTTGCATTGCTGTTAGAAATCACCCAACCAAGAGTAGCTTCTGGGAAAAAGAGATTTATTTTGGCTTACAGGCTCGAGGGGAAACTTCACAATGGCAGGGGAAAACAATGGCATGAGCAGAGGTGGACATCACCCCCTGGCCAACATAAGATGGACCACAGCAACAGTAGGGTGTGCCAAACACTGGGATGGGGAAACTGGCTATAAAGCCCATAAGCCCACCCTCAACAATACACTCCCTCCAGGAGGCATTAATTCCCAAATATCCATCAGCTGGGAACCTAGCATTCAGAACACCTAAGTTTATGGGGGACACCTGAATCAAACCACCACAATTCCCTTTTGCCATAGATAATGTATCACAAGCTTGGGCATTGACACATGTGAGAGGGTTACTATTCTGCCTACCACATTTCATCCTCTGTTCCCCATGGATTTATTTCTGTTCTCAATGCAAATCCTTTCTTCCTGAGGTAAAATTTCCAAGTCTCAACATATTATGAAAGAAGCTAGTAGGTCAAGGAGATACAGATATGTTAGCCACTGGCTGCTGTTTTGCTTTAATGTGAATGTGTGGTTCTCTAATGAGATGGCATGGGTTTTCAAGTCACAGAAAGTTAAACTGTGAAGGAAAGAGAAGGGTCTATTTTGTTAGTCCTTGCCCATGCTTGTCACATAATAAACTCCCAAATACATACTAAATAAATGAAATTTGAAGAAAGAAAGCATCTAATGGAAGCATATGACATCCTTAAAACATTTTTCTTTTTAAAAATTGTTTTTATTAATTAGTTTTGTATTCAGCAAATACAGTCACTTTGGTACCATTATTAAGCTCATCCATGACCTACCCCCTCCCCATTGGCCCCTCCTTGTTGAGGTATATGAGTTGTGCATTGTGGAGTTAGCCCACAGTTATGGGTACGATAAATGTCTCTGCATATCATGATCCAACATGTGGCTCTGACATTCTTTCTGCCCCCTCTTCTGCAAAATTTCCCTTTGGAAAGAAATATGGAGACTCCTGAAAAAGCTGACAGACCTAGTTATTCCCTTACTGGGCATTGAGCCTAAAACCTTCAAACCACAAGCCAGAGAGATTTGCTCAAACATTTTTCTTTTTTCAAAATGTCTTGTGTTGTCACAATTTTTCAGGGGCCCTTGAAACAGGTTATATGACAAACTTTACCAGACCCCAGGTTGCCTTTCCAAGTAAATTTATCAAACTTCTCACATACCATCTGTGTTTAATTACTAGTAAATGTTGTTTCAGAGACTAAGATTCTTGTCAATGGCTCCCTGTCAATGAATTTTCCTTTAAGTTTAAATATAAGCATTAAATTTATAAATTGCCAAATATTTGTTATGCTCAGTATATTCAGATAAATTCTAGGTATAAGCCTTCTGGGTAGTTTTGTGCATAGGATATTCCCATTAGTGTTTATAAACATCCCTTTCCATGAATATTGAGCTGATGGAACCTATGAGGAAATGATATTATTTTTTATGAAAAGTAGTTGCATTAGAAGTAGTAGCCACATGCATTGGTTTACTTGAGATAATGGAGTAGCTAAGATCAAGATACATTATATACATGTATGAAATTGTCGTAAAATAAATGTTAGTAAAATGATACCTCAGAGAACAACCTTGAGGAAAAATAGTGTAGTTTGATTCCTGATTTTAGTGGGTTCAGTTGATGGTTCTGTGGCCATGAGTGCTTGATCACAGTGTCATGGTATTGGGGACACATGATGGAGGAATACTGTCACCTTATGACAGGCAGGAAGAGGACAGGAACTATATGCCCTCAAGGGTCAGCCCCAGTGATTTATTTCTTCCAGCTTGGACCCTCCTACTAGAGTTTCTACATCCTTCCCAAATTGTGCCACCAGCTAGGGACCAAGATTCAGTGCATAAGCCCTTGGGGGGGGGAGGCTTGTATTCAAACCATAATACCAATAATAGGAGTGGCAATATGGATTAACTGTAGACAAGTGTATTACTCAGGATTCTCTAGAGGGACAAAACTGATTAGATTGGCTTACAAGATACAGGCTGGGTAGTCAAACAATGGCCATCAACACACTAGAGAAGATGAGAACCAGATAACTGCTCAGTCTGTGAATCTGGATGACTCAGCAGTCCGGATCTAGTGCTGGGGCTGGAGAGCCACTGTTCACATTGGAAGGCTGAAGAACATGGGTCCTATGTCAGTGAAGGATGGCAGTGGCACATAGACACACTCAACAGCAAGAAGACAGGGTAGACAAGCAGTAGCATTTTTCCCTGAGACCAAGGGTGGCCCACCCTGGAAGAGAGTCTTCTCCCCTCCTCACTTAATTTTTCCCTCAGGCCCTCACAGACTCACTCAGAGGTATGTCTTTTAGTTGATTACAAATCCAACCAAGCTGACAATTATTATTTTATTTATTTTTGAGAGAGTAAGACAGAGAGGAGAGAGAGAGGGAGGGAGAGAATCTGAACGGGCATGCCAGGGCCTTCCACCACTGCCACTTGTAAACAAATTTCAAATACATATACTGCATTGTGCTTCTGGCTTTACATGAGTAATGGGGACTTAAATCCAGGATAATAGGCTTTGTAAGCAAGCACCTGAAACCACTTAGCAATCTCCTAGATCCAAGTTAACAATCATGATTAATCATTACAATAAACATGAGGAATTTTTTTTTTTTAGAGTTCTGGAAAGTTTGAAAATTGGATTTTGGTGATGACTGTATAATGTTTTACTTCTCTAAACATATTGAATTACGCCCCTAAAAGATGCAATTTTTCGCTGGGTGTGGTGGTGCACACCTTTAATCCCAGCACTACGGAGGCCGAGGTAGGAGGATCACTGTGAGTTTGAGGCAACCCTGAGACTCCATAGTGAATTCCAGGTCAGCCTGGGCTAGAGTGAGACCCTACCTTGAAATATCCCCCCCAAAAAAGGTGTTTGAAAAAATGTTTATTTTTATTTATTTATTTGAGAGTGACAGACAGAGAAAGGCAGTTAGAGAGAGAGAGAGAGAATGGGCACATCAGGGCATCTAGCCACTGCAAAGGAACTCCAGACATGTGTGCCCTTTTATGCATGTGGCTAACGTGGATCCTGGGGAATGAGCCTCAAACCAGGGTTCTTAGGCTTCACAGGTAAGCACTTAACCTCTAAGCCATCTTTCCAGCTCAAAAGATGCATTTTTAACACAGCGTAAATTATATCTCCATACCACTACTGAAAAGAATTTGCCTATCATCCATTCAGAAGAAATGACTATTCTGTGTTAATTATGTAATACAAAGACATCCTCTAATGACATCTTTAGGATAACAAGGCCTAAACTTCATCACCTGAATCTGGGTCTGGTACTAAGCAGAGCTGAGGGTCACACTGAGTTGCTTCAGAAGTAAGCAGGACATGCTTCCTTGTTTCCCTCATCCCTACCCCCAATTCAAGAGAAAGCAGATATCAGTGTTTAATTTTTTTTTCTGAGGTAGGGTCTCACTCTACCCCAGGGTGACCTGTAACTCACTATGTAGACTCAGGGTGACCTTGAACTCAGGGCGATCCTCCTACCTCTGCCTCCCAAGTGCTAGGACTAAAGACATGAGGACCACAATGGCTTCAGCTTTTAATCTTTAAAAAATGTTGATATTTATCTTAAATTGATCTGAATAGTTATCTTGATATGATTCAAACCATGCATTTTTATGCCTTACAATTCATTTATAAGTAGTAATTCAATCCTCAACCCACCAGTGTGCTCTTAGACCTTTTCCCATGATAAAAATATTTAATATTTTTGTGTATACTCAACTAGGAAAACAAAGTGAGAAAATGCAATAATTATTTAGCTTTTTACAGTTTCTGGATTTAAACATTAGGCATTTGGATATATAGGAGCAACATGCTTGACTAGGAGTCTGCATTTTAACTTATTGAAAGCCGATTGTGATATCCATGGATACTGAAGTATTTGCTCTGAAGATCTTATCAAATATGGAAGTGTCCACATGGACTACTGAGATTTGCTAATATTCCAACTGTTTCTTAAGTTTTGATGCATATATGGGCCATATGAAGACCTTGGTAAGATGCAAATTCATATTTTATAGTTCTGGACTTCTGTACATGCCAGTAAGCTCCATGATACTGACACTGTGTGTCACTGAAATTCATATGGACTGTTGAGGCTTTGACACATTTCCATGGATGTTGGGGCAATTGGCCCCTGTTAGAAGACAGACCATAGCAACAATGTCAAAGGCCATCCTGTGCCAATGTATTTTCAGTCTGGATGGGAAGCAAGTGTGCTTCTGGAAACCTGGCTAGGGGTCTGCTGGAGGAACCCCTCTTGGTTTGTTGAGAGTGGAGCCAAAGAAAGAATGGTTGCCACTATGTAAAGGGCAGCAGAAGGAGAAGCTGAAAGCAAAGCCAAGTAGGAGCTCTACCTAATCACAAGTGCAAGGAATGAAGAAAATAAAGTTTGTGAATGATGGAAGCAGGATGCCTAATGATGATAACATGTCCCAAAAGGAAGACAAGAAACAGAACCTGGCAAATCCCTGAAGGCTGAAGGTTGGCTTGAGGGGATGTTCATAAAAATGCTTGAAACTTTCCCATGATCAGAAAGGAAACTTTTATGGATTTGACATACTCAATTCCATCCCAGATATATAATGTTTATAATTTTTGAATCCGTACATTAAAGTGGCTTTAAAACCATCTATTTTAATTCTATGACACCACTTTCACAGTAAAAATATACTTGGGAAACAGCATATTAAATTTCTGAAACTAACTATCTGAGAACATGATTGCAGATCTGGGGTGACACCCAGAAAGATGCATTCTCAAATGTATAAAAATGGGATGTTTGTATACATTTACACATTACATTCTAAGTTAACTTGGTGACGAAGATGATTTTCTTTAATAAAGCAGCTATGTCACTACAAACTGATTTATGAAAGACCTTTTCCAGTCATCTGAGGTTATAAAACAACTATTTTGGACCCCAAACTGACTAGATTTCTGTTAACAAAAAAAATTTAGTTTTGGGATTTATCTATAGCAAGGTCACTATGATTTAAAGAATTTGAGGATATAAACCTCATAATTTAGAACATGGAATATCCAGATTAACTCTTGATACGCTCTTAAATTTTTTTTGCTACTCAGGTGAAATTTAACACTTACATCTTAAACATTTTATACTCTAATTCAGAAGAAATTCTAACATGACCCAGTGTTAAATGTTTCCATACTTTCTTAGTTTTCAGAATCAGCCTCTTTTTGTATATTAAGACTATGTTTGATTGGATTTTGGTGGCCTTTGTACTATTTCACTAGCAATTGCAACTGTCAAGGTCATTGGCATGCTTGTTAGATACAATCTAGAGACAAACTAGGTGGAAATGTGAACAGTATCTCTGTCATTGGGAAGCTTGTGGAAAATAGCATGGGGCTGGCATCATACTTCCTCCAAATGGCCTCTCCTGCTCCATCCACATGCAGTACTTTGAGACACTTCACCAGAGGCAGAGGCTCAAACAGACATACAACTCAACTAACTAGCAAGTAATAGAGTTTAGGAATCCAAAGAAGAGTAAAGAGATCACAACCAAACATAGCTATTGCTTGTTATTAAGTGCTCACTTCAGCCACACAAGAGCTATGGCATTAACTACAGAAATTTCAAAGTCATCCTGAAAGACTGATAAATAGCAATTCTTTTTGTTGTCATCTTGATGAGTTTTTGTCTCCCCTATCTTCATTGCCATCTGTGAAAAAGAAGTTTCTCTAACCCAAAGTAAGAGCAGAATTAATCAAAATGCATTAGCTTATATATTTAGAAAGCCTTTTGAAGAGCATAACACTTCCATTTATCCAAAGAACAGTGGAAGCTTCCTTCTAGGGTCTATGACCTTCTAAGCCATAGGGTTTTGGTTTGGTTCTCAGTACTAGGAACAAATTCTCTTGCATTGAGCAGGTCTCATATCCAATCAGAGAGCAGTTGATTACCTCCTTAATTTATGCGCCCTATTACATCATGGCTACATCTTGCCTAGCTCATTTATTATGTAGTTTTCAAGATCCATTGCTTGCTCAGACAGTTGTTGAGTTTTTCTCCCCAACAGCTTGCATGAAGCTTTCCACCACTATGAGAGCTATCAGCGGGGAGATGGCTTCCATCTCAGTTCCAAGTTGATTTCCACTGAAGCCTGTGGTGCCTTCATCAATAGGGTATAACTATATAGTTCTGGTGTGTTCAAGCATTTTGTTAATGGCCTCATGGGACTCCCTGACCAACAGATCACTGTGTGTGTGAGGGATGATCCATCTCATGCACTGAGATTGACCTGCAACAACCCATGGCTTCAGAGTAAAGCTTTCTCTGCACCAGCAGGGTACTTTCACTGTATGTCTCTCTCAGTTAAAAAACCAATATTTTATAATTATCCAATGAAGAAGTAAATTTATGTAGTCCTTTTGCACTCTTGTCCTTAGTTTTGGATATCCTTCTCCACCTGCTGTCTTTCCCTCCCCCACTTCCTTTTCCTTAACCATCTCTGCCCCATTTATTTTATCTCTTCATATATCTGTCTACTCTTCCCTCCCTAAGTCCTTCCCCACTTCTATTTCCAATTAAAGAAAAAAAAAAATAAGGACTTCCATTTGTAGAAAGAAGAGTAGGCCATTATGAGTCCCTCAAAAACTTTTAAGCAGCAGGTAGGAAAAATAGTGGTTAAACTGCTTTAAAAATTAGAAGTTCCACCTAACTGCAAATTATGTTGATTACTGTGTCTAAAGAACTCTAAATGCTATAATTTTGTCAGGAGAATTATTCAGGTGGAATTATTTATTGGCAGGAGATATTTACTCTTCTCTATGCTTGAGTGACAATATTAACATACTGATATAAAATAGGTCAAGAGAGACAAATACATTGAAAGGGTGGGGAAGTTTTTTTTTTTTAATGCAATGAAAAGAATACAAGGTATTTGAATTACCCACAAATTTTCTGCTCCAATAGTGTGGCTAATTAAGTTGACTATGGAAATGTTGATTCAGTTATGCCTTTTAATCTCAAAGATTGCTACAAATTATGGGAAAGGCTGGGACATGCTCCTTGTCTGTTTTACCATTAACTGGGTGAGGTTGATGGGTTTCCTCACCAATTAGGGCTCCTAGTACAAAAATATCATGGACTGGGTGGATTGGACTCAAAAGTTACTTCTCACTGTTCCAGGAGGAAAGCTCAAGGTTAAGTTGCTTGCAGATCCATTTCTGTTCTTAGTTTGCAGAAAGCTGCCTTCTTGCTGCATTCTCACATATAGAAAGAGAGATCATCTGTCTCAAGTCTCTATTGAGCACCAATCCCATTCATGAGGACCCCACCCTCATGATCTAATTACCTTCCAAAACCTTCAATTTCAAATGCCATCACTTGAGGTTTAGGTTCTCTACATAGGGTTTTTATTTTTGGCAGGAGAGGATGGAGGACATAATCATTCAGTTCATAATGAGTCTTTGGGGAACTGAGGTTTCTCTAAAATTCCAGTGCCTTACATAATGTTTATATTTCACTCTTTATTAAGTCTACAGTCAGCCCGTTATCTTGGCCTTCTCTCCTAGAAGGGAAAGATAATGAACTTGCCCCTGATCCTCTCCTGTGGCATAGCTCATTGGATCCTTGCCTGGGAACTTATGAGATAGCATAAGATAGAAATACAACTTTCTCCATATAAGCCTGGGCCAAGCCATCATCCTTTATCATAAAATGTTGATCATAATGGCCATCCTGGTCACCCCCCCTTTCATTTGTGCCACATAGAAGCCAGAATAATTATTTTAGAATGTAACTTTGAATGTTACTTATCTGCTCAAAAGTCTAAATCTTTCTCTCCCAAGCTTCCAAAGCCTTAGCTTGATGTAGACTATAAGCTCTGTGTAGTTTGAGCCCTGGTGATCTCTTCACTGTCATCATGTGCTATGGCTCCTCACTTTTGTAGCCACATACACCTCATTTGCTCTTTTGAGTACATTAAAAGTGGGTTTTGTACTATCTGTTCTCTCCTGCCCCAGATAGCTTTATGGTTTACTCCATTAACTCTATGCCTGTGTTCAAATATCCCTTTATTAGCAAGTTCCACTTTTATGGACAGATTGGGTTCTCTTTCCCAAATCCATATGTTCACCTTCTAAACCACAGACTCTCAGGGTGACTCTATAGCCAAGGTATAGTCTTTCAAGAGGTGATCAATCTATAGTGACTCTACTAGGGGGTGGCTATATAAGATAGAGAATTAGGACACACAGAGAACTCACACACAGAGAGAAGACCACTGTGAAGGGTGAGAATCCAGCTACTCACCAATCAAGGACTGACTTGTTGATGCTAGATATCTAGTCTCCTAAGGTGTGAGAAAATAAGCCACCAATTAATGATATTTTCTTAGGGAAGCCCTAGCAGACTAACACACATCTTCTGAAAACTTGATCAATAGTATGTCTCTATTTTCTCAACCTAATACAATTCCTTTGTAATCTTACAGTGTGACATTACATACTTATGATTTGCTTTCTTATTTGTTTTATATCTTATCTATGTATTTATAAGCTCTATGATGATAGCCACTTTTCTATGCCTGCTGTTATAATACTGTGGACAGTCCTGGAACATACCATAATGTGCTCAATAAATATTCATTAGTAAATATTTGGGAAAATGTCTTGAGAAACCATCCATACTCTTGGGTATATACTCTCCTTTTCCTAGGCAACTTTCTTTGTAGTAACCTGAGTGCTTAAATTTATGGCAAACTTTATTTCTAATCAACCCCATTTCTGCTTCTAAGAAAATCAGCACATGAATAAACTATACTTATCCATCATCTCCTTCAAAGCTCGGGGAACACTCCTGATGATGGATGGGAAGAATATAAGCTGGAGGATGAGGTGGGCTGCTGTGGAACTTTGTTGTTTGAACATGACAATGCTATTACACTCATCAATCCATAGCAGCTATGGGTACCTGCACAAGCTCTGCAAATGATGGACAAGTCAAATTCCATTATAGATAGAGGAGGGGATTGGGAATCCACTCCTCTGCTTAATGAGCTAAAGACAGTTGATTACCAGATAAGGGAAAGTTATTCTCTTCCATGGTGTAGCCACTGGTAAGAAATGAAATGACAGTGGAGTGGTATTGAGGGGATTAAAGGAGGGTGGTCTGGGATACATATGATCAAAGTGTATGACAATCTCAAAAACAAAACATTTCTAAGTTCTCTGGTCTTTCTCCACCTTCTCTTGTCCATTTCTGTGAACCTGTCTTTTATTCCCAAAGAGTTCCCTGATTTTCCTGACACTCTTCCCAGAGCACCCTAACACATCCACCCTCTCTGTCCCTGATTATTCTAATTAAATTTGCATTTCTGGGACAAACACCCAACTAAAAGCAGCTGGTAGGAGGAAAGGTTTGATTTGGACTTGTGGTTGAGAGGGGGAGCTTCATGATGGCAGGGAGAAGATGGGAGAGCAAAAGCTGGTGCATCTCTCCTTGCTGCAGCAGCAGGAAAACAGTAGCAAGAGAGTGAGCAGAACTCTAGCAAGGGGAAGCTGGTTATATCACTCTAAGGCCTTCCCCCAGTAACTACCTCCTCCAGTAAGTACCCGACTCCTAAATTGTTGCCAGCTGGAGATCAATCATTGAAAACACATGAGTTTATATGGGACCTCAGACTCAAATGGCCACACTGGTCATTACCTTCTGCCTGCTCTGTGTCTTAGTCATTTCCTTCCAGCAAAAAATAGTTGTCCCAAACAGTAGTTTTGCACTTGGCCTTCAGTGATATGCATCTCTATACTTCTGCTTAAAGACTTTTTTTCTTCTCTGTATTTCCCTGGCACTTGGATTGCCCATTTGGCCTGATCTTATCCTGCTGAGTGAAGCTGAGAGAGAGGTTCTCAGATAAATGCAGCTAGCATTTGTCCAGTCTAGGAGACCAAGGCACAAAAGAAAGCCACAGTCAATACATTTGCTTGCCTCTACTAAAAACATGAAATTGTGATACTCTGAAAATTGTGTTCAGCTTAATAGCTGAGTGTTGATGCCACTTTCAGAACTGGTCTATCTGTGGTCCTTGCCAGATTAAGATCATGTGGATGACTGGGTCATTTTTTATAATGGAAGCTTGGGTCAAAGCCAAGAGTTTGTGTCAACTCTCCAGACTGGCATTCAAGACCCTTTTCAAAGTACTTTTATGCCCCACCTATATAAAGTCTGTTTCCTTCCCAATAGAATGCTTTTTGCTTCCTGAGCACACCCCGAACTTTCTTCATTTCTGATCTCTGGTTCCTTTTTCCATGGTTAAACAGTAAAGTCAGATAGTGTGTTTACTTTGATTATATACTGTACTTCTCTGTCACTCATTTGATGCTCCTCGTTTTCCAAAAACACTCTCAGTTAATAGCAGAAAGTAGCAAGTAGTACAGGTAGTAACTGTGTGCCAGGAGCTAGACAATGATGTTATGAGATAGGTACGACTATTATCTCCATCTCATAGATGAGGAAATAATGCAGAGATACCACCTCCAATTCTACAAGAAATTTCTCCTTCCCATCTGCTGGGCTCCAGGCTGAGGGTATATCCTTTTTGAATTATTTTATTTTGATTCCCAGTCTAAATAGGCATGGAACAATCTCAGTTTTGAGGATAGCCTTTTGGGATTGGGGTTGGGGAGATAGGGCAGTTGGTAAAGTGCATACATTGCAAACATGAGGATCAGAGTTCAAGAAGCCACTTAAAGATACCTGGCACCATAGTGGTAGTGCATGCTTGTAATCCTCGTACTAGGGAGGTGGAGACAGGAGAATTCTTAGGGCTTGTTGGCTAGGCAGCCTAGTCTAATTGGCCAGTTCCAGGCCAATGAGATAACCTGTCCCCCAAAATGGTGAATGCCATTCCTGAGGAATAACACCCAAGGTTGTTACCTGACTTCCACATGTGTACACACATACATGTGTATGTGCACCTCTCCAGGATCACACACACACACATATGCACTCCTCAAATATAAAAAAAATGGCCTTTATTGCTAAGCAGTATCTTTTATCTTCATCTTCCCCCAATATTTTTTGAATATCAATATGTGTATCATTTACAGGGAATGAAGTGCAGATGTCTCTTTGTGAACTTTTACCTTTTCATGGGAATTTGCATTTCCATTAAACATTGCTGAGACTCCCAAAAGTCAGAGATGCAGCCTTATCTTTCATTCTACTCCCATATTTGGATGCCCAGCCTGTACAAATAGGCAGCTTGTGAGAGGTCCACTCATCCCTCTCCAAAGCTCTCAAGCGTTAGAAGAGGTACAAAAGAATCCAGGGTAAACTATAAGTGTATGGAAGAATGAAGAAGGGAATCTCATGAAAATGCTTTGGAACATCTAATATCATATCTTAATGACCACTAAGGAAATCTTTCATTAGATATAGACTGGGGCTTGATACTGCCAAATCAGCTGTTCAGATTAACCAACTAATGAATTTCAGGGACAAGGTTTGAAACGAGGTCTTTTGAAATTACCTCTGCTTATTACCTACCTACACTTATTAAAAGATTATGGAACTAAAATTAGCCCTAAAATCATTGATGGGGCAACAACTTGAGCACTCCCAGAACCCTATTTCCTCTTCTTTTAAAAATAATCTTTGGGGGGCTGAAGAGATGGCTTAGTGGTTAAGGTGCTTCCATGTGAAGCCTAAGGATCCAGGTTTAATTCCTCAGTAACCACATAATCCAGATGCACCTACTGGCATATGTGTCTGGATTTTGTTAGCAATGACTAGAAGGCCTGGTGTGCCAATTCTCTCCTTCAGACATAAACAAAATAAATAAAAATTAAAAAAAAAAACAATTTTAGCCTGGGGTGGTGACACTTGCCTTTAATCCCAGCACTCAGGAGGCAGAGGTAGGAGGATCACTGTGATTTTGAGGCCACTCTGAGACTACACAGTGAATTCCATACAGGTCAGCCTGAGCTAGAGTGAGACCCTACTTCAAAAAAAAAAAAAAAAAGACAAAAACAAAACCAACAAATCAAAACAAAATTAAAAAAAAAACTTTAAACAAGTTAATAATCTTTGTGTGTTTGTGTGATGTTTGTATGAACATTTGCGTGTATACATGTGTGGGTATGCACATGCCACAGCATGGATGTGGAGGTCAGAGGACAACCTGAGATGTTGGTCCACACATTCCATTTTGTTTAAGGCAGAGTCTCTTGTTCACTGCTGCAAAGACTAGGCTAGTTGGCCTGTGAACTTTGAGAGATTCTGCTATCTGCACCTCCCATCTTAACATCAGAGTGCTGGGATTACAGACATTTCTTAGCAGGTATGGCTTTTTACATGAGTACTCAAAATCTAATGGCAAGCACTGTGCCCACCGAGCATCTCTCGTTTATCTTGTTTCTTCGCAGTTTCCTCCACAGAGTACATTTCACTCATGGTCCCATTTTGCTCAATTCTTGGCTTTCTCAGTGTGCAAAGCCATTTAAAATTAATTAAATTGATTCTTATCTTCATATTGGTCCTGGATAATGCATTTGCAGTTGCCAAAGGAGCTTTCCTCAAGGCATGTTAATGACATATTAGTTTTCCACTGTCCTTTTTTTTGTTTCATATTTCAGGCCTTCCATCCCCAAGAATAATTATTGTGGCTGTTAGTATTACATAGAAGGCACAAAAATGTTCCACCCTCCCAGGGAGATGGAATCCCCATTAGGCTCTGATAACAATGACCTCAGCTATGACCTTTGTCTGAAAGCTTCTTGGGGACAGTGGTGGGACCTTGGATCTTGAATGTGCTGAGTTTCTAATCAGATATGATGGCTATTAAGACACTATCTCCCACAGTGATTGATAGGAGACTGGGTGACTGCAATTATACTAAATAAAAAGGAAATGGAAAATCCTGAAAAGCCTATGAACATTTTATATTTTATTTTGTTCTGAAGTATCTTTGTATCATTATTATGAAATAATAAAACCTATTGTAAGGCCTAGTTTCAAACCTTCTTCATTATCATCATCCTTGGGAATATTACAGTGCTGCTTTGGTATTCCTGGCCCTGTGTCACTTTGCTTAATTCTTCCATCTGTAAAATGATTGGAACCTTTATGATATAGGAACAAAAGATGTGATGCATGGAAACAGCAAAGTATGGGGGCTTGAGGACTCAAATATACTCAAAATATTAGCAAGCATCACATCTGAAAGCATTCCTTTGAGTTGTGTGGAAAGAACAAAAATACTATGCGTAGCTGGAGGTGGAGACAGTGATTAGTAAAGAGAAGACAGACTTGGCTGACATGACCCAACAAAGTACTGGTAAAGAAGTGAACTTGTGCTTTCAGGAGAGCTAAAAGTTAGTATTCATCATCATTGAGTTAAACTCATTAATGAGGGGGCCTGCATTCTCAAGTGTGTGTGTCTCCTGAATTCTGCTAAGTCACTGTAAAATCTTCTTAGGTGAGGCAGGAACTTCTGTAGATAAAAGCATAAATATATTAACAATTCTTGCACAGATTGCAGGGAGGACCAAGAGCTGTACCTGGACACAGGGAGGCAGGTTCCCTTAATGGTCAATACTTCAGCCACCTTTTTAATTATTATTATTATTATTAATTTATTTATTTTGGTCTTTCATGGTATGGTCTTTCTTCAGCCCAGGCTGACCTAGAATTCATGAAGTAATTTCAGGGTGTCCTTGAACAATCCTACTACCTCTACCTTCAGAGTGCTGGTATTGAAGACCTGAACCACCACCTTTTTGGTAGGCCTAAAATGAGTTACTCCTTTTTTGGAGCTTGGCTATGGGGCAGGTAATGAATGTAGTCTGAATGCTGGAATACAGCATTATTAATCTTGATTTGGCAGTCAACACTCTGAATATACAATTTGGGCAAGTAGTTTTCTATCTATACAACAAGGATATTGGCTCAGGAACTCTCTAAGGCCCGTTTCATTACTAAATGTTGTGCTATTCTGACAAGACTACTCTTTATTAAAATGTAAATATTTTTCAACATTTCCCAAAGATTCCACATTGGGGACCAACTAGAGCATAAAAGGTCTCAGAGGAGACAAAGAGTACCATAAGGTCCTTGTTTTTAGTCCCCTCCTCTTAATTACTTTCTTTGTTTTTCAAGTATTCATGTTTTAAATACCTCTTTTTCAGCTAATATGAACTATAAAATGTAACTTTATCTAATCTTTCCTTTCTCTTCACTCCAAACACCAGTCCTTCTACTCACCAAAGAAGCTGGAACCATTGCAAAGGAAACTTGTACTTCTTTGCATGGCATCCAAACTCCCGAATGAACATGTTACATCTCTGAGCAACCCTCACCATGGAAGTCAAGTCCTTCTGCTCTCCCAGATCACTACCCTCGCTGCTGTTCAAATTGCAGATCAAACATTCATTTCTGGCAAATTTACCTTTAGATTATCTTCTGAATAATAACCTTTCTTCTTTAATTGGATCCTTCCTGCCAAAATGTAAATATTTTTTTGTTTTTAATTTTTATTAGGTACATAATTTGTATGGACACATAATGTGTTGGTTACCATCATTTTCCTTCTCTTTGCCCCATTAGTCTGAGGGCCCTCCTCAGTGGGTTGCTGGTATTCCCCATGGGGATATGGGCTATGAATTGTGATAGCAGAAGTCAGTTACGGGGGCAATGCCTCTGGATACGCCCTTCCAATAACACAAAAACATCAGTCCTCTAAAACAATTTATGTGTCCACTTTGGCAGTCTTTCTGTTCATCAAAACAGATGTTACTACCATTTACCCAGTTGCTCTTACAATGGACATTGAAATCTCCCTGACACATCTTTCCTATCCATAGATGAATTTTCAAGCAGATTATGTATGTTCACTACCTCTATATATTTACTTTTCTTCCCATGCAACATAGAATGATGGCTCTTACAAAACACCTCCAATTTTACTCATGTAACTAAGTAGTAAGACACACATTACTACAGGAAAACACACAGCTTAGCTTGAAACTCAGAAATCACATGAAAATCAGCACAGATTTTTATATTTACTATAAAGGTTGAAATCAAAGGTATACATTAAGAACTGAACATTGTTTTCTTCTTTGTTGAGAGGTGACACATGTTTTTCTGGTGCTAACCATCTACCAAAGTTGACAGGTGCACTGCCCAACTGAGCTGAGCCCATCAGTGGAGCACTGCCTTGGCAGGGGAGAGTCTGACAGGATGAAGAACATTCACAGCCCCCACTAACCTCACAGAAAACCTAGCACACTGACTTATATGGGAAGGATTTTAAGCAAATGTGCAGCGACATACTTAACATGTCATAATAAAAAGATAGCTTTTGGTCTATTTCCAGTATCACCAATCTCCCTTTCACTTCTTCCATTAACTGGAAAAATCTTGCTGAGTCACCATGGACATCCATGCTGTTAATAACATAGCTGCCACTGAGCAGTAACTGCCAGTAAATTCATACACCAAATGTCAATTAGCATGTACAATCTGCCTTTCTTACAATTATTATGAAAGTGGTGGGTGGTCCCAATTCTTTACAAGGTGTTCTGGTTTGAGTGAAAAATGTCCCCTATAGATCCATATGTTTATGACTAAGGCTCAAGCTTGGTGCCCAGTGGGTGGAGTCTTTGGGAGGTGGAGCCTTGCTAGAGGAGGTTGTCACTGGGAGGGGGCAGGCCTATTGCATGTTTATAGAAAGTTTGCTCTTTCTGCTTAGTCTCTTCTTCTGCGTGGAGATGTGATGCCCAGCTGCTTTTTCTCACCATGCTTACTGTGCCATGATGAAGCTTCCTCTTAAGACTTAAGCTGGAAACAAACTTTCTTTCCTTAAGATGGTGCCACTTGGGGTTTTTTTTTTTTCCCCCCAGAAACAGAAAGGTAACTGCTACTTAAGGCCTTCCTCCAAAAGCCCTAAGTCCCATGCATTTGAATAAGTACTATTTAACTAGAAAAACTTCAGACTAGGGCTGGAGAGATGGCTTAGCAGTTAAGCGCTTGCTTGTGAGGCCTAAGGACCCAGGCTTGAGGCTCGATTCCCCAGGACCCACGTTATCCAGATGCACAAGGGGGCGCACGCGTCTGGAGTTCATTTGCAGTTACAAAGTGAATTTAAGGCCAGCCTTGGCAATATAAAACCCTGTATCAATTTTTTTCAGTGTAATTGAAATTTAAAATCTTAATTATACCTCTCACAATTTACATCTATTCCCTTGTAGTGTCCTGACTTATAGTAGAATTCACAGTCATTCCCAGTTTTAATTCAGACATAGAGATGTTCAGGACTCTGTAATTATGAATGTCCAAGTATGATTTCATGTTAATTATGTTCCCTTCTACACAAACTGGCTTCAAGTCTGTAACTTTGCCAGGGTCCAGCCCTGGCTTGAAGGAGGGTCCCCGAAGAGAGGTGTGAAAGGGAGCGGCACAATAATGATTTGAAGTCAAGTTCTGGTGCAAGCTGACAGGCTAATGTTGAAGGCAGCTGACTGTTTTCATCTTTCTCTTTCTGCTGCCACAGCTCTTAGCCTCCGTCTTATATTTTCTGATCACATCATGCAAGAACAAACTTCAAGACAGGTACAATTTCACAGAATTCATAGAAACTTTTTGTTATTCCTTTTCATCAAACAATCCCATAATTATTCACCTCAAGTAAAGTTGTCAGGCCCCTTTAATGATTAACTATTTTCACATTTTCCCCATGTATGTTGTGGTCAAGCACTTGTGATTTCCTGAACTTCTACTTTCAATTACTATATTAAAGGTGAGAGGCAAAACAACCACAAATGGGGCTTCCCATCATTCATCATTGATCCAATAAATCCATTTATTCTTCAATCATTTATTTTGAATTTTCCTTTTCATGTCTCTCCAATAATTAGACTTTGGTCCCCCCCAATTGAACTCTTTCTGGCTTCGGTTGTTTTTCTGTAAGGATTCTTGGTAAGGAGTCA
The DNA here is from genome assembly GCF_020740685.1 of Jaculus jaculus. Lineage (NCBI taxonomy): Eukaryota > Metazoa > Chordata > Mammalia > Rodentia > Dipodidae > Jaculus > Jaculus jaculus. The sequence continues at coordinate 116,770,029 of NC_059106.1, read as the reverse complement.
TAGTTTGCTACAATTGCCACCATTCAGAAAAAATAGCCGTAGAACAATTTTTACATTGTTCCAAGAGGTTCATTGTTTCCTCCTAAGTGTACTGTACTCCATGCCTGACTTTAATTAAGGCTTTTAAGGAAAACAATTATCTCTGACCCATTTTCTTGTTTTTCCAATTCTATGCCAGAGCCTTTTTCAGATACATTGACCAATACTTCACTAACACCAATTTTTACTGGAAAAGTCAACTTAGAGATTGGGACACCAAGTGAAAGACAGAGAAAGACAAACATTATACAGAAAACCAGATTTATGTGGTGTAGAGAGCCAAATATTTTTCTATAGAGGGGCCACATTGGACTTCAAGGAAGAGACAGCTGGGCTGTCATACGGCTCTTTCTACATACAGCTCTTCAGTGCTTGATTCCTCGTGATCCTGAAATGGCATGCTTGCCATCTGTGGTATAACTTGTTTCAAGGAAGTGGTGTTGGTCTATCTGAATGGTTCCACCTTGTCTCCTCTTGCCAAGATCTAACCTTCTCAGCCTTCTGATGGGGCTAGGTAAAGAAAGGAGGTGTGCAAAGTCTAAGAATTTGGTTTTACTTTTTGTTTCCCCTGAGATAGGTTATCATTCTAGCCAAAGCTAACCTGGAACTTACTCTATTCCCTGGCTGGCTTTGAACTCAGAGATCCTTCTACCTCTGCCTGCCAAATGCTAGACTCAAAGGCATGAACCACCATGCCTGGCTAAGAATTAGATTTTAAAGATGTTTCTTTATCAAAAGAAATCATTTTACAGGAAATTTTCTCAGATCTTTTGGAAGCCTTTGTATAAATACCTCTCTTGAGGTGCTTCTTGGAAGATGCCTTTATTCTAGGAGGGTCTATGGCAGTTTTTTCAGCCACTAGTAATGTAGTAACTGGGCTGGGGAGATAGTCAGTAAAACACTTCCTCCTAAGCACAAAGACCTGAATTTGATCCAAAGAAACTGTGCAAAATGCAAGGCATGATGGTATGTGCCTATAATCTCCAAACTGGGTAGATGGAGGCAGGTGGATCCCTCAATCTTCATAGCCAGCCAGTCTAACTCACTTGATAAGTTCTGGGCCAATGACAGTCCCTGTCTTAAAATAGGTAGATGTCTATATGAGGATGCCCCCTGCGCTTCTCTTCCAATCTCCACCTGTACACATATGTACTCACACCTACACCCACACATGGGCCTACACATACAAGGATACATCTACAACTCTCTCTCTAGCTCATGAGCTGCATTCTCTCTGATTTCTTTCTGTTGCAGTTTTTCAAACCTTGAGTGGACCCAAACCACTCTTTTCTAGCTATTTCTTTCTTATATGACCCTCACTTGGTTCATGGAAAATATTTTTATCCCATAGGAAAGCAGAAACTCCCAGTATGGTTGTATAGTGCTGGAACCAATGTTCATCCAAGATGGCCCTGGCAACAGTTTTATAACCTAAATCCATCTTGAATCCACTGTCATAGTTTAGATTGAAGTGTATCCCAAAGTCTCATATGTTACAGGCTTGGTTTCCATTCTGTGGTGCTGTAAAGAGGTGGCAGAAATTTTAAGAAGATAGGCCTGCTTGGAGGAAGTAAGGCCATTGAGGGCATGCCCTTAAATGGCTATTGACACCTGCACTTTCCTTTCTGTTTCCCAGTTGTCAGGAGGGAAACAGACTTCCTCTCACATACTCCAGCTGCCATGATGTACTGCCTTTCTATAGCTCAAAAGCAGCAAGGCTAAGTGACTATCAAATAAAACTTCTGAAACCATGAATCAAAATAAATTGTTTGTCCTTTCAAGTAGTCTCAGATCTTTTGTCATAGTGCAATAGTACTAACACATCTACCTTCTTCCTACACCCCACATCCTTATCTAGGGCATTTTGATCACATTTAGACCTCTGTGAAGTGTCTTAGCTAGCCATCTTACCAGTCTTACCTATACTTTATAGCCCATTCTCTTTTTGGCAGCCAGACCTCTGTTGGTGTTAGAGAAGATGAGGCTTGTAGATCAGGTAGCTGAATTGAGTGAAGAGAGGCTGAGACATGCTGTGTGGGTGGCATGTTAGAGCAGGTTACTATAGGTTCCCTTCCTCCCAGAGCAATCACAGGTTTTCTCTTCCTGAATGCTTGTCTGGCAAAGGAGTTTTAATTAGTATAAAGACTCAGACAGAATGGTATTACTTCCAGGCAAGCATTCTGTTCCAGAATGAGGAGGGAGCCAGCATGTGTGCCCAGAAATGCCAGACTTGTCATGGACCTGCCAAGTTTTCAGGCTGAAAGTCACCTAAGTATTTACCTATTCCAAGCAAAAGAAAAGTGAGTTATGCCTTTTTGCCCAGCAGGAAAACAATAATATCTTGTTATTACTATTTATGGAAGTTTTTCATATGGCTTGACCTGAGCCTCTATACATGTGGCTTATTTTCCAGAGGCCATACATGGACCAGGTTGAGGAGTAATAGTGTTTATATTTGGGTGAACATCAGAATCACATGAAAACCTTGTTAAGAAAGTTCTTAAAGCTATTGCTTGAAGCTTTACTTTGAAGACTCCAGAATGGATGGGAAATTGACATTTAATTTTTTTAAGTTATTGTTTCCATGAACAACTGTACATACACACAATTTACTATCTTAATCCATTCCTAAGTGGATGTGGTGGTTTGATTCAGATGTCCCCCATAAACTTAGGAATTTTGAATGCTAGTTTCCCCAACTGATGACAATTAGAAATTAAAACCTCCTGGAGGCAGTGTATTGTGGAGGGTGGGCTTATGGGTATTATAGCCAGTGTCTCCTTGCCAGTGTTTGACACACTCCTGTTGTTATTGTCCACCTTTTGTTGGCCAGGGGGTGATGTTTACCCTCTGCTCATGTTATCATTTTCCCTGCCACCATGAAGCTTCCCCCTTGATCCTGTAAGCCAAAATAAGAAGCCTTTTTTTCCCCCCCACAAGCTGCTCTTGGTTGGGTGATTTCCACTAGCAATGTGAACCTGACTGCAACAGTGGACAACTGTCACAACCATCCATTTTCAGAAAAATTTTCACCCTGAATCTCTGAAACTTTTTCTTTCTGAATTTAACCTAGACCTTGTACATGCTAAGCAAATGATAAGCCAATGAGCTACATACCTAGCCTAGATCTGAAATCTGACACCCACCAACTCTAAGAACCCATTTTGGCCCCATTCTAGACACTGGAAACCACTATTCTATTTGGTATATCAATAGATTTTACTAGTGTAGGTATGTCATAAAGCTGAAATAATATAGGATTTGTCTTTGTTTTCTTGCTTATGTCATCATATCCTAAAGGCTCATTTACATAGTAGCATATGTCATAATTTCTTTCTCTGTTAAGGCCAAATAATATTTCACTATATGTATTCCATATTTTATTTTTTCATTCATTCATCAGTGGATGTTTGAGCTGCTTTCAATCTTTCCACTATAGAGAATAATTCTGATATGAACATGGCTATATGTATGTGATAAATAAATTAGAAATATTATAAGTTTAAATATATTAAGTTGGCCACTTATTGACTATCAGTGAGGTCAGAATACTTACAATAGCCTTGGGTCATGTAACATCACATAACACAAATCCTATTTTATAACAAATTGTTGTCGATCACATGCAATTTATTGTGCATTGTACTGAAAATGAAAAGCAGGTTGTGTGGGCAGCTGTCACACCATAGTGAAATTGAACTACCATAAATCAAGGACCATCTGTATGATGTGTCTTTTCAGGACCCTGATTCAGTGCACTTGAAAATCCATATGTCTGTGTAAGCTTCCCAGTGTTTCTAGTACAGATGGTCATCAGCCCACACTGAGAATGTGATATAGTGTGGAGTCCTGGTCATGTGTTGATGCAAACTATTATCCCATGGCCTTTGCTCTATGTCTATAGGCCATGATCCAACTAAGCATTCCTCAAAAAGATCTGTTGAATAATAACATTTAATGTGACTTCTAAAAGTAGAAATGCTAGGATTAATATTTGGGGGCTAAGTATTTTGAAGGTCTTATTTGTCAGGTAGCTGTGAAGCATATATTGTATACAGAAGCAAGGTACTTACTACACCTATCAGACAAGGAAAAGGTTATTATTTTATTAAGTAATAATTGACCACAGTTCTTTTCTGCTTGTGTCAGACACAGATAGGCATTTTCATGTATAGTCTCTTGTCAATCCTCACAACAGCTCTGTAGCTAAAACCTTTATTGTTAATTCTACATTTTTTTCTAGTGTGAGAATAGAACCTTGGTGGAGATATATGACTTGTACCATGCCAAAAAACTGGCCTGATTAAACTCCAACTCCGCATTCTCCAGATGTAAGGGGGTTTGGAACAAAGTACTTTGGAAGTCCGCTGCTCAGCAACTCCTGGCTGGAGAACTCCTACTGTGAGGGGAGGTCCTGTGGGATGAGGCAGGGCCTCCCTGTCAGAGCTGTCCAAGGCAGAGGCAAGCACTGTGGGCCACTCAAGTAGGCAGGAGGATTGTGCGACCAATTAAGGCAGAAGTTGTGAGCAGAGAAAGATAACAGAGAGGCTGCTGCTGGGTTTTCACCCACCCAAAGAAGAGGGAGTGGACGTTTCCTGGGACTGAAGGGCCTTCTTGAGCTGGCCATGGTGACTTGTACAATGTGTCTGAACAAAGGTGCTGGTGGTAGGGTTCAGGGTGAACTTCAAGGTGCAGCTGCTTACTGTTTGTGGTGACTGTCCTGCCCACTAGCCTCCTATTTTTCTGATTTCTTTCATGTGCATGTATACGTGTGTGTAATGTGTGCACATGCACATGTATGGGGTGGTGCTATGTACATGTGGACGCTACAAGTTGATGTGAGGTGTCTTTCTCAATGGCTCTCACCTTATATATTGAGTTAGAATGCTTCTCCAGGATGCCAGGTTCAGGAAGGGTGTCTCCTTTCATCTTTTATCTTGGGTCAGCACATAAGAAACTGTTTGGGCTACAGTTTTCGACATTAAATTATACTGGAAAAAATCCCAAGGACTGACAATACTTTGATTGTGGTCAGGAAACAGAGACAGAAGGTGATGAATGCTATCCTCAATTTGCTTCTTACTTTATATTCAGTTCTGGATCCCAGCCCATCAAGGCAGTTTTATACTCTCAGTTAAACCTCTCTTAAAGCCTTTCACAGACATACACAGAGATATATCTCCTAGATGACTCCAAATCCAGTTAAGTTGACAATCAACATCAATCATCACAATGTATTAGCATTTGCTCTGCTCACTATATTTAAAATATTTTTTTGTTCATTTTTTATTTATTTATTTGAGAGTGACAGACACAGGGAGAAAGACAGATAGAGGGAGAGAGAGAGAATGGGTGCGCCAGGGCCTCTCACCACTGCAAACGAACTCCAGACGCGTGCGCCCCCTGTGCATCTGGCTAATGTGGGTCCTGGAGAATTGAGCCTATAACCGGGGTCCTTAGGCTTCACAGGCAAGTGCTTAGCCGCTAAGCCATCTCTCTAGCCCTGCTCACTATATTTAGACTGCTATTGGAAGTAACCTACCACCTTAAGTGAAGTTCTATACAAATGTCAAAGCACATGTCCTCTCTTCCTTGGATGCCTCCCCAAAGTTATACAGGGGCTGGAGAGATGGCTTAGCAGTTAAATGCTTGCCTTTGAAGCCTAAGGACCCTGGTTATAGGCTCAATTCTCCAGGATCCACATTAGCCAGATGCACAGGGGGCGCACGTGTCTGGAGTTCGTTTGCAGTGGTGAGAGGCCCTGGTGCACCCATTCTCTCTCTCTCTCTGTCACTCTCAAATAAATAAAAAAAATTTTAGAAAAAAAAAGTTACTCTGAGATACTCCAAGTGATCTCCAGAATGCAGAGAAACCAGTATAGTATGTTTATATAAGATCCTTCTACTGGTTCTTACTAGAACGTCATGGTGGGTTAGTATTTCTCCAAAGACCACAGTGAACAAAAGGAAAAACTTAAACCACAAATGGAACAGTGAATAAAATAAAATGAATTACACAATGTGGGACCTTCCACCCGCTGGTAAGTCTCTTATCCCACCATCTTCTCGGTCTTTGCCAAACTTTTGCTCAGAGTGGCTAGCTACACCCCAGAACCCCAAAGACATGAAGTACAGTGCTTGATGCATGGGTGCTTCCTAGCTGTGGTAAAAGTGAAGAAAAGGCTACAGCCTTTCTGGCCCACATCCTAGTCCATGTCCTCACAGATCCTTCCTGCAGCCATTGTCAGTTGGGCAACCCATGTCCAAGAATAATTTCACAGGACATTTTCCCAGTTCCAACTCACAAAATACCATGTTGACTACTTGAAAATTTGTCCTGTCACCTTTGTGAGACTTGAGGCCTAATACGGTAAGCACAGTTCAATGAGTGGCCTATTTAGACCTGCTTAAAACAGGCTTTGCATATTGGTTGCAAAGATTCTTTTATTTTTAGCAGGAATGAGGGATGAATGCCTTCCTGCAAGATCAGGGTCACATTCTCTTGTCTTCATCAGCAAGTAGGGCAGATCAATTAGTCAGTTCCCCAGGCAGGAGGCTTCAGATTTTCACCACTCAGTCAGCTGAGGTCCCTGTGCACAGCCTGAGCCAATGCACAGGCTTTGAGAACTCCTGATTAGTTTTGTTCTATGCAGTGTGCTGGCCTTACTGTTCAGGAAGAGTATGGGGGCTGCCAAATAAACTCAGTGCAGAGTTAGTACTCTGAAGTCTATTTCTATCTCTCTTCAGGCAACCTTGGGGAAAGAACTCTCCCATCTTTATCCTTAATAGTGTTTTAAGAACTAATAAAACACACTGTTTTGTAGGCATAACAATTTCCTAGGAAACATTTCAGTATAGTTCATAATAAAATGTGAATATCTCATTAATTCTTTGCCAATCCTGTGATCCTGTGTTGTGAGGGGGCATGTGTATTTGTAGTGTATGCATGTGGGTGTGTGTATGTGTGTTCTTTGTGTGCACACATGTGGAGGCTAGAGTAGAACTGAGAGCATCCTCACCCACTGCTCTTCTACATCATTTCCTTGACATGGAGTCTCTCACTGAATTTGGAGTTGCCTGTTTTTGGTTAGTTTGGGTGACCAGTGATTCTCCTGTCTCTGTCCCAATCCTCTAGACTGGGGTGACAGATGCGTGTGGCCACACCTAGTTTTTTTCCATCCTGTTTTTAAAGGAACCACAAGTATCATGATCACTTGGGCTTTCTAAGCTTAACATTAAATACATATAACATCATTTAATGCTCAAAAATAGCCCCATAATCAGTGGGTCTCAATTTCTAGTGTTAATCAGAAACGCCTTGAAGTTGTACCATCAGAGTAAATTGATTCAGCAGAGCTGTGGTTGGAACTTGAGGCTCTGCATTTCTAACCAGATCCCCAGGAATGCTGATGCTGCTGATGGAGCACCACACATTGAGCACCACAGCTGTGTGGGATATGCACTTTCATCTCAAACTTACAATGAAGACTCTGGGACACTGGAGAAGTTCACAGCCTTGATGGAAATTACTGAATGGTGAAATGGGTTGGAAGACAGGCTTCATTTGATTCCAGAGACCTGCTAATAACTAGTAGCTATACAAAAGGTACTGCAGATAGAATTTATCTTATGCAATCATACTTTTATTTATTTATTTATTTTTTTAAGATTCATTGACATCTTTCATCTGTTAGGATTCAGTCTTCCAAGCCCAGCTCTCATCTGAGACCCTTGGCATCCTTTGAGTCTTTCCAACAATGAAAAGTCCTCAGAGTTTGTACAATAAATTTCATTTATAAGGCAAAATTACCAGAGGCCTTTTTCAAATTCTAGCTCTGTGGCTTTTTACTAACCAGTGGAGAGCCCTGTGTGAAAATAAAGTGTCTCACTTCATAGACCAATGTCAATTAACTGATACTATGTAGCAGCAAAGATTCCAGGTGTGTGAGAGTAAAATGAACCATATCTGCCAGAGCTGCAATGAGAGAACAGGGACCTTTACCAAATGTACCTCTCATCCTTGGTGAGTCTTCAGTTTGTGGCAGAGGTAGAATGATACTACCAGATAATTCTACTCAAATCTCTGTAGCCTATGGAGATGTTCTGTTACACAGGAAAAGGATTTTGCAGATAGAATTAAAATTATAGGGCTGGAGAGATTGCTTAGTGGTTAAGGTGCTTGTCTGCAAAACTTAAGGACCCAGGTTTGAGTCCTCAGTACTCAAGTAAGCCAGATGCACAAGGTGGCACATGTGCCTGGAGTTCACTTACAGTGGCTAGAGACTCTGGTGCACCCATTCTCTATTTGCCTCTCTAACTCTCAAGTAAATAAGTAAATAAAATGTTTTTTTTTTTTTTAAAGATTACAGCTCTTAAAACAGGAGAATATTTTAGATTATCCATGTGTGTGGAGGGGGGCAATCTAGTCACAGTCTTAAGAGCAAGTTCTCTTGGGCTAGCACAGACATAGTATAAATAAGAGAAATGGGGAGATTGGAACTGTATTCTTTTTTTTTTTTTTTTTTTTTTTGGTTTTTTGAGGTAGGGTCTCACTCTGGTCCAGGCTGACCTGGAATTAACTCTGTCATCTCAGGGTGGCCTTGAACTCATGGCGATCCTCCTACCTCTGCCTCCCAAGTGCTGGAATTAAAGGCGTGCGCCACCACGCCCAGCTTGGAACTGTATTCTTGATAACTTTAAGAATGAGAAGAGTTGGTGAAACTTTCTCTGCAAAGAACCAGATAGTAAATTCCTTTTGGCTTTGAAGATACACTGTCTCTGTCAGGACTACTCTACTGTGTTATTGCAGAACAGACACAGACAGTATGCAAATGAACAAGTATACCTGAATTCCAGTAACATTTTATTTATGAAAACAAATGGTAGGCTGGATTTGGCCACATTAGCACTAATTTGCAGACCTGGGCAGTTTTTATAAATTCTGCTTAGTTAATATATAAAATAGCCTTCAATAGGGATTTCTCTGATGTTCTTCTCATGATTAGGCTGTGTCTCTGGTTGTCTGGCTGGAATATCACAAAGTTAAAGTGCCATCTTCATCACATCATGTCATGACTGCACACTGTCAATGTGATTTATGACAATTTGTGTTGGTGCTTATTATCTATCTGAAGTACTGTTCACCAAGGAAGAAAAGCACTACATAAACCATGCAATTCTTTTCATTTTGTAGTTTTAATTTTCATGTTTGTGTGTGTATGTGGGAAGGAGGAGAGATGTGAGTGCCACGGAGCACATATAGAGGACAATTTTCGAGTCTGTCCTTACTTACTATCTCATTTTGAGACTGAGTTCTCATTGTGGTTAACTTTTTTTGTTATGAGCTTTTGGAAAATTCTCCAGTCTCCCCTCTCACATGGGTGCACCGGGAGTTACAAAACCTCACCACAATTATTACGTGAGGACTAGGGATCTGAACTCAGGTACTCATAGTTGCATAGCCAGTTTTCCAGTCCCACTTTCTTAACTTAAAAGAAAATAAGTCTTCCTATCTGATAGGAAATGTCATTTAATTGTCCTTCAAGAGTGTCTGGATATTACCTTTTGCTCTTCTATCTTCATTTCATAGTCAATTTTTCAAGTTCCACACAAAACTCAGTATGAGTTTTCATGGCAAGTGCATTGAATCCATGTATACTTGGAGAGACTTGGCAAAACTGGAATACCAAATTGTCTTTCCCCAAGATGTTACATAACTCTTTTAGTTACTTTTTGTTTTTTCGTTTTTTAAAAATGTTTATGTTTTTCAAAGAAAAACACCAATAGCCGATTGGAAACCTACTTATTCTTCAACTCCAATTTTGTTTTCTTTAAAATTTAGAAGTGACTTACTGATTTACTATTTTAAACAACCCCCCCTTTCCCCTTTAAACGTTTACCATCTACTCGTGCTGAATCCTTCCAAGGAGATTGCTCCAGCGTACATCTCCAGGTCCTCGCTTTGCTTCTTTTATCAAAAAATGCAACACAATTCCATCATGCATCTTAAGGGTTCCAATCATCAAAAATATGAAAAAAATATCTTTGGAATAGCCAATTAAGTTGAATGAAAAAATTCACATGAATGCGGTTTGGTTGGGGCAGGAATCCACTCCTATGTTCCTGGTAATCTGATCCCGCTCCATGAATCCTTGTAATTCATCCTCACTATCCTATCCACATTATGATTTGAATCCAATGAGCCAGCTGCAAGGATTGGGATCCAGTGAGCCCTCTCCAATACAAACCTTTATAACCAGCAAAACCAAAAAAGAGGAGGCAAAATGTTAGATACTGTTATCAAAAAGGGTTTCTGGGGAATGATGAGTTATGTCTGTCATCAATTTAACAGATGTACATCAATGACTATCAAATTCCCCAAAACAAGTTTCTGTATGGTGTTTAATTTTAGAAACTTAGTCATTATAGAAACTAATTGGAAGAAGCATTTTATATTTACAGTTCAACTGATAATGCCAACACTTGTTACTGTACAGCGTATCACAGGCTTTGTGGTTGCAAAAAGTTATGTAATTGAAATTTACTGGTATTGCTACCCATCTAAACTAAAGTCTATTGTGCCCATCTGCAATTGAGTTTGTAAATTAGAGTGTTTTAAGCATGAGTCAATTATGAATATTAAAGGGAAGCTGAGACTTAAAATGTACTCCCAACTAGATTATCTACACTATTAAGTTGGAATTCCATACTTTGCTGTCATTTTGACTTTAAAAAAATGAAATAGCAATGCTCTGTCAGTCACACAGAGGACATGCAGATTTAGCAGTATTGATATTATACTCTATCTGGTTGGAATTAAAAGGCACCCTCTACCCACATGTACACCAACAGTAGGCCACACATTAACAGTTGTAACTAAGCACTGTAACAAATTAGCCAGTTCTTCCCACATCAGTCCCTATTAAAACAAAAAAGTGGGGAAGGGAGCAAACTATCATTACAAAATGGGCAATGAATTTTGCCACAATTGCCAAGGTTTAAAAGAGCAAAGCAATTGTAGGTTACAGGTAACTGCATAAGATATTTGCAAGTGTTTTAAGGGAGATATAATTTTCAACCTTGCCTTTTAGTATAAGGTCAATACTGCCAATTTCATCTGTGACAATAGCACTTGGAGTCATACCATTGCCTCCATTATTGATCTGATCCTCCTCAATCCTCATTTTGACAACCCTAAAATGATTGAAATGTGCTCCCCAATCCTTAATCCAAAGCATTCTTAATCCATCTCTTCAGATATGTCTACAGAAAGACACATGAAAAGCAAGATAAATGTAAGAACTTCCCCAGGTAAGATAACCACAAACACCCCCACCAACCCAGTTCACACGAACCAGAGCAGAATAGACATTTACACAATATCACAGTCTGAAGAGCATGGAAGTTAACTAACTAACATAACTCTTTTAGTTACCTTTTTTAATAGTCTTTAAAAGCATTTTATATCATTCCCCATTAGTATGTTGCATCATCTTTTTATAGTTGGTCCTAAATATTTTCAGTGGTTTCTTTGTTCCTGTTTTTGTAAAGTTATATTTTCTAAAAATTAATATTTTTATATATTTATTGTTAGCATGTGGAAATGTATCTAATTTTTATACTGATTTTATATCTTGCACATTTTTAAATATCATCTTACATGTCCACCTAGAAAAACTATTACTTGCAAATACCATGTTTTCTTTCTCCTCCAGCCTTTATACTCTTCTTTCTGGCTCAAACTTCCAGCATAATACTAAGTAGAAGATATCACAGTTTTCTCCTTGACTTCCTCCTGTTAGTGCCACCAGAGTTCTGAAGAAAAGAGTTCTTTCCCTTGAGACCCCACTAATGGAATCTCTCCCTCTTAGATCTGTGGAAATGCGATTTGGAAATGTAGTCTTACAAAATGTGGGTTTATAAAATGACTGGAAGACTACATCAGACAATGTGTGTGTGTTTTTTTCTGAGGTCACAAAAGGTCTATTCCATTTAACTTAAATATAGGTTTACATTTGAATAATCAGAAAATTTTCTTAAAGATAATGCTATTGAAAATTTATTCTACCATACAGATGCCTAAGACTCATGCAGTAAAACCCTTTCTGTGAGATTCTCAAGGTCTCTATATTAGAAAGATTGTATATGCCCCGAGAATACACATGCAATGCCTGGCAATATTTTTTTCCATAGTTTGAACACAGAATAAAGCTCAGCACAGGTTCTGGATTTCTTAGAACAAATTATTGGGGAAAAAAAACTGAATGAATAGAATGCCAGTGTGAAAGGTCTTACATAATATCTAGTTTTACCAAAGCCCACACTTTCAATAGAATTCTTAATCACTGAAGATTGGAATTATAAGAGTAATGGCTCAAGTTTGCTCTTCACAGATGGACACACTGGGCTGTCCCTAGAACTGGCTCTACAATTTGACGAATGATAACATGTTTCCAAAGAACACAGGAATAGTACTCCACTTTTCCTTATAATCTTGATCCCAGTCTAGTGCCTCTCAAAGTTACTATTGGTTCACAACCAGATGGGGATAGAAATGAGCTTAAGCATTTACAGTCTCACAGAAAAAGCTGATACTGTCTTGCTATGATTTTTTTTTACTATATTTATCAAAAATATTTACTTGCCTACAAAGCCTAAGGACCCAGTGCCTACATAGGCCAGATGCACAAGGTGCAGTATGTGTTCATTTGTAGTGGCTGAAGGCCCTGGTGCACCCATTCCCTCTCTATATATGCCTCTTCCTCCCTCCCTATCTCTCAAATAAAAAACTTAATGTTTAAAAAATATTTTTCTGGGCTGGACAGATGGCATAGCAGTAAAGTGCTTGCCTGTGAAGCCTATGGACCCTGGTTCGAGGCTCGGTTCCCCAGGTCCCACGTTAGCCAGATGCACAAGGGGGCGCTCGCGTCTGGAGTTCGTTTGCAGTGGCTGGAAGCCCTGGCATGCCCATTCTCTCTCTCACTCTCTATCTGCCTCTTTCTCTCTCTGTCACTCTCAAATAATCAAATAAATAAATAAAAATCTTTTAAAAAAATATTTTTCTGCAGTTAGTGAGCTATTTTAAAAACACTTCCAGAACCAGGATGAAGGAGACAGACCCCAAGGATACGCAACACTTACCAAAGCAGAGATCCAGAGGCTCTTAAAAGCTCATCACTGAAGTAGACTTAAAAGTCACCCACCTAGACTCAGAGAATTTTGTGGAAGAGGGGGTGAAAAGATTGTAAGAGCCACAGGTTGAGAAATCATGCTCAGAGGCATTCACTTCTCCCCAAAATAACTGACTAGTGCTCCCACCATGCATAAATCACAACCCCATGGGGAATACCTGCAACCCCACTGGGAAGGGACCCCTGCAGAATGGGGGCAAGGATGAGGGAAAAGAGGCTGCCAATACATTATGCATTCATACAAAATATCTTGTTAAGAATAAATAGATAGATGATAGATAGATAGATAGATAGATAGATAGATAGATAGATAGATAGATAGAAAGAACACTCCTGTAGTGAGAGGGAATCCCTGACATACATCTGATTGTTTTGGAGGTACATCTGAGTTCAGGATCAATTCTTGCTATTCCCTCTGCCTTTATGGATGGCTGGTAAATTTGTCCTTGCTTTGACACCTCAGCTTCAGGTCATGTCCACATTCATTCTCTGAGGTCCCCTCCCAATCTAGACTTAACTGTTCCTTCTGAGCTACACCATAGTTTTTATGAGTTGAATTGTTTGCATAGTCATCTGCATGTGTGGCTTCACCTCACACTGAACTGAAAGCCTAAGGGTAAGGTTTCTGTTTTGTTTCTATCTATTAGGGGTCCTAAATAATTGGTGTCTATAACTTGAAAACTAGATTCTGTCTTTTCTTTCTTTTAATATTTGTTATCATTATGAACAGCATGTTTAGTATGGATGCATCATGTGTTAGTACCCTCTTTTCCCTCATTCCTGCCTCCATTCTGTCGGAGACCTTCCTCAGTGGGGTTGCAGGTATTCCCCATGGGGTTGTAGTTTATGCATTGTGGGAGCACAAGTCAGTTATTTTTTTGGGAGAGGAAATGCCTCTGGGCATGATGTCTCATCTTGCTACTATTAGAATCTTTCTGCCCCCTCTTCTGCAAAATTCTGTGAGCCATTGTGGTGAGTTTGAAATCTACTTCAGTGATGAGCTCTTAGGACCCTCCAGATCTCTGCTTTGGTAAGTGTTGAGTATTCTTAAGGTCTGACTCCTTGTCCCTGGTGCTGATTATCAGGTTCAGCATGAAAGTAGCACTCTTGCTCATCTCCCCAATTCCTCTGTGGTTTCAGCTGTGGCTTGGCAAAGATGCAAGGGGTGGTTTATCTCCTTGGGTTTTGCTACATTTAGAACCAGGGAACTGGGAGGAGCTGGGGAACAGGGAGCTCTGGCCTACTCACTCCTAGCCACATGCACCCAGCAGTGCAGGGTATCGGATTCTGTCTTATGCCTGCATCACAACACAGTCAATTACAAATATATATATTCATCTGTGTTAGTTACTTTTCTTATTGCTGTGGCAGAATACCTGACAAGAAGCAAATTAAAAATAGAAGAGCTTATTTTGTAATATATTTTGAAAATTACCATCCATCATGGCAGGGGAGGCATGGTGGCAGAATCATGACACAAAGCTAATCATAGTACATCTGCAATCAAGAGCCAGATAATGATTAATGCTGCTGTGCAGTTCTCTTTCTCTGTTTTCATCCAGTCCTGGAACTCAGCCCATAGAATAGTGTGACTCTCAGTCAGGGTATGTCTTCTCATCTAAAAACTCTTTCATAAATATATGCCCAGAGATCTTTCTTTTAGGTGATTCTAAATTCAATTGAGTGGACAATTGAGATTAACCATTATACCACCCAATAACTAATTGTTAGCACTCACTGCTAGGAACTGCTTAAGAGCATAAGAGCCTATTATGTGATCCAGACCCATTATGTTTTTGCTTTCATGTGGCTTATATGCTTATAGGTATAAATGAATGCAATGCAAACTGGTGCTAAAAGAGTGTTTGGAAAAAAAATTTTAAAAAGGCTCAGAAAGTGGCTAATGAATTTTCCTAGCTTTATCATGTCAAAACAGCTTTCCCTGGGCACTAGCAGGATGAACCAACCAAGAGCAGTTGGCCTGGTTTCAAAATACTTAGATAGGGAGACCACACTGAGAATGCTTCACAAATGGGCAACGGCTCCAGTGCCATTCATCTCAGTGCACTGTTCTGTGGCTCCAGTCATGATGCATGAAATACTGTTGTGTAATCTTGTCACACTGACAGTGCAGTGTGAGGAGGCCTTTATCATTGTGTCTCATGAAAGGAACTTTCAGATCGTGCTGCAGTAAAGAACGTTTAAATGCTAAAATGGTAGAAGTGAGAGAAACATTTGCTTATTCCTAAAGTCATGACATCTATTTGTCTCTGTCAATTTCCGAGCCTAGGATGTCGAAAATAGAGCTATTATTTCAAAATAGTTTGAAATGTTGGATTAAATTTGTCTGAGTAATAGCTTCTGTAATCTAGAGCAGTGGCTTTTGATTTTATATTTAGGAATGAGTCTCTAGATGGTAACAAAATCTTATGTGTATGCCAAAGTTATGAACCAGATTAATTTATTCATTCTAAAGATATTACTCAAGCACATACAAATGGCAGACACTCTACTGGGCAATTTGGAAGAAGCAGTTGACCAAAGATACAAAGTCTGGTTCTCAAAAAGTTTGTATCCAAATATGACAAGGTAACACCAGAAGCAATAATAACCAAAGCTGTGTGCAAGGAGAAAATAAAGGTGGGAAATTGGGGAGAAAATATCAAGTTTGATGTGATGTCAAATGTTGAGTGGCTAGGAAAGGACTCTTTGATAAGTTCCCAGTGACTTAGAGCATGTGAAGGAGGGAGACTTTGGGATGTCAAGGAGATGAACTTATCAGGCCAGGAAGCAAGTACAAAAGTCCCAAGGCAGGTGAGTTCATGCAGTTTCCGGACTAGCTGCAGGCCAGTGTGCTCTGTGAATGAGGCTTGGATGGGGGGAGGGGCAAGAGGAAAATGTTTCCAGAGGCAGTGCAGAGTATTAAGAATGGATGAATTAGGAAGACAGAGTTTTAGATTTTAAAAACTTTCTGAGTGAGATGTAGGGCTATTAAAGAATTTTGAGCACGGTGACATAATTTGACTTATATTTTAACTCAAACTACCTTGCATAGGTTGTATATGTATAGTCACTGGACAATCCCTAGGTCAAATACAAGCAACTTTGGAGATGTGATGATCAGAATTTTTGAAATACCTATGCTGATTTCTGCTCTTTCCTTTGTTAATTAACAAGCAGGGTAATCAGGTGAGAGGGAGGATGGGAGAATTGCAGGAGGTGGTAGGAGAAAGTGAACCTGAACCATACCAAAGAACTTGAGAGCAGCTTGGGAGAGTGAGTGGATTTGGGAAATGAGAAATATTGCCAGGCAGTGCAAAGTGCTAGTCATGAATTAATCATTTGTGACCCTAAAGACCCAGGGAGGCTGGTCTGAAGGGCTGTGTGATTTTCTCCAGCCCCACACAGTCCAGGTTTGGCAGGCACTCCTGTTTCCTATTATTCTTAGCATGAAGTTTGAAGCTGGAGGGCCTAGCTTACTCTTCCCTCCTCCAGTTCCATAAGAAAAACCTAGATTGAAAGAGTAGAAAAGTGGCAAGGGAGAGATTAAAATGAGGATTCATGGCAGCAGAGCTGAGTACAAAAGCTGGATGTGAGGAAAAGCCACGAGAAGTTAGTTCCTGATAGGCCACTGAACTTGGGTGACATATGATAGAACAGATTAGAGGAAAAGAGAGACAAAGGCATGTGATGAACCAGAGAGATGTGTATAGAATAAAAATAGGGGAGAGACCAGATAACTTCACTGGTAATAGGACTTGTGTGGCCAAAGAATGTAAGGGAGTGGAACAGCAGATCATTGGAGCAGACTGAAAAATCACTGAAAGATCAAAGCCTAGGAAGGATATTGAGAGCACCAAGAGTAAGGATGGGAGCAATGTTGGAGAAAGTGACAGAGGACCAAGCACTTCCACTATGGCAGGTGGGAGGAGCTGTGGAGGAGTCTATGCATGACTGATAAAGGGATATCTCACATTGACGGAGCAGCAATATTTTGAAGGAACAGTTTTACAAACATGTTTTGGACAAATAGCCCAACTAATTCCTTGCACTCATTGGTGTGTTTCCCTGTCAGCTGCTTAGACCTTTTCTGGCTGTCTCTATGGACTGAGCACACCATAAAGCAAAGTTCTTCCCAACTCCATGTACAGCTTTAAATAATGACTCACTTTCTGGGAGGAGTTGGGGCACCTTCCTCTCCGTGCTCCACTAGCAGCTGTCTCATCTTGGTGTTGGAGCCTCATGTCAAGTTCCACAGACTTCTGTTATCAGTCTTTGTGCACTTGCATTGCTTCAGCCTGGTGGACCCAGACTTCTACTCCATTCTCAACTCTGAATGCTAGCTAACTTTGTGGCACTCACATTTTTGGCTCTATCAGCCACAGACATGTCACCAACATGCAGGAAGGTTGTTGTACCTTGCACAATGTTCCTGGAGAAGAGGGAAGAATGTGTAATTTGAAATCTGATATTAATATTATGGGCACTCATGATGAGGTATATTTGCATGTAGTGTCAGTCATGGTTCCAATTGTTTTCTGATGATGTACTTCATATATATCATCATAGTAAAAAACTGAAAATAAAAACACGTCAAAGAGGACCGGAGAGATGGCTCAGTTGGTGCAGGGCCTGTCATGCCTAAGTTCAGATCTTTAACACCTGTGTGCGGGGGAAACCTTAAATGTGGTGGCATGTACCTGTAAACCCAACACTGGAGAAGTGGAAACAGAAGGGTTCCTGGGAGTTCTGGCTATCCTATGTAGCTGAATTAGTAAGCTCTAGCTTCAATGAGCCATTGTCTCAAAAAAAACGTTGGGCAGTAATTTTGGGAGATACCCAACATCAAATTCTGCCCTCCATCAGCATGTACACACACATATGTGCACTTGCACACACATGCACCAACACATATATGAATAGAACACACATGTACTCTCCACATATATACGAATACACACACGTACATTCAACACACATATATGAATACATACACATGAATATATACACACATACACCTAGACATATATAAATATACACACATGTACTCACCACACATACATACACATACAAACAAATGAGAAAACAAAACATTAATTTAGTGGTAGAGCAAGCTACTAGCACCTACCCAGAACATTTTTCCTCTCCAACTAACTTTTTTTCAATATTTTATTTTTATTTATTTATTTGAGAGAGAGATAGAGATACAGAAATAGGTGTGGAGAGAGAGAGAGAGAGAGAGAGAGAGAGAGAGAGAGAGAGAGAGAGGGAGAGAGAGAGAGAGAGAGAGGGAGAGAATGGGCATGCCAGGACCTCTGGCCACTGCAAATGAACTCCAGATGTGTGCACCCCCTTGTGCATCTGGCTCACTGGGGAGTCCTGGGAGTTGAACCTGGGTCCTTTGGCTTTACAAGCAAGTGCTTTAACTGCTAAGCCATCTCTCCAGCCCCTTCAACTAAGTTTTACAAGTAATATTTCTATCATCCTATCTGGGCCACATCTACCTCATCTCTCCAACCACACCCCAGTTCTATACCAACAGAGGGAAATTTGAAGACAGCCACCTCCCTCTACTATATCCTTTTAGGACCCTGGTCAGGCTTTAATCCCTTCAGAAACGCATGACAGAAAAATTTCCTCTTTTACTAAGTATGCATTTTAGGTAGGATCACATGGTGGGATTGCCTTCCTGACTTACTGCTTTTCTACTGTTTTCCTTTTGTTCTTGCTTTGTCCTAGATATAGGTAAAGCTTTCAGAGAACAGAGCCTGGTCATTTTGGCTTTCTGTCTGCTCAGAATCCGTAGAGTTTTCAGACAAGTAGGACACAGCCAATGTATGGTCTGTGCTTGAAGTGTGCACGCTCTTTGTTCCCCACACTGGGTTGTGTGATTATTAATCTCTAGTATCAACTTGATTGCATCTAAACTCACCCAGGAGACAAATTTCTCAGTACATCTGTGAGGAAGTCTCTAACTTTTATTAATTGAGGTGGGAAGACCCATCTTAAGTATGGATGGCACCATCCCATGGGTTGGAGTCCTACACTGGATGCAAAGGAAGCTAGATAGCATGAGCCTTCATCATTCTCTGCTTTTTGACTGTGGATGCAGTGTGGTCAGTTGCCTCAATTCCATCCCATTATGATGGACTGTAACCTGAAACTCTTAGCCAAAATAAGCACCTCCTTCCTTCCTTAAATTGCCTTTGTCAGAAACTCTGTTGTAGCAATAAGAAAAGTAATCAATACAAGAGGTGATGCATATCCAGACTTGCATAGGAAGCTTCATGCAAAAGATAGTTTGTCCTCTGCTAAGGCCATCATGGAGTGCCTTGTCCTAGGAAAGAGGCCATGATCATTTGATTTGGTACCTAATGTGCTAAGGTCAAAATTTTTACCCACAAAGCAGGAGACTTACCTTGCAGGGCTGTATAAAGAGCACTAGATGAGGTCAACACCTACCGCCTTGCTTCATGAATATGTGGTATAAAGAATATACATCTGCTGTTACTAGTCTATGTCCAGGGCAGCAGCTATGATGACATTGACAGCAGTTTAATAGGCTTCATTCCTCTGACCCCTTCTGAGAGCTAAGACAGGGACCCATGGTGGAACCTACAGATTGTGCACTGCTTGGCTCTAGCAGGTGCCTTGTACATTGCAGCCTTTGTGCAGATGCCCCCCCTCCAGGAGCCTTCAGTGCACAGCTTTCCACTGCCATATGGACATGAATTTGCTCACAGATGCCTTACGAGATTATTATCATTATTCTCATTTTAAAAATAAGGAAATTGGATCTTAAGAGACTTTAAATCTAAAAATACAAAGAAAAAGGTTTTTACCATAAGTCTGTGACTGCTTCTCATAGTCTGTGTATTTTGTCAGTTTCCAGGAAATTACCCTGGAGAGAAGAAGCAAACAATCAATTTCAAACTGTTTGCCTTTATTGCATCTTCTTCTCTCCCCCTACAACAAGAAATGGAAAATCCAATAACTAATATAGAGAACCATAAAGTCTGTTCCCTTTGTCGAAAAGATTTAATCATTGGGGGTGATCGCCACAAATATTTGTGTAGCAAATGAGAGAGTGAGTCACAAAAGGTGGTACTTCCTTGCACCCGGGCTCCTCATATGGAGGAGGGTCTCTGATTGGCCCCACAGCTTTGAGCAAGGCCATTCTGTGTGGTGTGAGCAACATGAGCAACAGCCCAGAGGTTCGGTTCACCCATCTGCTCAGTACCATAGGATCCTGGGGACCATGTGAAGTGCCCAGTGATGGGAGGCCATTGAGTGCCCCAGCCCGAGACAAGTAGACAGAGGCTTGGGGGATAGCCAGGGAGCCTCCTCATTTTAATGGCTATCCATGTATAGAGCTTTAGGGGACCCTCCTTTCCTAGTTGTGGTCCAGCTGGGTCCACAAAGGCGAAGTCCCCACTTGTATCTGCTCCCCAGTGGAGCCACTCTAGAGTCTTTCCTGAAACACAGGTAAGAACTGTGATCTTTGACAAACAAATTTCCTGAAGTAACATCACCAACAAAAGTTTAGCAGAGGTCCAGAGGTTTCCAATATTGTGTAATCTGATCAACCTCCCACAGCCTCACTCTCCACAGACTCCTCATTAACTATGGCTAACTCAGCCTTCCTCACCACTTGACAACCCTCTGTTCCCTCTACCTGCTTTCTCTGCCCCTTTGTTGGGCACTAAAAGGCCCAGGCGTGAGGCCTAGCGGAACTTCCTGAGCCTAGCTAAAGTTTGGCAACTTGTCTCTGTCCAGCTAGGACTCAGCAAGATGCCTAATGGCTTCTGGCCTGCCACCTCCACGTGGCAATTGTAATTACAATTTCAATAGTTACCGTTTACTACTGGCCCTTACCTCTCCCCCCTTTCGTCCTCAACATGATATAGGCAACTGCTCATAGCAATAAAGCGAGTTTTTTCTGAGAGTTCTTGCTTTGAAAAGACTCCTGACTCAGTGTGGTTTTTCTCTGGTGGCCAGGAGAGGTTTCTGAGTCATAGTAAGCTCGTCTTCCTCCTTCAACCCCTTGGGAGGAACCAGCAGGCCTGGTCCTTCCACAGCACTACCTACCTGACAGGAAGGAGTCTGGCATCTGGCGCCCAACATGGGGCTCTGGGAACCCGGCAGACTAGTGCCCCCGTGAGAAGCAGTCATTGAGGAGGTAGTCGGTGAACATGTGCAGGTAAGCGTACTCCCATGAGTTATAAGGTAATCTTCATATTTAATGCACTAAACTTTGCTTCTATAACCTGTACTTGTTTGTCAACATCTCTTCATTCCCTTTCTCTTTCCCTTCACCTTTGGTTCGCCAGCAGCTTATGTATTTCTAAAGGCTTATACTTCTCTCTCTCTCTCTTCTTGGGCCTGTGAAGGCAGACCAGCTTTTTCTGCCATTATGGTACTTCCCCTGTATCTGTAAGCTTCAATAAATATTCCTTCCTCCATAGCTGTAGCTGGTCTGGAAGTTTATCTCAGTAAACCTAAAGCTATCTGATACAGACCGAAGAATAAGCTGAGATAAACCTGACCATGTGTACATTAATCTTTTGAATCCTTTGTTTTAAAAAAATAGGTATGGACTTGGTGCCTACAAATGAAGGTGTCTTCTGGAATGGTAAGCCAAATTTTATGGACTATTCAGATAAAAGTTTAAAAATACTAAGTACAGACAATATTGAACTTCGAGGCTTGGCTTATGAGCTTTCTAAGGGAAGGAAAGACTGCAGAGGACTTTGTTGGAACTGGGATACTGGCAAAAGGGCTGGCTGTGTCCTATACCCAGGCCCAGAAAATTTGATCCAGGTTAAATTTGTAATGGACTGATGTGCTTGGCTAGAGATATTGGACTGAGAGATTTAAGATTTTAAGCTAGAAAACCTCAAGCAAGTTAAAATTACAGGCACTGAGACTAATTTTAGGTTATGGTGGTTCAGTTTACATTGTTTGAGTCTCTCCTTGCTATGCCTTATACCAGTTCAAAATCTTTACTCTGTGCTTTTATATGTTAAAAGTGTTTAACTTGTTTAATTTTACAGGTCTTAATATCTTAAATTGGTCAAGACTGTGGGGACCTTCAAAATTAAATTGAGTACAATTTATAATATATAATAGTAATAAATCTATTGGGGCAAAATGTGGTAATTTAAATAAATAGCCCCAATATATCCAATTGTTTATCTTAAGGTGTGATGGTGGGTTTCAGATTTCAATCTAAAGATATACAAAATGTGCCTAGCAGGAGTTCCCAAAGTGTGCTGTGGCTTTAGGCTTTAGGCTTGTACTTTTAATGTCTAACTATCCTTCATACTCATAGCTTTAAAGTAGCTCTTAAGAAAGTTCAAACTGTGCCTCCCTTTAAAGTCTTGGGCTTGATCCTTACCCTAGATACAGTTTCACCTGTTAGACGCTTTATATACTAGAATTAAAAGTTAAAACTTGTTTGGCGTGTCATGTAGATTTTCAATGGATTTGTGTTACTTCTAAAAAATATAATAACAGTCAACAGCATTGGGAAAATACATTTAAGAAATATTTGATATAATGATAATATTTCCTTGGATCTGATTCAGTTACATTCAGAGATTTTGTCTTTACAAAATAATCATCTTATTTTTAATGCAGCTAAAGCTGCTGATGACTTAATATCTGCTTTTATCCATAGCTCTGGGCCATTTGACAGCAAGATTTTAGCACCTACATGTAAGCAAGATTATACACATTCAGTGTTACTGATAAGAGCTGGCCATTCCTTAATATTTATATTTATATTGCTGAGATCAAAGGGTTTGTTTGTTTCCCAACCTTTGTACTGAGAAATAATTAAAGTGCAAAAACTCTGTAACAGAAAGGAGTTCTTTTTATAGAAACTTATGTAAATCTCATGGAATTTTTGTCCATGGAAAAACTTTGTAAAAAGAAAAAAAGACCCATTTGGGTACCAGCAAGAGACCTAAAATATCTGGGCCTTCCTGGCTGCTTGCAGTACAGTTGCCCATATGACCTTAAAAAACTGCTCAGCCACGTTCCACATCCCCGTCCAGCTTTTCCCAATGTTTCCTTTGGGCATTTGGGCCCTGCCTTCCCCTAATAATTCCAGTATATATGTGAGATACATTCATCCTTCCTTCTGTACTTTTAACACAACTGAGCCCAGTGCTCAATGCTGCCCGCTTTCTGGAATGGTTTATGTTTGTGCAGGTGGGATGGCCTATGACTTTCTGCCCACCATTTGGATGGGTCTTTGTCCCCCAGCCACCTTAATCCCAGATGTAGATTATCATTCCTGGGACCTAGATTCCCTGGCTGAGGTAGTCCTACAAAACAGGAGAGGACTAGACCTACAAAGGCTGCAAAGGGAGGTGTATGCTTGTTTTTACAGGAAAAATGCCACTTTTTCACCAATAAATCAGGAATCATCCAGAACAAGATTAAGAGGCTCCAGGAAGACTTGGAGAGGAGGCAACAGAACCTCCAGGACAGCCCAATATGGATGGGCTTACATGACTTCTTACCCTACCTTCTTACCTCTATCTGGACCCCTCCCCCTCCTTCTCCTTCTCCTTCTCCTCACTATCAGGCCTTGTGTAATTAACAAAATTACAAAATTTATTCACCAGTGGCTAGAGGCAATAAAACTTCATTAGGTCAAGATACATTATCACAGGCTGGCAACTCAGGAATTAAGTTCCTCAGATGACCCACTGCCACCTCCCCTGCCCTCCATTGACCAATGATGGGTAAGATCCCCAGAGGGGGACAACCTAAGACAGGCCATGGAGTAGGTTCTCAGCAAGCTAAACACCTGGTACCCAGTGATGGGTAAGATCCCCAGAGGGGGCAAACTAAAACAGGGGCCACAGTGACTAATGCTCTTACAAAAACAAAATGGGGAGATGTTGGGCTCTGAAAGGCCCAGGCGTGAGGCCTAGTGGAACTTCCTGAGCCTAGCTAAAGTTTGGCAACCTGTCTCTGCCCAGCTAGGACTCAGCAAGATGCCTAATGGCTTCTAGCCTGCCACTTCCACGTGGCAATTGTAATTACCATTTCAATAGTTACAGTTTACTATTGGCCCTTACCTCTTCCCACCAGCAGGCCTGGTCCTTCCACAGCACTACCTACCTGCCTGGGAAGGAACCCAGCACCTCTTGTCTCCTGTAGGAACCCTTCTCCTCTTGCTTATTACAGCCACCCCTCCTGTGCCTCTTCCATTTTGTGTGGATTCCATCCCAATAGAGAATACATATCTTTTTATACCTTTTGTTCATGGACAAGTTAGAGATAGTTGATGTCACTCTTTGTTGTTGATGCTTTCTGGGCTCCAATTTCTATGTGACTGAGGATGACCTTGACTTTTTGATTCCCATTCCTACCTTACCTCTTTCTCTCTCTCCTTCCCTCCCTCCATCCATTTCCATCAATCTCTTTCTCTTCCAATCAGATTTCTCTTAGATGTGTGTCAGGTTCAGCTTCTATGTTTGTATCTCTTCCCTGCTAGGCTGAAAACTTCCTGAGGACAAGGCCACTATTTATACATCAGTGATTCCTACATAGGAGTCAAGACAGGCCTGTTGCAGGACTTTCAAGCAGACCAAAAATGAACCCAACATGGCTCAGGGAAATTTTGCAGAAGAGGGGCGGAAAGAATGTCAGAATCACATGTTGGGTCATGATATGCAGAGTCATTTATTGTACCAATAACTGTGGGCTAACTCCATAATGCACGACCCATTTTCATCAACAAGGAGGGTCCAATGGGAGGGGGTAGATCATGAATGAGCCTAAACAATGGTACCAAACTGCTTGTATTTGCTGAAAAGAAAACTAATAAATTAAATTAAAAATAAATAAATAAAAATAAATGTATGTCCTCCCTGATGACAGGTGAGTTGAATTGAGTATGTTTGTAAGTTGTCTATTGCTGGGAGACACCGAGGCAACCACTTTCAGCATCACTCTTCTGAGAAGGGGCTGAAGGTAGTTGGATGCTGGCAAAGTCCTCCCTGGCAATTACATTGGAAAGCAACTAGACATAGCAGTGGCAGGCAACCAGCCTCAGCAGCAGGTAGGACTTGTCATCTAAGACCCTATGTATATGGTTGGCTTTGCTTGCAGGAGATTGCCTATGCATCGCTGACACTGGGAAGCCCAGATATTTGAAATGTGGTCATCCATTCAGTCAAAGAGGCTATGGGGGGAGGAGCCAGAAACATAAAGCTTCTAGAAGTTAGTGTTGCAGATTGGATTAGATTCATGTTGTTCTGAAGGAATGGACAGAGAAAAGACAGATTTTTTTCTGCTGTGGAGAGTACTTTGTGGACCTCATGCTTGGTCTTCTGTTAAGCATTGTATTCTGCAATGCAGATCTTTGATGACAAGTTTGTAGTCTTTCCTTTAAAAATGACTGGTGAGAGTAATTTAGCCTCAGCCCCTTGAGCTTAAATGCTATTGTTCCCATTCCCACACTCATTTCCTGCTTGTCTGCAACTGTCAGGATCTTCACTCTATCCATCTTGCAGGCATATGCTCTTCGGTCTCCCTGTTACAAATAAGGGCTTTAGTAGTGAGGGGAAGAAGGGCCCTCCCAGGAGAGTCGACATTTTGGCTCCAAGTAAACTAGACAAATGGCATGTAAGTTGTGGAATGCTAAGCAGCAGCCATTAGCAGAGCTGGAGGGAAGAGGACAGCATGGTATTTTGTTTGCCCTTGAAACCACACCACAGCCTGGCCTGTTCCATAATATACTATGAGAAAAGGGGGTGGGGAGAGAACATGCACTTGTAGACATTGCCTATCACTATTTTTGGAAAGTTCCATAGATGTTCACTAAATTCAACTGTTACATTTTATGAAAATTAACTTTATTTTATTTAGGATACACCTTTCATTTTTGTATTTTAAAAATCACAGTGGGAGCTGGATTAACAATTAAGGTGAAGCCTAAGGACCCAATTTCAATTCCCCTAGTACCCATGTAAGCCAGATGCACAAGGTGGCACATGTTTCTGGAGTTTGTTTGCAGTGGTTAGAGGCCCTGGCATGCCCATTTTCTCACTCTATCTGCCTCATTCACTTTCTCTCTCTCTCTCTCCAATAAATAAATAAATAAATTTAAAAATCAAAGTAGAGGACTGGAGAGATGGCTTACCAGCTAAATGTGCCCTTGTCTATAAAGCCTAATGACCCAGGTTTGATTCCCAGTGCCCGCATAAAGCCAACTGTACAAAGTAACTCATGTGCCTGGAATTTACAGTGACAAGAGGCCCCGGTGAAACCATACTCTGCCTTTTTTCTTGGTCACTTTTTCAAATAAATAAAAATATTTTAAAATCATAGTAGGAAAAATTATCTCTGACTTAACTGAAAAATCAAAACAAGCAATTAGGAGTCAGCAATAGTAATAGTCAAAGATATAGAAACAGACTACATGATAATGTCCTTGGCAATAGTATTGTCAATATGATATCAAAAGCATAGGCAAAAATAGCAAAAACATACAAACTATGGTAGGATAGCAAACTAAAAAGTTATGCACAGCAGCAGTAAATAATCAACATGACAGAAAGGCCATAAGGCTGGTCATGGTGGTGCATACCTATAATCCGAACACTCAGGCAGCTGAGGTAGGAAGATCACCATGAGTCTGGGGCTAGTCTGGTCTGCAGAGTGTGTTCTCGGTCACCCTAGGCTAAAAGACCGTTCCTTTAAAAAAATCCTAAAAATGAAAAAGCAATCTACAGAATAGGAAAAACATGCAAAAAAAGTAGTAATATATGCAACAGGGAAGAAATACAAATAACTCAATTGCACACTATCAAATAATCTGATTAAAATGGACAAAGGAATAAACATTTCTCTTAAAAAGTTAATTATTTATTTTAGAAATAGTGAAAGAAAGAAAGAGGCAGATAGAGAGATTCTGAGGGAGAGAGAATGGGCATTCCATGGCCACTAGCCACTGCAAATGAACTCCAGATATTTGCAACACTTCATGCATCTGGCTTTATGTGGGTACTTGGGAGTTGAACTCTGGTCCTTAGGCTATGCAGGTAAGTGCCTTAACTGCTGATCCAACTTTCCAGTCCAAATAAACATTCCTTTAAAGAAAATAAACAAATAACCAATGAAAAAGAGGAGAGCATCAATTATTTTGGAAATGGCAATCAAATCCAGAGTGAGCCACCACATCACACCAGTCAGGAAATCTATTACCAAAACAAAAAGTGATGGAAAGTAGGTATTGCTGAAGCTGTGGAAAATTTTTGAGTACACTTGTTCACTGATGGTGGGAGTATAACTGGTAAATCCACGTACAGAACAGTATGCCAAACCTTCAAAAACTAGAAACAGCAATATCATAGGACTCAGCAATGCCACTTCTAGGAATATATGAAATTAAAATCCAGACTCTGAAGAGATATGTAGCTTCCATTGTTGCTGGGAGCATCACTTGAAATTGCAGATATAAGAAACCAACCTACATGTTTATTGATGGTTGAGGAAAGAAAATATCATATAGACATCTATCAGAACATTATGCTCTAGCATAACACATGAAATAAAAGTGTGATTTGTAATAACATGGTTGAATTTGCTGTTAATGTTAAATGAAGCAAGCTGGATCCAGCACATATTGTGCATGATGTGACTTACATGAGGCATCTGAAATAGTCAAATTTATAGCAGCAAAGAGTAGAGTGGCCATTGCCAGAGACTAGTAGGAGATAGAAGCTCCAGGTTCTTGTCTAAGGGAGCTTCAGTTATATCAGATGAATGCAAGGACTAGCAATCTGTGAACTTTATGCCTGTGGTAGACAATACTCTCTTGGAAATAAGATGAGGCTCAATGGAAAGTGGGTGGGAAAAGGAAAACAAAACAAAACAAAAAAGAACCAAAAACTGATAAGAAAAAAATGCTAACAGGATAATTTTATGTCTTTTGTTAAATCACACAAGTGACAACAATAATAAAGAAAGTATAGGGAATTTGTGGGTAAGAATGGCTATGTTGATGGTATAGATTTGGGCGATAGTAATAGACATATAGTTGTCTCCAAACTTGTTAAACTGTGTGTGTTGCATATAGTATTATGCATGTCCATGAAGCCTAAACAAAGTGATTATTAAGTACATGGTTATGTACATTTTCAACTGCTACTACACAGCAGGACCTTCATATACTTGGCTTTTTGGCACAACAATCTTGTAAAGTTATGGTTATACCACTTCCACAAATGAGGGAAACAAAGTTCAATTTGTGCAAAAACAAAAAACAAAAACAACAACAACAACAAAAACAACAACAACAAAGAAGCAAGCAATAGAGTCAACATTTCAAGTGTCGTTTGATAAAACTCATATTTCTGTCCATAATAACTGTGATACTTCCTAGGCCGTGGCAAGACTTAGACAGGAGACTGAGACATGCATGCCTCAGGCTTGTGCTTAGGATTTGGAGGACAGGGTTTATCTCACTTTTGCCCAAGTAAGCCTTGAGTTTATTTTGAAGACTTCTTTGCAATTGCATTTTTCTACAGAATATATATTTCTAAGGATCTATTGTTAGGAAAGTGTTCAAAAGTTACTTAGAATAATACATAAGGAAAAATTATGTAAGAGCTGTGAGACAAAATTAGCACAGGATTAGATACATTTCTCTGTCTCAGTTCATGTCACCAAATAATTGGATAAAGAAATACATTACAAGGAAAGCCCAACATGGTGGTGCATGCCTGTAATCACAGCATTTGGAAGGCTGAGGCAGGACCTTCCAGAATTCGAGGCCTACTTAGGCTACACAGTGGGCTCTGTCTGAAACAATAACAATAATAAACAAACAAAACAAAAATTACCATGGGAAAAGTGGATATCTATTCAATCTATGTTATGACTGTGGTTTGAACTTGCTTTTGACATTGATTTCTTTTTTTAAATCTAAGGGCTTTAAAATTAAAACTTTAAGATCTTGCTCAGGGTCATTAA
Organism: Jaculus jaculus; assembly: GCF_020740685.1. Taxonomy (NCBI): domain Eukaryota; kingdom Metazoa; phylum Chordata; class Mammalia; order Rodentia; family Dipodidae; genus Jaculus; species Jaculus jaculus. Next base: position 116,740,805 of record NC_059106.1, on the reverse strand, counting down.
TTATTCTGTGCTGTTTGATGCCCTGCCACTCAGTGTTCAAGTTTGCTTTAATTTATGTAACCTCCTAAGAGAGAGCTAAGGTCTTTCCCCTAGAGTCCATCTTGGCTGTAGCCTGGCTCCTGAGATCTTAGAATCCACTGCATCCCCAGCGCTGGGAGAATTTGACTGACTGTGGAAGTTCATGAAGTTGCATATTTAACAACACATAAGGAGTGTATATTCTCTTGCAAACTGACCTTGTTCTTATCTCTGTAGGTCAGTAGATGGTGAAAACTTGATTTTGAGAGTTAATATTTGAATAGACTGTGCACATGATAAATAAGGAGCTATAGGAAAAGGAGTGTTTATGTAAGATGGTACTAAGTGCTATGAGAAGAGCTCCAGGGTGAGAAGGCTATGTTAAATGTTAAATGAGGTGGTCAATGTGGACCTTCTGGAGGAAGTAATTGTAACTTGTTGCTTTCCCATTGCTGGGACAAAACACCCAACCAGAAGCAGTTTATTAAAGGTCAGGGTCTATGGTGGTTTATAATATCAAAGGGAGGTTTTATTTTTATTTTTATTTTTTAAAATATTTTTTGTTCATTATTTATTTATTTATTTGAAAGTGACAGAGAGAGAGGGAGAGAAAGAGACAGATAGAGAGGGAATGGACACGCCAGGGCTTCCAGCCACTGCAAAAGAACTCCAGACGTGTGCGCCCCCTTGTGCATCTGGCTAATGTGGGTCCTGGGGAAACGAGTCTCGAACCAGGGTCCTTAGGCTTCACAGGCAAACGCTTAACTGCCAAGTCATCTCTCCAGCCCAAAGGGAGGTTTTATAATGGCAGAGAAAATATGGCAAGAGCAGGGAGGTGGCTCACATGGTCAAGTATCCAGCAGGGAAGTCTTTCCATTTACTGTGAACACCTAGTAGGGCTGTACTAGTGAATCCCAAGGCCCATCCTTAGTGACACGCCTTCTCCAGCAAGGCTTCTTCTCTCAAAGTGCTTGGCTTTATACCTGCACCATCGATGTCACACTTAAGACCTCTCTGCTGCACAAAATGATGTGGAACTGCTAGAATTTCAGGCACACATACCCTGGAAGCATGGGGAGTAGCCACCCACTATGGTCTGCAGGTTTGTCCCCTTTAAAACTCGTGTTGAAGTAGTTATTGTGGCAATTGGGATAGCTGGGACTGTTAGGAGGTGATTGAAATTTGAGGACCCTGCCCTCGTGACTGGAATAAATACCATTATCAGAAGGTAAATGGAAACTCATTTTGTCTTCTGCCAGTGCCATGTGATGACACAGTGAAGAGACCCTCATTAGATGTCAGCACCTTGACCTACATAGCTTCTGAAAAAACCTAGGCTTAGCAGATGAAGTGGCTTCCCAGAGACCACACACTGTTAGGTATGGACTCAGTTCTCCTGCCTCTTATTCTCCAGATCTTTCTAACTCATTTGACTGTCAAACAGTTGGCCACATAATGGTTAGAGTGGTCCTGCCCACTAGGAACTTGCCCTCTAGTTCACATACATGTCCCTGTGTGAAGCTATGAGTCTCCTTGGAGGAACTGGGAGTTTACTATATACAGCTTTTGAGACACAAGACCTGACTGCAGGATACAAGGTACTATGGGTTTCCCTTGTTCTAGCCATAGAGTGTATGTGGAAATAAAATGCACTTTGTCTTAAAGTGTCAGAAATGAAGAGTTAAGCATTTAGAAGTCTCTATACCTCAAAATCCTGCAAAGTTCAACTTGAGTATTGGTCACCTAGTCTTATATTAAATAACTTATTAACCTGTAATGCCCTCTGGCATAAGGTATGACACAGATGCTGCTTTTAGGATACACCATGAGACTGGCTACTCATCTCACATCTAAGACAGTGAGCTGCCCCCAAAGCCACATAAATAGCTTCTTCTTTTCACTCACTTAGTGGTCTTGCCTCTACTTAGTAAACTAGTGCCAAGGTTAAACAAACAAACAAACAAACAAGGTTTTACAAGGTAACTAAATTGAATTTTAAAAATTAGCCCAATTAGTGCTAGAGTGATAACTAACTTAATCAGTAATATGCTTACGTCACAAGAATGGAGACCTGAGTTTGATCCCTGGTACTTGAAAAATGCTGGGCATGGTGGTATGCTCCAGTAATCCCAGTGCTGGAGAGGCAGTAATAATCAGATCCCTGAAGCTTGCTGACTAGCTAGACTAATGTAGTAGGTGACCTTCAGGCCAACAGGAGACTTTATGACAGAAAAGGTGGACAGCATTCCTGAGAAACAGCACCTAAGGTTATCCTCATACATATACACACACCCATGCATACACACTTGCACACACACACAAGCATAAACATACATACACAAGTACACATCACACACACGCACAAGCAAAAAATCAGCAAAAATAAACATGTCTGTCATTTATAGAAACTGAAATTTTAACCTGTACAGTACAGTAGAATATTAGTTTCAAGTAAAAATTAGACACTGATTCATGCTGCAAAGTTTACTTAGGTACAAGATTCATTTATTTTTCAAAAGAAAACTTATCCACCTTTCTAGAGAACATTGCTATTTCTCATTTACAAAATCAGAGATTCCTTATTAAAGCCAGAGGATTCTTTTAAGCCAATAATGAAGAAGAATTCCCCTTTTTATTACCTTTGGGTATGCCTATGCACAGATGGCCTTGAAAATAAAACAGTAGTTTGGGACGAATTCAATTTTTTTTCTTCTTCTGTAACTGGAATCCTGTGAATGGATACAAAGCCCACTGTGTTTCTCAGCTCCAAGATCATCAAGATGAATGGGCAAATGTACACTCATGCACACACTGGTTATATTTATACTGACAACCTTTAAATACATGTTTATGAAAATCTACCAACTAGTTGTGTATTATGACAGTATGCAGAACCGAATTCTAGACTCTGCATGGATTTAACTTCATCATGCTAAATCTTTCTGAGATATGGCTGGAGGCTCAGCTGATGCTCAGTAGTTCTTGCAACCTGGATGTCAGAAACCTTGCATCTTCTGTAGCCTAGAGCTATGCAGATTCTGCACAATACATCACAATTTATTCCTCCCTCTTCAGAAAGTTGGGATCCGAGTGGTTCTTGAAATGTCCCCAGGAAAATATTAAAGTTTTCAGCTTTTATTGTCTTCAAAGAGATTCGACACCAGAAGCATCCAAAATATACTGACAGTGTTCAGAGTATTAAATGGAAGTGTTAGAACTAAGTTATCTCAATTGTTTTCTAGGGTAAATGGGCAAAAAAGTTTATGCATGTTACTTCCATGTTCAAAAATTTTCAAAGGTTTATAATATTTAAAAGATTAAAATTCCTAACCTGGAAGTTAGTGATTCTTGACTTGGAGTCATTCATGGATCATTGGCTTTATGGAGTAGTGATAAAGCTCTTGACTCTCTGGGTAGCTTACAATAGACTTGGCAGTCTCTGGACCAGTAATTGAACAGCCATGTGTTTAACTGCAGGTCTAGTAAGCATCATGAGAGAGAAATTCAGGGTTCTACAAGAACTTCTAACTGAAGATCTCTGCACTGGATCTCAGAAATTCTACTCAAGCATTTGGGTTATTATCAAAGAAGAAATTAAAAAGCCACTGTGGGCCTTCAAGCAAGGTATTGTTATGAATATATCGCTGGGCATATCACACTGGTTGCAATTTAAAAACAAATAGGAGAAACAGGCAGAGAGAGAGAATGGATGTGCCAGGGCTTCCAGCCACTGCAAACATACTCCAGATGCGTGTGCCCCCTTGTGCATCTGGCTAACGTTGGTCCTGGGGAATTGAGCCTTGAACTGGAATCCTTAAAATAAATAAGAGTAAACAAAAAAATATTTAAAAGCAGACAGGAGAAGAAGACTTGGAGGCTAAGGACCCCATCAGAAATATGCTGCGATGGTTCAAATTGGACAAGGATGGAAAAGGGGAGATAGGAATGAAGTTGAGAAGCAGTATAATTAAGTGAGCCTTTATCTCTGCAGTCTAGTACTCCATCACAATCTCCCTCTCATTTTTTAAAGTGCATAATTTGCCTTTATCAGTGCTTGTTAAGAGAAAGAAAAGTAATCACATTGTCTAAGAACAATGAGAATTTCACATATGTGATTTAGTCTCTTTTTTTTGACACAGGGTCTTCATGTATAATAGAGGCCAACCTTGAATTTTCAGTCCTCCTGTCTTGCAGTCAAAACACTGGGTCCACTGGTGTGAACTAACACATACAGTTCATGGCTTATTATTTTTGCCACTACAAGTGGCATCATAGCTTGCACCTGTAATTTTAGTACTAGAGACCTGAAATAGAATGATTGTCATGAATCCCAGCCAGCCTGAGGTATATAGTGAGTTCCCAGCCAGCCTTGACTACAGTGTGAGACACTGTATCAAAAACTCAAGCAATGGGGTTGAAGAGATAATTCAGTGGCTAAAAGTACTTATTGCAGAGCCCAGTGGCCCAGGCTTAATTTCTCAGTATCTACATAAAGCCAGATGCCCAAGGTGGGGTATGCATCTGGAGTTTTGGCCCTGGCGCACCCAGTCTCTTTCTCTCTCTACCTGTTGAGCATAATTTCAGCACTCAGAAGGCTAAGGTAGGAGGATCACTGTGAGTTCAAGGCCAGACTTAGACTATATAATGAGTTCCAGGTCAACCTGGGCTAGAGTGAGACCCTACCTAGAAAAGTAAAACCAAACCAAAGAAACAACCAAAAACAAAAAAAAAATAAATAAGAATCTCAAGCAAGTAAGCAAACAAAGAAAACAATGGTTATTAATTTCTCTTTGAAGTAGGCAGATGAATCTTACAATCCATATCCTAACTCTTATTAGAAGCTGACCTATTCACTGATGAGAATGCTGTTTCAGATAAAGGGGAATGAATCTTTGACTAATAGTATCTCACTGTCTTATTCTGTTTTAGCTTCCTAAGCCACCCTCATGGATGCTGACTTCAGTGATAAGCTTTTGGTGGCACTAGCAAAAGTGGGCATACCAACTACACAGATATGGTTATGAAGGTGATCTGGGCTGAATGATGTTGGACCAATACTGATAAGGGACAAATGTATGGGAAAGCATTCTTGATATAAGGCTTCAGTTTTCTCATCCACATGATGTATGGTTTGCATATAAGAAGAGTATTGTAAGCTGGGTGTGGTGGCACATGCCTCTAATCCCAGCACTTGGGAGGCAGAGGTAGGAGGATCGCCATGAGTTCAAGGCCACCCTGAGACTACATAGTGAATTCCAGGTGAGCCTGGGCTAGAGTGAGACCCTACCTCGAAAAACCAAAAAAGAAAAAAAAAAAAAAAAGAAGAGCATTGTGACCTGAGAAGGTGAAATTATATGATACATGGGATAGGTTATATAGTCCAGAAGTATCGTTTACAAAAAGAACCCCTAGATTGTTTGGAAATAACCATGCTTGCCAAAACACTGGGAAGATCAAGGGTGAATTGCTTTATTACTTAAAATTGGTATATAAAAGATCTAAGAAGTTAAAGACCAAGTAGATAGTAGATTTGTCTTTCTAATGTATGTTTATGGAGAACTTGGGAGTTATACCAAGCCATTAAGAATTCTAGACTTTGAACTTTTGAGTGATTTATCTTTCTCCAGTTCACAATCACTTCACTATCAGTCTTGCTTTCAAACTGGCTTCTAGTCTTCTGGCAGTTCCTTCTTTTCCTTTCTTTCCTTATTTCCTTTCCTTTCTTCTTATCCTTTCCTTTTCTCTTTTCTTTACCCTTCCCCTCTCCTTTCCTTTCTACTCCACTTTTTAAAATTAGGGGATAACTGCTCTTCTTTCCCATATCTCAGAGCAATCATAGATGAAGAGGAAAGTATACAGAAGTTTTAACACAGTCTGGTTCCATCTGCTTCTCACTAGCTTGTCACTTTGGGAAAGCACTGTCTTCCATATGCTCTGCTTCAAATATTTCATTTGCAACAACAAAAAAAAGTGAATGGAGTGGTTTTATTTGTTCTGTGATTGAGGTTGTTTGGGAAAAGAGCTACATACACTCCAAAGTACCATGTGCACATAATGGACTGTTATTGATGTTTCCATATTTTGGGTTTCCTATTAAGATTTGGCATCTCCTCTTCCCTTAGCTTAGAGGAAAAGATTCAATGATTGCTGCTCCTTACATTATTTATTGACCTTTATGCTATTTCCCTTATTCAGAGATTGCCTTGTTTGCTAACATAAATGCATGATAGGCAAATGTTTGGGAAATGACTAGGACAGAGACAAAACCAAAGAGAAAGAGTAGGGCTGGGCCACAGTGGCCTGATAAGACAGGATGATTTAGGGAATTCAGACCCAATCCTTAGCTAGATAACTAAGTATCTGTGTTCTTAACTTGCCCTTTTAATCTGTGTGGAACTATCCCTGCAAAAATCATGCACTCTTAAATGTGAATTTGTTTTATTTTTATTTTTTTTAAATTTATTTATGTGTGTGTGTGTGTGTGTCCATGCACACGTGAGCATGTGTGTATGCATGCATTGAATTGATTGAACCCAAACCAGCAGGTGCTGTGAGCAAGTGCTTTTAATCACTGAGCCATTTCTCTGGCCCCCTAAGTTTGAATTAAAATTCAAGATATACAACACATGAGCTGTGTGACCTTGAACAGATTATTTACCTTCTGTGTTTTTCAGTGCCCTTATCTTCAAGTAGTGGTGAGAAATCTGACTGATTTGGTCACTTCCAGAATACTTAGCTCATGTTTGCAGCAGGGCCTTTGCCAGCCCTTCTTGCTTCTTAAATCATCTTCTTCCTTGTTCTTTCCACTGCTGGCTTTGCTTCACCCTCTAATATTGCTTAAGATATCAGTTCTTTAGAAACTTTTATCAGTTCATTCTCCTCTGTCCCTCACATTCTGCAGGGACTGATTATTTCTTTATGTGGCTTTCTTTGTCCTCTGCAAATTCTAAGGTTCTATTTTTCTCACCACACGTATTCAATAGTACAATGAATATCACATTAATAGCATTTATTGATTGATGAATTCTTATAGAATTAAGTGAAATAATAGATTATAATTTAAAAACTGATTTACACATATTAAGCACGCCAGCAAGTTTCTTTTCTTCCCTTTAATTCAATTCATTGTAGACAATTTTCAAGGGTGAAAACAGAATGATTATTAACATAATTTTCTTCAAAAATAGCTGAAATAGTCACCAAGCAAAAGGAGGTGACTTATAGTAATCAATTCAATAGTCATTCTTTGCCTCAGCTTTTAAAAATCTGATAAAATGAATGAATTATTATTTATGAGAGAACTCAGCTATAGCCCTTGAATTTCTCTGAATTCTGTTTCATATTTCACTCTTTGCAAAACATTGTTCCTAGCCAGGTGTGGTGGCGCACGCCTTTAATCCCAGCACTCGGGAGGCAGAGGTAGGAGGATCTCTGAGAGTTCGAGGCCACACTGAGACTACATAGCGAATTCCAGGTCAGTCTGAGCCAGAGTGAGACCCTACCTCGAAAAACAAAAACAAAAACAAAAACAAACAAAAAAAAAACATTGTTCCTTAATTTTATAAAAACAAGATGAAAGGACTTTACTTAATATTGTCTTGCTCTTAAAAATACTATCTAGATAAATATTAACATTGCCCTCTTAAAACATGTGACCAGTTCTATTCCTCTTGGGATTATCAGACCACCAAATCTATGAATGATTCAGAAGGAAATACCCCTTCACTAAGTTTATTGTTTTTATTTTTAATTGATTTTTAAACGATAGGCAAAGCTTGACTGCTCAAAGTTTAGTGTTGGACAACCTAGGAGGGCATCACACTTCAACTGAGAGAATGAATGTAAATCACTTTAATTTTTGTTTATATTTATTTATTTATTTATTTATTTATTTAAGAGCTACACAGAGAGAGAGAAAGAGGGTGAGAGGGAGGGAGGGAGGGAGGGAGGGAGGGAGGGAAGGAGAGAGAGAGAGAGAGAGAGAGAGTGAGTGAGAGAGAGAATGGAATGGATGCACCAGGGCCCCCAGCCACTGCTAATGAACTCCAGATGCATAGCAAGCATTTTTTAAGCAGCCTTTGCATGACATGGTCTGTGTTTGTGATTGTAGGAAATATAATGATAAAGAAGAAACTTCTTTTGCCTACTAGAAAATTTAAATCCAGTAAGAATACACACATTTCTACTCTACAAGATGCCAGGGAAGTCCCATTGGATAACAAAAGCAAAGAGGCTCAGAAAAAAAAAAAAAAAAAAAAAGGCTTAAGTGGAGTTCTACAAGCGTTTACATCCAGATGAAATTTTCTGGAGAAATTTAACTCTAAATTTTAAACTCATAAGGTAGATGGAATAAAATCATAACTTTACATCCTCAATGTCACATCTACCACTTAGGACAACTGATTTTCTGGTGACAATAATTCAAACATGTTTAAGCAAAAGAAAAAGTAGTAGATGACTAATGTAAATGGAAGCCCCTTTGGAGAGCCACACTTCAAGCCACACCCACAGGAGTGGCTTCTCTCCACTGACTGGCTCTGACAAATGTCACATTGGGTCCATGAAGCTCTTGCCCCAGGATCAGAAATATGCTGTTTGTGTTCCAGGCCTTGCATTGTTTCTCCATCTTCACATTCCTGGAAGATACTGAGTGACTCTTCTCTAAAAATGCCAGCAGGGATTTCATGGTACCTTATATCTTTGATTGGGTTGTTTAGTCATTTCCAAATAGCCCTATGTGGCAAAAGGAATCTATGGTGCTAATGGGTACTAGCCAATAAGAATTTACCAAAAAGGGCTAAAGGAATGGTAAAATTTATTACATTTAACTAGGGATTCGTCATCTAAGTAGGGAGACTAATTAGGTTAAGAACATTTAGAAATGGTGATTACAGAAAAATTAGAGCATTATGCTAAGTGAAATAAGCCAGGCACTAAAAGACAAACCTTCATGATCTCATGTGCCTGCAATTCTACAAAAATAAAATCCACAGAGGTTGTGAGTTGAATGTGGTTAGTAGAGACTGTGATGGGGATGTTGGTTAGAATGGGGACAATTGTGTTAAAGATAAAAAGTTTCTAAAATATGAAATCTATTTCACCTATAGTGACTGTAGTTAATAATAATGTAATTGTTGCTTCAAAATTGTTAGGAAAGTAGATTTTAAATATTCATGTCACAAAAAGATGATTATCTGAAATAATTATTATGCTAATGTTTTGATTCAATTGCACTGTTATGTGTGTACATATAATACATATATAAACATTGTATTCCACAAATATATGAGTAATTATTGCCAAACAAAAATTTAAAAAGAGAATAGTAGTAATACTTTTTCTCACTTGTTTTTGTATTTATGCCATTGTACCTCAACTGTGTTTTTCAAAATGGAGCATTTCAATCCATGTGAACTTCTTAAACATTTGCTGAGGACTCCTATGGCCTAGAGCAGTGTTGGGTATGTGAGGTGTAATGATAATGTCCATGAACTCAAACATTGGCTGTTACCTGAAACAAAGAAAGACAATTAGAAAATTTTAATTCTATAATTTTTTTTCTTTTTAAAGAGTTTCTAAGAACTATGAATATCAGTCAGTAAGTTGGAAAAGAGACTTGCTACACCAGTAAAGAGTATCAGACTACTGGTAGTCTAATGATGCATGACCTATTTCAACATAACCAAGACAATGTCCATATTTAGTTCAGCTTCCACACCAATCTTACTGAAGTATGGATGGAACCAGTCATTTGCTTAAGTGCTCATCTCCAAATTCCTAAACATAGTTCTGAGGCATGATCCTGTTCTCCACTACCTGTCTGATTCACTTGAAAATGTTATTTTTCCCAGGGTACTTTCACAGGCCCTGCTTTCCTGACCCTGTACCACTGCACATTTTGTTCTTTCTGATCCCTTTTCTATATAACTCAAGTTGAAGATGTGTCACATGCTTTCTGGTCCCTTCTCTAATTTCCTTGCAGTTTTAACAGTGTCTTTTCTATTCCACAACACTCTATAGAGCTTACATTGCTGGCAAGCATTCATTCATTTTGTTCTAGTGGGATTTCTTTGCCATCTCCCACACATTGGGATAATGAGCACCTTGGGAATAATCCATATTTTAGCCAGTCAATCGGAACCAGTTAATGAAGAGCTACTCATAGGACTAGCTCAGGGCATAGATACTCATCAAAGAATGTGAACATTCCTGAAGATATTTGGCACAAAAGTGTATTATTGTTTTTATTCAAGTATTTTTAGGGCTGGAGTAATGGCTTAGCAGTTAAAGTGCTTGCCTACAAAGCCAAAGGACCCAGGTTCAATTCCCCAGGACCCACATAAGACAGATGCACAAGGTGGCGTGTGTGTCTGGATTTCATTTCCAGTGGCTGTATGGCCTGGTGTGCTCATTCTCTCTCTCTCTCTCTCTCTCTCTCTCTCTCTTTCTCTCTCTCTCTCTCTCTTCCTGTCTCCCTTTCTATGCCTCTCTCTCTCTCTCTCTCTCTCTCTCTCAAATAAATAAATAAAAAATTTTAAAGAATTTTTTTTATTATTTATTTTTAAATTTTTTGTTTATTTATTTGAGAGCAACAGAGAAAAAGAGAGAGAGAATGGGCGTGCCAGGGCCTCCAGCCACTGCAAACGAACTCCAGATGCGTGCGCCCCCTTGTGCACCTGGCTAACATGGCTCCTTGAGAATCGAGCCTCGAACCAGGGTCTTTAGGCTTCACAGGCAAGCGCTTAACCACTAAGCCATCTCTCCAGCCCTAAGAATTTTTATTCTTAATAATTCATGTGAGAAATATGCTTAAATTATTTTTACCTATATAGAGTTGATTTCATAATTGGAGGTAGGCCATGGTTAAGTCTGTTTTGTGAGCACCAATGTAGAACAGAAGCAAAACTAGAAAGACCTCAAAATATCGGGCTTTTCCCTGCCTCTACAGCTGCCACACTCACAGATCTTTTCATTCCCTTCCAGCCATTTTAGTTTTCTCATCCATAACATGGAGCTTGAGAAGAAGTTGGTTATCTTAGACAAGCCACACAAATATACACTGCTGATCAACGAAGAAACTCTGGGGTTGCAAGGATTGCTAAGGTTGTCCATAATGACTTTTCTACTAAATTTAGAAGTCCACTAATCACCTTCACCAAGTGGCAGTTGTCATGTGACTGAGCCCTCAGGGCATAACATTTACTTCTATAGTGGTCCCACTCTACTACTGGATAGCTCTCACATTAGAATGTTCTCTACCCTATGCTAAACTTGGTTTCCTCTTGTGACTTTGCTGTGAAGTAGCAGGAATAACTCAGTTCCATTGGTGCTCATGACAGCCCTTCAATCATGGAGAAAATGCTGCCATAGCTCCCCTGAGCTTCATCTCCTTAAGATTAAGCAGCCTAGGCTCCTTCAAGCATGCCCCATATATTGTGAATATTGTGCCTCGCTATTATAATATCCATCCTTTGAGCATGCCTCCTTGTACCCATTCTAAGGCATTGCATGGCCAGAAGGGTCTAATGCATGTAGATCCCAGGGCATTATGACTTCTCTTCAGCTGGCATTCACTTCTTCCCTTGCTCTCCTAGTTTATGTTCATCTTAGAGTCTTGTTGGCTCAAGATATACTGTGGTCAGTCAATGTTTGAAATATTTCCTAATTCACTATAAAATAACTTTTAAGATCCTCTATCAATCTAAGCCACCCTTCCTGCACTCATTTATGCAATTCATTTTTTAACCCTGAGTGGAAATATCTCCATTCATCTTTGTTGGTCTTACTTAAATACCACAATGCTCCTGGGAGTCACTTTTGCAGAGTGGTGACCATAGCAAGGATCCAAGGATGAGGCTTGAAAGCTAGGAGATCCTTACACACTTACTGAACTATTAACTCCCTGATCTCACCCATGTGGCTTGCTGGTGGGTGGTGGCTCTTATAAACCCATTCAGGATCTTTTCCCTATTACTTACCTTCCTTTCATAGTAGTGAACTCTTTTAAACCATTTTCTTTCTTTCTTTTTTTTTTTTTTTTTTTTTTGGTACCTGTGCCAATAGTAAGAAATGACTTTCATAAAACAGCCTCAATCCCATTGTTGTCTCTTCACAACAGTGAGCTAAGAGTGTACTTATTCTCCTAAATTTGGTCTTGTCTGTTTTTGATAAGATATTTTAAAATTATTTTTTAATTCCAATATAGTGCAGTATAGTCACTCTGTTTTCCATTTTTGTGTCCCCTGTGGGTGTTATCAACAGGCCTCATGACCTCCTCTGAGCTCTTGATAAGATGATTGATGGAGCAATGGAGCCTGAAGTGAGACACTGGATTGAAAATTTGCATCCAACTATTTATTCTGGAGTTCTTTGACAGCTGAATCAGCTTTGACACTTCTAAAACTTAATCATTACTAAGCTGACACTGCCTCATCTTATGTAATGTTTAGAATGGCATGTTCATAGTTGACAATAGTATGCATGCATGCCTCTCTCTCTTTCTCTCTGTGTGTGCATGTGTGTAATACTTACTGTATTAAGTCCAAGGATAAAATAGTATTCAAGGTATATAATGTCATTTCCTTAATTGGCTTAGATTTTGACCTAGAAAATAGGTTTTAACATGATTAAATTTAGTTCATTTTGATGCTAGAGATTCTCTGAGGGAACTAACTAGATACACTGACTAAAAGAAACACCTGTGAAGAGAACCCTGGGGTACTCTTGTCATAGCTGTGGGGCAGTCATGGAGGAAGCAGGTCTGAGCTGAAGCCTGAAGGATGAGCAGAAGTTGGAAAGATACAGGAATAAAATTGAATAGGGTGGAGAAAATAATAAAATTTAGGAATGCTATTGGAACTTTGTTAAAATGCAGTGCATTATGGATTCTGGTCTATGAAAGGTACTCAATATATTAAAGACTAGATGTAGTAGATCAAGTAGTTTGTTACAAACAATAGACAAGGCTAAAACTCTTACAGTGTCAAAAACTTCAGAGAAGAAGGCTGTTTCTATTCAAGATGACTTGATTGAAGAGAACATAGCAAGGAAAAAAAAAAGTGCCATTAGAGGAAACTAAAGATAGCAAGTGGGAGAGCTGGAGATGCAGCTCTGTTACTAGAGTGTTACCTAGCATGTACAAAGCCCTAGATTCCAACCTAAGCACCACATAAACCAGTCATGTTGACACATAATTCCAGCTCCAGTGCTTGAGGAGTGGGAGCAGGAGAATCAGAAGTTCAAGGTGATCCTCACCTATGAGACTAAACTGGGATACATGTGATTGTGCCTCAAAAAAACAAATGACAAAGCAAGTGTCAAATCTGATTTCAAATAGAAAGCAACCAAAGTAAGCACCATAAGGATTTTAGAGACAAACACTTTCTTTGATGTGTTCTGACTCCCTGATTTTATAATCAGATGTCATGTTTGGAATGGTTTCAACTTTGGTTGGAGAATCCTGGGTAATCTGAATTCTCTGGTCTCCATAGCCCAAACATTTCTGAGTTTCCTAAGGCTGGCTGTTTGTAATCAGTCCTACCTTTTAAACACTCTCATGTCTTAAATTCTCTACAGTAAGTTGTGTTGATTATGAAGATTACAACAGCAATGTATTGTACTGTGTTGTCTTGTAGGAACTGGAGAATATTGAGCACTGCTGTCCCCATGATCCTATACTCTTATGTATATAGTTTTAGTGCTTAAAAAGATATATTAGCCAAATTCAAGATAAGAAAAGAATTACATTTCTAGATCCATTTTTCTTTTCTTTCAGGAATTTGCCATATGTTTCCTGGAGTCCAGATACACAACCTGGCCCTCGGGCTATCAAGAAGAATTAAACAGACTCTCAGAATAATTTGTGTGCAAAGGATATATTGTTATAGAAGGCATGGCGAGGTAAGGAGCTGAGACAGCTAGACAAGCTGAAGATGATAGGAAAGGCTAAGTTAGAGTCAGGGATCATGGAAGGACACTCACAAATTGTGAATATGAACATGACTAAGTGATATGGGGAGCCATGTAACTGTGTTCCAAATGCTGTCTCTCAGATTACTTCTAGAATGTACTAAGTGTGCTATTTCTCAAATGTATTTTACTCCTCGGTGTTGGAACAAGTATATGGTTCTTGAATATAATGTGTCTCAAAGAATTATTTCCTACCTTGTCAACAGTAAAAAAAAAAAAAATGTCATAATTCTGTGCTTCAAAGAATGAGGTTAACATTGCATGGTGACAGATTTTAAAGCCCCATTCAAGTGGCATGAACCTCCACAATAAAGGGTATATTTAAATAACAAATTTAGATAGGAGCAAGTTGAAAACTAAATGATACTGAGAAAAGACACATTTGTGAAAGACACATTTTTTGAAGTCTGAAAACACAGTCTCATGTACTTTATGGAGCTTAAACCATTTGAATAAAAATGAAATATCTCAAGGCTAGAAATCCTGTATCTGTACTTTGTTTTCATTTCCTTGGGACTACAACTTAGATGGAAAAGAAGGAGGCTCATAAGGGGTTCTTTTAAAAAAAATTATTGTAATAGTTTTTTTTAAATTTTTTAAAATTTTTTAATTTTTTCCTGCTGGGCCAGTTCCTGAGAGAAAGAACAAGAGAAAAAGAGAAGGATGTGAAGGAAAGTTTTGCTTAAGGATAATAAAGACAAGTTTGAAGTGTATTTTTTCTCCTGGTTATTGGCAACTACATCCTTTGCAATCTCTTTCTCTCTTTTCTTCTTAAATTAAGTAAAGAACCTCTCAAGGGCAGGATTTAAATTACAGAGCTTTTAAAAAGAGAAATATTGATTTAAGTTAAGTCTGTTTGGTATAGCCTAAAAGCGTTGCTTGGCTAAGACTTTAACAATAAAATTGATGAAGTATTTTGCAGCATCAGGAGATTCCATTCTATACTGATTGAACGTGATTCTAAAATTTCATTGTTTTGCCAATGTTTATGCCCCAAAGACTCAAAGTCATTTGTCACATATTCTCATATATCTTACTGTAAGAACTAATAAGAAACTTCGGTTGCTTGTGATTTTTTTTATAAAATGTATAAGCTTTAACATAATATTTTCATATCATTTTCTTTGTCTTTCACTGAATATATTTTAGTTTATTATTTCACATAATGGAAAATATTAATAATAAATGTAAACATTCTCCCCAAATCTCTAAGAGCTTTCAGAGGCAAAACAAACAAAAATGAGTTAGACCTTGAATTAAAAGGTCAAAAGAAATAGGTTTGGTGAAAGTATTTATCCATATTAAATGAGTTGCTATTTCCCTTTGGAGAAATAATTGAGTAATACTTCACCTTTTCTGAGAATTTCATTAATTCTTGACATCTTCTAAGCATTCAGTTTTATTACAGATTTGTGACCCTGGTTCATTTTTGAGATCTTGATGCTGTTTAGAAAGTTGGAGCAGAGAGGGTCTAGAAATGTCTGAAAATCAGTAGGCACAAAGGTTCCGTTTTAATCACTGTTGTCTCTGCCCTCTAATCACTCTTCTTTACTTTCACAATTATAACTGAACCCACAGCCAAGGTGGATTAGAATGGATTGGACATAAAAAGAAGGTTCTAAGACACAGGTTATATACAAAACACACAGGGGTACTCTTGGTTTCCAGCTGGTGGTGCTGTTTCAGGAGGTTGTTTCAGGAAGCTGTTTCATTAGGCTAGCTGTAGGAAGTAGGTCGCTGCCCCCTTCTCTCCTGCTTTGAGGTTTACAGGCTGGCCCTGCTTCCTGTTGTCTTTGCTTTCAGCTTAGCTACAATGCGGGTAAGTAAACTTGTGCTTCACTGTTGCTGTTGTGAGCTGTTCCCACTTCCATGACTTTTCTGCTATTAAACTGTGAACCTCCCCAATCCTCCCTAACCAACATGCTTCTTCAAAGGCATTCTGTCACAGCAGTGTGTTTAATCATCCTTCACACATGTCCCTGCCTTCATTTTCCTTCATTCCTTGACAATGTAAAACTTGGCTGCCTTTCTCTCCCCACTCTGACTCTACTTAAATGTAAGATTCCTTTCTTTTCCTCCAAGTCCACTGTCCTGAACTTGCTGTTACTTTGTCGTGCTAGCCATTGGTTGGCAGGACATGTCTCCCTTCTACAGCCTGTGGAAAAGAGGAGGAGGGTGTAGAAGAGACCCCCTCCTCCTCTTCATGGCACCATTCTTTCTCTTTCATTCCCTAGGGTAGGTAGTCACTGACACTTTTTAAACCCCAGATCCCTTTGCCTCTTTGTCTCTTACCACTCTTCTTTATGTCCACAGATACACATATTTTCTATTATGCTGTTTCCATTCCTTTTCTATATTTAAAGACTGAACATTGTATAAAGATGCAGATATTTTCCTAAACTATATTCTTTTTAAAATTTATTTTTACTTCATTTATTTGTTTTCTTCCTTGTCCGTTTCTTTTTTGTTATTTATGTAGTCAGTGAATACAATCAAGTTGGTACCATTGTTAGTCTCCCCCCTGCCCTCCTCCCTCCACAGATCTTGGGAGCCTCTGTGTCTCTGGATATATTGTTTGGTAGAGGTTGATTGTTCTCTGTGTCTATCTCCTTCACCATTGTGCTGGTTGCCAGTTCCCTAAGAAAACAGCATTCTTTTTTTTTTTTTTAAATGTTTTTTTTTAATTAATTTTTTTTATTTATTTATTTGAGAGCGACAGACACAGAGAGAAAGACAGATAGAGGGAGAGAGAGAGAATGGGCGCGCCAGGGCTCCCAGCCTCTGCAAACGAACTCCAGATGCGTGCACCCCTTGTGCATCTGGCTAACGTGGGACCTGGGGAACCGAGCCTCGAACCGGGGTCCTTAGGCTTCACAGGCAAGCGCTTAACCGCTAAGCCATCTCTCCAGCCCAGAAAACAGCATTCTTGCATGTATCCCCAATTATTCTTTGTTTCAGCTGGGTCCTTTTTGAGGGAAGATGGGGTGGTTCTTTCCTTAGGATCTATGTCTATCTGAAAAAGAGAAGCCAATTCTCCAACAGAGAGTAAAGTTAGCATCAAGTAAATGTGATAACCATTGTTTTATAGAGAGAGTTTAGTGGAGAGTACATTCATTTTTAGATAGGGTTCTGACTTGTTTCCAAGCTCCAGCTATGGGTTCTGTTCCACTGAGAAGATCAGTTAGCCAAATTGAGAGTAGTTAGTTTCCCACCATGGTTATGTACCAGTATTGCACTTGTGTGAGCATCACTTCAGGTTGTTTGCTGCTAAGTAGGTTAGACCATGTGTTGCTTGGGCAGAGATTGGTCTTTGTCCTCCATTCGCTCATGTAGCACTTTTGGGCATTAGGCACACTGTCTGGGGATTGACTCTCTTCCAGCTTCCAGCCGTGTCACTCCATGATACATACCAACAATGTATGGTGTCCTCAGGAGTATGGTCTTACCACTAACCTATGGTCAGTCCTCAAGCACTCTGACATAAATCTGTCTTCTTTTAGGAAGTCTTATAGGTCTCTGTGATCAAAAGCTCATTGTGGATGATAACCACCTGTTGGTACCAGGAGTAATAGGTCAGCACCCATGAAAAGAAGGAACAACAGGATAAGTGATATAAAGGAGAGGGGGGGGGAGGGAGGGAGGGAGGGAGAAAGAGAGAGAGAGAGAGAGAGAGAGAGAGAGAGAGAGAGAGAGAGAGAGAGAGAGAGAGAAATAGGAGGAGATAATAGACAATTTACATCATACCCTCTCCTGGGCCTTGTGAATCTGGTGTTCCCTCTAAGGGCCTGGAGGAGGTTCAACAATTTGGTCTGTATTTTAGGATGTAGAGTTTTATGTTACCATTGCCTTTTGGATCAGTTTTGTGTTCCCCCTTCCTTTCTTACCCTCCACTCCCTCTACATCCTCCCTATTGTTGAGTCCTCGAGATGCATTGGTAAGTATGTTGGCGTCTTGGGTTGATTCAGGTTAGGAACTGTAGATGAGTGAGACTATGTGGCAATTATTTTTCTGTGATTGGGTAAGTTCACTGAAAATGATCTGTTCCAGGTTCATCCATTTTTCTTCAAATTTCATTGTGTCATTTTTTCTTAGTGCTGTGTAGAATTCCATTGTGTAGATATACCACATCATAGCTATCCATTCGTATAATGATGGACATCTGGGTTGATTCCAGCTCTTGGCTTTTATGAATTGAGCAGCTATAAATATGGTTGAGCAAATCTCTCTCAGCTGAGGCATGGAGCTTTTAGGGTGCATGCCCAGTAAGGGAATAAATGTGTCTGTTGGTAACTCTATAGTCAGTTTTTGTAGGAGTCTCCATATTGCTTTTTAAAGTGGTTGTACCATCTTACATACCCACCAGCAGTGGATGAGGGTGCCTATTTCTCCACATCTTCACCAGAATTTGTTTGCATTTGATTTTTTGATATTTGCTATCCTTACTGGGATACGGTGGAATCTCATAGTAGTTGTAATTTGCATTTCCCTGATGATCAGGGATGATGAACATTTCCTTAGGTGTGTGTTTGCCATTTGTATATCTTCTGCTGTGAACTGCCTGTCCAGTACTTTTCCCATTTTGTGAGTGGGTTGTTTGACTTTTTATTGTTTAGGTTTTTGAGTTCTTTGTAGATTCTAGAAATTAGGCTTCTGTCAGTTGGATAATCAGAAAATATTTTCTACCATTCTGTGGGTAGTCTATTAGCTCTACTTATTGTATGTTTGTCAGTGCAGAAACTTTTCAGCTTCATTGGTTGAGTGATTGTTTAAGATCCTGTTCTACTTGGGTTTTGTTCAGGAAGTCTTTTCCATTCCTAGATCATGGGAAGTTCCTCCTAAATTTTCTTCTAGTAGTATCCAAGATTCTGGTGTTATATTGAGTTCTTTGATCCATATGGACTTGACTGTTGTACATGGCAAGATGTATGGATAAAGTTTCAATTTGTTGCATATGGTTATCCAGTTTGTCCAGCAGTATTTGTTGAAGATGCTGCCTTTTTTTTCCAGCACATATTGTTAGGGTCTTTAATGAATATCAAGTAGCTGTAGTTACTTCACCCAAAGTCTGGGTCCTTGATTCTATTCCATTGGTCTATACTCCTGTTTTTATGCCAGTACCATGCTGTTTTTATTACTATGGATTTGTAATTTAGCTTTAGATAAGGTATGGTAATGCCTCCAGAGGTGTTTCTTTTGCTAAGGTTATGCTTGGATATCTGAGGCCTTTTGCTTTTCCATATGAATTTTGAGATCAATTGTTCTATCTCTGTGAAGAACAATGTTGGGATTTTGATGTGAATTGCATTAAATATTCAGATTACCTTTGGAAAGATTACAATTTTCACAATATTAATTCTGCCTATCCAGGAGCATGAGATGTCTTTCTATTTTCTTAAGTCCTCCTCATTTTCTTTTTTGAGTATTTTTATGTTTTCATTGTATATATCTTTAACTTCCTTAGTTAATGTTGTTCCAAGGTATTTGATTATTTTTTGTTGCTATTGAAAATGGGACAATGTCACTTATTTCTTTCTCTGTGTCTTTGTCATTTGCATATAGAAAGGCTACTGATTTTTTTCTTTTTTTATTAAATAGTTTTGTATTCATTAAATACAGTAAGTTTGGTACCATTATTAGGCTCATCCATGACCTCCCCCCTCACCTTGGCCCCTCCTTTTTGAGATATATGGGTCATACATTGTGGAGTTAGCCCTCAGTTATGGGTAAGATAAATGTCTCTGCATATCATAACCCAACATGTGGCTCTGAAATTCATTCCACCCCCTCTTCTGCAAAATTTCCCTGAGCCATGTTGGGTTCATTTTTGGTCTGCTTCAGTGATGAGGTGTTGAGGGCCTCTGGGGCTCTGGCTCTCTGATTTGGTAGGAGTTGATTTTTCTCTGTGTTGATCTCCTTCCCCCTTGTGCTGATATCTGGTTCATCAGGAAAACAGCACACTTGCTTGTTTTGCCAATTTTTCTTAGTTTCAGTAGGGGCCCTTTTGAGGTATGATGGGGTGGAACTCTCCTTAGGATTTACATCTATGTGAAAAAAAAAAAAAAGCAGATTCTCCAACGGAGAGTAGGTTAGCACCAGGACAAATGAGATAACCCTTACTTTTTTTTTTAATAGATAATTTAATAGGTGTAGATGCTCTTGTATCCCATGATTGACAGTAACTTCATACTAGAGAGTGGTCTTATGTTTGGATATGGTTCTGACTTGTTTCCCAGCTCCAGCTATGAGTCCCATACCACTGAGGGGATCACTTAGCCAAATCAAGAGCAGTTGGTTCCCCACCATGGGTGTGTGCCATTATTGCACTTATGTGGGCATCACACCAGGTTATTTGCTGCTAAGTAGGTTAGACCATGAGTTGCTTAGACAGATATTTGTCATTTTCCCCCAGTCACCCATGTAGCAACTTCTGGCACTAGACGTGCTGACTGTCTGGGGACTGACTCTCTTCCTACTTCCAGCCATGTTGTTCCATTTTACATGTTATCCACATAAGGTGTCTTCAGCAGTAGGGTCTTACCACTAACCTTTGGTGGGTCATCATGTACTCTGACAGAAATCTGTCTGTCTTTTAGGAAACTTTGTAGGTCTCTCTGATCAAAAGCTCATTGTGGATGATAGCCACATGCTGGTACTGGGTGTTACAGGTCAGTGCCCACTAAGGAGCGAAGATGTATAAGATTAAGATTAGTCTTCATCATACCCTCTCCAGTGTCTTGTGGTTCAGGTGTTCCCTTCAAGGACCTGGTGAAGGTTCAGTCATTTGGTCTGCCTTTTAGGAACTTGAATTTTATCATACCATTGCCATTTGGGTCTAGATTTGTGTTTCCCACCTCCTCAATTCCCTTTTATCCCTCCCATCCATCCAAGTGTCTTGTCCACGAGATGCTTGCTGGGTATGTAAGATATCTTGGGTAGATTCAGGTTAGGTGTTGTAGATGAGTGAGACTATGTGTCGATTTTTTTTTTTTTTTCTGTGATTGGGTAAATTCACTGAGAATGATCTGTTCCAGGTTCAACCATTTTTCCTCAAATTTCATTGTGTCATTTTTTTCTTACTGCTGTATAGAATTCCATTGTGTAGATATACCACATCTTAGTTCCTCATTCTTCAAGTGATGGACATCTGGATTGATTCAGGCTTTTAGCTATTACAAATTGAGCTGCTACAAACATAATTGAGCAGTTCTCTCTGGCCTGTGGTTTGAAGGTTTTAGGGTAGATGCCCAGTAAGGGAATCACTGGCTCTGTTGGTATCCCTATAGTCAGCTTTTCAGGAGTCTCTGTATTGCTTTCCAAAGTGGTTGTACCATCCTACAATCCCACCAACAGTGGAGGAGTGTTCCTACTCTCCACATCCTCACCAGCATATATTTTCATTGGATTTTTTAATGTTTCCTATCCTTATTGGGGTAAGGTGGAATCTCATAGTTGTTTTAATTTGTATTTCTCTGATGATTAGGAATGATGAACATTTTCTTAAGTGTGTGTTTGCCATTTGTATTTCTTCTTCTGTGAACTTCCTGTTTAGCTCTTTGCCCCATTTTGTGAGTGGGGTGTTTGACTTCTTACTGTTTAGATTTTTGAGTTCTTTGTAGATTCTAGAGATTAGGCCTCTATCAGTAGGTTAACCTGCAAATATTTTCTCCCATTCTGTGGGTAATCTATTGGCTTTGCTTATTGTATGCTTGTCTGTAAAGAAACTCTTCATTTTCATGTGATCTCATTGGTTGAGTGACTGTTTAAGATCATGAGCTATTGGGGTTTTGTTCAGGAAGTCTTTTTCCATTCCTATATCATGGAAAGTACTTCCTAAATTTTCTTCCAGTAGTATTTGAGTTTCTGGTCTTATATTGAGGTCTTTGATCCATTTGGAGTACTGATTTTTGTGCATTGATTTTGTATCCTGCTACTTTGCTGAAGGAGTTTATCACCTTTAAGAGTTTTGTAATGGAAGCTCTCAGGTCTCTTACATATAAAATCATGTCATCTGTGAAAAGTGTTATTAACTTGACTTCTATGTTTCCAAATTGTATCCTCTTTATTTATTTCTCCTGTCTTATTGCTTGAGCTAGGACTTCCAGTACTATATTAAAGAGCAGAGGTGAGAGTGCACCCATGTCTTGTTCTTGAGCTCAATTGAATTTACTTCAGTGTCTCACCATTAAGTATTATTTGGGCTTTTGGATCTTTGTATATAGCCTTTATTGTGTTAAGATAAAAATTGACCATGCCAGTTTTCTCCATTGTTTTGATCATGAAGTGATATTGTATTTTCTCAAAGGCTTTTTCTGCATCTATTGAAATGATCATGTGGTTTTTGTGTTTAGCCTTGTTTATGTGGTGTATTACATTGACAGATTCCCATATGTTGAACCACCCCTGCATTCCTGGGATGAAACACACTTGAATATGTGGATAATGGATTTAATGTGTTGTTGAATTTGTTTTGTGAGGATTTTGTTCAGGATCTTTGCATTCATCAAGGAAATAGGCCTGTAGTTTTCTTTCCCTGTGGCATCTCTGCCTGGTTTGGTATTATGGTCATAGTAGCTTCACAGAAGTAGTTGGGAGCTTTCCTTGGTCTCTAATATTGTGGCACAGTTTGAGAAAGATTGGTTTCAGTTCTTCCATGAAGGTTTGCTAGAATCCAACTGAAAAGCCATTTGGTCCTGGACTCTTCTTTTTGGGAAGTTTTTTTTTTTTTTTTTTCTAACCACCTTTTCAATTTCAATTTCAATGTGTGTGATAGGTGTGTTTAGGAGATTTATCTGCTCTGAGTTTAGCTTTGGTAGATGGTATGTGTCTAGGAATTTATTAATTTCCTCAATATTTTCCAATTTATTAGAGTAGAGGTTTTTGAATTAAGATGATTCTCCCAATTTCACTTATATCTGTTGTGATCTTTCCTTTTTCATTTCTAATTTTGTTAATTTGAAGTGCCTCTTTTCTCACTTGATCATATTGGCTAGGTGGTTGTCAATCTTATTTTTTCAAAGAACTAACTTTTTTTCTTCAATTTTCTTAATTGTTTTCTTAGTTTCCAATTCATTAATTTCTGCTCTGTTCTTAATTATCTCTTTCCATCTGGAGCTTTTTGGGTTGGATTTTTCTTGCTTTTCCAGTGCCTTTAGGTGGATGGTTAAGTTACTGATTTGGAATTTCTTTGACTGTCTTATGTGGGTATTTAGTGCTATAAGTTTTCCCCTGAGGACTGCCTTCATTGTATC
This sequence comes from Jaculus jaculus, assembly GCF_020740685.1. Classification (NCBI taxonomy): domain Eukaryota; kingdom Metazoa; phylum Chordata; class Mammalia; order Rodentia; family Dipodidae; genus Jaculus; species Jaculus jaculus. The sequence goes on along the minus strand of NC_059106.1, from coordinate 116,717,571 downwards.
CCATAAGTTTTGGTAGGATGTGTTCTCATTGTCATTCATTTCTAGAAATTTCTCTATTACATGTTCTATTTCATCCACTACCTATTTATTGTTTAAAACTGTGTTGTTCAGTTTTCAGGAGCTGATGGGATTTTTGGTGGGTGTTCTGTTGTTAATTTCTAGCAATATAGCATTGTGATCTGATATCATGCAGGGAATTATGTCAACCTTCCTAAATATATGGAGGCAAGCTTTGGAACCCACTCTATGATCTATTTTAGAGAAGGTTCCATGTGCTTCTGAGAAGAATGTGTAGTCCATGGATTCAGGGTGGAATGTTCTATAGATGTCCATTAGATCCAAATGTTTTAGGGTTTTGTTGAGCTCTCTAACTTCCCTTAGAGTTTCTGTTTGGATGATCTATCTATTGATGATAATGGTGTATTGAAGCCCCCAACTATGGTGATGGTGGTGGTTATTTCTGTTTCATTGTCGAGTAGGTTTTGTTTTATGAAATATGGTGCCCCTGTGTTTGGTGCATAAAGATTGATTATTGTAATATCCTTTTTCTGGATTGTTCCCTTGATCAGTAGGATGTGGCCTACTCTGTGTTTTTTGATTATTTTTGTTTTGAAGTCTATTTGTCTGGTTACACCTGCTTGTTTCTTATTCCTATTTTCTTGGAATATCGTTTTCCACCCTTTCACTGTGAGGAGGTGTCTGTCTTTAGTGGTGAAGTGGATTTCTTGAAGATAACAGATTGAGGGGTCTAATTTTCTAATTCTCCTGGCTAGCTTGTGTCTCTTGATGGGTGAATTAAGGCCATTGATATTTAGGGTGATAACTCTGAGGTTTGATATGATCCCTGCAATATTATGTTGGTTTCTGTAGTTTTGGTGATTTCATGGGCTTTGAAGTTTTTGTGCCTTCTGTGAGTTAGGTCATTGTAATAGCTTCTTGTAGGTACTTGAGGTTGATTATTTGATTCTTCTATGTGGAGAATTTCCTGAAATACTCTCTGTAGGTTTTGTTTTGTGTTCATATAGTTGTAAAGTTGAGTTTTGTCATGGAAGGTTTGTCTTTCACCATCTATTATGAGGGATACTTTTGCTGGGTAGAGTAGTTTGGGTTGGAAGTCATGGTTCTTAGAGTTTTCAGTGCTCCATTCCAGGCCCTTCTGGCTTTCAGGGGTTCCATTGAGAAGTGTGAAATGATTCTGATGGGGTTACCTTTCAATATGATGTGTGGTTTTTCTCAAAATTCTTTTAGGACTTTCTCTTTGATGTCAATGTTTAGATTCTTATTGACAGTATGTCTTGGAGAGTTTCTCCTTTGGTCCAATCTGTTTGGAGTTCTGTTAGCTTCTTGTATTTTGATGGGAATTTCTTTTGAGAGAGCGGCAAAGTTTTCTTTGATTATTTTGTTGAATAAGTTCTCCATGCCTTGGGTCTGAATTTCTTCCCTTTCTGGTATTTCCATGATCTGAATGTTAGGATGTTTGAAAGTATCTCTCATTTCTTTCATGTTCTGTTGACTGAAATTGTTGAACTTATTGAAACTTTTGCACTCTTGAACTGTTTCTTCTGTTTTGTCTTCCAGATCTGAGTTTCTATCCTCCACATGGCTTGACTCTATTATTGAGAGCCTCTAAGGATGTTTGGGTTTAGTCAATTAGGTTTTCATTTTATATTACTTTTCTATGTATGGCTTATATCCCTCTGTCAAGTTCCCTTTTTACATTATTTTCTTATTTGCTGGATGCTTCTTGGAATTCTTCCTTGCATTTCTTTATGTCTTAATTTAGCCCAGCCAGTTGTGTTTTTAGGTCTTCTTTTCTTCACTTTCCTTTATATCCATTAACTGTGTATGGACCCCTTCTATTTTCTTATGTATTAGGTCTAGTCTAGTGATGGCAGCATCTACATGATTATCAGTCCTTTGTTGTTATTGTGCAAGTTCTACCAATAGCTTGGTCAGGGTTGCATAACTTCGTTTTGGGTTTCTGATCCTATTGTCTCTTCTATGGTTTGACTAAAGAGTTCCATTGTAGGACTGGGAGATCTTATTGGATTTACTGGCACTTGAGTTTTTATGTTATTTCTTTTGCCTTGTGGTCTGCCCATCACAGTATGGGAGCAGGGAGAATGGGACTGTGGTTGAGATGGGCAGGGAGGTGGTGCAGCTTCTTGGGGGCAGAGACAGGTGCAGGTGTGGGAGTGGAGCTTGGGGGTGGGTCATGCAGGGTCTGGACAGAGTGTTGAGGGTCAAGACTCACTTGGGGGGGCAGGGTAGAGCAGAGGAGTCTGAATTCACAGGTGGCTGGGGCAGAGCAAAGCAGAACAGGTCTGAAGTCCTTCAGGTAAGTGGTAGATCAGAGTGGAGGGGGTCAGAATTCAAGTGGGGGCTGGGTTGAGCAGTTGGATCTGATGTTGTGGGGTGGGAGCAGGGGAAGAGCAGGTGGAAGTCGAGGGGTGGAGGAGTAGAGTGGAGGGAGCAACTGTAGATTCCAAAGTAGCAGTGGGTGGGGGTGGGGCATGGAGGCATATCATGTCAGGACAGAATGGAGAGTATCAAGACTTGCCTGGGGGTGGGGGATGGGGAAGCAGAGCAGGTCTGAATTCTCAGGGGGTGGGAATGGGGGGGACTGTGTTGAGCTGAGCAGAGCAGATCTGAAATAGTTTACTCAAGGCAGAACAGAGATGAGGGGCTCAGAATTGGAATGGAGGTGGGGCCAAGTGGGTCAGATCTAAAGTTGGGGAGGGGCAGGGCCAAATGAAGTGGGTGGAAGTGGAGGGTCGGGTGGGTCAGAGTGGAGCTATGAAGTTGCAATGGGCATGGGTGGGGTGGAGAGGGACTGCAGTGGAGGTTTAAGGGGGACATGAAGACACTTGGGGGGGTGGGAATCTGTGACCTCATGGGGGGTGAATCTCAGCACAGGTGGAACTACTGGCCTGACTGTCCTTGCCTGCAGATACAGGGAGAGTAGCTAGAGGCTAGGACTCTGGTTAGGAAAGCTGCTTGCGGTGATTGGGAGACTGGTGGGTTCACCAAGAGCGTGGATATCAGCCAATTGCATTTTTGCCCCTCCACATCCTCCCACTAGTGATCTAGTAAAGATTGCTCCCCCCTAAAAGTCCCAGTGACCCCTTGATTACTTGCCTCTCCTTCCCAGGAGTTGCTGCACAGTTAGGTGGATATCATCTTGAACAGAAGCTCACTTTACTTATTTGTGAGGGAAGGGAGAGAGAATGAAAGGAAGAGAGACACAGAGAGAATATGGATGTACCAGGGTCTCTTGCCACTGCAAATGAACTCCAGATGCATAGTCCACTTTGGGCATCTGGATTTAGTGGGTACTGAGAAGTTAAACATGGGCCATCAGGCTATGCAAGGATGTGCCTTTAACCATTGAGGTATCTCCACAGCCCCTAAACTATAATCTTAATAAGAAGTTGAAATTTCACTCTACCTCCTGACTAATATGTTTTTAAATAACTAAAACTTTTTACTTTTGTATGAGTGTGGTTCATCTCAGGACAGGGAGTCAGATATCCTTGTCTTGGTGATAAATTTTGGTTGTCCTTGGACGTCACTGCTTTCTGCAAAAAGGAAAACAGATTCTCCAATAGAGATTGAGATCAGGAAAAGCTAAAGGGGATAAGCACTGCTAATTGAAAGACATTTTCGTGTGCATAGCTTCACTTTTGGACAAAGATTAGTGGGAGCTTATCATTGGCATCCAGAATCTTGGTCTCTATATGGTTCTGAGTTGGTTCCAGTTCCAGTTATGGGTCCCTTTCCAATGAGCAGATTTCATAGCCAGAAAGTCATTGGTTACTCGCCTAGGTTGTATGCCACTATTGTGTGTGTTCATCTTCTCAGGTTGGTTGATTTTATGTAGCAGTGCTCCTCCTTGTTCACAATATTGTTGGCCATTTTCCCCCAGCAGCTCATGTAGTGCTTTTCAGCACTATATGGGCTAACCATCTGGGAATTGGCTTCCTTCCAGATTCAGCCAGATCTTTCAATGCTCTGCATCAGCAGCATGTGGTGTCCTCAGCAATAGGGTCTTACCTTTTACCTCAGGCAGGTAATCAAGTGATTTGACATAAGCCTGTCTTTTCTTGGTGACCTTGCAGTCTCTCTGATGAACATCTCAATTTGGATTTTAACTAGTTTCTGGTACTAGGAGTTATAGGCCAGAACTAAATGTCTGGGATTAGATTTCATATCAGCCTCTCCAGGATCCTTCTTAGCAAATGATCTACTCATGCTTCTATTGAGGGTTATATCTTTTAGTCCGCTATCCAGGAAGAAGGTTTATATGGTACCAATTCATTTTGGGTTTGTGTTTGTGTATGTCCCCTCACTACCTCTCATTCTTCTACACCCAGACCCTTCCATTCATCTCATCTGTCCCTTGAGTTGCTTGTCAGGTATTCCTGAAACTCATGCTGTTCCAGTTTTAGAACCACAGATGAGGGAGAACATGTGGAATTTTTATTTCTGTGCTCATGTGAGTTCCCTTATTATGATGTGTTCCAAGTTTGTCCATATTCCTACCAATTTCACTATATCATTTTTCCTTGCTGCCGAGTAGAAACCACAGAGGAACTTGTGAGATGAGCAAGAGTGTTTCTTCCAAGGAGAGCCTTACAAACTGGGGCAGGTGCATGGAGATGAGCACTGAGGACACTCAAAATGTACCAAAACAAAAATACTGAAACTGCTGAGAGCTCAAGATTAATGTAGACTTAAAGAATGCCCACCAAGGCTCAGGGAAGTTTGCACAAGAGGGAGTGAAAAGAATGTAACAGCTGAAAGGTGAGAAGGAATATCCAGAGACATTGCCCTCCCCACCTCCAATGACTGACTGCTGCTCTCACAACTCATAACCCACAACTTCATGGTGAATACCATCAATCCCATTAAGAAGGGCCTCAGTGTAGTGGGGGCAGGGAGGAAGGAAATGATAGTGCCAGCATATGATGTGTTCCTATAAAATTTCTACTTAATAAAAATTACTTTTATTATCATCCTTATTTACTTTCAAATCACTTAAGTCTCATAGGAAACTACAAGAATAATATAAAGTTCTTGGCTGAGTCTTCCCACAGATTTTCCATATGGTATTCTTGTTCTCTCTTTATACTTAAACTATATTTTCTGAAGCATTTCACTAGGTTGCAGATGTGATGCTTTTTATGAATAAGTTCTTCAATAGTTTTTTCCAGAAAAAACCAACATACCAAATAACTTTTTAACACAGAGTGATCAAAATCATTTCCTTAATTTTTTTTAGAACCAAAGTATTGCATGGGCATGGTGAGAATATAATAGCACAAAAGTGCTTAATTGAAAACAATACCCTACTCTGCTCCAGTTATACTTCCTAGAGCTGGAAAATATTAGTCATCAATTTTTTTTTCATCCTTCTGGTGATTTTTTCCTTAATTTGAAAGGCTATGCCATTGTCTCTGATAAGCATTTGTGTAGTTGTTTATGTGTACCCTAACCAGGCTCTGTATTTTATATTTCTGTATAGGTTTTTTATTTTACATTATACACATCATTTATTTAAGAATAGCCTATCTTACACTTGTTAGGAAAGACAACAATACCTCATATAGTATATTTTTTCTATTTTCCTTCCCTAAAATTTTATAATTATTATTTTTGATATTTTGTCTGGTGAGCAAGCATGAGGAACTGAGTTCAATCCCCAAACTCACATGCTAGGTGTGGTGGTGCATGCATGTAATCACAGCACTGGGAAAGAGGAGACAGGAGGATTCCTGGAGTTCACTGGCCAGTCAGTCTAGTGTAATTGATGAGTTCTAGGCCAATGAGAGACCTTATGTCAAAGGAAGTGGATAGTGTTCTTTAGAATGGTACCCAAGGTTGTCCTCTGGTCTCTACATGCACATATACATATGTGCAATCACACCTGAACACACACATGCACATATACATATACACAATTATCTATATTACAACCTTTCTTTTTGCAGCTTAGAATGTACCCATTCCTTAAAAAGATGAATCAGAGGGAACCCACTGGGTCAATTTCCTAGCCCCATTGCAGAAAGGTAATTTTGAAAGTGCTTTCATTGATTCATGGGTGAACGACATATCTTAAGCATTTAGTTAAGAGTTATAACATGTATATCTGAATGACTTCTTCTGGAAGCACTCATATGCTTCTGACCATCCCCAGATGTTTGGAAATATAACAACGATATGCTGGGTGTGTACCATTTAAAAATATAGTCTACCTGGGCTTTATTGCATCCTTTTATTTTTTTTTATTTATTTTATTTTTTTTAATTTGAGAGCGACAGACAGAGAGAGGGAGAGAGAGAGAATGGGCGCGCCAGGGCTTCCAGCCTCTGCAAACAAACTCCAGATGCGTGCGCCCCCTTGTGCATCTGGCTAACGTGGGACCTGGGGAACTGAGCCTCAAACAGAGGTCCTTAGGCTTCACAGGCAAGCGCTTAACCGCTAAGCCATCTCTCCAGCCCTATTGCATCCTTTTAATTGGAAGATTTTCTCTCTTTATTTTAGTGATAATTTATTCAAATATGTTTTTTTTTCTTTCAAGTTTTAAAATATTTTATTTATTTGAGCTAGAGAGAGAATGGCAGAAAGAACAGGTACACCGCTAAACACTGCAAGTGAACTCCAGATGCATGTGTCACCTTGTGGATCTGGCTTATGTGGGGACTGGGGAATCAAACCTTTGCAGGCAAGTGCCTTAGCCACATAGCTGTCTCTCCAGCCCCTCTTTTAAAGTTTTAATCAATGAAATTTTTTAATCACTATGGCAATACATACTGTGTTAACCTAGCTAAGTGGGAATTTCCCTTGTAAACTCTGCAATATGTTTGGCCAGACCATGAGGATCTGCATGAGGATGTGGCCACTGCCCCCTGAGGGTTGTGCTTAGGTATTATGACAACCCAAATCAGAGAGACACTGTTTTACAGCCCATCCTTGCGTTCTTCTGCTACATGTCCAGGTCTTCCTGACTGTTGGCCCTACGAACTATAGCAGCCTCAAGCCCACCATCACATAAAACCATAGTGGCAGAACCATTGGGATGGAGCTGGGAAGCTTCCAAGAGGCTCACTAGCCCAGCAGCTTCCTAAAGGGCCTTTCCTTTGCCATTTCACTTTGGGGAAAGAGCAGGAATAGCTCCTCATGTTGGCTGGTTGGTGGATGTTCTGATCTTAAAACCCCTTCCAGAACCTGATTGTAAAATTTAATACTTATGATAAATCTCTTGTCTTACAACTTACATGACCTTTTTTTTAATTTAACCCTTATTGATGACAACTTCTTAAATTGATCTTCCTTTTTTCGTTCATACTTCTAGTTTTCTTTTAATGATTATACATCTTAAGTGGTGGGCTACAGAGATGCCTTAGTGGTTAAGGCACTATTCTGCAAAGCCAAAGTACCAAGGTTTAGTTCCCCAGGACCCACATAAGCCAGATGCACAAGGTAGTGCATATATCTGTAATTTGTTTGCAGTGGCTGAAGGCCCTGGAACACCCCTTCTCTTTCTTTCTATATGCCTCTATTTCTCTCTCTGAAATAAATAAAATAGTAAATAATTTATAAACTTTATTAAAAAAGAAATTTTAAGTGGTGCATTCATAATTGTAATCATCCTTCTAGGCATTTAGTTTTTTCCATCTAACAGTCAGATCTATTTTCCATTCATTTCTTCTTGCTTTTATGGGAATATTCTTCAATGCAAGTAAATATGATTCTGGGGATTTCTGAGTGGCAAAACGTGCTTCTGCTGTGCTGTCACCTTGTAGGGGAATTGGCCCATAAATTCTCTGTGCCTCTAGCCCATCATTCATTTCTTCTCCATTCTCTTGTCAACATTACACCTCAATCCATCTCTCATGCATGTTTCCCAGCTTTCAAACTTTTATTTGCCCAGTTTAACCCTTTTTTTGAAGATTGATCATGTTCAGGTGCTGCTTTATTCATAATAACTGTCAAAAACATTCTATACCTCTCAATCCTCAAAATCAGTACCATACTTCTCAAACATTCAAGGAATCTGCATTAAACTTCTCTTCCTATGATTATCTCATGCTGTTATTCCCATTTCTCAAGCAAGTGGGTTGACCAATATTTCCTGATTATACCAATTCCAGTTCTTTACTCATGCTGTGTTTTGTCATCTCCTTTTACAATAACTTCATATATGCTCCTGCTTATCAAAATGTGATGCTTTGTGTAAGTATTTTAATAATATTTTCTCAGTATTTTCTGATCATTCTGTCCATCTTACTTTAGTAACACAATTTATTGGGTAGATCATGTCACCACAGTAATGGCATTCTTTTTGAGACAATAACCACTTATCATTCTTTTTATTCCTTGTTAGAAGGACAATTATTGATTAGTAAAGCTCCATTTTAACCTATTTTTTTTCTCCAGAATACCTTGTGGGAACAAGAAGCAAAAATTTGGCTAACAGGTCATTTGGGGTGATGGTAACTGGTATCACTCCCATTCATGAACTCATGAATCTGGGCTATAATAGAAACCACACTATATGTAGGACATTGATTCAGAGCATGCAGAGCCTTCTGAGGAATATTTCCTAGCCCTCCACAATACTGCCAGCTAAGCTGGTGCTATAAGTGTTCATTTTAAAGGTTGCCTCCACCATTCTAAGAAGCCAACTGCTTCAGGGTGGTAGGGTACATGTTAAAACCAGTGAATGTCATCAGCATAAGCCCACTGCTGCACTTCCTTAGCTGTGAAGCGAGTTCCTTGGTCAGAAGCAAGGCTGTGTGGAATACCATGATGGAGGACAAAGCATTCTGAAATTCAATAGATCATGGTTGTGGCAGAAACACTATGTTCAGGAAAAGCAAATCCATACCTAGAATGAGTATTCCAGTAATGACAAAACAATGATCTTTTCATGATGGAAGTGGTCCAATGTAGTTAACCTGCTACCAAGTCACTGGGTGGTCACTCCAAGGAATGCTACCATATTGGCAGCTCAATGTAGGTCTCTGCTTCTGGCAAACTTGGCACTCAGAAAAGTGGCCACTATGCCATTTTGTTCATGAACCCATTGGAAAATGACAGTGATGGCCAAAGAGGTTGGCCACTATCCACAGAATGGGTCATCTTATCTACTTGATTATTAAAGTCATCCTCTGATGAGATCACCTTCTGATGAGCATTAACATGGGCCACAAATATTTTCACATCCTCTTCCCATTCAGAGAGTTCTATCCACATAATCTTCTCCAATGTCTTTCTCAAATATTTTCTAATGTGCTCCTTCCAAATCCTGGATCATCCAGCCAAACCACTGGCCATAGGCCACGAATCAGTATATAACCACACATCTGGCAATTTTTCTTTCCAAGCAAAATGCACAACAATGTGCACTGCCTGAAGTTCTGTGCATTGTGAAGACTTCCTTTCACCACAGTCCTTCAGAGATGTCCCAGAAAGGGGCTGTAAGGCTATGGCTGTCCACTTCTGGGAGGTTCCCATGTTATCTGCCGAACCATCTGTAAACCATGCCCTACTCCTCTCCTCCTCAGTCAATTGATCATAGGTAGCCCTATGATACCATAGGTGCATGCTTGGGGACAGAAGGAATAGTAACAGGAGTTAAAAGCATAGACATTTGGGTAGCTATCTCATGTAACTTACTTGGGACTTCAGGGCCTGATCAAGCCTAATTGCATATATACCACTTTCTCTTGATGAAGGACTGCTGTTGTGCATGTCCATCTGTATGGCTTTGTGGGCAAGATAATTCACAGCTCATAATGGACAGCTCAAGTCACATAGTAACTTCATGGCCCATTATTAAGTGTTCAGCCTCCACTAAGTCCCAATAGCAGGTCAAGAGCTGTCTCTCAAAGGGACAATGATCACCTGTAGATGATGGCAGGTCCTTGTTCTGAAATCCCAAGGACCTCTGCTGTGATTCACCTCTGAGGCTCTGCATAAAGCTCCAAACAGCATCCTTATCTTCCACTAGCACCTCAAGTACTAATGGATCTGCTGGATCATATGGCCCAAGGTGCAGAGAAGCCAGGACTTGTTGAAGAGCCTTCTCTAGTTTTGGGCCCCCACTGAAAACTAGCAGCTTTCCAAGTGAGGAATATGCTTCCTCCAGTAGGCCCACTAGACATTGTGCTTCTTTTTTGGTGATAGGAGTGTCCATGTGCAACAATTATTCATATATTAGAAGGGATATTTTTGTATGCCTCACACCACTGAACCCCTGGCTGAGATAGAAGTTTCTTGAATATTGGATGGATTTATTTCCCATCCTCTGATGCACATATACTGTACCAGCCTCTCCAGAGTGTTTGCCATCTGCTTCTCTTTTGATCCAATCAGCATGATGTCATAAATCTAATGGACCAATGTGAAACCTTGTGGAGCAGACAAGTAATCAAGATCTCTGAAAACTAATCTATGACACAGTACTGGAGAGTTAATATAACGTTGAAGTAAAACAATAAAGGTGAACTGCTGACCTTGCCAGCTGAAAGCAAATTGCTTCTTGTGGTCCTTTAGGATGGATATGGAGAAGAAAACATTTGCAGCATCATAAGCTGCATACCAGGTAACAGGAGACATGTTGATCTGCTCAAGTAAAGAAACCACATCTGGTACAGCAGCTAACTGGAGTCACCCCTTGAATAGGTTTCTGATAATCACCTGTCATTCTCCAGGATCCATCTGTCTTTGAATAGGCCAAATAGGAGAGTTAAAGGAGATGTGGTGGGATCTACCACCCCTTCATTCTTCTTTTCTAGTGGCATTAATTTCTGCAATCCCTCCAGGGATGCAATACTCTTTTTGGATCACTATCTTACCTGGTGGCCAGCGCACTAATGGCTTCCATTTGGCCTTTACAATCATAATGGCCCTCACTCCATAAGTCAGGGAACAAATGTGGGGGTTGTGCCAACTCCTAAATATATCTATCCAAATTATTCATTCTGTGCCTGGGAAAATAACCATAGGATACGTGTGGGGACCCACTGGACCCACTGGCCCACTGTCAGTTGAAAATTTGCCAAATCTTCATTGATCACCTGACCTCCATAAGTACCTACCTTAACTGGAGGGCTACAGTGCTGTTTGGGGTCTCTTGGAATCAATTTCAATTCAGAGCCAGTGTCCAGTTGTCCCCCAAAGGTCTGATTACTTCCTTTTTCTCCAGTATACAGTTGCCCTCTATCAAGCTACCACCAATCATGGGGTATAAGAGGGCCTACACCTATTAAATTCTCTATAAAAAAAAATAAGGTTTATCCCATTTGTCTGGTACTAACTTTACTCTCCATTGTAAAATCTGCTTCTTTTTTTCAGATAGATGCAGATCCTAAGGAAGGAACCAGCCAATCATACCTCAAAAGGACCCCAGCTGAAACTAAGAACAATTGGCAAAACAAGCAAGGGTGCTTCTCTCTTGGTGAACCAGGTACCAGCACAAGGGTGAAGGAGATTGACACAGAGAACAACCAACTCCTACCATATCAGATATCCAGAGACCCAGAGGCCCCCAACATCTCATCACTGAAGCAGACCAAAAATAAACCCAACATGGCTCAGAGAAATTTTGCGGAAGAGGGGGCAGAAAGAATGTCAGAGCCACATTTAGGTCATGATATGCAGAGACATTTCTCCTACCCATAACTGTGGACTAACTCCATAATGCATGACCCATATACCTCAAGAAGGAGGGGCCAGTGGGAGGGAGTAGGACATGAATGAGCCTAACAATGGAACCAACTTGACTGTATTCACTGAGTATAAAACTAATTAATAAAAAAAAATAAATCTTAAGAAAAGGCCATAGGTCTCTTCAAGGAAGGATAAGAGTAAGTTTTATATTAAAATTTTGGGGGGTTGTAGGAGGGCCCTTTCTCAAGGTGACATGGCCACCTCTTCATTCAATGGGTCTTGGATCTATAAATTGGCTCAAGTCTGGAAGTTAGCAAAGAGACAGAGAGTCTCTGTTACTATGATTCAAACTAGTCTTTCATTTTTCTTATAATGTCAATCAGGAACTTAGTAGGCTTCTTATGTATTTTACTTCTGGCAATATCATGATTAACCAGCCAGTACCAAAGGCTTGCACAAGTTATGAACATTATTTTGCCTATGCTGTCCATTATGGTAAACATTCTTACCTCACCTTTGGTGATTCAGTGCTGCCTCTTGGCCCTTGTTAGAGCCATCACATATAATTCACCTAATGTAGCAATTGTGGCTCCCTCTGTGATGTCTTCTTTACATATAATGGCCATCACTGGTAATTTTAAGTATGCTGCTGCTCTTCCCACAAATCTGTTTCCTATAGTCTTGGTGAAGGGCGAATCTTCTGGCCCCTCCCATTTTGGGGAGCAAAGATGAGTTTCCATGGCAAATCCATTCTAGCATTCCAAGTTCACTGAGCTTTTTAATCCCTTCATCAACATTGAACCACGGGCTATCAGGCAGCTTGAACTCATTCACAGTAGGCCATCTTTGGATCCATACTGAACCCACCCAATCAAATCAACTTTTGGGACCTCTTTTCACTGCAGAAGCTGCAGTCTTAAACCTAGAACCTCTGCTCAAGGGGCCCATTTCAATAAATTCATCTTGATCTAATCTTATATTACTTCCCCTATCATTAAAATCCATTCCCACACATACTGCTATAGCTTCTGCTTGCACAAGTTAGAAAACTCTTGAATTTCTATAAGGGTGTATCACATCTCTTCCTGAGTCACACTTTTTTCTCTCATTTTTAGGGAGCCAGTATTTCTTATGTCTGGTTATAGGACTAGAGGTGAAGGTGGGTGGGCACTGAGGGACATCACCATAGTCATGTTAAGCATCTCCTGCTGGTAAAGTCATTGCTGTTTTTTCAGACAAAGGATTAATTCTCTCTGGGGAGGGTAGAAACTGCAATACATAAAGGTGTGGGGGTGGGGATGCAACTGCAGCTAAGGGCAAGGAGGCTACATTCTCATGGAAAATAACTTCATAAGAATCTGAGAGTTCAGTATCCTTAAGGTATTCCTGCACATCCCCATCCCAAGATCCCAATGTTTTCCAATCAGTGCCCTCTGTTCTGATAGCCTGTGAGGCTGGGCTTTGAGCTTGCCTTACAAGTTATCCAATCTTACAATGATAACTTGGGTTTGATTTTCTGCAATTTGAGCCCTGTAACAGCTAAAGAGAAGACTGTCCTCCAGGACACACTTAGAAACCTTCAGATCTTGTATGTGAGTCTTAAGCTGGGACATTTCTTTTCTGAACTTCTGCCTTTCCCTTAACAGTTTATCTAGAGATGCTAGAAGCAACCAACCAGCATCACCATTTCCCTTACTCTTCCACAAATATTCCATTATGAGGGATGACCAACCACTATGGGGGAAGGGCTTATTCTGGAGGAAGATCTCCTCCTTCAGTCAATCCCTCCTGGAAGTAACCTTAGAGATCCACCCAAGAGGAATGCCTGTGGATTCCTAATCAGATCAAACTGACAACAGAACTTAACTTGTTATGCCCAGTTCTCAGCACCCCCAGTGACCACCAAGGAGAACCAAACACATATACAAGAGCAAGGAGCTTTATTTTTAGGCTTAAGCTCAGTCTCTTGACTTCACCAATGCAGTGGGTCTGTACAAGAGCCCCGAGTTGTGAGAGGGTAGGGTTTTTACAAGGATTTGAACATAGAAGAAGGGGATGGGTACATGATTGGTTGATTTAAACAGTATACTCTTCTGGTTGGCTTAGGATTTTGGCAGGCAAAGTTGGCGGGCTGGAGCTAGGGGAATTGAACTCATCCATGACTATGGGAATGTCTCATGACTTCAGGCCTGTATGGCATAATGTATGGCATAACCAGTTTAACTGCTAAGCCTACCCTTATGGCAAGGTCAGCGGGCTGGAGCTAGGGGAATTGAACTTTATGACTTCAGGAATGTATGGCATAATCAGTTTCCAGTAACTGTTAAGCCCATCCTTACTGGAAAATAAAAACTTAGACCTTGCCTGGAAACAGAAACTTAGGCCTATTGAGGGCTCTGAAGCCTGTCATGGTGTCCATCTGGTTCCTGAGTCCTTCAAACCATCACAGAGCTACCTTTTTAAAGAAAAAGAAACTCTGAGGTTATGAGACAATTTGTGTAAAGGCCTCTGTCATATTCCAGTGTGGTGTTGTTTGGAGTTAAAGAAAATGACCCTATTTATCCTTTTGTCTTTGTGTCAGAATGTTTGTTTATTCACACAAAATTTAGATTGCAATAATTTATTTAGCAGTATTGCCTGACAGGACATTTTGCTTTGGGTGAATCCTGCATTCTTCATGATTTGCCATAAATCTCCAAGGTCTCATTTTAATTCCAAAAGAGAAAGCTTTTTGGCCCTTTGGTAAAGCATCTCAAGTTTTAGGCATAGTATGTATGTTTATTTCTAAAGATTTTTTTTTTTTTTACAGAAAGCAAGAAGAGAGAGAGAGAGATAGAGAGAGAGAGAGAGAGAGAGAGAGAGAGAGGGAGGGAGAGAGATGGGGGAGAATGGGCATGCCAGGGCCTCCGGCCACTGCAAACGAATTCCAGATATATGTGCCGCTTAGTGTATCTGGCTATCATGGGTCCTGGGGAATCAAACCTGGGTCCTTTAGCTTTGCAAGCAAATGCCTTAACTGCTAAGCCATCTCTCCAGCTCTGTTTTAACTTTTTTTTTTTCCTTCTAGAAAATATAGCCTTGCAAGTAGTGAGCAGAATTCACTGTTGACTTATCTTTGGTATTAAATAAGGACTCTTATAATCAAAGCAATAAATAAAGAAAACATGTGTGTGGTAAAATGACATAAACACCATTCTTCCAAGTTACTATAGCATTAACTTTCACTAGCCCTGTATGAGGCTCTAGTGTTAGAGAGATGAGGGCTCTTGGGATGTACAAATACCAATAATGAGGCTATCACAAGAGCTTATGGTAGGTTCTAAGCAAGGAGAGAACACAGGTGTGAAGAAGGAGGATGGAGCCTCACCAGAAAGAATCTTGAAGAAGTGACACTCCATATTATTATTATTATTATTGTTGTTGTTGTTGTTATTAACATGGGAATCTTGATCAAAAATTGGTGGTTGCCTTTAAAATTATAGTTACCTTCTTATCAATCATAAGCATTTGTAACAATTATGTTTATACAGATTCATGTATGAGAAAGGTTAAGTGTATATGTGTTCTAAATAGGATGGTACCCTATTTTTCCACCATGTAACTTTGTACTATTCTTGGGGTATTGCCAGTGATGTAATTCTATAAACAGATGCATATTAAATTTACCTTGGGGTATGAAATATATAAACTATACAACTTGGAAATCTCACTAATGGCTTTAGGTTGAAGTGACATTTTCTTGAAAACATACCATATAGTTGTAATGTGCAATTAAATTTGCAAACAGAATTTACATTCAAGCAATCTGCTTTAAATTTGTCTTACTATAGTTATATTACCTAGATAGTCCCATACTTTAGGCAAGTGTGTTAGTCAGTGGAAACTCAATCACAATTCTCACCCTTAATTGTATCTGTAGATAGAATGTTAGATTTCCTGCAGAAAAGACCCTTAGCTATCATCCAGTGATATTTCATGAAGGACATTGAGGGGCTGAGCCTGTATTCCCTAAAAGTTTTTTGATATAGACTGATTGTTTTCTTATTCCCACAACTGATATGCTAATGTCTTAGTCTCTAGTCTCCACAAATGTCGCTTTATTTGGAAACTGGGTCCTTAAAGATGTAGTTAACATAGTGGTCCTTATTCTAGTATGGCTGATGTTCTTATAAACGGGAGGAGATGGGGCACAGAGATAGGCTCACATGATGAACACCAGATGTAGATCAGAGTTCTGTTGCCACAAACCAAGAAACATCAGAAGCCACAGAATCTGGGAGACAGACCAGGAGCAGACCTTTCCTTAACAACTTTAGAGGGACCATGGTGCTGTCCAATCATTGATTTTGGATTTTTCAGCTCCAAAACTGTGAGATAATAGGTTTCTGTCATGTAAGCCACCCAGTTTGTGGGTAGAATAGCCCTACCAGCAGGACTGTTCTCATTCCTGTGTGAGGGATGGTCTACCTCTTTCCAATACCCACTTCACTAGACAGTGGAGAAGGCCTGGACATTGTGGACTGTTCTGCAGTGATCAAGGTTTCCCATAGCCAGTCTCACTCAGTCTTGCTGCAGCTGGGAACAAAGGATGCTCCAGCTATCTAGACATACATTTTGATCTCATTTTTAAAGCATGTTTCAGAATCATATTGGTGATTAATATGAAATTTATTCATGTAGAAACAGTTGGTGTGTCCATATAAGTATATGTGTACATCTGGGTGTTTATGTGTGTATCCATTCCCACTTATGGTCATGAAAAAGACGCTAGACATCTCTCTTGACTTTGACAACTGGACGAGAGCACTTGGATGAAAGTAGAGAAGGAGGTGAGATATTGATACTGCTAGATGACTTGGTAAGTTTGCTTTGCATGTCTTCACTCTCTTATTTTGCTTGTTCTCAGTAGGCAGACTCTCGGCTTTCTTTAGTTCTGTTTTCATATTGCATCAAGTACTTGTTTCTCTCAGCCTACTAAGAATATACTGGCTGATAATTTTTCACCTGGCTCCCTGATCAGGTGGATGGGATGTAGCAATGGTTTTGTCAGAGTTTCTGAAGTAATTATATTTTCCCTTTCTATGTTTGCATGTGTATATCAAATCAGTGTATAAATGTGGAGTATGGAGTTGTGATTATAGAAGACACTTGCAAATCATCTTGACCCAAGTCAAAGCTGGGAGCTAACTAAAGAAGATCATTCTCCATGGCCCCACCTGAAGGCAAGGTAGCCTGGGGTTTATGAGTATCTATCTGGTACATCTTCACCCACTGCAGTGAAACTTTGCAATTACTAAGTTGTGGGATCTTTAATAAATCTTGGGAGGACCTTGAGTCTCTGTCAAGTGAAAATCCTTTTATTAGGGTGGCAGAATTAAGGATACTAGACAATACACATTCAAGCCTGATTCTATCCTGCTGCCAGAAGCACTCCACCTCTTAGTGCTGTGAGGAACACAAGCCTGGTGTTGTTGTGCTGAAATACCAGAGCAGACACAGTATAAACAGCTTCACAACAGGAACCACCTGTTCCACAACATTTTTTTAGCTAGTCAATATAGTTCTTTAAGCTCATAGGTTTTTTTTTGTTTGTTTGTTTTGTGGTAAGGTCTCACTTTAGCCCAGGATGACCTGGAATTCACTATGTAGTCTCAGGCTTGCCTTGAACTCACAGGGGTCCTCCTAACTCTGCCTCCCAAGTGCTGGGATTAAAAGCATGCACCACCATGTCAGGCTAAGCTGGTAGTTTTTTTTTTATTATTTAGGCTTTGGTTTTATTTTCATAATGAAGAGGACAGAGGACTTTTCACTAATTTAAAATATTTCTGAACTGGGGTATTTAAAGAAGAAGGAAAGAGAAGGAAGAGAGAATAGAAGCAGATTAATCTGGAAGTTGGTTGGAAAGATGTCATCTGTAGACTTGGGATAGGAAAAATAAGAATATGGAAGGGTACAGGCTGGCAAAGGAACCCTGAGGGATAGCTGGTGCCCCAGGGAGAGTGGAGGAAGAAGAGGAGGATGAGGGATCTCAGTTAGCTTCAGCCTCTTTTGTCAATAGGCAAATGTTTACAGCGTCTGAGATACCATCCTAGTTACCTGTTTTGTGTTGTTTTTTCATGGGCGACTCTATAAGGTCATGTTAGGCCATATCACATGTTGAAAATATTTTCTTCACAGAAAGACTTCATTCTCTGTTTTGCAAGGTAGAAACCCAGGCTTGAAAGCACAAAAGGGAAGAACTTTCACCTGCCTTCCCTCTCAGGCCTGCCCAGATGTCAAGAAATGTTCTTCACCACGTTAAGATGTGAGTATTAATTTTTTTCTTCATATACTGAGTGCTAGGAAAAGTAACCTTCTAAAACAACTGTCATTTCTTGGAGAGATTTATAATTTTAAGAGAAAAATTTATTTACTAACTAATAATTCATGGCCTCCAAATCTGAGTCCCTGAGACCCATGAATTCTGCCTCATTGGCACAGAGGACATTGCAAGTGTGGTTGAAGTTATAGAGATGGGGATATTACCCTGGACTGTTCAGGTCTTAAATGTGAACAGCTCTTGAGTGCTAGACAGAAAGAAACTTAATTTCAATGGAAAAATCAGTGGTAGAAATGAAGCTGACTACTTCAGTGCTGATGCTGAAGATGGTGAGGGGAGCCATGGGTCAAATCAGACAAAGAATGCAGCTCTGGAGTCTGGAAAAGGTAAAGACACCATCAACCTCTGGATCCTCTACCCAGAGCAGAGTGGTAGCTGCCTTGATTTCTGCCCAGTGAAGCCCATTTCAGACATCCTGCCCACTCCCAGAAACTTGGGCTGTTTGTCTACTACTTTGTGGTAGTTTCTTAGAGTGGCCACAGGAAGAAAATACTAAGAGGAAGATGGACTTCTGAGGTAGAGTAATCTCAAGTTATAGTGGAATTTCACCATTTCTTGTCATAATCATAGAGTCATTAATATCTATTAATATCTATTAATATCTAGTAATATCTATTGTTGTTTGATTAGGAATAATTATTGTGGTGGTTTGATTCAGGTGTCCCCCATAAACTTAGGTGTTCTGAATGCTAGGTTCCCAGCTGATGGATATTTGAGGACTAAGCCCTCCTGTAGGCAGCGTATCATCGAGGTGGGCTTATGGGTATTATAGCCAGTTTTCCCTTGCCAGTGTTTGGCACACTCTCCTGTTGCTGTTGTCCATCTGATGATCGCCAGGAGGTGATGTCCACCCTGCTCATGCCATCATTTTATTTTCCCCTCCCATTATGGATTCATCCCCTTGAGTCTGTAAGCCAGAACAAACCTGGTTTTTTTCCAAGCTGTTATTGGTCGGGTGATTTCTGCCAGCAGTGCGAACCTGACTGCAACAATTATAAATTATCTCTACTAGCAGAAAGCTGCCATTTAGTGCTGAATACATCACATGCTTTGCTTTCAGGACACCAAGAAATAAAATTAGAGCTTACCTGGAAGCCTCCTCCCTGTTGACTAAACATCATAGTGGTAGAAAGTGCTATGTAGCCTGCTTGGGGAGAAATGTCATCAATGGGCTTTTGTAGCAGTGGATCCTGTTAGCTACATGCCTGGTCAGTAAGGCAAAATGTGCCAACTGGTAATGACATGTTTATTATGGGGGAAACCAACTGCTCCCTGATTGGATTTAAGGCATGCTCCACATGCCTGATACTGAAAACGTAGTCAGAAGCCTATGGCCGGGGAAGTTATAAGCTCCTGGGGAAAAGTGACTACTATTGTTGTCTGGCTAAATGGATATATTATGCTTACCACATTGCACTATAAATATTTATGCTTATGCCCATATATTAAGGCTCCTCTCACTTTTGGATAGAAAAGTTTCTCTTTTTAAAAGGTGGTGACCACTGGGGAGACAAAAACCCCATCAAAGTACTGAGAAGAAGTGACAGTGGAGTGCTTAGCAATGATACACATCTCTATCACACCCTCCAATGCTCAGAGATCATTGTGGCAAAGATGGTAGAAAGAATATAAGAGCCCAAGAATGAGGAGGAGTGCTTTGGAATGCTGTCTTCAAGAAATAAAGTGCCTATTCAATTCACAATCTCACAGTGGCTGATGCTACATACACAAGAACTGAATAATATGATGGCAAAAACAATGAAGGCATCAAAATGGAAGGGAGACTAGTTGGAAATAAGAAGGAATTCAATGAAGTAGGGGATACAAGATGGGGAATAAAGGACGGTGGTAGAGGGAATAGGATCAGGGTACATGGTGTATGTGTATGGAGATTGTCAACAAAAAGTTAATATTAAAAATGAATGCCTTGAGGATACCCAACCCCTACCAAAGTAGAGATCCAGAGTCTCCTAGTAGCTCATTACTGAAGTAGACTTAAAATTCACCTACCATGGCTCATGACATTTTGTGGAAGCGGTGGCAGAAAGATTATAAGAGCCGCAGGTTGAGACATCATGCTGAGAGGCATTCCCTCACTCAAAAAAAAAAAAAAAACAAAAAAAAAAAACCTGACTGTTGCTCCCACAATGCATAAACCACATCCCTATAGGGAATACCTGAAACCCTACTGAGGAGTGTCCCCAATGGAATGGGGGCAGGGATGAGGGAAAAGAAGGTTCCAACACATGATGTATCTATACAAACATCTTGTTAATGACAATAATAATAATAAACATTAAAAAAATAATTTAAAAATTAATGTTTAATGGTACTGCATAACATTAAAAGATCATGCTGGAACTGATATAGAAGTTAGCTCTCTGCCAGCTAACTCTCATAGTGTTGGAAAGTGCCATGGGAACTGCTGGGGGCAAAAAGTCACCAACAGCATGAGCAAACAGTGGGTCCTAAAAATTACAAAAGCAACCAGCCAAGAAGGATGTACCCATGATGCAATAGTGATGATGCTCTCTGAATGGATATAAAGTCCACTCAGTGGGAGGGAACTGATGCTTGGTACTGAGAACCAAGTCAGAAGTCTATGGCTTAGCAGGCCATAGCTTCTATAAGGAAGATTCTGTTATTTTTGGCTAAAAGAGACTGTTTACATGTCTTTCAAGGCTCAGAGAGCCTTGTGGAAGAGAGGACAGAAAGAATATAAGAACCACATTCTGGGAGATGTCCTCTGAGATATTGCTCCCCTGACAGAGACTTACTGGTGCACTCATAACCCTACAGTTACTTCTGATAACCCTACTGAGGAAGGCCACAGTGGAATGGAAGTGAGGTAGAGGGGAAATGAATGTATAACCCAATGGGAATATGACCAATTTGCAAATGATTATATATTAAAGTTCTCAATAAAAATCATTATATTAAAAAGCTGCCACTTAGGGGATTCTTTGCTTATTATTTCTACTACTTCATCTGAGTACCAAATATGTACTTTTGTCTGGGTTTGAGTAATATAGATTTGAGTTAGCCTGCCATTTGCAAAGTTGACTGACAAACCAAAGTTGTGTGTGTGTGTGTGTGTGTGTGTGTGTGTGTGTGTGTGTGTGTGTCTGTGTTTGTGTATAGGGAGATTATTAGGGTCAAAACATCAATTGTGAATTGTATTACATGGTGGAATCTGGTCATTATGTTTTTGCCTCTTTTTTTTAAAAAAAATTTATTTATTTATTTGAGAGCGACAGACACAGAGAGAAAGACAGATAAAGGGAGAGAGAGAGAGAATGGGTGCGCCAGGGCTTCCATCCTCTGCAAACAAACTCCAGATGCATGCGCCCCCTTGTGCATCTGGCTAACGTGGGACCTGGGGAACCAAACCTTGAACCGGGGGTCCTTAGGCTTCACAGGCAAGCGCTTAACCGCTAAGCCATCTCTCCAGTCCATGTTTTTGCCTCTTTATGAAGATAAACTTAATAGAATAAAGGGCAGAAAGGAAATATATTCCCAGGCATTTTGAGCAGCAGTTTTGTTACCAAAATATCCTGTATATATTAAAATGGGGTATTTTACTCCAAATTACTTGTCCCTTCTCCTATCCCAAGTGGCTCCACACAGAAAGTGAGAGGTTCTCAATGTCCTCACACATCTAAATGGAGATGTTTTCCCACCTCCTTTTACTCTTATATTTTGCACAAATCAATATTCTTAGGATGATATCCAACTTATCTTTGTCATTTGATTCACTTGAACAGAGATATCCATCTATTATTTTTTTAGTTTATTTTTATTTATTTGAAAGTAACAGACAGAGAAAGAGGCAGATAGAATGGGCACATCAGGGACTCCAGCCACCGTAAACAAACTCCAGTTCCATGCGCTACCTTTTGCATGTGGGGGAATCATGCCTTGAACTGAGGTCCTTAGGCTTCAAAGGCAAGTACCTAACTGCTAAGTCATCTTTCCAGCCCTCCATCTATTATTTATATGAGGGAAGTAACTAGGTGTACTAATGGAAAACAAACATTCATCCCTTCCAAAGTAGAGGCAAATATTTTTAAAACATCTTCAGGGAGACAATGGTACCATTCTTTGGGCCTTTACATTCTCAATAATCCTTACTTGGCTTCAAGTTTATCTGTAATTTACCAGTGAGAAAACTGATGTTTAGAGGGGGTAGAGAATTATTTAAAGTCACCAACCAGGCCAGTGGTTCTTAACTTTCAGGCAGTATCATAATCCCATGGAGGGTTTGTTAAAACATAATCAGTAGGTCCTGTTCTGGAGTTCTGGATTCTATATGTCTGGGGTGAGGTACAAGAATTGAAATTTCTAGCAAATCCGATGGTAGCACTGACGCTGACTTTCTGGGCACCACACTTTAAGAACTTCTTCCATGAGATTGAATGATGGAACTCAGAGCAGTCCAGATCCCAGTCACGCCATCTCACGATTCCCTTTCAGAATCTTACTTTCAGGTTCTCATGGAGTCTGGCCATGTATGGGCAGAGAAGCATATGAGTAGCATGATTGGGGTAAAGAAGTCCCTGACAGCCCACTGTGCCCACTCTACTGTGACCAAATGAGAGAAAGGAGTGACTATCGTGTCACAGGCAATGGAGGACTGATTGGATTCCTCAGAGAAGTATAGCAGCTGCCAGGAGCTGGTGTTATATTTTGTTCCTTAACTTCCTTTTCATGTATTGAAAGCAAAACAGTTTTGTTGATTTTTTTTTAAAATCATTTTATTTTTATTTATTTATTACAGGAGGGGGGATAATGGGCATGCCAGGGCCTCCAGTCACTGCAAATGAGCTCCAGATGCATGTGTCACCTTGTGCATGTGGCTTAGGAAACTACTAAGGGACTAGAACCTGGGTTAAGGCAAGCACCTTAACCTCTAAGCTAACTTTCCAGCCAAGTTTTGTTCATTTTTAACTCTGTTTTATTTTATTAAAATTCTTTTTGCATATACATATGTGTGGTGTGCATTTGTGTATATGTATATGGGTGTGTGTATATATATGTATGCACACAAATATATATATGCAGATGTACATATACATATAGCAGCCTGTGGGTGGAGGCCACATGTCAATGATGTTTGCCTTCCTTAGTTGATCTCCACTTTATTATATTTTAAAAAATTTTTGTTTATTTTTATTTATTTATTTGAGAGTGACAGTCAGAGAGAGAAAGAGGCAGAGAGAGAGAGAGAGAGAGAGAGAGAGAGAGAGAGAGAGAGAGAGAGAGAGAGAGAATGGGCATGCCAGGGCCTCCAGCCACTGCAACAAACTCCAGATGCATGCGCCCCCTTGTGCATCTGGCTAACATGGGTCCTGGGGAATCAAGCCTTGACCGGGGTCCTTAGGCTTCACAGGCAAGTGCTTAACCGCTAAGCCATCTCTCCAGCCCTCCACCTTATTTTTTGAGACAGTGTTTTTCACTGAATTTGGACTTACTGATTTGACTAGACTAGCTAGTTTACAAATCCTAGAGAACTTCCTGTCTCTACCTCCTCACTGCTGGGATTTTAGGCATTTACTACCATGCTAGATATTTTACATGGGTGCTAGAGACATGAAGAGAAAATCATAAAGCATAAAAGCATAAAGTGGCAAACACTTTACCCACTGAGCCATTTTCCCATCCCTTAATTGTGTTCTTATAAAATCAATGCTAATAATCAAATGAAATTGCCAAACCTCTGGAAGACCACATTTCTATATATCATCAGTTATAAGCAATTTAGAAACTGCTTTCTTGGAATAAGTCAAGTCATAGTTAATTTTAACCTCTATATACTGAAATAATAGGTATGGTTTAGGTTCATATCTGACTTGCCGTACCTTCTTTTTGTTCACTTTTATTTTTGTTACGAACATCAAACATGCTCATTGTTAAAAAAAAAGTGTAACATAGCAGAGACATGTGGCACATGGCTACTTTACTGAATAGTACAGGCCTACACATTAGTCTGGAAATGGGAAGATTAAGTGACAAGTGAGGGAATTAGGAAGGTAGAGATTTTGTGCTTAGAGAATGGGGAAGGTTAGGAGCTGGAGATCACACAGCATTGCTGAGTGTTTAAGGTGAACTAGAAGTAAAAGAAGGTTTTGAGACCCAAGTATGCTAAGATACATGATAGCCAAAGTGTTGATGGAAATTTTGGTGAAGAAAAAAAAGCCTGTGTCCTGGCACTTAGTGTGAGTTCAGACTGACTTCCCTGGTGAGTAGTGAAGAAGTGAAAGATTTAGTGGTTAGAGTAAATATAGTTTTGTGCCAGGTGTTAGAAGACCCTAATCTACAGGATAAATTAAGCCAGTTTGCTATTACAAATGATATATATTTTTGGCTGACAAGTCACTCTTGTTCTGTATTGTGCTGGCTAATATTGTCAACTTGATAAGATTTAGAATAACCCAGGAGGAAAGTCTCTGTGAAGTGGTTTCTAGATTGGGTTGAGATGGAAGGACCCAGCCTAACTGTGAGCAGCAACATTCCATGCATTGGGGTCTCAGGCTGAATAAAAGGAAGAAAACAAGTTGAGTGAGCAGCAGCAGCATTCATCCCCCTCCATTTCCTGACTATAGATGCAGAGTGCAGAGCGGCCATATGCTCCTGCCTCCATGACTTCCTTGCATGGATAGAATGTACCTTCAAAGTCAGGGTTTATCTTGAGAGCCCAAAATAAGCTCTACCATCCCTAAGTTGCCTTTGTCCAGGATTTTGTCACAGAATGAGCAAAGTTATTATTATATGTGCTGCATTTTCTATGGGAGCTGAGTTGAGTAGCTGGGACAAACACTGGATGACCTCAAAATATTCACATCCCAGTCCGATTCTTTATAGAAAGTTTGCTGGTCTCTAGTTTATTCCATGGTCAAAGTGAACCACAGAGGTGGAAGAAGGGTTTCCTGATGGTAGGGAGAAGTAGAATTCCAGGTAAAGTCTGAAACCAGTCTGGCCCTTGGGCTTTGGTCTGAAGTTTGTGACAGTTTAAGACTACCACTAACCCCCAGCACCTGTGGGATATCCTATCCAACCCTTCTCCATTCCTCATACACACTGACACCAGCGGGGTCATAGACGTGATTCACAAATGGAAGCATGACAGTGCTGTTTGTATAGTCTGGCACAGTGAATCTCAAACCTATGAAAAACTCTCATGGAGAGTGTTCATATTTCAATGTACAAAAAAGGAACATTCACTTTATCTCTTTCTGCTTTACTTGCAATTATTATTACAAATTATAGGCAAAAATCTTGTCCTCACCAGTAATAACACCTAATATTTAGGCTGAAAGATCTCATTCAGACGAACATAATTCTACTACTTTTTACATAACTCTTCTCTCATTGAGAAATGGCACAGTCAGATGGATGGCACTATGAGCTGGGAAGCATTAGGCCCAGCATTTATTTTTAGCTTTGCTTCTATTTTAATGCCTTTAGATTTCAATTTCCTTATCTATAATAATAGTAATGACAATAAAATGTTACCACTTACTAAATGATCATAATAGTTACTTTTTCTGAGAGGCAGTAGAATTTAATGATGGTGGGTTTGAATCATAGTCCCATTAGCTTGTGACCTGTGAATCACTGAAAATTTCTTGGCCTTTGTTTTCTCATTTATAAAACAATGTACTTCCTCTTGGAATAAGTGAGTATTTATGATGGAGTTGGAGCAGTACCTGTACATAGGAAGCATGATTTTACAGTCTGTGAAAAATAAAATAAAATAATAAAATACTGGATCCATTATAGCTATTGTAACTAGGTTTATTCCTTTATGTACACTGACTTTTAACACTACTGTAAATACTTCATCGCCATTATTGGTATCCCAATTTTTTTTAAATTTTTATTTATTTATTTATTTATTTGAGAGCGACAGACACAGAGAGAAAGACAGATAGAGGGAGAGAGAGAGAATGGGCGTGCCAGGGCTTCCAGCCTCTGCAAACGAACTCCAGACGCGTGCGCCCCCTTGTGCATCTGGCTAAAGTGGGACCTGGGGAACCAAGCCTCGAACCGGGGTCCTTAGGCTTCACAGGCAAGCGCTTAACCACTAAGCCATCTCTCCAGCCCGGTATCCCAAATTTTATACCCCAAGAAACAGATGCAGAGAGGGGAAATTGTTCAGAATCACACAGCTATGAATGAAGGCTATGGATTTATCCCTGGCTTCTAATGATGAGCCCTTGCCAGATTGGAAGTCCTGCTTTGAGCTGTGATTGCTAAATGCTAATGATTAGCCAATTGCAGAGTTAATTTTAATGTAAGCCCACCTCCTGGCTATATGACAGATGTACTCTCAGACCTTATAAAAATTTTTCATTTTCAAGCCAGGCATGGTGGCTCATGCCTTTAATCCCAGCACTTGGGAGGCAGAGGTAGGAGGATCACCATGAGTTAGAGGCCACCCTAGGAACACAGAGTGAATTCCAGGTCAGCCTGGACTAGAGTGAGACCCTACCTCGAAAAACCAAAAAAAAAAAAAAAAAAAAACCTTTCCATTTTCTAGGTGTGTCTCATATAGTAGAGAAATGGTACTAACTGAACATACAATGTCTGGGGTGAATAGCTATTGATTTGATTTTATCTTGTGATAGGTCTGTTTTCCCAGCTCTGGAAATAGTACCTAATTTGTGTTTTGAAAATCACTCTTCTCCTATCCATATGAGTTAAATGCATTTGAACTCACCTGTCTGACTCAGACTTGGGGTATTTTACCTGCCTCCCATCTCTCTGAACATGACATTCTCTGGTTAGAAGAATTGCTTTAGAATGAATACACACAGATGGTTTTGAAAAAAAAAATTTATTTGCATGGGTGTGTGTATGGGTACATCATGGCCTCTGGCCACTGCAAGAAAATGCAAGATACTTGCATAACATTTTTGTGCCTAGCTTATGCAGGTGGCTTGGGCCAGCAGGCTTTGCAAGCAAGTGTCTCCAGCTACTGAGTAATCTTCCTCAATACAGAGTTTTTAATGAGGTCCCTGTCTATATAGCCAATTGGATTAAAATTATATTACAAGTTAATAGGTTTAGGTTAGATAAAGCAGTCTATTAATAATTTGAGATTATAGAGAGAGATACTTGGCTATTTTGTTATTATTCAATGAGAACATACAAAGAATTCCCATCATTTCCAGACAACCTATATTTCCAATCTAGTCCAAGAAACAGCTTTTCAAATTCTCTATCAAGTGTGTCATTCCATGCTAAATTAATGTCTTCTAACCATAAGGAAAACAATAGCTATCATACTATGGCTTTTCAGAATCCACTCATGTTGAAACAATATAGAACTTTTAGCCTCAGCAGTTAGCTAACATCATTTACTGAAGGCTGGTTCCACCATCCATCATGACACTGCACCACCATCCATTGTGCTGTTACTGAACACCAGCACTCGCAGACTCTCTTAGAAGTTGCTATGGTGCATTGTTGATGGTGAACACTAATGTTAATGGTGATCTCTCCCAGACAGCAGAGAATACAGAACACTATGGATAGTCATATTGAATTTGCTATTTGAAATCTTATAACATAAATGTAGTATTATATACATTTAAACTATGTATTCATCACTGCCCTCCTAGGGTGATCTCCTTTGATGATGTCTCTATGCTTGCCTTCTACACATTGCCTCCAGAGGAAAAGGTAGGTGAGAAGAATATGGGAAGGGCAATAAGACAGTCCAAGGAATTAATGTCTCTCCTCCTATGTGGCTTAAAAAACCAACTGGGGCCAATCTGGGAGCACACAATGTGATCCTGTCAACCGAAGGCCCGCATGGATATTACTTTAAGGGTGAAGTGGTACTGTGAAGCACAAATCTGGAAATTGTTTAGACAAAATGATCATGGCATCCACAAAGGACTGACTGGCAGGTCATATGAAACCTGTGGAGAGAGGGTTGCTCGTTTGATACCAGGGAGAGAAGAAAGAGCATAAGTGGTCCTCTTGGCCACACTCACTTCCTTGGTTGTTGTGGATAGCAAACAGCATCACAATAAAAACATAGCTACAACCTGGGCTCACAGACTCACCCCAGAGAGGAAACTCAAACCAGTGTCTCAGAAAAATTATAGCAGCTCAGTTTCATGAATGATATTAGTTCTCTGCATAACCATCAACTTTTTAGGATAGTCATGGAACCAGACCTGTGTCATAGAGTCCCTGTAAGACCTCAGAGGCTTGAGTCTTGGTCTCCTGAAGTCATCTGTTGATGTCATGCATGAAGCAGAGCAGAGGTTGTCAGATGCTTCTGTAAAATGACAGCTTCTAAATATTTTAGGGCAATACCTCAATTATTGATGTAGTATGAAAACAATAATAAACAACAATATGCTAAGGAATATGGCAGTGTTCTGATAAAGTTTTATTTATAAATAGAGGCAGTGGGCTGTATTTGGTTCATCCTCTGTAGTCATTTTTCAACCCTGAGGACAAAATTGGATGTAATAGTGCTAGATGTTAATATAAACAAAGGATAAAGAACAAACAGAAGGAGAAAGTAGCATTTAAAAATATTTTATTTATTTATTTACAAGGAGAGGGAAAGAGAGAGGAGAGAGAGAGAGGGGGGGGGGGGAAATGAATGGGTGGGCCAGGGTTGGTGTAGTTGGAGCAGAGGGAACACTAGCATTGGCTATAGAGATTCCTGGTTTCCTAGTTTCTTGGGAAGATTATAGAGAAAACAGATGTGAAAATGTTTGGCAAAGTATATACATGTCAGCCTGTTGTTTAGTAATCTAAAGATTTGTGATGCGGGCTGGAGAAATGGCTTAGCGGTTAAGCGCTTGCCTGTGAAGCCTAAGGACCCCGGTTCGAGGCTCGGTTCCCCAGGTCCCACGTTAGCCAGATGCACAAGGGGGCGCACGCATCTGGAGTTCGTTTGCAGAGGCTGGAAGCCCTGGTGCGCCCATTCTCTCTCTCCCTCTATCTGTCTTTCTCTCTGTGTCTGTCGCTCTCAAATAAATAAAAAAAAAAAAAAAAAAAAAAAGATTTGTGATGCTATGCTAGGATTGGCTAGGCTATGCTGTGCTATGCTAATGCATTTTTATTTTTGCCTTTTTCCCATTAATTCTTTGAGAGCCACTTTGGGTATTTTTGTCTGGATTTAGACTATAAGATTTGCATTTTCTAGAAGGTCACCTGATGCTAAATGGAAGAGCTGAGCTGAGGGGTGGAAATGACTGATAGGAGGTTATTTCAGTCATGTTTTTGAGTTGGTGAGGGTCTACACCAGGGCAGTAGTCATGGAGTGTGAGATTGAAAACATAGCTGGGAGATACGTTGGCCATTTTAGTGGCATGTTGTCAGTGGGCAGAGATGAAGATGAAGTAAGATATGTTTCATGAACTTCTGGTTAAGATGGCAGCATAGGAATGACACCAAAGCAGCATAGGGAGAAAAAGCCAAAAACAAAACAAAACAAAACCAACCACGTGAAATACACTCTTCTACTGAAAAGTGAGGTGTATAAGAAATTATCAACTGTAGTAGAGAAGTAGGAAAGATTCAGAGCCCACAGAAGCAGGCAGAAGTGGCTCAAGAATGGTGGAGCAAGGTCTGTATGGCCACAGCTTCAAGGCTTGGCCTAAGCCTCAGGAAGAACCAGGTGAAGAGATTGTCCACTTACACTGGCCTCCTCAAAAACTCAAGAAACGTGAAGGGAGGATGGCAGGGTCCAATGAATAGGATTGCTAGGAGCGGCGGGATAATTTTAGCCACCATTCACAGCCTCCTCCCCCCACCACCAGTGCAAGCACCAGAGAGCTGGGGAAGGGCACTTACCTACACAACACCCAGCACAGGTGATCAGACTAGTGACCCAGCCAGCCTACATGAGCCCTCAGAGCAGCAAAGAGGACCTAAGCAAGAGTACAGCATAAATGAGACCAAAACCATCCTCAAAGGTAACTGGGATTACTCCAGGTAAGTACCCACCACATAAGCCTGGTATATACTCTTGAATCAGAAATGCTAATTGCATCTTCCATGTCAGGGCAAATTATATGTTAAATCTGATGGATGGTTGGATTTGCCATTCTTAAATAAGCTATATTTTGGGCTTCTCACTTATTACTTCTGATATAGTGCCTTTGTTTCCTCTTCTGTCATTCATTAGGAAAGTGTCTCACTTGGTCAGAAGCTGACTTGGAACCCTCTAGAGCCCAGAAATCTTAGCCTCCCAGTTGACAGGAGTAAGGGTGTGAAGCAACACACATCCTTAAGGACTGTGACTTTGTTAGAGGATCTGGTTATCATAATACCTACTCATTAATAAATATTCTTTGCTGTTTTTCATTGAATATGTACATTGTTTAGTTAAATTTTAGAATCTATCTGTATTTTGTTCCACTCCGCCTTCTTGAATACTCTCATAGCAGGGAAATCCAACACTTAACTTTGAGGTTATACTGAGAGTTTTAAAACCCACAACTAGCATCTTAAACTCCTATCCTAAAGATATATAACATTGGATTGTTTTATACATCTAATAATACTGCAGATAGTTAGAAAATCCAAGCATTAAATTAATCCAAGATGCAAAAATTGCTATATTATAATACAAGAAACACAAGAAATTAAGATAATATAAATCTACCAAAAAGAATTAAAACATCAGAAATGACCTCCAGTGAGAATGAGTTAGAGGAAATGCCTGGGAAAGATTTCAAAAGAATGACTATAAATATGTTTAAAGAAATCAAAGAGGAAATCAAAGGAATGAAAGAGGAAATCAAAGGAATCAAAGAAGACACAGGAAACCAATTTAATAAAATAAGTAGGTCAATACAAGACATAAACAGAAAATAGAAATAATAAAGAAAACTAGTAGGAAATACTGGCAATGAAGAACACAGTCAATGAGTGAAATAAGAAACTCTGTAGAAAATTTCACCAGTAGAATGGATGAAGGAGAGGACAGAATATATAAACTAGAAAACCAGGTGGCAGATCTAATACAGTCCAGTAAGAGAAAGACTAAGCTGGGCATGGTGGCACATGCCTTTAATCCCAGCACTTGGAAGAGGTAGGAGGATTGCTGTGAGTTTGAGGCCACCCTGAGACTACATAGTGAATTCCAGGTCAGCCTGAGCTAGAAGAGTGAGACCCTACCTTGAAAAACCAAAAACCAAAGAACAGGAAAAAAAAAAAAAAATAGAAACTCTAATAGAAAAGTATGAATGGGAATTTCAAGATATTTGGAACAGTATGAAAAGATCAAACATACAAATTCAGAGTATGGTAGAAAAAGAAGAATTTTACTCTGAAGGCATACTAAGTGTTTTGAACAAATTCATAAAACAAAACTTCCCCCAAATTGGGAAAGAAATACCAATGCAGATACAGGAAACCTTGAGAGCACCAAACAGAAAAAAAAAAAAAAAAAAAAAAAAATTGGAAATAACCTCTCCTTGCCATGTTATAATTAAGCTACCAAACATACAAACCAAAAAATATATATTGAAATCAGAGAAAAAAATCAAGTCACATACAAAGGCAAGCCCATCAGGATCACAGCCAATTACTCAACCCAAAATTTCAAAGCCAGAAGGGCTTGGAAGGATATATTCCATGTTCTGAAAGATAACAACTGTCAACTAAGGTCACTTTATCCTGAAAAGCTATCCATTCAAATAGATGGAGAAATAAAGACATTCTACAACAACAGCAGGCTGAAGTAATATTTGAAGACAAAACCAGCTCTACAGAAAATACTTAATAGGATCCTCCATGCTGAAGAGGAAGAAAAGCACACATTAAGGAACCTGTATAAAACAAACCATACTCACATACTAGTTAATACAAGAGAGCAAATGTAAAACCAGAAGAACTTCAAAACAAGAAAAATCATAAAACTGAATACACACCTTTAAAAAATAACTCTTAAAATCAATGGTCTCTATGCCACAACCAAAAGACATAGGTTTCCAGACTAGGTTAAAAGGCAGTATCCTTCAAGTTGTTGCCTCCAAGAAACTCATCTTTCTACAAAGAATGGAAACTATCTTTGGGTGAAAGGTTGGAAAATGGTGTTTCAATAAAATGGGCCTAGAAAACAAGCAGAGGTCACTATCCTCATCTGACAAGGAAGACTTCAGTCCAACATTAGTTAGGAAAGATAAGGATGGTCACTTTATATTGAATAAAAGCACACTCCAACAGGAGGACGTTACAATCCTGAACATATATGCACCTAACATGGGGGCTCCCAAATTCATCAAACAAACACTATTAGAACTAAGGTCACAGATAACACCAAACACAGTTATAGTGGGTGATTTCAACATCCACTCTCATCAATTGACAGGTCATCCCAACAAAAAATAAACAGAGACACATGTGGACTAAATGAGGTCGTAGAAGGAATGGACCTAACAGTTATACACAGGACATTTCATCCAAATGCAACAGAATATACATTCTTTTCAGCAGCACATGGCATATCTTAACAAATTCAGGAAAATTGAAATAATTCCTTGTATTCTATCTGATCACAATGGGCTCAAACTACAAATCAATAACAAGCAAAGCTATACAGCATACACAAAATCATTGAAACTAAAAGATACACTGCTAAATGATGAATGGGTAATGAAAAAATCAAGAAGGAAATAAAAAAAAAAAACCATATAGTCTAATGATAATGAGAACACAATATACCAAAACCTTTGGGACACATTGAAGGCAGTCATAATAGGGAAACTTATAGCTCTAAGAGTCTATATTCAGAAATTAGGAACTTGGGAGGCAGAGGTAGGAGGATTGTTGTGCGTTCGAGGCCACCCTGAGACTACATAGTGAATTCCAGGTCAGCCTGGGCTAGAGTGAGACCCTACGTCAAAAAAAAAACAACAAAAAAAAAGAAATTAGAAAGGTCACAAATAAACAATTTAAGGCTTCACCTTAAAGCCTTGAAAAAAGAACAAGCCAAACTGAAAATCAGTAGATGTGGAGAAATAATAGAGATTAGGGCAGGAATTAATGAAATAGAAACCAAAAAATAACACAAAATCCAAAGCATCAATAAAACCACAGATAACTGCTGGGACCTCATGAAATTACAAAGGTTTTGTATGGCAAAGGACATTGTACATGGAGCAAAGAGGTAACCAACAGAATGGGAGAATAATAGGAGGAAAAGATCATGACATCAAAATAAAAGAGAGATTGAGAGGGAAAGGGGATATGATGGAGAGTGGAATTTCAAAGTAGGGGGAGGGAAGGAATCATGGGATATTATATAATTATGTTTATAATTATTGAAGTTGTTAATAAGAAAACATAAAATTTAAAAAAAATACATTTCAGTTATGACCAACTATTTTGTTTGTGTTAAGAGAAAAAAAAAAGAAAACCAAGCACTGTTCGGCTGTACTCTGGTTCTTTGACAAGCATTAAAGGAAACTCAAGGTGGAAGATGGCACAAGTCTAGCACATTTTGAGTCACTTATAAAATGACACATCTCCACTCAAAGTGTCCTTTGTTTTGTTGTAGGAAAAACACAAATAGTCAAAACCTTTGGGGAGAAGAGTCATGAATACCCATACCCTACCTCATAAAATGCTTGTATACCCCTACATCCCAGAATTCTTGGCCTGAAGGGAGGTTAATATGCTTTTTTGCCACAGTAAACTTCCTCTGTAGTTCCACCTCAGAAAAAGATCCTGTTTGGCTTCTATACTACATGAGAAAATAACTTGTTTAGTTGGTGCCAGGCCTGCACTGTGGTTGTGCACAAGCTTTGGACAGAGGGGACGTGGGAGAGTATTCGGACTGACATAGCAGTTCTGTACCAGGGCAGGCTATGCTCCTGAGGGTCCTAGAGAACAGGAAGTCTAAATAGAGGTGGGACTTCCTGATTTTCATTTCCTGTCCTGGTTTGTTAACTGGTTAGGAGATGAAGCTTCTGACTCCAAAGGTGAGCAGGACCATACTGTTTTCCAAGACTACCCTAGCAAAGGTCCTTGTCTTGGTCAATAAAAGGCATTAAACATATACAACTCTGCTGTCTGTGGTCACACTGCATGGCATGGCTACAATGGGATTAGATGGAGATGAATGGCTATCTTCCACTTTCCAGACCACAGAGATCCACCTCCCCCATGTATAGCATGGTTGTATTAGTTGACTTTCTTTGTTGCTTCTGTGATCTGACAAGAAGTGGCTTACAGGAGGAAAGTTTGGTTTGGCTTACAGTTGTAGAGCATACAGTCCATCATGATGAAGAAGGTGTGGTGCCAGAGCTGAGGCCATTGGTCACATTATACTGAAAGGCCCAAGAATTCAGAAGCCCAGAAATACTATCACACTCCAAAGGGAGCTTAAGCGGGCCCCTGCATACCTCAAACTCCAGGCTTTACTCTCTGTTGGAAGCAAGTAAAGAATCCCTCTTCTCATTATATCAGAGCCCGCTCCTAATATAAAACTAGGTAAAAAGGGCATGAGATAGCCCTCAAGGATGGGAAATGAGTAATGAAGTGAACCACTTATTTGGTTTCTGTAAATAGCCTGCACCATAAGCCTTAATAGCCCACACTGTAAGCCTTAGTAGCCTGCACCATAAGCCATAGCAGCCTGCCTCAGACCACCAAGGTCATAGGAGACTGATACCACACTCTGCTACTCCCACCCAAGGACCTGTGCAAATGCTGACCTCCAAGGTCATAGGAGACTGATACCACACTCTGCTACTCCCACCCAAGGACCTGCGCAAATGCTGACCACCAACGTCATAGGAGACTGATTGGTCCATGAGGGGTTTGAACAAATTAAACTAATTGGCTTAGAAACTATGGAGTGGGCACAAACTGACTGGCTCGCACCCTGCGGGCTCCTGATGTTAAAAAAATGATTGGTCTAATGCACAGGCTTTGTTAAAAACCCTATAAAAACTGTCCCGTTCCTGCATTTGGGGCTCTGCAGTCCTCTACCCCTGTGCAGTGTACGACTGTGGGCCCCCAGTGCGCTTGGAATAAAATCCTCTTGCAGTTTGCATCAAGACCGCTTCTCGTGAGTGATTTGGGGTGTTGCCATATCCGGGCAGAGCGTGGGGTCCCCAACTTGGGGTTCCTTCAATACCTGTGATCAGGAAGCAGAATCCAAGGAGTAGGACCAGGCTAGTAAAACTCATGGACTGCCCCCAAGGACTCAATTTTTTTCCAGCAAAACTTCACCTCTAAAGGTGCTAGCTATAATCTTCTAAAATAACCTAACAGTTGGGAACCAAGTTTTCAAATGCATGGCCCTGTGGGGAACATTTCATGTTTAAGCTACACTGGTAATTAAGGGTCAGGCTCTTGACCACCAACCTGGGTTCACACCTTACCTCTTAAGTATCTTCAAAAAGTGATTCAATTTTCCATCCTTCAGTTCCCTCAGATGGGATGTTGTCTTCTGCAATGACTGAGTATGAGGTCTAAACAAGGTACTATATATGAGGCACTTAAAGCACTGCCTGGCACAGAATGAGACTATGTAAATATTATGGCAGGCTAGTAAAGACAACAGAAGAGATGGGCTCCAAATTGTGGGGCTTCAGATTTTGTGACTTGCTTTCTCCTTTCATATCACCAACCTAATGGTCGGTCCC
Organism: Jaculus jaculus; assembly: GCF_020740685.1. Classification (NCBI taxonomy): domain Eukaryota; kingdom Metazoa; phylum Chordata; class Mammalia; order Rodentia; family Dipodidae; genus Jaculus; species Jaculus jaculus. The sequence continues at coordinate 116,681,886 of NC_059106.1, read as the reverse complement.
TGTAATGCAACCAACAGAAGAATTTCAGAGAATTTTGGTTCTGGTGGTGGGTGACATTTTGAATCTTTACTTCCTAGTCTTTAGTGGGCTACATTTACTATTTCTGCAGAACCAGAACACTGTCATTAAAGTGACCTTTGGCCCCTCCAACAGACCAATTGAAGGTATTGATAAATTCCTTTAAAAAATTTTTTTAATTTATTTTGAGAGCGACAGACACAGAGAGAAAGACAGATAGAGGGAGAGAGAGAGAATGGGCATGCCAGGGCTTCCAGCCTCTGCAAACGAACTCCAGACGCATGCTCCCCCTTGTGCATCTGGCTAACGTGGGACCTGGGGAACTGAGCCTTGAACCGGGGTACTTAGGCTTCACAGGCAAGCGCTTAACCACTAAGCCATCTCTCCAGCCTGATAAATTCCTTTTAAACTACTAACAAACAGAAAGGTGAGTCAGCTTGTGGCCAGGTTAGAGCCTGGCTTTGCTGCAACACATGCAACACCATAAGCATGAATGGGAGATGAGAATTCAGACTTGTATGAGGATAATACAACTTATCATAGTGTTTTTCTGAGATGTTTCTTTTGAAATGAAGGCCTAATTACAAAGACAGGGTGGTCCCCAGACATCAGGAATAGTATGTGCCAAATGGTATTATTATGTGTGTGTGTGTGTGTGTGTGTGTGTGTGTGTGTGTGTGTGTGTGTGTGTAGATGTGACTATGCACTCTATAAGCATTTGGAACACATAAGGTGATTGATCAATAAAAAACCTGATCTGCTAGTCACGTTCCCAAGATCTGATTTTTTCCTGTCCCAAAAATTTAATAAATAGAAACAGTAGAATAGAAAATGCTTTCTTGGGGAGAGAATGCTTCAATACGTATGTGTGGGGGCTGGAGGTGCCAACCAAAAGTCACTGACAAAAACGTGTATGCATCCAGTCCTGTGTTTGTACATCCTGGTGGGTGGCACAGCGGGTGCAGACTAGATTTCAGTGGTGAGATTGCACACCCCATGAAGCAGCAAGGGCAATGTTAATACTTAGGAATATTTTGAGACCAAAACCCTAAGTACTGAATCAGTCTCAGGGAAAATGACACTTACGAATTTTGGGAAAGTTGTAGAGAAGGATGAAGTAACTTTTTTTCCATAAGACATAAAGTTGAAGAGCCTAGAGTACACTTCTTATTATCATTTTTTATAATGTTTCAAGTATCCAAACTAACTGAGCAGTACAAAAAGAAAATTGTGTTTTCTACCTGACTTTTCCGCTCCAATTGCAAGCCACATAATGCCACCAGTTGGCCGAAGCTGGGACTGTGAATATCTCTAGGTAAAGGTAAATGTGAAGTTGAGTAGGCAGTAATGCAGACTAGAACAATCTTCTTCCCAAGCCGAACTTTGTACCAATTTTATATTAACATCTCCATTGTGAATAAAGGAGAAATATCTGTTTGCCAACACTGTGTAAGCAGATGTGAAGCACTTAATATAAATTACTGAGCAGAGGCACAGATGTGTGTAAAGCAGCTGTGATGTGTTTACTTGTCTGGATCAAAAGAGAAGGCTAATTGTCAGCAAAATTTCTGGGGACTACAGTAACTTGTTATCACAGAAAAACTACAGACTAAATTATATATTCATTTATCTCCCTTGCCTTTACGATAACAACCTGCCCTGGCTATGTAAAAAGACTGAACTATAGAACTACAGATTGTAGAATAATTGACTTGAGAATACTGGCCTTTTTATTGTTCTGTTTTGCCAGATTTTTGTATCAGTTTTAGTTTTGTAAGCTAAATTTAACTACTTTAAACATGATAACATCCTTGACTGTATTAGAAACCTCAAAATCTAACATCTTTTAAAGGATCTTGTTTGTCTTTGTGCATACACATGGATACGTGCATGAGTGTGAGTGTGTATGTCTTAAATACTGACCCAGAAATTGTGGTCTTGTCATCACAATGTTCTTATTTGTTGGAGATCATTGTCATATCCCAATGTTGTTGACAGTATAATTGTATAAAAGAAAACATGTATGCTGATGCCAGTTGAGGAACTGTTCCTACCTTAAATTAGATCAAATAAATTAAATCCTAACCATAGGCTCCCATGCTCTGTTTATCATAGCCAGATACTTTCTTCTTTTTTTTTACTTTTATATATTTTATTACACATTCTATATATTATATAAAGTAACATTAGAGGAAGGAATGCAAATCATTTCTTCATGGCTTCTAAGCAATGTATACCTGACTTTCTTTTCACCTGTACAGGAGTTCATGATCATTTTTAAAAGATTATTTTTTATTAATTAGTTTTGTACTTAGTGAATGCAGTCAAGTTGGTACCATTGTTATCCACCTCCCTGTCATCCTCCCTTCCCCTGACCCCTCCTTGTTGAGGTATATGGGTCATGCATTGTGGGGTTAGACCTCAGTTATGGGTAGGAGGAAATGTCTGTGCGTATCATGACCCAATGTGTTCCTCTGACATTATTTCTGCCCCCTCTTCCACAAAATTTCCCTGAGCCATGTTGGGTTCATTTTGTGTCTGCTTTAGTGAGGAGGTCTTGGGAGCCTCTGTATCTGGTTATCTGATTTGGTAGGAGTTGGTTGTTCTCTGTGTTGATCTCCTTCACCCTTGTGTTGGTACCAGGTTCACCAAGAAAACAGCACCCTTGCTGGTTTTGCCAATTATTCTTAGTTTCAGCTGGGTCCCTTTTGAGGTATGATGGGGTGGTTCTGTCCTTAGGATTTGTGCCTATCTGAAAACGAGAAGCAGAGTCTCCAATGGAGAGTAAAGTTAGCACTAGGTAAATGGGATAACCCTTACTTTTTTTTAGAGAGAATTTAATAGGTGTAGGCCTCTTGTAGCGCATGATTGGTGGTAGCATGATAATGGAAAGTGGGCTCAATTTGGTTCTTACTTGTTTTGCAACTCCAGCTATGGGTTCCATTCCACTGAGCAGATCAGTTAGTCAAATCAAGAGCAGTCGGTTTCCCAGCATGGCTATGCAACACTATTGCACTTGTGTGAGCATCACAACAGGTTATTTGCTGCTAAGTAGGTTAAACCATGAGTTGCTTGGACAGATATTGGTCATTTTCCCCCAGTCGCCCATGTAGAATCTTCTGGCACTAGACAAGCTGATTAGCAAACTTGTTATTTTAAGAGCACTGGCCATAAAATCAAAGAAGTTTTCTCAAGATAGTCTGTATTATGTCAAAGCCATTATTTTTAATGTATACATAAGCTATATCAAATGCCTGCAAAAGCTTAAAAATAAAAACAATGTAGGCAATGATTCAGTGCCTCTGATCCCAGTTGAGATAGAGAGTACCCTGGTCCCTATTTCAGTATGTCTAAATGAGTGTTGTTAGCTTCTTTGTCTGTTTCATGTTCCTCTTCCAAGACCTGAACCCTGCAGTGCTGGCCACAGAAATTATAATCATCACTGTTATTATTATTTTGGTTATAGTTTTAGACTTGATCTCCTCACATACACCATGACACTCAGGTGCCTATGCATGTACCCAATAAATAAATATATAATATCTTTTCAAAATGGAAACATAGCTTTGAGTACACATTTATAATTCTCATCTAACAAACTGCTAAAACAGTATTAATTGCTCTATATTCAACTTCATGATTTTTTTCTTCTGCTCTCAACCTGATCAAAAAAAAACTTGGAGTAGTAGCTAAGTAGAAACTGATGCACCCACATGGAGTGGTTGGAGACATTTAAAATAATTTTTCTATCTTCTGATAAACAAAGTTAGGACTCCTTACAATGTGCTCCCTCCAGACATAAAATGGCCTCGATATCCATGAGCCCATAGTGCCTGACACTACTTACACAAGACCATCATAAGAGAAGGGAAAGGTCATGACATAAAAATAAAAGAGAGACTTACTGAGATGGGGAGGGGATATGATGGAGAATGGAATTTCAAAGCGTAAAAGGGGGTGGGGAGGGAGGGTATTACCATGGGATATTTTTTATAATCATGGAAAATGTTTAAAATATTGAGCAAAAGTAAAATTAAATTAAATTAAATTAAAAAAAGAAATTCTGACCTAGTATAGGCAAATAGGTATGACATAATCTGAATCTATAGGTGAGATTACCTCACTAATTGTTATTCTGTTTGAGAAGGAGCTAACATATGTTTCTCACTCAAATATTATGTTGGTATTAAAAAAAAGAAAAGAAAAGGACCCAAACACCACAAAAGTGCAAAATACTATAGGAAATCTTTCAAGGTATGTCAAGGTAACTGGACAGGTATTTGGGCTCCATTGTTACCAGCATTTTATTCCTTTCTTTCTCCTATAAGGTACTGCATATCAATACTATAGAGTTTATTTTTCCTTGGTTTAATTTTCTAAGGAAAAACCTTCAGAGCTTTTAAACAAATATTAGCTTCATTATGTAGGAATTTCTCATAGCCATAGATGAATAGTTCAATATTGTTGTTTGCTATTTTTGTACTTTCATTTTACTCAATAATTCTTAAATCATGCAGGCATAATTTAGAGGGAAATTTAAAACATTTCCCTGCTGAGAGAACATAGAGTCCTTCCTCTGGAGTCCAGCACACCTGACATCAGATCCCCATGGAAGAGATATCTAAGATTGGTGAGCAAAGTCTCTAGTCTTCACATTCATAAGCAATAATGAAAATAGTTTTCTCCTGTGTGTTTTATGTGAAAATACATTTGTAAAATACTTGGTGAAGTCAATGGCAGCTGTAAAACTTAGTTATTTATTTTTCTCTGTAGTGCTGAGGACCCAGCTCATGATCTTGTGCATGCTAGGCAACACTCTATCACTGAGTACAACCCATACTTTCCTTTAATAAAGACAACTAATGATCCATCCCTGAGAAAATATCAACTCAGTTCATTTAAATTTATGTTTACTAAATGTGGCTGAGGAATAGCCTCATATCTTAGTTCATGTCTCAGGACTTTTGCAGTATTCTGTTCTTACTATAGCTATTCAGGTGTTTATCCTCACTTTGACAGCAAGCCTGTAGGTGAATATAGTACGTTACCATCCTGATTTCCCAATGTGTTGTCAGCCAAGCCCTTGTGCCTCAGATATTCTGTTGGAGGGAAAAATGTTCTCTGACCTTCTAAGTGTGGAATATGCTTCATACATACTAGGGCACTACCAACGTGCTATTCAACATTTTTTAAAACTCATTAACAATGCTGAAAAACCTCTACAGTACAGAATCCAAATTCTGTTTAATTCAGTATTTCTTAAACTTATTTGATAAAAGAAAGAGCTACTTTTGCTCTTTCATACCATCTATTATCATTTGGGACATCTCTCAGAGCATGCATATACAGCCAGAAGATAATAAACATAGATTCCATGAGTTACATTGCATGTTAGATGTTGCATTTTATGTAAAGCTCAATACTTTTCATCCTTTTTCAGATGTATTTTGCCATCATTCATTCTCCATCTATTTATTTATTTTTTCATGAATTTCTGTATACATTTTATTTTTGAAAGAATACTAGAATTGTTAAGTTAAATATAACAAAGCTACTTAGAAAAATGTTATGCCTAACAGCCATTTAAGGCTGTTCATACATTAAAGAGGTTTAATTGTTCTCATTATTTCAAGAACCCCTAGGCTTCACAAAGATAATATAGTTCCATATACCAAATATGCTAAGCTAAATATAAGTAGTAATTAATATAATAGCAACAATTATGAAGACAATAACAATTTAAGTTATTTTAAAATGAATTGTGTGAGATGAAGCTTACTTTGAAAAGTGAGATTGCATTTGGTGATAAATAAAACTATTAAAGTTAATCAAAGTAACAAACTTTCATCTCATAAATGTTAGAGACACATCTGTTATGATGGTTCTTCCTTTAAGGGAGTATATTCAGATAAAGATATTTTCAGAAGTGGGTATTCTAGGAAAGGGAATAATAAACAATTAAATGATTTTAGAATCTGAAGGATAGAAACTTTCCTGAAAGTATTAATGCATCTGTTGCAGTTAGGTTCTCATTGCTGGCAGAAAACACTGACCAAGAGCAGCTTGTGGGAAAAACTAAGGTTTATTTTGGCTTATAGACTTGGGGGGAAGCCCCATTATGGCAGGGAAAAACGACGGCATGAGCAGAGGGTGGACATCACTTCATGGCCAACATCGGGTAGACAACAGCAACAGGACAGTGTGCCAAACACTGGCAAGAGGAAGCTGGCTATAATACTCATAACACCACCCCCCCCTCAATAATGCACTGCTTCCAGGAGGTTTTAATTCACAAATTACCATTACCTTGGGACCTTGCACTCAGAACATCTAAGTTTATGAGGGACAGCTGTATCAAACCACCATAGCTTCTCATTTTTATTATGAGCCTTTAAAAATATAATTTGACCCAGTTTTGATTACCTAGGAACAGCTTCTCTCATTTTCCTTTTGGTAAATGGTCCAGCATTTCAGCTCTCATTTTATTAGCATCTTTCTTTTTTTGATGTCACATAAATCCCATAAAGTTTCTTTTCATCTTTGTCTCATTAATTGGACTCCATATTAAACTGGACTCTAGTCTAAAGATAACAGAAGCTGAATTATTTGTTAAAGCAGTATCTACTTATAACAAGCTTTTGTAAAGCCACAAATTTTTGTAAAAATATAAATCTTATTTCATACCAATTATTGTCAATTTTTATTATCACATTAATTTAATGTAGTATTATAATACTTTTTTCTAGATATGTTTAGATTCCATAAAAACTTCCACTGCTTTTTATAGCTATTTTCCAACTGTGATTTATGCACATTTGCCTCTGTGTAGTCTATAGTTAATTAAATTAGTGTGAGTTTGTGTTAAGCTCTTAGATAGTAACTGGATTTTAGTGGTTTTCTGTGGAAGGATAGGTGATAGTTCTGTATAGTTTACCAAATTGTTAAATGACAGGCATTTGCAGTTGAGACTCAAGATAAAGTTTGTTGTATAACTTGTATTGAAAAGCAGAAATCAGACTGTAGTCTTGCCTGGCTTCTGTCTCAGCCCCTTCCCAGATAAACCTACTGCTTAGCAGACAGAGCAGTTTGGCACTGTAGTTTCCCTCTCTTGAATAAATAGAAACTGCATTAGTTAGCTTTCGGTTACTGTTTGAAATTACCAGAGAAAATCGACAACTTAAGAGGCAAGAACATTTATTTTGGTTCATGACTTTAGACCACGGCAGACAGACTTGACCCATTGCAATAGGCTTGTGTTGATGCTGAACATCATGGCAGCAGGAGTGTGTGGCACTGAGGGCTGCTTTACCTCATGTCAGACAGGAAGGACAAGATGGAGGAAGGTTCATGAATAATTACACACACACACACATAAACACACACACTTCTATATATTTTTAGGGCCTTCAGCCACTGCAATTGAACTCCAGATGCATGTGCTCCCTTGTACACATGTGTGGTCTTGTGTGCTTGCATTACCTTGTGTATCTGGCTTACATGGGATCTGCGGAGTCAAACACGAGTCTTCAGGTTTCACCAGCAAGTGCCTTAGCTACTAAGCCATCTCTCCAGCCCTAAATATAAATATTCACTGGCATGTCCCTAGAGACCTACTTCATAATGGCTTGTTCAGCAATGACCTTACCAATGGATAAATACATTGATAAATTTATCATGGTGATCTAACTTCTCAATAATGGTACTGAACACAGCCTTCAACATATTTGCTTTTTGAAGGGATATTTTAAATAATCTAGTATTTTATCTACTGGAACATTACTAAGCAAAAGTTTATAGGCCAAAATCATATTTAATATATGAGGGTTAGTAACTGCTTCATTACAGAGCTCTTCATATTCATTAAAATTTGGATTTTACTTGTGGAAAAAAAATCTGTGATGTTCTTACACAGAGGTATTATTAACATCTTTATGTTTATGAGCTATTCTAGTGTTCCTTATAGTGTTTGAACATTTTTGAAATATTTTAATATTTATTATTAACATTTTTTAAAAAGTACTACTGTATGCTGTCACTAATAAATATCATAGAGAAGTTCCCATTTTCTGACCATCTAACCAATATATTGCCAATTTATTAGGCAAAAATCCACTGCCTTTTTCTGTTTTTTTCTTTTAGTCTTTATCTCTTTCTCCCTCCTTCCTTCCTTCCTTCTTTTTTTTTTTTTTTTTTTTGAGGTAGGGTCTTACTCAAGCCCAGATTGACTTAGAATTCACTATTTAGTCTCAGGGTGGCTTTGAATTAAAGGTGATCCTCCTACCTCTGCCTCCTGAATGCTGGAATTAAAGGCATGCACCAGTATGCCCTGGTTTACATTCTGATTCTTGGGCAGATTAGGGCCTGCACAGTATTCCAACTGACTACAATATTTCTTGTTCTTAAACCTTGTGAAATATTTTTTTTTAATTTTTTTTTAAATTTATTTGAGAGCGACAGACACAGAGAGAAAGACAGATAGAGGGAGAGAGAGAGAATGGGCGTGCCAGGGCTTCCAGCCTCTGCAAACGAACTCCAGACGCGTGCACCCCCTTGTGCATCTGGCTAACATGGGACCTGGGGAACCGAGCCTCGAACTGGGGTCCTTAGGCTTCACAGGCAAGCGCTTAACCGCTAAGCCATCTCTCCAGCCCTATTTTTGTGTTTTATTTACACTGCTTGGCAATATCAACTTTCATCTTTTCTTTTAAGGACTTGTATATCTTTGCCAGTGAAGATTCTTTCTTTCAGAAAACAAAAGTGTGGTCTTGTTTTGTAATCCAGTCAGCTAGTCTGCATCTTTTAAGAGTTAAGTCCATTTAAATTTAAGGTTATTATGGGGAAGTATTTGCTTATTCCTTTGATGTTTATTTTACTTTATTTTATTTATTAAGGACATACTTAATATGGATGCATCATATATTGGTACCATATTTTCCCTCCTCTGTGCCCCCATTTAACTGGGGGTCCTCTTCAGAAGAGTTGCTGGTATTCCCTATGGGGCTGTGGGTTATGCATTGAGGGAACAACAGTCAGATATTGGGAAGAGGCAATGCCTCTGGGTATGACGTCCCAACCTGTTGCTCTTACAATATTTCTGATCCCTTTTCTGCAAAATCCCCAGAGTCTTGGTGGGTGTGTTTTATGACTACTTCAGTGATGAGCTCTTAGGAGCCTCTGGATCGCTGCTTTTGTATGTGTGGAGTATCCTCAGTGTCTGTCTCCTTTGCCCTGATGCTACTTGTCAGGTATGGAAGCAGCATTCTTGCTCATCTCCCCAATTCCTCTGTTGTTTCACCTGAACTTTGGCTGAAATGGGAGGGGTGGTTTACTTAGTTGGGTCTTCTGAAAAATAAAAATATATTCTTTAATGGAGACTAAAGTCAGAATAGGTAAATAAAATAAGTTATTAATTTAGGGACATTTTGATGGATGTAGCCCCACTTTTATCCAAAGACTAATGGGAGCTTGGCTTTGGAGACCATAATCTTTGTCTCCATAGGACTTTGTCCTGGTTCCCAGTTCCAGATATGGGTTCCTTTCCACTGGGAAGATTTGTTAGCCAATCAGAAAGCTATTGGTTCCCCACCAAGGCTGTGTGCCACCATTGCATTGGTGTGTGTAATTCTTGTCAGGCTGGTTTATTCTCAACATCTTTGACCCCTGCTTGCTCACTCCATTGTTAACCACTTTCCCCCAGTATCTCATGTACCACTTTCTAGCACTAGAGGGGCTAATTGTGTGGGTACTGGACCTCTTCTGGATTCCAGCCAGGTGTCTCTATATTCTGTATTGGCAGCATATGGTGTCTTCAGCAATAGGGTTTTATCTTTTACCTCAGGTGGGTCATCAAGTGCTTTGATATAAGCCTGTCTTATTTTTGGGAACTTGTAGGTATCTCTGATTAACACCTCACTATTTTAAGCTTAGGTTTCATTCTAACCTATCCATTGCTCTTTCAGATGCTCTCCTTATAGTCCTACTGAGGGTTAAACTTTTAGTCTACCTTCAGCAAGAAATGTTATTATGGTACCAGCACATATTGGGTTTAGTTTTGTGTTTATTTCCTTCCAACATACCTTTCCCCTCCTTGAAACCCTTCTGTTGCTATCATTTGGGCTTAAAGTTGCCTACAAGGTATACCAACAACTCAAGCTGATCCAGGATAGGAACCACAGATGAGTGAGAATATGTGGCACTTGTCTTTCTGTGATTGTGTGTATTTGCTGAGTGTAATCTGTTCTAAGTCCGTACATTTTCCCCAAAAATGCATTCCATCATTTTTTCTTAATGCTAAGTAGAATTCATTGTGTAAATGTATCACAACTTTGTTATCCATTCATCCAATGATGGGCACCTGTGTTGATTCCAGTTATTAGCTATTATGAATTGAACAGCTATAAACATTATTGAGCAAATGTCTCTGTAATGAAGCATGGGGCACTTAGGGTAAATGCCCATTAAGGGAATAACAAGATCTGTTGATAGTTATATATTCATATTTTTCAGAAATATCCATATTAATTTTCATAGTGGTAGGACAAGTATGCATTCCAACCAACAGTGAATAAGGGTTCCTTTTTTCCCACATCCTCCCTAATATTTGTTGTCGTTTAATTATTTTATGTTCTTTTAAATCTTTTTATTTGAGAGAATGAGAGAGAAAGAAAGAAAGAGAAAGAGAGAGAGAGAGAGAGAGTGGGTGCTCCAGGTCCTCTAGCCATTGCAAACGAACTCCAGACGCATGTGCCCCCTTGTGCATCTGGCTAATGTGGGTCCTGGGAAATTGAGCCTTGAACAAGGGCCCTTAGGCTTCACAGGCAAGCACTTAACCGCTAAACCATCTCTCCAGCCCTAGCTGTAGTCTCTTGAGTTAAGGGCTGGGTATTCAATTCTGTTCCATTGGTCTGTGTATCTCTGTTTATGCTAGTACCATGTTGTTTTTGTTACTGTGGCTTTGTAATATAGCTTTAGATCAGGTCTAGTGATACCTCCAGAGGTCTTTCTTTTCCTGAGGATATGTTTGGATATTCCAGGCCTGCTGCCATTCCATATGAATTTTGAGAACATTTTTTCCTCTGTAAAGAATGATGTTGGAATTTTTATTGATATTGCATTACATCTGTATTTAGGTTTTGGTAGAATTGTCATTTTCTCAATATTAATTCTACCTATCCAGGAGCATGGGAGGTCTTCCCATCTTCTCATGTCTTCTTTAATTTCTTTCTTGTTTTTATTTTTCATTATATAGTTCTTTCACATCCTTGGTTAGTGTTATTCAAAGGTATTTGATTTATTTGTGGCTATAGAAAATGGGACAGGCTCACTTATTTCTTTCTCTATATATTTGTCCTTTGCATATATGAAGGCTACTGATTTTTGTGTGATGGTTTTGTATCCTGCCACGTTCCTGAAGAAATTAATCATCTTTAGAAGTTCTGAAGTGGAGACTTTTGGGTCATTTATGTATGGGATCATGTCATCTGCAAATAGGGCTCAATTGACTTCTTCCTTTCTAACTTGTAACCCTTTTATTTCTTTCTTTTGTCTTATTGTTTGGGCTATGACTTTTAGTACTATGTTGAAGAGTAGTGGTGAGAGTGGGCACCCCTGCCTTGTTCCTGACACCAGTGGGAACTCCTTAAGTGTTTCCCCATTAAGGGGCTTCAAATGCTTTATATGCAGACTTTACTGTGTTGTGATATAAACCATCCATGCCTATTTTCTCCAGCATTTTGGTCATGAAGTGATGTTGTATTTTGTTGAAGGCCTTATCTACATATCTTGAGATAATCATGTTGCGTTTGTGATCATGTTTATATAGGTAGTGTATTATCTTGACTGATTTCCATTTGTTGAACCAATGCTGCATCCCTGGGATGAATCCTGCTTAATCAGGGTGGATAATGTTTCTGATATGTTTTTAATTTGGTTTGTAAGGATTTTGTTCAGGATGTTTGCACTAAAGTTTATGCACATATTGGTGTATAGTTTTCTTTTCTTGTATCTACGTCTGGTTTCGGTATTAGGGTGATGCTACCTTCATAAAACAAGTTGGGGAGCATTTCCTGTTCTCTGATTTTGTGAAATAGTTTGAGAAAACTTAGTTTTAGCACTTCAGTGAAGGTTTGATAGAACTTTTTATAAGAAACCATCTGGTTCTGAACTTCTCTCCCTTTTATTATTATTTACTTATTTTATTATGTGAGAGAGCTAGAGAGAGGGGGGGGGGATGTGCCAGGGCCTTCAGCCACTGTAAATGGACTCTAGATACTTGTATCATTTTATGCATCTGGCTTACTTGGGTCCTAGGGAATCAAACCTTGGTCTTTACTTTTCACAGCTAAGTGCCTTAAGTGCTAAGCCATCTCTCCAGCCCTTGAACTTGTCTTTTTGGGGAGGTTTTTGATTACTTTTTCTTTTCTTAAAAAAATTTTTTTTGTTTATTTTTATGTATTTATTTGAGAGCGACAGACAGAGAGAGAAAGAGACAGAGAGAGAGAGAGAGAGAGAGAGAGAGAGAGAGAGAGAGAGAGAGAGAGAGAGAGAATGGGCACTCCAGGGCCTCCAGCCACTGCAAATGAACTCCAGATGTGTGCACCCCTTTGTGCATCTGGCTAACATGAGTCCTGGGGAATCGAGCCTCTAACCGGGGTCCTTAGGCTTCACAGGCAAGCGCTTAACTGCTAAGCCATCTCTCCAGCCCTTGATTACTTTTTCAATCCTGATTGATGTGATATATTTGCTTGGGGGATTAATCTGGTCTGAGTTTAGTTTTAGTAGATGGTATGTGGCTTGGAATTCATCCTTTTCTTCCAGATGATCTAATTTTGTGGAGTAGAGGTTTTGGAAGTATGTCCTGATGATTTTTCCAATTCCATTGATGTCTGTTGTGATTGCTCCACTTTTATTTCTGATTTTGTTATTTTTAGACTTCTCTTTTTTTAAATTTAATCAAATTGGCCAAGGATTTTTAATATAGCTTATTTGTTCAAAGAATCAGCTCTTCCTTTCATCAATTTTCTAAATTAATTTCTAAGTTTCCAATTCATTAATTTTATCTCTGATCTTGATTATTTCATTCCAACTGGAGCTCTTAAGGTTGCATTCTTTTAGATTTTACAAGAACATTAGGTGAGTGATTAAGTTATTAATTTGATAACCCTCTGTCTTTGTTATGAAGGCATTTAGTGCTATGAATTTCTCCTTAGGACTGATTTCATTGTGTCCTATAAGATTTGGTAAGTCGTGTTTTTATTATTACTCAATTCTAGAAATTGTATAGTTTCTTTTTTGATTTCTTCCACTACCCATTCATTGTTTAAAAGTGTGTTGCTCACTCTCCAGGAGCTGGTGGAATTCTTGATGTGTCTCTTGTTGTTAACTTTTAGCTTTAAAGCATTGTGATGTGATGATGCAGAAAGATACATCAATTTATGAAAGCAGGCCTTTTGGCCTAATATATGATCTATTTTGGAAGAGGTTCCATGGGCTTCTGAGAAGAATGTGTATTCTGTAGACCTGGAGTGAAGAGTTCTGTGGATTCCATTAGTTCTAGTTGATCTATGGCATTGTTGAGCTCTATTATTGCCCTGTTGATTTTCTGCTTGGATTATTTGTATACTGGTAATAGTAGAGTATTGAAGTCCCTGACTATGATGGCATTGGTGTTTACTTTTCTTTTGTTTTTGAGTAGGTTTTGCCTTATAAAGTATAGTGTACCTGTATTTGGTGTGTATAGATTTATGGTTGTGATATTCTCATGTTGGATAATTCCCTTGATGAGTAAGAGGTGGCCTTCTTAGTCCGTTTTTATTACTTTTGATCTGAAGTCCATTTTATCAGGTATTAATATAATAACACATGCTTGTTTATTATTTCCATTTGCTTAGAATATTATTTTCCAACCTTTCACTCAGGGCAGGTGTCTATCTTTAGTGGCAGGTAAGTTTCTTGAAGTCAGCAGATAAAAGTGTCCCTTTTTCTGATCCACACTATTAACTTGTGTCTTTTGATGGATGAGTTAAGACTTAATATTTAAGTTTATAATTGTGAGGATTGATTTAATCTCTGCCATGATGGAGTAATTATGGGGTTTGGTGCTCTCTTGGGTTTTGTACTTTTTTGAGCTTGCTTTACTTTTGGTTATTGTGATATGCTTCTTGTAGGCTCTTGAGATAGGTTGTTTGACACTCTGTGTGGAGTATCCCCTGAAGTGCTCTCTATAGATTTGGCATTGTGTTCATATAATCATAAAGCTGGCTTTTTTTCATGTAAAGTTTCCCTTTCATCATCTATTATGACAGATACTTTCACTGGGTACAGTAGTTTGGGTTGTCCACCATAGACTTTTAGCCTTTGAAGTGCTCCATTCCAGGTCCTTTTAGTTTTCAGGAGTTCCATTGAGAAATCTGAGGTAATTTATTTATTTATTTATTTATTTATTTATTTATTTATTTGAGAGCGACAGACACAGAGAGAAAGACAGATAGAGGGAGAGAGAGAGAGAATGGGCGCGCCAGGGCTTCCAGCCTCTGCAAACGAACTCCAGACACGTGCACCCCCTTGTGCATCTGGCTAACGTGGGACCTGGGGAACCGAGCCTCGAACCGGGGTCCTTAGGCTTCACAGGCAAGCGCTTAACCGCTAAGCCATCTCTCCAGCCCCTGAGGTAATTTTGATAGGATTGCCTTCATATATAATGAGTTGTTGCTTGCTGCTTGTAGCACACTCTCTCTGTTTTCATTATTAAGGGTTTTAATTATGATTTGCCTTGGAGATTTTATTCTTTAGTCCTGTCTATTTGGTGTTTTGTTAGCTTCTTATATCTGGATGTGCTTCTTTTTTGAGAGATTATGGATATTTTTTTCAATAATTTTGTTGAACATATTCTCTATGCCTCTGGCCTGGATCTCTACCCCTCCTGGTATACCAATAATCTGGGCATTTGTTCATTTTAGGGGATTGCATAGTTCCCTTGTATTCTATTCACAGGAATTTTTGAGTGTAGCAAAGTTTTTAGACTCCTGATCAATTTCTTTTGTCTTGTCTTCCAGTTTAGAAGTTCTGTCCACCACATGAATATCTCCATTAGTGAGGTCTTCTAGAGAGGTTTTTAAAGGTGCTATTTGATTTTTCTTTTCTATTTTCTTTTATGTCCATCACTTTTTTGAAGTATGATTTCAGGTCTAGGTTTGATTTCCTTGTTGCTTCCTGGAATTCATTCTTACCTTTGATCATGTCTTAATCAGCTGGATATTGATATCCTTTATTTGTTGACTCATCTTCAAATCATTTATCTCTCTTTTGAGGCCTTTCTGGTTTTCTTTAATTAAGGTAGGCTGAGTGACAAAAGTGGTGAACTCTAAGAGACAATTGTGCTCAATTTCATTTATTTGATGGCTTGTTTTTTGATGATTTGCTTCCAGCTCAGCAATTTTCTTGGTCAGGGATAAATAGTATTTTGTTTTAATTTTAGGATTCAATTTCTGTTGTTTTCTCTGTTTTCATTGGAGGCTTCCATTGTGGGACTAGGCATCCTTGGTGGAGATCTCTCAGTTTTTTGACATTTTCTGTGTGTTGCAGTCTACCCATCTTGTGTTAAAATTCTTATTTTGTTAATGAGGAAACAAGTATTTGTCCTTGTAGGATCTTCAGTGAGTGTTCTGAGCCAGAGTAGATTAGGATGGGGTTGTAACTACAGAGTTTGGAGTTGCAAGTGCAACAAAGGTACCTGTGGAACTGGGAGCTCAAGCTTATCACTTTGCTTATGTATTCATCATCAAAGGGGAACCAACCTAGGGTTGGGGAACATTAAGCCAGGAAGCTGGGAAGCCAGAAACAAAAGGCCAGATCCCACAGTGGCCCATGCACCTCAGGCTCAGGGGAACAGGGAGATGTGGACTTAGGAGGCAGTCACTCAAAAAACCAAGCTAAAGATCTGCTTCTGTAGAATTGAGGCAGGGTCCAGGAAACCCCATATCATTAGCAGGGTTACCTGAACCAAAGAACCTCCTGTGATTTTTTTTCTTTAATAATACAGAAATATTCACTCTTTTCTTTCTCCCTACTGATAATACAGATTTGTTTGTTTACTGAGACTGACATTATTTATTCTTTCTTGGTTCTCACTTGTTTATCTAGTTTCATGAACTTTATTCTTTCTTCTTCAATGATTTATACTTTTTCCCCCCCTTTTCTCTGTGTAGGATTTCATTATGTATCTTTTGTAATGCAAGCTTGGTAGTCATTAATTTGTATGTGCTTTTCTTGGGATGTTATTACTTATCCATTGAGTTAAGCAGATAACTTTTCTGGATCTAGTTATCTTGTCAGTTACTTACTCAGGACTGGGGATACCTTGTTATATACATACTTTACCAGTTTTGGGTATTTCTGATGAAGCATTTGATGCTATTCTAATAAATTGCCTCTATACATGAATTATGTTTTCCTCTTGCAGCTTTTATGAACATTTCTTTGTCTGTAGTTTCAGCAGGTGAAATGTAATATGTTGTGAAGAGGTTCTTTTCTGGTCATGTCTGTATGGGATTCTTGATGCCTCTTGTGTTTGGTTGTTCATTTCTTCCCCTAGATTTGGAGATCTCTTGTAATGTCATTGAGTAAGCTTCCAGTGCTTTTAATTTTTTTTTTTTTTTTTTTTTTTTTGGTTTTTGGTTTTTCAAGGTAAGGTCTCACTCTGGTCCAGGTTGACCTGGAATTAACTCTGTCATCTCAGGGTGGCCTTGAACTCATGGCGATCCTCCTACCTTTGCCTCCCGAGTGCTGGGATTAAAGGCGTGCGCCACCACGCCCAGCGCTTTTAATTTTTTATCTTTGTTCCTTCTAACCCATAGATTCTTAAGTTTGGTTCCTTGATCATGCTCTAAAGTTCTTGAAAGTTGTAATTATTCTTGGTTATTTTTAAAAATTTATTTCTGAACATATTGTTTACTCAATCTTGTCTTCTACCCCTGATACTCTTCTGTTGCTCTATCTATCCTATTTGTGTTCACTTCCACTGTCTTCTTAATTTGATTCCCTTTCCTATCCATGATTTTCTTACTTCATTTATTTGTGTCCTCTTTGAAGTCAATGATCATTTTTTTTTGTTTAATTTTATTTATTTGAGAGTGAGACAGCGAGAGAGCAAGAGAGTGAGAGAGACAAAGAATGGGTGTGCCAGGGCTTCCAGCCACTGTAAACAAACTCCAGAAGTGTGTGCCCCTTGTGCATCTGGCTAACATGGGTCCTGGGGAATCGAACCTCAAACTGGGGTCCTGTGAAGCCTCACAGGCAAGCGCTTAACCGCTAAGCCATCTCTCCAGTCCCAATGATCATTTTTTAATGAAATTTTCTTTTTAAATATATTTTATTGTTTCATTAACTTATTTGAGAGAAATTAAGAGAAAGAAAGAGAGATAGAGAGGGAGAATAAATGGGTGTGCCAGGGCCTCTAGTCACTGCAAATAAACTCCAGACTCATGTGCCAACTTATGCATCTGGCTTTATGTGGGTACTGGGGAATCAAACTTGGGTCCTTAGGCTTTGCAATAAAGTGCCTTAACCACTGAGAAATCTCTATATCTTTCATTGATCACTTTTATAAATAGATTGTTGAATATTTTTTCTGGCATTTCCACCCACATAAGTCTCCTTACATTTGGTTATTAAGTCATCATTATACTTTGGAGGAGTGTTATTGTCTTAATTTTAATTTTTCTTGTGTTTCTGTCTTGTGATTGGTACATCTGTTAGGACAAATCTCTCTTCCAATTTTATTTGGGGATCTTATTAATATTCAGCCTTTCCTGGGTGTTCAACCTCCAGGACCAGTCAGAAAGGAGCAAACAAACTGCTGTGACAATCCCAAAACCAAATCAAATGAGATACAGAAATATGAGTAAACTTGATTAAATACCACCTACTACACCACCAAAGACCATAGAATACAAAATGGTAAAACAGTGAAAACTATGAGTTAAAAATTAATAAAAGAAAAAGTAATTATTGTAAATGAGTGAAAAAGGAATAAGGAAAGGAGAAATGAATGAAGAATCTAGGTTTATACAAAGAAGGAAAAAAATTTCAAAAGCGTGAAGCATGTTCAGAAGGAGAGAAAAGAGGAAGAAAAATCTGATTGCATACTTAAAAAATGTATAAAAATTAGAGAAATGTAAAAGGAATAAGAATAAAACCTATAAGATTTTTATAAAGTAAAACAAAACAATATGAAGAGTATAGTAAAAGTAAAAGATAAAGACAAGGGGAAAAGAAGGAGAAAAAAAAGAAAAAGAGATAATATATTGGAGCATCTTATTTCTGGATCCTCTAATATTAGAGTTTGCTAAGTGGAGTGGCTGGTAGTTGAAGTTGAGTCCTTTGCCTTCTGTGGTGTTCAAAGTGGTGTTGAGCCTAGACCAGTTGATGGTCTGCTTTTCAACAAGACTGCATTCTCCTTAGGGATTTCTTCTCTTTTCCTACCAGGAGCAATGACTGAGCAATTTACTTGTTTAGTTTTTGGGCTGTGCAGGTTCTCACTCATGCCAGATTCCCCTGAGCTGTTTCACCCTGTGGTGATAAGTATCCAAGCCAAGGGATGTTACTCCCATGTGTTAGAAAGTAGGACTAGCAAACACATCTATCCTGGAGCACTAAACTCAATGCCCTTTCAAATTTTCAGCATTAAATACCCTCAAGTTACCATGTTACTATGATAAAGCACCAAACCAAAAGCAACTAATGGAGAAAAGTTTTTATTTTAGCTTACAGTCTTGAAGGAAGGCTTTATGAGGGCATGGGAAAGCATGGCATGAGCAAGGCTAGATAGACATCATGTTTGCCACAGCAGATGGAAATCAACAGCAGGGAGTGACCCAAATTAACACTGGCAAGCTGCAGGCTAATAAACCTCAAGGTCCACTCCCAGGACACATCTCCTCCAGCAAACTCCATCTACCAAGTTGTCACTATGTGGAGACCAAGCATTTGGAACACATGGTTTTATGGGGGACATTCGAACCAAAGCACCACAAGGGGAGAGAAGGGTGAAGACACTGAGGTTTTCACTGGAACTGAGTTTCTGAGTTCTTAGCTTGTCTGTGGGAAGCTACATGACAGCCCCAGAGTTTGTACAACCCACTCACCCTTGGCTTATGGTTATGTGCCCACAGAGACCCTCAGGTGATGGAGTTCGCTCTTTGCTACGTAGGGTGGAACCACCTATCATCATGTCTTTCACAGTCTAAGCCTCCTAATGCCTGAACTTCTGAGCATGTCTTCATTTAGCCCACTTTTTCTCTCTGATTTCTTTGTGCTGCCCTTTCCCAGCAAGAGATGGTGGCAGACAACCTTTGGGCTTCCTTAGTTGTGATTGTTCCTTATTTTCAGGCACCAGAGAATCACATTTTCAAATAATAGCCCTACCACCTCAAGTTGTCACCTGGCTATAACACTCCAAGACATGGACAGTGATAAAATGAATTTTTTCCTCCAATGTTGACCTGTCATACCAGAAGATTAACAGTCACATAAAATCTGGATTTAAGACTCATGAAAACTGTGGGCTTGTCCTGTGGCTAGAGCTGCTAGTCTCTTTTTCTCTAGGGCTGCCTGGCTGAACCTGTGGTCAAGTTTTTGACTTCCCCTCTATTGCTGGTGAGCCAAGTGCACTGGCTCCTCATTCCCACTGCTCAGCCTTCCATTTGTCCTGCCATCTCTTTTGTGTTCTTTTCAAAAGTTCTATCTTTTCTCACCCTAGCTCTCTTCATTCATGGTGTCCCATCGTGGCTGCTTCTAGGAAGCATTTTTAGAGAGAAGGAAAGGAGGATTAAGAAAGACATCTTGCCCAAGATCTGACAATTAGTCAAAGGTAACATTGACCTTTAAGTGTAATTTTACATGGCTCCCATGCACATGTTCTTTAAGAACTCAGAGAATGATCTAAGCTCTTAGATCTACTGCATTCCCCTATGCATAAACCAGATCCATCTCTACATGCCTTTGTTTTCCTTCTTTGGTCTTTCTTTGGTGCATACATAATCTTTAACTGATTGCAGCCACAAGTTCCCAACTTACCATGTTTAGAAAAACTCACATGGCTTAGCAGAAGGTTATGTTTTTGGCATAAATTTGACTATCTAAGAAGATTGTATCAGAATTGTATAAAAAATGAAGGATTGATGTAAAAAATTTAAAAAAAAACATTAAGATGCTTACTAACCAACATGAAAAGTTCAGAGAAAGATCAAGTCATCAAGTTTCTGAAAGGTCAGTTGGCCTGAGAAGGGGAACAAATTATCTCTTGGGGAGAAATAACTTCGACAGTTCTGAATTTACACTGTATGCATTCTGAGTCTGTGTGGAAGTCTAATTTTTGTAACTTCCATTGTTCCTGTGATTCTCCCTTCTGTTTTTGTCTCTAAAACATCAGATGCAGCTGCATTTGGCTCACTTCTTGGGTAACACTTCCTCTAGTGGCAGCTAAGTGAATTCCCCATAATTACCCTCGATAACTGTGGTTATAGAAGTTTTCACATACTCACATTTTTATAAAATCTATATTCATAGTTTTAATTAGCAGAAAAGTATATATAAAGGTGACATATGTTTTATTTTCTATGTTAAAATAATTATATTTTGGAAAAATAAATGTGTATGCTTAAAACATATCTTATGGTTAAAGCATCCATAGTTACCCGTTAATTCATATTTTTCTACAAGACAATTTTCTTTTTATGTGGGGGAGGTCATAGTCTGTCTTTGTAACCCTGATTGGCCTGGAACTGGTTATGTCGACCATGTAGGATTTGAACTTGTGGTGATGTTTTTGCTTCTGCCTCCCAAGGGCTATGATTATAGACATATGTGAGTATGCCTAGCTCTGACAGGGTTACAACACCATCTTACCAGCACTGGATATTGTATATCATTACACACACACACACACACACACACACACACACACACACATTGTATATCAATACATACCATGTATTTCTCATTACTGTGAACAAGTACCTGACCAGATCACCTTAAGGAAGGGATGAGTTTAATTTGGTTTATAGTTCCAGAAGGTAATGTCCATAAGGGTGTGAAGGCATGGCAGGAGTAGAAGTCATCAGGCAGGAATCAGAAAGTGAACAGCCAGTGGAGCTTAGCTAAAAACCCTTAAGATCCACTCTCCATCTAAATTCCAGCTCCTAAAGGTTCTACAACCTTTTCAAAAAGCACTACTCTTCTGGAAACCAAGTATTTTAAATGGGCTGTTAGGGGATATTTCACATTCAAACAACAATAATTTTTTTTTTGGTTCTGCTTTTTTTCTATTTTATTTATTTATTTACTTATGAATAAGAAAGAGGAAGAGAGACAGAGAGAGAGAAAATGGGTACCCAAGGGCCTCTAACCATAACAAACGAACTCTAGATGCATGAACTCCAGGTAGCAACCTTGGGCACTTGCTTACGTGGGTCTTGGGGAATTGGGGGTCCTTAGACTTTCCCGACAAGTACCTTAACTGCTAATCCATCTCTCCAGCCCCCTTGTTTTGCTTTGTTTTGAGACTGGGGTCTCATGTATTCCAGATTCTCTTCAATTCATTTTGATTCTAGAGAGCTGGCCTTGCATTCCTGATATTCCTGCCTCTACCACTCAAGTGTTGTGATTACAGGTATGTGCCACCACATGTGGCTACTGTATTTACATTTTCATGTTTGGAATTATATCATTTAAATTTGAATTTCTCTGGCATTTGGAGATTGAAATGATTTGTGTTTGTCTTGCCATTTTCACTTCTGTAGACATAATTTATTTACATGTTTTCTGGTTTGTCCTTCAGGAGCTAAATGTTTTGTTATGAACTAGAGAAGCCCATCTATGCTGAGAGATTTCTCTTTATGAAACTGAGTACTAACATGTCATTTGTCACACTCAGCTGCCATTGAACTAGCAGCAAGTTGTCTGACATTCATATATATCCTATGATTTAATTCATCACTCCATATTTTGTTACATGCTATATATTTGTCTTCTGTGTATATATTTATTTTCTGTATAGGAAAATTAAGTGTTTTAGAAAAGCGTCAAGTCAGTGAACACCCATAATAGACATTTAAAAATGTCTAAGAAGAATATTTTCTAGAGAAAATCTCTGGCAAGGGGCTAAAACATCTAAACATCTGCATTTTTTTTTTTTTTTTTCTGGTTAAAGGAAGCAGAGGTGATTCCTTGATACCTGCATTGCAATGAAAGAAGAGAACTTGCAATTTCTGTAGATATGTAGGGGGAAAGCTTTTCCACTCATATATTTTTTTAAATTTTTATTTATTATTTATTTATTTGAGAGAGACGAACAGAGAAAGAGGGAGAGAGAGAGAGAGAGAGAGGGAGGGAGAGAAAGAAAGAATGAGCGTTCCAAGGCCTCCAGCTACTGCAAACAAACTCCAGATGCGTGCGCCCCCTTGTGCATCTGGCTAACGTGGGTCCTGGGGAATTGAGCCTTGACCCGGGGTCCTTAGGTTTCACAGGCAAGTGCGCTTAACCGCTAAGCCATCTCTCCAGCCCTCCACTCATGTTTAAGACAACTTCTAAGAATGTTGTAAGAATCTTACCCACCTTGTTTTGTCCCTGAATGAAATAACAAAAGGGCTTAGCATAGTTACCTTCTGGGAGGTGATGACTTAAGTGGATACTTCAGAATAAAGCTGAAGGCCAGGGATAATCCTTTCACTATCCGGCACCATGCTTTGGTGAATTGTTTTACACAGCTGTGGGGTTCCCATGGCTATTTTAATGAGTTAACCCCCCCCCCCCCCAGAGAGAGGCAGAACTCTAGAATTAAGGGGGAACAAAGGGTGAGTCAAATCCTTTGTACTTAGATTATGGCACTATTTTGGGAGGCTGTGGAGACTTTAGGAAGTCTGGCTGGCAGAGGTTGGTTAATAGGGAAGGAGGAGCCCAGTCCTAGTCCCAAATCCTGTATGTTCTCTCTGCTTTATGGTTGAGCAACCATGTAAAGTGTTTCATCGCATACTCCTGCCATGATGCTTGAAGTCAACCTGCTTTCATACCTTCCTGACCACAACGAAGGCTCTCAGAAACCCTGAACTAAATTGAACCTTTGCTTTCTAAGTTGTTTCTGTCAGATATTTTGTCATAGTGATCAGGAAAGTAATGAGTACACATCACACTTTCTGGATGTGTTGTTAAAGTTAGTGGTTCACAGAGACCAAAATAAAGTGTGGTCTTATCTGGAAAGGAGAGGTGGCTTGACTTTTCTTTCTTAATGCAGGTGTGCACATCTATAGCAAAGTTGTAAATACTTAAAACTGGTAATATGTTCTAGCTTTATTTTCTTGCTTCAAAATTTAGATAGGTGTCCATTCAAAGAGTTGGCACATACAATTTGAATTGGGTGGCTTTTAAACCATAATTTTATATCTGATTATACACTTTAGCTGGAGTCAATTTTAGATAGCAACAAGAGAAATCACTTTTAGGGAGTAAGAAAACTACTCCTTCCTGGTTATTGTCAGCAATGATGTAAGATAAACCACATGCTTTCTGTTGTTTCACTTGAGCTGGATGAAATGATGTTTTCTTTTTGTTGTTAAAACTTTGGGTACTTTACCAAGCCTCTCAGTGGGTGCTGGCTACTTAAACTGACTCAGTAACAATGTTTTCTTTGGCTGGACAAAGCACCTCCATTTCCCATGGGGAGCTCCTCCTTAAGACCATATGGCTTGTGAGGCACTGGCCTTTTCTTCTTGTGTTCTAGGATTGGTCAGGAGTGCAGACCCAGGAAATGTCTTTTTGATGCTATTGGATGAAGAGACACTCTAGATCTGGGAGTGGTGGCACATGCTTTTAATCCTAGCACTAGGGAGGCTGAGGTAGGAGAAACATTTCTAGTTTGAGATCAGCCTGGGGCTACAGAGTACATTCCAGTTGAGCCTGGACTAGAATGAGACCCTACCTGGAAAAAAAACAAAAGTAAAAAATTTGAAAAAAAATTGTCAGTCTGATCTCTGTTACCCCTCAAGGGATCCTGTGTAAGGATGGAGACAACATTCACAAAGAAAAACAAAAGAACAGAACTCCAAGGTATCATTTTTGCATGATTCATCAGTGTGTGACTCTTTTCTGAGACTTTCCACTTCAGGAGTTGATAAATTTTTCTGTTTCATGAAATAAATTGAATTTTTGACACCTGAACCATTAAATTCCTCCTTCATGAATATTGGCAGACCTTATAAACTGTTACTCAATCTAGCTAAACAGATTTTTTTGTTCACTTAGTCAATGCTGATACAAACAGTGAATTTCCCTCTGTTTGTAGTTGTTCCCACTGATGGGCAGGAGTGTGAGTGGTGGACAACTCAGTACCACTTGGTGTCTAATCGGCATGACCAGTATGAAATCCTCAACTTTTATCTCAAATTGGCCTCTTCCTCTTCCCTTGTTGTCATCTACATCCACTTAATGCTAACTTACCACCAGAAGGGCCTTCTTTCTGTTTTGTTTTTTGTCTCTCGTGCCTTACTTGATCTACCTGCAATTTCTGGCCAGCCCACTTCCAAACTTCATCTCAAGTGCATCTTCCTTGAAAGTTGTCTTCAGCTCCTGCCTGCCTCTGGTCTTCTGAGTGGCCTTCCTGCTGATACCATGCACCCCACAGATCCAAACAAAGATCCTTCAACCTGAGCCTTCTAATTCTTCTCATTTCCTTCAAGATAGGATTCAAATTCTTTATAAAAATCTTAGTTATTTATTTATTTGCAAGCACAGACAGAGAAAGAGAGAAGACAGAGAATGGACATGCCAGGGCCTCTAGCCTCTGCAAACAAACTCCAGATGTATGTGCCACTTTGTACATCTGGCTTTCCTTGGGTATGAAGCTATCAAACCCAGTCTTTGCAGGCAAATGCCTTAATAGCTGAACCATCTTTCTGGCTCCAGGATTGAAATTCTTATGGCACCTGTGAAGTCTCACACAAGGTGACATTTGGTATATATCTTTATATAAAAACCATGTTAGAGATTTTTCAGAGAACACTTACAATGGTATAAACATTCCTGTTTTATATTAATGAATAATTATGGCAAGAACAGTTAGACACAGGTGTGTCATTACTGTTCTAATTTAAGAAAACCCAACAAAACTGATGTGGTTTTTAATTTACTCTCTGGCAATGCTCAGAATGTGACCAGAATGACTCTCTCCTTATAAGCTTTTATCACAATAGAAAATCCCAAAACATTAAATAAGGAATTTCTTTCAAGAAGTACCTAAACCAAGATTATTATGGAAGTGTTTCTTAATGCACAAACATGGCTTGGCTGATGGTGGAAGAAAGAGGTCTGCTTTCTGCTCTGTGAAATATATCCAAGGCATTTTGTTTAATAGATGCTGTTGCATCTATTATTCACATTGTTGTCAGAAAACACTGATGAGCAGCTTATGGGGAAAAAAAAAAGATTTCTTTTGGCTTACAGAATTGAGGGGGAGCTCCATGATAGCAGAGGAAAATGATGACATAGCATAGAATGGACATCATCTTCTGGCTAACATGAGGTGGACAACAACAACAAGAGAGTGTGCCAAACATGTGCAAGGGGAAACCGGCTATAATATGCAACAGCCCCCAGCAAAACATTGCCTCTAGGAGGCATTAATTCCTAAATCTTCATCAGCTGGAAACCTAGCAGTCAGAATACCTAAGTTTATGGGGGACGCCTGAATCAAACCACTACATTCTGCCCCTTGCCCCCATAAACTTACATCCATGATATAAAATGCAATGCCTTCAGTCCATCTTTAAAAACTCCCAAAGGTTTTATCAATCCTCATGATGTTCAAACATTCCCATAGTCCAAGATCTTTTAATTGAACCATTATACCAAAAAAATTCCCCCAAATCCCATAATGGCAAAGAATATGCACTCACACTGCAAAAGATGGCATTTGGCATAACAAAGAAATATGCAACCAATATAAGATTTAAAGCAATAGGGCAAACATCAAACTTTGTAGCTCCAAGTGCAACAATTAGTGACAAATCTCCATGTCTGATAATTCCAATCAGCAACAAGTCTCTGAAGTTCCAAATCCACCCGTCCAGCTAGGCTATCCACAGTCCTGGAAAACTTCATCTGGGCCAGCAGTTTTCCTTAGCAGCCATCTCATGGTCCTGGCATCTCTATTACGTCTCCACTCCAATTCACAGCAGATCCTCATAGTTCTATCGGGTAACCATGCAGGCAATCCTTAGAAGTCCTGCTGTGTACTGCCTATGGCTGTTTCCAAAACACAACACCATATTGCAAATTCAATGACCCTCTCTTTCCTGCATTGCTTATACTCCATAATACCAGGTAGGGTGTTAATTTGTTAGTCCAGGGAGGAATAAAACAGACTTTGAAGAACAGGATACTCCTTGAGCATTCAGGCCTCTTCAAAAGAGTCTACGTTCTTTTTGTTGCCCCAATCTCAAAGGTTGTAATCACTCATATAATTGCAGCTTAACAGGCCTAGGTTTCAGCCTAAGGATTTTATTTCTGTACCATATCCTTCTGCTCACACCAGTCCATTTCTAAACATAGCAACACTGCTCAAGATCTCAGGACATGGGTATAATAGCAAGCCTCTCACATAAACTGCTTCTAGCCTAGTTCAGGTAAAGCTCGCTCTCATCCTCATAAGCTAACCTCACAATCCATAGTTCTTACTGCATTCATGTCTTTCAACTATGACCAGAATAGCCCATCAAGCTGCACTTACAGCACTGCAAGGCATCTCTTAGGCTAAGGTTTCAAATCCTTCCACATTCCTCTTAAAAATCAGCTCCAAAAGGCCAAAGCCACACAGTCAGGTTTCTAGCAGCAAATGATACCACTCTCAGTACCAAGTTTACTGTTGCAGTCAGGTTTGCATTGTTGGCATGAAACATTGACCAAGAACACCTTGTGTGAGAAAAAAGGCTTATCTTGGCTTATGGACTTTAGAAGAAGCTTCAGGATGGCTGGGGGAAACAATGGTATGAGGAGAGGGTGACCATCACCTCCTGGCCAACTTCAGGTGGACAACAACAGTGGAAAAGGGGAAACGGGCTATAATACCCATAAGCCAACCCCCAGTAATGCACTGCCTCCAGAAGGAATTAAGTCCCACATCTCTATGAGCTGGAAGCCAGCATTCAGAACACAAAAGTTTATGGGAAACACATGGATCAAACCACCACATAGAAGGCTTAAATAATGGAATATCTAAATTCAGAAAACATTATAGGTAGGGAGATATCTCAGTGGGCAATGTGCTTACTGTATAAGCATGAGGACTTTAGTTTGGATCTTCAGCACCCTCAAAGAAAGCTGGGCATTTAATCATGTGCCTATAAACTCAGCACAAGGGATATGGAGATAGGAGGATATCTGGGACTTGAGGGTAGCTAGTCTAACCAAATTGGTGAACTTCAGGTTCAGTGAAAGAACCTGTAAAACTAATATGTTGGCTGGAGAGATGGCTTAGTGGATAAGCTGTTTGCTGGCAAAGCCAAAGGACCCAGGTTCAATTCCCTAGTACTCATGTAAGGCAGATACATAAGGTGGCACATGCATTTGGAGTTCATTTGCAATGGCTAGAAGCCCTGCATACCTATTCTGTCTCTCAATCTGGCCCCCCTCTCTCTCAAATAAATAAATAAATAAATATTTTTAGAAATAACTGTGTATAGAGCAATTGAGAAAGATGCCTGATGATCTCTGTCCTCCACAGGCGCATAGGCACAGAAGTGTATTCACATTTGCACACATGTGTGCCGCAGTCATACAAGCATGCATACACACACGAAAAAAGTCAGAGAAAGTCGCTTGCATTTGTTATTACAACAAGAAGTAAGTTTTGCAGTCAGCTCTTAAGGAAAGTTCTGGCATGATGACTGATATAGCTGAACATGGAACAGCCTCATACATTTACACGCAGCTGAAGGTTATGGCCTCAAGGGGGAGAAAGCTTTAGAGAGGACCACCAGTTTACAGAGGAGTTTCAGGGAGGGGCAGGCAGGGAGTAGGAAGTGCTCCCAGGATTACCATTCCAGTACTTCTTGCCCTCCCTACAAAAGATGGCATCTGCTCAGAGGTACCCACTTTCAAAGTGGACCCTACTTCTGTTTTCTTGTGTTTAAAACATATGTATTTCTCATCAGACCAAGTGCACATTCATGCCCCAAAACTATATTCAGTCAGCCATGTAGCAAAAGCAAACTGTTTACCTGAGACTGATAAAACTGTACCATAAATTCCTAGCGTTCAATCCTGTTATTACTCCCTGTGCCACTGAAACCCTGAAACAAAGGAGTATCTGTTGACATCATGTCCACCAGATTTACAACATTACAGGACTTAATCTCTGAGTTAGTGACATACGGAAAAGGGATCTCATAAAGGACCTGCTAACAGGCGGGAATTCTGTACTTCGGGAGAGAAAGAAGCCCGTTCTTGCCCCTAGCTGCGGAGGGCAGCAGAGATTCAGAAGCAAGGCAGCTTGTGCTGTCACAAAAACTACATCTGAGAGGCTGGGTGGCCCTTAGAGGGGCCAGGTTGGCAGTGCCCCTGGGAGGTCATCATGGCAAGAAAAGGATGAGGGAAGCAGGACAGGCCTGTCTTGCAGATTGTCGGTCACTTGTTGGAGGGCTCTTGTTCACTCCTCTCAATATCTCCCACTCCCCTCTTTCCTGACAGAATAGGGAGGTGGACACTCTGCTTGGTAGTGGCCTCACAAGCTACCCAGGAGGTCCACACTAGGCCAGTGCTGGTGTGGGCGAAGCGTGATATGTTTCCTATGGGTTTATATTTTTTTCATTTCCATTTTTCTCCAGCCAAATTTCAAAATATGTTGTTCCACATGATTCAGACATGGTGTGGAAATACAGAATTTATGTGTATAATTTAGGCCTTGAATTCTGACTCCTTCTCTGAGCTTGGAAAGGCCACTTAAACTCTCAGAATCTTAGGTTTTTTTTTTTTTCAATTATTAATATTTTGTGTGGATACATCATGTGTTGGTACTCTATTTTCCCTCATTCCTGCCGCCGTTCCGCTGGGGACCCTCCTCTGTGGGGTTGCAGGTATTCTCCATGGGGTTGTGGGTCACATGTTGTGGGAGCAGCAGTCAGTTGTGGGGGAAGGCACTGTCTCTGTGCATGATGTCTCAGCCTGTGGCTCTTACATTCTTTCTGTCCCCATGGAATCTTAGTTTTTAATCTGCAAAATTTCTGTTTCATAGGGTTTGTGAAATAGTTACAAAGTATTAATTAAGTAGCTGCTATGTGACATATGTTATAGCCTAAATGCAGTGTGCCAACTTTTTATTGGGTTTTAAAACTAATGAGAGAGCTAGAGGTTTGCCAAGCAATCATAAGCATGCCTGAGATTTCACTTGACGTCATTATATACAGTGGCTTGGTCTGTGCAGGTTGTACACTGCCCAAGGACAGGGGGAGACTATGTTGCAGTGTTTGTGGGTAGCATTCTGTACAAGCATGCAGTGTGCAAGCTGGCAGTGCATAGCAGTCCAGTCTGAGAAAAGAGGACAGAACACTGGCTCTATTAGACAACATGAAAAGGATAACTAATTCACTAATTTTGACCAGTGTTCGTTCATTTGTTCCTTCGTTCTTTCCTTCTTTCTTTCCTTCCTTCCTTCCATTCTTTCCTTATTATTTTTATTTTTTTAAAGAGTGCGAGAAAGACACACACACACACACACACACACACACACACACACACACAGAGAGAGAGAGAGAGAGAGAGAGAGAGAGAGAGAGAGAGAGAGAGCTAGCACACTGAACTTCAGATGCTTGCACCACCTAGTAGGTATGTGCACCCTGGCCCACCCTCTGACTGCCCAAAATACTCTGTTCCACCATGGGTCTCATCGCAGGGAGCCTTTTGCTGCATTTCAGGCTTGCCTTCTCCACCCCAGACAATGAGCTCTGCAAGGTAGTCTAGCATTAATGCACTTTCCTGTCCCTGGGGAGTCACTGGCTGTCCATTCATTCTGTGAGTACATGACTCCCAGTCATGAGGGAGCTGTCCAGAGACACGTTTTTCAGGGTCAATCATCTTCTATAGTTGTGGCTATGACATGTAATTTATACACCATCATTTGTTTTGGTTTCTCCAGCTCTGTTGAGAATCTTATTACAATGACTGTCACATCCCCGTTGAGCCAGAGAAGGTGAGCTTGTTGTCTGAGACTTGAGAAATCCAGGTGTAATTAGTACTTTGAGTGGAAAGCTAATTGAAGTCATGTCACAACACCCACTATAGATTAAGAGTCTACTAATTACTTATAACTGTATTCACTGTAGTAAGAATACAATGACTTTCAGACTAGAAATTTGGAATGCTTACAGAAAACTTTGGAGGAAATGTAAGAGAAGATAAGTTACTTTTATTTTGAACCTTGCATTCAACACCTCAGAGTTCACAGCCTTGGGTGGTCATACTAACCCAAGAAGTAACTGAATCTTCTGTCCCTCCTTCTTTCCTGTCTTCCCTTTTGAGTGTCAGATGCCTATAGCATGAAGTGCCAAAATTCCTGATAGATAAAGAGATTCTTCATTATTAGGATTTTCTCATGGCAAGCAGAGATGTATGAAACCAAGTATGACTCATGCTGAGTTAATAAATAGTGATTTAACAAAAAACTGATCATACTTGTTTAAAATGGGAAATACAGGACTGACATGGTTCTCTGTGGCATCAGTGATGCCCAAATTCCAAAATTCTTGGTCATCACTTTATTCTGTGCAGCCAGCACAGCAGGACTCCTGGTGACAGCCTGTGCCCTGAGGATTGTTGATGTTACTTGGGTCAGTGTACTTAGAGACTAGATATATCCATCGAATAATAAGTCTCAGAGCCTGGGCTGAAGAGATTTGCATATTTGTTGTCTTTTTCCCTCTACAGAAGCACACACAAAAAGGTCTTCATTTATTCTCCCTGGGAGCTTCCTTATAAATTCCACTCATCTTTTTCTTCAGACCTTTTGATTAAAAATGTCACCACAGCAATTTGATGTCCAAGGGAAGAAGCTTTTAGTGAGGCAATTTCTTTTTCTTTTCCTTTTCTGTTTTTCTTTTCTTTCCCTTCCTAACTCACTCCCTCCCTTCCTCCCTCCCTCCCTCTCTCCCTTCCTTCTTTCCTTCCTTCCTTTCTCTCTTTTTAAAATTTATATTTGTTTATTTAATTTATTTATTTGAGAGCTATAGACAGAGAAACAAAGAGGCAGAGAGAGAGAGAGAGAGAATGGACATGCCAGGGCTTCCAGCCACTGTAAACTAACTCCAAACGTGTTCGCACCCTTGTGCATCTGGCTAACGTGGGTCCTGGGGAGTTGAGCCTAGAACCAGGGTCCTTAGGTTTCACAGGCAAGCGCTTAACCGCTAAGCCATTTCTCCAGCCCCACTTTCTCTCTTTTTTAAAATTTTTATTTGTTTTTGGTAGTTGGAATAGAAAACCTTTTTTTAAATTTTTTTATTAATTCGTTTTGTATTCAGCAAAAACAGTCAGTTTGGCACCATTATTAGGCTCATCCGTGACCTACCCCCTCCCTTGACCCCTCCTTGTTGAGGTATATGGGTCATGCATTCTGGAGTTAGCCCACAGTTATGGGTAACATAAATGTCTCTGCATATCATGACCCACCATGTGGCCTGACATTCTTTCCATCCCCTTTTCCTCAAAATTGCCCTGAGCCATGTTGGGTTCATTTTTGGTCTGCTTCAGTGATAAGGTGTTGGGGTCCTCTGGGTCTCTGGCTCTGTGATTTGGTATGAGTTGATTTTTCTCTGTGTTGATCTCCTTCCCCCTTTTGCTGGTATCTGCTTCACCAGGAAAACAGCACACTTGCTTGTTTCCCCGATTTATCTTACTTTCAGTCAGGGGCCCTTTTGAGGTATGATGAGGTAGCTCTTCCCTTTGGACCTACATCTATCTGAAAAAGAGAAGCAGATTCTCCAACGGAGAGTAAGTTAGCACCAGACAAATGAGATAACTGTTACTTTTTTAATAGAGAATTTAATAGGCGTAGGCTGTCTTGTAGCCCATGATTAATGGTAGCTTGATAATGGACAGTGTAGAAAACATTTTAATGCTTAACATTTCTATTGTTTTGCTTCCACTATGAATGCACCAGGGAAGCTGACAGAATGTGTTAACCTTTCTTTCTGTGTAACTTTATTAGCATGATTCTGGGTCCCTGAGCATGTTTTGGATTCCACAGGCATGGGAGTGCAGCTGCAATTGAGTGTTTTAGAAGTACACTTAGATCAGAGCACAGAGGAAGGGCATATTTACTCCTCACCCAAAGGACTTGTTTTGCATGTGGTGACCATGGTGAAAAGCAGCAGGGTATAAGATGCTTCAGAAAGACTCCAGGGCTGAGGAGAAGATTCAGTTATTTGCTATCCCATTTGCTATCAAGTGTCCTCTCACAGACCCACTCCAACTAATTTAAATATATTAGCATCATGAATTTCAGCATCATTTGCCATGCACATCCTAAGAGCCTGGCACATGTTAAATATTATGGATAAAGAATTCATAATTGCTGTCCTGGAAAAGTTCAAGTGTAGTGGAGGAGATAGATACACACAACTGCACTCTAAGTAAGCAATGGAGTGTTATGGGAGAGTCAGCTCAATTCACTCAAGTGCAATAATTCCTTTGGATGGAAGTTTGTGGTTCTCAGAATAGCTGAATATCACGTAAGGAATGCTATGAATGCCAGACAGAGTCTCCCCAGTCTGGATTTGGTAAATGCTTTTTTCATGTCATATCCACTAGTTTTATGGCTACCCAGAGGACAAGGAAGATGGGACTTCCAGGTGGTGTGCTTTTATTATCTTCTGCAGGATGTTAGCCACTTAGCTTAGTAAAAAGGCATTCATCTTTTAGTCTAGTGGGGCTGACAAAATGGAAAGAAGCATCTTAAGTATATCTCTTGTAAAAAATACAAACTTTCAGTGATGGCTGTCTGCATCAGAACTTCAAGGGGAAGTAATGGGGTACGGAGGCTTCTGAAAGGGAGAGAAGTGTGTTCATTGAATTCACAGGGCCCACTGCAGTGCCTAGTGCAGGTGAGAGACTCAGCTAGCCCTGGACACAAATGAGGAAATGCTGAGTGCCCTGTGCTTAGCTGTATGGCTTTTGCCCAGTCACTCTCTCCTTATCTTGCTTTCCTCAGCTATGCAATAAGAAGCCATGCTTGAAGAACTCTAAACTTTTGCTGCTTGGATATTGTCTCAGCCAGCAGAAGAAAATAAAACACAATACAGACCTACCTTCTAAGGAAGAAAAGGGGCATGTGGTTCTTGACAGTGCTGGGAGGGGAAAAGTATCTCCCTGAAGGACATAGAGCATCAGTTCATGCTGCCAATAAAAAAAAATAAATAAGTAAAAGTCAGATGTGCTCAAAGTCCAATGTATTTTATAGTGGTGTTTGTGCTTGACTGAACAGTTCAGAGATTAATAATTCAAGATTAAGTATACATTTACATTACTGGCCTTAAATGTGTGTGTGTTTGAATTCATTCAACATTTTTTTTCCCCTAACAATTCCAGTTAATAAAGTTCTTGGAATATTGATAGTATAGGAAGAAAGCATTATTACTATATTATTTCTGGCATTTGGATGAAAATTTGGATCATAGACTTTGGGATAATTCATGAAATTAGTTGTCATAGCTAAGTGACAGATACCAATGATAGAGATAATTCATTGAATCCCAGTTCCAGTTTCTGAACATTTGGACTGCTTTTTGTCAATGAGTTGTTGACATGGGAATAGACAAGACTTTGCTCTGGTATTCATTCCATGACTGTTCCCGCAGTTCACTATGCTGGACCACTTGCTTAGTAGGTGGAGCTAGAGGCTTTGGTTTCAGAGCCCAGGGTTACTTTTCAATGTTTGTTTGCTAAGTACCTTACCTAAAATTCAGTCTACAACTTTTTCTTGACTCTCTTATGAACTTTGAGGGTTTCTATAAAGGAAAGAGAGTAGTATTTCAGAGGCTCTTTTCCTTACTCTCGTAGATTTAGGCAGGAAAGACATAGGTTTGAAATATTGATAAAAGCTAGCTTTTGGTACAGTGAGATAGAGCCAGGACAACTGAACAAAGTAATAATATGACCTATTTGGCATTTTGTGAAGGTATAACTGAATACAAAAGAGGTTGTGCTGTAACTGATATAAAATTTAGTCATAAAAATTTTGCTCAGAGACAAATATTGCATCTATAAGAGAGGTGTTTGGCAGAGAAGACAAACCAGGGTTTAGGAAGAAATTGAAGCACAGGATAGGATGTTTGTGTACCAAAGGCACAGAAGCACAGGGCAGAAAACTTGCCCTTATATACATTGGGAACAGAATGAAGAAGATGGTCAAAATGCTGAGAACCCAAGCTGTTTCATTACATTCCATGGTAAATACCAAAGATTTCAGTAGCCTGTTGCTATTCTTCTATAGTGAGGCAGGTCCCATCTCTATACATTGCTTGCTTTACTGGGGTTTATAAAATTTTAAGTATGTTCAGATTCTTTGGAAAGAATTTACCACAAGTCTCTGGAAAGTACAAGTAAACTTAGCTTCTGTTTCAGGAGGTGCTGGCTCTTTAATGTTAATGTTGGTAATGACTATGCGATTTTTGCATCCACTAGCATGAAACTGTCATCTCTACAGAACTCCTGCTGTCCCTTCGCAGTATGTCAGCTTGCAGACTGCAACCATTCTATGCTGGAAGGTGGAGAAGATATGGGGATCCTCAGCACATCTCCATGGCTCTACAGCCATTAAATCCATTTCAGCATCAAGTGAAATAATGTCTTTAGATGGGATAAAGGTTGCAGTGCTCAGATCAGTCAATCATTTGAACCATTGTCTACTTGCTAACTTTAAACCTGCTGATTTCTTCTGGGAAATAGAACAATAAAAATAAAGGGACCAGAGTAAGTTTCATGTCCTGCCAACCATAAAAGATACCATTTGACTTAATGAATAATAAATAGCTGGGCTTTCATTGGGACTCAGTTTTTTTTAGCTTGCTATCAACTTCTGTACAAAATAAATAACATTAACTTATACACTGGTCACCTCTAAGGGCACATTGAGAAATATTACAGGAACACTAGATGGTGTCAGAAACCATTTTTAGTGTGAAAGGCATCTTATACTTCATTTTTGATTCTCTTACCCTTGTGAAAGTCTCCTAGGTCTAAAGAAATGCAAAAACAAACAATCAATGAAGCAAGAAAACAAAAAAACCCACAGGAGGACATGGATAGATTCAGATTAGATATATTAACACACAGGCAGTAAAGTTTCCTATCTAATACCACATGTTGCAATTTTACCCAAGGTAAAGAGGGAGTGAATGTTTACCCCACTCATATTGAAATCCTAACTGCTAGCTGACATTACTAGAAAGTGTGATTTCTGTGAGGGTGGCACTTTCACAAACTGGATTAGTGCTTTTATAGAACAGGCTCAGAGATCATTCTTGATTTTGTTCTCTGACATGAAGATGTAATGCAATTAACCAGTAATCTGCTATTCAGTACAGGATCCTCACCAAGACTGTACCACACTACCTCCTGATCTTAGATGAGAAACAGATTAATCCTTTGTGCTTATTGTCTCCATCTTTCCCAAAGAAATTGCAATGTATATATGTATACATTGTTTTATATATATACATACTATAAGACTGAAGCAAGAAATATGCAAAATATGTAGCCACATTTAGGAATTACCTATGGTCCAGTCCAGGGTTGCCCCTGAAAGGAGGCTACTCCATGTAGAGTCATGCATGGAGGCATATTCCACCAATAATATTTTTTTCCCTTGGACATCATAGCCCTTCAAGGAATTGAAGAGAGGTTTTTTATCTTTCAAAGCAATTATTTATTGATTATTTCATACATATAACTATTGTATCTTAATCATATTTACCTCTATTACCCTCTTTTGTCCCCTCCCACCTTCACTAAATCATCACTAAACCTTTACATCTTCTGGACATAACATGGCTTTGCACTCATGAACTCACAGCAAGTGTGGTTACCTGCACAAGACCTGTGCAGGAATGGAGGTATCATAATTCCATCATGGGTATCAGAGAGACTCATAAGGCTAAACCCTTTCACGAGGAACTATTAGCAGCTAATGGCTGCTTGGGGAAGGGAAGTCATTTTCTTCAGTGGTGTAGTTACTTGTATGCTGCCTATTTTCAGTAAATAGCTCCCAAATGCTCAACCAAACAACCCTAGTAAAATTACTGGGTTGCAGAATGAAAGGGAGGAAGGGAGATGGGAAGGGAGAGAGAAGCAGGGAGGGAAATAGAGAGAGAGATATCTTACTGTTTATTTTGGTAGAATCAGAAAAGAGAGCAATTGACATCGTGTTTGTCATCATGATTTGCATCTGCTCCATATGTATACTTAGAAACCTGAATGTCTGTTTCATTTTATGGATGAGACCTCTGTATTTACAGTGCTGGAGATTTGATATTAGAACTAAAGATATGGTGCTTCATCAATCAACAAAGACATTAAGAAGTCTCCACCAGTGATACAAAACATTCTTGTTCTTTATGCCTGGATCTTTGAGATTCTAGGGAAGTATAAGTAATTTTGGCTTTCTGATACTTCTCCAAGATTTATAAGTGGCGTAGCCATGGAAGTTTCAACTGCTTAGTTCAATAAAATTTTCTTTGCTTCTTTAAGTCGAGTCATTATTGAGTGTTTGCATTTTCTTCTTAGTGGATTGCAATCGAAAGTTACCTTGAGGTAGCCAGTAATGTTATTGATTAGTTTGAACTTATCAATAAATAAACAGAACTTGACTTGTCAGTTAGGTTTATGGTTTCTGAGAAAAACAGAAACAAAAGCCAAAAACCATAATCAACCCCAAAACAGTCTGCTTGTGCTAACCACACAACAGAGCAGCTGGGATCTGAACTCAAAGTCAATGGGTCACAAGACCAGAGTACCATTATCAAAGTTGCCTAGCTTGGCCCCACCCTTGAAGTTAGTTGCCTGTCATGTGACAACTGAATAGAAGTGATGATGGCTTTCTGCATAGTCCTGCTTTGAGGTGCAGAGTATTTTTAATGTAATATTTTATTCTGTTGGGATAAATCTTGCACTTAAACAATGACTGGTTAGATCTATTTTTTCACCTTCAAGTATTATATCTTTTACAAAGGAACTATATTGCTAGAAATTAGAAAAATCATATTCTAAATGCAGAGTGTAATCCCTTAACATTGACCAAAATACAAGGGACAGAGATATACACTGTAAACAAATACATGCAAATAAGCCATTTTAGATGTATATTTTTGTGGGTTTTAAAAATTGCATATGCTCAGGAAATCATGTGCCAATCATGAAATGGAACAGTTATGTCATGTTAGGAAGTTCTTCTGTGTCTTTGCCAGTCAACTTTGATACCCCTGATCCTTGGGCCCAGCTAATCACCAACCTGCTCTCAATTTAGATTTTAGTTTCCTTTTTCTTTTGATGGTTTTGATGTAAACTAAATCAAAAAATATGCATTATTTTATGTTCGGCTTCCCCTATTCAGCAACATTCCAAGAATCAGCAATCTTCTCACATGTATTAATAGCTTACTCTATTTGCTGTTTCAGGGAATTCCACTACGTACATCAGGGAAAAATTGTCCACCCAACACCTATAGATGAGCATTTGGGCTTATAGGGCTTTTATACTAAGGCTATAGTTGTATGTATATGTCTTTGTATGGATTCACACTTTCATTTATCTTGAGTAAATGTCTTGGAATAGAATTACTAAGAGTTTTGGCAGATGCTATGTTTAGAAAAAACTGTCAAACTATGTCCCAGTGTGATTGAAGTATTCATCTTTGCCATCAACGTGCACTAATGTTTCAACTTCTTCACATCTTTGCCAAAGCTGGCCTTATTAACTCTTGATTTTCATTATTCAAATGGAGTAGATTTTCTAGGTATATTGGTATTTTGCACATTTTGGGGTGTCAATGAAAATCTTTTGAAATAGTTTGTCTATTCTTTTCATTAAATGTCTATATTATAATTAAGTTTAAATTTATCTTTATTTTAGAATGAAGTGTTGCTATATATCTATCTATATATAGAGAGAGTCATAAATGTAGATATATTATTATATATGTGATGTATATATGAAGCTTGTAAAAATCTTATATGAATAAACATATGTATTCATATAAAAATTTCAACCAGGGTTTGATCTATCTTTTAATATTTTAGTTGTATTTTTAAGAACAAAATTTTCATGTTCTGTATGAGATATGATCACCCATTCCAGTTATAAACATTTCCTCTTCTGTGTTTATTCTACTACTTTTATATTTGTGTATCTATGATTCATGGGATAATTTTTGTGTGTGATGTGAGGTTGCTCATCTCATAAACCATGGACATCCATTTGCTCCAAATCTGATAATTTAAAAGACTATATTTTCTTTATTAAATTATCTCAGCACAATATTTGAAATTCAATTCAGCATATGGGTACATAGCTGCATATGGAATCTATTTTATTTCCTTGTCTGATCTTACATGAGCAACAATCTCATGATTACTGTAGCTTTATGCAGTTTGAAAACAGAAAATGTTTACTTTGCATTTCAAATTCTTTACATTTCTGTATAAAATTTAGAATTCATTGTCCTTTAAAAAACCTGATAAAATTTTCTGTAGCATTTTTATTAAAATAATTTTAGCAGAATTAAAAGGATATTTTAATATTCAGTTTTCTGTTGCACACATCTTAGCTATCATC
This sequence comes from Jaculus jaculus, assembly GCF_020740685.1. Taxonomy (NCBI): domain Eukaryota; kingdom Metazoa; phylum Chordata; class Mammalia; order Rodentia; family Dipodidae; genus Jaculus; species Jaculus jaculus. The sequence continues at coordinate 116,643,006 of NC_059106.1, read as the reverse complement.
ATTAAAGTCATATTAACTTAGATTCTCCCCATAAGATATTGTATGTGCACGTCTGTTTTTGGTTGTGTGTACATTGTGTATGTATATGCATGTTTGCATATGCTTACACTGTGCATGTGTGTACATATATATGTAGTGGCCAGTGGTTGATGTTGAGAGTCTTCCTCAATTGCTATTCTGTGTTTTATTATTTATTTAGGCATGTGTATGTGCGTGGGTGCACATGTATGTGGGACCACAGGTTATGTAATGTGTATCTTCCTCTACTACTTTCCACCTTATTTATTTTGACAGGGCCTCTTAGTTGAACTTAGTGTTGAATGATTCAGTTTGTCTAGCCCAAAGCTTGCCCCCAGAGATCTTGTTTACAGATTCGGAGCATTGGGATTACAGATAGAATGTTTAACGTTTACATTGATTCTGGGGGGTTTGAGCTCAGTTCCTTATGTTTATGTGGAAAGTGCCTTATCCACTGATCCATCTCCACAGACTCAAACCTTTTTTTATTTTTGTTTCACACAAAAAACTAAGCATTTATTTAAAACTGAATTGAATAGAGTGAATGTAAATCATTGTGGAACAAAGACATAGCCAATGTTGCTGACATTTTTTGATAATGACTCTAACATTCCTCCATTGGGTTTGCTAATAAAATTTTTTTTCTTTTTCTTCTTCTTTTTCAAAAATTATTAGTTTTCTTTTCAGCAAATAAAGGCAGTTTGGTACCATTGTTTAGGCCTACCCCCTCCCAATGGCCCCTCCTTGTTGATGTAAATGGGTCGTGCATTGTGGAGTTAGCCCACAGTTATTGGCATGATAAATGTCTCTGCATATCATGACCCAACATGTGACTCTGACATTGTTTCCGTGCCCTCTTCCGCAAAATTTCCCTAAGCCATGTTGGGTTCATTTTTGGTCTGCTTCAATGCTGAGGTGTTGGGGGCCTCTGAGGCTCTGGATCTCTGATTTGTGTTGGTCTCCTTCCCCTTTGTGCTGGTATCCAGTTCATCAGGAAAACAGCACCCTTGCTTGTTTCCCCAATTTTCCTTAGTTTTAGTTGGGCCCCTTTTGAGATATGATGGGGCAGCTCTCTCCTTAGGATTTGCACCTATCTGAAAAAGAGACGCAGTTTCTCCAATGGAGAGTAAGTTAACAACTGGAAAATTGAGATAACACTTTTTTGATAGAGAGTTTAATATGTGTAGGCCCTCTTGTACCCCATGATTGATGGTAGCTTGATATTGGAGAGTGGGCTTATGTTTGGATATGGTTCTGGCTTGTTTCCCAGCTCCAGCTATGGGTCTCATACCACTGAGGGGATCAGTTAGCCAAATCAAGGGCAGTTGGTTCCCCACCATGGCTGTGTGCCACTATTGCACTTGGGTGGGCATCACACCAGTTTATTTGTTGCTAAGTAGGTTAGACCATGAGTTACTGGGACAGATATTGCTCATCTCGCCCACTCTCCCATGTAACACCTTCTGGCACTAGACATGCTGACTGTCTGGGGACTGACTCTCTCCTGGCTTCCAGCCATGCCATTCCATTTTATGTGTCAGCTGCATATAGACTCTTCAGCAATAGGATTTTACCACTGACCTTTGGTGGGTCATCAAGTACTCTGACAGAAGTCTGTCATTCTTTTAGGAAGCCTTGTAGGTTTCTCTGATCAAAAGCTCATTGTGGATGATAGCCCCATGCTGGTAGTGGGGGTTACAGGTCAGTGCCCACTAAGAAATTGAGGAAAAAAATAACTAATATACAAGAGTAGGAGGAGAGAGAAAGAGGGCGGAGGGGGAGAGGGAGGGAGGAAAGATGTAGAAGATTTAGGTTAGACTTGATCCTACCCTCTGCAGTGTCTTGTGGCTCAGGTGTTTCCTGTAAGGGTCTAGTGAAGGTTCAGCCATTTGGTCTGTCTTTTAGGAAGTAGAATTTTATGGTGCCATTGCCGTTTGGGTCCAGATTTGTGTTTCCTACCCCTTCGATGCCCTCCCCTCACTCCCCATCCAGCCTAGTGTCTAGTCCATGAGGTGCTTGCTGAGTATGTAAGGTATTTTGGGTAGAGTCAGGTTAGTTGTTGTAGATGAGTGGGAGTATGTGTCATTTTTTTTTTTTTTTTCTTTCTGCGATTGGGTAAGTTCACTGAGAAAGATCTGTTCCAGGTTCAACCATTTTTCCTCAAATTTCCTTGTGTAATTTTTTCTTACTGCTGTGTAGAATTCCATTGTGTAGATATACCACATCTTAGTTATCCATTCTTCTAGTGATGGACATCTGGGTTGATTCCAGCTTTTAGGTATTACAAATTGAGGTGCTACAAACATGGTTGAGCAAATCTCTCTTGCCTGTGGTTTGAAGGTTTTAGGGTAGATGCCTAGTAAGGGTATAACTGGTTCTGTTGGTATCTCTATAGTCAGCTTTTTCAGGAGTCTCCATATTGCTTTTCAAAGTGGTTGTACCATCCTACATTCCCACCAACAGTGAATGAGTGTTCCTGCTTCTCCACATCCTCACCAGCATTTATTTTTATTTGATTTTTTGGTGTTTGCTATCCTTATTAGGGTAAGGTGAAATCTCATAGTTGTTTTAATGTGCATTTCTCCGATGATTAGGGATGATGAATATTTTCTTAAGTGTGTGTTTGCCATTTGTATACCTTCTTCTGTGAACTGCCTGTTCATCTCTTTGCCCCATTTTGTGAGTGGGGTGTAAAAAGAAATTGAGGAGGACTTGAGAAGATGGAAAGACTTCCCATGCTCCTGGATAGGCAGAATTAACATTGTGAAGATGACAATCCTACCAAAGGCAATATATAGACTTAACACAATTCCAATTAAAATCCCTACAGTGTTCTTCACTTAGATAGAAAAATGATCTCAAATTTCATATGGAAAAGCAGAAGGCCTTGCATATCCAAACATATCCTCAGCAAAAGAAATAAGTCTGGTGGCATCACCATACCTGATCTAAAGCTATACTACAAAGCCATAGTAATAAAAACAGCATGGTACTGGCATAAAAACAGGAGTGTAGACCAATGGAATAGACTTGAGGATCCGTATTTTGGGTCAAGCAACTATAGCTACTTGATATTCAACAGTGGCCCAAACAATATAGGCTGGAAAAAAGATAGCATCTTCAACAAATGGTGCTGGACAAACTGGATAACCACATGCAGAAAACTGAAAGTTGAGCCACACATTTCACCATGCACTACACTCAAATCCAAATGGATCAAAGACCTCAACGTAAGACCAGAAACTCAAATACTACTGGAAGAAAATTTAGGAAGTACTTTCCATGATATAGGAATGGAAAAAGACTTCCTGAGCAAAATCCCAGTAGCTCAGGATCTTAAACAGTCACTCAACCAATGGGATCAAATGAAGTTGAAGATTTTCTTTACAGACTTCCGGCCAAGATGGCGACCGCCTAGCTGCACTCCAGATACCAGGGAGAAAAAGGCAAGAAATTAAGGGCTAACAGGGTCTTTTTGCCAGTGGGAGGGCACAGAGTGGGGAAAAACAGGGAAGCACACATCCCAGCACTCCCCAGTGCAACCCGGCCCGTGCGCCTTGGCCCTGGCACTCCCCACGCTGCCCACTCGCCCTGCACCCCCCACGCTCCCTGGGCAAAGAAAGGCAAGAAATTAAGGGTTATCAGGGTCTTCTTTCCAGTGGCAGGGCACAGAGTGGAGAAAAACAGGGAAGCATGCATCCCCCCCTTGAGTGAGTAGTCTACCCCCACACATATAGCTGCCGCGCCCCACTCCCCGCACCCCATGCCCTGCGCCCCTCACTGCGCTGCTGTGCTCTGTTCACGTGACCGCCAGCCCATCATGCGCCTGCCAGCACGCTGTGCTGATGTGCGGGGATCTCCGCCATTGTGCTCTGATCCTGCGTGTTGGCCAGCCACGCTGTGCTCGGTTCCCATGCCCTCAGGGTCCGCCTCTGCCTTGATTAAGCTGCTGCCAGACCCCTGCTGCTGTGCTCCAATCCCTTGCCTGCTGGCCAGCCTCTGCTGTGTCCTGATCCCATGCCTGCGTTAGCTGCCTCTGCACTACAATTGCACGTTCAGCAGGCCCAGTCCCATAGCAAGGGCCACACAAGTCCACACTGAGTCACTAGCGCCAGCTCAGGCACCATCCTCTACCTGTCCATAGCTACCCATCCCCCACTCCTCTGAGGCAGGAGAGCTCAGACAGTTTGCAAGTCCCAGTATTCCCAGCCAGAGTTTGGGCAGCTTCAGGGCTTGCTGCCTCAGTCTGCTTCCAAACTAGAAGGCAGGCAGCTTTGGAGCATTACTGGGTGAGAATTCAGGCAACTTTGGCGCCCCTGTCAGACTATAGATAGGCGGCTTTGGAAAGAGAGAGCAAAAACCCAGGCTACTTGTAACTGCCCCAGGCTGCCTTGGATTCTCACTAAGCTAGATCCCAGGCTGCTCACCCACCCACCTGCCCATACACTGACATGGGTAGAGCACAGCGCAAAAGAAATAACGTGAAAAATAAAATGCAAGAAAATCCAGACAGATCACCCAGTCCAACAAGGATAACATCTAACCAAAACATAGAAGAGTGTTTAGGATCAGAACATCAAGTGAAAGCTATGAACAGTGCAACCCTGACCAACCTACTGCTAGAACTGGCAGGAAAGCTACAAAGGACAGATAATCGTGTGGATGCTACCATCACTAAGCTAGAGCAATATGATAACCCTGGAAGGAATTCAAAGAGAGCTAAGAGAGTTGAGGGAGAGTGAAAAAAAAGAGGACCTTAAAAATCAGCTGGCCACACTAAATGAAAACATAAAGAAATGCAAGGATGATTTCCAAGAATAATCAAGAAAATCAGAAAATGAGGCAAAAAGTGAGCTGGACAAAGTGATGGAAGTGATACATAGGAAAGCAGTAGAAAATGCAAACTTAATTGAACACGTCCAAAACTCGCTAGAGACCCTCAAGATTAGAGTCAGTGAAGTGGAAGATAGAAACTCTGATCTGGAAGACAGGATGGAAGAAACAGTTCAAGAGTCCAAAAATTTCAGTAAATTCAAAAGTTCCTGTGAACAGAACATGAGAGAATTGTGGGATACACTTAAACGTCCTAATATCAGAATCATTGGAATACCAGAAGGAGAAAAATTTCAGACCAAAGGCATGGAGAACCTATTTAACACAATAATTGAAGAAAACTTCCCCTGTCTCTTAAAAGAAAGGCCAATCAAGATACAAGAAGCAAGCAGAACTCCTAACAGACTAGACCCAAGGAGAAACTCAACAAGACATATTATCATTAAGACGTTAAACATTGACACCAAAGAGAAAATCCTAAAAGCAGCTAGGGAAAAACAGCACATCACTTTCAAAGGAAACCCCATCAGAATTACTTCAGACTTCTCAATGGAAACCCTGAAAGCTAGAAGGGCCTGGAATGAAGCTATCCAAACTCTAGGAAACTATGGCTTCCAACCCAAACTACTCTACATGGCAAAAGTCTCCCTTATAATAGATGGTGAAAGGAAAACTTTCCATGACAAAACTCAGCTTTACAATTACATGAACACAAAACTGAACTTACAGAAAGTATTCCAGGAAATTCTCCACAGAGAAGAAACAAATAACCAAACACAAATGCCTACAAGAAGCAGATCACAGCAACCAAACCCAGAGTAGACAGAAAAAAAATTTAAATTCCATGGAAATGCCAACACACCTCTACCACCACAACATGGCAGGGATCAAATCAAATCTCACAGTCATAACCCTAAATATTAATGGCCTTAATTTACCCATCAAGAGACACAAGCTAACAGGGTGGATCAAAAAATTAGACCCCTCAATCTGCTGCCTTCAAGAAACCCATCTTACCACTAAAGACAGAAACGTCCTCAGGTTGAAAGGGTGGAAAACAATATTCCAAGCAAATGGAAATAAGAAACAAGCAGGTGTAGCTATATTAATATCAGATAAAATTGACTTCAAACCAAAAACAATCAAAAAAGACAAAGAAGGCTACTTCCTACTTATAAAGGGAAAAATCCATCAAGAGGATATTACAATCATAAATCTGCATGCACCAAACACAGGAGCACCACAGTTCATAAAACAAAACCTACTTGACAATAAAACAGAAATAACCACCAACACCATCATAGCTGGGGACTTTAACACTCCATTATCAGTAGTAGACAGATCATCCAAACAGAAGCTCAACAGGGAAGTAAGAGAGCTCAACAAAACCATAGAGCACTTAGACCTAACAGACATCTACAGAACTTTCCACTCCAAATCTACAGACTACCCATTCTTCTCAGCGGCTCATAGAACATTCTCTAAAATAGACCATATACTGGGTCACAAAGACTGCCTCTACATATTTAGGAAAATCAACATAATTCCCTGCATGATATCAGATCATAATGCTATTTTCCTAGAAATCAACAACAAAAAAACCAAGAACCCCAATGGCAACTGGATACTGAATAGCACACTCTTAAACAATAAATGGATAGTGGATGAAATAAAAAAGGAAATTGCAAAATTCCTGGAATTGAATGACAATGAGAACACATCATACCAAACTTATGGGACACAATGAAGGCAGTCCTCAGAGGAAAATTCATAGCACTCAATGCCTTCATAAAAAAGACAGAAAGACCCCAAATCAATAGCCTAACCATCCACCTAAAGGCATTGGAAAAACAAGAAAAATCCAACCCAAAGAGCTCCAGAAGGAAAGAAATAATTAAAATCAGAGCAGAAATTAATGAATTGGAAACCAAGGAAACAATTAAGGCAATTGACAAAACAAAGAGCTGGTTCTTTGAAAAAGTAAACAAGATTGACAAACCTCTGGCCAATTTGATCAAGCAAAAAAAGGAGAGACTCCAAATTAACAAAATTCAAAATGAAAAAGGAGAGATCACAACAGACATAAGTGAAATCGGCAGAATCATCAGGACTTATTTCAAAAACCTCTACTCCACAAAACTGGAAAATGTGGAGGAGATGGATAAATTCCTGGATGCATATCACCTACCAAAGCTAAACTCAGAGCAGATTAATCACCTTAATGAACCAATCACACTCACGGAGATTGAAAAAGTAATAAAAACCTCCCAAAAAAGAAGAGTCCAGGCCCAGATGGATTCCCAGCTGAATTTTATCAAACCTTCATGGAAGAACTCAAACCAATCTTTCTAAAACTGTGCCACAGCATTGAAGAACAGGGAAAGTTACCCAACTCCTTCTATGAAGCTAGTATCACCCTAATCCCAAAACCAGGCAGAGATGCCACAAGAAAAGAAAACTACCGGCCTATTTCCCTAATGAACATAGATGCAAAGATCCTCAACAAAACCGAATCCAACAACACATCAAAAGCATTATCCACCTTGACCAAGTGGGATTTATTCCAGGAACACAAGGGTGGTTCAACATATGAAAATCGGTCAATGTAATTCACCACATAAACAAGCTTAAACACAAAAACCATATGATCATTTCGATAGATGCAGAAAAGGCCTATGACAAGATACAACATCACTTCATGATCAAAACATTGGAGAGAATCGGCATGGCCGGTTCACATCTTAACATAATAAAGGCAATATACAAAGCTCCAAAGGCCCAAATAATACTAGATGGAGAGAGACTGGAGGAATTCCCATTGAGATCAGGAACAAGACAGGGATGTCCTCTCTCACCTCTGCTTTTCAATATAGTTCTGGAAGTCCTAGCCCAAGCAATAAGACAGGAGAAGGAAATAAAAGGGATACAATTTGGAAAGGAAGAAGTTAAGATAGCTCTATTCGCTGATGACATGATTGTATATGTAAGAGACCCGAGACACTCCATCCCAAAACTCCTGAAGGTGATTAACTCATATAGCAAAGTAGCAGGATACAAAATCAATGCACAAAATTTGGTAGCATTTCTGTATGCAAATCACAAAGACACAGAAAAAGAAATAAAGGACATAGTCCCATTTTCAATAGCAACAAAAAAAAAATAAAATACCTTGGAATTATGTTAACCAAGGAAGTAAAAGATCTATACAATGAAAATATAAAAACTCTCAAAAAAGAAATTGAGGAGGACTTGACAAGATGGAAAGACCTCCCATGCTCCTGGATAGACAGAATTAACATTGTGAAGATGGCAATCCTACCAAAGGCAATATATAGATTTAATGCAATTACAATTAAAATCCCTACAGTGTTCTTCACAGAGACAGAAAAAATGATCTCAAATTTCATATGGAAAGGCAGAAGGCCTAGCATATCCAAACATATCCTCAACAAAAGAAATAAGTCTGGTGGCATCACCATACCTGATCTAAAGCTATACTACAAAGCCATAGTAATAAAAACAGCATGGTACTGGCATAAAAACAGGAGTATAGACCAATGGAATAGACTTGAGGACCCGGATTTTGGGTCCACCAACTATAGCTACTTGATATTCGACAAAGGCCCAAACAATACAGGCTGGAAAAAACATAGCATCTTCAACAAATGGTGCTGGACAAACTGGATAACCACATGGAGGAAACTAAAACTTGATCCACACATTTCACCATGCACTACACTCAAATCCAAATGGATCAAAGACCTCAACATAAGACCAGAAACTCGAATACTACTAGAAGAAAATTTAGGAAGTACTTTCCATGATATAGGAATGGAAAAAGACTTCCTGAACAAAACCCCAGTGGCTCAAGTTCTTAAACAGTCACTCAACCAATGGGATCATATGAAACTGAAGAGTTTCTTTACAGACAAGCATAAAATAAGCAAAGCCAATAGAATACCCACAGAGTGGGAGAAAATATTTGCAGGTTATCCAACTGATAGAGGCCTTATTTCTAGAATTTACAAAGAACTCAAAAGTCTAAACAATAAGAAGACAAATACCCCCCCTCACAAAATGGGGTGCAGAGTTGAACAGGCAATTCACAGAGGAAGAAATACAAATGGCAAACACACACTTAAGAAAATGTTCATCATCCCTAATCATCAGAGAAATGCAAATTAAAACAACTATGAGATTCCACCTTACCCCAATAAGGATAGCCAACATCAAAAAGTCAAATGAAAATAAATGCTGGCGAGGATGTGGAGAAGCAGGGACACTCAATCATTGTTGGTGGGAATGCAGGATGGTACAACCACTCTAGAAAGCAATATGGAGACTCCTAAAAAAGCTGACTATAGAAATACCAACAGACCCAGTTTTTCCCTTACTGAGCATCTGCCCTAAAACCTTCAAACCAAAGGCCAGAGAGATTTACTCAACCATGTTTGTAGCAGCTCAATTCGTAATAGCTAAAAGCTGGAATCAACCCAGATGTCCATCATTAGAAGAATGGATAACAAAGATGTGGTATATCTACACAATGGAATTCTATACAGCAGTAATTTGAGGAAAAATGGTTGAACCTGGAACAGATCATTCTCAGTGAACTAACTCAATCACAGAAAAAAAATCGACACATAGTCTCATTCATCTACAACACCTAACCTGAATCTACCCAAGACACCTTACATACTCAGCAAGCACCTCATGGAGTAGACAATAGGATGGAAGGGAGGGCGGGGAGGGCATCGAAGGGTGGAAAACAGTAATCTGGACCCAAACGGCATTGGTACCATAAAACTCTACTTCTAAAAGTCAGAACAAATGGCTGAACCTTCACTAGACCTTTACAGGAAACACCTGAACCACAAGACACTGGAGAGGATAGGATCAAGACTAACCTAAATCTTCTACATCTTCCCTCCTTCCCTGTCCTTCTCTCCCCTCTATCTCTCTCCTCTCTAACTCTTGTATATTAGTTATGTTTTTCCTCAATTTATTAGTGGTTACTGGCCTGTAACCCCCACTTCCAGCTTGGGGCTACCATCCACAATGAACCGTTGATCAGAGAAACCTACAAGGTTTCCCAAAACAATGACAGACTTCTGTCAGAGTACTTGATGACCCACCAAAGGCCAGTAGTAAGACCCTATTGCTGAAGACTCCATATGCAGCTGATACGCAAAATCGAACGGTATGGCTGGAAGCCAGGAGAGAGTCAGTCCTCAGACAGTCAGCGTGCCTAGTGCCAGAAGGCGCTACATGGGTGACTGGGGGAAACGACCAATATCTGTCCAAGCAACTCATTGTCTAATCTAATTAGCAACAAGTAACATGACGTGATGCCCACACAAGTGCAATAGTGGCACACAGCCATGGTGAGGAACCAACTACTCTTGATTTGGTTAACTGATCCACTCAGTGGTACTAGACCCATAGCTGGAGCTAGGAAACAAGTCAGAACCATACCCAAACAAAAGCCCACTCTATAATATTAAGCTATCATCAATCATGGGGAACAAGAGGGCCTACACCTATCAATCTGTCTATCCAAAAAGTAAGTGTTGTTTCAATTTTCTTGGTGCTAACTTACTCTCCGTTGGAGAATCTGCTTCCCTTTTTCAGATAGATGCAGATCCTATGGCGAGAGCTGCCCCAACATATCTCAAAAGGGGCCCAACTGAAACTAAGGACAATTGATGAAACAAGCAAGGGTGATGTTTTCCTGTGAACCGGATACCAGCACAAAGGGGAAGGAGACCAAAGCAGGGAAAAATCAACTCCTACCAAATCAGAGAGCCAGAGCCTCAGATGCCCCCAACACCTCAGCACTGAAGCAGACCAGAAATGAACCCAACATGGCTCAGGGAAATTTTGTGGAAGAGGGGGTGAAAGAATGTCAGAGTCACATGTTGGGTCATGATTTGCAGAGACATTTAGCATACCAATAACTGGGGACTAACCCCACAGTGCACGACCATTTACATCAACAAGGAGGGTCTAATGGAGTGGGTAGATCATAGATGAGCCTAAACAATGGTACCAAACTGCCTGTATTTCATGAAAAAAAAACTAATAAATCAAATTAAAAAAAAAATTCTTTACAGACAAGCATATAATAAGCAAAGCCAATAGATTACCCACAGAATGGGAGAAAATATTTGCGGGTTATTCAACTGATAGAGGCCTAATCTCTAGAATGTACAAAGAACTCAAAAATCTAAAAGCTAATAACATTTTTATGAAGACATTGTTTTTATTGATCCCTCACCCAGACCTCCTTCCCTCCATTTTTTGATACCAAGTCTCCCCCTAGTAACCACTACCTTTTTCTTGTAACATGTAATTTATAACCTTTAAATTTTATTTTTCATTTCTGATACTGAGTTAGTTTATAATAATAATAATAATCTATAATTTGTAGTCTCATAATTCATAATTATTTCATTAAACTATTTCTTCAATTGAATATGTAAGAATTTCTCTTTATATATAAGGACATGCTGATGACACCAACAATACACTGACATTCAAAATTTAATCCCACATTGTCATTTTGTGTTTTGAAGCGCAGTGGGTGAGTAGATTATAAATATCTACAAAGCTTTTACAAAATAAAAAATTTTCCTGGAATTAATACCCATAAATTTGTGAGACAATTACCAATTTTAGTACAGTTTGTACACAGTTGAGAGTTTTACAACATAGGACTGGAGAAATGGTCTAGTAGCTAAGGTAGTTGTTTGTAAAGTCTAAGGACAAGGTTTGTTTCCCTAGGCACATATAAGCTATATGCATGGCACAAGGTGGCACATGTGTCTGGGCATTGTTTGCAGTGGATGGAGGCGTGGCATGCCCATTTCCTCTCTACTTTATCTGCTCTCTCTCTCAAATAAATAAATTAAATATTATAAAAAAAAAAGAGTTTCCAAAGCCTTAGAGTCTAGCTAGTTGTGTAAAAACCCCCAGAAACATGAAGAACAGGAGTAGGAAAAAAAGAAGAAAAGAAAAATAAGAGTTTCACAATGCAGTGAAAGGCACAAATGGCAACATGGTCATTTCATATACATGTATTTATATCATTTGTAGTGGAATCCAGTGAAACTATCACAGCATCCTTTATTTTTGTAAAAATAAAATAGAATATTCAATAATGCTTGTTTACAATTTCTATCAGTTTTGTGGACTGTATTGTCATGAATCTATGTGCATATTTTCACACAGAACTGCTTCTTCTCACATTCTTTCCCTTTAAAAGCATCATGTAATGTGCATTGATTTTAAAAGAATATTTATTTGTTTATTTGAGAGAGAGGAGAGGCGTGCAAGGGCCTCTAGCCACTGAAAATGATCTTTTGATACATGTGCCATCTTGCTAAGGTGGGTAAAGGGGAATTAAACCTGGGTTTTCAGGCTTTGCAGGCAAGCACCTTAACTGCTAAGCCATGTCTCCAGCCCATATGCATTGATTTTTATCAACTTCTATAATTTTTATTATTTTGTGATGTGCTATATATCAATATGTTGAAAGATAAATAGTGTTAGATCTTTCATCTCATGGCACCTATGAAGTGAGCAGCTAAAAATTCTTACCACTGTGTTTAAACATACTGTATAGATCATGTAACTGTATCTTATTGAGACAGGGTTCTCACTGATTCCACTAGATCAGTTGGCCAGCAAACCTCCTGTATTCTCCTGTTTCTGCACCTCAGGACTGGGTCTATAGGCATGTGCAACTACACTAGGATTTAACATATGTACTGGAATCCAAACTCAAGTCCTCCTGCTTGTGTGACACTTTACTGACTGAGCCAACTCCTCAGCACCCCTGTTATATATTTTAACTCTGTCAGAGTTGTTAATAGGTTTAAAAATTTTTATTTTATTATATGTATTATAAAAAATTATATTCTTTTATCCCTTGACCCCTGGTCATGTTTCCCTGGAGCCCTCAGTGGAGTTATGTGATTCACTGTGAAGTCATGAAGGCCTCTGTCAGTCCCTATGAGGTAGTAGGGAGACCATACTTGAGAGTATTCTCACCCAGTCTATGGCTCTTAAAATCTTTCTGCAATGTTCCCTGACTCCATGGTAGTCCTGTAGGCAGTCTGGTTTAGTGTTGAGTAATTTGTAGCTTCTAGATTTCTGCTTTGATAGGTTTTGATTATTCACTATATCCACTGCCATCACCCTGGAGCAGGTTGTCAGGCTAGCAGTAAGAGCAGTATTGTGGTGCAGCTTCCATTGCAAGTTCTCCTGGCAAATACAGAAGAGATGGCAAGTCTTATGGTGGAATCTTGGTTTTCTCTGCCATCTGTAAAGTATAGCAGGATATCCAACCAAGAGTGAGGACAGCTTGAGTTAAAGGGGAATCTAAGAGATTTTTAGTGTGTTGTCCCACTCTTCCTCACCAGAGAGCAGTGGAGATTTCTCTCTGATGTCTGAGTTTCCTGACTATGGGATTCTGACTTGGTTTCCAGCATTAGCTTTAAGTTCTCTCCCACTGAACAAGCCTTACTTCCAATTACAGAACAGTTTGTTACCCACAGAGGCTGTATACCACTATTGCTCTGGTGTGTGCTTTTATTTTTATTTTTTTGGGGGCGGGGGTAAGTTCTTGCTCTATCCCAGGTTGACCTGGAATTTACTATGTAGTCTCAGGGTGGCTTCTAACTCATGGTGATCCTCCTCCCACTGCCTCCTAAGTGCTGGGATTCAAGGCATGTGCTACCACACCTAGCTAAGTGTGTACTTCTTGTCCAGCTGGTTGACTTTATAGCCTGAAGGGTCACCTAACTATGGGAATCTGACTTGGTTTCCAGTAGGGGGTATGAGTTGTCTCCCACTGAGCATGCCCCATGTCCAATCAGAACAATTGGTTCCTCTCAGAGGCTTTGTGCCACTATTGTACAAATGTGTACTTCTTGCCCAGCTAGTTGATTTTGTAGTCTGTAGGGTCCTCTGCTTTACTTCCATCAGCTCCCACAGGTCCTTTGGAACTATGAGGGCTAGTCAGGAGGGAGCTAATTTCCCTTTCTGTTCCAGCATGATATTCTAATGTTCCCTGACTGCATTCTATGGTGTCTTCATGAACATGGTCTTACCTTTTAGTTTTGGCAGGTAATCAAGGGTTTTGGCAATAGCCTGCATTGTTTTGGGGACCTCATGGGTCTCCCTGGCCAACAGCTAACTGTGAGGGAAGGGGCAACCACTCTCTGCGCCTGGGAATTATTGGTCAGAGTCCATGGGTTTAAGGTTAAGCTTTTGCCACCTTTTGTCTGCACTGTCTACCCTCTCACTTTATTGGTGGTTATAGCTTGTGTTAGTAGCTTTAAAAATAACATTATTAGTTTCTCAAGGACTGGAAACACATTTTCCTGGTAACCTAACATGTTTTATTAGTGGTGATTCTCTTTTTAACTCAAAGATTTCATTTTCAACTGAGGATGTGACTCAATGAATAAAGTGCCTGTTGTGCAAGTGTGAGTACTGTAGTTCAGATCCCCATGTAACCCATGTAATACCAGATGCCTTAGAGTGAGCGTCTGTCATCCCAGCATACCTACAAGAAAAACGGAAGTGAAGCAGGAGAATCAAGCTTATGGGCCAGCTAGCCTGGTCAGTGCGGCAGTGAACAATGAGACCTGGACTCACACATGAACACATATGTTCCCAAGTAATAATTATTTTGATTTATTTTAGCATATAAATATGAATAAATTTTCAAGTTACATTTCCAGTAAAAATAAGTTTTTGTTAAACAGCTGAAACAAAAAATTCTTCTCGGGCTGGAGAGATGACTTAGTGGTTAATGCATTTGCCTACAAATCCTAAGGAGCCACGTCCAATTCCCCAATACCCTCACAAGCCAGATACACAGGGAGGCACACGCATTTGTTTGCAGTGGCTAGAGGCTCTGGTATGCCCATTTTCTCTCTCTATATATATCTGCCTCTTTCTCTCTCTTGCAAAATAAATAAAATAAATGTTGTTTATTTAAAAAAGGCAATACCATCTATTAAAATTCTTTTATGGACTGCTTATTGAAATGATGTATTTTTAAAAGCATTACTTACTTGAGTAACTATTGATCTTTGACTATTGACTTGGCATTTTGATACCTACCTAGATTCATTTTGACTTGATGTTTGTATAGGGCAAGAGGTATAGATCTAGTTCAAATTGCTTTTCTGCTCATGGATTCCATAGGTTTTTCCAACTACTGTATATTAATGGAGTTTTACTTTTGCCTTTTTAACCGGGGTATCTTTTTCTTCTTTCCCTTATCTTAATGCACTGGATAATACCTTCAAGGACAATTTTAACTCCAAGCTATAAGACTAAATATCAATAATGTTTTTCAACCTTAGGCGTATGGTACAAGATAAAGTATGTATGTATGTATGTATGTATGAAAATGACATAATGAAACCCATTATTTTGTATGGTATCTTAAAAGTTGTGTTAGGACATTTAACTCCTTTTATATGTTTCCACCTTTTAGTTGTTAATATTTTAAAATGTTTTGTAGATATACGTATGAAAGCTATTGGTTTGCAATTTTCTTACAATATGTTTGCAAGATTTTGCAACTATGGCATCATGGTTTTTTTGTTGTTTTTTTGAGGTAGGGTTTCATTCTGGTCTAGGCTGACTTGGAATTCACTCTGTATTCTCAGGGTGGCCTCAAACTCATGTCAATCCTCCTACCTCTGCCTCCCGAGTGCTGGGATTAAAGGGATGTGCCATCATGCCAGATTGCATCATGGGTTTTTAATGTTTTATTAATGTCCATGGTTGATACATTTGTTACACTCTGTTTTATTGTTTTACTGATGGCCCCAGGACTTAAAATATGTGTTTTACTTCAAGTAGTCTACCTTTGAGTGACATCACTCTACTTATAATGTAAGAAGTTAAAAACATCATATTTTCGGCTGGAGAGATGGTTTAGCAGTTAAGATACTTGCCTGCAAAGCCTAAGGATCTGGGTTCAATTCCCTAGTACCCCTGTAAAGCCAGATGCACAAAGTGGTACACTCATCTGGAGTTTGTTTGCAGGGCCGGAGGCCCTGGTGTGTCCATTTTCTCTGTCTGTCTCTCTTATCTCTATCTCATTCTGTTTGCAAATAAAATAAAATAACATAATCTTTTCATTTTTCCATTGCTTATGTTCTTATTGTCACACATTATACTTCTACATGTTAGAAAGCACAGAATAAATCATAATGAGATTTCTTTTATAATCAGTTATCTCTTGTGAATTAAAAGTTACAATTTATATTTGTGTACATAACTAGTATTTTCACCACTTTTTATATACTCTATGTTCCTATATGGTATTTTTTTTCCAGTAACTAAAGAATTTATATATATTTTAAATGCAGGGGTTCTGGAGAAAAGCAATCATACAGTTTCTTGGTTTTGATGATTTTATTTTGTCTTATTATTTGAATGGTAATTTCACTGTGAAGTTTGTGTAGTCTGTAGTATATCTTCTTTGTTTCTCTTTACATCTTTAAACCTTAAAATCTAAATATGCTCAAGGTTTATTTGTATCCCAGCACCTTAGCAACATGATCATGATATTCTTTGGCGTGTTTTGTGTTGGTAGTTGTCTTTCTTAAGCCACTGAGATTCTTGGTTTAGACTCTTATTTTTTTCTTTTATAAAATTTGGAAAATAGTACTTGCATATATAGACATTTTTTCTGTCTCCCTTATCTGTTATTTCAAATATATATTTGAATTTTGATCTGGTTTATTATTCAATCATTCACACAGCATTAATTCCAGATACTGGGCTAGGGGAAAAGCACAGGGATAACAAGCACAGACCACTCATGCAAGCCACCTCCAGGCCAAGTCTTTCTATTGCTTTATGTTGTCACTCCAGAGGAAGGATGGGACTTGGAAACATGAGACCCTCTCTAGCTACAATTTTTGTTGGCGTGTGTGGGTATGTGTGTGTGTGTGTGTGCGTGCACATGCATGCTCACGTGCTTTGCTTGAGACTGTATCCAGAGCCTTGTACATGGTAAGCAAGGACTCTACCATTAATTGCATCCCCTATCCTCTTTTCACTTTATTCTTATTATATTTTAAGGGCCACTTGATATCATCACATACAGTGTATGTGTCTTTTTTCTTTTGTTGTTTATTTATTTGAGAGAGACACAGAGAGAAAGAGTGAGTGAGAGAGAGAGAGAGAGAGAATGGATGTGCCAGGGCTTCCAGCCACTGCAGATGAACTCCAGATACCTGCGCCCCCTTGTACATTTGGCTAACGTGGGTCCTGGGGAATCGAGGCTCGAACCAGGGTCCTTAGGCTTCACAGGCAAATGCTTAACCATTAAGCCATCTCTCCAGCCCTGTCTTTTTTCTTAGTATATTTCTTTTCATGAATTGTTTTCAGATACCTTCTATGATTATGTCTTCAGTTTTACTGACATTTTCTTTTCAATGACTAATTGTTGGTTAATCACATGTAGACTAATTTTGTTTTGTATTTTTCTCTTCTAAAAGACCTATTCTTTTAATACTCTCTTCCATTTCTTTCCTCACTATGCTTATCTTTTCTCCATCCCTAAATTGAATTTATGGGCTGATTTTCTCATGATTAAGGGTTATAGGTTTTTATTTCACCATATGTTCTATAAATTTTAAGTAAATATTGGATAAGGTAAATGTCACATTAATGAGCGACAAGGTTTGTGTCCATAATTAATACTAGAGCTTTGGTTTTGTCAGATTATTAACTGATTAAGACTTCTTTATCATTTTCATATGATAAGCCTAGATGACACTTATTTTAGGGAAATATAGCTTCTTATTTAACTGAAGTATGACCTAATGAAATCTTTTTTATGCCACAAGGTGGTAGGGAATATCCAGAGATATCACCCTTCCCATAATGACAAACTTCTGCTTTCACAACTCATAACCCACACCTCCATGGGGAACACCAGCAATCCCACTAACGAGGGCATCAGTGGAGTGGGGACAGGAGGGAAATGATGGTACCAACATATGATGTGTCTACACAAAGTTTCTACTTAATAAAATGTAAAATAAAACACATTATTTGTCTTCTCTCTGGTACACTAATTGAAGATTGTTCAACCTATCCATGCTTACTTTGGCCTTATGCTATTCTGAATTATGAAAGCACAAATGGGTATTGAGCAGACTCATAGACATTCCAGTCATATTTTATAGTATTTCCCCATAATATATCCATAATATAATTTAATCTGGATCTCTTCTTTGATAATTCAAGCTCCTCATTTTCTATGAACTTTAATCTCTGCTTCCTCAAGTCAGGAAGACCATCTGGCTCTCTCAGATTCTCTTTGCAGTCCCTCAGTCCAGAATGTGATTGGTTCTACATACAGATCTGGATGATTGTAAGGCTTATAGTACTTTATTTTTTACTCTATGTAGATCATAGATAGGTTATATTCAGAAAGTACATTCTGGCTTCCTTAGGTCTGGAATAACATACCAGATATATACAAGTAGAAAACTGGAAAATATCTGTGTATGTGTTGGTTTACATATCTGCATATAAATATATGTCCTCCTAATCTTTACAGAATTCACTGTAAGATATTCTGTGAATACCTGAAACCATGGTTAGTACCAAACTATATAACATATTATATATACATACATACTTATGATAAAGTATAACTTACAAATTAGGCATAGTAAGAAACTGAAAATCCCTAATAATAACTAATAATAAGATAGAACAATTATAACTGCTGTAACCTGTAATAAAAGTTATGTGAATACTTCTTAAAATGTATTTTTGTGCTATACTTTTAGACTGAAAGTCTAGAAAGCAAAATTTCAGATAAGAGAACATATATTAGAAATATATAAATGGTCGTAGACTCTTGCCTGTATACCATAATATTTCCCAGAATTTTTTTCTGTCTTATCATTTTTGTGTGTACTCAAGAAGTCTGTTAGGAGTTGAAAAAAGCAAGATTTCTTCCTTCAACTTCCTACACTTTTCAAGTAGTATGTAAACTTTTGTTTTTAATCAATCTTTTACATTAGACATTTTCAGTGGACTAACCGTTTAAATGAAAAGTCTTGAAACTTGAGGATTAAAGATTCAAACTTTGTCTAAAATATACTGTGGACTGAGTCAAGTTGGCAAGTCACTGATGTTAAAATGAGGGATTCTTTGGGCAGGTTGTTAGATTGCTCATTCTTTCAGAATGCCTTAGGTGATTTCAGCTGTTCTTTCTTTTTGTCTTTGATTTGTCATAGCATATAAGTAAGCTTCATTCTTTAGTATAGAAAGGCAATGATTTAGAAAGGAGTTCTACTGAAACTCTAAAATAAAAATAATGCTTATTGAAAAGCTGCTTTCTGAAAGTACTATTTCTCATTGTTCCCCCGGGATGCTGACATTTTAGCTTTTCTTGATTCTACATGCCTGGTTAACATTTAGAATGAGAGTGAAGGGTAATCCATCAGAAACTTCTGAAGATGTAAAGAAAATTCAGCTATGTGGGCATATAAGAACTTCTTGATTACTTCTATTTTCCACAGAGGTTTAGGAAGGAAACTTGAGGTAATATGAACATCTGAATTTCTCGTTTCTCTTTCTTTTTAAAATATTTTATTTATTTATTTGCAAAGGAGAATGAGAGATAGCTAGAGAATGAAGGGTGTGCCAGGGCCTCCATATACTGAAAACAAACTCCAGATATGTGCAACTACTTTGCGCATCTGGCTTTAGGTGGGTACTAGGAAATTGAACCCAGGTCATTAGACTTTGAAGGCAAGTGACTTAACTGCTGAGCAATATCTCCAGCCTTTTTGCTTCTCTTTATGCATGTGTGACTAGCAAAAGAAGAGAAGCTATCAATTCCATGGATTTCTGGGGCTTCTCCTAACCCAAAGCAAAGCATTTCCCATAAAATGGGTAACTGGGCAGCATGAAGAAAGACACTGATAACTTACTAATTCCTTAAATATGCAAGACTTTTTCAAGTCCCTAGTTCTCTCCTCTCAAACCTAAAGATGTTGCATGCTATTTTTTCTTCCCAGAATGCCTTTCTCTGTATACCAGAGGAACTTTGGTTACTATTCAAATATGACTCAAGTAATTCTCCGTGGAGACTTTGTTCTTCACTAAAAGATTGTTTCTCTTACTTGTATTGTGTTTTCCATGTGCTCAAAGCAGGACTAATCTTATTACATCTGGTTATTTTTTCATGTTGCTCTTTATCATATTGATCTACTTTGACTTAATAAAGTACAGGACCACATGATATAGACCTCCTTAATTCTGAAGGCCTATCACAGTTCAGATCCCAATACCTGCATACCTGTACAACCTTTCTTTGCATGTAGGATCTTTTTTTTTTTGTTTTAAGGCAAGCCCAGCAGACTGGTATTTTGTGTGTGTGTGTGTGTGTGTGTGTGTGTGTGTGTGTGTGTGTGAGAGAGAGAGAGAGAGAGAGAGAGAGAGAGAGAGAGTGAGGGAATTGGTGTACCAGAGCTTTCAGCTACTGTAGTTGAACTCTGGATGAGTGTGCATGCTTGTGTGCATGAGTGACCTTGTGTGTTTGTGTAACTTTGTATGCCTACCTTACATGGGACCTGGAAAGTTGAACATGACTTCTTAGGTTTCCCAGGCAAGTGATCTAACTGCTAAGCCATCTCTTTAGCCCAATTCTTTCTCTTTTTAAAAAATATTGTTTTTATTTGAGAGAGATTGAAAGAGAAAAAGGGAGAGACAGGGCTGGAGAGATGGCTTAGTGGTTTAGGCTCATGCCTGCAAAGCCTAAGAACCCTGGTTAGATTATACAGGACCCATGTAAGCCAGATGCACATGGTGACACATGAGTCTGGAGCTCATTTGTAGTGGCTAGAGGCCCTGACATGCCCATTCATATTCTCTCTCTCTCTCTCCCTCTCTCTGTCTCAAATAAATAAATAAAAATAAAAATCTTTAAAAAAAGAAAAGAAAAAGATGCAGGTAAAGAAAAATAATGGGCATGTCAGGGCCTCCAGCCAATGCAAATGAACTCTAGATGTATCCTTGTGCATCTGCCGTTATGTGAGCACTGAGTCATATAACCCGAGTTCTTAGGCTTTGCAGGTAAGCACCTTAATTTCTGAGCCATTTCTCCAGTTCTAGGATCATTCTTAAAATGTCTGTTACATCCTCCTATTCCTTACCACCCAGTCAGGGGCCTTCAAAGGTCTGCTTCCCTCTGCTTCTTTGAGTTTGAATTATAGAGCTGTTTATCTGCTCTGTGCTAAGAAGAACAAATAATTGGGCTCAAGTTACTTTCTGGTCACATTAGATTAAACATTTACATTTGAAATATAATCAATTAAATTATTGAGACTGTACATGTGGAATTAATCCATGGAGTCAAAATAATCATTTATGTGTTCCAGAAAGCATAGAAAATGTGGTACTTTGTTAATTTCTTTAGTTACTTTGCAGTATTTTACAATAATAGTGATGCTTTTAAGTACTTGCATTTGCACAGATTTTTACATTTTATATGACCCCTGCAGGCTGCATTTGAAGTTCATGAAGATGATTTTTTGAAGTTCATGAAGATGATTTGTTGTAGGCAATTAGCTTGGAATCAGCGGATAGAATAACAATGCAAAGTCTGCCCTAATTAAATAATGAGAAGATTGTTGTGGTGATTTGATTCAGGTGTCCCCCATAAATTTAGGTAGTCTGAACACTAGTCTTCTCAGTTAATGACAATTGGAAAATAAAGCCTCCTGGAGGTGGTGTGTTGTTGGAGGAGGGCCATGGGTGTTATAGCCAGTTTCCTCATGCTAGTGTTTTTGGCACACTCTCCTGTTGCTGTGGTCCATCTGTTGTTGGCCAGGATGTTGTTGTCCACCCTCTGCTCATGCCACCATTTTCCTTTGCCATCATGGAAGCTCTCCTCGGGTCTGTAAGCCAAAATAAACCCTTCCCCCCCCCCCCAAAAAAAAAGCTGCTCTTGGTCAGGGGATTTCTGCCAGCAATGCAAACCTGACTACAACAGTAATGTTGGTACGGAGGATTGGTGTCATTTGTTGCTATACACATGACTCTATGACTTTGGCTTTTTGGAGCTGATTTTCAAGGTGAATATGGAAAGATTTGAAACCTTGGCCTAAGAGAAGCCATGCAGTGCTATAGGTACAGCTTGATGGACTGTTCTGGTCAGAGTTGAAAGACCTGAATACAGTAAGAACAACTATGGACTGTGATATTTTGCTTGTGAGGGTGAAAAAGAGCTTTACTTGGACTTGGCTAGAGGCAGTTTGTGTGAGAGGCTTGTTGTAATGCCCCTGTCCTGAGAATTTGTGTAGGGTTGCTTTGTATAGAGATTAACTGGTGTGAGCAGAGAGATATGGCACAGAAATGAAATCTTTGGGATGAAACTGTTCAGCTGCAATTATATAAGAGATTATAACCTTTAAGATTGGGCCAGCTGACCTGCACTGGGGCAAAGGGAAGAATGTAGACTCTTTTTTTTTTTTTTTTTTTTTTTTTTTTAATGTAGACTCTTTTGAAGGGGCCTGAGTGCTCAGGGAGTAACCTGTTATTCAAAATCTGCTTTATTCCTCACTGGATTAACAAACTGGCACCCTACCTGGTATTGTGAAGTATAAGAAATGCAGGAAAGAGAGGGTCATTGACTTTGCAACATGGTCTTCTGTTTTGGAAATGGCCATGGGCAGTGTGAAGCAGGTTTTCTGGATGCTTTCATGGAAACCCAATAGAGCCATGAGTATGAACCATGGGTAGCAGTGGAGACACAGTGGAAATGGCAGGACCATGAGATGGCTGCTAAGGAAAGCTGTCAGCTCTGGATAAAGTTTTCCAAGACTATGAGTAGCCTAGCTGGAGGGGCGGGATTGGAACCCCAGAGACTTGTTGCTGGTTAGAATTATTGGTCTTGGAGATTTGTCATTGCTAGAGTTGTTGGACTCAGAGCTACAGAGTTTGATGTTTGCTCCGGATGTTTTAAATCTTGTATTGGTTGAATATTACTTTGCTATGTCCAATGCCATCTTTTGCAGTGTGAACATTTATTCTGTGCCACTATGTGTTTCTTGGGATTTTTTTGGTATTGTGGTTCAGTTAAAAGACCTTGAATTATGGGGATGTTTCAACATCATTAGGATTGATAAAAACTATGGGGACAATTTATTTATTTATTTATTTGAGAGCGATAGACAAGAGAGAAAGAGGTAGATAGATAGATAGAAAATGGGCACGCCAGGGCCTCTAGCTACTGCAAAGGAACTCCAGATGCTTGTGCCCCTTGTGCATCTGGCTAATGTGGGTCCTGAGGAATAGAGCCTCGAACCGGGGTCCTTAGGCTTGACAGACAAGCACTTAACCACTAAGCCATCCTTCTGGCTCACAATGGGGACTTTTAAGGTTGGTCTGAATGCATTGCATTTCATATTACTAATGGATATCAGTTTATGTGGTCCAAGGGCAGAATGTAGTGGTTTGATTCAGGGGTCCAACATAAACTTAGGTATTCTGAATGCTACTCTCCCCAGCTGATGGGAATTGCAAATTAAGGCCTCCTGGAGGCAGTGTATTGTTGGGGGTGGGCTTATAGTTATTATACCACTTTCCCCATGCTAGTGTTTGGTATACTCCCCTGTTGCTATTGTCCACCCAATGCTGGTTGATGATGTCTGCTAATGTCGTCATTTTCCCCTGCCATTGTGGAGCTTCCCCTTGAGTCTGTAAGCCAAAATAAACCCTTTTTTCCAAAAAGCTGCTCTTGGTCTGGTGATTTCTACAAGCAATGCATACCTGACTGCAACAGTTTTGTAAAATATGTAGTAGGAGAAAGAGAAAGAGTAGAATCTCATGATAGAGGTAAAGAGATTCCAGTTACATATGACACCTGTTTACAACAGTGACTTTCTCCTGGTCTTGATAAAGACCCTGAAAGGCACTTGTTTCAGTTAGGTGCATACTCAACAGTGAGTCACAAATGTCCTTCAATTGGAAATCTGCATAAGCTCTATATTTATTTATTTATTTCCCAAGTAAAAGATGCCAGGAATTTGCCAAATAAAGTTCAGATAGTGACTTTACTGGTGTGAAAGAGGCAGAGTCCTTATGAATTTTCTTCATGGCATGTCTAGACAATGACCTTTGTGTCAAGGAGCCTGAAAATCAGCTTGAGCTGGAGGAGACAGGCAGAGACACTCCTTTTAAGGAGGATTGTGGGTGCCTATGTAACCTGATACTCTGACAGGAAATTAGAAGATGTGCCACAGTAGGCATTGCTGAGACCTTTGAAAGCCAAAAACTGCAGACTCAGGGAGCCATGTGCTCATTGATCCAGTGAAAAGTCCAGGATCCTAGTTCTGCTCAGGCATTTGCTAATGACAGTTAGAGAAAAGTGTCTGTTATACACTCGCTTCAGTGAAAATCAGGTGTTATCGCTGTGAGGGATTCAGTGAGAAATGGGCATCTGTGTTTAAACAGTGTTCTCCAGGTGCTGCTATTGCTTTGGAAGATACGGAATCTTTAGAAAGCTGGGGCCTTACTAGAGGAGGTGGGTCATTTTGGGGAGAGGCAGATCTTAGGGGTTATAGCCAAGCCTCCTTCCAGACCAATTTTCTCTCTGTTTCCTGACTACTTAAGCAATGTAAGTGGCTGCCACACACCCCTACTACCATGGAGTTCCCTACTTCCATGCCTTTTCTTTTATGAGGGCATGTATCCTCTCAAACTGTGAGCCAGCATGCATCAGTACTCCCTTAACTTGCCTTAATTAAGTATTTATCACAATAATGATAAAGTAACCAATACAATGTCCTATATGAGAGAAACTTCATAATGAATAAGTGACAGAATCTATGTGAAAGCAAGTGTGAACTATAATCCCATACTTGTATGTTTGCTGAAATTTCTATTACAAGGATATCATTACACAAACCAAGTAATAATGTGTAAAATAGTGGTTAATGTTGCTAAATACCAGTAGGTAGAAGCTATTTTTAAGGAGTTACAGCCATTGTGTAAATCAGTGTGGAGGTTCCTAAAACAGCTAAAGATTGATCTACCATATGACCCAGCTATAGCACTCCTAGGCATATACCCAAAGGAATCATCTCATTTCCTTAGAAGTACGTGCTCAACCATGTTTATTGCTGCTCAATTTATAATAGCTGGGAAATGGAACCAGCCTAGATGTCCCTCAACTGATGAGTGGATAATGAAGATGTGGCACATTTATACAATGGAGTTCTACTCAGCAGTAAAGAAAAATGAAGTTATGAAATTGGCAGAAAAATGGATGGACCTGGAAAGGATTATACTAAGTGAGGTAACCCAGGCCCAGAAAGCCAAGCACCACATGTTCTCTCTCATATGTGGATCCTAGCTACAGATGATTGGGCTTCTGCGTGAGAAGGAAAATACTTAGTAGCAGAGGCCAGTAAGTTAAAAAGGAGATATAAAGGGAAGAGAAAGGAAGGGAGGAGGGTACTTAATAGGTTGATATTGCATATATGTAAGTACAATGATTGAGATGTGGAGGTAATATGATGGAGAATGGAATTTCAAAGGGGAAAGTATGGGGGGAGAGGGAGGTAATTACCATGGGATTTTTTTATAATCATGGAAAATGTTAATAAAAATTAAAAAAATTAAAAAAAAGAAGTTACAGATGTTCAGACACTTCTTTTAATCCATGTGTTTCAACCCCTCTCTTGAGATCTCTATGCTAAACTGTTTTTCTAGGGCAGATGGAAGTGTGCACCTTGCTAGGCATTCCTTTTAGAATAAGAAGATTGTATTTAAAATGAATGAGGCTAAGTGAATGTATAAATGTTAGGACAACTCAAGAATATCATTATATCTTGTTGCCTTGGCCACTTCTTGGCAGGGACAAGGAAACTAATAACAGAAGGTTGGGGTAGATGCACAAGTTTTCCAGAAGCTCTGTTCTGTGATTAGAGTGGTGAATGTTTTATGAGAGCACTTGCATGGAATTTTAGGAACTAACTTGAGGTTAGAGGGCTTAATTTTATTCAGTAGGACATATTTATTTTTACTTAATTCCAAAAATTTGTGTTCTAGGTCATTTTGATAGTTTGAATGTGAACTGTCTCCCATAGCCTCATGTGTTGGTGATTAAGCCTTGCTGGAGGAGGTATATTACTAGGGGTAGGGTGGTATTTACCCTTGTTATTTTCTGCCAGCTGCTATCTCAAGATGTGATGCCCAGCCCCTGCTTTCTTCTCCCTAATGAAACTTCCCCTAAAGCCTTCAATAAGCACTTTCTTCCCATATGCTGCTTCTGGTTAGGTGTTTTATCCCAACAACAAGAAGGTAACTGTAATAGTTATTTACTATTTTTGCTAATTTAACTATTAATTTTCATGATAACTAAACCTATTTAATAAGGGGAGTGCTATAATTTGGGAATTGAGAATATCAGGGAATTGAGAAATAGTATATCTTTAAGTGGTGGGGCCCAATGGAAAGTGATTATTACATCATTGGCATACTCAGTAAGAGAAGGATTACAACCTTTTCATGGTCAAATCTCATGAGACTGAATTAGTTTTGCACAGAATGGGTTGTTGGTTTTCTTTCTAGCTCTCTTCTTTCTCTCCATCTTGCAATACTTTCTCTTCTGCTTCTTTGTCATCTAATGACACAACGGGGGTGAGAGGGGATTTCACCAGATTCTGGTACCATGCTGTTTGTGTTTTCTAGAATCATGAACCATACAAACCTCTTTATATGTTACTCAATGTTAGTGTTGTGTTAGAGCAACAAAAAATAGTAGGACTTGTTCTGTCTTAATAGCTAATGTTTTTAATTTAAGCACTCAGAATGTTGAGGTAGAAGGATTGTTATGATTTTGAGGTCAGCATGGGTTACAGAGTGAGTTTTTGGTCAGCCTGGCCTCAAGTGAACCTAACATCACTGCTCCCCACCACCAAAGAAATAACATACTATGACAGATAGAAATTGAGGGACAGAAAAAAGTGAGAAGGAATTCCTAAGAGGAGGACAGGTTATACCTGTGGTCCTGCTGCCTTCTGGCTCTGTCTTTTGAGACAAGTTAGCTAGCATTTCAGAACCTTAGCTTCCTCTCTTGTAAGATAGGGCTGATGATACCTAACCTCTCAGAAGCATCAGGGCAGTGCCTTTGACACAGAAATCATTCATGCTCCTCATTCAGTAAGTCATGTTGTTATTCAGTCAATGCCAGGGCTCTAGGTTGACATCCAATGCTCTACTACTTGATGACAATGCCTTTCCTGGCCTTCAATGGCCTTCTGTCCTCTGCTCATCACTCATCTCTTTCTCTGTTTGGGAGGAGAGGACAGGGAAACAGAGTCCTCTTAAATTGCTAATTGGGGAAGAGGGTCCAGGAAATTTACCCTCCCTTAATTTACAGAAAAAGAAACTGAGGCCCCAAACAGACAGAACTTTCTAGAAACCAATAGATTTTCTTTTTACTTTTCTTCCTTTGTGATACTGTAAAGCATTTCTGGGTTTCAGCAAGGCATAGGTACTCAGACTTTTTTTTTTTTTCTGCTTTGTCTGGTCTCACGAGATGGGGAAATGTACAGCAGGCAAGAATGGAATCCAGTCTAACTACGGCGACTTGCATTAGCTTGGACAGTTAGGGTTTCAGTTTGTACCACAGATTGGTTTGCTCACTCAGTTTGTGGCAGATTGCCTGCTACATCTTACTAACATCTTTCTCTGGTTCATCATGGTGGCAATGGGTCAATGAGTCTGATAGCATTTTGAAGGAGATAAAATAATGTCCTAATGCTTTGTATGAGATGTTATTGTTCTTATTAGCAATACTCACAATTCTTGAGCCCACACCATTTTAGAAACCAGAATTATTTTCTAAACATATTATTTTAGTCCATTAGTCAAAAAGCCAGCTTGGGATGTGGCAAGGTTGGGGGAGAATCAAAGCCTTTAAGAGATACTCTGTTGGAAGAAATCTAGCACTGCCTGCGGAATAGGACATTCAAGGTCTCTAATACACTCTCAGTTGTCAGATAAGGGAAATAATGCTCACAGAAAGGAAATAACTTTCTCTAGGTCATATAAATGGAAACTATACAACAGGGATCAAGTCTCCCAATTTCTAAGATAGCACATAGAAATTATAGGTAATTTTTTTTTTTTTTTTTTGGTTTTTCAAGGTAGGGTCTCACTCTGGTCCAGGCTGACCTGGAATTAACTCTGTCATCTCAGGGTGGCCTTGAACTCATGGCAATCCTCCTACCTCTGCCTCCCGAGTGCTGGGATTAAAGGCGTGCACCACCACACCCGGCTATAGGTAATTTTTGATCTTTAGAAACTGTGAGAAGAACTAAAAAAAAAAAAATCAGGTAAAACATTGTTTAATAAGTTAAATTCAGATAACTAAGTCCATAAGAAAAAAATACAAAGAAAATAATTCTGCCAGGTGAAAACTTTTCAAGTGGAATACAGGTCTTTTCACTTTGTGAGGTATGTGCTTAGCTCACAAGTACCACATATTCCATCTGTTGGTTAACAATTGTCTCTTTGATTACTTGGATAAGTCCAAAGAGATCACTTGAAGTCAGTGGCCAGTTTCTGTCTTTCCAAGCTGAGAGTGTTCTTTATCAAGCATAGCATTCCTTTTCCTAAGTATAAATACTACAAAGATATAGTTGGCTTTGTTGAGATTTGCTTGTGTGGCTTATATAATTCTGGCTAGGTTTTATGAATACTGGGTATTTTTCATTTTAGAGTCAATGTTTGCTTGGAAGGCAATTATTCAGTCAAAGCCAAATGGGTCTGGTTCCATGCCAAGGGTAAAGTATAGCAGTATGGTTCTTCCATAGCTGAGACAAAGGAAATAATATCTCAAAAAGTTTTTATGGTTTATCCTATGCACCTGTGGGAGGAGACAAGTTCCATGTAAAAGCTTTAAGGGAAAACATGAAGAAGGGGAGATTTAGGGTAGAGGTTCTTTCTATGCTTCAGTGATTAGAGTCTAGTGATGGCTGTGCTGCCAGGTACAAAGAAGTCAGAAGACAGCCTGGTCAAAAGATAGTGCCTACCACAGAAGCATAGTTCTCTGCACTGTTACTTCTCATCCATCCAACATGCTCAAAAGTAATATGGCAGAAATAACATTCATAACAACACTAATAGTTTTCATATATTTTGTATTCATTGTCATATCTAATATTTTCACAACCTTCATAAAAAATATTATTCAGCTGGCATGGTGGTGCATGCCTTTATTCCCAGCACTCAGGAGGCCCAGGTAGGAGGATCAATGTGAGTTCAAGGCTACCCTGAGACTATATAGTTAATTGCAGGTCAACTTGAACCAGAGTGAGACCCTACCTTGAAAAAGAAGAAAAGAAAGATATTATTCAACATGTTCACAGATATTCTGAAACTCAGAACAGTGAACCACATTGCCACTAAGGAAAAGATTGTTGGATTAAATATTCTTCTTTGATCCTGAAGTCATTGTAGTTTCTAACATACAATGTACTGTACTGATTATATTGATTATTAGCTTGACTGGTCCTAGACTCACCTGTGTAACTACTTCACACAATGTATTAATGCACTTCTTCATAGTTTATGAACTAGGTTTACTTTTTCTAACTCTCTTGACTTATGTAACAGTTTTTCTGAGGATCCATACTTTTAGCATTCAGAAAACTTGTTTCAAGGAAGCAAAAAGAATGGGATTTAAATCCAGCTCTCTCTGGCATTAGAAAATACACGGATGGATTTTAGGGTGCTTCAATGCTCTGATGACCTGTCATTCTAGGAATATCTGCTTTGTGTCTCAGTCAAAACTATTGATACTTACACATTCTCAGGAAGACACACAGAGATTTAAGTAAACAGAAGTGAAGGGCATAGTATCAGTAATTTACAGTTGGCATAAATACTCAATTCACAAAATACTGACATTCTCATTTGAACTATGTGAACTGAACTCTTTATTAAGTAGTGAGGCCTGAGCCCAAGGCAGACATGAGGCTAGCTATTTTATTCCATGACTATAAAGTTTATCATTCATGTTGGATCAAACTAATGTGGCCATTCAACAAGAAGAGTCAAAAAAATTGTATCAAAGATCTGTAATCAAGCTGTGCTTAATACTTGAGAGAGAGTGATGGAGGGAAAACAGAGGGAGAGAGAAAGAAAGAGAGAGAATGGAAGTCTTATGCCACTGCAGACAAACTCCAGATACATGTGCTACCTTGTGCATCTGGCTCCATGTGGGTACTGGGGAATCTAAATTGGGTCCTTAAGCTTAGCAGGAAAGTGCTTTAACTGTTGAGCCATCTCTCTAGCCCCAGGCTTTGCTTTTTTTTTTTTTTCTTCTAGGTAGGGTTTCACTGTCCAAGCTGACCTGAAACTCACTATGTAGTCTCATGGTGGCCTTGAACTCACAGCAATTCTCCTACCTCTGCCTCCTGAGCCCTGGGATTAAAGGCATGTGCTACCATGCCTGGCCCCCAGGCTTTTCTTTTTAGTGTACATTGACCTTAAATTTTGAGCATAGCTATAACCATTCTGGGAAGAAAGTGGGCCTCAGGAACTTCTTTACACCGTTTGTTTATGGTAAACTCCCATAATGCCTCTTCCAACTGCAAACTCCCTGTACTGCGGCATCAGAATGTCTGTTTGTTTTTCTTCCCTAAATTCAAACTCTTAAGTTTTTAGACAATCTAACCCTTCACTTGTTTCTAGGGCATCTGCTTTTTTTTTGAGGGGATGGTCACACCTTTAAAAATTCCAGAAATATCATTTTCACCTACCTCTTAAATAATCTTTTTGTTTTGTTGAGGGCCATGACTACAGTTCTATGTTGATTCTTATTAAGTGACAAAAAGATCCTTACATTCACCCTAAAATAAAAAGGTAAAAGTGAGTACCTTCTACATGTCTGGTTCTACTAGTATACGAGTGACACAATAGGGCTGAAGAGATGGCTTAGTGCTTAATGTGCTTGCCTGTGAATTCTACAGACCTAGGTTCGATTCCTTAGTACTCATGCAAGCCAGATGGATGCTCAAGGTGGCACCTGTATGTGGTATTTGTTTGCAGTGGCTAGGGGCCCTGGTATGCCCACGCCCTCACTTTCCCTCCCCTGGCAAATAAATACATAAAAATTTAAAAGTATGACATAATAAATATTGGTATAATCAGTAGAAGAATGTTTACAAGGAAAATAGCTGTCTATGGCATCCATGTCACTATCATGATCATCATTAGAGCAGCAATTAGGAGCAATTTTGTAATGTGTGTGAATGAACACCATGCTCAAACTTAGACCAGACCCAAGCATCAGCCATGCATCAGTATTTATGCTAAATACAAACAAAGCTATTGGTGGTCAGGGTCTGCAGTAAATCAGCTCTGCTAACCAGACATGTGGAAACAAATGTTTCCTCATTATCTCCCACTGAACAGCAAGTGCTATATCCTGTCCTGATAAGCCCTCTCTTCCCAACCACTCTCCCTCCCACTTTACTGTCTTTTGTGACTTCAAATTGAATTTTTCTTTGTATATTTTGAGTAATTGTCCTTTATAATATATAAACTTTTCAAATATCTTCTCCATGTCTTTGGTTTGATTTTTATTGCCTCAGTGTCTTTTGCAGAGCACAAGACATTTGATTTAAATGAAATCTGGGCTACCAAGTATTTTATTCAAGGATCATGGCTTTGACATTTTATGTAAAATCTCAAGGTCATCTAGATTTCCTTTCATGTTAGCTCCTTAGTCCTAGAAGTTTTATATATTTGAGTTTTACACCTATGTCCATTATCTATTCTATTACTCTTTGTGACATCTGTAAGACCTGAATTTATCTTCTGTTTTGTATATGGAGCCTAGCTGTTCCAGTACCACTTGTTGAAAAGGTCAATTAAAAAAAAAATGTTTATTTTTATTTATCTATTTGAGAGTGACAGAGAAAGAGAGAGAGAGAAAGAATGGGCGTGCCAGGGCCTCCAGCCACTGGGAATGAACTCCAGATGCCTGTGCCCCCTTGCGCATCTGGCTAACATGGGTCCCGGGGAATTGAGCCTCAAACCAGGTTCCTTAGGCTTCATAGGCAAGTGCTCAACTGCTAAGCTATCTCTACAGCCAGAAAAGGTTAATTTTTAAAATTTATTTGATTTATTTGAGAGAGAGAGAGAGAGAGTGAGATCAAGCGAACTTCAGATGCATGTGCCACCTTGTGCATTGGGCTTATGTGGGTCCTGGGGAATCAAATCTGGGTCAAAGGCAAATGCCTTAACCACTCTCCATCTCTCCAACCTGAAAAGGTTATTTTTTTCTCTATTGTATGAACCTTGAATATTTGCTAACAGTTGATTGTGGTCATGTGGATCTATTTATGGGTTCTCTATTCAATTGAGTTATATATTTGTTAACCAATACCATACTGTTTGATCACTATAAAGTAAGTCTTAATGTCATGTAGTAGCAATCCTTTGAGTTTCTCACCTGTCCTTCAATATTGCATTGACTATTTGGGGTCTTTCTTAAATCTCTATCCAAAGTTTAGAATAAGTTTTGATGAACACAAAATTATTCATTGAAATTTCGGTTTGAAACGCATGGAGCCTATAGATTAAGGTGAGAAGAACCTACATTGATAACATCGAGTCTTCCTGTCCATCAATATAGCATATATTTGCAATTATTTTATTCTTCTTTGAATTCGTTCATCAATACTTTGAAATTTTATGTTTACACCTGTATATTTTCTTTTCTGTACTTTCTTTCCTTCCTTCCTTCCTTCCTTCTTTCTTTTTTTTTTTTTTTTTTTGAGATAGAACCTCTCTGTAGCCCAGGCTGACCTGGAATTCACTATGTGTTCTCAGTCTGGCTTCAAACACAAGGTGATCCTCCTACCTCTGCCTCCCAAGTGCTGGTATTAAAGACATGTACCACCATACCTGTCTTTTTTTTTTTTTGACATTGAAATAAATGGTATTATATTTTAAATTTCATATTTAGCATGCTCATTTCTGGCAAAGAGGAAAGTAAGTTATGTTTTCTTTATTAATATAATCTGAAACTTTGTTGTAATTGTTTATTAACTACAGGAGTAATTTTTTTGTTGATTTTTTTGGCATTGTTGGTATAGACCATTTGTGAATGAGGATAGTTTTGTTTCTTTGTTCTCAATTTGTATGCCATCTATATCTGTTTCTCATTTTATTGCATTAACTAGGAATTCCAGTATGATGTTGGAAGAAAGAATTTATTCTTCATTTTAGTGGAAAAGGTTATAGTTTATTATCATCAAATATGGGGTTAGCTACAGTTCTTATTGTTTGTCTGCTATATATTCTACATGAAATTGAAGAGTCAATTTCAGTCCTTGTTTGCCAAAAAAAGGGGTGGTGAATTTTGTCATTTAAAAAATATCTGCAGCAATAGTTATACAATATTTTAGCCTATTATTATATTGATTTGCAAATGTTAAGCCAATTTTGTGTACCTTGCATAAATGCCACTTAATCTTGTCATGCAATTCTTTATGTGTATTGTTAGATTTATTTTGCTAACATTATGTTAAGAATGTTGGTATCTCAGTTCTTATGATACCAATTACCTTACATTATATTATAAATTACACTAGGTAAAAACATAGTTAATTTTTAAAAAATTTTTATTTTTTTTATTTGAGAGCAACAGACAGATATATAGAGCGAATGGGTGTGCCAGGGCCTCTAGCCATTCTAAACGAACTCCATATGCATTCACCAGCTTGTGCACCTGGATTATGTGGGTCCTGGGTAATTGAGCCTTGAACCAGGGTCCTTAGGCTTCACAGGCAAGTGCTTAACTGGTAAACCATCTCTCCAGCCCCTCAAAACATATTTTGTTGAATCAAGTGATGACATTGCAAATAGGATATTTGTCCATGAAGAGTATAGGGTGGTGGAAAAGATAGTTAATTTTCTTGATTTTCATACTCCCTATTTTACATAACTTATGAATAATGCAGAAGTATTACTATTTCCATTTCATTTTGAAATGCAATTTCTCTTCAATAATTCCTCAATGTATTTTATATGTACATAGGAAGTAGTAGAGCCAAGACTTCTACATGATTACAAAATCTTTGTTATTCCCAGTATAATATACAAAAAACAGCCTTTTCAGGTTAATGCATCCTATGATATTTTGAGATCATGATGAAATGACAACAGAATTTATAATTCTTTAAACAATGGTATAAGGATGTTCTTGTGCTTACATTTGCTGTGGCTTTATGCCATCTTTGCAGTATGAGAACTTCCAAAAAGAAGAGTGTGTAAGTAGTATATCTTCTTACCCCAACTCACTTCTTATTCCCCTCTAGAGGCAAGGACTTGTGCTCTGACAGTCACTTGTCCAGTGGTCCAGTCACAATTATCAGGGATATATCCTTTCTTCTAGCTGGATGAACCATGAACACTCAGCACTCTCCACTGTGGGTAGTCCAGGGCCATCTGTAGAGCAACTTGTCTCCTGGAGTTTCTTCTTTAGTTAACCAAAGTGGGGCTTTAATATCTAGCCAAGATTCTTTCAGTCCTTTATTTCCAATAGATAGGCACATTCAATTTCTTTTGGCTTCGATACTAAGCTTAGCTGTATGTGAATAAATTTTCCACAAAAATGGACAACAACCATCCAACTCTGGATAACCTGCCCAAAGTACAGGTTTACTTCTGTTGTTGTTTTCAGCTTACTTGAGCAATGCAGAATGAAGATTAGGATAATTTCTCTTCCTGCATTCCTACTGCAAACTGGACTTCTCAGCTGCCATTGCCACGGCAATCTTTATGTCCCATTTGCATCAAAACTATTGTAAATACTGGACACTGGGTGAATTGGAAAATCAAGTTATTTGCAGTCACTTTTGTTGTTAAGAATAACAAAGAAACAGCTTATGCTGAGCTATACTGACCAAAAGACAATGAATATAATGTCACCACCTTAGTACTACTTTTCAAAGTGTTTCTTTTAGGCATGGGAGGTTAAAAGTTCTGATAAACTTAGACATACTAAACTTAAATGATTGCATAAACATATTTGATTGATAATGACTACTTATTAAGTTCATTGAGTAGTTATACCATGAAACCTCAAGAGTACTTCAATGCCACTGTGAAATTAGTCCAGAATGATCTTAGGCAGTTCATTTTTTATAAGAAACTCATATAGCTATACAAACATTCCTCAGATCAATATTTTAATTCAATTGGATTATACTTGGGCTTGCTTTAATTCTTATACTACTCTGATTTATGGTCATAATGATAAGCCATGAGTAATCCTGAAACTTGAAGAACTATAGCATGCTGGACTGGAGAAGTCCTCATATTTTGTGGGATCAGCACTGGCCTTTGCATCAACAACTCTAGCTCAATGTCAAGAGGCCATAGTCATCAAACTGGTCCCTTCCTCCTCTCTCTTTCTATCTCTCTGCACATTTTTTTTAGCATATTGATACACAGATAACCTCTTGAATACAAGCTACTTTTCGTTTAAAAACCATTAAGAAAATAAGATACTGAAAGGATTTTATAATAGCTTATTAAGATGGTTAAATATAACACTTCACATGTTATGCTTGAAAACACTGCCAAAAGCACACTGAGAACACTGTGTCCTATGAGCTAACAAAGTAGTATCAAAATTTATATGAAATTTTTACTAACTTAGTGAAAATTCCTTGAAAGCTTCCCTTTGTACAACTGTAAGATGGATTCCTAGCCATCATTGCAAATTGATACTTCTATAGTTTGCTTTTGATTTAGACATAGGCTTGCCTGTGAATCTATTGTCTTGTAATGGATTTTAAAAATATTTTTATTTATTTATTTGCAAGGACTGAGAGAAAGACATGGGAGGGAGAATGGGCATGCCAGGGCCTCTTGCCACTGCAAAAGAACTACAGATGTATGCACCACTTTGCGCATCTGGCTTTACATAGGTAATGGGGAATCAAACTCATGCTTTCAGGCATTGCAAGCAAGTGACTTTAACTGCTAAGCCATCTCTCCAGCCATGTAATATTTTAAAAAAATAATTTTATTTCCTTCACCCTTGTGCTGGTACCAACACATAGAAAAAGCAACTTCTACCAAATCAGAGAGCCAGAGACCCAGAGGCCCCCAACACCTCATCACTGAAGCAGACCAAAAATGAACCCAACATGACTCAGGGAAATTTTGCAGAAGAGGGGGTGGAAAGAATGTCAGAGCCACATGTTGGGTCATGATATGCAGAGACATTTATGTTACCCATAACTGTGGGCTAACTCCAGAATGCATGACCCATATACCTCAACAAGGAGGGGTCAAGGGGAGGGGGTAGGCCATGGATGAGCCTAATAATGGTACCAAACTGATTGTATTTGCTGAATATAAAACTAATTAATAATAAAAAAGTTTCCATGTTAAAAATAAAAATAATTTATTTGCAAGGAGAGAGGGGGCAGAGAGAGAAAGAATGTTTGTCAAAACCAGGAAATACTTCTGTTGTGGTCACAAAGAACATTGCACAATGCTCTTTCACAAAAAAAAAAAAAAAAAAATTCACATCAGGGTGAGCCTATAATGGTTACTTGGAAGAATCCTCTGGTAACATCACTAATTCCAGCTTCCTATATGCACTCATAAAAACCATTTGATCTTGTTAAAGCCTCTGTCTTCTCACCTGTCCTCAGGGTGCAATTGTAAAGTTTATTCTTAAAATAAATATTAAGAGTAAAAGAAATAGCCTATGTTCAGCACCAGTGAAATGTGCATGGCAAGTACTTCCAAAAGCTTTTGCTGTGCATGCAGAGAAGTTTAAGTACCCTGATGCTGTAGTCACCTTCACGCTAACCATGAGGGACAGGGTTCCAGTGGAGTGTCTTGACACACAAGCATGTGAGGTAGCATTGGTAATAAGAGGACCATATGTTAGAGTCCCAAACTTTCTATCTTAGAACACTTTCTTACTGGAGACAGTCTTCAACTGTCTTCTTTAAGTCAGTTTTTTTTAATCATTATAGTATAGTGCATTGGGAAAGCTGTTTGTTTTCAGAAAGTTCCATGTTCAAATACCTGCAATGTACATAATATTCTAGTTTTATCGTTGGAGTGTGTTACACTAAACCTCTGAATTTAAAAGTATTATCTGAAAAGTTATACTTGCTGTACATAGTAAGGATTAATACTTACCTCACAAGCATATTGAAAGAATGCAGGGCTAAACATGAAAGGGTGAGACGGAGCTTGCCTAGAATGGGTACAACAGTGCTGTGAACTCAACTGTGCAGTCTTCCTTTTAAACACTGCTCTTTAGAACAGCTTTTGTATCATTCTGTTGCTTTTTGGTTCAACACAACACCAAACTCACTTTTCCTTTTCCAAAATATAGGTAAACATCAAATGTGACTTTTTGTTAGCTTCTTCCTTTAAAGGCATTTTAAATGTCAGAATTATCATTAAAGATGTTGGTGGGCATGTTTTAGTATTGCAAAATTAAATTCCAGAGTAGATATTTTTTTGATTATTTATTATTCACAGCAAGAGAATTATAATTTGTGAGGTAGTCTTAAGCAATGGCAGAGATGGGAGCAGGGAAGTTAACTTCACTATGATGTCCTGAAGGAAATAAACTCAACATCTCTCCCATTACCTTCAATGTAGTGAAGTGTTCAGGTCTGTGGGTTTTTCTCAAGCACCAATTTGGAGTTTCTCTTCCTTACACAGTGATCCAAAGGCACATAGCTACCATGCACAAGCTTAGTGAAGTCATGTATTTCTAAACAGCTGTCAGTCTTGATTTTGATCAGGAAGATCAGTAAGTGTGATTGCAAAGCTAGTGATTGTAACCCCCCATCAATAGGCTTCTTCCAAGAATGCCATATGCAGACCCATACCCATATTAGGAAAACATTTTGTTATTTATTTCAGTTTGATAAATGTTGAGTATCCCATTCTTCCTTGCTAAATGATTCAGCTTCATGTCATGAAGAAGTAGTATATGTGTTACTTTGTGGAGCTAAAATTCTTCATTAGTTTTTTTTCAAATTTATTTTTATTAACGACTTCCATGATTATAAAAAGTATCCCATGGTAATACCCTCCTGTCCCATTTTCCCCTTTGAAACTCCATTCTAAATCATATCCCCTTC
The DNA here is from genome assembly GCF_020740685.1 of Jaculus jaculus. Lineage (NCBI taxonomy): Eukaryota > Metazoa > Chordata > Mammalia > Rodentia > Dipodidae > Jaculus > Jaculus jaculus. The sequence goes on along the minus strand of NC_059106.1, from coordinate 116,604,943 downwards.
CCATCTCAATCAGTCTCTCTCTTATTTTGATGTCATGATCTTATCCTCCTATTATGATGGTCTTGTGTAGGTAGTGTCAGCACTGTAAGGTCATGGATCTCCAGGTCATTTTGTGTCTGGGAGTAAAATGTTTTAAGAAGTCTTGCCCTTCCTTTGGCTCTTATATTCTTTCCACTACCTCTTCTGTAACAGACCCTGAGGCTTGGAAGAAGAGATAGAGATATTACAGTACTGAGCACTTTGGTCACTTCTTTCCAGCACCATGATGCCTTCTGAGTCATCCCAAGGTCACTACCAAAAGTGAGAGTAGCATTAATATAAGGGTATGAAAATTACGAGAAGTGCTTACTGGGCAGTTTGATAAGCATAGTATATACATTTAGGCAGGCAGCAGCAGTTGTTACACCCCTAGGGCTCATGACTACCCCTGTTTTAAGTTTTCAGTATCAGATTTATTCCCTCACATGGAGTGGGCCTGCAGTCTAATTAGAAGGCAGTTGGTTTCCACCATGACAGATGTGCCACTATTGTACCCGTTGGCTCATTTGGCCTGGCTGGCCAAATAACAATATTGCTTGCAGTGTCCACTGTTGAATAACTTCACTGGTGATTTCTCTGTCTCCCATTGAACTGCATGCAGAATGGCTTCTTCCAGCTTTATGTCAGCTGGTCTACATGGAGGAGGTTATCAGTTCCAGCAGGATTTCTCAGTGGCCTTGCAGCCCAAATATGTGGAGCAATAACAGGCCTCTCATATGTGGATCCTAGATATAGATGATTGGACTTCTGTGTAAGAAGAAAATTCAATAGCAAAGGCCAATAAGCTAGAAAAGAGATATAAAGGGAAGAGAAAGAAAGGGAGAAGTGTACTTAATAGGACGGTATTGTATATATTAAAGCAGAATAGATTAATGGAGGTGAAAAAGCCCAAGTGAGGTCAGGGGAAGAGACTGAGTAAAAGAAAGGTGGAGGAAGGGCTAATCAAAATTTAAGAGGATATAAATAAATCATATGGAAACCTACTTTTTTGGACAATAAAACACTCAGGAGCCACAGATTATTGCTAGAAAATTTTCAGTTCCAGGGATAGGATAACTTCCAGTGAGTTGTTGGCCAGGGAGGTCCCTGATCCCTCCAAAAGATTATAGGCCATTGCCAAGGCTCTTGGTTCCCCCCAGGAATAGATGGTAAAATTCTTCATTCTAGTGTCCCTTTTTCCAAGTCTTTTATGCTGAACCTTGCTCAGACTCAACTCTTTCTCCTTTGAGAAACAAATGATTGGTGTGGTGGTTTGATAGAAAATGTCCCCCATAGACTCATGTGTTTGAGAACCAGTTGGTAGTGCTCCTGTGGAAGTGGGACTTTTAAGAGGTAGAGCCTTTCAGGAGGAAGTGTGTCACTGGTGGTGGGTCTTGAGGTGTTACAGCCTGGCCCCACTTGTTATTCTTTAGCTACTTCTTCCCTGCTGACTTGATAATATGTTGCCAGTTTCTTTCTTCTGCCATGTTTATTCTACCACAGTGGACTCTTCTCTCTGGAATTATAAGTCAAAATAAACCATTACCTTTCATAAGTTTCTTCTGGATGGGCATTTTCCCCACCACCAATGTCAAAGTAACTGATGCAGTTGGTATGGTTAGGAATCACTTTTAAGCTGAGCTTGGTGGTGCACACCTTTAATCCCAGCACTCAGGAGGCAGAGGTAGGAAGATTATTGTGAGTTCAAGGCCACCCTGAGACTATATAGTGAATTCTAGGTCAGCTTGGGCTAGAGTGAGACCTTATCTTTAAAAACAAAACAAAAAAAATCATTTTTAAATTCTGTTCAGACTTCAGATTCTTGGTAGGATTAAATAAACAATAAATAATGAAATTACATAATAATCTTATTTTGCAAAGATTTTGTACTTCAAAGATCTGTGGCTCTTCAGTTTTTAATTAATTCCATGAATACTCACAGAGCATCTCCTGGAGATGTGGATGTGCCTGTCTTAGGGGTTCTGCTTTGAAAGTGCTTGTGGTCAGTAGGATGATACAAATAGGATCAGTCATACAACAGAACAGGAACAAAAGTGATACTGGAAGATCAAAGGAGAATGAGATTTTTGGTTTGTTTTTGTTGGACAAGGTACTGTTTTGACATTAAATATTGACTGAAAATACTATAATCAGCAGTTTTTGTTCAAACTACTCAGAAGGGATGGCTAATTGGAGGTACTCCTTTAATTAAAGCTATGCAGCTTCTCTGCAGCATCAGATGGATAAGGTGAAGTAAAGATAGCCGAGATAGATCATTGCCTATGGATGTGAAGTACTAGAGAATCAGAATGACATGGTATTTAGTTCTATTTCCCACTTTTAGAGTGGATTGTTTGATTTATTATTGTTCAGGTTTTTTGAGTTATTTTTTAGATTCTATATATTATGTTTCTGACAGTGGTACAGCTGCCAAAGTCTTTTTTTCCGATTCAGTGGATAACCTATTGGTTCTATTTATGGTATGTGTGTCTATGCAGAAGCTTTTTAGCTTCATGAAATTCCATTGGTTGAGTGCTTGTTTAATTTCCTGGGCTACTGGGGTTGTTTTCAGCAAGTCTTCTCCAAGTCCTGTATTATGGAGTGTGCCTAGTTTTCTACCAGTTCAAGAGTTTCAGGTCTTATACTGAGATCTTCAATCCATTTTGGACTTGATTTTTGTATCTGGTGAAATGAATGGGTCGAATTTCATTTTTTTTACATATATTCATCCAATTTGTCCAACACCATTTGTTGAAGATGCTGTCTTTTCTCCAGCTTATATTATTGGCACCTTTGTAAAGGATCAAGCCACTGTAGTTGCTTTCCCTAAGGTCTGGGTCTTGAGTTCTGTTCCACTGGTATATGCTTCTCTTTTTCTTCAAGTACCATGCCATTTTTGTCACTATGGCTATGTAATATAGCTTTAGGTTAGGTATGGTAACCACCAGTGGTGTTTCTTTTTCTGAGTATATGTTTGGATATCTGAGGACTTCTGCCATTTCATATGAATTTTGAGATCATTTTTTTCAATCTCTATGAAGAATAATGTGTTGGGCCCTGAAAGGCCTGGACATGAGGCCTAGTGGAACTTCCTGAGCCTAGCTAAAGTTTGGTGATCTGCCTCAGACTCAGCAAGACACCTAATGGCTTCTGGCCTGCTACTTCCACGCAGGAGTTGGAATTATCATTTCAATAGTCACAGTTTACTATTGGCCCTTACCTTCCCCCCATCCTAAAATCCCCGCCTTCTTCCCCAACATCTTATAGGCAACTGCTTGTAACAATAAAGTGAGTTCCTGCTTCCACAAGACTCCTGACTCAGTGTGGTTTTTCTCTGGTAACGAGGAGAGATTCTGGATCATCCAACACTTTCCCTTCTCAACCACTTGGGAGGAACCAGCTGGCCTGGTCCTTCCTCAGCACTACCTGCCAGCCAGCGGAGCCTGGCATTTGGCACCCAATGTGGGGCTCCGGGAACTTGACAGACTAGTGCCCTGTGAGAAGCATTCATTGAGGAGGTCAATCGGTGTACATGTGCGGGTGAGCGTACCCTCATGAGTTATGAGGAAGTCTTCATATTTAATGCGCTAAACTTTGCTTCTATAACCTGTACTTGCTTGTCAACATCTCTTTGTTCTTGTTCTCTTTCCTTTCACATTTGGGTCCCAGCAAACTGCATCTGTGGCTTTTGTACTTTTAAATGGGTTGTATGTCCCTAGTGGACACACTATGTGGTTTTTGACCTTTAGGCTTGTGCTTCTCTCTCTCTCTCTCTCTCTCTCTCTCTCTCTCTCTCTCTCTCTCTCTGCTTGGGCCTGTGAAGGCAGGCCAGCTTTTTCTGCCATTATGGAACTTCCCCTGGATCTGTAAGTGTCAATAAATATCCCTTCCTCCATAACTGTACCTGGTCTGGAAGTTCATCTCAGTAAACCTAAAGCTGTCTGATACAAAACTTGGTACCAAGGAGTAGACTGAGATAAACCTGACCATGTGGATGTTGATCTTTTGTAACCTTTGTTTTGGAGGAATAGGCATGGACTTGGTGCTTGCAACTGAAGGTGTCTTCTGGAGTGGTAAGCCAAATTTTATGGACTATTCTAATGAGAATCTAAAAATGCTAAATACAAACAACATTAAACTTTGAGTCTTGGCTTATGAGCTTTCTAAGGGAAAGAAAAGACTGCAGAGGACTTTGTTGGAACTGGGCTCCTGGCATAAGGGCTGTCTGTGTCCTGCTGCCCAGACCCAGAGAGTTTAATCAAGTTTCAATTTATAATGGACTGATGTGCATATGTAGGAAAAAAAATTCAGGCTAAACCTAAATTCCATGCCTAAAGTCAGAGATTTTTTAACTGTTTATAGACTTGTAAGGATACTCTAAAAGTTTTATATAGGGCCATAGTCTTAATCTAAATTCATCTTACATTAGACACAGGTGATGACTATGCTAGGTGGGTCACAAAGTCATAAGTACAGATGTAATTGGAGGTTTAACCAGGTTAAATATAGATAAGAGTCTATCACCTTGCATTTTGCAAATGGATAAATTTGCTATGTAAAAACAAACAACTTCAAAATAGGATAAGACATGTCAAGATACTTATCTCTCTGCTCTGTAATTTCATTTTGCTTTTGCTTTCCAACATATGCTACTTAAATTCTTGAAAAGCTGGAATCTTAAAAAAAAATCAAAAACAAAAAATGGATAGAACCACTTTTATCTCAGACCCCATACAATTAGAAGCCACGTGTCCCCCAGACTCTGACTAGAGACAAAATGACCAATTGTCTCTGACAAAGTTAAAGGAGTACAGCATATAACTGTGGTTCTCTTTAATTCTTCTGTTTTAAACACCTAAAGTCACATCTGTTAGATAAAATTTCTCACTAGACAAAATGTTAAATATGTCTACTGAGTCAAGGTATTTGACCAGGTTACAAACTCCTTACATAAGATAAGCATCAGACTTACCTAATGTGTATATCAGAGAAAGGGCCCCTTCATTAAAACATTTAATTGGAATAAATCCAATGTTTACCTGATGCCAAGGTTTTTTTTTTTGTACATTTTTATTTATTTACTTGAGAGTGACAGAAAGCGAAAGAGGCAGATAGAGAGAAAGAGAGAGAGAATGGGCGTGCTAGGGCTTCCAGCGACTGCAAACAAACTCCAGACGTGTGCGCCCCCTTGTGCATCTGGCTAACGTGGGTCCTGGAGAATCTAGCCTTGAACTGGGGTCCTTAGACTTCACAGGCAAGCACTTAACCACTAATCCATCTCTCCAGCCCTGATGCCAAGGTTTTAGTCAATAGAGAAACTGAGTCTTATGATAAGACCTCACTCATTAGCAGGTCACTAATGCTAATTTGTTATGATTTAAGGGTTATAAAACTGGCTTTAAGACTCTATCAGTAAATTAAATTCAATTCCTCTTTTTATCAAGGATTTAATGATTATTAAGATAAAGGCTCACATAGAAGTGTTTATTTTCCAAAGGTAAAGTACTCATACCTAAAGACATTATAACTTTAAAAATAGCTTCTGTGTTATTTATGCTAATTCTATTAAATGGTCATAACTAGGTTTAAATGACTTAATTTCAATAATGATAACTTTCATCTTCCTGGGATATGTTAGGATAGCTTCTTTAAGCTTTATCAAATTTAAGTCATGGGTAAAACATAAAATTGTTTTATGTTAATAAAAGTTTCTGTGGCACACAAAATCAATAACTATCAAGCTTAAACCAAAATCATGGGTTGTCAAATAATGTTTTTCTTTCAAAAAGATTTATCAAGGGTTATATTAAAATTTAGCTAGCTGTTTTGGTTTAAAAAATATTATTAAACTCTATGGTTCTATTTCCAGTGTTCTCTGGGTAATTTGTACCAACACAGGTATCTAAACTAATCAAAGATATTTTCAAACACAAATGCTAAAAATTTCTAGGTTAAATGAGTAACTCTGTAAATCAATTGGTACTGTTTTCAAGACTGGTGACAGGTTCTGCCTGTGTTTATAAATGTTAAATATTCAAAATATAAGATATTTATAAGTAGTAGATATTTAAAATATGAGATATGTCTACTTTCTATTCCTCATATATAAAACTTATACTACCATAATACAACTAAAATTTTAAAGATATGATAATCAAATTCTAAAGTCTCAATTACAAAAACAAAAAGGGGAATCCTTACTCCCACATGACCAACTTAAAAAGGCATTATTTACCCTAAATATTTTAATTTTTTTCTAAAGAAGATAAACAATTATCCCTTTTTCAAAAACATTGGTTCTCATCCATTATCTACAGTTCTATCTGGGTAAGATGGAGGGACCCATTGATGTTTCCTCTGGAACTTGCATTTGCGTCCTGCCTTCCCCTAATAATTCCAGTATAGATGTGGGATATATTTATCCTTCCTTCTGTACTTTTGACACAACTTAGCCCAGTGCTCAATGCTGCCCACCTTCTGGAGTGGTTTATGTTTGTGGAGTCGGGATAGCCTATGACTTTCTGCCCACCAATTGTACAGGCCTTTGTGCCCCAGCCACCTTAATCCGAGATATAGATATCATTCCTGGAAGCTAGATTCCTTGGCTGAGGTATTTCTACAAAACAGGAGAGGACTAGACCTACTAACAGCTGAAAAGGGAGACATATGCTTGTTTTTACAGGAAAAATGCTACTTTTATGCCAGTAAATCAAAAATCATCCAGGACAAGATTAAGAGGCTCCAGGAAGACTTGGAGAGGAGGCGACAGGATTCCCAGGACAGCCCACTGTGCACGGCTTACATGGCTTCTTACCCTACCTCCTTCCTTATCTTAGGGCCCTCCTTCCCCTCCTCCTTATCCTCACTGCCAGGACTTGCGTACTTAACAAAATTACACAATTCATTCATCAGTGGCTAGAGACAATAAAACTCCATCAGGTTGAGATACATTATCACAGGCTGGCAACTCAGGAATTAAGTTCCTCAGATGACCCACTGTCACCTCCTTTGCCCTCCATGTGACCAATGATGGGTAAGATCTCAGACTGACTGAGACAACCTAATACAGGCCATGGAGTAGGTTCTCAGTGAGCTAAGCACCTGGTACCCAATGATGGGTAAGATCTCCAGAGGGGGACAACCTAAGACAGGGGCCGTAATGACTAATGCTCTTACAAAAACAAAAGGGGGAGATGTTGGGCCCTGAAAGGCCCAGGCATGAGGTCTAGTGGAACTTCCTGAGCCTAGCTAAAGTTTGGTGATCTGCCTCAGACACAGCAAGATGCCTAATGGCTCTGGCCTGCTACTTCCATGCAGGAGTTGGAATTATCAGTTCAATAGTCACAGTTTACTATTGACCCTTATTTTTTCCCCCGTCCTAAAATCCCTGCCTTCTTCCCCAACATCTTATAGGCAACTGCTTGTAACAATAAAGCGAGTTCCTGCTTCCATAAGACCCAACTCAGTGTGTTTTTTCTCTGGTAACTAGGAGAGATTCTGGGTCATCCGACGCTCTCCCTTCTCCTCAACCCCTTGGGAGGAACCAGCTGGCCTGGTCCTTCCTTAGCACTACCTGCCCACCAGTGGAGCCCAGCAATGATGCTAGTATGTTTATTGGTATTATGTTAAATCTGTATATTGCTTTTGATAGAATTGCCATTTTCACAATATTAATTCTACCTATCCAGGAGCATGGGAGATCTTTCCATGTTCTCAAGTACTTCTCTATTTCTTTCTTGAGTGATTTTATGTTTTAATTGTACAGTCCTTTTGAATTCTTTGCTAGTGTTATTCCAAGACATTTAATTTTTTTGCTGCTAGAGAAAATGGAACAGCCTCACTGATTTCCTTCTCTTTATTTCTGTCCTTTGCATATAGAAAAGCTCCTGATTTATGTGTATTGATTTTGTATCCTACAACTTTGTTGAAGGAATTTATCACATTTAGAAATTTTGAGATGGAGACTTTTGGGTCACTTATATATAAGATTATGTCATCTGTAAATAGAGCTTATTTGACTTCTTCCTTCCCAATTTGAATTCCTTTTCTTTCTTTCTTCTGTATTATTGCTTGGGCTAGTACTTTTAGTACTATGTTAAAGAGCAGTGGTGAGAGTGGACACCCCTGTCTTGTTCCTGATCTCAGTGGGAACTCCTTGAGTTTTTCCCCATTAAGTATTATTTGGGCTTTAAGAGCTTTATACATAGCCTTTATTTTGTTGAGATATAAACACCCCATGCCTATTCTTTCCAGTGTTTTGATCATGAAATGGTGTTTTTTTCCCCGTTATCCCTTATAGCTAAAATGATGCTCCATACTTTAACTTGCCAAAGACACATTGGGAATCAAAGATGCTTCTGGATCATAAACTCAAGTATAAGGTATGCTTTCCTTGCCTTATAGCATTTACTCCTGTAGTATAGATTTTACTCAAAACTTTGTCTTACAGATTGTTCAGTAAATAAACTGCTAAAATCTTGCCAGTGTTTTGATCATGAAGTTGTATTGTATTTTGTCAAAGGCCTTCTATGCATCAATTGAGATGGTCATGTAGTTTTTTATAGTTCAGTTTATTTATGTGGTATATTACATTGATCTATTTCTGTATGTTAAACCATCTCTGCATCCCTGGGATGAAGCCTACTTGATCAGGGTGGATAATGCTTTTGATGTGTTGTTGAACTCAGTTTGCAAGTATTTTGTTCAGGATCTTTGCATCTAAGTTCATTAGGGATATAGGCCTATACTTTTCTTTCCTTGTTACATCTCTGTCTGGTTTTGGTACTAGGGTGATGCTAGCTTCACAAAAGAAGTTGGATCTCTGATTATATGAAATAGTTTGAGAAAAAATTTGTTTCAGTCCTTCCATGAAGATTTGATAGCATTCATCTGAGAAGCCATCTGGTCCTGGACTTTGCTTTTTGGTGAGTTTTGTGATTACCTTTTCAATCTCCATGGATATGATAGGTTTATTTAGTATATTAATCTTCTATGAATTGTTTTCCTAGGTGATATGTCTCTAGTAATTCATCTATGTCTTCCAAATTTTTTAAAAAAAAAAATTGTGGAGAAGAGGTTTTGGATGTATGCCCTAATGCTTCTTCCAACTTCACTGATGTCTGTTGTGATCTTTCCTTCCATTTCTGATTTTGTTAATTTGACACTGCTGTTTTATCTGCTTTATCAGTTTGGCCAGGGGTTTGTCAATCTAGTTTATTTATTTATTTTTTTTTTAAGAATCAGCTCTTCTTTCATTGATTTTTATAAAATCGCTTTCTTAGTTTCCATTTTGTTAATTTCTACTCTAATCTTAATTATTTCTTCCCACCTGGAGCTCTTTGAGTTGAATTCTTGTTTTGACAGCAACTTTAGGTGGACCATCAGGTTATTGATTTGGGGTCTCTTTGTCTTTGGAATGAAGACATTTAGGGCTGTGAATTTTCCCCTTATAACTGCCTTCATTGATTCCCATAGGTTTTAGTCAGTTGTGTTTTCATTATCATTCAAATCTATGAATTTTTCAATTTCTTTTTTTGATTTCTTCCATGACCCATTCATTGTTTGAAAGTGTGTTGTTTAGTCTTAAAAAAAGACTACCTTGAAGTAAGCATAACCAAAGAAGTGAAGGATCTCTACGATGAAAACTATAAACCACTCATGAGAGAAATTGCAGAAGAAAGTAGGAAATGGAAAGACATCTCATGTTCTTGATTAGAAGAAACAATATGTAAAAATGTCATTCTTACCAAAAGCAATCTATACATTTATGAAATACCCATCAAAATTCCAATGGCATTCTTCATGGAAATATAAAAAATAATCCTATGACTGGAGAGATGTTTTAGCAGTTAAGGCACTTGCTTGAAAAGCCAAAGGACCCAGGTTTGACTCTCCAGGATCCACACAAGCCAGATACACAAGGTGGTGTATGCATCTGTAGTTTGTTTGCAGTGGCTAGAGGCCTTGACATGCCCATCCTTTCTTTCTCTCTCTCACTCTCTATCTCAAATAAATAAATATTTTTAAAAATCCTAAAATTCATTTGCAAGCACAAAAAACCTCAAATAGCCAAAACAATTTTGAGCAACAAAAGTAAGGCTGGCAGTATCATCATACCTGATTTTAAGCTATGTCACAGAGCTATAGTTGCCAAAACTGTATGGTACTGGCACAAAAAACAGACCGGTATACCAATAGAACAGAATGGTGGACTCAGATGTAACTATAGCCATCTGATTTTCAACAACAATATTTGTCAGAGAAAAGATAGCCTCTTTAAGAAATGGTCATGGGAAAATTGGATATCTGACATAGAATAATGAAAATAGATCCTTATCTCTCTCCATGAACAAGTATCAAGTCAAAATGGATCAAAGACATTAACATCAGACCTGAAACTGAAAATTCTAGAAAAAAATTAGGGGAAACCCTTCAACATCTTAGCATAGACAATGACTTTCTGAATATAATCCCAGTTGCTCAGGAAATAAAACCACTAGTCAAACACTGGAACCTTATGAAATTAAAAAGTTTTTATACAGCAAAGGATACTGTGAATAGAGCAAAGAGGGAACTTACAGAATGGGAGAAAGTCTTTGCCAGCTATACATCTGACAGAGTATTGATATCCAGGATATACAAAGAACTAAAAAAACCAAATAATAAAAAAATCAAACAACCCAGTATAAAAATGGGCTATGGAACTAAATAAAGAGTTATCACAATAAGAAATACAGATGGCCTATAAACATCTAAGAAAATGTTCTACATCCTTGTCTATCAGGGAAATACAAATTAAAACTACTTTGAGGGCTGGAGAAATGGCTTAGCAGTTAAAGCATTTATCTGTGAAGCCAAAGGACCCAAGTTTGATTCCCCAGGACCCATGTAGCCAGATACACAAGGTGGCACATGCATCTGGAGTTGGCTTTCAGTGGCTAGAGGCCCTGGTAAGCCAATTCTCTCTCTCTCTCTCTCTCTCTCTCTCTCTCTCTGTTTCTCTTTTAAATAAATAAACAAATTTGAAAAATAAAACTACTTTGAGATTCAATGTCACTTCTGTCAGAATACCTATAATCAAGAAAACAAATGACAATAAATGCTTGTGAGGATGAGGGAAAAGGGGAGCCCTCTACATTGTCTGTGGGAATGTAAACTGGTACAGTATTGTGGAAATCAGTGCAGAGGTTCCCAAGGAAGCTTAAAATAGATTTACTATATGACCCAGCTATACCGTTTCTAGGCATCTATCCTAAGAACTCTTCTCACTACTTAAGAAATACTTGCTCAATTATCTTTATTGCTGCTCTATTCACAGTAGTGAGGTAATGGGACCAGCCTAGATGTCCTTCTACTAATGAATGGATAATGAAGATGCAGTACATTTATACAATGGAGTCTATGCAGTAGTAAAGAAAAACTGAACTTATGAAATTTGCAAGGAAATGGATGGATCTGGAAAGAATTACATTAAGTGAGGTATCCCAGGCCCAGAAAGCCAAACATTGCATGTTCTCATTCATATGTGCATCCTAGCTATAAATATTTAGACATGTATGTGAATTGGAGTAAAAATCAGTAGCAGAGGCTAGTAAGCCAGGAAAGGGCTATAAGGGAAGGAGGAGAGGGGAAGACTTAAAGGGATTGTATTGTATATGTGTAAGTAGATGAACAGATTACTGGGAGAGGATTGGCCTAAGTGAAGTCAGCGGAAGAAATTGAGTAAAGGAAGTGTTTGGGGGGGGTATTCAAAATTTAAGAGGGCATGCATAAACTGTGTGGAAACCTACTATTTGCATAATGACACACTCAGCCAAAGACTCTCAGTAGGAAAATTTCATTGCCAAGGATGGGATACCTTCCCATAAGTTGTTGGTCAGGGAGGTCAGTGATGGCCCCAAAACATTATAGGCCTTTGCTAAGGCTCTTCATTTGCCACCAGAAATAGATGGTGAGCTCTTGTTGCAGAAAATTCCATATGCTTGGACTGTAAGGTCACTGAGAAATCAGCTGGAAATGAGCTGAATATCTTCTTCCTGTAGACCAGTTGACAAAAAGCTGGAAAAAAAATCTATGCTCCATGCAGCCCTATGGGAGACAGCAGTCATCAGTGGAGATAAACAACAATGGAAACTGTAATCCTTAAGTTTGGTCTGCCAGGACAAATGAGCCAACAGATGTAATGCGTGTCTGTTATGGGGAAAACCAACTGCTTTCAAATTGGACTGAAGGACTGTTCCATGGGAGGTATTGCATACCTGGCACTGAAAACCTAGTCAAAAGCCTATGATGGGGGAGGTCATGAGCCCTAGGGGTGTAACACCTGCTGGTGTCTGGCTAAATCTATATGCTTACCAAACTGTCCCATTTTTCTCAACATTCATACATACATGTTCATAATGGTACTCTCACTATTAGTTAGAGAAACTTCTCTTTTCACATGGCGGTGATCTCTGGTATGACTCAAAAGGCAACATACTGCTGAGAAGTGACCAAGGGTTGAGCACTGAAATATCTCTATCACATGTTCTAAGGCTCAAGGCCTTAGAAGAGATAGAAGAGATGTAAGGGAGAATGTAAGAACCACAGGAAGGGAAGGACTGCTTATAATACAATCTTCCAGACACAAAATGGTCTAGATATCCATGACCTTGCAGTGCCTGGTACTACCTACACAAGGCTGTTATACTAGGAGGAAAAGATGATGACATCAAAATAAATGAGAGACTAATGGAGAGGGGCATGGGAATATGATGAAGAGTAGATTTTTATGGGGAAAGTGAATGAGGGGAGAGAATTATCATGGTTTATTACCTATAATTATGGAAGTTGTGAATAAAAAGTTTTAATTTTTTTCAGTGATTTTCCAATGTTATTTCAATGTAACGTATCTACATCAGTGTCATTAAGAAAACAGGTACTGCCTTAGCATCCATAGAGCCAATTTCTAATGTTCTTGCCACACTTTCCACAGCAGAAAAATGTAGATTAATTCAAACAAGTGAATTGGGTAACACTTTATTCAGTAAATTTCTTTCTTATCTCTTATTTAAAATAAAATTAATTTTAGCCAGTTGAGAGATTTCTTTAGTAAGAAAAATTTTATTTATGAAATATGGCAAAAATCTGTTCTATTTAAAGGATGATAGAAAGTACTTCAACAATTTACCATATTTGGTTTTAGAGATTGAAATATTACTTATATATCAATCTGTGGCTAATTTACAACAAATATTAGTCCCTCAGTATTGCTACTCATATCTGAAATGCATAAAATTCTGTAGGTCCATGTTTCTAAATCTTAGATTCAATCTGAACTTTCAGGTGTCTCAATCCATGCATTTTTCTTCTTCTGCCCAGCTTTGAGCCGGTTGATGGTGATTTTTCTCAGTTCAAATGTCTCAGCTGGCACCCTTGGATAAAGACTCCTCCTGGTAGTACAGATCTAATAATGTGACCAAGATACTTATTAATTTGTGTGCTACTAAGCAGTGTTAATAAGGTATAATTTATAGCTCCTAAAATGCAGCCTTTTGGAGTAAGTGCATAATTAAAAGAATTTTAGTTAAGCTACAGAGTTGTATAGCCTTCACCACAATTAATTTCAGACCTTTCTATGAAATTAAAAGTTTCCATGTGCCCTTTGTGGTCACAATTCATTCACACTCATTTCTGAGGAAACTACTAATCTATTTCTGGCTTCTATAGATAGCTTTCCTGGACATTTTATGTAAGTGATACTGCACAACATAGTTTTTGTGTCTGACTTATTGACAATACAATAATGTTTTTGAGATGAACTCATGTTTCAGTGTTTATCAGTAATTTGTTTCTTCTTGTTAACAGAGTATTTATTATATTTATATATTTTTATTGATAACTTTATAATATGAACATACGTCCTTCAGCATTCATATCATCTGTAATTGTTTTCTACTAGATATTGGATTATATTTCCAAACTCATACTTATATGTTTTAAATTTTAATAGATTTTATTTTGATAAAGTACAGTTTATATGAAATCTGTTTTTTTTTATTTGTGATAAAAATAAAATTTATTTTCACTTTAGGTTAATACTTTGTAGGCCTCCAAAATATTGAAATTGACATTTTTTCCATTTTGAATGCACTTTACTTTTTCAATTTCATTGTTTAATAAAGGCAAAACTTCCTATCTTTTATAGAAATGCAAATTTCATTAATATTTGAGAAATAACTTTGGTACAGTATATCCTTTGAAGCCAGATTTTCATTTCCTCATATGTCTACATTGACAGTAATTTTTGTTTTTGCCTTCTCTGTTTATTATCACTTCCTTGAGATATATCACAAATTGGCCAGTGTCACCAAGAGATTTCCAGTCCCCAAATTTATTATTTTCTTTGATTTCACCGTGTGTGTGTTTTGAAGCCAGAGGAGAATATTGGGTTTTTTCTTCTATCTTATTTCTGGTTTATTTCCTTGAGATTAAGTCTTCCTGATCCTGGAGCTGTCAACTTTTGCTGTTGTTATTATTGTTTTAGTTATTTTTTCTTTTTGTCAGACTGGCTGGCCAGGGAGCCACATTGATCCTCCCATCTTTGCTCCCTCAGTGCTGAGATTACATGTATGTATACCTGACCATGCCTACTATTTATGTGAGTGCTGTAGAGTCAGAGAATCAACTCAAGTTCTCTTGTTTGAGTAGCAAGTCCTTGCCATCTCCCAGCTCTGATTGTCCCTTTTTATGCCTTATATAAGAATGAATATACATCATCTGTTTATGATTTATATCTAGAAAACTTTGAATATTTTGTATTACTCAAGAAATAGCTTAACTTCTCTGAGGTTTTGATAACCTTTTATTACTTTATATCAATATTTTCTCATACCTCACAGAGGGACAAATGGTTTTGTTTTATTAGATCACTGGAGTTTTGCTTTTTCTCACAATAGCACAAACACACTTCTATTTACTTACTTTTCTTAAATCCTTGAAGGATTCAGCATCACACAGATTCTGTGTCCAATGGCCTTGGCAGGAAGGTTGCTTCGGAATTTGGCTCAAACCATGCCACTATTTCCATGGGCCCAAGTTACCTTTCCCCAGATAACTCTTATTTTATTAGATTTGCCACCAGGACTCACTGTTTTCTTTTTTTGTTATTGTTGTTGTTGTTGTTTTGTTTTGTACACATAAGCACATCTCTTGCCCAAGTAGAATTCAGTTTCGTTTTGGGCATAAACACCTTCAATTTTAAGAAGAGCCATGTGTTCTTTTTGGTTCTGAAGACCCTGCTTATAGCCAGCAAAAAATGGCCTTGCACCAGAGCCTTCCAGACATATTTATGCCTTTTAGAAGTCCTGTTCCCAGCAGGCCCTACAGGACCCAAGATGGCAGAAAAGAGTAGAGTGTTATCTCCAGACATTGCAATATCTATTTCATATAAATGCTTCATTTAATTCAGTTATGCATTAAGAGGATATGATTATCACCATCTCACAAGGAAGGAACTCAAATTTGAAAATGTAAAGCAACAACCAAGGGCAAGAGATTCCACAATTTCTCAAACTGTAGTATCCTATACTGTTTCCTTGTAACCTATAGTAGTTGGCTATAGGCTGGCATATTTAATGCCTTAATGTGTTAGGAGTCTCTGAAGGAAACAAAAGTGTATCCTACCATAGGTTTATTTGAATGCATTGCTAGTTAATACATCAGATTTTCTTTTGAACTTAAAATTTCAAATAAAGGTACTTATCAAGGGTGCTGTGATCTCATGTGAAAAAATAATTTAAAATAGACATAGTAAAGTGTTTCATGATTACCATACAATAATTGTATAATATTATCAAGCAATTAAATGGATTAATCTTGATATGTTTGTCTCATGTGGAACTTTTAAAAATATTTTGTGATTTTTTTCAAAGAAAGTGAAAAATAGATGCTATAGCATGAATAGACTTATTTTTAGAATCTAATAAATTAATGCTGATGGACTCATCAATCCATTTGAGTGTCCTTGCAATTCTTGGTTTTCACTGATGAGTGTTATTTATAACTGTCTTAACAAGCAGTTGCAGCTAGATGTGCTTTCACATCATAAGGACAGGGGGCTATCCATGTGGAAAATGATGTAAGAAGTGAAGCATAATTATAAACATATAAGTTAAAATTTGTTATTAATGTATAGCTCATCATTTTATTTTAATGTGAAATAAAACTATAGCAAACATATTGAAATATGACTAAGAAATATCTGTTCCTTAGAGAGTACTTGAAAGAGGATATTGGAATTTCCCTATTTAGTCTGAAGACCTTTCCTTAAAGAAAGCCTTTAGAAAGCTTCTTTTAACTGAATATAATGGCTCATTTTGTCTTCCTTTGCCACCACCCTAGTGAGTTGTGAGTAAATGCTTTGTGGCAGTCCATGTCTTAATTCAAATAATGGTTTAAAACTTCTATGGTGATCCATAGATATTGTCCCAGGAAAATAAGGTATAATGTGGGCACAATTCAAGTTAAGTTCACTGAAGTTTTCCAAGATTGTGATACTGAAGTGGATAAATCAGTATTGGCTTGAAAATAGTACTTCCTTTTCAGTATCTTCCCTTTTTGTTCTTCCTAAGTTGGCTCTAAACATATATTCCTTAACTAAAAGTTCTTTTTAAAAGGATGGATGACCCCAATCCCAAAGTTTACATATATTAATAAGAGCTAACCATCAAAGTATTCAGGAAATGAAATAAGTAAAAGAAAATTAAGAAAAAAGAAAATTGCTGGGGCTGTGAGGTCTGCCACTGTTTTAAATTGCTGTTTGGTATTTTACAATCTCTAGACCTATTATACCTTTGGCTATATAGTTGATGATATTTCCTACCTAGGCAGATAGCTGGCATGAATCAGAGCCTAATTTAATGGGAAAAATTCTATTTAGCTTAATGACCTTTTAACTCTGCTTTAGAGTATATTTTAGCCAACAAAACTGTCCTCTTCCAATTGGTAACAATTCCCCTTCTTAGCTCTAGTGCTATTCCTCCACATATTTTCAGCTCTACTCCATTGTAGATAGATGTTTTTTGGCACCTTGTGTTTGGATGGAGGCCTAGGTATTTCTGGATAATGATACATAAGCAGAAATATTGTCCTTTCTAGACTGAAACTTGATTTGACAGTGGAGAACTCTCAAGGCCTCATTTCTCTATTGGCTCTGTATCATATAGAGGAATAGCTATCTGTAAGAATGATAGTTTCTTAGCCTGAGACCCTGGGTGGCTGCAATGAGCACAAGCCACCCTGACAAATCATGGTGGATATTAAGTATAAGCATGACTAAGCCTTTGATATTATAAGCCTCTAAAATACCAGGCTTTCTGGAGCTGCAGCACAACTAATCCTACCCTGACTGCACCTCCGTATTTCCTTTCACCTACTTAGAAAGCCTTCTGTGGAGGCAAGATGAACTATCCACTCTGATTCAAGACTTTAATTAATTATTTTAGATGAGAGAGAGAAAGAAAAGGGAGAGAGAAATTGAGAATGGGCATGTTGGGCTTTTTGTTGAGATCCATTTCCCTAGCCCTTAAGACTTCTAAATATGGATTAATTATACTTCTTTCCTAGTCTGATTGATACATCTTACTTCCTAGAAGATGGGATTCTCCTTTCTGTTTGACTCTAAGATTCTTGAGAGTCTCACTGTTTTTTAGCATGGGTGAATTTTCCAGTTTAGAATTTACATGTATGTTTTGTTGATATTGCCATTATTTATAAACTTTTTAGGTCTGTATTTTAAGTCTCTGTGAACCTGGTATTGTTTTTGTAACTCATGAATGAGTTTGAGGGTAGATTTTATGACTTGCCCATGTTTATATCCTTGAAGAAATTACTTCTGTTCATAGTTCATTTAAAGTACTGTTGTCTTGAAATATTTAGCCCTTAGAGATAAGATTTTGTATCTTCATTTATCTTACTTTGATCAAAAGTTATTCGTAATACTTAAAATATTTATTTATAATAATGTGTGTGTGTGTGTGTAAGAGAGAGAGAGAGAGAGAGAGAGAAAGAGAGAAGGTAAGTATACCAGGGCCTCTTGCCACTCACTGCAAAGGAACTACAGACACAAGTATATACTATAAATAAGACTTTAGAGCACTTCTTGTATTCTGCTAAAGGTTATGCTGTATTTAATCGGTTGACATACTGCCTACTACACTCGTAAGGCATTTTATTCTGTACTTAAAATATGCATATTTTCTTTCTCTAACAAATAAAATAAAATAAATAAAAAGTATTTTTAAAGGGGGTTTGGAGAGATGGCTTTGTGGTTAAGATACTTGCCTGCAAAGCCAAAGGACACAGGTTTGATTCCCCCAGTACCCACATAAGCCAGATGCACATGGTGGCACATGTGTCTGAAGTTTGTTGGCAGTGGCTAAAGGCCCTGGAGTGCCCATTCTCTCTCTGTGTTTCTCTTTCTCTCTCACTCTCTGTCTCTGTGCCTCTTCTCTTTCTTAAGCAAACAAAATAAAAAAAATTAATATGCAGATGTTGTCATTAACTGTCTTCAAATATTAGCTACTGATTTTCTGTTTTTGTTACAATAAGTTGACACTTTTCCCAGTTCCCGTATGCATATAGCAAATTACTTAGAATTTTTCTGTTAGTTGACATTGTATCTTAATGCTTTTAAGCTTCTTTTTGTTTAATCACTTGGCACTTGATGAGACAGGGATATAAGGAGCCCATATTTCATCCATTCATTCTGTATACACCAACTCACTTTTCTTATCTTCACCTTTACTTTTAAATTTCAACCTTTCCATCCTTCTTTGCAACCTTAATTAAATTTTCTATGCTTTGTCCAAAGGGTCAGCTGAAAGTTTAAAATCAATAAATGCATTTGTTTTATTGACTAAGTAAACTGTTCACTGGAGAGTGCAATAGCTTCATTTGCTTTGCATCACAGTTTGGATTTTTTTCCCTGTTGTTTTCAGTTGCCAAAGGGAAAACAAAAAGACAAAAATGGAAAACAGTATGACATTCATTGTCTGCCTCTGTTTATCAGCTTGTCAATTAGAATATCTGAGCTAAGAACACCTTTTCTTGGTTGGAGGTCTTGATCCCGGTAATATCTTACCCCAAGCTTTCCTGGCTCCTTTCTGTGTCTGCCTTTTATTGCTTTCCCAGGTAGGACCAACTCTCACATTTTTCTTGGCTTATTCTTCTTTTTGTCCTGTAGCACATATTTAAGGGATTTCTTTAGTCCCTCTTTACTCGCCTCCTTTCATGGATTCTTTTATTTCCATCTATTTTGATGTATATTTTTCCTCTTTCCATCACTTTTGTGTTGCCACAGTTTGTCACCACTTTCTTACTTTATGGATGCAGTGAGTGGCTTCTGAAATTCAGAGCCCCACCCACAGAGAGGCCTCAGACCTGCACTGACAGCTGCTGAGAATGTTGCCCCATAGGTGTGCTGAATACAGTCATTGATGGGCAAGGGTAAGATTGGAGTGAGGTTGGAGATGTAGAATCATCTAGATGGCCTCTTGCTTGCATTCTAGAAATACCTAAAAGACTCACAGCTCCTAAGCAACCTCTGGGGTTACCTAAGGCATCTTTTGTTAGTGTCCCTTTCTGCTCAAACCCACTTTTCACACTTCTTATTCTTCCTACAGAAGCAGAGGCATGCCAGTTTAAGAGTTATCTCCCTCGGAGCCTGACCTAAGTGGATTAGGTAAGGATACTCATTACAAGGGGTTTTGTTTGTTTTTTAATGTCATGACATAAATGTCTGGCAATATTTCATCCTGTGTTTAGAGCTGTAGGGAGGTGGGTGAAGATGGAGTCAATAACTCAGGGCTACACTTAATTATTATTCTTTCTGGCCATCTTTTCCTCTCCTACTCTGGAGCTTCCTGCATCTTCCTAGGGATCCACTCCATGAGCTACTCCCAGACTTACTGACACCTTCTCTTCAGGTGTTCTGCATCTCTATAGCTTGGTTTGTGCCACTCCATGTTTTTTGATTACTAGGTCTCCTTTATTGCTGCTACCTGCTCCCCATGAGTTTAGTCATAGCTTTGAGCTATATGTTTGTACTCCTTCACCTCCTGCCAGTGTAAGCCCAGAAGGAACTGGGAGTGCTCTCTGCTAAACCTTGAGTCTTCTTCAGACTTTTGTTTGGCTTGCATAGATAGTTATGTTACCAACTGGCTTTCAGTGCATTAGATTTCTATTCCCTAATGTGATAGAAAGGTCACAGACTTCTTTAATTCCATAGATGCTATTAAGGCTACTAGATATAAATAAATGTACTTGATACCATTGAAACAAGAATTGAAGAGCAGATGCAGTTGTAGAGTTTCTAATAATCACATAGTCAAATAATGAATAAATGACTCCCCTGTTTCAGACATTAATAAGTTACTATGGATAAATGAAAAAGGTACAATGAAACATAAAAGAGTCTCTGTTGTGGTTTGAATATAAAATATCTCACATAGTCTCATGTGTCTGAACACCTGTTCCCCAGCTGGTGGACTATTTGGGAAATTTGTGAAACTTTTAGGAAATGGAACTTTGATGGAAGAAGTAGGTCCCTGTGGATATGATTTTTACTTTTATACCTGGTACACTTCTTGGTTGCTCTCTTCGTGACTATGTATACAATGTAACCAGGTGACTGCCTGCTCTTGCCAACACACTTACCTTGCCTTGATGGAATGTGCCCCTGGAATAAGCTTAAATAAACCCTCTCCATACATAAAGTGCTACTTATTAGGTATTTGATCGCAGCAATGAGGAAAATAACTAATATGGAAAATTTGATGCCAAAAGTGGGGCTTAAACCCATGCAGGTATGTATCTGAACTCATGTGTATTAGGGGTAGCAAAAATAAGAGAGATCATTTTAATAAACAATGACAAGTGCTAGCTAATAGTATTAGCAAGAGTGGAAATAAGACTTACTGAGTGTTTGCTAATGTCCTGGGTCCTCTACAAACACTTTGCATTTATTGACTAATATCCATAGCAAATGTAAATTGTTTATTCTCTTCTCCAATTTTCAGATGATCACATTGCCCAAGGACTGGAATCTGTTAAGTGGTGAAGTCCAGGGTTCAAGTCCAGGAAGGGTTCTGGCCACTTGGATGCATTGCTTTTCTAGAGATAAGAAGGAGGAATAGAGCATAGGAATTGGAAATTGACTCCCCACTCTTATATAATTGGGAATGACACTCTTAATAACATTACTGTTTTATTTTGTTTCTGTGGTGAGGAGGAGATTTTTGTAATTTGGTGTCATTAATTGATCACCTTTTGGGGAAATCTTATGATAAGCCAAAGTACCTAAGTTATGCTCCTTTTAAGCAAAGGCTTGATGGTCTTATTAAGTAAAGTTGACCTACATATGTATAAAAAAATCAAGAGATTTTGTTATTTTCAGTAAGTTTGATAATTTAAAATTTCACAATTATAGTCAAGGATTTTAAAAATGCTTTTTCAAATTTTTTGTTCATTTTATTTGACAAGAGAGGGAGAAAGAGGGAGGGAGAGAGAGAATGGGAGCACCAGAGCTTCTAGCCCCTGCAAATGAACTACAGATGCATGCACCACCTTGTGCATATGGCTTAAGTGGGTCCTTGGGAATGGAACATGGGTCTTTTGGTTTCACAGGAAAATGCTTTAACCACGAAACCATCTCTCCAGCCCAATATTCAAGTATTTTAAATTAAAGTGTTCCTTTGCATTTTACCTTTTTTATAATATTGCATTAAAAATTACTATCTAAGTATAAGTTACTAGCCATACCAGATTGTCAAAAATCAAATAGTCAGAAATTATTGAGTCTTGATATAGATTTAGAAAAGTGGACATTTACATAATCTGTTTGATGGTGCATTTAAATTGAAACCATGGCGGGAAATCATTTTGAGTATGTTCATTTACTATAAATAAGATATTCTAAAGTTAGTTATATGCCTTCAGAAAACTCTTGCATATAACTCCAGGAGACATGCAACAAAGCACTCAGAGAGCATTGAACATTAAGAAACTCCCTGCAACCAATGTAAAAAGTCAACGATACACAAAATAAGTAAATCAATCATGGTAAATTCATAAAATTTATGACATGGAATAGGAACCAAGTGCAAATACACAAATGTATTTAATGTAAATTTCTGTCAGTATGATAATTTCACAACAGAAAATTTTTAAAAGGGATAATAATATAATACCTTTAATTGGCTTTAGAAGAACAATGACTAATATTTACAAAAGATCTTAGTGTAAACTTAATATAACACTGCTTAAATAATAATATAATTATCTAAAAAAACTTCAGAAATAAAGTGCATTGCATATTTCACTAATGACAGAATGAAAAACTATCAAGCTAGTTAAATCTCCTTTCTAAAAGCAACATAACGCAGACATATGGGAATCTGGGCTATACAAAAACAATCTACTTTCTTTGTTTTAATCTTCTGAATGGATGCTTACAGACAAATAGGAGTAAGCCAGGCAGAAGAAAGACCCAAGTGAATTTCTGAGGAAGAAAAGACCACAGAAAGCTCTCATGCCAATAGGAAGCACATCTCACATGTCTTCTTTGGCTATTTCAACAAAGGATGGCCAAATATGAAGTTAGCTTGTTAAATTCTCAGATGTTTTAAATAATTATTTCTCCATGCATTTTTTTTTTGAAGGTAGGGTCTCACTCTAGCTCAGGCTGACCTGGAATTCACTATGTATTCTCAGGGTGGCCTCAAACTCTCAGTGATCCTCTTACCTCTGCCTCCCAAGTGCTGGGATCTCCATGCATTTTTAACTTCCTTCACTTCCTTCCTTTTTTTCCCTATCTTCCTTCCTCCCATTTTTCCATCCTCCCTTTATTCAACAAATATATATGGAATTCTGACCATGTATGCACCTTTGTGCTGAAGAGGATCACTCTTGACACTCTTAAATGTAGACATTTCCGTTGAGCCATTTTTCCATCTATGTGTATTCAGCATTCAAATTCACTTCAAAAATATTAGCTCACTGAGAATCTCTTTCAATGATCAGCTATGAGGGAAATTAGATACACTATATGGAAGTCCTTTGGTCTAAAGGATAGTCCAAGTAGAATAAGGCCATGAATCAACTATATTACTCCTTTGGTCATTTTTTTGTGTGTGTTTATGTTGCTGAAACAAATAAAAATGCTAATCAGACATAGATTCTACGACAGACATTTGACTGCTGTCAGATCTGGCTTTAATCATTTCTTCACAGTAAAAGCTTATTAACCTTTCCTTGGGAGGCTCAACTCTGACCGTTGGTGGATGGAGCATGTAAGAGGGGAATCCCTCCTTCTCCTGCTACCAAGGTTTGCTGTAATGGTTATTATTATGAAGTTGTGTCTATATTAGTTCATTGATGTACACCTTCTTTTCTACATTTGCTAATGTTTCCCAAGCTTTTTTAGCACATGGTATTAGTGGAGGGATATGTTTCTAGTTTCTTCCCTGAAAGCCTATCAGGCTTTCATTTAGATATGACCTTCCCAGTGTTACAGATGAGGAACACAAGACTAGAGATTAACCAAATTCCTCCTATAAGTTGTCAGTCCAAAATAAGTAGAAAAAGAATATGACTTTAAACACTAGTTCTTCCAGAAAATGGTGAACTACAAAAAACAATGTCCTTCCTCACAGAAACATGCTTGGAGTCTGTATTTCCTGGCTTTCACTTTTTCCCTCTCTTTGGATTTGTGAGTTTTTGCTGTCACAATTCAAAGTTGACTTGTTTCTGATGTTGAGATAGGACTCTAGTCTCTCATGCTATTTTCTTTCTGCTTTTCAAGTTGATGATAAATTTACATGTCCTCTGTGAATTTCAGTAAAGGAAACTCACTAAAGTGAAGACTTACTTCATTTTCACTTCACAAAATCCCCAGAAACTAGTCGATTTTATAAAGCTATTATAATTCAATTCAACTTGTGATATTTCAGACATAGTAATATATGAAGTTAAGCAAAATAAATGAGTATAAAGTGTTAATACTAAGGCATATTGAGCCCCAACTGAAAAGAGTACCAAGATATATGAGGCTTAGTGCTATGGCAGAGTGAACCCTGTGTCATGGACACTTACTCCAGGATTTTATCATAAGCAGTTACTGAAACAACTCTTACACTCATTGATATTCCTTTCTTCCTACATTTTACAATTATTTGTTGAGTGCCAAACTCAGGGTCCATCATTAATTTGGGCATTGAGTCATAGCAGTGAGCCCTAAGGACAAATAATGTAGTAGAGATAGGCAGATAGTAGATAGGTGAATACATACAAAATAATGAAATTTTTGAACAATGATAAAAATCAGTGATGCAAACAAAGACATAAATGACTATAGCTATTGTGGTATTGGGAAAGATGACATCTATACCAGCTCATAATGACCTACCTCAAAATATTTTATGCAGCCCAAAGATTTAAGATATTATGGGCTGTCATAACAACTTATTTCTCATTATAAGAGCACTTTTCAAATGCATTAAAAGTATAAAGTTTATTTGCCATTCATATTGTTGGATAATCATATAATTATAATTTTTATCTTCAAATTAACATTGGATAACTAGGATTTTTCATAATAATTTATCTAATTCATTTGCACCACATTGTACCAGTTGCTGAGAGAACAAGACTTTGTGAGACCTTTTTCAATTTCCACATTTGTTACCTCTTTCAGATTTATAGGCTTACTCATGAACTATTACCATTAAAAATGTTTAAATGAACCAAGATCTAATACCTAGTCACACATGATTTTTTCTTTGAGGCATTTAGGACTTATTGAAATTCTTACCCCAGAGAAATATACACGTATATATAAATGGTATATGTGTTGCTAATGTTTAAAAAAAAACATACAGGATCTATTCTATTAGAACCCCAAGAAAGTGCTCATGAGAGTTGTGTGTGCATCTTTTGGCTGATAGATGGTGGTTGCATTTTAGGAATTGCTAACAAAATAACTTGTTCCATTTCCTAGAATGGTCTTCTCAGTCCTTTAGCATATACTTGCCTGATAAATTCCAGGTTTAGCTTCTGGTAGAAAACCATCAGTGGAATTATCTAGACCTTTACATTTGCTGCATGGCTAAAGTTAAGACCTATAGGCCTATATGATAATTGCAAAAATCCCTCCAGGAAGATAACAAGGATTGTGACCAACAGTAATAGGCCCACACATATACTCTGAGAAAGGAATGAGGAGGAGAAAAGTGACCAAAGATTTACTTGTCTTACCCAAAAGCTTTCACTTTTGCTGCTAGCTTAATTCTTTCCCTGGGACCTTCAGAAACCTAGATAAAGACTTGTGGTTTCTTCTTTCCTCCCCACCTCTGTGAGGATTCCCTGTCAAAAAGTAGGGATCTCTTTGCCCTACAGGATTAGTCTTTTCCCTTTATGGATGTCCTCAAACCAAAGTAATATGGACAAATAGTTCTATCCAAAAAAGAAAATATTAAATAATGGTTAATAAAATGTGCTTGTTAAAATAGGGTAGTTATATATGTTATCTCAAATTAAAACTTGAGTTGTTAAATCCTGATACCTTTTGTACCCCTACTTTTGACACAGTTCTACTACCCACATGAAAGTCTGATGTGCAGACAATAGCTAGAGAGGCCTTCAGGGCTGATGGTCTCTATGAGATGACATGTGTCCCATAATCTCCTCCACCTAAGTTTCTAACTAGAATGTGCTAGTCAGGACACAGTCAGCATCATTATTGCTTCTCTGGTAACTGGAAGCAAAGGTAGATATTTAAAGCAAGTTGCTATCTGGTCTTTAGGAAACAAGGAAACTTGAAAATTAGTTTCTGCCATAAGTAATTTGGTATAAAAAGTTTGGAACTTGGGCTTGAGAGATGGCTTAGTAGTTAAGGTTTGATGCCTCAGTACCCAAGTAAGCCAGATGCAAATGATGGCACATGCATCTGGAATTCATTTGCAGTGGTTGGAAGCACTGGCACACTCATTCTCTCTCTCTTTCTCTCTCTCTGCCTACCCCCTTTTTTCTGCTTGAAAATAAATAAACCATTTTTTTTCAAAATGCTTGGAACTGGAAAGATATCCACAGGCAGAAATTGCACATATCATCTAAGAAAATGTGGTTAAAAAATAACTTATTATTACTGAAACAAAGAATCTTTTATCAGTGGTAAGGACATATTATCCTTGATATCTTGGCCATTTGGCATATGGTAAGTGCATGTTTCCTAGTGTTTGTGGAAATAGGTTTGTGCATTTTTGTGATAAGGCCGTGAAATGTTTTCAGGAGTAGTATTCAGAGTGTCATAAAACTCATTCTGCCAACCTGTGTCATTCTTGAGGGTTTAATTTTAAGTTCAGACTGATGCAGGAGATAAATCTCTTTCTCCAGATTCTTGTAATGTGATGCTTGTATGCTTCTCTCATCATAGACTGATAGACAGAGATACATGTGACATCACAATGCTCTAGTAAAATCTTTCCATCTCTATAGTTTTGGCAAATATATGCTACTCCCAGATCTCAGTAGCTGTTTGCAGTGGCTAGAAGCTCTGGCATGCCCATCCTCTCTCTCTCTCTCTCAAATTAATTAAATTAAATTAAAAACTTTTATGTTCTTTACTTTAGTAAATCCAATTTAAAAAATTTACTTGAGGTCCTTAATCCATTAGCAGCTTATTTTTGTGCAGAGATATTAGGATCTTGTTTTATTCTTACACATGTAGATATCCAGTTTTCCCATCACTATGTGTTGAAGATGCTATCTTTTCCCTTGTATGCAATTTTGGCATTTTTGACAAAAATCAGGTGGCTATATTTGCTGTATTTGGGTGGAGTTTTATCTGGGTCTTCTACTCTATTACATTGCTCTACTTGTTTGTTTTTGTACCAATGCCATGCTATTTTTATTACTATCCCTTTGTAGTATAACTTGGAATCAGTATAGTCACACCTCCAGCAGTACTCTTTTTATTCATAGTTTCCTTGGCTGTCCAGAAGTTTTTGTTCTTCTATATGAATTTTAAGGTGTTTCTGTTATTTCAGTGAAGAATGTCACTAGAATTTTGATTAGGATTGCATAAAATCTATAGAGTGGTTTTGGTAAGATGGCTATTTTCACAATACTAATTCTTCTGATCCTTGAGTACAGGTGGTCTCTCCATCTTCTAATATCATCCTTAATGTATTTCTTTGTTATATTATTATTATTTTATTTTTCGAGGTAGGGTCTCACTCTAGCTCAGGCTGACCAGGAATTCACTCTGTAGTCTCAGGGTGGCCTCGAACTCATGGTGATCCTCACACCTCTACCTCCCAAGTGCTAGGATTAAAGGCCTGTGCCACCACGCCCAGCTTTTCTTTATTATTTTAAAGTTTTCACTGTAGAGGCTTTCATTTTCTTGGTTAGGTTTATTCTAGGTATTCTCTTTTTAAAAAGATACTATAAATGGAATTGTCTCCTGATTTCTTTTTCAGTTTGTTTGTCATGGGTATATAGCAAGGCATAAAAAAGTTTATCTTACCCAATTATACATACAGGTTGCTAAAGATATTTAAATAATAATAATAATAATAATAATAATAATAATAATTAATAATAATAGGCACTACAATGTTGTCTTTTAGTTATCAAAATTCTAGTAATTCTGCACATATAGTTTCTGGATTTTGGTGATGATTACATGACTGACCCCTACTGAAGTTGGGAAGAGGCTAAACAGGAATAAGCAATCACTCTTGCAAACCTGTTATTTCCTTGGCTCTGGTTGCAGTAATGCAGCCTTTGATACCACTGATTCTCATAGAGAACATGTGACACAGCATTTGTGAGATGGTATGAACCAAAGATGCTCTACAGGAACTGTACAGTGCTAGATTTCTATTAGTGTCATGTAGGGTAAGTGGTATGATTCTGGTTGCCAACTTGGAGGCTGGCTTCCCCATGAAGACAATATTGGGAATAGGTTGGAGAGAGTCTTAATCAATACTTGAAGTATTCCTTCAAGCATCTATTCCTCCTGCTGGGTCATAATGCTCCTTTCCTCATGCTGTCCACTACCAAGCCTGCCTCCTCCACACCCACCAGCTAACTATACTCACACACACGCACGCACACACACACACACACACATACACAGGTTGATGGAAGCCTTTGATATACCATGGTATTAATATTCACTAATCATGTAAAATTTTTACCCTGTTCTGTCATTTCTCTAGAGTTGATCATGAAGCAGCAATTAGCAGCCTATGCTTGTTCACCATTTACTAAGAATTAGAAGAACTTTATCTTCATCACTTTTTAAATAAAATTAAGAATCCATGCTTTTAAAATATTAATTTTCTTTCATTCTCTTTAGTATACATTTTAGTTTTCTGAATTTAATACCTATTTGAAATTTTATAGAGAGCATATGTTTCTTCTTATAAACAATCTGCAAAGCAAATCAGTAAATAACACACAAAAAAGGAATTCCCAGCCAAAGCTAGGTGTCAGACAGAGCTTTGTAATTTCCCCTGAGGTGCTAGTTGGAAACTCCACAGCTATAGTGGAGTTGAGCTGAAGTCAAGGAAACTGAAGGAGACACTGATGACAGACCAAACCCACCTCCAAAGGAAGGAAGGGCTAATATGACCTATCCACTGTAGAGCCAGTTTAGCAACAGCACTTAAGGCATGTTGTCTGAGGTCCCATTTAAAATGCTTGAACCCTCTGTGGGTTCTGTGTGATTCTGAAAGACTCTTTGGCCTTGGTCCTGATAGTGATGTGTCAACAGTAGCATTGGTCTTGGATGTTGTAACTTACTGATGTCTAGAACAGTAATTTCTTCTACCATGTGGGTACATATGCAGGTGCCTAGAATTTTCTCTTGGGTAGTTTGATGTTGAGCTAAGGATTGCCTTCTTATTTTCATTTTTGAAAGAGGGTATTATGTATCCCATACTGGTCTAGAACTCACTATGTAGCAGAGAATGAGCTTGAACTTCTGATCCTCCTAACTCTGTCTCCTGAGTGCTAGGATTACAGGTATGTACCATATGCATGATTTATCTGGTGCTGAGGATTAAACACAGGGCTTCATGCATGCTAGACAAACACTCTACCAACTGTGCTACATACTTAGCTCCCCCTTGGGGTCCTCAATACAGAATGAGCACCTCAGGACACAGCATGGCTTATGTCTACTCTTGAGGCATTTGATATATAAGGAGAATCACAAATCCTCCCACTGTCCTTCCATATCTAAAGCAAACCTTGTCATTGTCACATCTGCCAATCAATCCTTCTGCCACCCCAAAAAGGTTGACCCTCATCACAAGCAGCCAAGTACTAAATAAGGTTGTTCTGAGTGATTCCACTTAGTATGAACAGATATCTGTAAATGTCACCATGCAGGATACTTCCCAAGGGAGCCAGATCATTACTTAAAAAGGTTGTCGGGCAGACAATACCTCACATGGGGTGGGGGAACTGACTTGTTTTGCAGAGTTGCCTTGCCATCTTTTTAATTGGTGTGAAGAGTAGATAGGTCCAAATCACATATTGATTGCACAGAGGCAAACACCAAAACAGATGCCAGGAACTTTAGTTGCTAAGGGAAACAGACAACAAAATAACCAATAGTCTAGGGAAGAAGTGAAGCTATTTTTCTAACTAGTTATCAGTGATGTTTTGGTAAGAGACAAAGAATTTGAATAGTAATGCTTCTAAAGTGCAGACCCAAAGCTACCCCACTTTTGAGTCTTTGTCTTTTCACTAACAGTAAACCACACCCAATATCCATGTCATCTGGTGTGATCCCAACAGCACTGGATATAAATGTACACATTAAGGTAGGTTCTGAACATTTTCTGCAAACTATTCATTCTACAAGAGTGATGCCTCCAAGCCTTCCAGGAGAGAATGACAGAGATTTAAGGATTCTCTGAGACCTGGAGCTACCACCAAGGGTTCAGTAGCCCAAGTTAAAATATACTCTCTAGACCATGGTATACCTTATTGTTAAGCTATAAGAGATTTGACTGAGGGAGAAAGTCAGGGGTAAGTGGACATTCTGATAAAGTCAGTAAGTACAAAAGACATGGTGAAAGCTCCTAGAAAGCAGAGAAACACTAGGAATATCAACAAGCAAGAGCAGAGGCGTTGTTACAGAGCAGTCAAAGGGGCCCTTACTAGCATTCCCCTTCATCTCAGCAAGGATTTCTATGGTCCTGGAAAGCCAGTCAGTGTGCACAGGTACAAAACCTCATCTTTCAGAACTCACTTTATCTTCTTAGAGGCAATGTCAACAGATAAATTAGCTCTACTCTGAAATTGTGAGTATGGAAAACAATAGAATATAGATTTTGCTTCTTATAAATCACTTAAATACCACCATGAGGCCTGACCCTTCTTAGCCTCTCTGAGACAACCTGATGCTATTATTCAGAATTTATAAACCCTCAACAGAAGGTCCATTGAATGTATGAATCATCAAGGAGGTCTCAATTTACCTGTCATATCTAAAATTCCCCAATGTTAATAATTTCATTATAACCTGGCTGGTAATTTGAATATAGAAAAATGAACAAGGGCTGGAGAGATGGTTTCAAGATTAAGGATACTGCATGCAAAGCCAAAGGGCCCAAGTTCCATTCTCCAGGACCTAAATAAGCCAGTTGCACAAGTTGGCACATGTATCTGGAGTTTATTTGCAGCAGCTAGAGGCCCTGTGTGCTCATTCTCGTCCTCCCCCTTTCAAAATAAATAACTATATTAAAAAAGAAAAATGAACAAAATACAAAAGTCCCTTTCTTACCTCCCCACATTCTATCTTGTACCTAGCATAGTCAGACATTAACTTGTGGGTGATAATACTGACTCTGAAGACAGCTTTTGTATCTGTGACTTTCTGAGATCCACTGTGCTCTTTCTTTGTATTACTGCATATATCAATTGATACGTGATCTTCATCCTTGAACTGATCTCTAATCGTATTTTGCCTGGACTGTGCTTGAGCCACAGCATGCATGCATAAATACATCAAGATTCTTGACTTGAGGCCTTTAGTTTCAGCTTCCTGATTGACTGGCCGCTGAGTCCCCACCTCTGGGATCCCTTGTACCAAACACAGGTGCACCATGGTTTATAAAACAAAACCTATTTGACAGAAAAACAGAAATAAACACCAACACCATCCAAATTGAGGACTTCAGTACTCCACTATCATCAATAGATAGATCATCCCAACAGAAAATCAACAGGGAAATAATAGAGCTCAAAAACACCATAGACCAACTAGACCTAACTGACATCTACAGAACATTTCATTGCAATTCTACAGAATATACATTCTCAGCAGCCCATAGAACCTTCTCCAAAATAGATCTTATATTAGGCCATGAAGTATACCTCCATAAATTCAGGAAATTGGTGTGACTTCCTACACCATATCAGCTCACAACTCCCCCTTTTTTTTGTTTTGTTTTGTTTTGTTTTTCATGGTAGGCTCTAGCTGAGGCTGACCTGGAATTCCCTATGTCGTCTCAGGGTAGACTCAAACTCATGGCAATTCTCTTACCTCTGCCTTCTGAGTGCTGGGATTAAATGTATGTACCACCATACCTGGTCCCAGTTCACAACTCTTTAAAGCTAGATATTAACAAGAGACACATAAGGAATTCCACCAGCTGCTGGAGACTGAAAAATAACACTTTAAAAAAAAGTGATTGGGTTGTGGAAGAAATTATAAAATTTCTGGAAATGAATGATAATGAAAATACAACTTACCAAACTTTATGGGACACAATGAAGGCAATCCTAAGGGGAAAATTCATACAGCTAAAAGATCTTCTCAGTGAAAGGAATCCATATCTGGAACTGGAAACCAGGGCAGAATACTATGGAGACAAAGATTATGCTCCCCAATGTCAAGCTCTCACTAGTCTTTGGCTGAAAGTGGGGCTTCTCCCATCAAAATCTCCCTAAATTAATAATGCTTATCCTATTTAACCTATGCTGATTTTAGTCTCCATTGGAAAATCTGTTTTTCTTTTTCAGAAGGTAGTGAGACCCAAAGAGATAAATAACCCTTTGCATCAGTCAAGGCCCAGGTGAAACCGCAGAGGAACTGGGTGATGAGCAAGAATACTGCTTTCATGGTGAGCTTGACAATCTGCACTAGGGTCAAGGAAACAGATGCCGAGGATACTCAACACATATCAAAGAAGAAACCCAAGGGCTCCTAAGAGCTCATCACTGAAGTAGACTTAAAACACACCCACCAAGGCTCAGGGAATTTTGTGGAAGAGGGGGCAGAAAGATTGTATGAGTCACAGGTTTGGATGGCATGCTTAGAGGCATTGACGCCCCCAGTGCATAATCTGCAGCCCCTTGGGGAATACCAGTAACCCTACTGTGTAGGGCTCACAATGGAATGGGGGCAGGAAAGAGGGATAAGATGGTACAAACACATGATATATCCACACAAAGTATGCTCTTAATAAAAAAATAAACAAAATCTCTCTCTCTCTCTCTCTCTCTCCATACACAACCCCCCCCCGCCCCCCGCACACACACACAGTTGGCTTGTCCTCATCCAACTTCAGCAAAAAACAACAAAACAGCCAGAATAGAACTGGAACACTTTCTTGCTTACCTTAAACTGTCCTCAATATTTCCCGTTAGTATTCCAACCCTTAGAAAAGACACTTCTCATCTTGTTGTGGCTTTTTATGGCTTCCCTCTCATTGCATGGAGCCAATGAGTGGAATCGACAACAGAGCAGCTTTGTTCCTGGCTGTCTTTAGCCAAAGTGGTCTGTGGCTATTGTTGGCATTGCAGTATTAGCAACTGAAAGATGGTCAGACACCCATAGAAATGTTACTCATCTATCATTTATTTAAACTGAAAATAGATATTTCTATGGAAAGGTGATAATGGGATAGGATGTGAAAAAGTCATGTTTTTTTTTTTAAATCAGAAATCTACTTTAATTTTGCTTGGAAAATATTTATGCAATCTTATAGAAGCCAGCCACTAAGGTATAAATGATAGGAACTATTGAAATGCGTACCACCCTAAAGAAAAGGAGAATATAGGAGTGAATTGTTTTATATCAAGCCAAAATGTATTTGCAAAGTTTCTTCTCAAAGCTCAGCTTTAGAGAAGGGACATGGAGAAAAAGCTTTGGTTCTTGCCATGGTAACCTAATAGGTTGGTTGGGACAGAGGTCCAAGCCACAGAAAACTTTATCCAGTAGGAAATTTAGCTATCAACTTGTCAAAATGTAGGTTGATGTGACCTCTGTATGGGTGTGAATGGCACCTTTACTCCAAGAGTCATATTGAAAATTTCCCAGAAAATAAGTCAATGTTTTTATTTACAGGAATTTCAGGGAGTCATCCTTGAGAGAAGCAGAACCTTGTCCTGGCTCTCAGGTGGGAAGTTATTCAAGAGCTGAGTGCCACACAATTCAATGGTCACACAGAGCTTCAAATGAGTCAGTGGCCTTTTTGGTTTCTTGTTTTATGAATTTGATGAATGAATTTCACAGACCATAGGATGATGAAATATAGAATGCAGGAGTTTACCAGAAGTTGGTGAAAGAGAGGGACTCATGGGATAGGAGGGGGTCTCCAGAGAGGAGGAGAAACACTAAACCTGGTGACTCTGGTTTGAATTTTTAGGAGGAGGGAAATTTCATTAGGAAAGTAAAAAGGCAGATAAGGGGACTAGTTCTTGGGAGAGAAGTAATCTTAATTTTGAGGTATCCTCAGAAGGGGTAATTCTAGTTCAATCTTACCTACTGAGAAAAGAAAGACTTAAGAAAAAAAAATTATATTTTAATTACAGGCTCAAAGATATTTCCCATATACAATAACTTTTACAGTTCAGTCACCCTAAGCTGCCTACCCAATTTTTATCCTCTATCCTTCATTACCTTAATGGAAGAAGCTCACATCCTCTCCTCAGGAAAAAGTAAACAAGAATGAGAAGGAAGAGGCAGAATGTGATTTTCTATTTGTGGGTCCTTTCACCTATCACTTTCAAAGAAACTAAGAATGTAGAAGTTTATGAAGAAATAAAGAAGGTCAGAGGCTTTGGTAATGGGCCAGTCCTGAAATGGTCCTTGAAAGATGGGCAGATTGGGAAGGATATGTCAAGCTGGGAACATTGTGAAGGTAGAATGGCACGGTATGGACCAGTGACTGCCTAGACCTGTAGGAATGAGAAAAACAAAAACCATGCACAGTGTAGCAGTTATCGTCTCATTACTGGGAGAAAACAGGAGCAGTTTGTGGAAGGAAAGGGTTTATTTCAGCTTTTGAAGGGGAGTTTTATTATGGCATGACAAAGCTGATCTTGTCAGATAAGATGAGAAGAAACAGCAAAATAAACTACCTAATGAACACCCAGTGGGGCTGGAGAAACCAACCTCAGTCCCCTCCCCCCACTGACATACCTTTGCCAGCAAGGCTCCAGCACTCAAAAGCTCCATCAACTGGGAATAGAATATAAGGCTTAATCACAAACACATGAGGCTATGGAGGACACTTCTTATTCAAATAACCACACACAGAAAAACAAATACTGCATGATCACACTCAAACATGGACTGTCAAAAAGAAAAGGCTGACCTCAGAGAAACTGAGAGGCTAATAACTGGCAGAATAGGGGGAGGGAGGGCAGAGTGAAGATAGGTCACTGGGTAGTATATTACAGTTAGGTAGACAAATAACTTCTAGTGTCCTCTTGCATAGTATGGTAACTATAGATAATAATTAGAATGCTTGAAAACAATGAGAGGAAAGGATTTTCATGAACATTTTTATGCAAAGAAATGACAAATTTTTACAGTGATAGATATGTTAATTATTTTGATTTAATCATTAAACAACGTACATGTATCAATATCACATGAAACCTCACAGATACATACTTTTTCCCTCAATTTTTATTAACATTTTCCATGATTATAAAAAATATCCCATGGTAATACCCTCCCTCCCCCCCACTTTCCCCTTTGAAATTCCATTCTCTATCATATCCCTCCCCATCTCAATCAGTCTCTCTTTTATTGTGATGTCATGATCTTTTCCTCCTCTTATGATGGTCTTGTGTAGGTACTGTCAGGCACTGTGAGGTCATGGATATTGAGGCCATTTTATGTCTGGAGGGAGCACGTTGTAAGGAGTCCTACTCTTCCTTTGGCTCTTACATACTTTTTAAGGTGTCTCTGTGTGTGTTTGTGTGTGTGTATGTGTGCACGTGCACACACATGCACTATGGCATGCGTGTGAAAGTCAGGGGATAGCCTCAGACGTTGTTCCTTGTTTCTTACCTTGTTTGAGGTAGGGCTCATTTTACATATCAGGCAGCTGGCCCAGGAGCTTCCAGAGAGTCTCCTGTCTTGACTTTCCTTCCTGTCCATACGTGTGTTCCCTCTCATGTCTGGATTTATATGGGTTCTGTGTATCTGGATTCAGGTGCTCATGCTTGTGAGACAAATGCTTTATTCACTGAACCATCTTGCCAACACCTGCAACTTTTGGGGGGCTAATTTTTAAAAACATATTTTAAATTGTTTTTGCCCCTGTGTTTGTCTGTTTGTAAAGTATATGTAGTGTGTGTGTGCGCATGCATGTGTATATGTGTGTGTGTGAGAGAGAGAAGAGAGAGAGGGAGGGAGAGAGAGAGAGAGAGAGAGAGAGAGAGAGAAAGAAATGTTTGGTGTAGGCACATGTATATAGATGTATATACCCCATGTGGGGTAATGCAGAGGCCAGAGGAGAAAGTTGGACATTGTTCTCTTAATATTGCATCCACATATTTCTCATGACAGGGTTTCTCCCTCAACCTGGGACTGCTTAGCCCAGCAATTTTCAGGTCTCCACTATCCATAAACTGGGATTGTAGACATGTGTGCCCATGACCAGGTTTTTGTTTTACATGTGTTCTGTGTAGTTGAACTTTTGACAGTCTGTCAGAAAGGCCTTCATGCTTATGTAGCAAGTGGCTTTATCTGCTGTGCAATCTCCTCAGCAAATGTGGTGTTATTTTTTAAATGATGAAATAGTATCAGTGATTTTGTACTGTATATATATATATATATATATATATATGCATTTAAAAATACATACATACATACATATATATAATATATATGTATATAATATATATTATATATATAATACAATAATTATATATAATGTATATAATATATATATATATAATAGTTGCTATAATATATATATTATATATATATATAATTAAGTAGAAACTTAGTATGGTCACATCATGTGGTGGTATCATTTCCCTTCTCCCTGCCCCCATTCCACTGAGGGCCTGCCTCAGTGGGATTGTTGGTATTCACCATGGGGTTTCTTTCATCACGGTGTAAGGCTATAATTAACCACTGTTGGCAAAGAGGTTGGTAATTACTAGTCCCTTCCAGGTACTGGGTATTCATTGTTCCACCAGGTTAGTGTTTCTGGGCATCAGATGAAAGACTGAGTCCCTTCATGGAACTTGAGGAATTTGGCAATCTAAGAGTGTCTTAGCTTCTGCAGAAATAGAGAATTGATGGCATTTTCTCTGAAGATGGAAATACCTCACATTTGCTTTCCAGTAGCACAGCTCTGAAGCTACTGTGTCCTGGATGCATGGCTAATATCTGAAATCTGAATTTTCACTTCAGTTTTTATTAATTCAAATTTAAATTTACACAGGTACATGTGACTAGTAGCTGGTTGCCTTAGACAACACAGAAAGAACTTCCTGACAGCTAACTTCTGGGAATAGTTGCTATGAAATAATAATGATGCACCTCCCACTGACAGCAATGTCTAGAAATGAGTGATCTTTAGAAATCAAACTTACCGTTTTCATTAGCAATTACACAAGTAACAAGTTTCCAAGTTCAAAGCTCCTGTGGATGGCATATTTCCAAATTCTAGCCTGTAGTACACCTGTGTATTGATAAAGAAAATTAACAAACAAACCACCCACACCAACCAAGTAAACCCAAACCAAATAAAACACACTTAGAGATAGTGATGGTTGAGTTGACTACATGACACCAGCTTATGCAGGTGACCCTATGTGCATTTATTTGTTTTTAATCATTATAACCAAAACTCACATCAAGCAATGGAATGATTTATCATATGGTGCATTTTTATGATTGAAGCAGGGCTGTTCATTCATTCAAAGAGGGTATATAAGATATGTATCTGAAGAATAAGATTAGTCTCATCACTATCAAGATGTTGTGCTGTTTTATTTGAAGGTGGGACACACTTTCTTTCTCCAGTTGTATACAAGTACTTTTGGGGAGAGAGTCAAGGCTGAATCTGGCCTTTGGGGATCCACAGTTGCAGCCACACTGTGTGCTTGAAAAGCACTATGGCTTGGTGGGGATGTCCTAAAATCAATATTGGTCAGGTTCCAGTGCATAGCCTCCTCTTTCCTGCTTTCCTCTAAGTGTTCAGGCTCATGTTTTGCAATCTTGCTCTTTTCTCTGTAAATGTTAGACTGAATTGTAATTTTAACCATAAAACAAAATAGAAACAAGAACCATAAATCCCACCTATGACTTTCTACCTAGTTTTTCACATGAGATAGCCAATCCTCAAAAGCTTCCTTTCCAGAGCTGCTGAATAGTTTGCTTCTCATTGAATTTTTCTTTGGAAAGATTTTCTTTGGTAAATATCAGAGGTGCATTATGCAAAACCCCTGATCCATTATTCATCATGATCTATGTGTCTTCAGAAGAATAAGGCAGGAATACCGGGCTCACACATGGCCAAATAAGACACTTGGCAGAGGATACTCAGGAACTCTACAGTGTGGATACAGCAACCAAGAATATTTCTCAACCACACAGTGTACTAACTATTGAAGGCCAGGAAGCATCTTAATTGTTTAAAATGGATTTTGATGAACATTTTTATTTCGGTGTTCTAAAGTGGGATAACCTCTGCAAAACAGGCTTTATTTTATTTTGCTTTTAAAGCTATTAAGTCTTATATGGAGATTAAAAAGATATATTAGGGATGGCTCTCCCTTAAGAAATCCTTGATAGAGTTAGGCACAGTGGCTTATGATGGCTCTAAATTCAGCTTCCAAATTTTAGTTAGTGACATTTTACTCAATGCTATTTTTCTTAAATTAGAGGTATTAGCCTATGCCTTTGGATTTATTTTTTGGTGTTATTTAAAAGTAACCTCCTGGTATCTAAAATTAAACTTAGGATCCATGCAGGTAGCTTACTGGATAAAGCACATACTGTGACCACCTCAACTGGGATCCTTTGCACCCATGCCAGGAGGGTGTGGTAGCCCACCTGAAATCCCAGCAGGTTGATGGTGGAGATGCGGGATACACTGGGCGAGCTTGCCAGCAAGACTAGCTAAATCAATGAGCCTTGGGTTCACATGGGAGAATCAACCTCAGTAAATACTGTGGAGAGTGATGGAGGAAAATAGCAGGAGTCAACCTCTGGCCTTCACATGTGCAAGCCCACCTACACAAATGCATGCACACATACCACATGCATACCCATGCAAATAAAATTACTTTAAGTTATTGATTTTACTTACTAATATTTTAAATTCATGTTTTTCTTAGAATTTCACTTACATATTTACTGATTTTTCTTAGCATTCATGGTGTTGATTAGGCTTCTTACATTGAACATGAATCTCTTTCTACTTTCTTTACTTTCCCATTCCTTCCTTTCCTCCTTCTCTTTCTCTTCTATCTCATCTTTCTCAATGTTTCACTGTAAGTATATCTGTAGTTGTAGCCCATGAATTTAGAAAATTAATATTTTTTTATTTATTCCAAGTTATTTATTATTATGTAAAAATTTTTTATTTGGGTCAATAATGCTTTGCAGAAATGTTTTTTTCTATTCCTTAGCTGGACATTTTTGAATTTAAAAAAATCTAAGACATCTGTGGGATGTAAGCTCCATTTCAGAACTTACTGAGTTTTTTTTCAGCTGCTATACAATCAATTTGTATAAATATATCATGGACACTTGAAAGTGAATATATATTAAAGTGCAGAATCAATAGGGTACTATTGATTAAATATCATTCAAATTATTGAAGACCATACCATGGTTTATGAGTAGTATACAAAATTCTTCCTCCACAATTGATTTAGGCTTGTTTCCTTTTTTAATCTTTTTGGAAGCTTCTTTATGTACTTCAGATCTCTATCCTTTCTCACACAGAAATTCATGAAGGAGAGCTTTTGTTGTGGATGAAACTATTAATTAGTACTAATCTATTTTTCTGTTCTAATGCTTGGCATTAAACTTCTGTTGGTGTGTTAGTTTTACAACTGTGCTTTCTGCTTGGTACTCATAGAGCTATGTTTGTATTTTAACTTTCTTTCATGAATATTGTATGTTTTGTA
This sequence comes from Jaculus jaculus, assembly GCF_020740685.1. Taxonomy (NCBI): domain Eukaryota; kingdom Metazoa; phylum Chordata; class Mammalia; order Rodentia; family Dipodidae; genus Jaculus; species Jaculus jaculus. The sequence goes on along the minus strand of NC_059106.1, from coordinate 116,565,481 downwards.
CCAGTGGATATTTTTAATTCTATGCAAGATGTTTGGTTTTCAGGACAGGTTCAAGAAGTTGTACATACTACTGACCGATTTAGTTGTGTTTAAATAACTTTGCCCTTGCTTTTTGATATGTAAATTTATTGTTCTTAAAAAAATATATTATTATCACTATACTATTAGAAAAAGAGGGAGGGAAAGAGAGAGAGAGGGCATGAGAAAGAATGAATATGTGTACACTAGGACTTCTTATCACTGCAAATGATCTCCAGATGCACCATCATTATGTGCACCTGGCTTAATGTGGGTGGTGAGGAATCTAACTCAGGCTAGAGACTGCAAGCAAACACTTTTAAACAAGTGTACTGTTTCCTCAGCTGCCACTTGTTAGTTATTTTTTAATTTTTATGTATATTTTTAGCTACTTAAGAGTTTTTATTAGTATCAAAGAAATTAGGCTTTATTATGATGATTTTAAACATTTATTTTGTTTCCCTTTGCCCTCTTTCTCTTCTTTTTGTTTCCCCACCCTCATGTGCACTTTTCCCTGCAACTTAGCCTCTTTTCTGCTTTTTTATCGTTTCTTCTTTCCTTTTGTCCTTTACCATTTCTCTTCACCTCTTGTTTCCTTCTCACTAACTCCTGCCTAGAATGATAGCCCATACTCAGCCTCAAATCTCTTTATTTACACAAACATAAAGTTAAGATCCATGTATGGGAGTGAACTATGAATGTTTTTCTGCCTAGACCTAGAACACCTCCAGTAGTACAGGGAATACTAGAGTCAACACATGGGACTACATAAAATTAAAAAGAAAAAGTGTCTTCATAGCAGAGGAAATTTTCTGCAGAACAAACAGGAGCCCTACAGAATGAGAGCAGAGCTTTGCCATCCATTCCTCTAGCCTCAGAATAATAAAATTGCCAATTAATGTATGGGTTGATGAAGTGGAAAGTTCTCAAAAGAAAGACAAATGGCCAATGGACATTTTAAAAAGCATTAAAAATTCTTAGCCATCAGGGAAAGGCAAATTAAAATATTAAAATAACAGATTTCATCTCACCCTAGTCATACTGGCTGTCATAAAGTAAACTAAGACAATATATATTGGCAAGGTTTGAGGAAGACAGGAATCCTTATTAAGAGTTGGTGAGAGTGTAAATTCATGAAAGCACTATGAAAATAAGTGTGAAGCATTCTCAAAACATTAAAAATTGAGTTACCATATGACGATATGATACAGTTATACTACTCTAAGGCACCTACCCAAATGACTATGTCCTACCACACAGAGGCTAGTACATCTATGTTCATTGCCACATTATCTCCAGCAGCTAGGACATGTAATCAAAATACATGTTCAACAATTGATGACTGAATAATGTAAAGTTGGTACATATACACAATGGAGTTTTACTCAGCTGTAATGAAAAATGAAGTTGTAAATTGTTGGGTCAGGATATGCAGAGACATTTATCATACCAATAACTGTGGGCTAACTCCACAAGGAATGACCCATATACCTCAACAAGCAGGGGCCAATGGGGCGGGGGTAGGTCATGGATAAGCCTAATAATGGTACCAAACTGCCTGTATTCTAATTTTAAAAAATTAGTTAAAAATAAATAAATAAATAAATAGCTATTTAACAAACAAATAAAAAAGAATTATGATTATCAGAAAATAATTATAGAATTGGAAAGAAGAGTTTTAATATTTTCAATGATAAAATGATATTTCAAATTAAAAATGCAGTTTTGTGCTGGGTATGGTGGCACACAGCTTTAATCCCAGCACTGGGAAGGCAGAGGTAGGAGGATCACCATGAGTTTGAGGCCACCATGAGACTACATAGTGAATTCCATGTCAACCTGGGCTAGAGTGGAACCATACTTCAAAAACCAAAAATAAATTAAATAAATAAATAAATGTAGCTTTGAAATTTCTAAAAAATAATTGAATAAACTATCGTGAAATGAGGGTATAAATAAATGTAGAAAATAAATTACTTTCTAATACAATAATTGCCCCTAATTTATGCTTAGCTCATACTTTTACTCTAGGATCCTAAAACTTTGGATAAAGAGCATTATTTAAGAAATCGATATTTGTGAAATAAAATATAATAACTCCCTTCCCCCCACACAGCCTTTGCCTAGGACTGTGCAAGTGATAATGAAACAGAAAACCTTTGCAATTATCTTAGCAATCAATGAGAAACATGATGTTTATTCTGTGTTATTTAAATATTCTTGATGCATTATTGAATTCTGTTATTATTTTATGTATATTGTGATGATTAATATTGTCAACTACACAGGACCCTAGAATCATCTAGGAAACTAGCCTCATTTCCAGTAAGAAAATGGTTATTTTCCAAGGTTTAGTAAAAATCTTATTGTGCAATCAATTATGTAAGTCATCTTTGAAAATAAATCTAATTTACTTTAGTATCACAAACTCACCATTAAGGAATGAATATGCACTTTCCTAATGGAACTAGTATGCAAAATGTCCATTTGGAGATCTGTTCTGCTGTCTGTTCTATGGCTGTAATGCTTTCAGCTTTGCAGATCAAAAAGGAAAGTCATCTTTTTTGTTGCTTGTTTTTTGTTTTTGTTTGGTAGGCCAAAGAAACTGGAGAATTTTGGGATATTTGAGCAATGTGGCTCAGGCTGCAATCACACATTTGAGATTGAAATAAAATTGCCAAGAATCTGAGGCCAGGCTGGAATACATAGAGAGTTCAAAGGCAACCTTGGCTACAGAGTCTGAAAATATTAAAAAAACATTTGAGAAGAAAAGGATTTACCCATGTTTGTAGGTAATTCAGCTGAAATAATAAGGGCATGATTTTTAATTTGTTTTCTTACTCTTGGAATAGAAATACAAATAACCAGCCTCCTAATATCATCTCCAGACTGCTACTGGTTTTTGAAGCTAGCATGATTTTAGCCTGGCTGTATGAGTGCTTGTGCACCAAGACTCATGCTCTCACAAGCTGCAAGTATCTTGCCAGAATCCTTACTAGTTCAGTGACGTTTTTATTTTGTAATACAAGAGTCATGCATTGAACTCTGGAAATTATAGTTTGATGGTATTATCTTTATTTAGCTTTGCTACTCTAGTAAGTCTATGAATAGGGGGATTTCTTTTCTATCAACAGATACTTCTTTCCTTTTTCTAATGTAGCAGAATGGCTTTGAAGTCTTAGGTTGACAATATCTTTCAATGAGGACAGATCTCTCAAGAAATGGCACATTCCTACTTTACAAAGCCCATATTTCTTTTGGCTTTCTCCATCCATTTGAATGCTTATAGAACCTATAATAGCTTTAAGACATAAATGAATTAAGGTGAAAAACCCCTAACCTAGTTTTAGTGCTTGACACTTGCTCATTTTTGCAGCCATGAAAGATTACTGATTGTTTTCTTTTTCTTGGAAAGGACGTTTATGTACAGAGCTGTTCACTCCAAGCGTGACTTACTAGAATCACTTAAAAAAAAAAAAACTCTTGAAAATATATAGTTTCCAAGATTCCTCTCATTTTCAATGAATTTTAATCTCAAAGGAAGGACTTTGGATTTCTTTTAAGGACTTCTTGGTATTGTGATATAGCTGGTAAACAGCTCATACTTTGGATTAATGAAATTGACAGGTGACATTCTATAGTTCTGCTTTAAGTCACCCTTCCCCATGATGGTCTTTTATCCAGAGCTCACCTATAACTCTGCAGACTGTGATCACACACAATACTGTCTCTCTACCCTAAACATTGTACTGCAGAATTGTATTCTTTAAGAAAACATGGGTGCCAATTTATTAGGAGGAGGCAAAATGAACTCAGTGTTTGAAAAGGAGCCTATACATTAAGGGATCTGATACCCGATTTTTAGTTTTATATGGAACTAGACAAATAGAAGATTATTTTCACATATATGTTCTAGATAGCCAAGCTGAGCTGTTTTAGAACATGTTATCTTCCTTAATTCCTTATTGCAAGAGCATGCCTTCCTTCCCTTCACTGCACATTCCATGAAGGCAGTGACTAAGTGTCGCTAATCCCTCCTCTTCTTCCTCAGTACCTGTCACATGGTATATAGCATAAGTATGTCACAATACTGGATAAGGGGTTTTGGTGATTGTTTGGTATTTTTGGTATTCAGTTATGACCTTATCTAAAATAAGCATAAGAAAAACTAAGAGGCACACTGTACTAGAGTCTATAAAACCACGGAGCACCTGGGCAATCCTGTATTTATATTCTCAAAAATATGTTAACATTCACTTAGAATAGCTACTTGAGAATGAGCAGTGACAAGCTTATTCCATACATTTGTCACCGAGATAAGACATTATTGTGTTTTGTGGCATACTGAATATCAAACTTCAGCACTGTCCTTTTTCTTTCCTCTATCTCTCTTTCTGTGACTCTGCAGTACTAAGTATTGAATCTAGAGACTTACATATACTAGGTAAATACTCTACTACTGAGCTATATCCTCAGTTCCCCACCCCTTTTATTTTTTATTTTGTTACAAAGTTTCACTACATTGCTCAGGTTGGCCCTGAACTATTTTTGTAGCTCAGGTAGACCTTGAATTTTCAATCCTTCTGTCTCAGCCTTCCATATACCTGAGATTACAGGTCTATGTTACTAGCCTACCCATAGTTTTGCTTTCACAACATGAGTTTACAGCTTTTGCATGTTGTGCTTTGTTACAAAGGAGAAAAAAAATTCTAAACTGGAGCTAACTTCTAGCACATTTAAAAAATATTTAATTACTTACAAGTAGAGAGATACAGACAAAGAGGGAGGGAGGGAGGGAGGGAGGGAGGGAGAGAGAGAGAGAGAAAGAGAGAAAGAGAGAGAGAGGGAGGGAGAAAGAATGGACACACAAGGTCCTCTAGCCCTGCAAATGAATTCCAGATGTGCCACTTTTGCAACTGGCTTATATGAGTACTAGGGAATTGAACCCAGGTCATCAAGTGCTAGAGGAAAGCACCTTGACTGCTGGGCCATCTTTCCAGCCCCTAACCCACTTTTATGAAAACCTAAAAATGGATTAACACCATGAAGGAAGATTTTTTTCCTTCTTTAGGAACAGAGAGGAAATTAGTTTCAGTAATAAAGTTAAAGGACAAAAGCAATGACAGCACTTGTCTCATGTTGGCAATTCCATGTCCTCAAAGAATGTTCTCTTGAAAAATATACCATCCATTTGAAAATTTTTATAGTGGAGCCTTCTAATTTAGATTTGAGATTATGGAGTTTGTTTGCTAGCTTATCTCTTATTTTGCTCCAGTGCCTCTTTGGATATAGAGTGATAGAAATGTGCATGACAGTGACTAGAGTTGGAACAATGAGAGGCTGGAAGCTACCTGGTACTATCTAGGTAATTCTCTCTGTTCAGGTAATTTTAGGAGTCTTATTTTGTGTACCTATTTGACTTAACTTGGGCCTTCTCACAGGAAGATGGCCTCAGGTCAACTAGACTTCTTTCACGGAGGCAGAAAGCTTTGAAAGTGATTATTTTCTCCAGCAGAGTGGGACCTGACTTACCTTTTATGACTCAGCTTCACAATCACTCAGGCTCATTTCTGGTACATTTGACTAATTACAAGCAAGACACAAATAACTGAAGTTGAAAAGGAGGAAAATTAAACTCTACCTCTTGGAAGATTCTTTAAAAGTCTGTGAGTTTGGAGGTGCTGTGGAAGCCACCTCTGAAAATGAATTTTGCCTGGCATTGCTACTTGTAGAAGGCTATGGCCATCATAGCTGTTCTGTGAACATGTAGGCTGATAGTTTCAGAGATGATATTTAAAATTACTGTGTTATCTCTAAAGTTGTTTTTTGTTTCCAATACAATCTGTCAGAGAACTTTATAGGGAAACAGCAAAGGTTGCCCAGTCATCCTGCCTTATCCCAAAGATGACTTGGAATGAGCTTTGTTTATGATAATATTAAATACTTCTCCAATTGTGTTAGATTCTACCATTTTTTATCAAGTGATGAAATGGGAAGAAATAAAATTAGATAGTCTTTTTGAATAATACTCACTACATAGCATGCAATAGTTTCCCTAACAACTACTTTTTTGTTCTTTTATAAACTCTACTTAATATTAAAGCCACAGATCACATGTGTGTTCATTTGTCTTTAAGAACTTATAAAATAGAAACTATCAGTTGGCATCAGTCATTTTATAAAAGACAAAGTTGGTATGTACAATTCAACTACTTTTCTGGTCTTCATAGGTGTTGAACACTGAACTTAAGTGGAAAATAAGCAATTCTATGTTCATGAGCCCAAAAAATAAATAAACAAAATGAAATAAACATAACCTATAACCAAGCATGCCAAGAATGTCTACATGTGACCAACCTCCCTGGTCTCTTATTTTCTCCTTCCACACATAAACTTTACACTCACCAAGAGGCAAATCCATTCCTCTATTACAATGCCTGTTTTGATGGTCTGAGTTGTCTCTTAACTCAGACTTTGTGCTCTGAGATTCAGCTTTCTCTGGAGACTGAGAAACAACAGGGACAAGCAGAAACAAGTGAAGACAACACAATTGTGACAAGCAGTTCTCTTTTACTTTTCCTGTTGTTCTGTAGAACCTATGGACTTTGGAGAGGCAGCCAAATCTGTTACATAGTCACATGCCAGAGCATTAAATTTCCTTTTTCATTCCTAAATGTTTGGTAGTTTTATTTCATTAGTTCCTGACTAGCATCAGTGTGCTACAGAGAATTAAGCTAAGACTAGAGTTTCTACTAGGATAGAAGTTTAAATCAGGGAGCACTTCTTTCATCTAGCATGATAGTTGCAATTGTGATTGGTAGGACCTCTATGGAGAGTAAATCTCTTCATTCAGTCAAATTAGACCTACATACGTTTTTAAAATTATGGACAGAAATAATTTTAAATATATTTATTTATTTAAGCAAAACAGAGAGAGACAAATAGAGTATGGATGAGTCAGGACCTCTTGCCACTGCAAATGACCTCCAGACACATGTGACACTTTCTGTCTGTTTTTTTTTTTTTTTTTTTTTTTTTTTTTTAAATAACATGGGCATTGGGGAATTGAAGCCAGGTGTTCAGGATTTGTAAACAAGTACCTTTAACTGCTGAGCCATCTCTCCTGAACTATTTTTGTATTTTATAGATACACTCCTCCCACTAAATCTATGTAACTGTATGTTTCTTTACTAAGAAAACAGATGTTGCCAGGCGTGGTGGTGCACACCTTTAATCCCAGCATTCGAGAGGCAGAGGTAGGAGGATCACCATGAGTTTGAGGCCACTCTGAAACTCCATAGTGAATTCCAGGTCAGCCTGGGCTAGAGTGAGAGCCTCCCTCAAAAAACGAAACAAAAAACAAAACAAACAAAAACAGATTTTCAAAGATTTTTGCTGCTGTCCATAAGTGGAAAGGAATACTGTAATCCACAGAAACCCATGTGGTCATTATTTCCTGCACTTCTTTCTATGCACATTACTCTCGCTTTTGCACTTACCAGTGGATTGATTTGTCATTACAAAGTCATTTATTTTTTTGAGTATAGCTTTCTCTTGTCTGTAAAATGGAACATAATAGCTACTTTATAAACATGCTGGTCAGCAAACTCTAGTCTTCTTCCTTTCCCTCAAATTAGAAATTTCTGCACATGGTTATTTTTTTCCATTAGAAGTGGATCTTTTTAGAAAACAAGTTGGCATAACTCATAATGATTTTGATCATCCCCCATCAACATGCCATTACTGAGATTCTTTCCCCCATCCCCCCTATGTGTGTGTGTGTGTGCACACACGCAGACATGTGGAGGTCAGAGAACAACTTCAGATTTTGTTCACTGTACTGTCTACTTGTATTGTCTTCTGAGATGGTTTCTCACTGCCCTGGAACATACTAATTAAACTAGACTGGCTGGCAGGCAGGCCTCAGAGACTTGCCTGTCTCTGTTTTTCTAGCACTGTGGCAACAGGCATGTGTCACCACACATGACTTTTACTAGGAGTCTTAAGTATCAAACTCAAGACCTCATGCTTTTAAGGCAAGCACTTAAAAATTGAGATGTCTCTCTAGTCTAATAAATTTCTTTTTTATTTTAACGTTGCAGCTTAACTGAAGACTCTCCAACTCCCCCAAGGAGCATGAACTACTTGAGAATCTAAGGAAATATCAGCATCACTCAGCTGACCAATGATATAGGTATGACCAGAATCTTAGTTTTCTGAGCACATTGTATATTTGTCTTAAATGTCAGAGCTTACACTTAATAACACTTTTCAAGCTCAATAATGACATCTGTAAAGTTGTTTGAGTTACCAGGTGATTAATTTTGTTTTAAAGGATTTGACCAGAGCCAAAATAAATATTTTTGATTTCTTATGGAAGGAATGTACTGAATTATCTTAGAGAAACATGAGTGATAAGCATTTGTTAATAACAGATGATAGAAAATTCAGCTTAGCTAAAATTAGCCTTGTCTCATATTCATGGAGGGAAAAGCATGAGTGGTCAAAAAGCAAAACTCTTATTTTTGCAATCAGATTTTAGGCATTGATTTTCATCTCAGTATTCAGAAAGAGACTGACATTCTTACAAAACTTGATGTTAGATGGAGTAAGAGATGATGTCAATGGTCTCTGTGATTTAATCTTGTCTCATTGACTCGTTTTGTATTTAGAGAGTCACTTTCTAGAAATGGACTTTCTGTGACACACAGTGGCTCAAGTCCTTCTGCAGGGATTCTTTGTGACTCAATTTCTGCGTTATTTTTCAGCTCACTGCCATATTGCTCACTGAAAATCTATTATTGCACATTCCAACCTGCTTTATCATCATAAAAGAAGTCGTTTAGCACTGGAAGATCTAGAAAAGACACCTATTTTTTTCTATAAAAATATAAATACTCCAATAGGCATTTTACCCTGGTGTATTGAAAGTTGCTTCCAACAGTTGATTGTCAGAAAATCCTTAATGTTTTCTCCAGGGTTTGCAAAGATCAAGGGTCATGCCCAGTGTCTCTGTGAATTAGTGCAGAGCTGGAACTGAATACTGAGTGACTTTGACAATTACATTCATATTTAATTGTTTCTTACAGTAAATGAAATTTCTTCTTTTCAGCATCTTTAACTTCCAATGTTGCTCTTACGCATCAAAGTTACCAACTCCTCTCTTAGGAAGTTGAAAAGTTAAGCTTCGATACATAAATTTGTGACAAATACCAGACCAATTTACTAACTAATGAGATGGAAAACTCTATGTTTCTATATTTCTCTTGAAATACTTTGTATTTACATGCCTTATAAATTTTTTGGAAACTGCGAAATGCTGAGAGTATGAAGCAATTACAGTAATGATGGGCTTTCTTTTATTTTTCTTGTTTGCACAATAACCTCAATAACTCCACTGAGGAGGTCCATCAGTGGAATGGGAGTGGAGGAGAGGGGTCATGGGTATATCCCAATGGATATATGACCAATTTTCAATATGTTCATTTATTAATTTTCTAAATAAAAACGAAAATGCTAGAATCAATGTTACCTAAATCTTTGTGTGCTAAGTAGATTTTAAAAATGAAGATATGGGGCTGGAGAGATGGCTCAGCAGTTAAGGTGCTTGCATGCAAAGCTTGAGGACTCTGATTCATTTCCCTAGTACTAATGTAAAGCCAGATGCACAAAGTGGCGCATTCACTTGGAGTTAATTTGCAGTTGTTGGAAGCCCTGAAACACCCATTCTCTGTCTCCTTGAAAATAAATAAATAAAACATGTAAGCAATTAAAAAATAAACTGTGAAAACTTAAGAAAGCTGTTACAAAAGTAAAACATTCACTTTCATATTGGTAGGTTTGAGAGATCTTCATTCTGTCCTGATAATCTATCACATGACTTTCAAATTGCCTCTTTGATGTCACTGACAAGTGAGGTGTCTATACTACTGAAGTCCGACTGACTTCAGTGTGCTGATGTATATTCTTATGCAAGTTCAACCTTACTTGAGAAAAGAAAGGGATAAAATCATTGAAAGTTGTATCAGTAGGGGCAGAAGTGATGAATCTGTTGAAAAAAAAACCACACATATATAAAGCCATGCAAGCATAAGGACCTGAGTTTCATTCCCAGAACCCATGTCAAAAATAGGTGTGGTAGCATGACTTGAATTTCAGTACAGGGGATGTGGACACAGGGCACACTGGATTCTTGGATCACACTGGCCAGCCAGTCTAATTTACTTGGTGAATACCAGGACAGTGGAAGTCTCTGTCTCAGAAAAAGATGATGGTATTTTTGAGGAACAATAGCTGAGGTTGTCCTCTGGTCTCTCTACATGCATGTACATAAGATAGACACATACATTAAAAAAGAAAAAGAATAGAAAGGTGTGCCTATAGACTCTGAATTAATAATTTTTAAGTCATTTGAGAAACAGTGTAAGATTAGTTTTATTTGGATATTGTACTACTTAGGTTCTTCATGAATAGAGAACTAAGAAAATATAGATATATAGTATACATTTTACTACTCAAGGGTCTCTAGAGCCAGAAACTGAATAGATTATATGTATATATGAGGAAATTTATTATATGCATCAGTTCACATGATTATTTTGAAGGCTAAGAAGCCTCAGAACATGCAAACTACAAGCTCAAGAGCCATGGATGCCCCTGGTGTAATTGGTTGAGGGGTGGGGGTGGGGGTAAGACACTTGTATAAATCCTGGAATCTCAAAGACTGGAGACTTGGAATTCTGGTTTCCCAGGGAGAAGATGCCATGGCTCCAAGAGTGAACTGGCATACAGCTTTCTCCACCTTGTTCTGTCCAAGACTCCCACATTCTATATGCTGCCTGTTCACACCAGTCCTTTGATCTATCCACTGATCCACTGATGAGAATAATCTTTTCCAGAAACACCTGCAAAATCACACCCAGAGATATCATTTTACCAGCTGTCCCGGTGTTCTGTAACCAAGCTAAACTGAAACCTAAAATTAACCATCACAATAATCAAACCCACTTAACAATTGCTTCTCAGTGGAAGGCTTTAGGTGCCTTGTATGAGCAGCTGGACATCCTGTCATTATTTATTAAAGTAACCTGAGCAATTAATGCACCAGAGTATAAGTTGTTCAAGTTGTAGACTGTAGAGTATGGATATCTCATATTTTAATTGAAGATTATAAATATGAACAGGCACAACCATATTGCTTTTATAGAGTTAATACAAGGCACACAAGCAGAGAACAGATTACATTAGACCAGGGTTTTGTCTTTTGAAATTTTTTAAATTTTTATTTATTTATTTGAGAGCGACAAAGAGAAGGAGAGAGAGAGAGAGAGAGAGAGAGAGAGAGAGAGAGAGAGATAATGGGCGCACCAGGGCTTCCAACCACTGCAAACAACCTCCAGGCAAGTGTACCCCCTTGTGCATCTGGCTAACGTGGGTCCTGGGGAATCGAGCCTCAAACCAGGATACTTAGGCTTCACAGGCAAGTGCTTAACTGCTAAGCCATCTCTCCAACCTCCACCCCCCCATATTTAATTTTATTTTTTTATTATTTTTTATTTTGAGGTAGGGACTCACTCTAGCCCAGGCTGACCTGTAATTCACTCTATATTCTCAGGGTGGCCACAAACTCATGGCGATCCTCCTACCTCTGCCTCCTGAATTCTGGGATTAAAGGCGTGTACTACCATGCCCAGCTTGTTTTGTCTTTTTGCATTTATCTTTTTTTTTTTTTTTTTTGGTCATTGCCAAAAATATACACATCTTCTCTTTATTTAAAAAAACAACAAAAATCCCAACGACAACAAAAACCCAAACAGAAACACACACCAGAAAGCACACATGCAAGAGACTGACAGGCGTGAGCATCAAGGAAGGCGGGACTGACCCCCAGCCCCGGAGCCGGCCCCAGCAGCCAAGAGGAACGCAGGGAGAGGAACGCAGACCTCTGCCCCACTCTCTATCCAGGTCACATCCAGCCTTTCTGATAAAGGCCCTCAGCAGACAGGGACTTGGCCACCCACTACATCCCAGAAAATAGCTGGTGGGTGGAGGGACAGTCGTTAGCTTAAGTGGGGCGGGGTGCAGGAGGCAGGCTGGCTACTTCTGGGAGACTTTTACTAAAAGAAGTGACACTTTATCCCTTCCCCCAGCCCCCTGTGCCAAGGAAGAAGGATAGATCTACTAGGGAGAGGAGGGGCCCTAAAGGGTCCTGAGACCAAGTAGGATCTGGGGGAGAGAAGGCAAGATATTACCCTGATTCAGAGTCCCCAGCCCCCCGGGGACTCTCCATTAGTGGAGTACTGTGTTCTGGTTTGTGTTAACCATTCATGCCCTAGAAAGGGACCAGAGTTGGTGAGGTGGGAAGGGTTCAAGAGCTAGGAGCTCCCACTCTGCTGCTGACCACTGCTCCTATCCCTGCCCTTGGCTGCCCCCAGGACCAGGGGAAGAGACAGACAGACACAGATGCACACAACACGCTGACACACACATGCGCGCACACACACACATACTCACGCTCTGTGGAGTCAGGCAGCTCCCTCTCCCCACCCTCGGCACTCCTCAAGCCAATAGTGCAAAAAGGGGCAGGGCACCAAGGATGGCAAAGGCCTCCCCACGAGCCTCATCATGGGACCCAAAGGGTTACTGTCCTGCTGGTCCTCAGCCACCGCATTTATCTTCTTGCTAAGGATTTCATTCCCTTTTCTTACACTCAAGTTCAGGATTGCTGCTTCCTTATCCACTGTTCCAAACTAGTTTATTGTGTGTGTGTGTGTGTGTTTTGCTTTATTCTGCCCTTTGTTCTTTATTCTTGTTTTCCTATGGACTATTTAATATTAGGATCCCTATTAGTCTCTTTATAATTTACTGCATTGTATGGTTTCCATGACTGCACTTAGTATTACAACTTCTCCCTCTCACCCTCTCTCTCTACCTGTCTTTTTCTTGTGGTAATTATAGTTTATTACCATCCTTTCACTCCACTGAATGTAGCATGAAACGTCACTTCCATTTTGGTCTCTTTACCATCCCTATTCTTGAAATATTATTGTCTTAAATTTCAGAATGAATGAATGCTTGTTTACCTCCCCTCCTCCCTTTTCATATCTTGAAACCCTAATACATGTGTGGCTATATTTGGGAATGGTGACATGTGGAGGTAATTAATGTTAACTGAAATGGTGAGAGTAATACCCTGATACAATAGGATCAATGGTCTCATGAAGAAAGACACCAGAGTGAATTCAATCTTTATCTCCCCAGACCAACATAAGCATCTCACACCAAGACAGTTACCTGAGGACAGAGAAAGCAGCTGTCCATGTACAAAGCAGGAAGGGAGACCTCTTTAGAAACTGAACTCCACTGGAAACTAGATCTTGGATCTTCTAGCCACCAGTACTGTGGACAATAAATTTATTTTTAAGCCAACTGTTCTGTGGTAATTTTTCAATTATTTTTTTTTATTTTCATTTATGAGCCAGGCAGAGTCACAGTGAGAGTGAGAGTGAGGGAGCCATTGGGCATGCAAGGGCCTCTAGCCACTACAAACAACTTGGGAGGTATATACTTCTGTGTGCATCTATCTTATGTGGGTTCTAGGGAGTCAAACTTTGGTTCTTAGGCTTCTCAGGCAAGTGACTTAACTGATAAGCCATCATACCCCTGTGGTATGATTTTTTTTATGATAGACTGAACCATTAGTACAGATCATGTAGTTACATATATATGCAATTTTCTTTTTGCCTTTGTTTTTTCCAAGTAGGATCTCACTCTGGTCCAGGCTGAACTGGAATTAACTATGTAGTCTCAGGGTGGCCTCAAACTCATGGTTATCCTCCTACTTCTGCCCTCCCAAGTGTTGGGATTAAAGACATGTGGCACCATGCCCAGCTATTAATATTTTTTTTTGTAATCATATAAGATTTAAGGGACTCAACAGGAGAACAATAGTCTATGTTTTTATATGTGTGTGTGTGTGTGTATGTGTGTGTGTATATATATATGTATATATATATATATATATATATATATATATATAATTTATGTATTGATTGATGATCAAAGAGCTTTCTTTTCACATTAGTTTGATTAAAAAAATTATTTTAGCCAGTCTTTATGAGTAAGTCTGTTAAGTGACAAATTTCCTTAGGTTTCTTTCATATGAGATTTTGTCTTTATTTCATTTTCATTCTTGAAGCGTTGTTTTTGCCAAATATAGAATTTACAGTTGACAGTTCTTTTCTTTCAGCACTTGAAAAATATTGTTCTACTTTCCTCTGTGCCCCACTGATTCATATGAGAAAGCCAATCTGCTGGCACTCACAGTGGCATTTTTGTATGGATGATGTGTAGTTTCCCTTTGGCTGCATCCAGATATCATTCCTACTGTTCTGAAGTTTAATTAGAATGCACTTGGCATGGGTTTTGTTAAGTTCATTTTACTTTAGGTTTTCTAATCCTTTTCAGTTTGTAGAATTCAGTTTGTAGAAATAATTGTGACCATTATTTCTTTAAATATGGGACTCTAATAATGTGAAACGGAATCTTTTTTTCTTGTATGTTTTTATTTTTCTTTATTAATTAGTTTTGTATTCAGCAAATACAGTCAGTTTGGTACCAGTATTAGGCTCATCCATGATCTACCCTCTCCCCATGGCCCCTCCTTTTTGAGGTATATGGGTCATGCATTGTGGAGTTAGCCCTCAGTTATGGGTAGGAGGAAATGTCTCTGTGTATCATGACCCAACATGTGACTCTGACATTCTTTCTGCCCCCTCTTCCACAAAAATTCCCTGAGCCATGTTGGGTTATTTTTGGTCTGCATCAGTGATGAGGTGTTGGGGGCCTCTGGGACTCTGGCTCTCTGATTTGGTAGGAGTTGATTTTTCTCTGTGTTGATCTCCTTCCCCCTTGTGCTGGTATCTGGTTCACCAGGAAAACAGCACCTTTGCTTGTTTCGCCAATTTTTCTTAGTTTCAGTGGGGGCCCTTTTGAGGTATGATGAGGTGGCTCTCTCCTTAGGTTCTACATCTATCTGAAAAAGAGAAATAGATTCTCCAAAGGAGAGTAAGTTAGCACCAGGACAAATGAGATAACTCTTACTTTTTTTTTTATAGAGAATTTAATAGGTGTAGGCCCTCTTGTAGCCCATGATTGATGGTAGCTTGATATTGGAGAGTGGGCTTATGTTTGGATATGGTTCTGAATTGTTTCCCAGCTCCAGCTATGGGTCCCGTATCACTGAGGAAATCAGTTAGCCAAATCAAGAGCAGCTGGTTCCCCCCCATGGCTGTGTGCCACTATTGCATTTGTGTGGGCATCACAACAGGTTATTTGCTGCTAAGTAGGTTAGACCATGAGTTGCTTGGACAGATATTGGTCATTTCCCCCACTCGCCCATGTTGCATCTTCTGGCACTAGACACTCTGGTTGCCTGAGGACTGACTATCTCCCAACTTCCAGCAATGCTGTTCCATTTTACATGTCAGCTGCATATGGTGTCTTCAGCAGTAAGGTCTTACCATTAACCTCTGGTGGATCAACAAGTACTCTGACAGAAATCTGTCTGTCTTTTAGGAAATCTTGTAGGTCTCTCTGATCAAAAGCTCATTGTGGATGATGGCCACATGCTGGTACTAGGAGTTACAGGTCAGTGCCCAGTAAGAGAAGGAGGAAAAATATAACTAATATACAAGAGTTAGAGAGAAGAGAGAGAAAGAGAGAGGGAGAGGGAGGGAGGGAAGATGTAGCAGATTAAGGTTAGTCTTCATCATACCTTCTCTGGTGTCTTGTGGTTCAGGTGTTCCCTGTAAGGGCCTGGTGAAGGTTCAACCATTTGGTCTGCCTTTTAGGAAGTAGAATTTTATGGTACCATTTCCATTTGGGTCTAGATTTGTATTTCCCACCCCTACGATGCCCTCCCCTCCCTCCCCATACATTCTAGTGCCTAGCCCACGAGATGCTTGCTGGGTGTGTAATGTATCTTGGGTAGATTCAGGTAGGTGCTGTAGATGAGTGAGACTCTGTGGTGATTTTTTTCTTTTTTTTCTGTGATTGGGTAAGTTCACTGAGAATGATCTGTTCCAGGTTTAAACATTTTTCCTCAAATTTCATTGTGTCATTTTTTCTTACTGCTGTATATAATTCCATTGTGTAGATATACCACATCTTAATTCCTCATTCTTCTAGTGATGGACATCTGGGTTGATTCCAGCTCTTAGCTTTTACAAATTGAGCTGCTATAAACATGGTTGAGCAAATCTCTCTGACCTGTGGTTTGAAGGTTTTAGGGCAGATGCCCAGTAAGGGAATAACTGGGTCTGTTGGTATCTCTATAGTCAGCTTTTTCAGGAGTCTTCATATTGCTTTACAAAGTGGTTGTACCATCCTACATTCCCATGAACAGTGGATGAGTGTTCCTACTTCTCAACATTCTTGCCAGCTTTTATTTTCATTTGATTTTTTGAAGTTTTCTACCCTTATTGGGGTAAGGTGGAATCTCATAGTTGTTTTAATTTGCATTTCTCTGATGATTAGGGATAATGAACATTTTCTTAAGTGTGTGTTTGCCATTTGTATTTCTTCCTCTGTGAACTGCCCGTTCAGCTCTTTGCCCCATTTTGTGAGTGGGGTGTTTGACTTTTTACTGTTTAGATTTTTGAATTCTTTGTAGATTCTATAGATTAGGCCTCTATCAGTTGGATAACCCACAAATATTTTCTCCCATTCTGTGGGTAATCTATTGGCTTTGCTTCAGCATCATATGATCCCATTGGTTGAGTGACTGTTTAAGATCATGAGCTACTGGGGTTTTGTTCAGGAAGTCTTTTTCCATCCATATATCATGGAAAGTGCTTCCTAGATTTTCTTCCAGTAGTATTTGAGTTTCTGGTCATATATTGAGGTCTTTGATCCATTTGGACTTCAGTGTAGTGCATGGCGAAATGTGTAGATCAAGTTTCAGTTTCCTACATATAGTTATCCAGTTTGTCCAGCACCATTTGTTGAAGATGCTGTCTTTTTCCAGCCTATATTGTTAAAGCCTTTTTTGAATATCAAGTAGCTATAGTTGCTTGACCCAAAGTCCAGGTCCTCAAGTCTGTTCTATTGTTTGATACTCCTGTTTTCATGTCAGTACCATGATTTTTTTTTATTACTATGGCTTTTTAATATAGCTTTAGATCAGGTATGGTGATGCCTCCAGAGGTATTTCTTTTGCTGAGGATATGTTTGGATATGCGAGGCCTTCTGCCTTTCCATATGAAATTTGAGATCCTTTTTTCTGTCTCTGTGAAGAACACTGTAGGGATTTAAATTGGAATTGCATTAAATCTGTATATTGCCTTTAGTAGGATTTTCATCTTCACAATATTAATTCTGCCTATCCAGGAGCATGGGAGGTCTTTCCATTTTCTCAAGTCCTCCTCAATTTCTTTTTGTGCTTTTGTTCTATAGATCTTTCACTTCCTTGGTTAACGTTATTCCAAGGTATTTTTGTTGTTGTTGTTGCTATTGAAAATGGGACTATGTCCCTTATTTCTTTCTCTGTATCTTTTTCTTTTGAATATATAAAGGCTACCAATTTTTGTGTATTGATTTTGTAAACTGGTACTTTTCTATAGGAGTTAGTCACCTCAGGAGTTTTGGAACTGAGTCTCTCAGGTCTCTTACATATACAATCATGTCATCAGCAAATAGAGCTAACTTAATTTCTTCCTTTCCAAATTGTATCCCTTTTATTTCCTTCTCCTGTCTTATTGCTTGAGCTAGGACTTCCAGTACTATATTGAAAAGCAGAGGTGATAGTGGACAAACCTGTTTTGTTCCTGATCTTAATGGGAATTCCTCCAGTTTCTCCCCATTAAGTATTATTTACTTAGGAGCTTTGTATATTGCCTTTATTATGTTAAGATAGGAACCAACCATGCCAATTCTCTCCAATGTTTTGATCATGAAGTGATGTTGTATCTTGTCAAAGGCCTTTTCTGCTTCTATTGAAATGATCATGTGGTTTTTAGGCTTTACCTTGTTTATGTGGTATATTATATTGACAGATTTCCTTATGTTGAACTACCCCTGTGTTCCTGGGATGAATCCAACTTGTTCAAAATGGATAATGCTTTTGATGTGTGGTTGGATTCGGTTTTGAGGATTTCGTTCAAAATCTTTGCATCTAAGTTCATCAGGGAAATAGGGCAGTACTTTTCTTTTCTTGTGGCATCTCTGCCTGGTTTTAGAATTAGGGTGATACTAGCTTCATAAAAGGAGTTGGGTAGCTTTCCCTGTTCTCCAATTGTATGGCACAGTTTGAGGAAGACTGGTTTGCATTCTTCCATGAAGGTTTGATAAAATTCGGCTGAGAAGCCATCTGGTCCTGGACTCTTCTTTTTGGAGAGGTTTTTTTTTTTTTTTTTATTACTTTTTAAATCTCCATGAGTGTGATGGGTTCATTGAGGTGATTAATCTGCTCTGAGTTTAGCTTTGATAAATGATATGCACCCAGGAATTTATCTATCTCCTCCACGTTATCCAGTTTTGTGGAGTAGAGATTTTTGAAATAAGTCCTTATGATTCTCCCAATTTCACTTATGTCTGTTGTGATCTCTCCTTTTTCATTTTGAATTTAGTTAATTTGAAGCTTCTCCTTTTTTTGCTTGATCAAATTGGCCAGGGATTTGTCAATTTTTTTATTTTTTCAAAGAACCAGCTCTTTGTTTTGCCAATTGTCTTATTTGTTTCCTTGGTTTCCAATTCATTAATTTCTGCTCTGATTTTAATTCATTCTTTCCTTCTGGAGCTCTTTGGGTTGGATTTTTCTTGTTTTTCCAGTGCCTTTAGGTGGAGGGATTGGTTATTGATTTGGGATCTTTCTGTCTTTTTTATGAAAGCATTGAGTGCCATGAATTTTCTCCTGAGGACCGCCTTCATTGTGTCCCATAAGTTTTGGTACCATGTGTTGTCATTGTCATTCAATTCCAGGAATTTTGCAATTTCATTTTTTATTTCATCAACTATCCATTTATTGTTTAAAAGTGTTCTGTTTGGTTTCCAGTTGCCATTGGGATTCTTGGTGGGTCTTTTGTTGTTGTTTTCTAGCAATATAGCATTGTGATCTGATATCGTGCAGGGAAATATGTCAATATTTCCTAAATATGTGGAGGCAGTCTTTGTGACCCAGTATATGGTCTATTTTAGAGAATATTCTATGGGCTGCTGAGAAGAACATGTAGTCTGTGGATTTGGGATGGAAAGTTCTGTAGATATCCGTTAGGTCTAAGTGATCTATGGTTTTGTTGAGCTCTCTTACTTCCCTGTTGAGTTTCTGTTTGGATGATCTGTCTATTACTGATAATGGTGTATTGAATTCCCCAGCTCTGATGGTGTTGGTGTTTATTTCTTTTTTATTGTCAAGTAGGTTTTGTTTTATGAACTGTGGTGCCCCTGTGTTTGGTGCATGCAGATTTATGATTGTAATATCCTCTTGATGGATCATTCTTTGATAAGTAGGAAGTGGTCTTCTTTGTCTTTTTTGATTATTTTTGGTTTGAAGTCTGTTTTATCTGATATAATATAGCTACACCTGCTTATTTCTTATTCCCATTTGCTTGGAATATTGTTTTCCACCCTTTCACCCTGAAGAGGTGGGTGTCTGTCTTTAGTGGTGAGGTGAGTTTCTTGAAGGCAACAGATTGAGGGGTCTGATTTTTTGATTCGCCCTGTTAGCTTGTGTCTCTTGATGGGTGAAGTAAGGCCATTAATATTTAGGGTTATGACTGTAAGATTTGATTTGATCTGTGCCATATTGTTATGGTAAATTTGGGTTGGTGTTTTCATGGACTTTGAAGTTTTTTGTGCCTACTCTGTGTTTGGTTGGTGTGATCTGCTTCTTGTAGGCATTTGAGTTTGGTTATTTGTTTCTTGTCTGTGGAGAATTTCCTGATATACTCTTTGTAGGTTTGGTTATGTGTTCATGTAATTGTAAAGCTGAGTTTTGTCATGGAACATTTTTCTTTCACCATCTATTATGAGGGATACTTTTGCTGGGTAGAGTAGTTTGGGTTGAAAGCCCTTGGTTCATATATTTTGCTTTGTTTCATTCCAGGCCCTTCTAGCTTTCAGGGTTTCCATTGGGAAATCTGAAATAATTCTGATGGGGTTACCTTTGAAAGTGTTGTTTTTCCCTAGCTGCTTTTAGGATTTTCTCTTTGGTGTCAATTTTTAGAGTCTTAATGATAATGTGTCTTGGAAAGTTTCTCCTTTGGTCCAGTCTCTTTAGAGTTCTGTTCACTTCTTATATCTTGATGTGCCTTTCTTTTAAGAGACTGGGAAATTTTTATTCAATTATTTTGTTAAATAAGTTCTCCATGCCTTTGGTCTAATTTCTTCTGGTATTCCAATGATCCTGATATTAGTACGTTAAAGTGTATCCCACAATTCCCTCATGTTCTTTCCACAGGAACTTTTGAACTTACTGAAATTTTTGAATTCTTGAATTGTTTCTTCCATCTTGTCTTACAGATCAGAGTTTCTATTCTCCACTTGGCTGATTCTGTTCTTGAGAGCTTCTAGAGAGTTTTGGACTTGTTCAATTAAGTTTGCATTTTGTACTACCTTTCTATGTATAATTTCCATACCTCTGTCAAGGTCCCTTTTCACATCATTTTCTGATTTTCTTGATGATTCTTGGAATTCATCCTTACATTTCTTTATGTTTTTATTATGATGGCCAGCTGATTTTTGAGGTCTTTTTTTTTCCTCTCCCTCAAATCTCTTAACTTCTTCCAATTTCTTATCTATTAGTTCTAGTTTAGTGATGGCAGCATCCACACAATTATCGGTCCTTTGTTGCTTTCCTGAAGTTTCTACCAGCAGGTTAGTCAGCGTTGGATTGCTAAAAGATTCAATTTGATGTTCTGGTACTAATAACTCTTCTATGTTTTGGTTAGATGTATTCATTGTAGGACTTGGTGCTCTAACTGGATTTTCTTGCATTTGATTTTTTTGTGTTATCTCTTTTGTGCTGTGGTCTGCCCATGACAGTATATTGGTTTGTAAATGGGTAGATCAGCCATAGCTCAAGCACAATGGGAATCTGAGGCATCCTGGAGCAGTTGCCAAGCAGCCTGGGCTTTGGCTCTCACTCGCCAAATCCACCTGATTTACTACCTTTGCAGGGGTGCCAAAGTTGCCTGAATTCTCAAGTGGTAATGCAACAATGCTGCCTGCGTTTAAGCTAGGACGACACTGAGGCACCAAGCACTGAATCATCCCATACTATGGGTGGGAACACTGGCACCCGGAAGCAGTCTGCACTTCCCCACCACAGGACAATGGCAGATGGCCTGCTTGGCTGACAGGTAGGGGATGGCACCTGAGCTGGCACAAGCGAAAGACACAGTCTGACTTAGTGTGGCAGTTGCTGTAGGACTGGGCTAGCTGAACATGCAGCGGCAGGAGCAGTAAGTGAGTGAGTAGGCAGAGCATTCTAAGCTGTGTGCGGTGGCTCCTGGCTCAATGGGTACAGCGGCTACTAGTGGGGGCTACCTACCCTACCCACCCTACTCACCCGCTTGTGAGGGAATCCACGATTCTCTGTTATTGCCAGGACTAGCTGAATGTGCGGTGGCCTGAGCAGTAAAAGGGCAAATGGGTGAGCAGTGTAAGCTTCTGCATGCAGGGACCTATCTGTGTTTGGTGGTGCAGTGGAAACGGCAGCTATTTGGGGGGAGGGGTAGGTTGCCAACCCGTGAGGGGATCTGTGATTCCCTGTTTTTGCTAGGACCCGCTGAACACGCATGGTGGCAGGAGCAGTAAGAGGGAGAGTGGGTGGAGCAGTCTAAGCTTCCGCATGCAGGGATCGTTTGGTGTTTGGAGGCACTTGGGAAATGGCAGCTATTTGGGGAGAGGGGATCAGAGATTCCCTGGTTTCCCCGCACACCCTGTGCCCTCCCACTAACAATCTATTGGAGATTTCTCTCTCCTAAAAGACCCAGTGAACCCTTAATGTCTTACCTTTCTTTCCCTGGGATTTGCAGCACAGCTAGGTGGTCACCATCTTGACTGGAAGTCTGAAACTGAATCTTTAATCATTGCCTGGACTAGACAGATCTGAGCTAAAATTCTATGCAAGCCATTTAATGGGCAAATTATCTAGATAAAATTCAACCTATTTTACTTTCTCTATTGTTTTTCTACAAAAATGGGAAAAGATGGCAGAACATATTCAAAGTTTGTTTTGTTCAGCAGCCCATATGCATAGCCACACAGTATTCTTGGAGAACTGCTCCTTCTGCTCTGCATGTGGTGGGGCTGCTCCTCTTAGTGGAACTGCTTCCCTGGCCCCTCTGCTCAAGGACTTCATGTTTCCCACCTTTGAAAATAAGCTGCCCAAAGCACTATCATCAGCTCCTTCAGCCAACTGTGTTGAACAATGCCTATTTGTGGGAGTTTCACAATTGTTGCATGCATAAACAAATAATCACTCAATGCTCAACATTATTTCTTTTCCAACATAGTGAATATAACAAAATACTAGAAAGATGTGTAGTACAAGTAAACAAGTGTTTCCTTGAAGAAAAGCAGGCATATATAAATATATCAATATAATATAAATATATATGAATATTACTATATTTATATTATATTCATAATCTATGTTTTTCTGTGTATATTGCTGTCTCGAGTTTCCCTCTTTTCTTGGTTATATCTATCTCACTGTGTATGTCTTTATGGAAACTATCTTGGTATTTTTCTCCTTAAATCTCTGAGCTTCTTGTACATACATTTTTTTTACTCTTC
This sequence comes from Jaculus jaculus, assembly GCF_020740685.1. Taxonomy (NCBI): domain Eukaryota; kingdom Metazoa; phylum Chordata; class Mammalia; order Rodentia; family Dipodidae; genus Jaculus; species Jaculus jaculus. Next base: position 116,542,666 of record NC_059106.1, on the reverse strand, counting down.
TCATTTCTTCCCTCTTTTCTTTAGCCTTTATCCCATTAAGTTTTGCTTATATCTATTTTGATCCCTAACTCCATACTTATCTTTCATTTCTATTTCTAGGTTTTTTTTTTAACATCTGATTTATTTATTTATTTATTTATTTATTTATTTATTTATTTACTTTTGCAGCCCATGATCCTCCCTTGTAGTAATCTATCTCTGGATTTTGTCCACTGTATCAAAAACTCAGAAGAGCTTCCTCAAACAGTCTGTCCCATGATTTTTAACAATGGACCTTGGCTGTCATTGGGAACAAAGAGATGTGGTTTTTTGGAGACCTGCCCTATCTGAAATTCTTAGTTACTGCTCTTATCTCCATCACAATGCTGCCAACAATATGTACCCAGGGATCACAGATACTTAATAAGGGGCTATATGAGTATTTTATTCTTATTTTGTTTTATTCTTTTTGTCTCTTGGCTTTCTTAGAACCATGGCTCAGATTCCTATATCTCAAATAACTGCAAATGTTATTTTCATTTAAATTGGCAAGTGTTTTCTATTCTGTAGGATTTCATTAAAAAACCTTAGTTATTTCAAAAATAAATTTTCTCATTATGGAAAGCATAGCTGGGTAAAGGAAAACCTGAATTTATTCTTTATACCTAGAAGTTATTCTAAGTTTTCATTGATACATAGAATTGACTCTAAACTACAGAACAGGTTGGCATAAGTATTAGCAGATTGGTTTCATAGGAAACATATGCTTTCTTGAGGCATGAGGAAATCCTTTTAAAGCTGCTAATCAATATCCTACAAGCACGAATAAAATTGAAATGGCATTTTGTAAAGCCATTCTATTTTAAAGTTGTCCTTTGTTAAGTCATTTCATAGTTCAGTTAGGTTTTCATATCAAAAAGACAAGCTCAAGGTCGCACATGTCCACTAGGTGGCACAAACATGTGAAGTTCAATTGCAGTGGCTAAGGTGCTAGCACAACAATTCATTCTCTCTCTGTGTCTCTGTCTCTGTCTTTCTTTCTCTCTCTCTCAAATAAAATTTAAATGAGAAAAAATTAAATCATCCATAATACTGTCTATACTAAGTAGTGTTCCTGAAAACTACTGAATTTATTCCTTTGGAGTCAGCCTTTAGTTTATGCTATAAATATTGAAATTGGACAAACTCTTTCAAAATATTTATGTATTATTTTGTTGGCATATATCTATAGTGAATACATTTATATAAAAGTTGGAAAATCATCTATTGAATAAGTGGATCTAAATCTATTAACATTCAGCTTATAGTTTAATTGTTAGATAATGTTTAGATATTTTAAATAAATAACAATGCTAACAAAAAGAAGATGCTCTGTTTTTCCAAATTTAAAATATCTTCTTTTGGGATAGCTTATAAAACTGGGTTTACACAGTATAAATATACCCATTTCCTTTTGCAACGAGGAAAGCACAACTGATATCTACAGTGTCAAACAATTTTATTCCATAGAACCTGAATGTGGTAATTGGCATCTCCTGTTAAGGATTATTAAATTAATGAGCTCAATGAATACATGCTGTTGCAGTCAGCTTTACACTGTTATCAGGAAACATCTGACCAAGAGCAGCTTGTGAAAGGAGGGATTCATTTTGCCTTATAGACTTGAGGGGGAGCTCCATGATGGCAAGAAAAATGATGGCATGAGCAGAGGGTAGATGTCACCTCCTGGCCAACACCAAGTGGAAAACAGCAGCAGGAGAATGTGACAAACACTGGTAAGAGGAAGTTTTCTATAACAATCCCAAGCCTGCGTCCAACAATACATCATCTCCAGGAGACCCCAGTTCCTAAATTGCCACCAGCTGGGAACCTGACATTCAGAACACATAAGTCTATGGGGGCACTTGAATCAAACTACCACACATGTCATGCTTTGAAGTGGCATCATCAGGAGCTAAATTAACCTATCTTCAGGATGTTTATGAGATTTTTAGGGCCAAATTCACTGAAAATGGCAGCTTCTTATAGGAAAAATTTCACCCAAATTGAAATGAACTATCTATAAGTCTGAGCAGATGTTGCTCCATCTTCTTAGCATCTGGACTGTTACAAGACTTTCAAAATATCCCTCAGCATGAGGGTAGCATTCACTTTTCTATTTTTAGCTAAGCCAATATTCTCTCACATCTATTATACTCAGTTAAGAAAATTCTACAAAATGGTCAAGAATTCAAACAATAACTTAGGGAATGAATTTAAATCACTTTGGAAAATCTTCCATAATTATTCTAGGTAATTCTGGTAATAGAGGAAGCAAAGAACAAGGGTGGGGAATCAGACTTTACTCTAGAAGACAAACTTCTCAGCTACAGTTTTACTGGAAGACACAGCAGGAAGTACTGGAAGTACAGCAGGAAGTAGGCATAAGTGGATTCCACTTATTTATGCATGCATCCATGTGTATTGTGTAAAAGAATAAAGCTTGGCTTGTCTTGCTTTCTTCTTCTGTATGATGTGTTCACACACATATATCTGCCTCAGAAAGCTTGGTAAAATAATGTATGTTGGGCTGGAGAGATGGCTTAGCGGTTAAGCACTTGCCTGTGAAGCCTAAGGATCCCGGTTTGAGGCTCAGTTCCCCACGTCCCACGTTAGCCAGATGCACAAGGGGGCACACGCGTCTGGAGTTTGTTTGCAGAGGCTGGAAGCCCTGGCGCGCCCATTCTCTCTCTCTCCCTCTATCTGTCTTTCTCTCTGTGTCTGTCACTCTCAAATAGATAAATAAATAAATTTTAAAAAATAATGTATGTTGTCTTTTGTATAATGCACATTTCCTGTATTCTAAAGTGCAGCAGATAATGTGAAGATCCATCAGTTTATTGATTTTTCCAGAAGACGAAGGAAGTAGAAATAGGACTTTATATGTATATATTAACTCTAAAGACAGTTTTCTCATTTTAAGAATATGAAAAGATAAAAAGAAAAACCTGTGCTTTATGTTTGAATAAATACCATAGTATATGCTAAACCAATATTCACTTCCCTTCTCTTTTTCTCTAGGAAAGCAGACAGCAGATCCCCAAACAGTTAATGAGACTGGAGTTACTTGATATTTATTTATAAGAAACTTTTTAGTGGATCAGATAATTCTAGCCTGAGATGTATGCACATATAATGTGGCCTTTGTTTCTTACATTAGGCTTGTAAAGAAAACGAGATGGCCCATAGGTTCTATTGTATAATCTGCATTCTATCAGTCCTTGCTTTTTCTGAGACTCCAATAATGACAGTGTTGCAAAACTTGAATTTCATTGACTATTGAAATAACACTTCTAATGCAAGAAAACTGCAAACTCAAAAAGATAACTATGTATGATCATTGTAAAGTTTATTTTGATTTTTACCAAAATGAGACTTGAAGTGTATGTGCTTGTGTTGTTTTTGTTTTGGGCAGGGGATAGAAAAGTATAAAGAGCTTTGTATAAACAACACAGCTCTATAGTTGTGAAATTATTTTCTTCTTAACACAGCTATACTAAGTGTCTTCCTTTTATACCTATTCGGTCCAGCCAAAGAAATCAACCTGGCATAGGCTGGAATTATAAATATAAGAAATAGGCCTTTTTATGAGGGAGAAAGAGGAAAAATTTATAGTTATATCAAAATATTCATATAAAATATAACAAATAGTATATATTAATTATGCACAAACTGAGAAAAATATAAGTACAGTAGATAAATAGGTAGTGCAATGTTTTCTCTAGGTAGCCTATAAGCTTAACCCTGTAGCGATCTGTTGTTCTTATCTTCCCAACAATACTATCAGAGTATTTCTGTGAATCTTCATTCACTGCCCTACACCAGGAGCCTCAGATGTGCTGCTGGAATATGAGTCATGTCTTGGAGCCTCTTGTCCACCTGAGCCTGTCCCTTGCACATTTTCACTATCTTTGTGATATGTTTCTAATCAGTCTCTTATGTCTTCAGTTTTAAGGTTCCTGGAAAATCTAAATATTTTTTTCTTTCCTAATTTGTATTAATACCTCTGTGATAATTTTTTAAAGTGAAATCTTCATTTTCTTTCTCATTAAAAATAAACATCAGTAGTAAAACCCAGCATGATATTGGATATCACTATGTTGTGGGCAGGTACTTGAGTTAATTACCTAATTTCATCTTTACCCCAGTTTTAGGATGAAGAAATGACTATGGATGTTTCAACCACATGCTCTAAAATTAATTGAATAATGTAGCAACTGCAGTGCTGTGTCAATGGCTGGTGGAGCCTGAGGGAACTGGTCAGAGGAGATCATTAGAGATGATGTAGTTTATTGGCTCATTTTTACAGAGCAGGAAAATGAGCCACAGAGACAGAATAAGGTCTTTGCTAGACAATTTTTGCAGCTGAACACTGAATTTAGAATGCCTCACTGCAAGTCTGAGGGTCCTTTCTATGAAATCTGGCTCCTCTGGGAAAGAGTACAACAAGCCATTGTCAGTACCTGAACTGCTCATGATTCTGATGCTGCTTGTGACCTGGTCCCAGAAAGGGAGGACTTGCACTGTCTCTCCTGGATCAGGAAGCCTTTGTGCACCCAGGCTTTCAGAGCCTCTGTTAGAGAGATATGTGGTTATACGGCCCATAAGAAAGAAGGGGTTAGCTTAGTTACACAGTAAAATATCAGACGGTTGTGAAAGCACAATAAAGCTGATTGGAATGATGGGACAAAACCTTTTCCTTATCAGTGCCAGGCCTGTTTCTTACCTCTTCTGGTGCAGTATCATCTTTGCAGTATCATCACCATTATTTCAATCCCCTACCACATAAGAAGATGCACATACTAGATGTTGGACATAGTGTCCTGAAATATTCCTGCTTCTCCCCAACCCCAAGGAGTCCAGGACCTTCATTCTCTTGGGAGAGAAATATAATCTGCTATGTGTCTCCTTCTTACCCTGGACATGTGTGTTGACCACAGTTGCCCTAGACAACTTTCTAGCTTATGGAGAAGATATGGAAATTCAAGGTTGTTTCACTGTTCTTTCAGTTCTTCAGGATTAGAGTTTGACAGGACAAAGTAAGAGCTATAGAGATTAAGGTAAAAGTGAATTGACAGGTCTGTACACAATTTGAAGCAAATATTTCTATTTAAATATCATTTCCTCAATGTCTCCATGACCAAACCTTGGTGGATTCATTAGCATGCGTCCATTTCACTTAGGCTGTCTGTGCTTCATCTCAGTTCATCCTAATTATGTCTTATCTATATACCTATTTTCCATTTCTTTAGTTAGTTATTTGTACTAGTTGAAACTGATAGTAAGAATAAATGTTAATTAACAAATAAATTAATGCATGTGATTAATTTCTATTAAAGCAGAGCCTTTGTGCTGGCTTTTCAATGCATGCAGCTTTCTGTGCCATTCTACAGATGTAGAATTTCCAGAGAAACTGATTTTGTCTAGGAGATGGGATATTCACTGTCAATCAGTCTCTCATACTAAGTAGGAGCTATCCAGAATCTTCAATGGTAAGGATCAGTAAGTCCTAGGTTAGAGATGAGCCACTGAGGTCTGAGTACTTAGCTGAGTCCAGAATCACATAAGAAACTAGAAGCAAACAGGAACAGGCTGAAGAGATGCAACATGTTTGAGCTTGATGCCCAGTACTCTTACTGCCACTAGCAAATGTAAATACTTTCACACCTGAAGATTTTATTTAACTTAAGCCAATTTTTTCTCTTAATACATATATAAAAATATAATTAAAATAAGATAAGTACATTTAAAATGGGTCATTCATTACGAACTTTGGAATGTTATTTCTCCTTTAAAAAAAATGAATGCACACTCTTATTTTCTATTTCCTCTCATCATCTGTTTCCATAAGTGCATAGACAAAGCTATAAATTATAGTTACTAACATTTTACTCCTCTTGTCTCATGGGGTCTATTTGTGGGTATGTATGTGTATGTACTTATAAAAACACATTATCTTGAATTATTTGGGTTCTATTAAATAATGGCACAATAACTATTGTAAACATTATTATAAGGATAAAATTGAGAAAAAAATGACTGAATTTTGGAGATAACCAGCAATCTTTAATCATTATTTTCTATTTTTAGCAATATCTCTGAGGGATCAATAAAAATGAGTTACTTTATGACTGTTGGTTTTAGTAGCAGAAACTTGTCATTATGCAATGGAATTTGATAATAGACTAATTCTGCACTCCTAACTGTTCTGACTTACTGAAAAGTGGATGCACCTGCTGATTTGTCAGGCTACCAGGTGTACATCTTGTCTGTCAATCAACACATAATGCTTATAAACATATGTCTATGAGATAAAAGAAAAGCTAAAATATTTCCATATTCTTTCACACAGTTAACACAGCATTCATTTTACCTTTGGCCACCAAAATGTGTAAAGGAAAAAAATCAAATTCTCTGGCAGACTCAAACATAGTATTCTATAATTTATTTCAGCACTAACACTATGTAGCTGAAGATAACAACAGATCCCATATCTAAATTCTCAATTTCTGAGACTTGCTTCCAGACCTTACTTCATTTCAGGTCCCAAACATAAGTAGTAGGTTGTCAGCATAATTCTTACTAAATTAATTAAACCAATTGAGTTTAATTAATTTGCCTAACAACTCAGAGGATGTAAAGAGATATTTCTGTTTACTAGTTTATGATAAAAGGGCATCACAATGGGTCCACCTGAACAGGCAGATGAAGATGAAGATGGAGCAAGGTATGTGAGTGGGGGTTCACTATCATCTCTGCATGTCATATTCTCCAGACACATCCATCTGTCCAGATGTCCAGGAACTCTCTAAGCCCAGTTTTGGGGAAAATATTTGGCTGTGCTATTTAGATGTATTTGATTAAATCATCAGCCACTGGTGATCCATTCAATAATAGGTCACCAGTCATCTCATTAGTATCTGAAAGACATTTTTTAATTTTTAGGGTTTCAAAGTAGGATGTATTTGTATATGTATATGATGTATATGTATGTATGTGTATATGTGGGTATATTCTTTAAAACCATTGTGGGGCTGGAGAAATGGCTTAACATTTAAGGTGCTTGCCTGGAAAGCCAAAGGACTCAGGTTTGATTCTCCAGTCCCCACAAAAAGCCAGATGCACAAGGTGGTACATGCATCTGGAGTTCGTTTGCAGTGACTAGAGGCCCTAGCATGCCCATTTTCTCTTTATCTGCCTCTCTCTCTCTTTCTCTCCTTCTCAAATAAAGAAAATATATTTTTTTAAAAACCACACTGTCCATCCCAATATTCAGGAGGCAGAGGTGGAATGATGTGAGCCCAAGGCCAGCCTGAGACTACATAGTTAATTCCAGGTCAGCCTGGGCTAAAGTTAGACAATGAGACACTACTTTGAAATTCAAAAATCAAACAACAACAAAAAACCCACTGTCCCTGATGTAATGTGTGGTATATTACAGGAACAAAATAAATGAATGACAACAAAAGTATATTTCCAGTGTTGGAGAGATGGCTCAGTGTTTAAGATGCTTGCCTACAAAGCCTAATGACCTAGGGTTTCATTCTCCAGTACTCATACAAGGCCAAATGCACAAAGTAGCACATGCATCTGTAGTTCATTTGCAGAGGCTAGAGGTCCTGGAATGCCCATGTGCTCATTCTCTCTCTCTCTCTTTCTCTCTCTTGCATTAGTAGTGCATGGAGACATGGGTAGGAAGACCACCATGAGTCCTAGGCCAGACTTGAGACTACACAATAGATTTCAGGTTAGCCTAGTCTAGAGTGAGACTCTACCTCCAAGAAAATATTCGGAAATTAAATATGTTTTAGTCTTGGACTAAAATATTACATAGAACAAACAGTAAGGGAATGAATTGTTTGAGTGTATCAAAATATATTGAATCTAAATGATTAAGAAACAGAATAGGATGGATGATTCATCTGTATTCCAAATTGACTTGGATGCTGTCTCCCAGTTGCCTTTCACTCTTCACTTCGGTGTTATCAGCTATCGTGCTGAGTGATTTATTATGGACCACAAATTTCATTATGAATAATACTTTCATTTCACTTATGAGGTGCAATGATAAGCTCCCTCAATTTACTACAGAGGTATTTTCATTTTCTTATTTTCTTCCTGAACTCTGCATGGTAAAGGAGTAATTTTTTCCCTCAAAGCTGCAACATTCTGCTGTCACCTTAGCTGTGCTGTGGTATTCAAAAATATAATCCATCCTGTGAATTTCCAATTGTGACCTTTCTTTTTATGGAAGAATTTTGCTATTTCTAGCTTTGTTTGGCCTGAAGCAACTTTCGATGCAAATGACTATGTCTTTACAAACATAACTTAGTAAACTTCTTGTCATGCAACATTGTAATATAATCACCACCAAATAACCAAATCATCATTGTTCCAATGATATTGTCAAATGAATACTTCCATAAAGTAATGAACTTATTTTATTTTAAGACGTTAGAATATTGTGTCATAATTTATTGTTTCAATTTAAAATGTAGTGCATAAGACCAGTTTGTTTTCAGATTGGGAAAGATGTTTGTTACAAAAACGTATAAATTAGAATAAAACATTAGACGTCATAATGCTAATAGATGTTATATTGAAGTCCAGACAACTAAGTTTGAGCTCCAGTCTGGCCTTGAGATACCTGTGTGACCTTGATAAAATCAATTTTTCTGAACAATCATTTCTTGACTATATCTGAGAGGTAGCAATAGCTCTGTATTTTACTGGATTTTCATGTGATATTATATTTTTGGAATCTGTGATGTCTATACAAATATGAAGAGAAGATAATTTAAGACTAAGTTAAATCATTTTGGCTAGAGGCTAGACCAATAATCAAATTGTTGATGCCAATTTACTCCTTTACTAATGAAAAATTCATCACAGCACTTAAAGCTCAACATCAGTAATGAGAAAATTTGAGTTGCATATTTTTCTTACTTTGAGGGTGCTGATTGCTATAATTCAGATATTGAATATCTCCCAAAGACTTGGAGATTAAAGGATTGATCCCCAGGGATGTTTTATTGGGAGGTAATGGAAAAATTTCAAGGCCGATCTAGGGCTCACTGGGGACACGACTTTAAAGGCAATTATAGGGTTTTGCTGACTCTTGTCCTTTATTCTCCTTGGCTTGTAATGTCTGTCACATGTCATAGCATACTGTCTTACCATAGGCTAAAGCAATGAGGGCAACCAATGCACTGCAACCTTTAAAACTGTAAGCCTAAATTAAGCTTTTCTCTTTGTAAGTTAATTATCTTGGACATTTCACTGTGGTGATGGACAACTGAATAGCACCACGGTGATATAGAATAATAGGTACACTTCCTCATTGTCTCAACTTCTTATCATTGTGCCCACTTTGCCAGGAGCACACATATGCAATGCTTATTTCTCTCCAAATCACCTCCAGAAACAGGAAGTGTGAATCAATGGAGGCTCAAAGACAATGATTATTCAGGCCTTAAATCTGGTATCTAGCTGAAGTAGAATCCATACAACCTAGGACCAGACTGTGACTCATGCAGCAAGTATTTAATAAAGTCCTAATGCTGACTATTAAAGCTAAGTTATAAAAAATGATGGACTGAAGGCAGATTTACCTACAATCTACCTTCCCATGTGGTATGTGTGTATGTGTGTGTGTTGTATGCATGTGTGTGTGTATCTGTTCAAGGCCTGTGTGCATGCATGTGTAGCACATGCCCTCCTCTATCATTAAAGATAGTTGCTCTGAACCCAGAGCTGTAGTTTATTGAGAGCCCTAGAAAATCTACAGTCTCTGCCCTCCACCTTACTGGGACTACAGGCATGTATGTTCACATCTAGCTATTTACATGGGTACTGGGGAGTCAAACTCATCTGGTCCCAGACTCTCTCAAGCTTTCATCCTTACACAGCATGCACTCCTAGTTACTGAACCATCACTTCAGCCCCTGAAATGTATTAATAGGTTAAGGTATTTTTGCTTGTATTCTCTTTGGTGTTTGATATTTGCATACACTAAATAAAGCACAGAAATTTAATATGTTGAATTAAACCAAAAAATCATATCGTTTTTGCAAATGCAAAGATTTTGAGACAAATATCTAAAGGAGCAGTAAATTGATCATGATATAAGTGAGCAACTAGAAGTTGCTTCAACACTGTACTGTTTCTGGGCATAATTTTAGAAGGAATTGATAGAAAAAACTCAAGAATATCTGCAAAAGAGAAGATAATATGTTACCTACCATCTGATTTTTCTGCTTAAAGAACTTTGGAAGTGCATATTTTTTCCTGTTATAAGGTAAAATTATCAACTTTTTTATGCCTTAGTTGTTAGAGAGCTAATCTGGTATATTCAAGGCCCTGGATTTTCTTTCCAGGGCCAAAAATAAATTAAAATAATATGGAATAAAATAAAATAAGAAAATAGTTCTAGCATTTTCCCAGGAACTTAGATTGAAAATTTTGATGATTATGTTAGTGATCTTATTGGAATGAATAGGGCTATAGAGAGCATCTGTCCAAGCTCTCTAACTATTGTAAGGCAAAATTCCTCCACATTGAAAGGAGTGAGCAACTATTGGCAGCTTTATCAAAAGCAGCAGGGTCACCTCACAGGAGAAGTTATGGGAAAGATCATTAGCCCCCAGCACCAGCTATTTACAATAATTCATGAGGCTTTTGTGATTTCAAGAGGAGATAGAGTATATAGAGGGTAAAAGATCAAGGAATAATGAGCTCCACTGAGGTATTGTCTCTAGGGTCTCCATATTCTTTTTTTTATTAATTAATTTAGTTTTTATTAATTAGTTTTGTATTCAGTGAATACAGTCAAGTTGTTACCATTGTTAGGCTCATCCATGTCCTACCCCCTCCCCCGGCCCCTCCTTGTTGAGGTATATGGTTTATGCATTGTAGAGTTAGCTCACAGTTCTGGGTAGGAGAAAAGTCTCTGCATATCATGACCCAATGTGTGGCTCTGACATTGTTTCTACCCCTTCTTCCTCAAAATTTCCCTGAGCCATGTTGGGTTCATTTTTGGTCTTTAAGTAAGCCCTTACCTCAAGGCTGAAGAAGGAGCATCCTCAGGGGTAATCCTGACATAGTGAACCCACTGATGTGAAACCCACTGCTTTGGGGTTTTATACTGGTGGGCAGGGACAAGGAGCTTCTGGATGGGGCCATACTGAAGTCCTAATTCAGGACAGGATGAGACTTCTTGGTGATGTGGCTGTCCATGATCTGTAAGTAAACCCTTACCCCAAGGCTGAGGAAGGAGCATCTGTGGAGGCAGCCCCACCAAAGTGGCTGCTTTGGGGGTTCTACCTTCCTATAGATAACCCCCCTTCATGCTCTGTAAGTAACTCCAGTAAACTAATTGTTTCACCATACTGGTGTTAGTACAGTTGTATTCTGGTCTACCATCTGAGCCACATTTTGGGTGAAAACATGTGCTCTAGTATCCCCAGGGCAAAGTTTCCTATAACAGACTTCTTGGAGCATTGCTACACATTCAGCATTGTAATTATGCTGATGTAAGATGACTGAGAAGCATCCCTCTCCAAAATGATACTGGAAAGCTGAGGCCCTTAATTTAACCAAACAGCATGTACCTACCATGTGCTAGGTGTGTAGTATAGTGGGATGTGACACGTGATTGAAATAATAATAATAATAATAAGCCACGACTATCTTTGTCATGGAGAGCATCACAATCCAGTGAGGTCAGAGAAATGAGAGTGATAAATTAAAATACCAGGTAAACAAGATGTGGAGCATCCTGAGGCACTTCCTGCCTTCACAGAGACGGGCTGTTGAATTCATGACCCTATTAAGGAGGGCCCTCAGTGGAGTGGGGTCAGAGTAGAGGCAACATAACACTATAACCTGATGGGAATATGACCAATATGCAATATGCTTATACAGTAAAATTCACAATTAATAAAAACAGGTAATTAAATATGTGATGAGATATCAACAAAGTGCTGAATGAAATAAAAATGACAGTATTAAATTCTAAAGCAGTGTGAAGAGAGTAAAATCCAGAAAATTCAAACTGATTTTGATTCATTGTATTAAGTCCTCTTATTTTGTTGTCTCTCTTAAACTTTTCCTTGTTACATACTTAATAGAATTATAAGCCCTTTCAAAATTCTTCAGCCATAAATTCTTCTTTTTTCCCTTCTGCACATGTCCTAATAATATTCTATAAATAATCCAAATGATTAAATTTACAAAAGGTCACATTTAAATAATTTTTGGAAGCATGAATTAGCTAATGCGCTTAGAAAGGTTTGACAGGCACTTATGGTAAAGATTCAAGGCTCAGTGGATGTAAATATCTTCCTATTACGAGATTCAATAACTTAGTAGATTGTTGTAGAGAACAGAAAGTTCTGTACCCTCAGAATTATTTGAGTCATATTAATTTAAATCATATTATATTGACTTTGGTTTGATTTGGTTACAGAGTTGTGGGTTTAGGTATGTAGAAATATATTTACATCCATTAATTCCATTGGCTAATTTTGTGCTATGTCTTCAGATATAATTCTCCAAGTCATGGCATTAAGGACAACATTGAGCATTCAGCAATTTCTATCCATGGTGATATGGATAATTTTAATGAGCTAACAATATCAAAAAGACTGCCTGCAGCGATACCTTATAATATGTTCAAATTGATGAACCACTATAAGCTTCAGAGTTGAGGAGGATGACCAACACTTACTGAGCATGTCACTGCACTCTCATTGAATTCTATAAATAGATAAGTAATATATATATGTATGTATACACACACACATATATATATAATGTATACATTGTGAGTGCATAAATACTATTTATAGAAATTGACAATTATGTTTATACAAACACAAGATATAGCAGAACCTTGAAATAATTTTCTCAAAGTTATATTATTAAGAAACTCAGTGTTAGTTTTTACTTTAAATCTTATTGCCTTTCTATTCATAGAAGAGGAAATATGCAAAAAAGAAAAGGTTGCATCTGCATAGCCAAAAATAATCATGCAATTTGACCAGATTCAAAGAGAAAAGAAATACATTTTTTACAGGGAATAGAAGAAAGGCATTTATGAGACTAGTAACTGACTACCAGTTATAAACATGTTTCAGGTACTCTACTTCATGCTTGTCTATCCACCTGTGCTTACATACATATGTGTCTATATCTATATAATATTTACTTTTCAAATGACCCTGATCCAGTTGAAGTTTCTTTGTGAGGCCAGGAATATATGGATCTGAAGCAGTGTGTATTGGTTACATTCTCATTTCTGGGGCAGAATACCTGACTAGAAGCAGTTTAAAGTTTATTTTCAGCTTCAGTTCCAGGTTGCAAACCATCATGGTGGAGAAGGCATGGTTGCAGAAACTTGAAGAATCTGATCCTATTCAGTCCACAGGGAAGAAAGAAGAAAGTGCTCCCTGGTCAGGTCTCCCCTATTTATGTAGTTCAAGACTCCAGGCAATGTAAAGGTAGATCTTCCTATTTATTTATTTATATTTATTTATTTATTTATTTATTTATTTATTTATTTATTATTTGAGAGAGAGAGAGAATAGGTATACAAAGGCCTCTAGCCACTGCAAATGAACTCCAGACACATGTGTGTCTATGTGCATCTGGCTTGTGTGGGTACTGGGCATTTAACCTGGGTCCTTAGGCTTCACAGGCAAGCACCTCAACCACTAAGCCATCTCTCCAGCACTAGATCTTCCCAGTTTAAGTAATCTCCTCAAGATAATCCCTCACAGATAATTCAAAGATGTTAAACTAATCTATGTAACCCCTCAAAAGTGATTCTAAACCCTGTGGGGTAGTTTCTTGGATTATGGAAGATGTGATACCCTTGGTGTTACTCCAGCAATTACTTTGGACATGGCTCTTTTTAGTAAAGGAAATGGAAATGTATCAAACTAAACTTTCAGAATTCATATAGAGAAAATGAGGAGAATGTTGTCTGGGAATAGATGAAGAATAAACACAATAGTAAAATAACATAAAGGGAACATACTCTAGTGTAAGACCACCAAAATAATTGCACATACAAGACCTTGAAGCAAATACAGGTTTTGTAGAACTAAATGTTGCTAGGACTTTTAGTTAATATCTTTGCATACTAGCTGTTTGAAAATTAGAGTCAAGTTAATGCATATTTCATGAGGCCTATACATGGTCATAGCTAGCCATGAACATATACTTAAAATGAGCAGTAACTGAAGTTTTCAGTCTTGGATTTAATAAATGTGCTCACCTTTCTCCATTATGCTCTTCTTTAAACATTTTTTTTTAACCTGTAGAAGATTTAAAGCCTCAGATAGAGCTGTATTTGTGATTGTTAACCAATAATTTTTACTAATTAATTTTTAAAAACCCTTATTTTTGCATATTTTCCATTTGAATGGATGCTACTAATGAAGACTTGTTTTGAATTGTGAAATTTTATCTAAAACAGCACTGTTGCATTGGAAAGAAAAGTAAAACATGCCTTCTATATGCAAAGAGCACGTTACCTGCTCAAGCTATGCTGAACATTGGCTGTGGAGTAGAGAAGACACTAGCCTGCCATTTAGGGCATAAGGATCCTTGTTGCAACACATTGTTGACTGTGTGTGCTTCTCTCAGTCAGGTGTGTTACAGTCTGACTCATACAAATGAAGGGTAGCAAGCGACTTACTCCACCACACATTTAACTTCCTGATTTTCCTGCTAGACACTGGTCAGCAGATGTGATTCTGTACAATAACTTCCAGCAATGTGTGGTACTCAGATGACACTGACATATTTTATCTTAGCTGATTTGTATGGATTGGATTTCATTGTTCACAGGAGTGGAACCTCACACTTTGCTCTAAAGTGAATTATTACATATGAAGGTATTTTAGGGGAAATACATCATAAGACATCAAGAAAATATAGATATTTCAAGCACTCTTCATCTCAAGAGAAGCTGATATAACTTAAGAAACCTGAATTGGACTCTAAGAAATCTAATGGAAATAAATCCCTTGCATATTAAATAATAAGCAAACAGAGCACCAGTTCTGGAATCTGAATGTTGGAGCTTCACATGATGTAACAACTTCCTTGAAGCAATATTGGGTCTGAAGTTATTGTCTCTTTCTCTGCCTTCATCCATCAGTGTCAATGATTGATCCATAAATATGGAAAGTAAACATCTTTATTTAGAATCAGGACAAAGTCATCTTTCTCTGTTATACAGTAATGCCTCTCTTAGGAGCTCAATACTTTCAACCATATTATTTGACTTTCAAAAATAATTGTAGTTAATGAAAGAATATTCTCTACTGTTTCTGTTTGTGAGCAAATGTGCCAGTGTCACAAAGCTACTTAGTATCATAGGCAAGGAAAAGCTTGGGTAGTTCATTTCCCAGCCACTGACTTTGATCCTTCACTCCATAGTGCCTTGGGCTTGGAAAATAACTTGCTCAGGTGACCTATGCCCTCAAGATCAATTGCAACTCATTGCTATCGTCCACATTTGGCTTCATATCAGTGACCAGTGGCTGGGTCCATTTCATCACATTTTTAGTCTTAGGACTACCTGTTTGATGTTTTGGTTTACTTCCCGAGAAGAACACAAGAGGGGTGATGCCCATTAAACCAACATGTTCTTACATCCCTAAAAACAGCTATTCAGAATGACATTATACCATCTCTCTACAGGACCACTGACATAGAATTACCATTCTAAATTCCAAGCATCTTTTTCTTATAATCATAATTAAATTGGAATGCTTATGTTGTGGGGTGTCTAGACATTGAAATTGTATGGAGTGAGTTGGGATACTTATACAACTATGTTACAAATATATATCTTATAGAAAAGCCTGCCCCTCTGGTCTATATAGCTCATCTTTTCATTTTTCTATTGGTCCTAATTATTATGCAAGTAGCAGTAGTGAATCCCAATGCCTGTTCTTCACCATAAAGTCACAGGTGCAAATAAATAATTTGGCTACTTTTAAATTCTCTGACTTTTTTACATTTTTGCAACATATCAGGATCCCTTCCATGTCTAAGTAAGGCTCTTTTCTCAGGTCCGAGGAGACCCTCACTCTTATTTCCACTGACCTGAAAGGAAAATACAGAGTTAACTGCCCTTTCTTTCTTCCTGAAATGATAATCTTCAGATCTTTATTCAGAGGGCTTAGTCTTATAGGAAATGATATGGCAAAAAATTTAAACACAGGAAAACCTGTCACCCAGTTATTTATAAAGGCTTCCAAGTTCTGGTCACCTCTTTTCCATTTGTTTTGATGCTATTGAGAGTGATATTCACTGCTCCTTTTACCAGGTACTAAGGAAACAATGTGATCCATTTGTGCCTTATTTACACTTTCTCTAATTCCTAAATTGAGGTATAGATAGAACAGTGTTTATGAACCTTATTTTATGAAGGGCAAAACCCCAAGAGACAGACCTGGTTACTAAGAAGACATAAGACTATTCACCCAAGGCCAGGTGTAGTGGCACACGCCTTGAATCCCAGCACTTGGGAGGGAGAGGTAGGAGGATCACTGTGAGTTCAGGGCCACCCTGAGCTACAGTGGGACCCTACCTTGCCAAAAAAAAAAAAAAAAGACTCTTCACCTGCATTTATGAAAAGTCTACTATGTGTCAAAAACAGGTTTGGTGTGCTAGAGGGATGGCTTTGCGGTTAAAGCATTTGCTTGCAAAGCCAAAGGACCCAGGTTTGATTCCCCAGGACCCACGTTAGCTAGATGCACAAAGGGACACAAGCACCTGGAGTTCATTTGCAGTGGCTACAAGCCCTGGTGCACCCATTCTCTCTCTCTCTCTCCCTCTTTCTCTGTCAAATAAATAAATAAACAAATAAAAATGGAAATATTTAAAAAAGCAGGTTTGGTGACACCTGGATGAATAGGGCAAAGCCTTCACTGTGTAAACTTTTTATATATATGGATATATGGGGAATAAATAAAACAAAGAACTCCAGGTTGAAGTGAGCTATTGGAACTACTTAACAGTAGAACAATATCCTGGAAGCCCTGGTAGGAAAGTGGCATAGTACATATCTTCAAATAATGGTGTGGGACCCTTGGAGCAAGAGTTGTTCTCAATGGTATAGTGGTAGAGCCAATTTTATTGATTTTAAAAAGCAGATACATTTTTCTTCCAGTTAGTAAAAAAGAGAACTTCCTAACCATTATCGATGCCTGACTAAAGTTGGTTCTATTTTGGTGTGGTGAGCTTCATGTCTGGAGAAGTCATGACTCCTCGTTGAGATAATACTGGAATCACATGGATGAGCATAGAGCTCCAAGACTCAATCTATTCAGACTGTGTGTTCTACAACTTTTGTCTCAGATTTTCAGAACTATAGGGCCTGAAACCAAATTTCAAACCTAATTTCTCACCTAAAATTTCTTTCCCAATTCATTCCCATTAATTTCTGCCTGTTGAAAGCAATACTTTCATCAAGCAATGTAAAAGCATTTCCAGAAATGTTTTCTTTTGAAAACTATTTGTTCAGCCTCCCTTTGGTAAACATCCCTGTTTCTTTTATTATTATTATTATTTGTTTTGTTTTCAATATGTAGCCTTTAGTGTGTTTGGCAACATTCCAGTCATTATTATTTTACTACTGTCAAACCATCACCAATCCTTAGATTTTAGTAAGTAGAAGACTGATCAATATTTTTACTGGAATGCTGTATTGCTTAAACTTCCATAATGTTGCAAGGGCTTTTCCTCAGGGGTGGGGTTTCTGGGGTTTTGGTGAGGATGATTACTCTTTTTCTCACCACAGCTTAGAATTTTACTGATTACATTCTGGAACTACATAATTGTGTAATTAATCCTGAAGATGTCAGGATGCATATTTTTAAAAGTAATTTTCTTAGGGAAATAATACATATCCCATTACTTTTTACTGCAGTTGGTATTCATGGTTCCTTAGTTTATAGGTGTAAACCATGCCAAAGAAGGCCAATATATTATTAAAATAGATTAAATTTTCAAACACATCTTCTATTCAATTTCTCATTAAACAAGGCATTGTAAATTCTACTGTCAAGAAATACAAATAACATGATTATGCAATACTTACATTATTAAAGTGCTCTCAACTAGAATGGACATTGGCTATAAACACTGTGCTCATTCTTTATGGAAGAGAACTTTAAGAATTAGCTGCCCATTCTGAGAATGAACCACATGCAGTCTATGATGCTTCCACAAAGCCGGTGCAAAATTTGCCTTCCTTTCAATGGCTGAAAAATAAAGTTGACTTGTCTAAGGACCACTGTTCTTTATCTAACACAAGTAGAAACAAATGAATGAATAAAAATGGATAAAGTAGGAATGATTTTGATTAGCACTGAGCAGAGTATACTGTAATAACAATATGAATGTAATGTTGCCCATAAACTCACAATCACACAGATAGCAATCTGTTGTCTACATGTGTACGTGTTGCTTTGGGTGAAAAAGAAGACAATGAAATTCTCAGCAATAATTTTTTTAAAAAGTAGCTTAGTGGAAATATTGAAGAATTGAGCTTGAATACATACTGCCAGTCTTAGGATTCTGCAAAGCTGAATACAGCAAGGCCTTCATTTAAGAAGCACATGATATTATGAATTAGATATGTATCTGAACATAGTAATTCTAATACAATTTTCCTATAAATGACAATAAAATGTTCTATGTACCCAAAGATGACATCTCACTATTCAAGGAGTAACAACAAGTCTATAGGAGAAAGATAAGTTTCATGTGAGCTGCAACTTGGAGGATAGAGAAGGATTTGCCTTTAGAGTAAAGATAGTATGGACTAAGAGGCATGTAGGTGAGAATGGGTGTGTGGGGGCAGCTGCAAGAATCATTATTTTGCTCCATAAAGCTAGAAAAAAAGGTTGGTGGGGATAATTGGTATGTTAGTTACTTTTCTATTAGCTGTGACAAAATACCTTAGAAATGCAACTCAATGAAGCTCACAGTTTGAGGGTACTGTCTATAGTGGTAGGGAAGATACAATAGTCACATTGTGTTATCAGCTAGGAAGTAGAAAGAGAGATGAATGCCGGTGTTTTGCTTCTTTTTCCCTTGGAACCATTCATCTGCCTATGAAATGGGGCCACCCAGATTTACTGTGGTTCTGCCTTCTTCAATTAACCCACTGTAGAAACTTTCTCATGGACATGCCTAGATGTTTATCTCCTAAGTTATTTTAGATCCTGTCAAGCTGATGATCAGTATTAACCATCACAGTATGGACAATCTGGCTCATATTTTGTGGGTGGTGGAATTGCTAGAAGGTTATAACTTGAGAGGAACATGATCAGATTGATTTCTGGAAGGCCATTTGGAAGGAGATTTGGGGAATATTGGAGAATAAAGAAGGTAAATTGAATAATCCTTGTACTGTGGTACTAGGAAATATAAAGAGGAAGTCTGGTCTAAAACATATAAAAAAATCAATTTCCATAGGATACTGTGACTGATAGAGCTAACATATTAAGTAGAAGGGGTAAGAATTAATTTTGGCCATTAATGCAAATCAGAAATTGGAGAGTGGTAAAGCCATGAAATTAATGAAATTTAACTGGTTACACTTGACTTGCTGTGGTGTTTGGGAATAAGTATAAGATTAAGAGATATTGAATAAGTAGATTATTTTTGAATTTTATCTTCTTAATTAAACTTCATTATTTTTAGGGTATATCTAGATAGAGGTATCAGGGGGTTCCCCTATATCTCTGGAACTCCTTCCCCATACAGAGAGTTTTCCCCACTGCCAGCATCTACTGCACAGTAATACATTTTTACAATTGATGAACCTACAGTGACATCCTGTCACTCAAAGTATATCATTCACATTATACTTCTTTCTTGGTGCTATATATTTCATGAGATTAGGTAAACATAATTGTAAGTGTACACCACTATATGTCATTTGTAAATAACTTTCAGTACAGCAGAGTAACTAATTACTTCAGTTAAGTTGATGTTTTCCAGGTTCCTCAGTAACTACAAAGCTATTGCTGGTCCCATGTGTACCCTATTAATTAAGCAGAAAAACTAAGTCCCACATCATCACTATAAATAGTAAGGACCAATATCATTGTTAGATATTATAAATATTAATTCTGGTTTTTTTATATAAGGGTCTAACAGAAGGTCTTTGCAATTGTGGAAGCACCACAAAGAAGGAATATCCAGGGCCTGAGACTGTAGCTTAGTGATAGAGTCCATGCCTGACATTCACGTGGTCCTGGAGTTAATCCCCAGCACCATATAAATCTAGGTATGGAAGTATGCACCTGAAATTTCAGCACTCAGGAGATGGAGACAGGGTGGTCCAAAATTCAAGGTCATCCTCAGCTCCCCAGCAAAGCTAGCCTGGGCCACAGGAGATTTTGCCTCAAACAGAAACCAGAAGGGAAAATGAAGGACAAATTCAAAAACTCAACCCTAGGTGAACATTTTTTTCCAGTTCTTTGAAGATGCCTAGAAAGAACCTTTCCTTTGGGTGTTTAGTTATATTTTAAATATGTTACAGTCTGTCCATCATATGAGGGACATTAAAAACAATGATTCTACACTCAACAACACATCATTACAAAGTAATCATAATGTGTAGTCGTTTAAAGGTATGACCCTCATAGACTCAGGTTTGAATCTTGAGTCTCCAGTGGGCAGAACCCTACTGAGGAAGAGGTATGTCACTGGGGGTGGATCTTGGAGTCCTGCCCTAAGTTGTATGGAGAGCAGTTTGAGCTCTGGCTGCTTGTACTGTTGATGTTTGTTGGCTGTTTGATGGTTTCTCTCTGCATGGATGTATAGAATGCACCATTGATGGGGTGCCCCTGGAATCTGTGACAATGAAATATGTCCTTCCTGCTACAAGCTGCTTTTGGTTGGGGTTTGCCAAAGCAATGTGAAACTGACTGCAACAATATGATAATATTGGCCATGGCCACTAGTTTCACAATAATCAAAGTTCAAAATACCTTTTAAAATATTAATCAAGATTAGGTATCTACAGCATCACCTTACTTGAGTGACACTGAAACCTACCAGTGAAAAGATGGAGAATAAATAAAACCAACCAGCCAGTAAAGGCTGTTTAGAATAACTAGAAATATGGTATGTCAAAGATGTAAATATATTTATTCTTTTATAGTTGTATTTACATAAGGCTTAAATTTCAGTTTTTATTACTCTAATTCTTAGTATGAATATTTGCCATGGGTCATAAAATATTTATTCTATGAACATATACCACTCTTGTATGAAATTTCAGAAGCCATGGCATATGTTCATACTGAGAATTAGGGAAATAACAACTGAATATGGCTCTTAGGTACCATATATGACTTATAAAGTTTAAATTCCATAATGTATATATTCTATGTACAAATGCTGGAGAGTTTTCTTCCTAGCTCCTCCTACCCAACAATACTTAATTCTTGGGACATTCTGGAATTCACTGGAAGAGCAGAAAAATCTTCTACATGAACTTAGCCATGCTGTGTTCACTGCTCATAAGTAGTGCTCATGCACATCAAAGGAAGGATCAGAAAGAATTGGGCACATGAACCTGGAACACTGTTGGGAGCCCTCCTGCTGGGCCCATGCTTCTTTGATAATAAGTGCAAAAAGTACACTTAGCAGAAAGTCACAAACCCAGGGAATAATTGGGCTAAACCAAGCATCCATGCCCAACGCCTTTCTAAGAAGGAAGTATATAAACCAATTTGAGTTGAAAAGCTAGGTACAACCTTTAAACTGAGTGGAAATAAGCACCTCTCTCCCAATTTTAGAACTTGATCTTATGTGACATACACTAACTTGAACATTTTTTGGCTATACCTCTAGAAAAAAAGTGACTTTTTAAAAATCAAAATTACTGCTCAGGGATAATTATTGAATAATGAAAAATATCATAGTGTCTGAAATTAAATAACCATACCAGGTTAGGAATTACTAAAAATGCAATATCTTTGGAAGTGTTGCTTGAACTCTTTTCCAGGGAAAAGCTGACAAGCATTTGGCTCCCCCAAGAAGGGTGCTCTAACAATCTTCCTGCCCTCTCTTCCTCAAAAATCTCTGAGCCACGTTCGGTGTGACTTAAGTCTACTTCAGTGATGGGGCTCTTCTTGATCTCTTCTTTGGTATGTGTTGAATGTCCTCAGCATCTGTCTTATTTGCCCTGGTCCTGATTGTCAGGGTCACCATGGAAATTGCATCCTTGCACATCTTCCCAGTTCCTCTGTGGTTTCAGCTGGGGCTTGGGTGAAGTGCTAGGAGTAGCTCATCTCTGCAGGTTTTACAACTGACTGAAAAAGAAAAGCACATTCTCCAACCTGGAGAGTGAAGTCAGCAGAGGCTGAATGGGATAACAATTATTATTTTAGAGGGAATTTGATGGACTTATTCCCTATTTTAGCCCCAGATTAGTGGGATCTTGACAATGGAAAACAAGGTCATTGTCTCCATAGGATTCTGATCTGGTTCCCAGTTCCAGATAAGGGTTCCTTTCCACTGAGGAAATCTCTTAGCAAATCAGAAAGCTATTGGTTACCCACCAAGGCTCTATGCCACTATTGTACTTATGTGTATATCCTGTCAGGGTGTTTGCTTCTGAGTATCTTAGACCTCTGGATGCTCACAGTCGTTGGCCACTATCTCCAGGTAGCTCATGCAGCACTTTCCAGCACTAGATGAGCTAAACGTCTGTGTTCTGGTTCTCTTCCAGATTCCAGACAGGTCTCTCTGTGTTCCTTGCCAGTAGCATCCTGTATCTTCAGTGGTAGGGTCTTACCATTTACTTCATACAGGTAATTAAGTGCTTAGGTCTCAAAAACAAGACAGGCTTCTGATAATAGCTTTTTATGGACTGTGAATAAGTAAACACAGGATGAAAAGGGAGAGAGCAAACAAAAGTTTTCTGGGAAAATTTATCCTTCAGGTGGACAAGGATGAGCATGTGCACAGTGGGATGAAAGTGTGACACACATCTGAAGTGGACCAGGCCCCATCATTGATCCTTTCATTTATTTATGTTTTTCATAGTAAACATTTACTGAATATCACTATCATGTTAGATTCAATGCTGTGCTTAGAACATACACAACTTAAGCATTAAAGAATTCCTAGTTTTTGAGGTGAAGGAGGCTCAAATGCAGTGAATTACGTTCTTTGGTAGATATGAAATTAGAGACTTATATATCTCATTTCCTTAGTTCTTTTATTGAAGGCAATATTGTGTAAAAGTGGCTGAGCACTTCTATTTCCATGGAACCTGTTGTGGGCTACAGAACAGTATAAAACATCTGAGACATTTTGTACATCTATGGTATGCAAATATAATTAAACTACTCCTCTGATACTTGAATGTCTAAGATGGAGAGAAGATAAGTGACATTCTTCACATGACATTAGTTGAGCAGAAAATTCTAGTTGTGACCAGGCTTCAAAGTAAATGTCATTTTTTCCTTCATTCTGCCATTTGAAGAGATGGTATGAGGACCTTGGTACCCCAAACTCATGTAGCAGTTGTAGACTCTGGACTCCAACATGGCTGACAGTCTTCTCAGCAATCTTCTATTATCCATTGGTAGCAGCTGTGCCCTTACAGGTCCACAATGATGGACCATTAACAACAATGCAATAGAAGTTCTAGTTCTTACCATGTGGTTTTAGTCATACAGTGTCCTCCTACAACCAAATAGCATCGGGATAGTTCATGATATGAAGTACTCAAGCAAACTCAATCTGAATGTGTCACTAATAAAGAGGATACTCATACGCAGCTTCCCTGCTTCTTGCAACTGCTCCTTTCCTCTTATGTTAGAGCAGGACATCTTTCTCTAGGCTGCACCTCAGAGAGCAAGTGAGCTGTCCTCATTCCTATCCCACTGGTTCTCCAATACCTGAAAAAGATTTTGGCATACGTTCCGTAAAGCAACCTCATACAGACTTGCACAGGAATGAAGGCATTGCTGCCTGTGCACAGGACTATGCTGCTACATGAAATCTTTCGCTGTTAATGCTGCATGCATGCATCGGTGGCTTACTGTTTCACAGAACATTTCAGATGAACACACATGCTGTGTGCACAGGGTCAAACATCACACATCCCTAAGCTGCAGAATAAGATCCACTGGTGGCTGAAAGATTGTAGTATATTGGCAATGAAGTCCTTAGTTGGGTTTGTGAGTGTCACCCATTAGCTAAAATGTTTTCTGCTTACTTTTCATAATGCTGTCTTTGGCATCAAGCTTTGGGTTGTAGTTTGGAGCCTGAAGTTGTTCTGACATCCATGCTCAGTAAAAGCCAAGCAGTCATTACAAACATGCCCATGTAGAGAGTATCAGACACTCCTGGATTTTATGTTTCTGGAGGTCTTTACAGAACTAGCTAGACTCTAAGGCTTTGGACCTATTGCCTTTAAATTCTTTTAATTTAATTTTAATTAATTTATTTGAGACAGGGAGATACAGAGAGAAAGGAAGAAAGAGAGACAGAAAGACACACAGAGAGAGATATGTTGGGCACACCAGGTCTTCCTACCACTATAAACAAACTCCAGATACATGTGTCACTTTGTGCATCTGAGTTTATGTGGATACAGAAATCAAACCTGAGTCCTAGGGTTTGCAAGCAAACATTTTTACCACTGAGCCATCTCTTTAGCACCCACTGTTGTCTTTAAGCATAGACTATCATGGGAAGCCTCAAGGAGCATGGGGAGTTTTTGTGTGTTTCCTTTTGTCATGCACAACTGATTAAACATTCTTGGTTAACTTGTTTGCAGCATAAATTGCCTTTTCTCAGTAAAGATGAAGGAAGCACATTTGTTTTGACTCATCAAGATATGCTAATTTCTTCACATTATAATGTTTCCCTTAAAGGTATGAGCTACTCAGAAGTGAAGAGATTAAATTTGCATTCCAAAGTATTGAAACATTACATGGATTCTCCTAGGAACATTCAAGTAATTTACCCTTTTTTTCTCTCCTTTTTGTTTTCTTTTCCTATATTATGGCTAGTTTGGTTAGACATTGCAAATTAGTAATGCTCTAAAGCAAGTGTTTACTGTTAAAGGTAGAAGCCAATTTTTTAAGTGTTACCATTAAAGATAAACAAATTTAAACAAACACGATTCCCTGCTTCATGTAGACACATTAGGCTATATGATCTGGCTACTCTGCTAGCTTCATGGTGTGAATGCAAATGATGGAAGAAAGATGAGAAAGATGGTATAAGTAGATAGGTCCACATTACTGGGATGAACATCCAAACCAGACACAGATTATGGAAGGAGGGGGTTTATTTCAAGCTTACAAGTCCAGAGGGAAGATCCATCAATGGCAGAAGAAGCTACTTCCATACATTCAAGCAGAGAAACAACCAAACAGCAAACAAAATTTAAAATCAACAAGCACAGGGACCCTACCAGAGCTCACACTACTATCCACATCTTTGGACTGGAATTCAAATCCACCCTCAGTGACACCTTAGGGCTAGACAACAGTATCCAACCCCAGTGACTCCTTCTCTACCCAGGTAGCTGGAGACCCAAGTTACAAAGTTTTTTTTTGTTGTTGTTGTTGTTTGTTTGTTTGTTTTTATCAAAGTAGGGTCTCACTCTAGTCCAGGCTGACTGGCACTTCACTATGTAGTGTCAGGGTGGCCTCAAACTCATGACAGTCTTTCTACCTCTGTCTTCCTAGTGCTGAGATTTAAGACATGTGCCACCATCCCTTGTTTCTAAGCTTTTATAAAACATCTAATTTGGGCTGGAGAGGTGGCTTAGCAGTTAATGTATTTGCCGGTAAAGCCTAAGGACTCAGATTCAGTTCCACAGTGCCCACATAGGCCAGATGTGTAAGATGGCACATGTGTCTGGAGTTCATTTACAGTGGCTGGAGACCCTGGCATGCCCATTCCCTCTCCCTCTCTACCTGCTTCTCTCTCTCTCTCTCTCATTCTCTCTCTCAAGTAAATAAATTAAAAAAATGAATAAAATATTAAAAAAACACATCTATGTCTGTGGGGGACATACATTCAAACTACCACAGATGGCCAGAGTCATGTTGTGTTGGGTATTACTGGCTCTGATATAGACCAATTTACTATTGGACAAATGTGCTAACAATGTGACTAATGAGAGCTTATTATTTGTCCAGATAGCTTTGTTTTCTAAATATAGCAAAAGTAAGTGGGAGGCAGAAGGGTAATTTAAGGTAATTTAAGCCTAGCTACCTGGGTGCTGAGAAAACATATGTAATTGTATTTTCTCTTGCCTCAGTTTGTTCCTCTGGGAAATGATGATGATGGATATAAAAGAAATTGAAGTTAATGAATTTAAACAAGTACAACAGTTTCTAGTGCATATGACACAATCAAAAAAATATGGAATGTATGTGTGTGTGTGTGTGAGAGAGAGAGAGAGAGAGAGAGGGAATGAGATGAGAATGAGAATGAGAATGAATGTATGTACTGGTAGCTCAGTCTTCCCATTTCATAAATGAAGAAATGGAGGCACAGGAAAGGGAAGTGAATTGTTTAAAGGTAAATTAATATTGAGTACAAAGGTTTTTATTGTTTGTTTTTTTGAGGTAAGATCTCACTAGAGTCCTGGCTGACCTGGAACTCACTATGTAGTCCCAGGGTTGCCTTGAACCCATAGAGATCCTCCTACCTCTGCCTCCTGAGTGCTGGGATTAAAGGCATGAGCCACCATACCCAGCTAAGAACAAGTTTTTGACACTCATTACAGAACTAGTTTTATAATATTTTCCTGAAATTTATTAAGAATACTAATACAGAATAAATACTTCACATTAATGTCCATGGTATTTAGATTTAGTAAAACTTTTTTGTTAACAAATTTAACTGCTTTTAAATTTGGCATCTGTTATTTTATACATGTAAGTTAAAACTTAAATTGCCTTAAAGTTATCATTATTGGAATCATTAAAAGTTTGTATCAATTTATTTTGATATTTGGAAGGCTCTGGGGTAAGTACCCATAAAACCAGCACATGGCTTTTGAAAATGACTATTTAAATTTATATTAGTCACATTTTTTATTACTGTGACACAACACCCAACAAAATCAATTTAAGGAAGACTAGTTTGGCCCACAGTTGGGGTCACATGGCGGGAAAGGTATCATAGTGATAGTGGGTTCTATCTATGGCTCCCAGAGTGTAAGGTGGTTGGTCATATTTTATCCAGTCAGGAAGCAGAAAAAATGAGCAGTGCTCAGCTCATTTTCTTTCTTTTTTTAAAATTTTTTATTCAGTGTAGGATCTCAGCTCATCAGATGGTGCCATCCACGCTGAAGATGGATTTTCCCTCCTCTGTATATAGGCAATCATAGAAGGATCTCTGGAGGGCATATGCCCAAGTTGGATTGGGAAAGAGAGGGGGAGTTTCCTGAAAAGCAGAGTTGGCAGGAGCATGGAGGAAACAGTGTAATAAAAAGTAGAGAGAGAAGGGACATAGAAAATATTCTCAGGAAGACTGGAAAGGAATTGGTTTTATTTCTGGGCCAATGCATGCGTGATAAGAGGAAAGATGAAGGTGGATGGCACTGCCTCTTAGAAAATACCAGGAACATTACTGAAATTCTACAAACATCTGAGTGACAAGAGCACACTCCTAAAAATGTTTTGGGGAATATTTATGGTTTTATTGGAGGGTTCTATAAATGTGTCTTCTGAATTTACACATTCCCTCTTGGATAGACTCTTGTGAGTCATAATGATGCTTCTAGCCCCAGGAAGCTTATAAAGTTCAAGTCACAAGTCTCCAACCCAAGTTTTTTAATTTTTTAAACTTTATTTTATATATGAGAAAGATGCAGAGAAAGAGAGAGAATGGGTATGCCAGGGCCTCCTGCCACTTCAAACTCCAGATGTGTACAACCCCTTGTGCATCTGGCTTACGTGGGTCCTGGAGAGTTGAACTGGGATCCTTAACTACTAAGCCATTTCTCCAGCCCCAACCCATATTTCATTAGCAGTAAAATTTGGTGAGAAAGAAAAGACTCCAGTACAGTTGCCTGCAAATTGAGCAAGGACCCAAGATATAGCTTATCTGAGTCATCACCTGGGCTAACATGGGCTTTCTTGTGATGCAGTACCTTTGAGTCATCCATGCTTCCATAAGCAATCCCTGCTATTGCTGCAAGTAAACCAAATATATTCATTAGTTCATGAAACTGGACTTGGCAGGATACTTATTTCTACTTGCCTATTCCTTCAATTTGCAGTGGTACTGTATATCTTATGCACTTAGGCAGAAGTTAAGGCTTAAATACTTCTTTGGATAGCACCTACATGCTTATGAGAATATTGCCACTAATGAATTTGTAGATGCATAAAGATTTACTTCCATGTAAACCTTGTCTGTGAGGACCAACTGGAACAAATACTCTTCTGAAGTCATCACTTCAGTCTCCCTCTAGCTTCTTCTTTTTTTTTTTTTTAATTTAATTTATTAGTTTTCTTTTCAGTAAATACAGGCAGTTTGGTACCATTATTTAGGCTCATCTGTGATCTACCACCTCCCATTAGACCCTCCTTGTTATTGAAAATGGGTCGTGCATTGTGGAGTTAGCCCCCAGTTATTAGTATGATAAATGTCTCTGAAAATCATGACCCAACATGTAACTCTGACATTCTTTCCGCCCCCTCTTCCGCAAGATTTCCCTGAGCCATGTTGGGTTCATTTTTGGTCTGCTTCAGTGCTGAGGTGTTGGGGGCCTCTGAGGTTCTGGCTCTCTGATTTGGTAGGAGTTGATTTTTCTCTGCATTGATCTCCTTCCCCTTTGTGCTGGTATCCAGTTCACAGGAAAACATCACCCTTGCTTATTTCGCCAGTTGTCCTTAGTTTCAGTTGGGCCCCTTCTGAGGTATGTTGGGGCAGCTCTCTTCTTAGGATCTGCATCTATCTGGAAAAGAGAAGCAGATTCTCCAACGGAGAGTAAGTTAGCACCCAGAAAATTGAGATAACACTTACTTTTTTGATAGACAGTTTGATAGGTGTAGGCCCTCTTATACCCTGTGATTGATGGTAGCTTGATATTGTAGAGTGGGCTTGTGTTTGGGTATGGTTCTGACTTGTTTCCCAGCTCCAGCTAAGGGTCTAGTACCACTGAGTGGATCAGTTAGCCAAATCAAGAGCAATTGATTCCTCACCATGGCTGTGTACCACTATTGCACTTGTGTGGGTATCACATCCGGTTAATTGTTGCTACTTAGGTTAAACAATGTGTTGCTTGGACAGATCTTGGTCACTTCCCCCAGTCGCCTATGTAGCGCCTTCTGGCACTAGACACGTTGACTGTCTGGGGACTGACTCTCTCCTGGCTTCCAGCCATCTCATTCCATTTTACGTGTCAGCTGCGTATGGAGTCTTCAGCAATAGGGTCTTACCACTGGCCTTTGGTGGGTCATCAATTACTCTGACAGAAGTCTGTCATTGTTTTGGGAAACCTTGTAGGTTTGTCTGATCAAAAGCTCATTGTGGATTGTAGGCCCAAGCTGGAAGTGGGGGTTACAGGTCAGTGTCCACTAAGAAATTGAGGAAAAAGATAACTAATATACAAGAGTTTGAGAGGAGAGAGATAGAGGGGAGAGGGGGAGAGGGAGGGAAGGAAGATGTAGGAGATTTAGGTCAGTCTTGATCCTACCCTCTCCAGTGTCTTGTGGTTCAGGTGTTTCCTGTAAGGGACTAGTGAAGGTTCAGTCATTTGGTCTGTCTTTTAGGAAGTAGAATTTTATGGTACCATTGCCGTTTGGATCCAGATTACTGTTTTCCACCCTTTGATTCCCTCCCCGCCCTCCCATCCATCTTATTGTCTAGTCCATGAGGTACTTGCTGGGTATGTAAGGCATCTTGGGCAAATTCAGGTTAGATGTTGCAGATGAGTGAGACTATGTGTCGATTTTTTTTCTGTGATTGGGTAAGTTCGCTGAGAATGATCTGTTCCAGGTTCAACCATTTTTCCTCAAATTTCTTTATGTCATTTTTTCTTACTGCTGTATAGAATTCCATTGTGTAGATATACCACATCTTTGTTATCCATTCTTCTAATGATGGACATCTAGGTTGATTCCAGCTTTTAGCTATTACGAATTGAGCTGCTACAAACATGGTTGAGCAAATCTCTCTGGCTTTTGGTTTGAAGGTTTTAGGGTACATGCCCAGTAATGGTATAACTGGGTCTGTTGGTATTTCTATAGTCAGCTTTTTCAGGAGTCTCCATATTGCTTTCCAAAGTGGTTGTACCATCCTGCATTCCCACCAACAGTGAATGAGTGTCCCTGCTTCTCCACATCCTCGCCAGCATTTATTTTCATTTGACCTTTTGATGTTGGCTATCCTTATTGGGGTAAGGTGGAATCTCATAGTTGTTTTAATTTGCATTTCTCTGATGATTAGGGATGATGAACATTTTCTTAGGTGTGTGTTTGCCATTTGTATCTCTTCCTCTGTGAATTGCCTGTTTAACTCTGTGCCCCATTTTGTGAGTGGGGTATTTGTCTTCTTATTGTTTAGACTTTTGAATTCTTTGTAAATTCTAGAGATAAGGCCTCTATCAGTTGGATAACCTGCAAATATTTTCTCCCACTCTGTGGGTATTCTATTGGCTTTGTTTATTATATGCTTATCTGTAAAGAAACTCTTCAGCTTCATATGATCCCAATGGTTGAGTGACTGTTTAAGAACTTGAGCCACTGGGGTTTTATTCAGGAAGTCTTTTTCCATTCCTATATCATGGAAAGTACTTCCTAAATTTTCTTCCAGTAGTTTTCGAGTTTCTGGTCTTATGTTGAGGTCTTTGATCCATTTGGATTTGAGTGTTGTGCATGGTGAAATGTGTGGATCAAGTTTTAGTTTCCTGCATGTGGTTATCCAGTTTGTCCAGCACCATTTGTTGAAGATGCTTTCTTTTTTCCAGTCTATATTGTTTGGGCCTTTGTCGAATATCAAGTAGCTATAGTTGCTTGGCCCAAAATCCGGGTCCTCAAGTCTATTCCATTGGTCTATACTCCTGTTTTTATGCCGGTACCATGCTGTTTTTATTACTATGGCTTTGTAGTATAACTTCATATCGGGTATGGTGATGCCACCAGAGGTATTTCTTTTGCTGAGGATATGTTTGGATATGCGAGGCCTTCTGCCTTTCCATATGAAATGTGAGATCATTTTTTCTATGTCTGTGAAGAACATTGTAGGGATTTTAATTGGAATTGCGTTAAATCTATATATTGCTTTTGGTAGGATTGTCATCTTCACAATGTTAATTCTGCCTATCCAGGAGCATGGGAGGTCTTTCCATCGTTTCAAGTCCTCCTCAATTTCTTTTTTGAGAGTTTTTATATTTTCGTTGTATAGATCTTTTACTTCCTTGGTTAACGTTATTCCAAGGTATTTTATTTTATTTTTTGCTATTGAAAATGGGACTATGTCCTTTATTTCTTTTTCTGTGTCTTTGTCATTTGCATACAGAAATGCTTCCGATTTTTGTGCATTGATTTTGTATCCTGCTACTTTGCTATAGGAGTTAATCACCTTCAGGAGTTTTGGGATGGAGTCTCTCAGGTCTCTTACATATACAATCATGTCATCAGCGAATAGAGCTAACTTAACTTCTTCCTTTCCAAATTGTATCCCTTTTATTTCCTTCTCCTGCCTTATTGCTTGGGCTAGGACTTCCAGAACTATATTGAAAAGCAGAGGTGAGAGAGGACATCCCTGTCTTGTTCCTGATCTCAATGGGAATTCCTCCAGTCTCTCTCCATTAAGAATTATTTGGGCCTTTGGAGCTTTGTATATTGCCTTTATTATATTAAGATGTGAACCAGCCATGCCGATTCTCTCCAATGTTTTGATCATGAAGTGATGTTGTATCTTGTCAAAGGCCTTTTCTGCATCTATCGAAATGATCATGTGATTTTTATGTTTAAGCTTGTTTATGTGGTGTATTACATTGACAGATTTTCGTATGTTGAATCACCCTTGTGTTCCTGGGATAAATCCCACTTGGTCAAGGTGGATAATGCTTTTGATGTGTTGTTGGATTCGGTTTGCGAGAATTTTGTTGAGGATCTTTGCGTCTATGTTCATTAGGGAAATAGGCCGATAGTTTTCTTTTCTTGTGGCGTCTCTGCCTGGTTTTGGGATTAGGGTGATAGTAGCTTCATAGAAGGAGTTGGGTAGTTTTCCCTGTTCTTCAATTGTGTGGCACAGTTTTAGGAAGATTGGTTTGAGTTCTTCCATGAAGGTTTGATAAAATTCGGCTGGGAATCCATCTGGTCCTGGACTCTTCTTTTTTGGGAGGTTTTTTATTACTTTTTCAATCTCCATGAGCGTGATGGGTTCATTGAGGTGGTTGATCTGCTCTGAGTTTAGCTTTGGTAGATGATATGCATCCAGGAATTTATCCATCTCCTCCACATTTTCCAGTTTTGTGGAGTAGAGGTTTTTGAAATAAGTCCTGATGATTCTGCCGATTTCACTGATGTCTGTTGTAATCTCTCCTTTTTCATTTTGAATTTTGTTAATTTGGAGTCTCTCCTTTTTTTGCTTGATCAAATTGGCCAGAGGTTTGTCAATCTTGTTTATTTTTTCAAAGAACCAGCTCTTTGTTTTGTCAATTGCCTTAATTGTTTCCTTGGTTTCCAATTCATTAATTTCTGCTCTGATTTTAATTATTTCCTTCCTTCTGGAGCTCTTTGGGTTGGATTTTTCTTGTTTTTCCAATGCCTTTAGGTGGATGGTTAAGCTATTGATTTGGGATTTTTCTGTCTTTTTTATGAAGGCATTGAGTGCTATGAATTTTCCCCTGAGGACTGCCTTCATTGTGTCCCACAAGTTTTGGTATGATGTGTTCTCATTGTCATTCAATTCCAGGAATTTTGCAATTTCATTTTTTATTTCATCCACTATCCATTTATTGTTTAAGAGTGTGCTATTCAGTTTCCAGTTGCCGTTGGGGCTCTTGTTGGTTTTTTTGTTGTTGATTTCTAGGAATATAGCATTATGATCTGATATCATGCAGGGAATTATGTCGATTTTCCTAAATATGTGGAGGCTATCTTTGTGACCCAGTATATGGTCTATTTTAGAGAATGTTCCATGGGCTGCTGAGAAGAATGTATAGTCTGTGGATTTGGGGTGGAAAGTTCTGTAGATGTCTGTTAGGTCTAAGTGCTCTATGGTTTTGTTGAGCTCTCTTACTTCCCTGTTGAGCTTCTGTTTGGATGATCTGTCTATTACTGATAATGGTGTGTTAAAGTCCCCAGCTATGATGGTGTTGGTGGTTATTTCTGTTTTATTGTCAAGTAGGTTTTGTTTTATGAACTGCGGTGCCCCTGTGTTTGGTGCATACAGATTTATGATTGTAATATCCTCTTGATGGATTGTTCCCTTTACAAGTAGGAAGTAGCCTTCTTTGTCTTTTTTGATTGTTTTTGGTTTGAAGTCAACTTTATCTGATATTAATATAGCTACACCTGCTTGTTTCTTATTCCCATTTGCCTGAAATATTGTTTTCCACCCTTTCACCCTGAGGAGGTTTCTGTCTTTAGTGGTAAGGTGGGTTTCTTGAAGGCAGCAGATTGAGGGGTCTAATTTTTTGATCCACCCTGTTAGCCTGTGTCTCTTGATGGGTGAATTAAGGCCATTAATGTTTAGGGTGATGACTGTGAGATTTGATTTGATCCCTGTCATTTTGTGGTGGTAGAGGTGTGTTGGCATTTCCATGGAATTTTTTTTTTTTTGTATCTACTCTGGGTTTGATTGCTGTGATCTTCTTCTTGTAGGCATTTGTGTTTGGTTATTTGTTTCTTCTCTGTGGAGAATTTCCTGGAGTACTTTCTGTAGGTTTGGTTTTGTGTTCATATAATTGTAAAGCTGAGTTTTATCATGGAAAGTTTTATCTATTATAAGGGAGACTTTTGCTGGGTAGAGTAGTTTAGGTTGAAAGCCATAGTTTCTTAGAGTTTGAAGAGTATCATTCCAGGCCCTTCTAGCTTTCAGGGTTTCCATTGAGAAGTCTGAAGTAATTCTGATGGGGTTTCCTTTGAAAGTGGTGTGCTGTTTTTCCCTAGCTGCTTTTAGGATTTTTTCCTTGGTGTCAATGTTTAGAGTCTTAATGATAATATGCCTTGGGGAGTTTCTCCTTTGGTCTAGTCGGTTAGGAGTTCTGTTTGCTTCTTGAATCTTGATGGGCCTTTCTTTTAAGAGACGGGGGAAGTTTTCTTCAATTATTGTGTTAAATAAGTTCTCCATGCCTTTGGTCTGAAATTCTTCTCCTTCTGGTATTCCAATGATTCTGATATTAGGACGTTTAAGTGTATCCCACAATTCTCTCATGTTCTGTTCACAGGAACTTTTGAACTTACTGAAATTTTTGGACTCTCGAACTGTTTCTTCCATCCTGTCTTCCAGATCAGAATTTCTATCTTCCACTTCGCTGACTCTATTCTTGAGAGCCTCTAGTGAGTTTTGGACTTGTTCAATTAAGTTTGCATTTTCTACTACTTTCCTATGTATCACTTCCATCGCTTTGTCCAGCTCCCTTTTTGTCTCACTTTCTGATTTTCTTGATGATTCTTGGAAATCATCCTTGCATTTCTTTATGTTTTCATTTAGTGTGGCCAGCTGATTTTTAAGGTCCTCTTTTTTTTCATTCTCCCTCAACTCTCTTAGCTCTCTTTGAATTCCTTCCAGTGTCTTATCATATTGCTCTAGCTTAGTGATGGTAGCATCCATACGATTATCTATCCTTTGTAGCTTTCCTGTCAGATCTAGCAGTAGTTTGGTCAGGGTTGCATTGTTCATTGCTTCCACTTGATGTTCTGATCCTAAACACTCTTCTATGTTTTGGTTTGTTGTGATCCTTGTTGGACTGGGTGATCTGTCTGGATTTTCTTCCATTTTATTTTTCGTGTTATTTCTTTTGCGCTGTGGTCTACCCATGTCAGTGTATGGGCAGGTAGGTGGGTGCAGCAGCCTGGGATCTAGCTTAATGCAAATCCAAGGCAGCCTGGGGCAGTTGTAAGCAGCCTGGGTTTTTGCTCACTCTTGCCAAAGCCGCCTACCTATAGCCTGACAGGGGCACCAAAGTTGCCTGAATTCTCACCCAGTAATGCACCTAAGCTGCCTGCCTTTGAGCTTGAAAAGGGACTGAGGTAGCAAGCCTTGAAGGTGCCTAGATTCTGGCTGGATACACTGGGGTCTGTAAACAGTCTGTGCTCTTCCGCCTCAGAGGAGTGGGGGATGGGTGGCGATGTACAGGTAGGGGATGGCACCTGCGCTGGCGCTAGTGACTCAGTGTGGACTTATGTGGCTCTTGCTGTGGGACTGGGCCCACTGCACGTGCAATTGTAGTGCAGAGGCAGATGATGTGGGTACGGAATCAGGACACAGCAGAAACTGACCGGCGGCAAGTGATGTGAGAACAGCAGGGCGTGAGGGGTGGGGGGGCAGCTAGGAGCGTGGGGCGCTGTGGGATACCGTGGGGTGCTCTGGACTCGCAGGGGGGGAGGGGGCAGATCGCGCGGGGGGGGGGTTGAGGGGGCCCAGGGGGTCGTGGGTAGCAGGGGGCGTGGAGCACGCTGAGGTAAGATGGAGTGCTGGATGCTGCGGGACACTGCGGGGCAGTCTGGACGTGCGGCGGGGTGGGGTGCACGGAGGGGGTCTCGAGGAGCGTGGGGGTGGGGCGCGGGGAGTCTCGGGGCACAAGGGGGGGCGCGGAGCACACCTGGGCGCCCGGGCGCTGGACGCTGCAGGGCGCTTTGAGCGCCCCTGTCGCGTGTGGGTAGGGAGCGTTGGGCGCGCTGGGGGGGGAGGCGGGGGCGGTGCGCACGGGGGGGGGGGCTCGAGGCGCGTGGGGCGTGGGGGTCTCAGGGCGCGCGGGGGGCGCGGGGGTGCGGGGCACGCCTGGGTGCCCGGGGCGCGGGGTGCTTGGGGCTTGCCTGCTGTGTGTGGATAGAGAGCACGGAACGCGCGGGGGGTGGGACGCGCGGGAGGGTGGGCGGGCGTGGGGTGGTCTCGAGGCACGTGGGGGTGGGGCGCAGGGGTCTTGGGCGCGCGGGGGCACGGGGCAGGCCTGGGTGCCCGGGGCGCGGGAAGCCTTGATTCGCTTGGGCCGCGTCTGCCGTGTGTGGATAGGGAGCGTGGGGCACGCTGGGGGGGAGGGGCGCACTGGGGGGGTGCGGGAGTGCTGCGGGCGTGGGGCACGGGGGTTGTGGGGTGCACTGGGCCGCCGGGGCGCGTGGGGCTTGGTGTGCACGGGGCGCTGGGCCGCTGGGCGCGGGGCCGCGCCCGATGCAGTTATTTGCGGCAGTCGGGGTGGCGGGGCGTGGGTCGCGGGGGTGTGTGCTTCCCTCTTTTATCCCAATCTGTGCCCTCCCTCTTCAAAAAGTTCCTAATTTCCCTTGAATACTTGCCTTTTTTTCCCTCGTTGTTTGTAGTGCAGCTAGGCAGTCGCCATCTTGACCGGAAGCCTATTTGTTTTCCCTCTAGCTTCTTTAGTCAGTACTTTGTTTTAAATCATGGCACTGGGCTGGAGAGGTGGCACAGTGATTAAGTACACTTCATGAGAGCATGAAGGCCTGAGGGGTCCTGAGACTGCCAGAGATGGAGTTCAAAGTCTCCAGATCCCATATAAAACATGTGGGTGTGGCCATGTGTACTTGTAACCCCAGTCTGGCAAGGAAGCAGGATTTAAAAATCTTTAGAATCCTGCAAGCTTAGGAATTAGTGAAGGAGTCTCTGGTTCCAAACAAAATCTGATGGAAAGAGCTATGGAGTGGTTCACTTGAGTTTCTACTCTGGCCTCTGTAGGGAAGTGCTTTCTGCCACAGTTGAGGTTATGGGTCCTTTCAAAAGAACATATATATGCACATTTTCTCTCTCTCTCTCTCTCTCTCTCTCTCTCTCTCTCTCTCTCTCTCTCTCTCTCCTCTCGTCCTGCCTCTCTCTCTCTCTCTCTTCACATATAAGCATTTTTTTTTAAATCTTAATGCCTTCTTTTAACAAGACTATTATACACTGAATTCCCCTCTCTGGTCATGTATGCATGTAAAGTCATGTATATTCCATGTTAGTATTCAGATCTTAATGTGAGTTGTCACTGACTTATCTGCAGGGTTGCCTCCTGGAGGAAACAGACAATCATGCATTTTCTTCTGCAGTACTTATAACATCAAGCACAGACATAAATGCAAAGTGACTTCTAGAAATTAGTATTTTTAAGAAAATACTTTATTTATTTGAGAGAGAGAGGCAGATAGAGAGAAAGGAATGAACATGCCAGAACTTCAAGCCACTGCAAATGAACTCCAGAAGTATGTGCCACCATCTTGTGCACCTGGATCATGTGGGTTCTGGGGAATTGAACATGAGTCCTTAGGCTTCACAGGTAAATGCCTTAACCACTAAGTCATGTCTCCAGACCTTCTGGAAATTATTTATTGGCTGGTTCTTAAAATTGATTGCACCTCGACAGATAATATATTGAAGCAGGTTTCTTTCTCTTCAAAAATTGTACAACTTATTATTACTTATTGATCTTTAAAATTTGAGAAAGTTTGCTTGCATTACCATTAGGAGCTTAGGTCCAACAAAACAAATTATAAGCCACATGTAAAATGAGTCATTTATTTTTATTGAATACATATTTTCATGTTAAACATGTATTCCTATTAGCTTTAGGAATCAAACATGGTTTATGGATTCAACTTAAAAGCCTTCATTGAAAAGAAATCTATTTTTAATTTTCATTTTGACCATTTAAATATTTAAACATGTTGTTTCTCTCTGAACTTCTTCAATCATATTGAGTAAGTCTACATAATAACTTTTGAGATAATGGACAATTTCATTAACTTTTGTACAAAGTACATTTTTCAACCTGGAAAATGCATTTTTCAGTTTTGATTTTTATATTTAAAGGCAAAATTGAGACTTCTGTTGATGTGCTCATGAAGAGTCCCTGCTATTACTGGGGTAGACAGACAAGTATTCAAGTATCACAGTATGTAACTTTCAGTGTTTGAAATGGGCCCCTGCTTCAACTTTCCTTTGCTTCAACTTTGATTCTGCTCAATTTCCCCCTCTATTGTTTGGCATTTGTCATTCTCACAATTGATAAAATTAATGCACAAGAATTAAGTTCCTTCATATTGAGCTCTTGTAGGTTATGACTGGATGGGATTGATCAAATGTCCTAGTTACAAACATTTCAAATATACTTGGGTTCTGTATTCAGCAGCATTTTGAGGTGAATGGTTTGCTTGTGTTCCCTGAGACTTAAGTTCCTCATCTAAAGGAAGGTCTACTCTGCAAAACTCATGGGTCAATTATAGGCAATACATGTCTGTCTCAAAGAAGAAAGAAGATCCTTGACAATTTTGAAGATATTGCTGACTGTTATGATAATGAGGGCTGTGATGGGAAGAGTTCTATACACTGAGAGGTTCAGTTTATCCTTCTTTTACTTTAAAATCTAAGTGCCAATCTTGTATCTAAGGAGGCAGCTCTACAGTTACCTGCATTCTTAGAGTGCTCATATGTTGAGACTCTCAAAGCAGATGGTGCTGACTTTCCTGAGTCAATGGGCTAGTCAACTCTGTCTACTAAAGTGAGTTTACCATTGCTTCTAAGAGGATGAATTACAATAAGCTGCACTTTCTAGAACTTATATCTTGGTCGTATATTCCACTGGTCTATGTATCAACTTTTGTATCAGTGACATGCCATGTTTTTATTACTATAGCTTTGCAGTATACTTGAAATTAGGTATGGTGATACTACCAGTGGTAATTATTCTTTTAACTGAGGACATTTTTTACTATCTGAAACATTTTGTCCTTTCATAAGAATTTTGAGACTATTTTTTCTATTTCTGTGAAGAATTGTGCTGGAATTTTTATTGGAATTTCATTGAATCTGTATGTTGATTTTGGTAGGAGGGCCATTTTCACAATACTAGTTCTTCCAATCCCTGAGCATGGGAGATCTT
Organism: Jaculus jaculus; assembly: GCF_020740685.1. Lineage (NCBI taxonomy): Eukaryota > Metazoa > Chordata > Mammalia > Rodentia > Dipodidae > Jaculus > Jaculus jaculus. The sequence continues at coordinate 116,503,581 of NC_059106.1, read as the reverse complement.
GTTATCAAAACAGAAGCTTAAATAAGCACAGTCTGTAGATAAGCATTGTTTAATTTGTATACAAACTGTCCATTTTTTCACTAGTCTGTGAGCACCTTAACACAGAAATAATACTGGGTAGATCACCACTCTGTTATTCTCAATCCTTGACATAGGGTCCAGCATAAAATATATAAATATTGACCAAATTAAGGATAAGACAGTAATCTGGGATATTTAGGTCCATGAGCTTGAACTTTGTTAGTCATCCATTTTGAAATGTATATAATAAAAGCATAATATATACAATGCTTAAAAGTCTTAACGTATTGAGATGAGCATATTTGAGAGCCCCTAAAATGAAATTATTGTGGTATTTTTGAACATCAACTAAGTGGCATTAAAGACAAGCAAGAGATTGAGCATCACGTCAAACCAATTTTCTTTTCTTTGATTCTCACTTTATTGGGGAGAGAAAGCATGATGACATTTTAGGAGTGAATTTGAGTTCACCAACTATATTAACATAAAAAAAGAAAACTGACCATATGATAGATGTATAAAAAATGCAGATTATATACGCTTCTGAATGAAATCATCCAAGATACTGAAAGGGGGTATTCCAATTCATTAACCACCTCTAATGAGGTGTGGAAAGAACAATTTAGGCGGTCAACTCTATTGAGCAGAATGTGGACATGCTCATCCTTGACAGGACTGAGTTTGTGCTTTGCTGACTCAAAAATGAATGAAGCCAGCAAAAGACTTGCATTTATTGACCTCCCATGACATTTTATGCTTCAGAATTGTATCCTTCTATTGCCTGTATGTGGGTGCTTATTGTGCATGTGTGCATGTGTGTACAAATATGTTGGGCACTTGTGTGTATGCAGTGTGTGGGTGCATGTGTGTGTGTGTCTGTGCATTGCAGGGTCTCTTGCTTATGAAAGCATACACACATCAAGCTTTATGTGGATAGAGAATCCCAGCTAGAAGGCTCTGCAATAAAGTGCCTTTAACCACTGAGCAATCTCATCAGCCCACCTTATTTTTAATTCTCCTGTATATTTCATTGTTTCCTTATTAGTACATATGTACTTTCAGACCAAGAACAACAGGACAATTTCATTCTTCAGAATTTTAGCATAGTATTAATGAGGCTAAAACTTTATGTTAAATCATCATAATAACTCCTGCATTGTGAAATATTTTTGATGTTTGATCATGAAGTATATTACAGCTCAGTGCTTAGAAGTTCAATGAGTAAATTATTACTGTAATTATTAGTTAGCTAACTAGGTATTGGCAGTTTATACCCTTCACTTAGTTATATTTATCCCTGCAATCGGAGAGCAAAAACCAAGGAACCATAAGATGAGGGGAACCAAAATGCAAATGTCTCCACTAACAATGTTTCCCTTGATCCTTAATACTTAAGTCCTGGTGATTTCTCAGCTTCAGATTAAATTTGGGTGTCTTCAGTTTGTCTCTTTCAAAAGAGTCACTGCCTCCATTAGAGTTACTTGCATATTTCAATTTTTCTGTATTGTTTATTGATAAGGACAGTGATCCCTTAAGGTATTGTTTAAAGTACTGCTTCCCTACCTTATCCTAGTCCCCATGGCACAGACTCCATGGGTGATATCTTTCCTCTCAGGAGATGTTTCCTAAAATCATTAACAGGATTATTTTTTTTCCTCTGTTTATTTGAAATTTAGGTGTGTCTCAAAATAACCAGCGAGGTCTCACCCAAGCAGTCTTTGTGTTATAGCAGTGATCATATCTTTCCCCACCTGTTTCCCTAACATAATGCAAGAGAGCAAGGATGTTTTTGCCCAACTCCTCCCTGGGGTGAGTATCTGTTAGTGGAGTGGGAAAATCAGTAAAAGATACAGTAAACACTAATGGAAAGGTTTCTTTTTACACAGCTTTGGACATCATTCAGCTGAGGTTATGGTCCAAGGAACTTGCATCAGCCTTCTGGAGGCAGAGTCCCTTTGGAACAGGCCTGCTGCTGCCCTTCCACAATGTCACCCTCAGTAGTTTTAGTTTGTTCTTTTGGAACAGCCTCAAGTTTGACTTGCATCCAAAAAATTCTACAGAAAATCAGAATTTAGGGACATATGAACATTCAGGAGATGTGTACTGTTTCATAATAATAATGATAATAATGATGTGTACTGTTTCATAATAATAATGATAAGTAAACCTGCAAGCTTTGCTTATTAAAATCTTTTTTTAATGTTCATGTAATGCTTAAGAGTCTGGTATACATTTCCCCATTTAAGACTTGGTTGAATCTTATTGTGAACATTAACTCCCATCACACAGGACAATCAAAGACAGATTTTGGACTGCTGAAATAATGCATAAATTACTTGTCTAGGTCTCCATCCTAGCTGCTTCCAGAGTTAAGATTTCTTATGTTGCAACTGCCAACTGAGCCACAAGAGGCTCTGCAACCATCACCTATGATCAGCTTTCAGCACCAATAAGGCACAGCCTTTATTAATGTCACTATGACTTACTTTTCCTGCATCTAATATATATCATACAGCCTATATCTCCTCCTTACCAATGGCTTTGGCATTAATTTTACCTTTCGGAGTCCTTGTTTTTTCCTACTTTACCACTGGCTAAATGCCTAGCACCATTTTCTTTTATAATTTTCCTATAAAGACCGTAAATAGTGTAAATACACTATTCATATCCTGTACCAATTTAGTAGACAATTCACAAATTCCTAGTCCTTGAATTAGGTGTACATATTTTATTCAACAAATCATGGGCACTGGTGTGATTTAGGTCTTTACTGTCATCTGGAAGGACGTAATAAATAGGAGTTGCTCTTTCTCTCTAGAAGAATCAGTAGTATGTTGTCAGACTCAGAAAGTACCAAATAATTACACACAGATTGAATTGCTTATTATTGATAAATTAGCCTCTTAAATATTATTTTTCTTATATAAAAATAAGACAATGTTAATATCTTGGGATTCTATTAAGAATTACAGATGAAAATGAGTTGTATAATATTTAAATTTTTTAAAAAAATAGTTGTTTTTATATATTTACTTGAGAGAGAAGAGAGAAAGAGGTAAAGAGAGAAAGAGAGAAGGAGAAAGAGAGAATGGGAATGGCATGGCCTTCATCCACTGCAAATGTACTCTAGAAACATGTGCCACCTTGTGCATCTGGTTTACAAGGGTCCTGGAGAATTGAACCTGGGTCCTATGACTTTGCAGGCAAGTGCCTTGGCCACTAAGCCATATCTCTAGCCCAATATTTAAATTTTTAATCAAGGAACTGAATAGTTATGGAAACAGTATTATTTGTAATAATGGCAATGTAATTTTAGCATTAATGTTGCTTTAACAATAGTGTTTTGTGCATATAGATGTATGTACATATATATATATATATAAATGTAGTTAAATGTAGTTTTAGGGATCAAATCCAATGCCTTACACATGCTAGCATTTGCTTTACCATTGAACTTTGCCTCCTGCTCCATCAGTGACATTTTAATAGAAATTGCCACAGTATTTTTAATGGAGAGTAATGGGAATCAGGGTACTAGCTAAAACATATTTAGTAGTGGAATTCTGGTCAAGAAGAGAAATTGCCTGTTTTCACCATTGCTGACTTCCTGGCTCAAGGACTTGACCAGATTTCCAACTCTTGATACCAGATCTGTACGAGACAGAAACATAACTCAAACATAAGTAAAAGGAGCAAGAGAGAGAGAAAGAGAGAATTTATTATTTTTATATCGTTTCACAGTATACATTGACCTGGTTGGATCCGGAGGATGAAACATTTTATCATTTGACTGAACATCTTTGTAGGCTGATTTGATTCTCAGGCAAACCTTTCAGTCCCAGCGGGAAAGGTAAGCACTGAGATATCTGGTTTTATTTCATCCATTTAGAGAAGCGATTTACAGGGATAGTGCTTGCTTTTACCCTCCACACCCAGACCAGCAAAACACCTGTGGAAGCTTTTGTTCTCAATGGATGCTAAAGCCCTCCTCAAGAATGTTACAATGGAGAGGAACATTGAAGGATTAGCTATCCTGGTCAGATTTGTGTTTTTTACTGTGTCTAAAAATGAATGATGAAAGACAGGTGTGGTGGTGCATGCCTTTAATCCCAGCACTTGGGAGACAGAGGTAGGAGGATTGTCTTGAGTTCAAGGCCACCCAAGACTACATAGTGAATTCCAGGTCAGCCTGGACTAGAGTGAAACAGAACCTTGACAAACCAAACCAAAAATAATAATAATAAGTGATGGAAAGAGCTGAAACTCTTAAGCCATATGAAACTGAAAAGGAAGTAGGCAAGAGCCTACTGGCAAAAGATAAGTTGGGGGCTGGAGAGATGGCTTAGCAGTTAAGTGCTTGCCTATGAAGCCTAAGGACCTTGGTTCAAGGCTCGATTCCTCAGAACCCATGTTAGCCAGATGCACAAGGGGGCACACGCGTCTGGAGTTCATTTGCAGTAGCTGGAGGCCCTGGTGCACCCATTCTCTCTATATATCTATCTGCCTCTTTCTCCCTCTGTGTCTCTGTTGTTCTTAAATAAATAAATAAACTACAAAGATAAGTTGGAGCAGGAAAAAGCTGCTTTCCTCTCATGTCTTACAACTACTATGAGAATCAGATGAGGTAACATACATTGCTGAGCAATATATCTCATAAATAGATGTGCAATAAACACTCAATGCTACCCATTTCCTCTGTCACACTTCCACTGTTATATAATATGTGTACTCAAACCATATTTTAAAAAAAATATTTCCCTGCATGAATAACCCACTCTTTCCTCATGTATCCACCTCCAAAGAGGTACTTGAGTTGCTGATCATTTGGAGCTGCAGTGAATCAGCTACTATTACTTTTCATTCACAGAAAATTTCATGGATATATATACTTTCATTTCTTTTAAGTAAATTCCTTGGAATGCCTCATCTAAAGCATGTATATGGCCAGTGTATGTTTAATTTTTAAGAAGCTCTAAAACTTTTTTCAAAAGTGGTACTGCAATTTTGTATTCCCAGCATCTATGTAGAACTCTAATGTATCATTATCTTATGGTCAGCCTTTAATCTCATTCACTTTAACTGATACATAGAAAATGTCACTGTGGTTTTAATTTGCATTTCCACAGTGCATAACAAATACCTTTCTTAATGAGATTACTTCTCATCCATGAATATTTTAGTAAATTATTAATTCACATTGTTTGATTGTATTTTGTTTTGTTTTGTGACAGCATCTAATGTAGCCCAGGCTGGCCTTCGACTGGCTATGTACCTGACTAAAGGATGTCACTCTGAACTCTGATCTTTCTACTCTTGCCTCTCAAGTTTCCAGATTACAGGTATTTACCACATGCCTGGCTTATTTTTCTTGTTTTTAATGTTTCTTCATACATATATATTATATTTGGTCATATGTACCCCACATTACCCTTCCATATCCCCCTCAGTCTCACTATGGTAAATAAGTACACCACTTACTAGTGTCTATGTTGTAAAAGAGAATGGCTCCTTCTCCTGTACCGTCCTTTAACTCCCATTGTTATTAGTGAGGAGAGGGCCTCCCATGTCCCTCTCATCTATAGCAGAATATTGCAGGTCTTGTGCAGGTAACCACATGTGGTGGGAGTTCTTAAAGGTTGTTTCATTAGTGAGTTTTAAAAGTTATTTGCCTTAGATGCAAGCTACATGCTCTGAAAATGCTTTGAGTTGGTGGTCTATTAACCTTCCTATTGTCTTTCCAAGAGCAGACATGCTTTATTTTAATAAAACCCAACTTAGCCAAAGATTGTTTGTTTTGTTTTTGTTTTTGTTTTTTTCTTTGTGACACTATTTGCTCTGGTACTGTGTTTGGCAGCTCTAGCTAACTTCATCTCATCTAGCTCTGACCTCTGTTTTGTCTATCCACAATGTCTGGTTTATTTTCCTGTGCTGCATGAGGACCCTCAAAGCCATATTAAAGGGAATGTTGAATCAGTGGTGATGATAATCTTTTGTTTCCTTTTTCCCACTGACTTTAATTTCCTTGTAGCCTGTAACAAAAACTCATTACTTTATATCTAATTATTGTCTTTGGGCCATGTTAGGTATTGATGTGAATCTAACCCATGTTGCTCTATCCTGCTCAGAACAGAAGCAGAAGCTCAGTTATAGCTTCCTGTGGGTAGAAAACAGGTCTCTTCTTAGCTGCCATGCCCACCATCTTATGTAGCAAAATGTCTTGTACATAGTAGATGTACTGGGTAAAAATATATTTCTTTAGTAGTTTAAATGTGCTTAAAAACTGAAAACTAAAATAAATTTGTCTCAGTTTATTTTGTGTCAACAGCATCTTTCTCTTAAAAGTAGAGACCAATGAAATGAAAATCAATTTAGTTCAAAGCCTAGAGTAATTGAAATTTAGTTCTTTGGTAACTCACCCTCAAGGCATCTTTCATTTTTTATAGCTACAGGGCATTCAATTTGTTATGAAATTAAAGAGTAAATATTATTGCATATTAAAACTAACAATAAATAGCTTTCATACAAGGTTGTATAACTAGTGAAAAATGTCTCTTACATAAATTTGAGTATTCTGCCAAAAGTTTTCCTTTTCTAATCTATTAGCTCCAAAGTATGAGGAATACAAGAATATACATATTATATGTATTATATGCATGCATCTTTATAGGTTGTTCTTTCTAAAATTTATAGATTCAACCACATTGTCTTCTTATTGACTTGAGTTAGATTATTGACATGAGAATTTTTTTATCATAGACAGTATATTCTAAGCTACTTACTAATACTTTATTATTGGAACTAAGGGCATAATCTGTCTGATTTTTCTTTTCATATATTTTGGAAGGGATGGCCTGAAGTACTTCACATTGATTTTCAGGTAAGCTTTTTCGATAAGTAGAATGTATCTTAATTTTCAATATTCTGAAATAAGATCTAGCATGTAATAATAAGTCACGATAACTATAGCAGCATATAAATTGCTATCATCAGCATGATCACTGCAACTGTTCTGGGTTAGACAGACTTGAACTGTAGTGATTCTACTAAACTTCCAGTACAATTTCCATTCACTGGAAATGGCAGGGTTATCTATTACTCCTTGATCTTTGAAAAGAACCACTCCCTCTAGTAAAAGCCTTAAGTCCTTAAATCCTAGAACTTTTCCTATCATCTTGGTAAATGGAATGTAAAGAGACATAAAAGACATGGTTAAACATTCTCCTGTGCAGTCCTTGTCTTTAAGCACACATAATGGAAGTCATTACCCAAGTTGATCTTCCTGACAGATAAAGAAGTTTCAGGAATCATTACCACAGGCCTTATTGCAAAATTCAGGTGTTTTCTATTATCTAAGGAATGGGATGACCCCTCTGTGCAATGTACCATGACCTTTCTTACCTCTCTATTTCTAAATGCCTTTGTTATTACATAGCATAGAATATTTCATGCCTCAGTTCCACCTATGTGACCTATATAATGAATACCTTCTAACTTTATTTTGTAATAACCTCCCTTGCTTAACAGTAACTTTGTGTAACTTCACGGTTTAACTTCCATCCTGTTTTTGCAATGAACATCTTGTGGTATTCTCCTATAACAGCTGACCCTCCAAGCAGTTTGTAGCTTCACTCAGAGATCCTGACCTTTAGAGTGTAGCCTTGGTGCATCAGCTCTTACTCAGCAATCTGTGAGTCAGTGGTCTTACTTGTGTGACACTGTGCCCCACAAAATTTTGGGTTCTTGCTCGGGATCCACATTTCAACACCCCCCATCCTGACTCTGGGGTGATTGGACTGGGGAAAGACCCCCCAGTATTGTCCAAAGAGCTAGATCTCTGCCTGTCTGCATATCCTTGGTGCTTGAGCCAGTAGCAAGCTGGTGATGGGGAGGTTTCTCCTAGGATCACAAGTCCCTTCCTTTGCTGGGTAAGAAATCTCTGGAGGTGCTTTTTTTCTGGTTTTCTGGTTTTGTGTGCTTTTCTGGGTTCAAGAGGGAAGTTGGACACAGCACTAGTTCTTCTGAATTAGGGACCGAGGAGCCACCCTTGACTCTGGCTCCATTTGTAGACCTCCGAATGGAGGTCTGTTTCTGGTTTAGTTTTAGTTTGGCAGCCACATGGCAGTGTCAGAAAAGACAGAATTGCTGGAATATTTGTATTTGGTGTTGTGTTCATGTGTTTTGTCTTTGGTGATATGGGTCAAAATCAGTGCATTGAAAGATATCCTTTGGAATTGGTTAGAAAGCACTTTAAAAATTTTCAGGAAAAGGCATCAGAATCCGGTGACCAAGTTTTTCCTGGAAAACTAAATACTTATTATTCAATTGATTGGCCAGCATTTAATGTAGGGTGGCCACCAGAGGGCACATTCAACTTATCTTTAGTTTACTCTGTACAAAATCAGATCCCCACCCCCCAGGTCACTCAAACTATGTTCCTTACATGGTCACATGGCACTGTCTTGTGGAAGAAGCCCCTATTTGTCTAAAGAAAATGCTCCCTCCAACAACACTTCTATTCTTATTGATAAACCTAAATCTGATCAAAATCAGGTTATTTCTCTAATGAAGAAGAAAACCCTCCACCTTACAGGTCTTTGATGCTGCAGCCATCGTCCAACCTGCAGAACCCCCTTTGCAGCCCTCCCCATACATGCAGGGGTTCCCAATACCAACCCCCCTCTAAGTCTACCTCTTATAACCCTTCTGAAACATTTGGGCCTCTGCCCCCACTCTGCCACTCCAAAATTTTCCCTGGACAACAAATCCACCACCTGGTATGGCCTCCAACATGTTTATGGTTTGTACCCTCTTTTCCACTAGCGATTTGTATAACTGGAAGAATCAGAATCCCTCTTTGTCAGGGTACAACTGGATCAAAACTTTACCCCTGGAGCACTAATAGACAAGTGGACCTTGGACAATATACTGTGACACATTACTTCCTTGTTATCCCCAAGTACCCATACCCACTATTTGTTAGAGACTTATTACATAAACTGAAAGCAAAAATTTGATTTGGGAGCTGGGGCATAAGTATTTCTATTGACAAGCAAGAATTTTAGTGACTGTGACACTGGGAGAAGAATGTCTTTTATTTGACAATCCCATCACAGAGAAAAATCAGGACTTCCTGACTATCTTGCATGACAAGTTTCCAAAGGTACAGGCTGAAACAATTGCCCCAGACTAGTGGCCATTAGGTACCAGTCATCATAGAACTAAAAAGTATGGCAACTCCAGTACAAGTCAAACAATATCCTGTGTCTCTAGAAGAAAAATGGAGCATAAAGAAACACATAGATATATTATTGGAGGCTCGAATTTTAGTACTTTGTCAGATGCCCTGGAACACTTCCCCTCCCCTCTTTTCAGTAAAAAAGCCAGGAAATGGATAATATGGAACAGTACAAAATCTGAGAGAATCTAATAAATGGGTGCAAGATATACATCCCACTGTGCCAAACCCTTATACTTTGGTCATTATGATTCTCCCAGAAAGGCAAATTTATACTGTGCTGGACTTAAAGGATGCTTTCTTTAGTATCCCCTTGGCAGAGGGAAGTCAACCCATTTTTGCCTTCAAATGGACAGATGTGGAATGAGGCACCAGTGGGCAATTAACCTAAACTATGCTTGCACAGGGATTTAAAAATACCCCCACCGTATTTGATGAGGCTCTCCATAAGGACTTGCAGGCTGTCCACAATGAGACACCTGAAGCAACTTTCTTGCAGTACGTGGATGACCTCTTCCTAGAAACAGAAGAGGAATGCCTCTCTGCCACATAGCACCTCCTGGACAGCTTACAGCATCTGGGCTATCATGTATCATCCAGGAAGGCTCAACTGTGTATATGTATATTCCATTTTCTGGATTACCAGAAAGGGGAGATTACAGAAGCAAGAGGGTACAGACTGGAAGACCTAGCAACAAAGAGTGATGCCTCTCAGCATCTTTCAGGTTGACTGGTCATTCTTCTGGCACCCACTCTTACTGACAGACCAACATACACACAACAGGACCTACAGCTCACCTCTCATCTGATGAAGGAACAGACCCCACAAGGATGGTATCAACTGGAAAATGGATGGCTGCTGCTGGCCCAGGTACTAGGATGGAGACTGGCTAAACAACTACATGAAGGAACTCACTTAGGACACAACAAGCTACCTGAACCAATAAGGAAAGAATTTTTATTTCCAGATGTGGACTCAATCATCAAGGACACAACTTCCTGCTGTCAAGGCTGCCAAAAGAAAAATGCCTTCTTTGGAACTTCCAGCCAAGATAGCAACCTCCTAGCTGCCCTGAAAAATACCTGGGAAAGAAAGGCGAGACATTAAGGGTTTTCTGGTTCTTCTTGTCAGTGGGAGGGCACAGAGAGGGGGAAAACAGGAAATTGCAGATCCCCTCTTGGGCAGGTACACCCCCCCCCCTCCAAACAGCCAACACTGTGCTCTGATTGTGCACCTGCTGGGCCCTCTGCTGCTGTGCTCCAATCGTGTGCCTGCCGCCCGCAGGTGCCTCTGTGCTGGGATTGCATGTTCAGCAGGCCCAGTCCCACAGCAAGGGCCACACAAGCCTGGACTGAGTCTCTCACTAGTGGGAGCTCAGGTGCCATCTCCTACCTGTCTGTTCCCAGCCATCCCCCACTCCTTTGTGGTGGGGAAGCACAGACTGTTTCTGGGTCTCAGTGTTACCAGCCAGTTTGGGCAGATTCAGAACTTGGTATCTCAGTCCTCCTCCAAGCTCTAAGGCAGGCAGCTTTGGCAGCATTACCACTTGAGAATTCAGGCAACTTTGGCACCCCTGTCAGGCAGTAGATCGGTGGCTTTGGCAAGTGACAGCCAAAGCCCAGGCTGCTTGGCAACTGCCCCAGGCTGCCTCAGATTCCCATTGTGCTAGAGCCTAGGGTGATCCACCCACATACCTGCCCATACACTGTCATGGGTAGACCACAGCACAAAAGAAATACCATGAAAAGTCAAATGCAAGAAACTCCAGGTAGATCACCCAGTCCTACAAGGAATACATCTAACCAAAACATAGGAGAGTTGTTAGGATCAGAACATCAAATGAAAGCTATGAGCAATGCAACCCTAACCAACCTACTGCTAGAACTTGTAGGAAAGCAACAAAAGACCAATAATTGTGTGGATGCTACCATCACTAAGCTAGAAAAAAATTGATAATAGATTGGAAGAAATTCAAAGAGAATTAAGAGATTTGACAGAGAGTGAATAAAAAAAAGAGGACCTTAAAAATCAGCTGGCCACACTAAATGAAGACATAAAGAAATGCAAGGATGAATTCCAAGAATCATCAAGAAAATCAGAAAATGATGTGAAAAGGGACCTTGACAGAGGTATGGAAATTATACATAGAAAGGTAGTACAAAATGCAAACTTAATTGAACAAGTCCAAAACTCTCTAGAAGCTCTCAAGAACAGAATCAGCCAAGTGGAGAATAGAAACTCTGATCTGTAAGACAAGATGGAAGAAACAATTCAAGAATTCAAAAATTTCAGTAAGTTCAAAAGTTCCTGTGGAAAGAACATGAGGGAATTGTGGGATACACTTAAACGTCCTAATATCAGAATCATTGGAATACCAGAAGGAGAAGAATTTAAGACCAAAGGCATGGAGAATTTAGTTAACAAAATAATTGAAGAAAACTTCCCCAGTCTCTTAAAAGAAAGGCCCATCAAGACACAAGAAGCAAACAGAACTCCAAACAGACTGCACCAAAGAAGAAACTCTCCAAGACACATTATCATTAAGACTCTAAACATTGGCACCAAAGAGAAAATCCTAAAAGAAGTTAGGGAAAAACAGCGCACCACTTTCAAAGGAAACCCCATCAGAATTACTTCAGACTTCTCAGTGGAAACTCTGAACGCTAGAAGGGCCTGAAATGAAACCCTCCAAAGTCTAAGAACCTATGGCTTCCAACCCACACTACTCCACCTGGCAAAAGTATCCCTCATAGTAGATGGTGAAAGAAAAAATTTCCATGACAAAACTCAGCTTTACAATTATATGAACACAAAACCAAACCTACAGAGAGTATATCAGGAAATTCTCCACAGAGAAGAAACAAATAACCAAACTCAAATTCCTACAAGAAGCAGACCTCACTAACCAAACCCAGAGTAGACATAAAAAATTTCAAAGCCCATGAAAACACCAACACACATCTACCACCACAACATGGCAGGGATCAAATCAAATCTCACAATCATTATCCTAAATGTTAATAGGCTTAATTTACACATCAAGAGATACAAGCTAACAGGATGGATCAAAAAATTAGCCCCTCAATCTGCCGCCTTCAAGAAATCCACCTCACCACTAAAGACAGACACCTCCTCAGGGTGAAAGGGTGGAAAACAATATTACAAGCAAATGGGAATAGGAAACAAGCAGGTGGAGTTATATTAATATTGGATAAAATAGACTTGAAACCAAAAATAATCAAAAAAGAAAAAGAAGGCTACTACCTACTTATCAAGGGAATGATACATCAAGAGGATATTACAATCATAAATCTGTATGCACCAAACACAGGGGTACCACAGTTCATAAAACAAAACCTACTTGACAATAAAACAGAAATAACCACTACACAATCATAGCTGGGGACTTCAATACACTATTATCAGTAATAGACAGATCATCCAAACAGAAACCCAACAGGGAAGTAAGAGAGCTCAACAAAACCATAGATCACTTAGCCCTAACGGATATCTACACAACTTTCCATCCCAAATGCACAGATTAAACGTTCTTCTCAGCAGCCCATGGAACATTCTTCAAAATAGACCATATACTGGGTCACAAAGACTGCATCCACATATTTAGGAAAACTGACATAATTCCCTGCATGATATCAGATCACAATGCTATATTACTAGAAATCAACAACAAAAGGCCCACCAAGATTCCCAATAGCACCTGGAAACTGAACAGCACACTATTAAACAATAAATGGATAGTTGATGAAATAAAAAATGAAATTGCAAAATTCCTGGAATTCAATGACAATGAGAACACATCATACCAAAACTTATGGGACACAATGAAGGCAGTCCTCAGGGGAAAATTCATAGCACTCAATGCCTTCATAAAAAAGACAGAAAGATCCCAAATCAATAACCTGACCATCCACCTAAAGGCACTGGAAAAACAAGAAAAATCCAACCCAAAGAGCTCCAGAAGGACAAAAATAATTAAAATCAGAGCAGAAATTAATGAATTGGAAACCAGGGAAACAATTAAGACAATTGACAAAATAAAAAGCTGATTCTTTGAAAAAAGAAACAAGATTGACAAACCCCTGGCCAATTTGATCAAGCAAAAAAAGGAGAAGCTTCAAATTAACAAAATTCAAAATGAAGAAGGAGAGATCACAACAGACATAAGTGAAGTTGGGAGATTCATCAAGACTTATTTCAAAAACCTGTACTCCTCAAAACTTAATAATGTGGAGGAGATGGATAAATTCTTGGACACATACCATTTATCAAAGCTAAACTCAGAGCAGATTAATCACCTCAATGAAACCATCACACTCACAGAGATTGAAAAAGTAATGAAAAACCTCCCCCAAATGAAGAGTACAGGACCAGATGGCTTCTCAGCTGAATTCTATCAAACCTTCATGGAAGAATGCAAACCAGTCTAGGATGGAGGGGGAGGGAGTAGAGGGCATGGAAGAGGTGCGAATCACTAATCTATACCCAAACAGAAATGGTACCATAAAATTCTACGTCCTAAAAGGCAGACCAAATGGCTGAACCTTCACCAGGCCCTTATAGGAAACACCTAAGCCACAAGACACTGGAAAGTGTAGGATCAAGTCTAACCTAAATCTTCTACATCTTCCCTCTCTCCCTCTCCCCCCCTCCTACCTAACTCTTGTATATTAGTTATCTTTTTCCTCATTTTCTTAGTGGGCACTGACCTGTAACTCCCTGTACCAGCAAGGGGCTATCGTCCACAATGAGCTTTTGATCAGAGAAACCTACAAGGTTTCCTAAAAGAATGACAGATTTCTGTCAGAATACTTGATGACCCACCAAAGATCAGTGGTAAGACCCTATTGCTGAAGACTCCATATGCAGCTGACATGTAAAATGGAATGGCATGGCTGGAAGCCAGGAGAGAATCAGTCCCCAGACAGTCAGCATGTCTAGTGCCAGAAGGTGCTACATGGGCAACTGGGGGAAATGACCAATATCTGTCCAAGCAACTCATGGTCTAACCTACTTAGCAATAAATAACCTGTTGTGATGTCCACACAAGTGCAATAGTGGCACACAGCTATGGTGGGGAACCAACTGCTCTTGATTTGGCTAACTGATCCCCTCAGTGGTGCGGGATCCATAGCTGGAGCTGGGAAACATGTCAGAACCATATCCAAACATAAGCCCACTCTCCAATATCAAGCTACCATCAATCATGGGCTACAAGAGGGCCTACACCTATTAAACTCTCTATTATAAAAGTAAGGGTTATCTCATTTGTCCTGGTGCTAACTTACTCTCCATTGGAGATTCTGCTTCTCTTTTTCAGATAGATGCAAATCCTAAGGAGAGAGCCACCCCATCATACCTCAAAAAGACTCCTACTTTTTCCTCAAATTTCTTTGTGTCATTTTTTCTTACTGCTGTATAGAATTTCATTGTGTAGATTTAAGGAAAAATGGTTGAACCTGGAACAGATCATTCTCAGCGAACTTACCCAATCACAGAAAAAAAATCCAAACATAGTCTCACTCATTTACAACACCTAACCTGAATCTACCCAAGATACCTTAGATACCCAGCAAACACCTCGTGGACTAGACAATAGGATGGTTGGGAGGGCAGGGAGGGCATCGAAGGGTGCAAAACAGTAATCTTCACCCAAACGGCAATGGTACCATAAAATTCTACTTCCTAAAAGACAGACCAAATGGCTGAAATTTCACTAGACCCTTACAGGAAACACCTGAACCACAAGACACTGGAGAGGATAGGATCAAGACTAACCTAAATCTTCTACATCTTCCCTCCCTCCCTTCCTCTCCCCCTCTCCCCTCTATCTCTCTCCTCTCTAACTCTTGTATATTAGTTATGTTTTTCCTCAATTTCTTAGTGGACACTGACCTGTAACCCCCACTTCCAGCTTGGGGCTACCATCCACAATGAGCTTTTGATCAGAGAAACCTACAAGGTTTCCCAAAACAATGACAGACTTCTGTCAGAGTACTTGATGACCCACCAAAGGCCCATGGTAAGACCCTATTGCTGAAGACTCCATACGCAGCTGACATGTAAAATGGAATGACATGGCTGGAAGCCAGGAGAGAGTCAGTCCCCAGACAGTCAGCGTGTGTAGTGCCAGAGGTGCTACATGGGCGACTGGGGGAAATGACCAAGATCTGTCCAAGCAACTCATTGTCTAACCTAATTAGCAACAAATAACCTGATGTGATGCCCACACAAGTGCAATAGTGGCACACAGCCATGGTGAGGAACCAACTGCTCTTGATTTGGCTAACTGATCCCCTCAGTGGTACTAGACCCATAGCTGGAGCTGGGAAACAAGTCAGAACCATACCCAAACACAAGCCCACTGTACAATATCAAGCTACCATCAATCATGGGGAACAAGAGGGCCTACACCTATCAAACTGTCTATCAAAAAAGTGCTATCTCAATGTTCCGGGTGCTAACTTACTCTCTGTTGGAGAATCTGCTTCTCTTTTTCACATAGATGCAGATCCTAAGGAGAGAGCTGCCCCAACATACCTCAAAAGTGGCCCAACTGAAACTAAGGAAAATTGGTGAAACAAGCAAGGGTGATGTTTTCCTGTGAACCGGATACCAGCACAAAGGGGAAGGAGACCAACACAGAGAAAAATCAATCCTACCAAATCAGAGAGCCAGAGCCTCAGAGGCCGCCAACACCTCAGCACTGAAGCAGACCAAAAATGAACCCAACATGGCTCAGGGAAATTTTGCGGAAGAGGGGGCGGAAAGAATGTCAGAGTCACATGTTGGGTCATGATTTGCAGAGACATTTAGCATACCAATAACTGGTGGCTAACTCTATAATGCACGACCCATTTACATCAACAAGGAAGGTCCAATGGGAGGGAGTAGATCATAGATGAGCCTAAACAATGGTACCAAACTGCCTGTATTTGCTGAAAAGAAAACTAATAAATTAAATTAAAAAAAAGGCTCCTACTGAAACTAAGGAAAATTAGCAAAACAAGCAAGGGCACTGTTTTCCTGATGAACCCGATACCAGCACAAGGGGGAAGGTGACCAACACAGAGAAAAATTAACTCCTACCAAATCAGAGAGCTAGAGCCTCAGAGGCCCCCGACATTAATCACTGAAGCAGACCAAAAATGAACCCAACATGGCTCAGGGAAATTTTGTGGAAGAGGATGTGGGAAGTATGTCAGAGCTACATGTTAGGTCATGATATGCAGAGAAATTTGTTGTACCAATAACTGTGGGCTAACTCCACAATGAACGACCCATATACATTAACATGGAGGGGACATTGGGGAGGGGTTAGGTCATGGATGAACCTAATAATGGTGCCAAACTGCCTGTATTTGCTGAATAGAAAACTAATAAAAAAAAGAAAAAAAGAAAAAAAGAAAAAGAAAAATGCCTTCTTTGGTAAGGTACCACCAATGGGGGTGAGATAGTAGGTAACAGAGCCAGGTAGATATTGGGAAGTTGATTTCACAGAGGTAAAACCAGGAAAGAATGAATATAAATATTTACTTGTTTATGTTGATTTCTTTTCAGGATGGGTAGAGAGGATGAATAAGACTTGAAGGAGACTCTAACTAAATTGGGTGGGACTTCTTCCCTTCACCCTATTAAGGGTCAAGTGTACTGTCAAAGGGATCATTCCATTTGAACTCATCTATGAAAAACCCCCCTCTCATCCTGCCCTAGATGGGCAGTTAATTGACTTCACTAATGAAAGGCTTCTTCACTCTATCCAAGCTTTACAGAAAGTCCAAGAATCCATTGTTCCGACAGTTAATAAGGCAACAACTCCTGAGGACCCTTTGGAATGACTGAAAGAAGAAAAGAGATGGCAAGTCCTAGAACATCCTGAGGATCCACTAAAGCTAAGACTCTCTTATTCATAGACTTACTATTGTTATATTATTTAAAGCTTACCACCCAGGAAAACCCTTACTTCTCCAGGACCTGGGAATTGGAATTAAAGGATACTCAGACATGAATAAAGGGCCAAATCAACAAAGACCTCACTACTCCCTCAGTATTTAAACTTGACTTGTTCCAATTATGGCCAACACTGGCAAACTACGTAAATGGAGCACATGGGGAAGTTGGAGGGGCCTATTCAACATTCTGGCATGGGTGTGGTACCTCTCCTTTGAAAAGCCCATAAGGGGAGCTGAACACTATGCATGTCCTGCTAATGGGGGACCATCCTGTCAGGGACAACACCAATACCACTGTGGGATTTGGGAATGTGAAAAATAGCATCTTGAATAGAAAAAAGATCCATTCATATCACTTAAGTAGAGTCTAATGATGATTGAAGAGCCCCTGGACACTAATCTAATCAACATCATTTTTTGCAATTGGGACCCCTTTTCCCTGACTGGGTAATGGGACACAGGGAGAACATTGGGAATCCAGTTGTATAAATGGGGAAAAGACATAGGAACTTAATTCACCAGCCAAAGAGTAAAAGTAGTTCTCCCAGTATAGCATATTGGGCTGTGGCTGACAGCATCAGGTTCACTGAGATAACTTCCTGACCCGGCACAGCTATTAAGCTTACAGATCCAAGGGAAGTTCCATAATGGCAGAAGGAAGTTTGCCCCCTCTTAAAGAAGCAAAGAGAGAGAGAGAGGTCCCAAGCCAAAAGCCACACCACACAGCACACTTCAGGAACTCCTGCTAGGCACACTTTGCATATCTTCAGATTGGAATCTCAAACCCACCACCTCTTAGGGTTGAACCCTAAGATCCACCCAGTGACACCACCTCCAGCCAGGTGGCTGCAGATCCAAACTACAAGCTAATAAAATACTGAATATATTGGGGAACATATATTCAAACTACTCCAAGGACCTGTTAGAGATGTTCTCTTAAACCCCCCTGAAGTTAAGCCTTGTCCTCCTAAAATGGTAAAAACTCTGAGTCCAGTTGGTAATAAAAGCAATCCAACTCCTGTCCCTGCCACAGGAACACCTAAAGATCCTATTCTGTCTATGCTACACACAACATATTCCTTTGTTCATGCAACTAACTCAAACTTAACTAATGACTGCTGGTTCTGTTTAAACCCTAAACCACCCTATTATGAGGAATAAGTGCAATAAGTACAATAGGGGAAGGAGAACTACTGTTAAGGAAAATAAATTACACCAGGGCAGAAAAAGAATTCCATTGGGGAGGACCTAAGCTGGTAATAACTCTGGAGGACATTAGAGAAAGATGACTATGCCTCAAGTCCTCAACCTATTCTCTGAAATCTTCCCCTTTTCAACAAAATTATGAAATAACCCTGGAAATAAAGCCAGAAGAAAATGAACAGAGTTTGTTTGTTTGTTTGTTTTGGTTTTTCGAGGTAGAGTCTCACCGTGGCACAGGCTGACCTGGAATTCACTATGGAGTCTCAGGGTGGCCTCAAACTCATGGTGATTCTCCTACCTCTGCCTCCCAAGTGCTGGGATTAAAGGCATGCACCACTATGCCTGGCAAACAGAGCTTTCTTAAAAGTCCACCCACTACCTGTTTGCCTGTATAGTCAGCTTCACACCTTGTATAAGTCTGGAACTCTTTAAAGACCAAAAAGATTATGTATATTAACTAATGTTATTCCCTAGGTCTACTTATATGATGAAATATCAGGCAGAGAACATATGGGCATAATCACTACATTGGCAGGAGGGTCAAGAGAGCTGCTCCGATACTAGTGCTGCTACTGGTAGAAGCAGGTATTGCTGGGTCTGTTGCCTTAGGCACTACCACTCTGGTGGTAGGAGACAAAAGTCTTAGACTGCTTACTGAACAAATAGACTAAGACTTAGGACACTTAGAAAGTTCCGTTAGCCATCTGAAACAACAAGTTGATTCTTTAGTAGAAATAGTGCTATACACAGAAGAGGATAAGATTTACTTTTTATGAAACAGGGGCCATATGTATGGCTTTAGGTGAAACTTGTTGCATTTATACCAATCAATTGGGGATAATTAGAAATACACTGGCTTTACTCAGAGAAAATTGCAAAGAAATAGAACTTCAGAGACAAGCCACTAGTTATTGGTTTCAGTATGTGTTTAATTGGTCTCCATGGATAACTACCCTTATCTCTTCTATTGTTGGCCTCCTGATACTACTGCTCTTAGGTTTTACTGTAGGACCCAGCATTATTAATGCTCTAAGTACATATATAAAGAATAGAATAAGTTCTGTTAAACTTATGGTGTTACAGATGCAATACAGCCCCTTAGATGAAATACCCTAGACACTATTAATCATGAGTCAAGTATTTGACTTAGTGCCATATCAGAAGGGGAAATGGAAAATGGAATGTAAAGACACACCATAGACCTTATTAAACATTCTCCTGTGCAGTCCTTGTCTTTAGGCATACATAATGGAGGGCACTACCCAAGTTGCTCTTCCTACAGATAAAGGAAAAGTTTCAGGAATTGTGTCCGCAGACCTTATTGCAACATTCAGATGTTTTCTGTTATCCAAGGAATGGGATGACCCCTCTGTGCAATGTACCATGACTTTCCTGTACCTCTCTGCTTCTAAATACCTTTCTGATTACATAGCATAAAATGTTTCTTGCCTCACTTCTGCCTAGGTGACTTATGTAATGAATACCTTGTAAATTTTTTTTGTAATACCCTCCCCACCTGTTTTAACAGTAACTTTATGTAATTTTCAGTTTTAACTCCCATCCTGGTTTTACAATGGAAATTTTGTGGTTTTCTCCAGTAAAAGTTGACACCCCAAGTAGTGTGAGGCTGCATTTAGAGATCAGAACTACTAGAATGTAGCCCCAGTGCATGGCTCTTACCCAGTATTCTGTGAGTCAGTGGTCTTACTTATATGACACCATACCCCACAAAAATGCTTCATCCCCAAGGCCTTCACTCAACCTGCTCCTTTGTCTCTGGCTTCCTCCTCCAGCTCTAGATTTTCATATTTAAGAGCAACAAGAGCACAAACTCTAGCTAAAATCCCTAATATATACAGACAAAAGTCATGTTTCTCATGGTTATTTAAAACAAAAGATTATCTGACAGTCTGACTTAAAATTCTTTGTCAAATTGCCAATAATATAAAAGTACAGTGTAGCTTTGAGATCAGAGTGTTTAGTTCATACCCAGACATTTGGTAAGTACTTGTCAACTGAAGGAGTCAAGATGATCAAGAAAAAGACTAAAGATGTCACTGTGCTCCTTCTGAGAGTTTCCTAGGCATGGCAATCTGGATCTTTTCAGTCCTTTCCTGAGATTCTTTGGAAGAACTTGCTAGGAAGACTTGCTTTCCGACCAGAGTTGATAAAGAGAATGTAACCGGGGTGGGAGAGATGGCTTAGCAGTTAGGGTGCTTGCCTGCAAAGCCAAAGGACCCAGGTTCAACTCCCCAGGCCCCACGTAAGCCAGGTGCACAAGGGGGCACAAACACCTGGAGTTCGTTTGTAGTGGCTGGAGGCCCTGGAGCACCCATTCTCTCTCTAGCTCTCTCTCTTTCTCCCTGCCTATTTCTGTATCTCTCTCTGAAATAAAATAAAAATAAAATATTTAAAAAAAAGAGAATGTAACCCGTGTAGTGTCACTTCCATCCCAGCTATGTTGCAAACCCACCTCTGATCTAATTTCACTCATTCCCTTTGCTTTGTTTTCTTTTACTGCCAGGCCCTCTTACTTTGGCTACTTTCTGGACTTAGGCATTTCTTTGGATTTCTGGGCACCTAGGAGTTCAGAAAAATGCCTCTCTTTCTTGGGACAGACTCTATATTTTCTTTATCTGACTGACTTCTCTGTCAGCATTCTTGCTCTCTGTTTTATGTGGTATAGGGCTAAGTCCCCAAACCCTGTTTCAAGCTCATGCTTTAATTTTTATAGCATATATACTTATATCTTTAGGAAAAATATAATAAGATACATGTTTTGGTATTTGTTTCAACTGCCACAGTAGTATCATGAAAGCAATAATTTGCCACAATATCACATAGAGCAACAGTTTTTTTTGTTTTTTTTTTTTTTAATTTCAGAAATGAGACATTTTGAAGAATTTTCCCAATTCTGTCTTGGAGATCTATACTTCCTATTGGCTTGTTCATCCAAGAGCTTATGCTGAAGAACTCGGGAAGCACATTCAAACCCAGGTTTTACTTTGTAAACATGGCTTAAGGTAGAAGATTTTAACTCTACATAATTTTAAAAATTATTTTTATAAATTATGGGCATAACTTAGTACATAAACAATTATGTTAGGATCATCCTTTACCTTATTGCTACCCCTTTTCAGAAGGGGCCCTCCTCTTTGGGGGTTCAGGCTGCCCCACATGCATGCCCACAATCCCCAGATTGATAATTTTTTAAAATTATTTTGGGAAAAAATGGACTGTAGCATGAGTAGGATTTAGATAGCATTAGGTTATTGCCACACTTAGGCATGGTACTTAAAGTTCTTTATGACCTGGGCACATCTTAATTCTTCATCCACATATAATGAGTAATTCAGACTCCTTTATGCACCTGATTTTTGTGCCTTTATAATTATTACTGGCATTTCTCTATCAATGATACTTCCCATTCTTTATCCTTTCTCTACTTTGTTCTTTCTAAAAGGTGCCTCTGTAGGACTCAATATTGAAATAGTACATGACAAAAACTATTGATGTCTAACAAATTCATCTTCTGTAAATACTATTTCCTGAATTTCTAACCACTCCTACTCCAAGCCCAATGACCATTTTAGCTCTGGTGAATCTATTCATGAGCAGAGTTCCATTGCAGACCTATATGTACCTTTTACTGCACTCAGAGATATGCACACCTGGCACCTGCTTCTAATCTTCACATTCCTGCTGTCCAAAATAGTCCAGTATGAATAAATGATTGAGAAGAACTTGGAACATTGAGTGTGAACTTGTGAACTTGCTATGTGTTTAAGATTGCAAAACTGTCCAGATAAAAGTGGAACATTTTGTGTGTTCAGGGAAGAAGAAACTGGACATGGAGTAAACAACTGTCACTGAAGAGCAGATGGGTCATGCTGAAATGCATTAAGAAGAATTTATCTCATGGCTGATACAGTGTCAGCTACAAAGTGATCAGAGTAAAGACTAAATACTGATGTTAATGGTGGATGACATTTTAAGTACTTACAGCCCAAACTCTGTGCAAAAGATTTATTTGCAAGCTTCTATAATTAACTGCTGTGTGCATTTCCATATAGAGCTAGCTTTTTTTATTTTTAAAAAATATTAATTAGAAACTTTGTGTGGACACATCATCTATTGGCACCATCATTTCCCACCTCCCTGCCCCCACTCTACTGAGGGCCCTCCTTAGTGGGATTGCTAGTATTCACCATGGAATTGTGGTTTATGAGTTGTGAGAGAGCAGCAATCAGTCATTGGGGGGAGGGGCAATGGCCCTGGATCCCTTCCCACCCTATGGCTCTAATTTTATTTTCATTTTAGAAAACAGTGTGTATGGAAACTTCCATAAAATGTCTGGCAGGTTTTCACATTAATTGATTAAGATAGTTATATGATAAAATGGTCATACAAAGTTGATAAAAGTGTTGGATTTCAGAACTGGTTACTAGAAAACAAACAAGGGTAACACTGGTGTTCATATTCCCTCACTTAATGGCCTCTCCAAAATCAGTTATGTTTTTTAAAGCTGAAAGAGACAGTCAGACTCATTTTTGTTAAAAAAAAAAAAAAAAAGAATGAAGTACATAAATAAATTGACAGCTGGGAGAGAGGACACATATCTTAAATCTCAGAACTTGGGAGTCTGAGGACAGTCAGGACTACATTGTGTGTTTCAAGCTAGAAACCTTTTGCAACTACACAGGTGGCCCTATAAAAAGTAAACAAGGGCGTGGTGGCACATGCCTTTAATCCCAGCACTCAGGATGCCGGGTAGGAGGATCACCGTGAGTTTGAGGCCACCCTGAGACTCCATAGTGAATTCCAGGTCAGCCTGGGCTAGAGTGAGACCCTACCTGGAAAAACTAAAAAAAAAAAAAAAAAAAAAAGTAAACAAGGAAACAAAACTCAAATAAAATAAATTTGGAAAATATGTGGAAGATAACAATAAGAGTTGATTACTAATTAAAATACTGTGGTTAAGTGAAATAATACATATTAAAATACCATTGTAAATCAATTAACAATATGAAATTAAGCGGAAAAAGTCACACAATGTATGAAAGTATATTTGCATTTTGGTATTTTACATTAAATGTTTTGAAAGTGTCTGTGTCTAATGCAATAGTATTGCAGCCAGTTTAATATTGCTGGTATAAAATACCCTAACAAGAGAAGCTTGTGGGAAAAAAAGGGTTTATTCTGACTTACAGACTCAAGGGGAAGCTACATGATGGCAAGGGAAAATGATGGCATGAGCAGAGGATGGGCATCATCTCCTGGCCAACATCACATGGACAACAGCAACAGGAGAGTATGCCAAACACTGGCAAGAGAAAGCTGGCTATAACACCCATAAGCCTGCCCCCAACAATACGCTGCCTTAAGGAGAGTTTAATTCTCAAATTACCATCAGCTAGGGGCATGGCATTCAGAATACCTAGGTTTATGAGGGACACATGAATCAAACTACCACAAATGTGGATTTGGGTAGAGAATAAACAACTGTTTATTTTGTATTGCTTATACTATTTTTATTTTTATAATACAATTTTGTAACTTAATTTCTTCTGAAAGAAAAGCAATATTCATTCCTGTGGTAGTTTCCACACTTTTTAATATTTTACTTATTTGTTTGCAAGAAGAGAAAGGAGATAGATACAGACATAGAGAGAGAATGGGCACACCAATGCCTTTAGCCATTGCAAATGAACTCCAGATTCATGTGCCAACTTGTGCATCTGGCATTATGTGGGTACCAGGGAGTCGAACTATGGTCATTAGGCTTTGCAGGCAAGTGCCTTAATTGCTGAGCCATCTCTTCAGCCCATTTTTCATGCTTTCAAAACAAAATATAGAAAAAAAACTGATATGTTTTTCATACTCTTCCCAAATGCTTCCAGATTCTGAGACAGAAGCAACATAAATACTTAGAAACAAAACTCTTAGTTTATGAGGAAAAATTAAAAAAAAAAGCTACTTGTGCTATGATTCACTTTGAATTATCAAAAGCAGATAACAGAAATGTAGGCCTTAAATATAACCCATAAAGAAATGAAAATTCCAGAAGAAAATGCCATTATAATTTTGAAAACCTGACATTATTGTGAGAAATCAGAGCATCCATTTGATTTACTTCCTTTAAAGTAGTGACAGTTTCTCCTAGGATCTTGGTGGATGCTTTGCAGCTTCAACCTCATATGGAGTTTGCTGACATGTTAATGAAGATCAAAGACTCACTGAAAAGTAGAGAAAAGCTTCTCATGTGCTATGATGGTTATTCATTATGTTTGCAATTACTGCAATTACTTTGTGAATGTTCACTTTCTTAAATTAAAGAGACTTTCCTGCCTAGCCTGGGTTCCCTGCTCAGAGAGCCTACTGGCAGGCACAGTGGTATGGAGTGAGTAGGCCAGACTCCTCCTTCCTGGCTCCTCCCAGTCCATTGATTCTGGTAGGTCCCATTGTGACTTGCTTGGGGAGGCCTAGTCCCTGCATGAGCAGTGTAATCAGGCCTTTTGCTTTGGTACACTGACTGGTCACTGGATACCAACATCCCTGTTCACCTGAGTCAGAGGGTGCATGGGCAAAAGGACAAAACGTGCTACCTCCTCAATAAAATAGTCTTCCTAAAATGGATAAACAATAAGACAAAAAAGCCAATGAAAGTCAGAAAAGTGAAAGATCTCCTCTGAGGATGTTTAATCCTACAATGGAGGCCTCCAAAGAAATTATAGAGAAATCAACAGAAATTCATTTCCAAAATGAAAACACAGCAACCAATGAGACCCTGATCAAAAACAAAACAAAAAAAATCACTGAACTGGAAGCAAACCATCAAAGAACCAAAAATTATATCAAAGAAATTGAAGAGATTTGTCTCTTAGAGCATTTATCTTTTGACAGTAGGCTTAACTTGATTGAAGAAAACATTAGAATCCTCCAAAGGGATATGCATAATTTGAATTAAGTCAAGAAATGGAAGATCTCAAAAACCGGTTGATTAAGCTTAATAAAATATTGATCAAATGTGATAATGAATTCCAGCAAGCAACAAGAAAATCAGAACTCGAATTGAAATCATACCTCAAAAATGAAATGGCCACAATGCAAAATAACACAACATAAAACAAAAATCAAATAGAAATTATTTAAAAAATACTCTCTAGAACCCCTTACCAACAGAGCCTCTGACCTAGAAGATAAGACAGAAAAAAAAATGATCAGAAGGACAAAAAAATTGCTAAGTTCAAAAAATCAAGTGAACAAAATGCAAGGGAACTGTGGGACACCCTAAAATGACCAAGCATCGAGATTATGGGTATACCAGAAAGAGAGGAAGTCCAGGCCAGAGACATAGATAATATATTCAATAAAATAATTAAAGAAATTTTTTTTGAATATTGCAAAAGAGACACCCATCCAAATACAAGAAGCCCACAGAACACCAAGCAGGTGGGACCAAAGAAGAAACTCTCCAAGACACATCACAGTTAAAACTCTTAACAACAAAACCAGAGGTCTAATATTAAAAGTAGCAATAGAGAAACAATTCACAACATACAAAGGCAATTCCATCAGAATTACATGAAATTTCTCAATGGAAACCCTGAAAGCCAGAAAAGGTTGAAATGAAACACTTCAAAGTGTGAAAAACTATGGATACCAACCCAACCTACTTTATCCAGCAAAACTATCCCTCATAATAGATGGTGAAAGAAAAAGTTTTCATGAAAAAAGTAAACTCTATGATTATATGTTGATAAAACCAAACCTACAGAGAATACTTAAGGAAAAATACTCCACACAGAAGAGTCAAACAACTAATCTCAAGAACCAACAAGAAGAAAGTCACAATAACCAAAATAGACCAAGCCCAAAATAGTTCAAAACACAAGAAAGCACCAAACCTTCTAAAACACTTTATCATGGCAGGGATTAACTCAAACCTCTCTGTAGTTACCTTATATATTAATGGTCTTAACTCACCCATCAAAAACACAGGTCATCAGCATGGATCAAAAAACTGGACCCTTCTATCTGCTGTCTTCAAGAAACCTACCTCATGACTAAAGATTAACACCTCAGGGTAAAGGCTGGAAAATGATATTCTAAGCAAATGGAAATTAAAAAAAGTGGGTATTGCTATATTAATATCTGATAAAACATACTTAAAATCAGAAATAATAAAAAATAACAAAGAAGGCCACTTCTTACTCATCAAGTGAATGAACCAACATGAGCACATTACAATCATAAGTATATATCTGCCAAACACAGGTGCACCACAGTTTATAAAACAGAATCTACTCAACAATAAAACAAGAATAAATACCAACACCATCATAGTCAGAGACTTCAATACTGCACTATCATCAATAGACAGATCATCCAAGCAGAAAATCAACAGGGAAATAATGGAGCTCAACAACATGATAGATCAGCTAGATCTAATGGATATATACAGAACTTTCCACCCCAACTCTACAGAATAGACATTTTTCTTAGCATCCCATGAAACCTTCTCCAATATTGACTATATATTAGGACATAAGCACGCCTTGATAAAGACTGGAAAACTTTAGTGACTTCCTATATAATGTCAGATCACAATGCTTTGAAGCTAGAAATTAACAACAAGAAACATATCAAGAACTGCACCAGCTCCAGAGACTAAAAAACACACTTTTAAACAATGAATAGGTCATTGAAGAAATCAAAAAGAGCCGGGCGTGGTGGCGCACGCCTTTAATCCCAGCACTCAGGAGGCAGAGGTAGGAGGATCGCTGAGAGTTCGAGGCCACCCTGAGACTACATAGTGAATTCCAGGTCAGCCTGAGCCAGAGTGAGACCCTACCTCGAAAAACCAAAAAAAAAAAAAAAAAAAAGTCAAAAAGAAATTATAAAATTCCTAGAATTGAACAATAAAGAAAACACAACCTAAAATATCTTATGGGACACAATGAAGGCAGTCAAAAGGGGAAAATTTATAGCCCTAAATACCTTCATTACAAAGACAGAGTTCCCAAATTAATAATCTGACTGTCCACTAAAAGGCACTGGAAGAAGCAAACAGATTCCAGGATTCCAGATAGAAAGAAATAATCAAGACCAGAGCATAAATTAATGAATTGGAAACAAAGAACACAGTTAAAAAAAATCAATGAAATGAAGAGCTGATTCTTTGAAAAAATAAACAAGATTGACAAACCCCTGGCCAAACTGATCAAGCAGTTCCAAATTAACAAAATCAGAAATGAAAAAAGGAGAGAACACAACAGACATCAAAGAAATTGGAAGAATCACCAGGGCATACTTCCAAAACCTCTACTCCACAAAATTATATAATCTGGCAGAAATGGATGAATACCTAGACATATACCACCTACCAAAACTAAACTCAGAACAATTTAATCTCCTTAACAAACTTATCACATTCATGGAAATTGAACATGTAATCAAAAACCTCCCCAAGAGGAAAAGTCCAGGACCTAATGGCTTCTCACCTGAATTCTATCAAACCATCATTGAAAAACTGAAACCAGTTTTTCTCAAGCTACCCTCATAATGAGAGACCAGAGAATCCACCCTGACACCGTTTATGAAGGTAGCATCACCCTAATACCAAAAACAAACAGAGACGCAACAAGGAAAGAAAACTCTAGACCTATATCCCTATTTAGTTCCATAGCCCATTTCTTTAATTGGGTCGATTTCTTATTCTGTTTTTTGAGTTCTTTGCATATTCTGGGTTTTAATACTCTGTCAGATGTGCAGCTGGCAAAGATTACCTTCCATTCTTTAGGTTGTTTCTTTGCTATACTCAGTGTTCTTTGCTTTACAAAGGCTTTGTAACTTTGTGAGATACAATGGTTGATAAGTGGTTTTATTTCCTGAATAATTGGGATCATATTCAGAAAGTCATTGCCTATGCCAGTACGTTGAAGCGTTTCTGCTACCTTTTCCTTTAGTGATTTCATAGTTTCAGGTCTGATGTTAAGGTCCATGATCCCCTTGGATTTTATCCTTGTACATGGAGTGTTCCTTTAATGAGTATAAAATGATCTTCTTTATCTTTCCTCACTAATATTGGTTTGAAGTCTATCCTGTCAGATATTAGGATAGCAAAACCTGCTTGTTTCCTAAGCCCATTTGCTTGAATACTGTTTTCCATCCTTTCACCCTAAGACACTGTCAATCTTTTATTCAGAGATGAGCTTCCTGGAGGCAGCTAATAACAGGATCCTGCCTTTTAATCCAGTCTGCAAGCCTGTGTCTTTTGGTTGGAGCAT
Source organism: Jaculus jaculus (assembly GCF_020740685.1). Taxonomy (NCBI): domain Eukaryota; kingdom Metazoa; phylum Chordata; class Mammalia; order Rodentia; family Dipodidae; genus Jaculus; species Jaculus jaculus. The sequence goes on along the minus strand of NC_059106.1, from coordinate 116,474,862 downwards.
TGAGGTCATTGATATTAAGAGTTATTATTGAAAAACATGTACTTATTCTCACCACTCTTCTTATTTTTGTATACTTCCTGTTTTCCCTTTACTTGCTTGTTTTAACTGTTATTTGAGTATGGTTTATTTTTTCCTAATTCCTCCTGTGTGTGTTTTGCTTTCTCTTCAACATGAAGGATTCCTTAAAGTATTCCCTGTAGAGCTGGCTTAGTTGTCATGAGTCCCTTTTGCCTGTTTTTGTTGTGGAATTTCCTTAATTTCTCCATCAATTTTGATAGATAGCTGTACAGGATAAAGTAATCTTGGTTGACAGTTGTTATCTTTCAGAACTTGGAATACATCATTCCAATCCCTTCTGGCTTTTAAAGTTTGTGTTGAATAATCTGCTGTTATTCTGATGGGCTTGCCTTTGTAGGTGACTTGCTTTTTCTCTACAACTGCTTTCAATATATTTTCTTTGGTTTGCATGATTTTAGTAGTTTAAATATAACATGATAAGGAGAGGTTGTTTCCAGGTTTGTCTGTTTGGTGTCCTAAAAGCTTCTTGTATCTGCATTGGAATTTCTTTCCCAAATTGTGGAAATTTTTTCTTCTATGATTTTATTAAGAACACCTACTAAACCTCGGGATTGAAATGCTTCTTCTTCTACTATACCATTAATTCTTATGTTTGATATTTTCATAGTGTCCTGGATAGCTTGACATTCCAAAATTCCAGTTCATACTTTCCTATTAGCTTGTCTTTCTCTTTGTTGGACTGTTTTAGGTCTGCTACCTGGTCTTCTTGTTTAGATATTCTGTTCTCTCCTTCATCCATTCTACTGGTGAGACTTTCCAAAGATTAAATTTTTTTTTATTTATCTATTTATTTGAGAGCAAGAGAGAGAGAAAGAGAGAGAGAGAGGCAGAGAGTGAGAGACAGAATGGGTGTGCTAGGGCTTCCAGCCACTGCAAATGAACTCCAGATGTGCGCCCCCTTGTGCATCTGGCTAACGTGGGTCCTGGGGAACTGAGCCTCAAACCAGGGTCCTTAGGCTTCACAGGCAAGCCCTTAGCCACTAAGCCATATCTCCAGCCCAAGATTTTTAAAAAAAATTTGTCTGACTGTGTTCTTCAGAGCTGGAATTTCAGACTGGTTTTTCTGCAGTATTTCTATTTCCTTACTCATGTCTTGTAATGACCTCCTTGTATCATTAAGATGGTTTCCTGTATTCTCTTTCAGGAGTTTGTTTTTTTCTTAAATTCCTTTGTTTTCTTCTTTAATTCCTTTTGCTTTCTCTTTGATTTCTTTGACTATAGATACAATCACTTTTTTGAAATCTTTGTCAGGCATTTCATATAAATCATTGTCATTGGTGATCATTTTTGATGGATTTATAATTTTGGGGAGATTGTATTGTCTTGATTCTTTATCTGCAGTGTTCTTAGATATGGCTATCTACTTTATATATGTACCAGATATAGCTCTTGTACCCAAATCTAACTGCAGAATTAATCCTAGGTACTGAGTTTGCTTGCTAAGCAAATATTCTAGTGGACTGAGTGGAACAATTTACTGGCAAACTATAAATTTCAACTGATCAATATACACATTCAATAAAAACTGGCACTGAGTATGCAGCTTACTTGGACATCGTAAATTCAAAAAAGAATATGTAACGCATAACTTGCTATGACATGGAAAGAGAGATTAGCTCTTCCAATTCAGGCCTATGTACCTGTTTTATTTTATTTTATTTATTTTTATTTTTATTTTTCAATTAGCCTCATTACCTTTTGGGGGAGCTTCCAATCTCACCAATGCTGAGTTCTAATCTCTGTGTTGTGCTGTGGAGCTGTAGTTCTGATCAGCTGTGTTGGATGCACTGCCACTGGGGGCTGAAGGCTAGAGGCTCATGGTTCTGATATCTGGGGGATATAAGAGTGCAGAAAGCCTGGAGTTTCTCTCACAGTCCCACCTGTATCACTTTCAGTAACTCTTTAGTTGATCCCAACTGTCTTCCCTTCAGATTTCTTGACTTTGCAAGGGGGCTGATGAGGGTGGAAAATCCTCCTGTTTGGTCTCTGCTTCTGACACCACTTGGTGCACCTGGCAGGGGTGGTGCTAGGAGGGTGCACAATTGCTCAGTTCGGCAGTCCCCAGTGCCACAGTGGGATTCTGGCAATTTTCCTATTTTCTGGTGGATCTTTGTCTCTCCTGCTTCTCTTCACTGTCTATGAATAACCTATACTCCTTCACTTTTCAGAAGAAGAGCTTATTTTTCTGTGGCTTTGCTTAAATCCTTCCCTGATTTGACATGGCTCCTATGCCACCATATTATGTGGAAGTCTCAATATCCCTAATGAACTTAGCTGCACAGGTCCTGAACAAACTCCTTGCAAATTGAATTTAATAACATATCAAAAGCACTATCCACCTTGATCAAGTAGGTTCATCCCAGGGATGCAGGGATGACTGAATATATTGAAATCTGTCAACATAATACACCACATTAATAAACTAAACCACAAGAACCACATGATCATCTAAATTTCTGCAAAGAAGGCCTTTGACAAAATACAACACCATTTCATGATCAAAACATTGGAAAGAATAGGCATGGAAGGTTTATATCTCAACACTATAAAGGCTATATATAAAGCTCTTAAAGCCCAAATAATACTTAATGGGGAAAAAGTCAAGGAGTTACCACTGAGATCAGGAACAAGACAGGGGTGTCCACTCTCACCACTGCTCTTCAACATAGGCCTAGAAGTCCTAGCCTATGCAATAAGACATGAGAAAGAAATTAAAGGGATTCAAATTGTAAAGGAAGAAATCAAGTTAGCCCTAGTTACAGATGACATGATTCTATATATAAGTGACCTGAAATTCTCCACCTCAAAACTTCTAAAGGTGATAAATTCCTTCAGCAATGTGGCAGGATGCAAAGAAATGCACAAAAATCAGTAGCTTTGGAGCTGGGAATGGTGGTGCATGCCTTTAATCCCAGCACTTGGGAGGCAGAGGTAGGAGGATCACCATGAGTTCAAGGCTACCATGAGAATACAGAGTGAATTCTAGGTTAGACTTGGATAGTGAGACCCTACCCCAAAAAAAAAAAATCAGTAGCTTTGGGCTTGAAAGATGTCTTAGCAGTTAAGCACTTGCCTGCAAAGTCTAAGGACCCCGGTTCAAGGCTTGATTTCCCCAGTACCCATGTAAGCCAGATGCACAAGGTGGCACATGCATCTGGAGTGGGGAGGAACACAGTACACAACCCATGGTACTGTAGAATCCTATATCCTGGTTAACCCATTCTCTCTCTCTCTCTCTCTGTCTATCTGTCTTTTTCTCTGTTTGATGCACTCAAGTAAATAAATAAAAACAAAAAAAAAATCAGTAGCTTTTCTATATTTAAAGGACAAATATACAGAGAAAGAAGTCAGTGAAAAAAAAAATCTCTGTTGGTACCGTACCTGATCTAAAGCTATATTACAAAGCCATAGTGACAAAAACAACACAGTACTGGAATGAAACAGAAACAGAAACATATGCCAATGGAACAGAATCGAAGACCCAGGCCTTAGGTCACATAGCTATAGCTGCTTGATCTTTGACCACAGTGCCAATAATGTAGATTGGAGAAAAGATAGCATCTTCAACAAATAGTGTTGGGTACATTGGATGACCATATGTAAAAAAATGAAATTAGACCCACTCTTTTTGCCCTGCATAAAAATCAAGTCCAAATGGATTAAAGACCTCAATATAAGACCTGAAACTCTTCAACTACTAAAAGAAAATATAGGAGTTGCTATCCATGATATAGGACTGGAAAAAGACTTCCTGAAAATTACTCCTGTAGCCAAGGAAATTAAAGAGTCATACAACCAATGGGATCTCATGAAGCTAAGAAACATTTGCACAGACAAACTTACAATAAGCAGAGCCAATACATTATCCACTGAATAGGAGAAAATCTTTGCAAGCTAAACCACTTACCAAAGCCTAATATCTAGAATCTACAAAGAACTCAAAAAACTAAACAATAAAAAATCAAACAACCAACTCCAAAAGTGGGGCCAATAACTAAATAGGGAATTCTCATAGGAAGAGTTACAAATGGCTAACACACACTTAAGAAAATGTTTAATATCCCTAACCATCAAGGAAATGTAAATTAAAACAAGTATGAGATTCCTCATTACCCCAGTAAGGATAGCAAATGTTAAAAAAATTAAATGAAAACAATTTTTGGTGAGGATGTGGAGAAATAGGAATAGTCTTTCACTGCTGGTGAGAATGCAAGCTGGTAACAACCACTATCGAAATCAATATGCAGAATCCTGAAAAGGATGAATATAGAGTTACCAACAGACCCTATCTGGCCATTTACCCTAAAAACCTCATATCTCAGTTCAAAGATATTTGCTCAACCATATTTTAGCCTCTCAATTCATAATAGCTAAAAACTAGAATCAACACATATACCCATCATTGGATGAATGGATAACCAAGATGTGGTATATCTACACAATGGAATTCTCCTCACCAGTAATAAAAAACGACACAATGAAATGTGAAGAAAAATGGTCAAAGTTGGGACAGATCATTCTAAGTGAACTCACACAATCACACAAAGACAACCATCACATGTTTTCACTCATCTGCAGTTCCTAACCTGGATTAGCCCAGATTGCTGACATACCTGAATAGCAGTTTGAGGCTTGGACAATAGGGAGGGTAGGGCTTGGTGGGAGGGGAAGAGTGGGGAGGAACACAGTACTCAACCCATGGTACTGTAGAATCCTATATCCTGGAAGTTAGACTGAAAGGTGGAACCCTCAAGAGAACCTGAGGGGGAGCACCTGAATCAAAGGCCCTGGGAGAGGTTGAGATAAAACCTAGCTTTAAATTTCTCTTTCTTCTCTTTCTACTTTTTCTTTCCCCTTGGTGCTGGCCTGTATTTCCCCATACCAGGAAGTGGTCTATATCAACATTTAGCTGTTAATCAGAGAGACCTACTAGTTGTCACAAAACAAACAAGACAGACTCTGTCAGAACTCTTGATTAGTAAGACCCTACTGCTGAAAACACCATATATTGTCAGCATGGACCATGGAAAGACCTGAGAGCCAGTCCCTAGAAAATTAGCCTATCTAGTGTTGTAAGGTGCTACATGAGCTACCACAGGAAAGTGGTCAACATCTGTCTGAGCAACTCAAAATTTAAGCAACTCAGAAGTAAACCTGACATGATGCTCACACAAGTTCAATAGTGGTACACAGTCATAGTGGGTAACCAACTGCTCTTGGATTGGGTAACAGATCTGCTCAGTGGAAAGGAACCCATAACTGGAACTTGGAAAGAAGTCAGAAACTTACCCTAATAATGATTCTGCTTTCCATTGTCAAGCTCCCACTAAACTTGGGCTATAAGAGGGGCTACACCCTTTAAATTTTTTCTAAATTAATAATGGTTATCCCATTTAACTAGTGTTGACTTCACTCTCTATTGCAGAATCTGCTTCTCTTTTTCAGATGGGAACTGGACCTGAGGAAATAAACAACCCAATTCACTCCACCCCTGCCCCATCTTAAACCACAGAGAAGTTGGGGAAATGAGCAATAGTGCTGCTTTCTTAGTGAATCTGATATTAGCACAAGGGTGAAGGAGTTAGACACTGAGCACACTCAACACCTACCAAATCAGAAATACAGAGGCTCCTAAGTGCTCCTCACTTAAGCAGAATTAACATTCTCCCAGCATGGCTCCCAGTATTTTGTGGAAGAAGGGACAGAATGATTGTTAGAGCCACAAGTTGGACATTTTGCCCAGAGACATTGCCTCTTCCCCATAACTGACTTCTGTCCCCATAATGCATGAACCACAATCCACATGGAGTTGACCTGCATTCCCAATAAGGAAGCTCTCTTCAGAAAAGTGGCAGGATGGAAGAAAAGAATGGTACTAACATGTGGTGTTTATATACGAAATATGTCCATATCTAATAAAAACTAAAATTAAAAAAATACCCATTCTTCACATTGATGACAGAAAATTATTCTTTCTCATTCTCTCTCTCAAATAAATAAATAAATACAATCACGAATTTTTTTAAAAAAGAGTTTCCCTAAATTTGAACATGGCTAATTAATTAAGCTTTAGAAGCTGAGTTTTAAAATTTTTTTTTGAGGAAAATCTGACTCAATGCTTTTAATCTCTTTCAGAACATCTCCCATGATTCTTGGCTCATGAAAATGCTGAAAAGATTCCAATTTCTCAGATTTGTATTTATGTAAAAAAAAAAAATGAAGGTTACTTTCAAGGAGCAAGTGAAAACTTTGTAGTCAATGATGACCTCAGAATAATATGATGGATTTTGTTTTTAATAGCACATGAATTTATTTTAATGATAAATAGGTGAATTGCTTTGCTGATTCAGGATAACTGATCAGCTTCTTTCTTGAGATTCATGCAGCTTTCAGATGTGGAGGAAGCAGAAACTAATTTTGCAGTTTACTCATCACCTCCTACTACTGCCAAATGGAAAAAAAAAAAAAAAAACGCGGAAAGCACAGAGAACAGTGGAACAGTGAACATTATTTGGTATAGCTGGGGAGAGGGGGTGTTGAAGTAGGTACATTCTATGTAGCCCAAGCTGGTTTGGAACTCACTCAATAGTCAGGGCTGTCCTTGAAGTTTACTTTCTTCCTGCCTCACCCTTATGATTACTCTAATTGTGGCCATGAGGCATGCCTGATTCCTTAAAACAAGATTTATACTGAGTAATTTATATTAGTATTCTTAATGTACATTGCTGCCGATCTATTCCTTGCATTTAAGTGTGACCCACAATTGAAATTTAAGGGCTATTTATTGAATGAAGGCATGAAGCAATAAATTTTTAACAGGCTTTTAATTAAACACAAGAAGCAGAGCTATTCTCTGGTAGCCAAGTGAGGACATATAAAATAAACGATTAACCCATAGGAATCTGCTAGGGGGGAGACTTGGAAATGGAAATCAGCTCTCTGCACATTGTGGTTGGGTTCATTCAGTTAATGAATTTTCTATTTGCTCATAAACATTTATTGAAAGTCTTTCAGGGATTAAACATTACTCAAGAACCTGAAGTTGCTGGAGATGGTGGCACACTCATTTAATCCCAGCATTTAGGCAGCAGAAGAAACATCACTGTGGGTTTGAGGCCTGCCTGGGTCTATAGAGTGAATTCCAGGTCTGTCTGCACTAGAGTGAGATCCTACCTTAAAAAAATTTTAAAAAAAGAAAGAAAGAAACTGAAGATATAGAAATTTTATAACCAAACATCTCCACTTGGTCTCAAACATTCTAACTTATGGCATAGACATTTAGCTTCTCAAGACTTTCTGTGTGCTCTATATGTGCATTCTGTTTCACTCATAATTGTGTTAAAAGCTTGTGGCTAGTTCAGACCACTGATGAGAGCATTAGTGATCTGTGCTTGAGCTGAGGCAAGTAGAGGGAGGCTACACATATCCTCATACCAATCTTCAGAAGTAAACATGTCCATGCTTATGCACCAAGATGATTAGTCATGGGATGAAGAAGCTAGGATCTCTAACATATCAAATGTAAAAGTTATCATTTACATACTGTGAAATTTGTAGAATCACATTATAACCCCAAAAGCTTTAAGAATTTATTACCAGACTATTAGATTTAAATAATTATAAAAGATCTCCTACAATTTTTCCCTCAGTGCTATATCTAACTTACATACTTGTACATATATGTAGCTAGAAAAACTTGGTTTTGGTTGGCACTTTTTCTAGTCATTTATTCTCCAAAGCATGATTTTTTTGTATAAAATATATCCTACTTAGAAGTTACAAAAACAGTAAGCAAATATAAGACAAATATATGGAGCTGAAGATAGAAAACATGATTTCTTTTTGATTAGAAAGACTTGTAAAATTATTAAATATATTTCAAGTCAAGAATGCATAATAAAATATCAACAGAAAACCCAACAGCATGAAAATAGAATGTGTAATATTCCAACAAAGGAATAATAGACAAAGAGACTTTAAATAATTTAAAAATTTAGGAAATGGGGAACACATGTAGAGTGGAATATCTTTATAAACAAGTTATTTATCAATTACAATAATGATTAACATGGTCTGGATTTGTCAATTGAAAGATAGTAGTTATAAATTACACATACCAATGTATATATGTTGTTTAAGAGAAAATTAAAGTATAAGGACACAAAATGTAAGAATTTCTTATTATGTAAGCCAGTGGAAAAAAATATATACTAGAAGGACAGTAATCCATTGAAATGAAGGCCAAATCATTATCAGTGACCTAAAATAGATGAGACAGGCAACAGTTTTAATTAGGGATACAAGAAATCTCAGTGTAATGTTAAAAGAAATAATTTCCAAGAAAGAATTTCTAAGCCTGAAAAGCACCTCAAGGTATTCTAGGAAATGTGATGAATTCACTGGTACATTTTTAATGTTCTTGCCTACTAAACAAACAGAGAATTAGCAAAAGTACAAATAAGATTTAAAACCATAAACTTGATGCCTCTGTTCAGCAGCCTTCTTAAAAACAAACAGAAAAACTGTCCCCAACAATTTGAGGATATATATTTTTCTCAAGCCCACAAACACACAAAATTAGCAAAATCTGACCTAATTATTACTCAAGGAGCTGCCATAAATATTAGAAATATGCAACTTAAAAACATGATGTTATTTGAGTAAAATGACATTAGTTTTAAATATTAAAGTCAATTAACAATAGAAATGTCATACATATACAATCATTAAAGCATACTTTAGTTTCATATCTCTATGACGGAATACCTAACAGAAGCACTTGAAGGAGGAAATATTAACTTTCATTCATGGTGTTCGAGGGCTTATTCCATTTTGGTGGAACAGGCACTGTAGGAAGGAATGGCAAAGTAAGCAGGCTGTGGTGTTGAGCATCTGGGGATGACTGTTCATATTAGAGCTGACTAGGAAATAAAGAGTGAGGCAGAACCAGTGGCCCAGTTTAACCAACAAAGTGCTACTCCTAGTGATCTGTTTCTGCCAGCTAGGCACCACTAACTAAATGTTTCCCAGCCTCCCAATATATTACCAAGAGCTGAGTAATAAGCATTCAAATTATGGATATGTGGGGGCATTGAAATTCAAATTGTCACAATAGCCTTAAATAGACAAAATATATATTTTTGAAGTAATTGGAGGTTATTGTTAACAGACTAATGCCATTAAAATGTAAATGCTTCTAAATGAAATGAATTTTTTTCTAGAAAACTATAACACAAAACTAATCCAAAGGCAAATTAAATTTGAAGAAGTCTGGATATACTAAGTAAATTAGACTCGTTATAAATAATAACTCCCACAAAAATATTTACATTCAGATAAAGAATTTTACCAAACTTTCAGACAACATAGAAAATTAGCTTGCTTTGTACAATGGTACAGAATAGGGACAGAAGAAATGCTCCTGTTTTATTGAATGACAGATATAATCTTGCTTTTTATGTTTTTGTTTGTTTTGAGGTAGGGTCTCACTCTAGCCCAGTCTGACCTGGAATTCACTATGTAGCCTCAGAGTAGCCTTGAACTCAGGGCGGTCCTCCTACCTCTGTCTCTTGAGTGTTGGAATTAAAGAAATGTGTCACCATGCCTGGCGATTTTAAATTAATATGAAAAATATATAAGGAAGCTATAATATGCATTTATTCTCAAGAGTAGGAATATTAACTAAAAATCAATAATACATGGAAATATATAGGATGCCTTAATTGAATTTATTCTAGAAGTATTAGAATAACTTATCATTTCACAGCCTGTTTATATGAGTATAATTGAACAATTTAATATATTGAGCCATATTAAGTAGAGGGTGATCTAAAATATAGAAAAGTGTATTGAAAAGGACACCAGTAGTTCTTCCCTAGCATTCAGTACAGGGTCCTATGGAAGCATCTTTTGGGTAGATAAGATTTGACTGAGGTTAACCAGGAGGTAATAGAGAAAGGTGATCAAATCCAACTTATAGTAAATAAAATTGATGGCACATGGATAGAGTCACAGACCATGAGATGAAGTTTACTGTGCAGGGAAATTTTTAGGCACGTTCTTGTTATGTCAGTATGTATAAGAAAGGGAAATAAATAGGACAATGGTGGGGAGAAATGTGGGCACAATGAAGATATAATAAAGCATCTATTAATGAATGTTAAAACTGCAAGGGATGTCTAGAGTTTTCAAGTTGACCATTAAATTAGCCATGGACTAGTCATTGGGATTAGGTTATACATTTGGATAAATGGCTCTCTTGGGCTAGAGAAATCTTAGGAAGGGATGATGTCATGGCTGAAAACTTTTAGCCAGCAGCATCCCATTGCTTAGAGAGGTATGTGCTGTAGGGTGCACTGGTATGTCAATTACTTTCTCATTGCTGAAACAAGGTGACTGAACAGAAGCAGTATATGGAAGGAAAAGGTTTTGATTCACTTTACAGTTCCAGAGGTAAACCTTTATGGCAGAAAAAGCATGAAGTCAGGAAGCCAGCATCACATCTGCATGGAGGAAGAAAAAAAGAAAAAAGAAAAGGGCTGAGCTATGAATCCTCAAGACCTGCCCCAGTGATATGCTTCCTCCAACAGAGCCCTACCTCCTAAAGGTTTCACAGTCTTCCAAAACAAATGACCGATGGAGCTTTTATATTCACACTATCACAGCTGAGCAGAGAGGGATGCATAGCAGAGTGTCCAAAAGAAGTTAATATTGGGAGTACAGAAGAAAGGGATGGAATATGGCAGTACAATATCAGGTTGAGGCAATCTGCTGTATGCTGATTCTGTCCAGAGAGATGGATAGCATGGATGAAAATGCTTAGCTGGTGAGGAAGATGGTAGTATGTAGATGGATTTTGAATCTTAAGCTTACAGAGTGCCACTGGTAACTTATTGCAATAATTTTTTTTATATTTGCATGAAGAATTTCATCATATATACACATATTCATGTCTGTATGTATATACTTGTCCATATCATTTGGATGAGGGCATCTGATGCATATAGAATGATTTCATGTAGAGTAAAAACAACAACAAAAAAAACAAATACCTTCCTTAAGTAAATACTGGCAAGTGAGCTATGTCTCCCAGCAAACCAAGCACAAACTGGATGTCTGTGGCCATTCATTCTCAGTCTCCCTAATCTGAGCAAAGCACAACGCTCCCTTTACCCAGTGGCCATGAGTTGAATAACAATTTAGGTTGAGGAGTTCAAAGACATTACCTAGAATGAGTAGTTAGAATGAAAAATGGGTGTTTCTTGAAAGATGCCCAAAGAAAATCAAGATTTGCAGGGTAAGAAAAGGAAGCATTTCATGTGAAAATGAAGTCTAGACTGTAATGCTGGGAGAAAATGTTATTACTGAAGTCAAGAAATTGGTATTCAAAACAGAGTTTTATCAATATCTAAACTTTTAGAGAAAATCTGTAAAACAAGACATGTTTCCATTGAATTTATCAATGTGATATTAATAAAAAGCAATTTGGAGCCGGGTGCGGTGGTGCACACCTTTAATCCTAGCACTCAGGAGGAAGAGGTAGGAGGATTGCTGTGAGTTCTAGGCCACCCTAAGACTCCATAGTGAATTCTAGGTCAGCCTGGACTAGAGTGAGACCCTACCCCGAAAAACCAAAAAAAAAAAAAAAAATGGTGCATTAGCATAAAATACATTTCATTAACATTATTACTTATGGATTAAGATTACTTTTGAGCTTGGAACAGGTTACTCTTAGATTCATAAATCTTAATTAATATCACACATCAATTTCTAGCCATACTGAAATACACACAGTCTAATAATGATAGTTTAATCAGACTATACAGATGTTGGTCTATTGAGTGCAAGTTGTAATTACTATTTAGCTTTTTCTGTGTGTTAGATACTCTAAATGTTACCCTATTTAATCCTCACATCAATCTTATGAGATAGATATAGGCAATTTGGGATGTGGAGCCTTGATGGAGAAGGTATGTTATTGAGAGTGGGTTTTTTATATCCAGATAGTCCTTGGCAGAACTTGGCTCACTCTCATGCTGCTGTTGTCCATCTGCTGTGGCATGGAGATAATGTCCAGCCTCTGTTTATGCCAGGCTTTCCCTTGCCATCATGGAGCTACCCCTGGAGACTGTAAACCAGAATAAAAAATAAAATAAAATAAAAACATGTCCTCCCATCAGCTGCTTTTGGTCAAGTGTTTTTTCTAGCAATGAGAAGGTGACTGTAACATCACCAGAACAAATCTCTGGGCATGTCTGTTAGGGACTATCTAGATTAGACTGACTGGGGGCACACCCCTCACTAACTGTGGTCAATCATATCCCTGGGACTGGGGAGGCCTGGTCTGCATAAAAGGCAGAGAACTAGCTGAACACCAGCAATCACTAGTCTTTCTACTTCCCCTCTGCTGATGTGAAGATGTGACACTGATGCAGGGAATTGGGGTCCAGGAGGGGTACCCCAAGTTTGTGTACCTTAATTTGAGGTCCTGACCTATTTTAACAAGAATTGAAAAAAAAATATTTTCAAGAAGAATATATCATGAATTTTAAGTTTGTTTAGGGAGGAGTCACAAGTTGTAGAGTTTAATTGGGATCTAGGAAGAAGGTTAGCACAAAGTCATAAGTACAGAGAAAGTAGGAAACATGTACTCATGAGTAAAAACACAGTATAGTCCTTGAGATTCATTTAAGAGAAATTGAGGTTTTTAGGGAAAGACTGGACTGGAGCCACAAGCACGTGGAAGATAGAACCTGAGAGTTTGTGTAGAGGATTTAGAAGGAACACTCATAGCATCTGCCTTGAGTGTCCCCATGGAAGTTAAGAAGGCAAATAGTGGTGACTTAAGGCATAGCTGAAGGAAAATATCAAAGCACAGACCAAGAAATTCAGATGAGAAATTAGTAGTAAAGAGAGTTACACTCATGGTTACCCTGAATTTAGAGAAACTACACAGGTAACAATCCCAGAGTTAGGGAAAGCACACACATGTTAGATCCTAGTATGCGAGGGAAATAAACTTGTGGTAGATTCAGAGACCAAATGCAAATCATACATGTAATTAAAGTGAGAAGTTTCCCCAAAGTATAAAGCAGAGGTAAGATGAAAATTAGTAGGCCAGGAAACAGGGCTCTGCTCCCACCGAATCCAGTAGCTGGGTATTATTGGAGAGCTAGACTCACATGTATCTCAGAAGCTATCACAGAGCAGAGTGAGGGGATACAGGGAAAGGGGGCAACAGGCCCCCTCCAATTACAGGATCTATAGTTGATTGAAAAATATATTCTTTATTCAGATATGCTAAGGTAAGAACTGATTAGTTTATAGATTAGAAGGGGTCAGCTTCAGGCCCAGCCCACCTGGGTAGTGGAGGCCACCCATCTAGGTAGCTAGACTGTGGGCAGCAAAGGGCACTATAGCTGTTGAAGATGAGTCTCCATCATACTCTATTCTTGCTAAGAGTTCCATTCATGCCAGGGCAAGGTGGCATTGGTTCGCTGGGCCTCAGGTCCTAACTGAAATTGCCTACTATTTCTCCTTCAACACTGGCTGGCTTTCCTGCTCTGTCAATGCTTTCTGCACCAGAATAGACTTTCTCTTTAAACTGTAAACTGAAAATAAGCCCTTTCTTCCTTAAGCTGCATCTGGCTGGATATATTTTCCAAGGAACAAGAAAGAAACTAATATATCCTTCTGTCAATATACGTGAAGAATCCTAAACTCTTACTTAAAACACCTGTAACACTCAAATCCTGGAGGTCAAATCAAGCAGTACAATTTCATAACTATAGATCTGTTTGGAAGACTTATAACGCCTCCTGCATTGGAAGTCTGGAATGATCTCCAGCTGATGAATGACACATCTGCCATCAATCCAAATTCAATATAAAGAAACTTGAGCTTGTTTTATAATGCAGATCATGCCAGCAATCTAAGTAATAGTGTTTATTTTCACAACTGCAGTGACTATAGCCCTTAAGAATGTTTTATTGGTCTACAAATCAAGATTGGATTTTAAATTGTTGATTCTCTAAGAAGTGAAGAACAAACAGCAATTTAAGTGCTGCATATTTTTACCTCTCCAAAATTTTCCATCAACACTACACCTTAAGTTTCTTCCCTAACAAAATGTCTGTATTGGTGACAAGTCCTAAGTTCACTGTATAGGGAGAGTATTTTAAGTCTCAAGATTCTATTAGCCTCAAAGAAAATTCTACAACTGCCCTATCTTATTATATGAATATATATCCTTTGAATGCTTAATGTATTTCAAAATAGTTCCTTTTGGTACCTTAAGTACAAATATTTTTAAAAAATAAATTGCTGTCATCCTAGTAACCTCTCTGTTTATCATATTTTAATAATATTTCATAGTTAACAACTATGTTTACATCACATAATAATTTAATAATCATAGTAATCTAACCTACATGTTTTTAATACTTATTAAGTGTTAAGTTAGACACAAGAGGGCAAAGAGATTTTAATGTTGTCATTTACCATGGCTGTAAACTTCTTCAGGATTATTTTTAATTTCAATAAATATTTGTTTTAGAATGAATTATGTGAAAATATATTCATGATAATATAGACATTTTAACAACACTAATTCTTCCAATCCATGAATATGAGGGTCTGCCCTCTTTTATTGTCTTCAAGTTTTTGTTCTTCAGTGTTTTAAAGTTTTCATAACAGAGGTCTTTCACCCTTAGGTTAGGTGCATTTCTAGGTATTATTTCTGAATCTATTAAGATTGGAATTTTTTCCTATTTTTTTCTCAGCAAGGTTGCTGTTGGCATATAGAAAATCTACTAAATTTTAGATGTTGGTTGTTGTTTTTTGTATCATGCTTATGTTCAGCTCATCTTGACTAAAGACTTCATGAGAACCCTTGGTCAATGTGACTGCTATAATTAAAAGTGAGGTTTATTTATTTATTTATTTATTACTGGATCCTGGGTATATAAGTGTCACCATCACTAATTTTTAAGTGTTAATCCTCCATCTATATATATTATCTCACAGTTAATAAATAAAAGTTCTCTGGCAGCTGTTTCTTAAAGCAACTTTCACACACTCCAGTGTTCTCTGAGTAATTCCCTGCTGGTTTCTACTCGATAAAAGTTAGCTTTGATTCAGGTGCACCCTCTAAGGTTCTGATGAGGGTTTAGCCTTTTAGTCTATCTTTCAGGGTATAGGATTTTATGATACCAATTTCATTTGGGTTCAGTTTTGTGTTTACCCCTCCACCCTCTTCTCAGGCTCCTCCCTGCCTATTGTCTGGTCCTTGAGATGCCTATTATGTATATCAGCATCTTTGGCTGATTCGTGTTAGGAGATGCAGATAAGTTAGGCCATATGACAATTGTCTTTGTGTGATTGGACAAGTTTGCTGAGTATGATATATTCAAAGTTTGAAAATTTTTCTACAAATTTTGTTGTATCATTTTTTCTAACTGCTGAGTAGAATTCCATCATGTAGATATACCACATCTTGTCTGTCCATTTGTCCAAAAATGGACATCTGGGTTGATTCCAGTTCATAGCTATTATGAACTGAGCAGCTATAAACATGGTTGAGCAAATATCTCTGACGTGAATCATGGAGCTTTTAGGGAAAATGCCCATTAAGGGACTAACTAGGTCTATTGGTAACTCTCCATTTAATCCATACTAATTTTGATAGTGGTCATACCAGCTTACATTCCCACCAGCAATGAATGAGGGTTCCTATTTCTCCACATCCAAACCAACATTTATTTTCATTTGACTTTTTAATGTTTGCTACCCTTACTGGGATAAGGTAGAATCTCATAGTTGTTTTAATTTGCATTTCCCTTATGGTTAAGGATGTTGGACTTTTTCTTAAATGTGTGTTTGCTATTTGTATTTCTTCCTCAGAGAACTCCCTACTCAGTTATCTTCCCCACTTTGAGAATGGGTTGTTTGACTTTTTATTGTTTTTGAAGATTCTCGAAATTGTGTCTCTGTCAGTTGTAAAATCAGCAAAAATTTTCTCCCATTCTGTGGGTAGTCTATTGGCTCTGCTTATGCTATGATTGTCTGTGAAAACAAACAAACAAACAAACAAACAAACAAACAAACAAACAACTTTTCAGTTTCATGAGATCCCAATGGTTGAGTGATTGTTTAAGTTCCTGAGCTACTGAGGTTTCATCAAGGAATCCTTTTCCCAGTCTCATATCATGGAAAGTTTTTCCTATTTTTTTTCTTCTAATACTAGCAGAGTTTCCTGTCTTACATTGATGTCTTTGATCCATTTGTACTTGATTTTTGTGCATGACAAGATGTGTGGGTCTAGTTTCATTTTTCTGCATGTGGTTATCCAGTTTTTCCAGCACCATTTATTGAAGATGCTGCATTTTTTTTTCTTTCTTTTTCTTCTTTCTTTTATCTTGGCACTGGCCAGTAACTCCCAGTACCAGGATGTGGTTAACACCCACAAATGAGTTGTTGACCAGAGAGACCTACAAGGCTTCCCAAAAGAAGACAGCCTTTTGTCAGAGCACTTGATTGATTACCCACCAGAGGTTAATGGTAAGACCCTATTATTGAAGACACCATATGCTGTCAGTATGGAACATAGAGAGAACTGGTTGGAATCTGGAAGAAAGCCAGTCCCCAGACTGTTATCTCATCTAGCACTAGAAGGTGCTACATGAGCAACTGGGGGAAAGTGGTCAACATATGCCTGAGAAACTCGAGGTCTAAGCTACTCAGAAGCAAACAACCTGTCATTATGCTCACACAAGTGCAATTGTGGTACACAGCTGTGGTGGGTAACCAACTGGTCTTGAGTTGATTAACAGATCTGCTCAGTGGAAAGGAACTCATATCTGGAACTGGGAAATAAGGCAGAATCATATCCAAATGAATTAACCCTCCAATATCAGTCTCCCATCAATCTTAGGCTACAAGGGGACCTATATCCATTAAATTCTCCCTAAACTATCAATAGATATCCTATTTAACCTGTGCTTACTTCATTCTCCATTGGAGAATCTGCTTCTCTTTTTCAGAAGGATGCAGAACGTGAGGAGAGAAACTTTTCACCACATTTCACATTTCACATTTCACCAGGGCCCCAGCCAAAACCATAGAGAAACTGGGGAAATGAGCAAGAGTGCTGCTTTCTCAGTGAACCTGATATCAGCATAAGAGTGATGGAGGTTGCCGGGCATGGTGGCACACGCCTTTAATCCCAGCACTCGGGAGGCAGAGGTAGGAGGATTGCGAGAGTTCGAGGCCACCTTGAGACTACATAGTGAGTTCCAGGTCAGCCTGAGCCAGATCGAGACCCTACCTCGAAAAACAAACAAACAAACAAACAAACAAAACAAACAAAAAACAAAAGAGTGATGGAGGTAGACACCAAGGGCTCTCAATTCCTATGAAACCAGAGATGAGATCCAGAGGCTACTAAGAGCCCATCACTGAAGTATATCTAAAATGAACCCAACCTGACTCAGGGAATATCATGGAAGAGGAGGAGGAAAGATTGTTATAGCCACAAGTTGGGACATTATGCGCAGAGACATTGCCTCTTCCCCATAACTGATGGCTACCCCCACAATGAGTTACTCACAATCCCCATGTATTGGGCCTTGAGAGGACCAGAAGCAAGGCCTAGTGGAACTTCCTGTGCCTAGCTAAAGTTTGGCGACCTGTCTCTGGCCAGTCATGACTCAGCAGGGTGCCAAATTGCCTCTGGCCTGCTACTTCTGCAAAAAAGTTACATCTCATCCTTTCCTGAGATCCCCACCTTCATTGTCAACACTATGTAAGCACCTGCCTATCACAACAAAGTGAGATCCTATTTCAACAAGTCTCCCAACTCAGTGTGGTTTTTTTCCAGTGACTAGGAGAGGTTCTGAGTCATTGACACTCACCATCCCACTCAGCCCCAGGAAGAGACTGGCAGGACTGGCTCTCCTATAGTCCTACATGCCAGTGAGCCAGGCAGACTAGCACCCAATGTGTGAGGCATCTCTCCAATGGAAGAATGCTGATGGGCCAATTGGTCTGCAGGTGAGTGTACTCTCATAAATTATGGGGCAGTCCTCATCCAATCCAAATCCCTCATGCTCACCTGAGCCCTTGTATCCATCCCTAGACCCCTTTGGAAGCAATCCTGAGCCCTCTAAGGATCCTATACCCCTAGATCCCCCTACAAATCCTTTAAAGACAAATCCTTTTCAGACCCCCTTTGAACCTCCGTCCTACTATGGGGATGGCATCCCTGGGGAAGAAACAACCAACCTCTTCCCTGTCAACATTAACCCTGGCGGTAATCACCCCACCCCTTGGTACCCCTGGGAAGCTCATGATTTAAAGGACCTTAAAAAGGATGTGTTGGAGGATGGACCTAATTCCCCCTGGGTGGAGACCATCCTCCAGGGTTTGGCTCATCATCATTGTACCACCCAAGATTGGAAAAACCTTGCTAAAGCCGTTCTTTCTAGCCCCCAGTATATAAAGTGGTGTGCCTTCTTTCAGGATGAGTGCTGTACTCGGGCTGAGCAGAATCAGGCTGCTCAGCCCCCAGTCCCAATAACCTTCGGCATGCTCTTGGACACTGCTGATGCCTTTTCCATGGGCCTCCAGCAAGCTGCCATCCCTCATCCATACTGAGATCAGGTGTGGGCTTTGGGAATGGCCACATGAAGGAATCTGAAGGAAGGCCCATGTGAGCCCCCATCACAGGAATCACACAAAAAGCTAGTGAAGACTTGGCTACCTTTGTAGAGAGGGTTGAAAAAAGTCTACAAAGAAAGTTTCCCCCTGGCCCCCTATGAGACAAGTTCATTAAAATGCTGGTATGGGAAAGCATGATGAGTGTGACCTTAAGTTGGCCTGTGCTGGGCTAAAAGATCACTGTATGGGTAAATGGATTATAGCCACCAAAGACATAGGATCCAGCTCCCATCAGGCGAGGGCCATGGCATTGGCCTTACAGAGCACCTGCCATGAAGATATGGCTGCCCAGGTCTGTGCCCTCCAAAAGACCTCAAGGGGAAAGGGGAGATTTTGTTTTAGGTGTGGCAAAGAGGGTCACTTTAAAAGGGAGTGCCCCAATTGGGCAAAAAATACCCCAATAGTCCCTGTGGCCCCTAACGTGCCTCATACCTCTTGCCCCAGGTGCAAGAAAGGTTTCCATTGGGCCAAGGATTGCAAATCCAAGTTCAGCCTTCACAGTGAGACTTCAAACTCCCCCAGGGGCTATCCCCAGCCCTGTTACACACTGGGCCATGCCCCTGATTCTGGGACTAAGGCCAGAAATGACACTAGGGCTGACTGCACTGTCTCTCTTGAGGAAACAATTTGGCTGATAAAATGGCTTCTATGCTTCAGTGTAATGCTAATTTGAAAGGAGGAAGTCCCTCCTTTATGGCAGTTAGTCCCTGGATCGCCTTTACTTGGTGTGGGCAGACAGTCAACGTCCTGGGAAACAACCAACTGGCAGCCCTGGGCTGATCCTGATGGTAACCATGGGGAGGTGTGCCCTCTGGAGGTGTCCAGCCAAACGGCCAACCTCCTAGGTCAAGATATACTTCGAGAAGTTGAGGCTTATATCACCATGGAAACTATAAGAAGCAATCCTCGAGGGCTCCACCCTAATCATCTTTGGCAAATTGATGTCACACACTATTCTCCATTTGGAAAGTTTAAATATATATTTTCTTTCAGTCAATACCTTTTCCTGCTCCTGCTGGGCATTGGCACATGCCAGGGAAAAATCTAAACATGCTATTAGCCATATGTTTCAATACTTTGCCACCCTTGGACTACTTGACCAAGTTAAGACAGATAATGGCCTCTGTTTTGTAAGCAAGGCTTTTGTAAATTTTCTCCAGACCTGGAGAATCTCACTCCACAAGTATCCCATACAACCCCTGAGGCCAGGCAATCATTGAAAGATATAAATAGATTCTCAAGTCTCAATTACAAAAACAAAAGGGGGAATCCTTATCCCCATACAACCAACTACAAAAGGCATTATTTACCCTAAATATTTAAAACTTTTCTAAAGAAGATAACAATTATCCCTTTCTCAAAAACATTAGTCCTCATCCATTACCTACAGTTGTATCTGGGTAAGATGGAGGGACCCATTGACTGGGGCCTGGAGAACACCAGACCCACTCCTCACAGCAGGGAGAGGGTTGGGATGCGTCTTCAAGATGAAAAAATACCCATTTGGGTACCAGTGTGAGACCTAAATAATTTGTCCCAACAAGGGGACACTGACAACCACTTCTCCAGGGAGTGTCCCACCCCTGACGACTGTTCCTAAAATGGTCTTCACCCTGCTAAAACAAACAATTCCTTACCTTGTGGAGGATTGCTGGCTTTGCCTCTGATCTGGGCCTCCCTGGCTGCTTGCAGTAATCACCAATGATACAACTACAGTTGCCCATACGACCCTAAAATATTGCTCAGCCACCTTCCCCATCCCCGTCCAGATTTTCCCAATGTCAACTTCTGGAACTTACATTTGTGGCCCCACCTTCCCCTAATAATTCCAGTATAGATGCAGTATATATTCATCCTTCCTTCTGTACTTTTAACACAACTGACCCCAGTGCTTAACACTGCCCACCTTCTGGAATGGTTTATGTTTGCAGAGATAGGATAGCCTATGACTTTCTGCCCACCAATTGGATGGGCCTTTGTGCCCCAGCCACCTTAATCCCAGATGTAGATATCATTCCTGGAAATCAGGCCCTCCCTATGCCCTCTTTTGATTATATCGGAGGGTGACCTAAGAGAGCTGTATAAATGATGCCTTTACTTGTTGGGATGGGAATAACCACAGGCATGGCCACTGGGACAGCTGGGATGGGTATGGTAGTCCATCTTCACTGAAAGCACTCTCTCCAGTTGATCAGTGACATAGAAGCCATGTCCAACACTATCCTTGATCTCCAGCAATAGCTAGATTCCCTGGCTGAGGTAGTCCTACAAAACAGGAGGGGACTAGACCTACTAATGGCTCTAAAGGGAGGCATATGCTTGTTTTTACAGGAAAAATGCTGCTTTTACACCAATAAATCAGGAATTGTCAAGGACAAGATTAAGAGGCTCCAGAAAGACTTGGAGAGGAGGTGGCAGGACCTCCAGGACAACCTGCTGTGGACGGGCTTACATGGCTTCTTACCCTACCTTCTCCCTCTACTTGGGTCCCTCCTTCTCCTTCTCCTCACTGTTGGGCCTTGTATAAATAATAAGATTACACAATTTATTCACCAATGACTAGAGGCAATAAAACTTCATCAGGTCGAAATATGTTATCATAGGCTTGCTACTCAGGAGTCAAGCTCCTCATATGACTGGCTGTCTTCATATGAGCGTCCCTCCTCTGCCCTCCATCTGGCCAATAATGGGTAAGATCTCAGACAGGCTGGGACAACCTAAGACAGGTCATGGAATGGATTCTCAAGGAGCTGGATATGTGGTACTCAGTGATGGGTAAGATTTCCAGAGGGGGACAACCTAAGACAGGGGCCATGTTTTCCACAGTACTTACAAAAACAAAAGGGGGAGATGTTGGGCCTTCAGAGGTCCGGACGCGAGGCCTAGTGGAACTTCCTGAGCCTAGCTAAAGTTGGGAGACCTGTCCCTGGCCAGCTATGACTCAGCAGGGTGGAAAAATTGCCTCTGGCCTGCTACTTCTGCAAAAAAAGTTATAACTTCTGTGTGCGCTTAGAACCAATTTCAAAAGTCGAGATATGCTGTTGGCCCTTACACCTCAACCTTTCCAGAGATCCCCACCTTCATTTTCAATGCTACATAAGCACCTGTCTCTCACAATAAAGTGAGATCCTGCTTCAACAAGTCTCCCGACTCAGTGTGGTTTTGCTCCAGTGATTAGGAGAGTTTCTGAGTCATCGACACTCACCATCCCACTCAGCTCCGGGAAGAGACCAGCAGGACTGGCTTTCCCCCAGCCCTTCCTGCCAGAGGACCCAACACCCATGGGGATAACCAGCATCCCCAACGAGAAGAATCCTTTTGGGGGGGCCAGGAATGAGGGTAAGGATGGTATCAACCTGTGCTGCTCGCACACTGAGTATCTCCATAACTAATAAAAAATAAAATATAAATTAGCTTTGCTATTAAATGAATATGTTCTAACATGTTACTTGTGAGGATATGATATGTTCATTCACTCAATTATTTCTGAACAATCAGAGATAAGAAAAGGAGCCTTTACATAAAAATGGCACCATCCTTATTATTGATAAACACATATTCTCCTTGGTGAGTAAGACATGGGTTTACAGGTGCATTTTTTGCAAGAACTCTGAAAAAATCCATTCCATGTGTAGTGAGTACACACATAAAGAAGCAGACAATTCTGCAGGTGTGGGTGGAGTGATATATTTTTAAAATGACTGCACTAAAGATGTCATTACTAGAGAGCCTCACATGCACATGATGTGATTTTGTTACCATTTTCTTTTTGATTTTGTTTGATTATCTGTTTAGTGTACCAAATAATGGGTTTCATTATGAAATTTTCATATACACATGCCTTTGTACCATGCTAAATCTTCCCCCACCCCTCTCATACACGTTTCCTGCTCAGAGGTGATGTAATTTTTTTTTTTAAATTTTTATTAACATTTTCCATGATTATAAAATATATCCCATGGTAATTCCCTCCCTCCCCACCCCCACACTTTCCCGTTTGAAATTCCATTCTCAATCATATTACCTCCCCATTACAATCATTGTAATTACATATATACAATATCAACCTATTAAGTATCCTCCTCCCTTCCTTTCTCCACCCTTTATGTCTCCTTTTCAATTTACTGGCCTCTGCTACTAAGTATTTTCATTCTCACACAGAAGCCCAGTCATCTGTAGCTAGGATCCCCATATGAGGGAGAACATGTGGCGCTTGGCTTTCTGGGCCTGGGTTACCTGACTGAGTATAATACTTTCCAGGTCCATCCATTTTTCTGCAAATTTCATAATTTCATTTTTCTTTACCGCTGAGTAGAACTCCATTGTATAAATGTACCACATCTTCATTATCCACTCATCTGTTGAGGGACATCTAGGCTGGTTCCATTTCCCAGCTATTATAAATTGAGCAGCAATAAACATGGTTGAGCATGTACTTCTAAGGAAATGAGATGAGTCCTTTGGATATATGCCTAGGAGTGCTATAGCTGGGTCATATGGTAGATCAATCTCTAGCTTCTTTAGGAACCTCCACACTGTTTTCCACAATGGCTGGACCAGATTGCATTCCCACCAGCAGTGCAGAAGGGTTCCTTTTTTTCCACATCCCCGCCAACATTTATGATCATTTGTTTTCATGATGGTGGCCAATCTGACAGGAGTGAGATGGAATCTCAATGTAGTTTTAATCTGCATTTCCCTGATGACTAGTGACGTAGAACATTTTTTTAGGTGCTTATATGCCATTCGTATTTCTTCCTTTGAGAACTCTCTATTTAGCTCCTTAGCCCATTTTTTGATTGGCTTGTTTGATTCCTTATTAGTTAACTTTTTGAGGTCTTTGTATATCCTAGATATTAATCCTCTATCAGATATATAGCTGGCGAAGATTTTTTCCCATTCTGTAGGTTGCCTCTTAGCTTTTTTCACTGTGTCCTTTGTGGTGCAAAATCTTTGTAATTTCATTAGGTCCCAGTGGTTAATCTGTGGTTTTATTGCCTGAGCAATTGGGGTTGTATTCAGAAAGTCTTTCCCAAGACCAATATGTTGAAGGGTTTCCCCTACTTTTTCCTGTAGCAGTTTCAAAGTTTCCGGTCTGATGTTAAGGTCTTTAATCCATTTGGACTTAATTCTTGTGCATGGCGAGAGAGAAGAATCTATTTTCATCCTACTGCAGATATTTATCCAGTTTTCAAAACACCATTTGCTGAAGAGGCTGTCTCTTCTCCAATGAGTATTTTTGGCATTTTTATCGAATATCAGGTGGCTATAGCTACTTGGGCTTACATCTGGGTCCTCTATTCTGTTCCACTGATCTACATGTCTGTTTTTGTGCCAGTACCATGCTGTTTTTGTTACTATGGCTCTGTAGTATAGGTTAAAATCAGGTATGGTGATACCACCAGCCTCTTTTTTGTTGCTCAGTATTATTTTAGATATTCGAGGTTTTTTATGATTCCAAATGAATTTTTGGATTGTTTTTTCTATTTCCATGAAGAAAGCCTTTGGAATTTTGATAGGGATTGCATTAAATGTGTAGATTGCTTTAGGTAAGATTGCCATTTTCACGATATTGATTCTTCCAAGCCAGGAACAAGGGATGTTTCTCCACTTTCTAGTGTCTTCTGCAATTTCTCGCTTGAGTGTTTTAAAGTTCTCATTGTAGAGATTCTTTACTTCCTTAGTTAGGTTTATTCCAAGGTATTTTATTTTTTTTGATGCAATTGTGAATGGGAGTGATTCTCTGATTTCATCCTCTGTGTGTTTGTTGTTAGCATATACGAAGGCTACTGATTTCTGTGTATTTATTTTGTATCCTGCTACATTGCTGTAGGTTTTGATCAGCTCTAACAGCTTGCTAGTAGAGTCTTTAGGGTCCTTTATGTATAGAATCATGTCATCTGCAAATAATGATAACTTGATTTCTTCCTTTCCAATTTGTATCCCTTTTATGTGTGTCTCTTGCCTTATTGCTATGGCTAAGACTTCCAAAACTATATTAAATAGAAGTGGAGACAGTGGACACCCTTGTCTTGTTCCTGATTTTAGTGGAAAAGCTTCCAGTTTTTCCCCATTTAGTAATATGTTGGCTGTAGGCTTGTCATAAATAGCCTTTATTATATTGAGATATTTTCCTTCTATTCCCAGTCTCTGTAGGACTTTTATCATGAAGGGATGTTGGATTTTGTCCAATGCTTTCTCTGCATCTAATGAGATGATCATGTGATTTTTGTCCTTCAACCCATTTATGTAATGTATTACATTTATAGATTTGCGTATGTTGAACCATCCCTGCATCTCTGGGATAAAGCCTACTTGGTCAGGGTGAATGATCTTTTTGATATACTCTTGTATTCTGTTTGCCAATATTTTGTTGAGAATTTTTGCATCTATGTTCATGAGGGAGATTGGTCTGTAATTTTCTTTTTTTGTTCTATCTTTGCCTTGTTTTGGTATCAGGGTGATGCTGGCCTCATAGAAGGAGTTTGGTAGGATTCCTTCTTTTTCTATTTCCTGGAAAAGCTTAAGAAGCAATGGTGTTAGCTCTTCCTTAAAAGTCTGGTAAAATTCAGCAGTGAATCCATCCGGGCCTGGGCTTTTTTTAGTTGGGAGATTATTGATAACTGCTCGGATCTCCATGTTTGTTATAGGTCTATTTAAGTGATTAATCTCATTTTGATTTAATTTAGGTAGGTCATATAGATCAAGGAAATCATCCATTTCTTTCAGATTTTCATACTTTGTGGAGTATATGCTTTTATAGTATGTCCCTATAATTTTTTGAATTTCTCTGGAATCTGTTGTGATGTTACCTTGTTCATCTCTGATTTTATTAATTTGTGTCTCTTCTCTCTTTCTTTTGGTCAGATTTGCTAAGGGTTTATCAATCTTGTTTATCCTTTCAAAGAACCAACTCTTTGTTTCATTAATTCTTTGGATTGTTCTTTTTGTTTCTATTTCATTAATTTCTGCCCTAATCTTTATTATTTCTTCCCGTCTACTACTTTTTGGTTTGCCTTGTTCTTCTTTTTCCAAGGCTTTAAGGCGAAGCATTAGGTCGTTTACTTGCGACCTTTCTAATTTCTTAATATAGGCACTTAAGGCTATAAATTTACCTCTTAGAACTGCCTTCATTGTGTCCCAGAGATTTTGGTATGTTGTGTTCTCATTATCATTTGACTCTATAAATTTTTTGATTTCCTTTTTGATTTCTTCATTGACCCACTCATCATTTAGTAGTGTATTGTTTAGTTTCCATGATTTTGTGTATGCTCTATAGCCTTTCTTGCTACTGATTTGTAGTTTAATTCCATTGTGGTCAGATAGAATGCAAGGAATTATTTCAATTTTCCTGAATTTGTTAAGATTTGCTTTGTGTCCTAATATATGGTCTATTTTAGAGAATGTTCCATGTGCTGCTGAAAAGAATGTATATTCTGCAGCCTTTGGATGAAATGTCCTGTATATATCTGTTAGGTCCATTCCTTCTATGACCTCATTTAGTCCAGATGCCTCTCTGTTTATTCTTTCCCTGGATGACCTGTCAATTGATGAGAGTGGGGTGTTAAAGTCACCCACCACCACTGTGTTTGGTGTTATCTGTGACCTTAGTTCTAATAGTGTTTGTTTGACGAATTTGGGAGCCCCCATGTTAGGTGCATATATGTTTAGGATTGTAATGTCCTCCTGTTGTAGTGTGCCCTTAATCAATATAAAGTGACCTTCCTTATCTTTTTTGACTAACTTTGGACTAAAGTCCATCCTGTCTGATATTAGGATAGCAACCCCTGCTTGTTTTCTAGGCCCATTTGCTTGAAACACCGTCTTCCAACCTTTCACCCTAAGATAATGTCTATCCTTTGTAGAAAGGTGAGTTTCTTGGAGACAACAAATTGTAGGATCCTGCTTTTTAACCCAGTCTGCAAATCTATGTCTTTTTGTTGGGGCATTGAGACCGTTGATATTAAGAGATATTATTGAAAGGTGTGTATTTATGTTTGCCATTTGTGTGTGTGTGTGTGTGTGTTACTTGTTCTACCTGTGCTCTCTTCTGTTAACTGGTATTTGAGTATGGCTGGTTTTTTCTAGGTTCCTTATATGTGTGCTTTTCCTTTTGTTCAGCATGGAGGATTCTATCAAGTATTTTCTGTAGAGCTGGTTTTGTCTTCAGATACTCCTTTAACCTGCTTTTGTCATGGAATGTCTTTATTTCTCCATCTATTTGGATGGATAACTTTGCAGGATAAAGTAACCTTGGTTGACAGTTGTTATCCTTCAGAACTTGGAATATATCACTCCAAGCCCTTCTGGCTTTAAAAGTTTGTGTTGAATAATCTGCTGTAATCCTGATGGGATTGCTTTTGTAGGTAACTTGATTTTTCTCTCTAACTGCTTTCAATATTTTTTCTTTGGTTTGTGTGTTTGGAAGTTTGAGTATAATATGGCGAGGAGAGGTTCTTTCCATGTTTTGTCTGGCTGGGGTTCTAAAGGCTTCCTGTATCTGTATTGGCACCTCTTTCCCAATTTGGGGGAAATTTTCCTCTATGATTTTGTTGAAGATGCCTACTATGCCTCTGGAGTGGAGTTCTTCTCCTTCTACTATGCCCTGAATTCTTATATTGGATCTTTTCATAGTGTCCCGAATATCTTGAAATTCCCACTCATACGTTTCTATAAGTTTGTCTTTCTCTTTGTTGGACTGCATTAGGTCTGCCACCTGATCTTCTAGCTTAGATATTCTGTCCTCTCCCTCATCCATCCTACTGGTGAGATTTTCTACAGAGTTTTTTATTTCATTAACTGTGTTCTTCATTGCTAGTAATTCTGACTGGTTTTTCTTTATTATTTCTATTTCTCTATTTATGTCTTGTATTGCCTTCTTTATTTCATTAAATTGGTGTCCTGCCTCTTCTTTGATTCCTTTGATTTCCTCTTTGATTTCCTCTTTGATTTCTTCTTTGATTGTTTTCATGTGTTCTTTGACCTCTTTGAACATATTTATAATTATTCTTTTGAACTCTTTCTCAGGCATTTCCTCTAACTCTTTCTCACTGGAGGACATTTCTGATGCATTAATACTTTTAGGTGGATTTATATCGTCTTGCGTTTTAGTGTTTCTTGTGTTATAATGTATATATTTTTGCATCTTGGATTAAGTTAATGCTTGGATTTTCTAGCTAGCTGTGTATTCTTAGCTGTATCAATTGATTTGATGTAATATATTTTCAGGGTAGGACCTTAAGGTATTAGGTGTGGCTCTTAAGACTCTCAGAGTATCTACAAAGATGTTCTTAGGGGTTGAGTTTCCCTGCTATAGGAGTATTCAAGCAGGTTGAGTGGAATAAAATACTGGTAGATTCTAAAATTTAATTAAACACTGTACACATTCCATCAAAAACAGCCCCGAGTATGTATGCAAGAGTAGTTATTATAATGACCAGATCCTCTATCAACAAAGAGGTTTAGATTTCTGGTCTGTTGAGGTATCCAAGTCAGCTTGTGACCAAGTGAGACCCTTCCCTGGTGCAATCCCAGTTACCTTGGGTGATTGTGGTCTCAGTCAAGTTGCTGCCTGGGTCGTCGGGCTGCTGTTCTGATTTCTGGAGCTGGGCACTTGCTTTTCCTATGGGGCAAACTGAGCCGCTGCTGCCGCCTCTGCTGCTGTTGTAGCTGCCACCCCCGGAGCCACCACCACTGCTGAAGCTGCCTCTGCCGTGTACACCACCACTGCTCACCCCGAAGCCACTGCTGCGGGATCTGCCACCGCTGCCGCTCCTGGGTCCGCAGCTGCTGGGGCCACTGGTACCAGTGCTGGAGCCGCTGAAGTTGCTGCCGAATTCTGCTCCTGCTTGGGTCCCGCCGTCAGCCCAAGTTGGCGTGGCCAGTCCCGGGCCGCTGCTGTGTTCGCTGGAGCTGGGTTCAGGCGGCGGGGGAGGGGAGGGAGCTGCGGCTGCTCTGGTTGTATCGCTTCTCCATGTGTGCTTTTACCTCGCGGTCTGCTCCTCCCTCCGTTGCTCGCTGCCGTTCTCCCCTCACGTTTCCCGAGTTGCGGAGAGGGCGGTGTGAGGGGAAAATCCCGCACCTGGCTTGTCCTGTGGCTCGAGCTGAGAGTCCGGCGGTTTTCTGCCGCTCCGCGGCTGCGGCGGGTGGCCGAGCTGTCCCGGAGCCGCTGTTCCCACCTGTGCAGGCTCTGGATGCTCTGCAACTCTTCTACTTCTCCGCTGCCACCTCAATTTCCTATACACCTCACTTTTTAGTAAAAGTGTGTATTTTGCTGAGTTTTTTTTGGTCTTTTTCCCCCCTAGGCTGCTTTGGCGTGGTACCTACGCCGCCATCTTAACTGGAAGAGCCGTGATGTAATTTTAAGGGAGCTCATTGCTTATGGCTAAACATAATCATGTTATTAGATTTAAGCTAAATACAAATCACCTCATTAGATAGGCTGCTAAGTGCCAACACAGTGAACATCATAGCTGTCCTTATGATTCCTTAGCAAGCCTGCTCTGAAGCAGCACAATAGATCATCATGCACAATGCAAAACTAAATTGGGAAAATGGAGCACCACTATGTTTGTACCTATTGCCCTTCCCAGCATGAATGTCTATGACTAAAAGAGGAGTATTAGACATATCTTCAAGGTGGAGGGGTTTCTTTTATGCCTAGCCTGTGTTTAATTGTAACTACTGAGCCATTTCTCTAGCTATTCTGATATTTATTGAGCAACAGTTATATGCTGGATTTCTATAGGTGAGTATAATCTGATCCTCATGGAATGTTGAAAGGCAAAAAAGTTAAACATGCAATTTAAGCTCTGGTTTTTAGGGAACTTAACCCAGTCTGGGGTGGTTAGATTAACCTTCAAGATGATAAAGCACCTGATCTCAAATCTGAAGGAGGAATAGATGTCATCCAAAGGAAAGGAGAGCGGAGAGGCTATAACAAACCTTAAGTCATTCACTCTAATTTCTTTATAAGCAGTACTATGGGAGTAGGGCTTTCATGGAGGGACTGGTATGGCAGAGAGTAATGAATGAAACACTACGGATAATCTAGTTTTCTTAGGAGCATTGCAATTTTCTTTCATACATACTTTATACATTATTCTTAAATTGATTCCTAAATATTTTAATTGTTTGCAACTAGCAGTAATGATTGAGATATTGTCTTATATATTATATTTTGCCTTCCTTCTCCATTTTCCTATTTGAAGATTCAATTTTATTTTTCTATTGTATCATTATCTACTGTTTTCCTTAGTGCATTTGTTAAACAGTGGTAATTGTTTTGTTAAATTTTCTCTTTATAAATATATGGTTATTATATATTTTTGATTTTTGTGGTTATTTTTAATTAGTTAATTAGTTTGTTTTTCAAGTAGTCAGAAAGACAGAGATAAGACAATGAGAACGGGTGTGCCAGGGCCACTTGCCACTGCAAAGGAACTCCAGTTGCGTGTGCTACTTTGTGCATCTGGATTTATGCAGGTATTGGGGAACCAAAAAAAAAAAAAAAAATGTTGTCAGGCTTTAGAATCAAATACTTTAATCTCTGAACCATCTCTCCAGCCCCAAATAAATGGTTACTGATAAGTTTGTCTAGTTGTAGGACACGGAATCTAAGCCAAATGGTTAAAAGAAAAGTATTGAAGGCTACATGAAAGCTCGCAAATTTCCTGAAATGCTGAGAAAATAGTCTTGGATTTAATAGGGCTAAAGCCTGTCCAACCAGAATGTCCACCCTTCATGGCTGTGCTTTAGACAAACTTATGTCTTCTCTGCCCATGCTCAAGCCTCAGCACTAGGGACACTGAGGACCATGCATGAGCCACTGCAGAGAGTCAACAACAAAGGCCCGCAACTTGGCAGGTGCCAGCTCCATTTCTGTCCATATGGTTTCTGTTGCTCAGTGCTCCAAATTATAGAAGGTGATTTTGTCTAGAGGTTCATTATAGACAAGACACCAACAGAGTGTTTCACACATGATACCTTGTAATTTCTCAGCCATCTGGAAAAGATGGAAATGAGTTAGGATAGAGTTAAAATTAGACAACTTAATAGCATATTATAACAAAATACTTGACCAAAATTTTCATTTTCTCTGTGCCTATGTTTGTCTGATGAATGCTACTTGCACATGATGTGCTTTTTTCTGATTTTTCTCATCTTTGTGGTTTTTTTAAAAAAGTATTTTATTTATGCATAAATGAGAGACAAAGAAGCAGATGGAGAACAATGAATGCAGAAATCTGTAAAAATATTTTACTTATTTTATTATCTATTTATTTATTTTCAAACAGAGAAAGAAAGAAGACAGACAGAGAATAGGCATGCCAGGGCCTCCAGCCACTGCAAATGAACTACAGATGCAAGTGCCATGTTGTGGAACTGGCTTTTTGCATGTTATACCTTCAGCCTAAAGACTTTTTCTTCTAAATATTGGCTTGACAGTCTTTCTCACTTATTCAAGATCAAATTTCTCCTTAGAAAAGCTTTCTGTATCCATCCTACAGAATTTGCCACTTTGTGTTATTTGATTAAACTCTTATTGTTATTTGATTTATTTATTTAATTACTTTAGTTTATTTCATAGTAAAAAGTTATTAGATTAGTTTTTTTATAGCATAAAATGACGTATATATCACTGCTATAAAACAGCTCCTGTGTGTTGCATATATGCTTTGCCAATATGAGAATATGAACCCTTAGGTTTATAATTTGGTCTGGCTTGCTCTCTAATGTAACTCCTATAACTAAGGGCTTTAGGCACAATATTGAAATGATAAATGAATATGATGAATAAAAGCACCTGTCCCATGTTGCTTTCCTATGACATTTGATGACAAATCGTTGTCTGGAGCATTGATTCTTGGTTTCTTGATGTGGAAGATGGACCATCTTGTCCAGATGACCATTTTCTAATGTTGAGATGTTTGGCTGGAAGTGAAGGACATTGACAGCCAACGTTTCTCTTGGCCTCTGTGACCACTGGCATCTGGATTAGGATCCAGGGATTCATCAGAGCTTACATGCTTAATTACTGATTAGGTACTTTTCTCATTGCTGTCAAAAAGTTCCCTAGGCTAATACACTGCTTAGTTTTCTTGGAATAGTCATTTTTGGCTTTAAATGGTAGATTTTATTAACTTTAATTCTGAATCCTACTGTCTCATTGCATAGGAGTTTCAAATTCATATCCACATATGAAGCTGTATATTCAAAATTTGTTTAAATAGCCCCCTAACACAGGAAATATAAAATACAAGTCATATTCTTCATTATGTTCTATCCATTGCATTTTTGTTAAGTTAAATAGAATCCTTTATAATTTAAAACACTTAAAAACACAAAGCTCCAAAGATGTGATTACAAGAAGGAATTGTTTAAAGCTTGTTTAGAGTTCTTTGTGTGAAACAGTCTTAAGGCATCAGACCATCTCATGTACTCCCATGGGCATCCTGGCTTCTGTTATGACTCAGAGTTCTCCTCACCTACTTACTCAGTGAGGCTTGGCTCACCCATTTGTATCATGATTTGGTTACCATGCTTGATAATAAAATGATAACTAAACTTGCCAAAAAAAAAATAGTTCCCTAGGAAAGCCACTTAAGAAGGAAGGGTTATTTGGGATCAAAGTTTGGGTTATAGTCCAACATGGTAGGGAAGTCATGGGGTCAAGAGCTTGAGACAGCTGGTAACACTACTTCTGCAGTAAGGAATCAGAGAGAGATGAATGTTTCTTAGTCTGCTTTTGCTTTTTTGTTCAGAAAAGGATCCTAACCCATAGGCTGGTGCTATGCATAGTTAGAGTAGCTTTTCCCACTTCAGTTAACCTCATCTAGAAACTGCCTCCCAGACATCACCAGAGCTTTATCTCCCTACTCTAGATCCTCTGAAAAATGATCAAGTTGACTATCTACCCACTGTTCACCCTGCCTGTAACCCTTGTGACATTGGTCTTCAAGCTCAGATGATGATTTCCATCATAAAGTCTAACAACCTACATCCAAAGGGCTTCCTGTACTCAGAAATGGTGATTTTTCTACATGCAACTTACTCATATCACCTTTTTCCAAAGAGCCCAATATAGAAGCCATACCATGGACAATTAACGCAAGAAACCCTCTTTGTGCTGCTGTGGTACCCACTACAGTGCATGTTATATCTCTATGTAGAAAGTGGTCTCCTCCTAGCAAAGCCACAGGCCTTCTCAGCTCTGTTAATAGTTCCTTTCACTTTTTATTTTTATTTATTTATTTTGTTTTGTTTTGAGATGCAGGGTCTCACTCAAGCCAGGCTGGCCTGGAATTTACTATGTAATCTCAGGCTCTTCTCAAACTCACAGTGATTCTCTACCTCGGTCTCCTGAGGGCTGGGATTAAAGGCATATGCCACTAAGTCTAGCAATACTGCTTTTTAAAAATATTTATAATATTTGTATTTATTTACTGAAGAGAGAGAGAAAGAGAGAGTATGTGCACACCAGGCTTCTTGACACTGCAAACAATCTTCAGACACATGTATCACTTGGTGCATCTGACTTTACATGAGTGCATTGAATCTGGGCCAGCAGGTTTTGCAAGCAAGCACTTTTAACTACTGACCCATTTCCCCAGCCCTCTATAAACACTTATTATCTAGATTGATAAAGTACCATCAGAAGAGAGAAATCCCATCCTTTACGGAAAAGACTGGGAAGGATGAATGTGAAAGGCTTTGTAGAGGAGGGGACATTAAAGACATTTGCTGAATATGCAAAAGGAATATTGTGGAATGGAAGTTACTTATAAAAACTTCTGATACTTGAGGTACTAACACGATGTGAGCACTCTGCAAGGTGCTTTGCATGAATTTGGTCATTAAATCCTTTAAATAATCAAGATGTTATATTTAAGTATGATTTTCATTTTACAGAAGAGAAACACAGGCCAAGAGAGTTTTCTTATTTTCCCCAAGCTCACGGAGCTATACAAGGGGAAAGGATGGTTCGAACAGTTTTCTAGAGCACAATTAGTTCTCTATCCTTGTTTTTTCTTTTCAGCATGCTATATGTAACAAAGCTCTCAATGTGTAGTAGCAAAGAAAAAGTCTGGGGAAATAAGGAGCCTATTACTAAAGAAATTAGACAAAGAATATTGACTTTTTAGGCCAGTATTGTTTTGCCTGCACTAAACTGCATCCAGCATAGAAAACAATATATAAAAATCAATCAAAGACCCAAGCCAATAGTGATTATATGAACAATGTGATTGATATCATATGTCCCAGCTAAATTAAAATGTTGCCTAGGGAAAAAAATCTATAAAGGCAACATGAACTATTACATAAAGCTATGTTGAGTCTTCCAGATAATAAAATGGATATCATAAATAATTTCTTCCTCTGTGGTAGAAAGGGTGAGGTAAATCTGTCTGTTATCAATTTAGCAAGCTTAGAAAGGAATAGGATCATAGGATTCATCATATTACATTAATTTTCTTTGGTTCCATCTTTTAAAGCTCATCCCAACAACCTTCCTAAGTGATTTCTTTGGGCCACTAACCACAGCCTGAATCTGCAGAGAAATATATGGGAAAAGGTAGCAAAGCTGTTCTGTGTGGCACTGCAAGAACTACCAATGTAAAAAGAAAACATTGCAGGAATTTGATCTCAGGCACCATACTTCTCTCTAGGATCACAGTTATCAAAGTCCAGAGGTACATTTCAGTTACTTATCATTATGCAACTTGCAACAAAACTCTCCCTATCATCCTCATGCCTTGCCACTCCTGACATTGACTCACCTACAGAAATCTTTTATAAAAAAATAAGTTTACATATTTTATTTATTTATTTGAGAGAGAGGTGGAAAGAGAGAGGGAGGAAGAAGCAGATATAGAATGGATGTACCCTCCAGCTACTGCAAATAAACTCCAGATGCAAGTGCCACCTTTTGCATCTGGCTTATAAGGGTACTGGGGAATCTAACCTGGCTCCTTAGACTTCACAGGTAAGTACCTTAACCGCTAAGACATCTCTCTAGCCCCAGAAAAAAGACTTCTTAAAAAAATATGTATTTATTTGCAAGGAGAGAGAGAGAGAGAGAGGGAAAAGATTGACAGAAAGAATGGGCATACCAGGGCCTCGAGCTGCCGCAAATATACTCCAGGTGCATGTGCCACATTGTACATTTGCCTTATGTGGGTACTGGGGAATTTGAACTCAGGTTGTTAGGCTTTGCAGGTGAGTACCTTAACCACTGAGCAATCTCTCCAGCCCCTTACAGAAATCTTTCCTGCAAAGGTATAGTTTCAAATATGTCCATAGGCTTTAGAATGAATAGTTCATGCTCCAGCCTCAGGGCAGAAGTGAATGCATTTCAGCTAGCTCTAGCAGTGATGTAACCTTCCACAAATCAACTCTTCTCTGAGCTTAAAAGAAAACCCTAACAATCTTCTCCCCTTCCAAAAGCGCATTATAAGGACTAAATGAAGTAGCTCATCTTTGTACTAGAATATGGTAGGTATGTAATCAATATTAATTACTATTATTGCCTTAAGACATGTGTGTGGCATTCTGTACACAGTATTACTTTAGAGAGCAAAAGTATGAACGAATATGGTAAGCTTTTGTGTAAACTTGAATTACTTCTATAATCCTGGGTTCTACTTCTGAGGGCAAAACAAGAGTGTGTGTGTACATGCGTATTAGCACAGCATTGATATGTAGGCCAGAGTTTGACCAAAAGTGTCTTCTTTGATCAATTTTTGCTTTATTTATTGAGATAAGATCTCTCACTTGAATCCAGAATTAATCTACCTAGCCAGCTGGCAGCAGGGATCCCCCATCTCCTTCTCAATTTGCAGAACTCTGGAACCCCAGGTGGGTGCCGCACCCATTCAGCATTTCTGTCCTATGGGGAACTCAGGTCATCTCACTTGCGTGGCAAGTACTTTACCAACTGAGCCATCTCCCCTGTCCCTGATTTTGAATTTTTATCAACATACCCATTATTGTTCCTATTTAAAGTGTTCTGGAAGGCTGAAATATTGAAGGCTTGGTCCCCAGCTGGCAATGCTGCTGACATGTGGTGGAAACTTGTGGTGGGGTCTAGCTGAAGGAGGAAGGTCATTGGGTTGTGCCCTTGAAAAGTCTATTGGGACCCTGTCGCCTTTCTCTTGCTCAATCTGCTTCCTGCTGGCTGTGAGCACAGTATCTTCTCTTTACTGCATGCTTTGCCATGATGTATAGCCTCCTGCAGGTCTCAAAGCAACTCCACCCAGCAACTATGGACTGGTAACTCAAACTGTGTTCCAAAATAAATCATTAATGTTATTTATAACAGGTATTTTGTCATAGGTATTTTGTCATACTAAAATTGCAAAATTTTTATTGCCATCAATAAGGCAAAAAAAAATAAAAGGCTTATAGTATTTGTAAGTGCCACATTATTCCCCAAATCATTAAATTATACTGCTGAAAGTCACAATAAAATGATCCTTAACTCTACAGTATACAACATCATAAAACTCTCAGAAAAACTTAAAGGAACCAGTGTCTCCTGAAAACTGATACAGATCATAAAATGAGAGTGTTCTCTTCTGCAAGGTATAGCTACCCCTGCTTTGAGAAGGGTTCTGTCAGTCATGTCCAGGTTGAAATCATTCAATACTAATTGGTAGAGTGGAAACACAACAGATGGATAGCATGCTGTCTAAAACCCTATCTTCATCTTCTTCCCTGAGGCAGGACCAAATCTTTTTACCACTTTTTACATGATAGGAAAATGGGTCACTGTGGGATATTTATATTCCCAGATTCCAAACTGATCATAGAGGAATTAACATATGAACTTGGGTGATGCTTGCATTGCTAAGACATCTTTGAAATCCTAAACTTGGTGAGGAACAGCTGAAATATGTATGATTATCTTGATATTGAATGTCATTCATTGAATAGATTTTACTGATGTTGCATCCAAGGCAAGATTTCTTGCTCATTCAGTGGCCTATCAAATTCCAAGTTTGCAATGAAAATAATTAATAAACATATCATGAAGACAATTCATCATTTCTTCATCTTTAAATGCTTGTTTACTTCATTCCTCATTCTGTATGTTTGAGTACTTCCTTCCATGAAGGATAGTTAGAAAACAGAGTGAGTCAGTATGAAGAGAACAGAGTGCCTCTTTCAGTCAACACTAGCTGTAAGAGAAAAGTGGGGGAGGGGAGAAGTTTGACTTTTGCTTGTTTAAGTGCCTCTGATAATGAAGCAAGTATCAGTTATTTTCTCCTTCCTGAGACCAAATACACAACCGGAAGCATCTTATGGAAGGAAAGGGTTTATTTCTGTCTTACAGTTTCTAGGGGAAGTTTGGTCATGGTGGAGAAAGCTTGGCAGGAACTGTTAGGCAGTTGTCTGGTTGATAGAACCACCACTTATCATGTACTGGCCATATTCATTTTCTTTAGTGGACACAAGAATCCTACTGCATAAGGGTAATGGACTCATTTTAGTAAGAACAAAAACTAGAGACCATGGGGGTGAACAAGCCTTGGAGTCAGACTGCCTGGGTCTGAATCCTAGCTCTGCCTCTTAATTGGCTGCTTGAATTCTGGAATGTTTACTAAAGTCTAAAATTGCTCAGCTACTTCATATGTCTAATTAAAAAATAACTAAAAATATTACCCTTTAGGATTTTTAACTATTCACAGAAAAATGGTCTCGAAAGGTTGTTTGTATTATTTACCAGTGCTCATACTAAAGAGTTGCTACTCACACCCATGCTGACCGATGGTTGGGGCTCTTACTATGAAACCACACTACCCATCACCCACATGCCATCTGCAGCTTATACTGGCCAAACATGCATGGATCTTCAAAATCATCTTAATTAATGAGTGGTTTGGGAAGTGAAGTTCTTTCATCTTTTGTACTGTATTTCCCTACTTCACTGTTATTATTATTATTTTTACAGAGAAACAAGAGATGTGGAGGTAACATGGAAATGTCAGAAGAAGGCTTAAAATGACTTGGAAGTTGACCTCTTTTGATGATTAATCTTCATTGATTTATGAAGACAGACCTCAGACACTAGTGATACACTTTTCAGTGTGTCTGAGCACTCCACTGGAACACCCATCCTGAATGTGGGCAGTACCATCCAACTAGTTGGGCCCCAGAATTGAAAAAAAAGATAAAAAAGGGAGTACCTACAGAGCATCAGCAATGTGAGGAGCCACCTAAATTCCCTCTGGTATGCCTCCTCATCAGGATAAACTCTATCCCCTCAAACTGTGAACAAAAATAAACCATACTTTCAGTTTATTTGTTTCAATGGTTAGCCCTAGCAATGAGAAAAATAACCAATATGTGTCCCTGGCAAAGTGCAGAGGCTCCCAGTCTCACGGGCCCAAGTCTCATCTTGTCTTGTCTGGTCTCCTCCTCTCTTTTCCTCACCTTTCTTCTCTTCTCCCCTATTATCCTCAAGAGCAATGACTAAGTAACTTGGCTTGTGTTGTGTTTTGGAAGCTTAATAGTCCCTTTTATTAAAACATTGGTACCTTCAGTTAACACTTAAATGTGAAAGACAGTCTAGTTCCTTATGGCTGTTCTGCCTGATTCTTGTATATCAGTTTGTATAAGTCTGAGATGTAATCAGGTTTCCTTTATTTCCAAGTAATCAGTACCTACATAAGGGATGAATATCTCCTGCACACACTGTCAACATTGTCTCAGTAATATAGGGGGCACAAAATCAGTCTTACTTCATGATTAATGCCTGCCATGCACTTGAGAAAAAAAGTTACTTTCTCCCTGATGCTTTTTATGGAATATAATATAGAATTTGCATGAGGGTAGGAAAGTATGGAAGTTGGATAGGACTTGGGAAACCTCAAAAGATAAATAATCTCACAAAAAATGAGTACAATTAGAGAGCCAGCACTCCAATTTCTAAGTTAATGCACATTCCATTAAATTTCATTATGTCGTTTCATGTGCTAAGTCTTTATATAAGTCCACTAATATATTAGTTGATAAAATGCAAGTAATTACTAAATTCCAATCTGTGTGTGTATGTAAATATATGCATGTAGTGGGTACGTGGACACACAATACGTGCCTACAAACATATACACAAATATGATTACCTAGTAAATCTGATGAGGCCATATTTGAATTAGTCTCATTCATTGGTGCTCCCTAACATTTAGTACAAATCCTGGCACTAATACTTTCAATGAGTTACAATTTGCAAGATTTCTTTATTGACAATCTTTACAGAGGAAAGGAATCCACATTCTCACATGAAAGATAGTCCAGTAGAAAAGCAAGCTAAATGGCAAAAACATGGAAAGCATATGTCATGGCTGACATTTATAACAATGTTGCCATGTTGCTGGGATGGAAATCTCTTTACATAAATGCATGTGCCTCCCCATACCATCCTTCACGTGATCCCCTGAATAACCTGGGCCTAAAACCACTGCCATACAAATCTGCCTGAGCTGAGCCATTGCCAATACAAGCCCATAGGCTCCTATCCTTAACTTTTTGCTCAGATTCACAGCCTGTTCTGTTCCATGTCATAACTTTATTTTTTCTACCTCTCTATTTTGATAGGAAAAGGTTATAGGCCCTTACCTGTCATTCATCCTGTGACAAGGCTCTGCTCAGTTCCTCCTTGTCATTCACTTCTCACAGTGAGGAACATTTATCTGTCTGGATTTGTGAAAGTTTCCAGAGACCAAAAATCAGAAATGTCTGATTGCTTCAGCCCTGGTAAGAGTTGCAGTTAATATTTGAGGACATGCCACAATGTATCCCACAGAGAAGCCAAGTGATCTCAAGAACTGCTTCAAGAAGAAATAAAATGAACAAAAGGGTTAACTGTATGGTTTAGGAGCCTCCTGGGAGGGTCTGTGAATGAGCTTCATAGGCTTGAGTTCATGATCACATGCACTTTTAGATGGAGCATATAGTATAGCAATTTACTCCAATTTGAAATATTCTATCCTGAAAGGAGGTTTATGAAGACTCCAGAAATAAATGAATCCTAAAAGGGTCAGGAAATAAATAACACTAGTCTCAGAAAGCTCGTTACTCATAAGATTCACAAGGCACCTTCTAATGGATAGAAAAGCAGTAATAAGTTGTTAGGGTAGAGATTCTCTAACCAACAGTGAAGCCTACAAATTGTGCAGTGAACTCAGGGGATGCAGTTTTCATAAGTTTCCATCCGTTCTGGGGTAAACTTTTCACCTAAGCAGCTATTTTCAGTTACCCATTATTTGGTAAGAAACTTTGATAAATTCATTGACTCACCAAGTTGGATTTGGGGACATTCATTACTCTGTTCTGCTCTTGATACCCCATTTAGGGTGAAAAGTCTCAGAACACAGAAAGGGTGAACTTAGAATGCATGGGGAAAGGGGAGGGATAAGTAGTGGTTCCTGTCTTACACTGTTAGATCAGCAAGGAAATACTCCTTCTGTACAAGGACAGGTTTATCCTGGATCATT
Organism: Jaculus jaculus; assembly: GCF_020740685.1. Lineage (NCBI taxonomy): Eukaryota > Metazoa > Chordata > Mammalia > Rodentia > Dipodidae > Jaculus > Jaculus jaculus. The sequence goes on along the minus strand of NC_059106.1, from coordinate 116,434,573 downwards.
CAAGTTTCTTCCAGGTCTGACATCCTGCTTCAGATTTCACAAATCCTCAGACATGATTAGAAGGAAGGCAGTGCTCCCTGTGGTCGCAGAGGAGTTGCATCTGGGGAGGCTGAACATACTGGTTTAAGTACTTACTGAGAGCCTGACCTAATCTACAAGCTCTGAGGGAGCCCATGTCAGTACACGCAGCCCTATTACCACAGTGTCTGGATGAAAGACTTTCTCCACAACCTGTATTCTGTGGTAGATTGACCTGAAAAAACCACTTGTGATGGTTTCTTACCCAGTGAGTGTGGAAGCAGCCACTGCCTTCAGGGCAAGCGGCCAGCAGGGTTATGTGGGTGCTGCTCTGGTGTGCATGGCTCTGAGAGAGTTTCCAAAGGAACACTTGGAGCAGGGAAACAGAGGGTGTGAGGATCATTGAGGAGGAGACCTTTTGAGTATAAGTTATGGCCTGAATGTTTGCATCCCCCTAAAACTTAGGATGAAATCCTAGCCTCCATTTGAAGTTATTTGAAGGTGTGGGCTTTTGGCTGTGACTAACAAGAAATGGAGCTTTTATAAATGGACTTGTTGCTCTTATTTCTAAAAGAGACCCAAGTGAGTACCTTTGAAGTTTCTGCTATGTAGAGTCACAGAGAAGATGGCTCTCTGCAATCCAGAAAGCAGCACCAGCCAGCACGTGTGCTGGCACATTGATCCAGGAATACTCAGATGCCAGAACCTAAGAAGTACATCTCTTTAAACTGTGAGCCACCTAGTCTATGGTATGTTAGTTGCAGCAACCAGGGTGAACTTGGCAAACTTTAATATCTATCCCCAAATGGCATTATGCTTTTATGCTTGGGAGTGGTGGCACATGCCTGCAATGCCAGCACCTTAGAGGCACAACATGACAAAATCAAGGTGCACTTGGTTACATACTGAAATAATGACTCAACATTTCTCCCCAATAGCAGCAGCAGGCTCCCTCCCCAAGCCAAAACTAAAACCCCCTAACAATATATTTGTAATTCTCACCTGATATTTCTGTAATATGTTTTACTTGAACTTAGGTATAAATTACAGAATGTATGGCTGTAAGTTGAAATTTAAGTGTGATAAACCTATTTAAATACATTTAAATGGGACAAAAAGTAGTATTTATGTTTTCTTATGATGTTTTCATTTTTGGTACTTCCCACTCCTTTTCAAAGAACCAAATTTTCATCTAATATCTATTCTTTCTGGTTAAAATATTGACCTTACATTATGATTTTTTTCTTTTTTATTAATTAAAAACTTTTCTATAGACAAATTATGTGTTAGTCCCATCTACTGCTTCCCCTCCCCACGTTATTAAGGCCCTCCTCAGTTGGGTTGCTGCTATTCACCATGGGATTATGAGTTGTGAGTTATCAGAGCAGCAGTCAGTCATTGTGGGCGGGGGGTTGGGGTGGTGAGGCGGGAAAGGATGGAAATGCCTCTGGATACACCTTAGCACCCTGTGGCTCTTAAAATCTTTCTGGTCTCTCTTCCACTAAGTTTCCTGAGCCTTTGTATGTGTGTTCTAAGTCTACTTTAGTGTTAACTTCTCAGCAACTTCTAGATTTCAATTTTGATATGTTTTGAATATCTTCAGTGTCTATTGCCATCTCCTTGGCACGGATTGTCAGGGTGCAGATGAGGGCAGCACTGATGCTTAATGTGCTAATTCCTCTGTAGCCTCACCTGGACCCTGGCTGATGTGCAAGGGGTGGTTCATCTCATGATAGGGAGTTGGCTATTTTTTCTTGTCATGGATTTTATTTGTTTATTTATTTATTTATTTATTTATTTATTTATTTGAGAGCGACAGACACAGAGAGAAAGACAGATAGAGGGAGAGAGAGAGAATGGGCGCTTCAGGGCTTCCAGCTTCTGCAAACGAACTCCAGACGTGTGCGCCCCCTTGTGCATCTGGCTAACGTGGGACCTGGGGAACCGAGCCTCGAACCGAGGTCCTTAGGCTTCACAGGCAAGCACTTAACTGCTAAGCCATCTCTCCAGCCCATTGTCATGGATTCTTATCATCATTTTATTGATGGATTTTGGTTCTCCCAGTTTTCACTGCTCTCTGTTAAAGAGGAAACAGATTTTCCAACAGAGAATGAGAGCAGCATGCATTAAAAGGAAATAGGCATAGTTAATCAAGAGAGTTTTTGATGGGTGTAGTCTCTCTTTTGGCCAAAGTCTAGTGGTAAATTCTCAGTGAAGCCTATGACCCTCCTTCTCCGTAATATTCTGACTAGGATCTGAGTACCAACTATGACTTCCTTCCCATTTAACTTATCATCTCTTGTATTAAAGCCATACCAGTGATTAATTCTTCCAGATTTTGTCATGTGAAGTCTTTAGTATTGTCTACAATATGAAATGTATTTTCCCAGCTTTGGCTTTCTCACAAGCAATCAGCCTATGTTCTTTAGTGGCTAAATTCTTTTCTGTACAATAAATTTTAGGGAAGACAAAATATTCAAACATTAATCAATTAATTATATTAGTAAGAAAAAATAGGAGACTTCCAGTTAAGATGGCAGCATAGGTATCACATCAAAGCCGCCTGGGGTGGGGGAGGAGACCAAAAAAATCAGGAAAATACACACTTTTACTAAAAAGTGAAGTGTATAGGAAATTGAAACTGCAGCAGAGAGGTAGGAGAGATGCAGAGCACACAGAGCCCACACAGGCCAGCAAAAGTGGCCTGGGCAGATCTGCCAACCACTGTGGCGGAGCACCAAAAAGCCACCAGGCTCATCTCAAGCCGCAGGAAAAGTCTGGGGCAAGGAGCTTCCACTCACACCAGTGTTCTCCGCAAACTCTAGAAATATGAAGGGAGAGTGACAGTGAACAATGGAGGAGCAGATCACAAGGTAGAAGAACATGTGGAACAGTGAGAGAATTATAGCAGCAGTGGCTCCCTCCCCTCCCCCACCACCTGTGCCCATCTCCAGCAAACAGAGCAGTGGTCCTGGGACCCGGCCATGCCAACTTGAGCCAACAGCAGGACCCAAACAGGAGCAGAGTCTGGCAGCAACATTAGTGGTGCCAGCACTAGCAACAGTGGCCCCAGCAGTAGCAGCAGCTTCACTGGCAGCAGTAGCAGATCCAGCAGCAGTGGTAGATCTAGCAGCAGCAGCTTCAGCAGCAGTGGTGACAGACCTAGAAATGGAAGCTTTAGCAGCAGCAGCAACAGATCCAGCAGTGGCAGCTTCAGCAGCAGCAGCAGTAACAGTTCCAGCAATGGGGGTGCTGATCTGCAGGCCCACAGTTGCCAAGCTCAGTTTGCCCTGCAGAAAAAGCCAGTGCCCAGCTCCAGAAATCACAACAGCAGCCCAACAACCCAGCTAGCAATTTGACTGAGACCAAAAGTAATCCAAAAGGTAACTGGAATTGCACCAGGGAAGGGTCTCACTTGGTCACAACCTGACTTGGATCCCTCAACAGACCAAAAATCTTAATGTCTTTGTTGATAGAGAATCTGGTTCTTATAATAACTTCTCTTGCTTAAATACTCGGGACTGTTTTTGGTTGAATGTGTACAGTGTTTAACTAAATTTTAGAATCTACCTGTATTTTATTCCACTCAGCCTATTTGAATACTCCCATAGCAGGGAAACTCAACCCCTAGGAATACCTTTGTAGATACTCTGAGAGTCTTAAGAGCCACACCTAACAACTTAAGCTACTACCCTGAAGATATATAACATCAAATCAATTGATACAGCTTAGAATACCCAGCTAGCTAGAAAATCAAAGCATTAACTTAATCCAAGATGCAAAAATATATACATTATAACAAAAGAAACACTAAAAAGCAAGACATTATAAATCCACCTAAAAGTATTAATGCATCAGAAATGACCTCCAGTGAGAACGAGTTAGAGGAAATGCCTGAGAAAGATTTCAAAAGAATGATTGTAAATATGTTCAAAGAAGTCAAAGAACAAATCAAAGGAGTCAAAGAGGAACTCAAAGAGGAAATCAAAGGAATCAAAGAAGATGCAGGACACAAATTTCATGAAATAAAGAAGTCAATAGAAGACATAAATAAGGAAATAGATATAATAAAGAAAAACCAGTCAGAATTACTAGCAATGGGGAACACAGTTAATGAAATAAAAAACTGTGTAGAAAATCTCACCAGTCGAATGGATGAAGGAGAGGACAGAATATCTAAGCTAGAAGACCAGGTGGCAGATCTAATACAGTCCAAAAAAGAGAAGGACAAACTTATAGAAAAGTACGAGTGGGAATTTCAAGATATTCAGGACATTATAAAAAGATCAAATATAAGAATTCAGGGCATAGTGGAAGGAGAAGAATTCTACTCCAAAGGCATAGTAGGTGTCTTCAACAAAATCATTGAAGAAATCTTCCTCCAAATTGGGAAAGAGGTGCCAATGCAGATATGGGAAGCCTTTAGAACCCCAGCCAGACAAAACCTGAAAAGAACCTCTCCTCACCATGTTTTAATCAAACTACCAAACACACAAACCAAAGAAAAAATATTGAAAGCAGTTAGAGAGAAAAATCAAGTTACCTACAAAGGCAAGCCCATCAGGATTACAGCAGATTATTCAACACAAACTTTAAAAGCCAGAAGGGCTTGGAGTGATGTATTCCAAGTTCTGAAAGATAACAACTGTCAAGCAAGGTTACTTTATTCTGCAAAGTTATCCATTCAAACAGACGGAGAAATAAGGACATTCCATGACAAAAGCAGGTTAAAGGAATATTTGAAGATAAAACCAGCTCTACAGAAAACACTTGATAGGATCCTCCATGCTGAAGAAAAGGAAAAGCACACATATAAGGAACTTGGAAAAAACAAGTAATATTCAAATACTAGTTAACACAAGAGAGCAAAGGTAGAACCAGAACAACACACACACACACAAAGGCAAATTTAAATACGCACCTTTCAATAATATCTCTTAGTATGAATGGCATCACTCCCCCAAAAAAAGACATAGGTTTGCAGACTGGGTTAAAAACAGGTCCTACAATTTGTTGTCTCCAAGAAACTTACCTTTCTACAAAGGATAGATATTATCTTAGGGGGAAAGGTTGGAAAATTGTGTTTCAAGCAAATGGGCCTAGAAAACAAGCAGGGGGTTGCTATCTTAAATCTGGCACGGTAGAATTCAATCCAACGTTAGTTAAGAAAGATAAGGAAGGTCACTTTATATTGATTAAAGGCACACTCCAACAGGAGGAAATTACAATTCTAAACATATATGCACCTAACATGGGGGCTCCCAAATTCATCAAACAAACATTATTAGAACTAAGGTCACAGATAACACCAAACACTGTGGTGATGGGTGACTTTAACAACCCATTCTCATCAATTGACAGGTCAACCCTAGAAAAAATAAACAGAGAGGCATCTGGACTAAATGAAGTCATAGAAGGAATGGACCTAACAGATATATAGAGGACATTTCATCCAAATGCTGAAGAATATACATTTTTTTCATCAGCACATCAAACATTTTCTAAAATAGACCATATATTAGGACACAAAGCAAATCTTAACAAATTCAGGAATATTGAAATAATTCCTTGCATTCTATTTGATCACAATGGAATGAAACTACAAATCAGTAGCAAGAAAGGCTATAGAGCATACACAAAATCATGGACACCAAACAGTACACTACTAAATGATGAATGGGTCAATGAAGAAAACAAGAAGGAAATCAAAAAACTTATAGAGACAAAGGTAAAGAGAACAAAATATACCAAAAAGGACACAATGAAGGCATTCTAAGAGGTAAATTTATAGCCTTAACTGCCTATGTTAAGAAATTAGAAAGGTCACAAGTAAATGACCTAATGCTTCACCTTAAAGCCTTGGAAAAAGAAAAACAAGGCAAACCAAAAATCAGAAGATGGGAAGAAATAATAAAGATTAGGGCAGAAATAAATGAAATAGAAACAACAACAACAACAACAACAATCCAAAGAATTAATGAAACAAAGAGTTGGTTCTTTGAAAGGATAAACATGATTGATAAACCCTTAGCAAATCTGACCAAAAGAAAGAGAGAAGAGACATAAATTAATAAAATCAGAGATGAACAAGATAACATCACAACAGATCCCAGAGAAATTCAAAATATCATAGGGTTATACTATAAAAGCATATACTCCACAAAGTATAAAAATCTGAAAGAAATGGATGATTTCCTTGATTTATATGACCTACCTAAGTTAAATAAAAATGAGATTAATCACTGAAATAGACCTATAAGAATCATGGAGATCCAAACAGTTATCAATAATCTCCCAACTAAAAAAAGCCCAGGCCCAGATGGATTCACTGCTTCATTTTACCAGACCTTCAAGGAACAGCTAACACCATTGCTTCTTAAGCTTTTCCAGGAAATATAAAAAGAAGGAATTCTACCAAATTCCTTCTATGAAGGCAATATCACCCTGATACCAAAACCAGGCAAAGATAGAACAAAAAAAAAGAAAATTACAGAACAATCTCCCTCATGAACACATGCAAAAATTCCCAACAAAATATTGGCAAACAGAATACAAGAGTATATCAAGAAGATCATTCACCCTGACCAAGTAGGCTTTATCCCAGAGATGCAGGGATGGTTCAACATACGCAAATCTTTAAATGTAATACATTACATAAACGGTTTGAAGGACAAAAACGACATGATCATCTAATTAGACACAGAGAAAGCAATGGACAAAATCCAACATCCCTTCATGATAAAAGTCCTACAGAGACTGGGAATAGAAGGAACATATCTCAATATAATAAAAGCCATTTATGACAAGCCTACAGCCAACATATTACTAAATGGGGAAAAACTGGAAGCTTTTCCACTAAAATCAGGAACAAGACAAGGGTGTCCACTGTCCCCACTTTTATTTAATATAGGTTTGGAAGTCTTAGCCATAGCAATAAGGCAAGAGACACACATAAAAAGGATACAAATTGGAAAGGAAGAGATCAAGTTATCATTATTTGCAGAAGACATGATTCTATACATAAAGGACCCTAAAGACTCAACTAGAAAGCTGTTAGAGCTGATCAAAACCTACAGTCATGTATCAGGATACAAAATAAATACACAGAAATCAGTGGCCTTCAAATATGCTAACAACAAATACAGAGAGGATGAAATCAGAGAATCACTCCCATACACAGTTGCATCAAAAAAAAAAAAAAAAAAAGTACCTCGGAATAAACCTAACCAAGGAAGTAAAGAATCTCTACAATGAGAACTTTAAAACACTCAAGCAAGAAATTGCAGAAGACACTAGAAAGTGGAGAAACGTCCCTTGTTACTGGATTGGAAGAATCAATATTGTGAAAATAGCAATCTTACCAAAAGCAATCTACACATTTAATGCAATCCCTATCAAAATTCCAAAGGCTTTCTTCATGGAAGTAGAATAAACAATCCAAAAATCATTTGGAATCACAAAAATCCTCGAATATCTAAAATAATACTGAGCAACAAAAATAAGGTTGGTGGTATCACCATATCTGATTTTAACCTATACTGCAGAGCCATAGTAACAAAAACAGCATGGTACTGGCACAAAAACAGACATGTAGATCAGTGGAACAGAATAGAGGACCCAGATGTAAGCCCAAGTAGCTATAGCCACCTGATATTTGATAAAAATGCCAAAAATACTCATTGGAGAAGAGACAGCCTCTTCAGCAAATGGTGTTGGGAAAACTGGATATATATCTGCAGTAGGATGAAAATAGATTCTTCTCTCTCGCCATGCACAAGAATTAAGTCCAAATGGATTAAAGACCTTAACATCAGACCTGAAACTCTGAAACTGCTGGAGGAAAAAGTAGGGGAAACCCTTCAACATATTGGTCTTGGCAAAGACTTTCTGAATACAACCCTAATTGCTCAGGCAATAAAACCACAGATTAATCCCTGGGACCTCATGAAATTACAAAGATTTTGCACTGCAAAGGACACAGTGAAAAAAGCAAAGAGGCAACCTACAGAATGGGAAAAAATCTTTACCAGCTATATATCTGATAGAGGATTAATATCTAGGATATACAAAGAACTCAAAAAGTTAAATAATAAGGAATCAAACAAGCCAATCAAAAAATGGGCTATGGAGCTAAATAGAGAGTTCTCAAAGGAAGAAATACAAATGGCATATAAGCATCTAAAAAAATGTTCTACGTCACTAGTCATCAGGGAAATGCAGATTAAAACTACATTGAGATTCCATCTCACTCCTGTCAGATTGGCCACCATCATGAAAACAAATGATCATAAATGTTGGCGGGGATGTCGAAAAAAAGAATCCCTTCTACACTGCTGGTGGGAATGTCATCTGGTCCAGCCATTGTGGAAATCAGTGTGGAGGTTCCTAAAACAGCTAAAGATTGATCTACCATATGACCCAGCTCTAGCACTCCTAGGCATATATCCAAAGGATTCATCTCATTTCCTTAGAAGTACATGCTCAACCATGTTTATTGCTGTTCAATTTATAATACCTGGGAAATGGTACCAGCCTAGATGTCCCTCAACTGATGAGTGGATAATGAAGATTTGGCATATTTATACAATGGAGTTCTACTCAGCGGTAAAGAAAAATGAAGTTATGAAATTTCCAGAAAAATGGATGGAACTGGAATGCATTATTCTAAGTGAGGTAACCCAGGCCCAGAAAGCCAAGTGTCACATGTTCTCCCTAATATGTGGATCCTAGCTACAGATGATTGGTCTTCTGTGTGAGAATGAAAATACTTAGTAGCAGAGGCCATTAAGTTGAAAAGGAGACATAAAGGGTGGAGAAAGAAGGGAGGAGGATACTTAATAGGTTGATTTTATATATATGTAATTACAATGATTGTAATGGGGAGGTAATATGATGGAGAATGGAATTTCAAATGGGAAAGTGTGGGGGTGGGGAGGGAAGGAGTTACCATGGGATATATTTTGTAATCATGGAAAATGTTAATAAAAATTTTAAAAAATAACTATGAATATCTCAGCAAGGACTCTATTGTTTGGGGTTCTCTGAATCAATAGAATGAATATGTATCATAAATGATATTTTTTGTTTTTGTTTTTGTTTTTCAAGGTAGGGTCTCACTGTAGCCCAGGCTGGCCTGGAATTCTCTATATAGTCTCAGGGTGTCCTTGAACTCACAGAAATCCTCCTACGTCTGCCTCCTAAGTGCTGGTATTAAAGGTGTGCACCTCCATGTCCTGCTGATGAATGGGATATTATTTTAGATTTGATTACATGGCAGGAAATGAGAAGTCCAACAATAACTGTCTGTAAGCTGGAGAGTAAGAACCTAGTAGCTATTCAGTTGATGAGTCTGGATGCCTCATTAGTACCAATCTGGCACTGAAAACCTGGAGGATCCCAGGAGAGCCATTGGTCTTCAGTCCATATTGGATGGCTGATGAAAATGAGATTCAATAACCTTGAAGGACAGAAGGAACAGGGTAGATTTACACACTGAAGTAACAATCATGGACATAAAAAAAGGCCTGTGTTATTGGAGAGTTTCTTTATATATAGTCTATATATATATATAGATATATTAGGGCTGCCTACTCTGAGGAAATGTCTTCCCCTCTCTATCACTCCTTCCAGAATAAACCTTCATAGACCTGACCAAGAGGTGTGTCTCTTTCTTAATTCCTAATCTGATAGGGTTGACAAATGGATTTACTAGCACAGACTCCATTAGGAAAAATAAAGGAAGTATATAAATAATTAGAAAATATGATGACTGGGAAGATGATTTAGTGGTTAAAGGCACTTGCTTGCCAGTTGGGTTCAATTCCCAAGTCACCCACATAAGCCAGACACACAAAGTGACACAAATGTCTGGTGTTTGTTTGCAATAATGGGAGGTCTTGGCATATCCATATGAACACACACACCCACATGTAAATTTTAAAAAATTATAAATACATTAAAATATGCATTATAAAATTTTCTATTTCTAGTACCAAGAATGAATTTGAGGCATTGAAGACACTTATTTTTTCTTTTTTTATTTTTCTTTCTTTTCACAATTTTAATAACATTTCTCATGATTATAAAAAATATCCCATGGTAATACCCTCCATACACCTACCCACACATTCCCCTTTGAAATTCCATTCTCCATTATATTAACACCCCATCTCAATCATTGTACTTACATATATACAATACCAACCTATTAAGTACCCTCCTCCCTTACTTTCTCTTCCATTTATATCTCCTTTTTAACTTGCTGACTTCTTCTACTAAGTATTTTCCTTCTTACACAGAAGCCCAATCATCTGAAGCTAGGATCCACATATTAGGGAGAACATGTGGCACTTGGCTTTCTGAGCCTGGGTTACCTCACATAGTATAATCCTTTCCAGATCCATCCATTTTTCTGCAAATTTCATAATTTCATTTTTCTTTACCACTGAATAGAACTCCATTGTATACATGTGCCACATCTTCATTATCCATTCATCAGTTGAGGGACATCTAGGCTGGTTCCATTTCCCAGGTATTATAAATTGAGTAGCAATAAACATGGTTGAGCATGTACATCTAAGGAAATGAGATGAGGCCTTAGGATATATGCCTAGGAGTGCTATAGAAGGTCATATGGTAGATCAATCTTTAGCTGTTTTAGGAACCTCCACACTGATTTCCACAATGGCTGGACCAGATTGCATTCCCACCAGAGTGTAGAAGGGTTCCCCTTTTCCACATCCCCGCCAACATTTATGATCATTTGTTTTCATGATGGTGGCCAATCTGACAGGAGTGAGATGGAATCTCAATGTAGTTTTAATCTGCATTTCCCTGATGACTAGTGACGTAGAACATTTTTTTAGATGCTTATATGCCATTCGTATTTCTTCCTTTGAGAATGCTCTATTTAGCTCCATAGCCCATTTTTTGATTGGCTTGTTTGATTCCTTATTATTTAACTTTTTGAGTTCTTTGTATATCCTAGATATTAATCCTCTATCAGATATATAGCTGGTAAAGATTTTTTCCCATTCTGTAGGTTGCCGCTTTGCTTTTTTCACTGTTTCCTTTGCAGTGCAAAATCATTGTAATTTCATGAGGTCCCAGTGATTAATCTGTGATTTTATTGCCTGAGCGATTGTGGTTGTATTCAGAAAGTCTTTTCCATGATCAATATGTTGAAGGGTTTCCCCTACTTTTTCCTCTGGCGGTTGCAGAGTTTCAGGTCTGATGTTAAGGTCTTTAATCCATTTGGACTTAATTCTTGTGCATGGTGAGAGAGAAGAATCTATTTTCATCCTTCTGCAGATATATATCCAGTTTTCAAAACACAATTTGCTGAAGAGGCTGTCTTTTCTCCAATGAGTATTTTTGGGATGTTTATCGAATATCAGGTGGATATAGCTACCTTGACTTACATCTGGGTCCTCTATTCTGTTCCACTGATCTACATGTCTGATTTTGTGCCACTACTACACTGATTTTGTTACTATGGCTCTGTAGTATAGGTTAAAATAAGGTATGGTGATACCACCAGCCTTATTTTTGTTGCTCAGTATTATTTTATTTATTTTTTTATTTTATTATTTTTTTATTAACATTTTCCATTATTATAAAATATATCCCTTTGGAATTTTTATAAGGATCACATTAAATGTGTAGATTGCTTTTGGTAAGATTGCCATTTTCACAATATTCATTCCTCCAATCCAGGAACAAGGGATGTTTCTCCACTTTCTAGTGTCTTCTGCAATTTCTCGCTTGAGTGTTTTAAAGTTCTCATTGTAGAGATTCTTTACTTCCTTGGTTAGGTCTATTCCAAGGTACTTTTTTTTTTTGATGCAACTGTGTATGGGAGTGATTCTCTGATTTCATCCTCTGTGTGTTTGTTGTTAGCATATATGAAGGCTACTGATTTTTGTGTGTTTACTTTGTATCCTGCTACATGGCTGTAGGTTTTGATCATCTCTAACAGCTTTCTAGTAGAGTCTTTAGGGTTCTTTATGTATAGAATCATGTCTTCTGCAAATAATGATAACTTGATCTCTTCCTTTCCAATTTGTATCCTTTTTATGTGTGTCTCTTGCCTTATTGGTATGGCGAAGACTTCCAAAACTATATTAAATAAAAGTGGGGACAGTGGACACCCTTGTCTTGTTCCTGATTTTAGTGGAAAGGCTTCCAGTTTTTCCCCATTTAGTAATATGTTGGCTGTAGGCTTGTCATAAATGGCTTTTATTATATTGAGATATGTTCCTTCTATTCCCAGTCTCTGTAGGACTTCTATTCTGTAGGGATGGTAGATTTTGTCAAATGCTTTCTCTGCGTCTAATTAGATGATCATGTGATTTTTGTCCTTTAACCCATTTATGTAATGTATTACATTTATAAATTTGCATATATTGAACCATACCTGCATTTCTGTGATAAAGCCTGCTTGCTCAGGGTGAATGAACTTTTTGATATATTCTTGTATTCTATTTGCCAATATTTTGTTGAGAATTTTTGCATCTCTGTTCATGAGGGAGGTTGTTCTGTAATTTTCTTTTTTTGTTCTATCTTTGCCTGGTTTTGGTATCAGGGTGATAGTGGCTTCATAGAAGGAATTTGGTAGAATTCCTTCTTTTTATATTTCCTGGAAAAGCTTAAGAAGCAATGGTGTTAGCTCTTCCTTGAAGGTCTGGTAAAATGCAGCAGTGAACCCATCTGGGCCTGGGCTTTTTTTAGTTGGGAGATTATTGATAACTGTTTGGATCTCCATGATTCTTATAGGTCTATTTCAGTGGTTAATCTCATTTTTATTTAACTTATGTAGGTCATATAAATCAAGGAAATCATTCATTTCTTTCAGATTTTCATACTTTGTGGAGTATATGCTTTTATAGTATAACCCTATGATATTTTGAATTTCTCTGGAATCTGTTGTGATGTTACCTTGTTCATCTCTGATTTTATTAATTTGTGTCTCTTCTCTGTTTCTTTTGGTCAGATTTGCTAAGGGTTTACCAATCATGTTTATCCTTTCAAAGAACCAACTCTTTGTTTCATTAATTCTTTGGATTGTTTTTGTTGTTGTTGTTGTTTCGATTTCATTTATTTCTGCCCTAATCTTTATTATTTCTTCCCATCTTCTGATTTTTTGTTTGCCTTGTTCTTCTTTTTCCAAGGCTTTAAGGTGAAGCATTAGGTGGTTTGCCTGCGACCTTTTTAATTTCTTAATATAGGCACTTAAGGCTATAAATTTACCTCTTAGAACTGCCTTCATTGTGTCCCAGAGATTTTGGTAGGTTGTGTTCTCATTATCATTTAACTCTATAAATATTTTGATTTCCTTCTTGATTTCTTCACTGACCCATTCATCATTTAGCAGTGTATTGTTCGGTGTCCATGATTTTGTGTATGCTCTATATCCTTTCTTGCTACTGATTTGTAGTTTCATTCCACTGTGGTCAGATAGAATGCAAGGGATTATTTCAATTTTCCTGCATTTGTTAAGATTTGCTTTGTGTCCTATTATATGGTCTATTTTAGAGAATGTTCCATGTGCTGCTGAAAAGAATGTATATTCTGCAGCCTTTGGATGAAATGTCCTGTATATATCTGTTAAGTCCATTCCTTCTATGACCTCATTTAGTCCAGTTGCTTCTCTGTTAATTTTTCCTGGAATGACCTGTCAATTGATGAGAGTGGTGTGTTAAAGTCACCCACCACCACTATGTTTGGTGTTATCTGTGACCTTAGTTCTAATAGTGTTTGTTTGACGAATTTGGGAGCCCCCTTGTTAGGTGCATATATGTTTAGGATTGTAATGTCCTCCTGTTGGAGTGTGCCCTTAATCAATATAATTTGACCTTCCTTATCTTTCTTGACTAAAGTTGGACTAAAGTCTACCTTGTCTGATATTATGATAGCAACCCCTGCTTGTTTTCTAGGCCCATTTGCTTGAAACATCATCTTCCAACCTTTCACCCTATTATAATATCTATCCTTTGTAGAAAGGTGAGTTTCTTGGAGACAACAAATTGTAGGATCCTGCTTTTTAACACAGTCTGCAAACCTATGTCTTTTCTTTGGGGCAATGAGGCCATTGATATTAAGAGATATTATTGAAAGGTGTTTATTTATGTTTGCCATTTTTTTTTGTGGTTCCGGTTCTACTGTGCTCTCTTCAATTAACTAGTATTTGAGTATTGCTTGTTTTTTCTATGTTCCTTATATGTATGCTTTTCCTTTTCTTCAGCATGGAGGATTCTAGCAAGTATTTTCTGTAAAGCTGGTTTTGTCTTCAAATACTCCTTTAATCTGCTTTTGTCATGTCCTTATTTCTCCGTCTATTTGAATGGATAATTTTGCAGGATAAGGTAACCTTGGTTGACAGTTGTTATCTTTCAGAACTTGGAATACATCACTCCAAGCCCTTCTGGCTTTTAAAGTTTGTGTTGAATAATCTGCTGTAATCCTGATGGGCTTGCCTTTGTAGGTAACTTGATTTTTCTCTCTAACTGCTTTCAATATTTTTTCTTTGGTTTGTGTGTTTGGTAGTTTGACATGGTGAGGAGAGGCTCTTTTCAGGTTTTGTCTGGCTGGGGTTCTAAAGGCTTCCCCTATCTGCATTGGCACCTCTTTCCCAATTTGGGGGAAATTTTCTTCTATTATTTTGTTGAAGACACCTACTATGCCTTTGGAGTGGATTTCTGCTCCTTCTACTATACCCTGAATTCTTATATTGGATCTTTTCATAGTGTCCTGACTATCTTGAAATTCCCACTCATACTTTTCTATAAGTTTGTTTTTCTCTTTTTTGGACTGTATTAGATCTGCCACCTGGTCTTCTAGCTTAGATATTCTGTCCTCTCCCTCATCCATCCTACTGGTGAGATTTTCTACAGAATTTTTTATTTCGTTAACTGTGTTCTTCATTGGTACTAATTCTGACTGGTTTTTCTTTATTATTTCTATTACCTTATTTATGTCTTGTATTGCCTTCTTTATTTCATTAAGTTGGTGTCCTGCGTCTTCTTTGATTCCTTTGATTTCCTCTTTGATTTCTTCTTTGTTTCTTTTGATTTGTTCTTTGACCTCTTTGAACATATTTATAATCATTTTTTTAAACTCTTTCTCAGGCATTTCCTCTAACTCATTCTCGCTGGAGGACATTTCTGATGCATTAATATTTTTAGGTGGATTTATATCGTCTTGCTTTTTAGTGTTTCTTGTGTTATAATGTATATATTTTTGCATCTTGGATTAAGTTAATGCTTGGATTTTCTAGCTAGCTGGGTATTCTTAGCTATATCAATTGATTTGATGTAATATATTTTCAGGGTAGGTGCTTAAGGGGTTAGGTGTGGCTCTTAAGACTCTCAGAGTATCTACAAAGATGTTCTTAGGGGTTGAGTTTCCCTGCTATAGGAGTATTCAAGCAGGCTGATTGGAATAAAATACAGGTAGATTCTAAAGTTTAACTAAATACTGTACACATTCAATCTAAAACAGCCCCGAGTATCTATGCAAGAGTAGTTATTATAATGACCAGATCCTCTATCAACATAGAGGTTAAGATTTCTGGTCTGTTGAGGGATCCAAGTCAGTTTGCGACCAAGTGAGTCCCTTCCCTGGTGCAATCCCAGTTACTTTGGATGATTTTGGTCTCAGTCAAGTTGCTGCCTGGGTCGTCAGGCTGCTGTCCTGATTTCTGGAGCTGGGAACTGGCTTTTCCTGCAGGGCAAACCGAGCCTGGCAAGTGTGGCCCTGCAGATCAGCACCCTTGCTGCTGGAACTGCTGCTGAAGCTGCCACTTCTGGGTTTATAGCCGCTGCTGCTGAAGCTGCTGCTGCTGGACCCACCACTGCTGCTGCCTCTGCTGCTGCTGTAGTTGCCACTGCTGGAGCCACCACTGCTGCTGAAGCTGCTGCTGCTGTGTCCACTGTCACTGCTCCCACAGGAGCTGCTGCTGCTGGGTCTGCCACTGCTGTCACTCCTGGGTCTGCTGCTGCTGGGTCTGCCACTGTTGCCTCTCCTGGGTCTGCTGCTGCTGGGTCTGCCCATGCTGCTGCAACTGGAGCTACTACTGCTGGGGCCGCTGTTATCGGTGCCGGAGTCACTGATGTTGCTGCCGAACTCTGCTCCTGCTTGGGTCCTGCTGTCAGCTCAAGTTGGTGTGGCCAGGTCCCGGAACCACTGCTCTGTTCGCTGGAGCTGGGGTCAGGCGGTGGGGGAGGGGAGGGAGCCGCAGCTGCTCTGGTCCTCTTGCTGCTCCATGTGTTCTTCTACCTCGCGGTCTGCTCCTCCGCTGCTCACTGGCACTCTCCCTTCACGTTTCCTGAGTTGTGGAGAGTTCCATTGTGAGTGGAAGCTCCTGCACCTGGCTTTTCCTGCGGCTGAAGCTGAGACTGGTGGCTTTCTGGTGCGCCGCTGCTGCTGCAGTTGGCTGAGCTGATGGAGCCGGTTTTGCCAGCCTGTGCAGGCTCTGGATGCTCTGGATCTCTTCTATTTCTCCGCTGCCGCTTCAATTTCCTATACACCTTACTTTTTAGTAAAAGTGTATATTTTGCTGAGTTTTTTTGGTCTTTCCCCCCCTAGGCTGCTTTGGTGTGGTACCTATGCCGCCATCTTAACCAGAAGTCGAGATATTCATAGTTATTAATATAAGGTTTTTTTAAAGTTCATATCTGAATTTACACCACAAGATTCAGAGGAGACAAATAATACAGATACTTCTCTCAGACAAACAATTACTTAGGACCTATCAAAATCAACAAGAACTGTCATATACACCTTAGACTCATAATGTAACAAATTAAAATTTACCACTTCACCATCTCCAGCTTCATTTTCAGGACAAATTTCCAGAAGGCAGAAAGACTGAAGGACTCCTGAGGAAATGATCAATGGCACCAGGTATTACTGTATTTGCTTAAGATCTACTTACCTTTTCAATAAGGTGAAACAAGCATAGCTATTATTATATTTATTAACTGATAAGTTTTTAAACATGAATGGAAGAATTTTTGACATATTTGATATTTAAGCTGCTTATCCTTAGAACCTATAGAATTGCAATTAAGCAGACCATTTTAATAACCGATTCATGCTATATAGCAGGAGGTGGATGGAATTTCAGAACACTCATGAAAGTTTCTCACTTAGTTTGACCTTCCCATAATGAATCAGATTGAATAAATTTTGTTAAAAAGAGAGACTGGAGAGATGGCTCAGCAGATAAGGCATTTGCTTGTGAAGCCTAAGTATCCAGGTTCAATTCTCCAGTACCCATGTAAGCCAGATACACAAGGTGGCACATGCATCTGGAGTTCTTTTGCAGTGGCTAGAGGCCCTGGCATGACCATTCTCTCCCTCCATCTCTCTCTTTCTCTCTCTGCCGCTTCCCCACCTAATAAATATATAAAATAAAAATTAAAAAATAAAATGAGCAAGAGGAATCTTTGGAGATGATGGATATGTTTATAGTGTAGATTGTAGTCATGGTTTCATGAATGTATACTAATCTCCAAATTTATAAGACTGAATGTATTCATTCACTACAGTTTAATTTTGTATCACAATAATGTTTAATGTGTTTTTAAAGGGAATATATTCATAGTTGACCACATTAAACAATAGTTCTGTTATTTCATTGTACCCTTCGTACTTAACCAGAAATAATTTCCTTGCTGGTGGAAAAGAAGCACATAGTCCTGTGAAATGTGCTCTTACCTGCACTGTGATGTGGGTATTGCTAAAGAGTTTTAAATATTGTTTTGCATGGTAGTGTACTTTCTTGAGATGAATAACACAAACATTTGCATTTTAATGCACACTATAGATCTCAATTAAGTCTCTCTTGGGTCTGTTTAAAGACTATTTCTTCCCTACATTATAACTTTGTAAATACCAGCGTTATAGCAGTGATAACCTTGAAGAGGCTATTGGTGGCTAATCATGTCTTAATTACAGAAAAGGGCAAGTTACCCAGAGGAACACAGAACTCAGACTTATGAGGGACAAGAAATGTTCAATGTCTAACTTTGTTGTACTGAACATGGGAGAGGAAGATGGAATAATTTGTCTTTTAAAGTTTTGTTTTAAATTTTGGATAACTTTGCCATTTCTCCCCAAATTATCACAATGTAATTGCATATTCCCAGAATTTCCACTATCAAATACATTGGAATTAAATACAAAACCTTAACTCTGGGAAACTCAGAAAGGTCCTTAATCTCATATCAATCTCTGAAAAATAGCTGTCATGTGCAATTTGAGTTTTGGTAAATTGATGGTTACTTGAATCTAGCAAAGGACAATACTGTTAAGGGTAAATAAGAAGGGGGAAAAAAAAATCAGACCAAAGGCATGAATAACCTATTCAACAAAACTGTTGAAGAAAACTTTCCTACCCTCTCAAAAGAGAGTCCCATCAAGATAAAAGAAGTTAATAAAACTTCAAACAGACTGGAACAAAGGAGAAACTCTCCAAGACATATTATCAGTAAGACTCTAAACAATGAAAACAAAGAGAGAGTCCTAAAAGAAGCAGGAGAGAAACAACACATTACATATAAGGTAATTCCATCAGAATTACTTCAGATTTCTCAATGGAAACCCTGAAAACTAGAAGGGCCTAGAATGGAACACTGTCTAAAAACATGTCAAAAAATGGAACAAAGTCTAAAAACCTAGAATTCCAACTGAAAATTCTAAAGCTAGCAAAAGTATTCTTCATAATAGATGGTGAGAGAAAAATCTTCCATGATAAAAATCAGCTCTACAAATATATACACAAAGCCATACCTAGAGGGAATATTTCAAGGAATTTGTCATACAGAAGAGTTGAATAGCCACACGCCTACAAGATGCAGACCACAATAATCAAACCTAGAGAAGGATCAAAAAACTACAGAGTCAAAGAAAACAACAAACTCCATAAAGCACCACAGTCTGGCAGAGATTAAAGCAAACATCACAGTTATTACACTAAGCATTAAGGGCCTTAATTAAAGCATCAAAAGACACAAATTAACAGAGTGGATGAGAAAAATGGACCCCTCAATCTTCTGCCTTCAAGAAACCCACCTCACCACTAAAGACAGACACCTCCTCAGGGTGAAAGGGTGGAAAATCATATTTCAAATGAACAGTAATAAGAAACGAGCAGGTGTTGTTATACTAATATTGGATAAAATAGGCTTCAAACCAAAAGTAATCAAAAATGACAAAAAAGGCCACTTCTTACTCATCAAAGGAATGATCCAAGAGGATATGACAATCATCAATGTATATGCACCAAACACAGGTGCACTGCAATTCATAAAACAAAACCTACTTGACAAGAAAACAGAAATAATCACTAACACCATCATAGTTGGGTACTTCAATACTCTACTATCATATAGACAGATCATCCAAACAGAAAATCAACAGGGAAGTAGGAGAGCTCAACAACACCATACATCAACTAGAACTGACATCTACAGAACATTGTACCCCAAATAAACAGAATCACATTTTTCTTAGCAGCCCATGGAACCTTCTCCAAAACATATCAAATATTGGGCCAAAAAGCCTGCCTGAATATATTCAGGGAAATTGACATTATTTCCTGCATGGTATCAGATTACAATGCTGTAAAGCTAGAAATTAACAAGAGATGCACCAGGAACTACAGCAGCTCCTGGAGACCGAACAACACACTTTTCAACAATAAAAGGGTAGTAAAAGAAATCAAAAAGGAAATTGTAAAATTTCTAGAATGGAATAACACTGAAAATACAATATACCAAGATTTATGGGACACAATGAAGGCAGACCATAGGGAAAAATTCACAGTGCTAAATACCTTCATAACAGAGATAGAAAGATCCCAAATCAATAACCTAACCATCCATCTAAAGGCATTTGAAAAATAAGAATCCAATTCAAAGAGTTCCAGATGGAATGAAATAATCAAGATCAGAGCAAAAATTAATAATTTGGAAATTAAGAAAACAATTAAGAAAATTTATGAAACAAAAGCTAGTTCTTTGAAAAAAGTAAACAAGACTGATTAAAAACACTGACCAATTTGATCAAGTGAAAAAAAGACACACTTCAAATTAGCAAACTTAGAAATGAAAAAGGAAAGGCCACAATAGACATAAGTGAAATTGAAAGAATCATCAGGACTTATTTCCAAAACCTCTACGCCACAAAATTGGGTAATCTAGAAAATATGGATGGATTCCTGGACACATACCACCTACTAAAACTAAACTTAGAGCAGATTATTCTCTCCTAAACAAACCTATTACACCCATCAAGATTGCAAATCAAAAATCTACCCCAAAAGAAGAGTCCAGGACTAGATGACTTCTCAGCTGAATTCTATCAAAACTTCATGGGAGAACCGAAACCAATTTTCCTTAAATTGTTCCACATGATCAGAGAACAGAGAAAGCCCCCCAACTCCTTTCATGAAGTTACTATCGCCATAGTACTAAAACCAGTCAGAGACACAACAAGAAGTGAAAACTATAAGCTTAAAGCCCTCATTAACTTAGATGTAAAGATACTGAACAAAATCCTCATAAACAAAAATTCATCAACACATCAAAAGCATCATCTACCTTGATCAAGTAGGGTTGGTTCAACACGTGGAAATCTGTCAACATAATATAACACATAAATAAACTTAATCACAAAAACCAAACCACATGATCATTTCAATAGATGCAGAAAATGCCTTCAACAAAATACATCCCTTCATGATCAAAACATTGGAGAGAATAGGCATGGATGGTTTATATCTCAACATAGTAAAGACCATATATAAAGCACCGAAAGTCCAAATAATACTTAATGGGGAAAGACTCAAGGAATTACCAATGAGATAAGGAGTAAGACAGGGGTGCCCACTATGACCTCTGCTGTTCAACAGAGTACTAGAAGTCATAGCCCAAGCAGTAAGACAGGAGAAAGTACTTAGAAAGGAAGAAGTTAGCCCTATATATAATGACATGATCCTACACATATGACACAAAAGATTCCATTTCCAAACTCATAAATGTGATTAATTCCTTCAGCAAAGTAGCATGATACAAAATCAACAGAAAAAATAAAACAGTAGCCTTTCTACATGCAAAAGACAAAGATACAGAGAAAGAAATTAGCAACACTGTCCCATTTTCAATAGTGACAAAAATTACCTTAGAATAACACTAACCAATGATGTGAAAGACATATATAATGTAAACATAAGAACCCTCAAGAAAGAAATTGAGGAAGATTGAGAAGATGGAAAGACCTACCATGCTCCTGGATATGCAGAATTAACACTATGAAAATGGCAATCCTACCAAAAGCAATTATGCATTTAATGCAATACCAATAAGCATCCCAGCATTATTCTTCACAGAAATAGAAAAATGTTCTCAAAATTCATATAGAATGGTGGCAGGCCTTGGATACCCAAACATATTCTCAGCAAAAGAAACACCTCTGGAGGCATCACCATACCTGATGTATAGCTTTATTACAAAGCCATAGTAACAAAAACAGCATTTTACTGGCATAAAAACGGGAAGATAGACCAATGGAACAGAATTGAAGACCCAGACTTTAAGTCAAGTAACTATAGCTACTTGATTATTGACAATGCCTCTGTAACATAGATTGGAGAAAAGACATCATCTTCAACAATCAATGAGGGACAAACTGGATAACCATATGGAGAAAAATGAAACTAGACCAACACTTCTCACAAAAATCAAATTCAAATGGAGTAAAGACCTCAATATAAGACCTGAAACTCTTCTGCTACTGGAAAAAAAAAATAAGAGGAACTCTCCACAATATAGGAGTGGGGAAAGACTTCCCAAACAAAAAACCCAGTAGCTCAGGAACTTAAATAGTCACTGAACTATTGGGATCTCATGAAACTGAAAGGCTTTTGCACAGACAAGCTATACCATCAGCAGTGCCAATAAATGACCCACAGAATGGGAGAAAATCTTTGCTGGCTATGCAATAGACTGAGGCCTAATTTATAGAATCTATAAACAATTCAAAACTTTGAACAATAAAAAATCAAACAACTCACTCACAAAATGGGGCAGAGAACTGAATAGGGAGTTCTCAGAGGAAGAATACAAATGAAAAATATGCTCTTAAGAAAATGTTCAACATCCCTAACCATCAGGGAAATGAAAATTAAAGTAACTATGAGATTCCACCTTACCCCAGTAAGAATAGCAAACATTAGAAAATCAAATGAAAACAAATGTTGCCAAAGATATGGAGAAATAAGAATCCTCATTCACTGTTGGTGAGAATGTAAGCTGGTACAATCACTATGGAAATCAATATGGACACTCTTGAAAAGGATTAATTTATATTTACCAATAGACCCAATTATTCCCTTACTGGGCATTTACCCTAAAAGCTCTATGCCTTAACCATGTTTATACCTGCCCAATTCATAATAGCTAAGAACTGGAATCAACTTGGTGCCCACCGTTGAACAAATGTATAACCAAGATGTGGTATACCTACATGATGGAATCTTACATAGCAGTATAAAAAAAAAACACAATAAAATTTGTAGGGAAATGGCTGAACTTGGAACAGATCATAGTGAGCAATCTCACACAATCACAGAAAGACAATTATCACATGGTTTCACTTATTTGTGGTTCTGAACCTAGATCATCCCAAGTTGCTGACATACCTGATAGGTATCTCAAGGCCTGGACAATAGGAAGGGTAGGGCCTGGGGTGGGGGGAGGGAAATGGTATGGAGGGTAACACAAAACTGATCCCAAATTGAACTGGTACCATAGAAAACTACATCCTTGAAGATAGAGTAAAAGGTTGAACCCCCAACAGGACCTTAGGGGCAGCACCTAAAAAGAAGGGCCCTGGAGAGGGTAAGATGAAGCCTAATCTTAAATTTCTCCTGTTTCTTATTTTCTTTTTTTAATTTCTTTTTCTTTTTCCCTTGGCCGCTGGTCTGAAACTCCCAGTACCAGGATGTGGTTAACTCCCCCAGTGAGCTGTTGATTATAGTTACCTACAAGGTCTCCCAAAATGAGAGAGAATTATTTCAGAGCACTTGATTACTCACCAGTGGTTAATAGTAAGACCCTGCTGAAGATACCGTATGCTGTTGGAATGGAACATGGAGAGACCTGGCTGGAATCTGGAAGAGAGCCAGTCCTCAGACAGCCTGTCTAGTGTTGGAAGGTTCTACATGAGCTACTGGGGTAAAGTGGCCAACAGCTGTCCAAGCAACTTGAGGTCTAAGTTACTGGGAAGCAAACAACCTGACTGATCCTAATACACATGCAATAGTGACACATGGCCATGGTGGGTAACCAACTGCTCTTGGATTTGGTAAAGGATCTGCTCAGTGTAAAGGAATCCATATTGGAACACAAGTCAGAATCATATCCAGATAATAATTTTGCTTTCCCACTAATCTTGGGCTACAAGAGGGTCTACACCATTAAATTCTCTCTAAATTAATAATGCTTATCCCATTTAAATTGTGCTGACTTCACTCTTCATTGGAGAATCTGCTTCTCTTTTTCTGATGGGAATGGGGCCTAAGGAGATAAACGATCCACTACACTTCAGTCAAACTCTTGGTGAAAGCACAGAGTAGTTGGGGAAATGAGTAAGACTGCTTCTTTTGTAGTGAACCTGATATGAGCACAAGGGTGAAGGAGATAGACACTGAGGACACTCAACTCCTACCAAACCAGAGATATAAGAGCCCATCACTGAAGTATATTTAAAACACACCCTACATGGCTCAGGTAATTTTGTGTAAGATGGGGCAGAATGATTGTTAGAGCTACAAGTTGGGACAGTATGCACAGAGGCATTGCCTCTTCCCCATAACTGACTGCTGCTCCCACAATGCATGACCCACTATCCCCATGGGGATGACCTGTATCCCCAATGAGGAGGGCCCCTTTGGAAAAGGGGCAGGTATGAAGGAAAGATGGTGCCAATACGTGTTGTTTACATACTAAGTATGTCTATAAGTAATAAAAATAAAGTTAAAAGGAAGCAATACAAATGGTCAACAGATATTTTTCAAAAATATTTAACATCGTTAGACACCAGGCAATGCAATTTAAGACCATCTTTAGATTCAGTCTCACCTCAGCCAGAATGGCTGTAATCAAGAAAACAGATGACAACAAGTGCAGGCAAGGATGTAAGGAAAGAGGAACCCACTATGAAAGTCAATGTGGAGGTTTCTCAGATACTGGAAAATAGAATTACTATATGACCCAGCTATACCATTTCTGGGCATATACCCAAAGGTCTCTACATCCTATCACAGAGATACTTGCACATCCATGTTCACTGCTGCTTTACTTTCAAGAGCTAGGAAATGGAATCAGCATTTATGTCTATCATCTGATGACTATGTAATGAAAGTGTGGTACATCTAATCAATGGAACTTTCTTCAGCTGTATAAAAATGAAATTATGGTCCTGGACATGGTGGCACACACCTTTAATTCCAGCATTTGGAAGGCAGAGGTAGGAGAATCACTATAAGTTCCAGACCAGCCTGAGAGTACATAGTGCATTACAGGTCAGCCTGGGCTTGAGTGAGATCCTGACCTCCTCTAAAAATAAAATAAATAAATAAATAAAAATTGAAATTATGAAACTTTCAGAGAAATGTATTGAACTGGAAAAACTTATACTAAATGAGATAACCCAGGCCCATAAAGTAAAAAATCACATGTTCTCTCTCCTATGAGATTCCTAAATATTAAAGTTTGTTGTATTCATGTAACTAAGGAAGTGTAAGAGAGGGAATAGGTTATGAAGCTCCATACACTGCCATGAGAAGGGAACAGGAAGTTTTAAAAAGGAAGGTGGGCTGGGCATGGTGGCGCATCCCTTTCATCCCAGCACTTGGGAGGCAGAGGTAAGAGGATTGCCATGAGTTTGAGGCCACCTTGGGACTCCAAAGTGAATTCCAGGTCAGTCTGGGGTAGATTGAGACCCTCCCTCAAAAAAAAAAAAAAAAAAAAAAGGAAGGAGGGCAAAAGGACACATGTGACATGAAAGTGGAAAAGAGGCTATGGTGGGGAGGGGGGCAGAGCAAGGAGAAAAGGACAATGGGAGTAGAGAAGGAGAAAGAAACAAAAGCAAATTTTGTTTGAAAAATGCCTCAACAAAACCAACTATTTGTATGCTAATAAACAAAACAATGCCTAGCTCATGGAACCTGAAGTCTAAAACTTGTATAAATGTGTCTATCATCTATCTATCTATCATCTATCTATCTATCTATCTATCTATCTATCTATCTATCTATCTATGTATCATCTATGCAGTGTTTACCACAGGACAGCATGTTTCTTACTCCCCATGTGATTATGACTCTGCTCCAGCCTTCCTTCCTAGGTCCCAGTCTCACTTAAAATCAACCTCATAATTTGTGATGTCTCCCTAAGTAAATTTAATAACTCATAATTTATCCTTCTTGAGTCCATTTTATCAGAAAGCAAGAAGACTCCAAACTTGGGGTTTATAAATTTGTCGTACCCTCTTGAGCATCCAAATCCTGAATCAATATGGGCTCCTAATCTTTGAGGGAATAAAGCACAGACTAAACTGAGTGAAAATGTTCCTGTATCTGCAGAGAAACTCAAACACAGAATTTCCTGGATGAACAGTCACCAAGTACCAGTGATCATCCCTCAGATAAATTAACTGTGAATAAAAATAAAAGGATGATTAATATCCAACATTTTACTCAGTTTTTATATCAGGAGGCTCTAATGATTTCTTGACCAAATGGAGTAGGGTATCAAAACTATTTATCCAACACTATTTTAAAGAAATTTTCAGATGGCCCACTCAAAGATAATTATCCAGGAAAATACAAGCCAGTGGCATATGCATAATTATAAAGCTATTTATCTGTATAGGTACTTATTAATTATTTGGATATATAACTAATGTATTTGTATGATTAGATAACTACATAGGCTGATTGAAAAAGGAAGCACAATATATGCAGGAATGCAATAACTAGTATCAGATTTATTTCCTATAAAGATAGATAACAATAACAAAATAGAAAATGCAATGACTTATACATGACAGAAATACTCAAGAAGACTACTCCTTCTGTATAACGGTATGGAAAGTAGATCTCAGTAAGCTATGTATTTGTATTGATGAAGAGGGCAAATGGTGGAATTTGGAAAAATTACTGGTGGAAAGTAGGTATGTTGTAAGGCATTTTTCTGAAGTCTTTAGATGGGTAATAATAACCAGTCCTTATGTCATCTGGAGCTACAAATAGATAAAAGAGGGCTGGAGAGATGGCTCTGGGACTAAGGTACTTGCTTGAGAGCCTAATGGTCTGGGTTTGAGTCCTCATCACTCACATATAGCCAGATGCACAAAGGGGCACATGCATCTGTAGTTTGTTTACAGTGGCAAGAGGCCCCAGTGAGTATATGAACTCAAGCCCATAAAAAACAGAAACTTAATTGTAGAAAGATGCTTCCTGCCCTTAGCACCATAGCACAAAGTCCTTGTACAACACCATGGTACACGTTACATTTATGAAGATTTTCTTAGGGGAACACAAAGAGAACAGTGGAAAAGGAAAACATTATGTGCGTGCATGTGTGTGTGTGTGACATAATCAAGGAAAACTAGTTACATTTTGCTAAAGATGTCTGCTGATGATCAGAATGTTCCTTTTCTCTTGTCTTTGAAGCTACAGTGGGGTTGTTATATCACATGAACTCTGGATTTGACAGCCCTCTCCTTTGTGGTGACAGAAGGAAATGTCCTATAAGGAAGATCTGATCCACCATGATTTGGAATAGAAAAAGTGTCACCATAACTCATGAACATGCCAACCACTTCATAAATATTCATAAGACTTTTTTAGGGCTGGAGAGATGGCTTAGAGGTTAAGGCACTTGCCTGCGAAGCCTAAGGACCAAGGTTCAATTCTCCAGGTCCCACATTAGCCAGATGCACATCGTGGCACATGAATCTGGACTACGTTTGCCGTAGTTAGAGGCCCTGACATGCCCATTCTCTCTCTTTGTCCCTCTGTATCTAATAAATAAATAAATAAAATCCACAATACAGAGTTCCCTTGGCTGCTCCCTGCTCTCTGCTCCTCTCCACCTTGGGGCAGCTGCTCCCACCTCTTTTTGGAGTGCTCGCTTCACTCGGTTTTGCTTCTGACACTTTGCTAAGTAAATGTCTTCTTAAGTTGTCCACATCTCTGAAATGAATTTTTCTCTTCAAGAAGACAAGGGCTGAGAGATGCTGCAACACTGGTAACACCACCATGGGTATCACAGGCATATACTGGGAATAGTAGGAAGAGAGAAGGAAGCAGAAGACATAGTTAAAATAGTAATGGAGGTGAGGTTTTAATACCAAGATACAGATCCAACAAATTCAGACCACTAAGTAAGATAAATATGAAAATATTAGCACCTCCCTGTATGATGTACAAATTAAAGTAGCTAGAGAATAATTATATCATCAAATAGAGGGTCATGAATAAGAGTTACATAACACCTCTTATCAAAATTCATAAAAATAAGAAAAGAGTAGTGTGAAATATTTAACGCCCCCCCAAAAAAGTGCCACCAGCCTGCCATTTACATTTATAAACACTATCCTATAAAAATAGTAAAAGAATGAAAAATATCTTGGACAATGGAGCTACAGATGTGCCTTGGAGTAATTACTAAAATTTCTCTAGAAAGAAGAAAGACTCTGGGGATCAGAAAGGGAGTCTATACAAAGAGGAAAAAGAACATCTGGGGAAAAATACATAAAAGACATAAAATTTATTATATTTTACTTGTTCTTAATTTATTGAAGAGATAACTGTGTGTTTAGAGCCAACAATGTATTATGTGATTGGAGCATATAGATCAATGAATGAAATAACAGAAATGCTATAAGGGATGGGAGGAAAGAAGACAGACAAGAGAAAGTACACAGGAAATGCTATTGTGTTGTGTAGAATGGATGAACATCAGCTGTGAGTGTGTACTGAAAACTGAAGAAACCAGGAAAAGAATTAAAGAAATAGTGCAGGTAATTGCATAGTAGCACAAGGGAGGTATGGGGAAAGGGCAGAAAGTTTTCATTCTTAATGAAGTTGATGGTTACACACATGCACACACTTGTCAAAACACACAGAACTACAACCCTTAAATGAAAACATTTTATTTTATTTAAACTAGGTATCAGCAATATTAATTAAAAATGACAGAAACATGAGTACTTACAAGTGATATGAATTGTTTGCCTTGAAAGACAACGTATTAAGGAAAGCAAATAATGTTTTATTTTATAGCTTTTCTATGAAAAGACATGTGTATGTGTGCTGTCCATGCTTAGTATGTAATGCGCATAATAACTGTCTAATATAACAAAATGAGGAAAACAATGGAAAACAGTGTAAATCAGCACAAGTAGGAACTGGGATGTAGAAGAAAAGACTGAAAATAAAACTTCCTAGCAAATCTCAGAATATTTCCATGTATAATACAGCAAAATATAGTAAAAGATGGAGAACATTTAACAGAGCTGGAAAAAATG
The DNA here is from genome assembly GCF_020740685.1 of Jaculus jaculus. NCBI lineage: Eukaryota > Metazoa > Chordata > Mammalia > Rodentia > Dipodidae > Jaculus > Jaculus jaculus. Next base: position 116,405,956 of record NC_059106.1, on the reverse strand, counting down.
ATGAGTATGCTGAAATAAAATAATGACATTTTTGTAGGTGTTCAGATCCATAATCTTAAGTCAACTTCAATTACTCTTATGTATCCCAGTCATTCAAGTCATCAGGAAATTCTTTCTGGTCAGCTTTCTAGTATATCAGAATTCTACCTTATATTTCTTCAATGTTTTTTTTCTTAGCATTGACAATCCTTATTGTTGGCTTTGTTCGGGGAGGACATTGAAGGGGTGGGAAACACAAATCTAGACCCAAACGGCAATGGTACCATAGAATTCTACTTCCTAAAAGGCAGACCAAATGGCTGAGCCTTCACCAGGTCCTTACAGGGGACACCTGAACCACAAGACACTGGAGAGGGTAGGATCAGGGCTAACCTTAATCTTCTACATCTTCCCTCCCTTCCTCTCCCTCTCCCTTTCTCTCTCTCTCTTTTCGCTAACTCTAGTATATTAGTTATCTTTTCCTCATTTTCTTAGTGGGCACTGACCTGTAACTCCCAGTACCAGCATGGGGCTACCATCCACAATGAGCTTTTGATAAGAGAGACTTACAAGGTTTCCTAAAAGAATGACAGATTTCTGTCAGAGTACTTGATGACTCACCAAAGGTTAGTGGTAAGACCCTACTGCTAAAGACACCATATGCAGTAGACACATAAAATGGAATGACATGGCTGAAAGCTAGAAGAGAGTCAGTCCCCAGATAGTCAGCACGTCTAGTGCCAGAGGGTGCTACATGGGCGACTGAGGGAAAATGATCAATATCTGCCCAAGGAACTCATGGTCTAACCTACTTAGCAGCAAATAACCTTTTCGATGCCCACACAAGTGCAATAGTGGCACACAGCCATAGTGGGGAACCAACTGCTCTTGATTTAGCTAACTGATCCCCTCAGTGGTATGGGACCCATAGCTGGAGCTGGGAAACAAGTCATAACCATATCCACACATAAGCCCACTCTCCAATATCAAGCTACCATCAGTCATGGGCTACAAGACGGCTTACACCTATTAAATTCTCTATAAAAAAAGTAAGGGTTATCTCATTTGTCCTGGTGCTAACTTATTCTCCGTTGGAGAATCTGCTTCTCTTTTTCAGATAGATGTAAATCCTAAGGAGAGAGCCACCCCATCATACCTCAAAAGGGCCCCCGATGAAACTAAGAAAAATTGGCCAAACAAGCAAGTGTGCTGTTTTCCTGATGAAGGGGATACCAGCACAAGGGGGAAGGAGACCAACAGAGAGAAAAATCAATTCCTACCAAATCAGAGATCCAGAGTCTCAGAGGTCCCCAACACCTCATCACTGAAGCAGACCAAAAATGAATCCAACATGGCTCTAGGAAATTTTGTGAAAGAGGGGTGGAAAGAATGTCAGAGCCACATGTTGGGTCATGATATGCAGAGACATTTATCTTATCCATAACTGTGGGCTTACTCCACAGTGCACGACCTATATACCTCAATAAGGAGGGGCCAATGGGGAGGGGGTAGGTCACGGATGAGCCTAACAATGGTACCAAACTAACTGTATTTGCTGAATACAAAACTAATTAATAAAAAATTAAAAAAATTAAAAAAATCATTTTTGAGAACTTAAAAAACAATGTACATAATTACAAAGCACTAGGTGATTAGATTGATTTCATATCATTTGGTTTTTTTTTAATTTTTGAATTTTCTACACTTAATAGTCCCACATCTTAAATGTGCCAGAGGCAAGCTCATGTCATGCTCTTTGAACTTGCTACTTTCTCTGAGTGGATCTTTCTGTAACATTTGTAAGCCTACTAGTAGCACTTTTGTTTCTGTTCACTTTGCCCCTCAGCCCTCTATGAAGTGACACCAGCCTCATTCCTGCTGGGTAGAGAGAGTAGCCTCCCTCTCCTGGTTAGCTGGCCCCAGTGCTCTTTCCTAGAAGGGTCTTTTGAGAAGCCATTCTACACTTTTTTTTTCCTCCCTAGCTAGTGGAATTTCTAAATTTTAGCTGGACACCCATAACACACAATAAAGTTGAATTACCTTCCTTTCTAGCTAGGTATGGTCATGAATAAAGTCTTTTCTATAGAAGGACAAGGAAATGGAGTACTATCAGGAAGTATATAAAATGAAAGACTGTGATCTTTGTCTACTTTTCTTCTCCCACTGCCTAGTAGGGCTGCCCAACAGAGTATAAATCAAATTCAGATGAAGCTGGGAGTGGTGGCACACACCATTAATCCCAGCACTCAGAAGGCAAAGGTAGGAGGATCACTGTGAGTTTGAGGCCACCCTGAGAATACAGAGTGAATTTCAGGTCAGCATGGACTATAGTGAAACCCTACCTTGAAAAACCAAAAAAAAAATTCAGATCAAAAACCTGGCACGATGGTACATGCATGTAATCCTGGCACTCTGGAGGCTAAGGGAGGATGATTGAAAGGGTTTTAAGGACATCATTGTTTGTACTATAGAATGAGACCTTGTCAAAATAAATAAATAAATTCCAGGTGAAAACTTTTGTTGCAGAAGCCAAATCCAAACAGGAGTTCAGACACCTCTTTCACATGGCATTGAATTAATTTAGTCCAATGAACTTGTAGAAATGTTTCACACCAACAATGAAAATCTAATATATCTATTGAACCACATTAATAGTTTTTCTATTTGTCACCAACTTTACATTCCTGGAATTAAGACAGCTTCTCTGTTTGTATTGGTTTCCACATGTTACATAATTGTTTGCTGACTTTGTTTTTGAATTTCCCTTATGACTAGAAATAGCCTGTCACTTTCTTTTCTTATATTGGCCTTTTAGAAGCCTTACCAGGTCTGTGCTAGATTCTTAGAAAGAGGGATATTTTATTTGTTTATTAGTTTTCTATTCAGCAAATACAGGCAGTTTGGTACCATTATTAGGCTCATCCCTGACCTACCCCTCCCCAAAGCCCCTCCTTGTTGATGTATATGGGTTGTGTATTGTGATAAAGTAGCTGGTGTGAAACTGGAATTATTTCTTCTATACAAAGTTTTGTAGACTTAGCTTGGTTTTTTTCTCCATGACCTTGTATAATATTTGTGGGAAGATCATTAAGTACTGATTAAGCATTTTTAATGATTATAAAATCATTTACCAGGCTGGAATGATGGCTTAGTGGTTAAGGTGCTTTCCTGCAAAGCCAAAGGTTCAATTCTTCAGGACTTATATAAGCCAGATGCACCAGGTGGTGCATGCATCTAGAGTTTGTTTGCAGTGGCTGGAGGTCCTGGCACACCTGTTCTCTCCCTCCCTCTCTTTCTCACTCTCTCTTTGTCTCTAAGGTTAGTAAATAAAAATAAATAAATTTTTAAAAATGTTTACCATTTATATTGATTGAATCAATGTTTGTAATTTATATTAGATTGCTTTTTTATCTGCTGTTTATTCTTATTTACATCAGCTTCATTTATCTGGCAACAGAATACAAAAAAAAAGGAAATAAAAATCATTAAAAACTAAGTCTTACTAGTAATTTGCATTTGTGTGATGAACCATTTCTGAAGACATGACATGTTTACTATAGTCAACAGTGCTGTGTTTTGCATTTGAATTTTTCTTGTCAGGGCAGCATATCTCATGTAAACTGTTCTTATGATTTTAAAAATCAAAAGGAGGTTTGGGCTGGGGGATGGCTCAGTGGCAAAGCACTTACATTGCCCAAGCTTGAAGACTTAGGAACCCTGCTCACCACAGCCAGACACAGGAAGAGAAAGCAGGGCAATCACCTGCACGTGTAGGCCAGCTAGTGTGGCCTACCCAAACCAGAAGTCCACAGACTCTCTTCACATATTAAGCCAGGGACCCAAGGCATAAAAATCAGGAATTGAGGGGTGGGGTAGAAGAGCTAAGTGTCAGCTTGCATTTGCTTTCCCTAAGACTCTCAATTTCTTCCAGGAAATAATAATTCTCAGTATCTTCAAACTGTTTTTAGCTAATTATTTGTAATCTTCACTCCAGAGTGAAAACTTAAATTAACTTTTCCCTGAAATGATAGTCCCTGATGCTGGAAATCCCTAGTCAAGATTGCTACAATTAGAATATAGGCTTTGCTGCCCTCTGCTGTTAGTTGGAGGCAATGCTTCACCTAGAAAGATGACAAGGCTAGAAAGGAAAGTGCAAGCTGAAAATTAACATATTTTATTTATCAGAACAGTGTATCTACAATTTAAAGCATAACATAATTTTAAATTAGCATTTATTTGTTTTTTACATCTTTATACAAATATATTACTTTTTGGTCATATATACCCCACATAACCATCGCTTACCCCTTAGCCCTCACTGCATTCCTTTTCACTTACTGATGGCTACATCATGAGAGATAATGACTCTCTCTTCCCACCATGCAACCATTAACTGTCCTTAACTTATCATGGAGGGGAATTAATAACATATTTAAAGAATGTTCCACCAGTATATGATCATTCATAGTGCTGAATGTTTGGTTGTATTTTATTTTATTTTATTTATTTTATTTTATTTTACTCCATCAGACCCTGTCAGTGACTTGCCCACTTTTTCTTAGTTCGCTTCTTACCTCCACTTCTGATGGACATCAGCTTTATTTTTTGAGCTATCTGGAAAATATTTGGTAACAAAAATGTTTCATTCATAAGTCTAGTGATGATGCTATTAGGATACACACATTAAAAAAAAAAGAGGCACACGCAGGAGTGGGTACAGAGAGATGCTGAACACCAATGTAGTTACAATAGAAGCTACAGCCAAATGTATAGGGAGTCCTGGGTCTAGACTGGCCTTTTATAATTGTACAAGCTAAAGCAAGAGGTAGACTCTTGTAGATCTGTATTGTCCAAGCATTGTCCACTGGTTATACCCTGTGAGGGGCATAATCTTGGACAAGGAAGTCCCTTGAAATCAAGGGCCATTCCCTGTAAGGGTCACATTATAAATGATTAGCATCTGATATTTTTGTCAATAGACTAACGTACCTTGGTCCTGAAAAGGAGACTTGGATGGTGTAACCATGTCCACAAATTGAGTCTGGCTAGAGAATTCTGTAATCTGAAAATGCAATTACTAGTTGATGTCTTCCATTCAGTATGAGGACTGGATGTTGAAACTACATAGAGTTGGTATTATATGACTTGCACCTGGAAAAATGAGAGTCTTTTCATAAGAGAAAACCAAAGGTAAGTGAAGGAAAACAAATAGTGTAGCTTTGTAAATATGCAGAATCAAGATGCTGAAGATGTCTTTAAAACAGCTGAATTCTGGATGAACAGATGACCATTATGCAAAAGAACAAGAAACTATAGGGTGAGTAAAATGAAGCTAGATCAAAGATATAAATTGTAAGTTTGGATATCTCTCATGACCCAGTTCTATGACTGACTGGTATATGGCATTAGATATTCTCTAGAAGTTTCATTGTACTCATCAGTGTAAACGGGGAATAACAGTAGCTTTCTCAAAGAGTTTCAATGAACCTTAGAGAGTACCTAAAGTTGGCATCAAAAAGTCTACAAGCACAGTACCATGAAACAACAAGTCAATTTGATTATGTGTTGTGCAGAGTGTATGTATGCGAATGAATATTTGCCTATGGCTACTATATTCATGTACATCTAGTCTAAATCCATATCACTTCTTCTCAATAGGGAGTTTAACTTCTCTCCCAACAAGATACCTGCTAACATTTGGCTAACATGACTTTGGAGGTAGAATATTAATAGAATCTGGTCACTGGAGACCAATGATGCTGCCAAACATCCTGCAATGAACAATGCCAACCCTTCAAAAATTATCTTTCTTAAAATTTAAATATTCCCAATGTAGAGAATCTCTGATCTCTCTCTATGTATATCATCAGGCTATACTTTCCATATCTAATTTGTGACTGGTTATTTCCTGGGGTAAGAGAAAATACACGTTGAAAATTATTATTCTGACAATTCTAGGCTGTGAAGAACTCCCAGGCTTCACAGTAGTCATGTCTCACTTTTCTTTTTTTTTTTATTTTTTTTTAATTAATTTATTTGAGAGTGACAGACACAGAGAGAAAGACAGATAGAGGGAAAGAGAGAATGGGCGCGCCAGGGCTTCCAGCCTCTGCAGACGAACTCCAGACGCGTGCGCCCCTTGTGCATCTGGCTAACATGGGACCTGCGGAACCGAGTCTCGAACCGGGGCCCTTAGGCTTCACAGGCAAGCGCTTAACCGCTAAGCCATCTCCCCGGCCCACTTTTCTTTAACCACTACTGCAGTGTGCTCAACTAATTTCTTAGTTGATTTTATTTTTTAAGAAAGGTGGCCATATTGCACAATTCTGGTTAATGAACTGTCAGAAGTCTTCCAGCAAAGCTAACAGTTTCCTGATGAAAACTCAGACACTAAAATAGAACAAGCTTTTTCTCATCTTCTCACTGACCTGCCCTGCCTACAATGCTGATGTGATTATTAGAGGTGCACCAGCCACGTGAATGGCATGCAGTAAATTGCCATGAGGCCGGATGACAGAGCAAAAGAAGGAACAGGATCTTCAGTGGAAGACATAGATTCCTCAAAAGCAGTGTACCAAATACTCAAAATATCTCTCCTAAGAAAAATTAACTTTAAAATTCCATTAAATATGTCAAAATAAGTTCTCTTTCTTTAAGCCAATTAAATTTGAAAAATGGTAAAGAGTGTCTAAAAACCCCCAAATTAAGTGACATAACTACTAAATAAATCAATTAATTAATCAAATAATTCTTGGTTTTTCTTTCAGAGGATTCTGAAAACCCTGGTGATAATCAAGACAAATCAGGCAGTTTCCTTCAGTGACATAGGCATCAAAATCCACATAAGAATAATATTTTCATTTTTATATATTAGTTTATTATTTAAGAGAGAGAATATGAATGGATGCACCATGGTCACTGAAAACAAACACCACATGAATGCTCCCTCTACCTTGTGCTTCTGGCTTACATGGGTCCTAGGGAATTGAACTTAGGTCCCTTGGCTTTGCAAACAACTGCCTTATCTCTCCAGCCACAAAATTTTATTAGGCATGTTCAATTAAAAACTTGACTTATGGATATGATTTAGACAATTATTTTACTACTATTTTGTGAAATAAATAAAAGTTAAATAAATATTCAGAGAGTGCATTTGTATAACTATGAATTTTGGCAAGTTACCTCTATGACATCCTACAACTGTTAAGGAGGTGCATGTGACATTCTTCAATGCATGTTGTCAAATACTTCTCTGGATAAAAGCATACTATTTTACACTGCCAAACATTCATTGAATACAGCAATTACAAAATTTTTAATTTTTTCAGGTAGTAATCAATTATGTTTTTAATTTCTTAATAGTCAGAGATCGCATCTTCAATATATTTTTCAATATAAAGGTATATTTTTTAGTTTTGACTGAATTTTTCTCTACTTTTCTGTGTGGTGTCATTTTCTTAAAGCTATTTACATGGAACTTTGTAGTCTTTGTCATACATATTGCAAATTATTTTCAATTTACTTTCAACCTTACTACTCTGTATTATGCATATACTTGTGTATGTTCTGCAGTTTTTTTTTGAAGTGCATAGATTAGTATTATGCATGGTGGCACACGCCTTTAGTCCTAGCACACTGGAGGCTTATGTAGGAGGATCACTGTGAGTTTAAGACCAGCCTGGAACTACAGAGTGAGTTCCAGGTCAGCCTGGGCTACAGGGAGATCCTTCCTCAAAAAAAAAAAAAAAAATGCAGTGACTATTTTTTTGGTGTTTTCATTTATGATTTATTATCTTGGTTTTCCTAATTTTAAGGGTTTTTTTTTGAAAAATGCCAGTGGCCTTAGGCAGATATTAGGTCTTGGTTCCATATGTCCTGACCTTTTAATAGTATTCATGCCCATGTACCCACTTCTATCTATCTTCAATCATTTTGTAAATCTATTTCTTTCATTGTAAATCTATTTCTTTCATTCAATCTTTATTCAGTTGAAAAGACCTATTTTTTTTTTTCTGGTTCACCTCTTCTTTTTTTGTGTTTCTTCCTTCCTTCATATCCATCCAACAAGAGAAACTAATTTGCAATTGAACCCAGGAAGATCGTTCAATGCAGCATTTATCAAGTACTGCATTTGTCTGCATGCTAAGCTTTCCAATAGTGCAGGCACTAATACAGCCTCTTTCCAAGAACGTAACCACATATTAGGAAGGTATGGTCTATCTTCTCCTTGGAAAGATTCAGCTCAAGTGCTACTTCCTACAGCAAACCCAAGAGTAAAATACTCACCTTTTATTGTATTACTCCGGGAGAGAATCACTTACAATGTCCTGTGACTCCCATTATATCTTAAGAATCTGGAGTCCTGTGGTGGTTTATTCAACCTCATGTGTTTCAAATGTGTGGTTTCTAGCTGGTGGCAGTTTGGGATGTGCAATCTTACCAGAGGAGGTATATTATTGAGGGTAGGTTCTGGGGTGGTATAGACCAGTTTCTCCCTTGCCAGTGTTCACTTCACTCTTGCTGCTACTTTCCACCCTCTGTGATAACATGGGATGCTCAATCTCTGCTCACCATCCTTTCCCTGAAGTGATTAAACCTCCCCTTGAGTATAGGCCAAAATAACCCTTTCTTCCCATGAGCTGCTTTTTGGTTGAGTGTTTTGTCCCAGCACTGTAAAGATAATTACAAGTCCAGCAAACTCTTCTCGCTCATGATTGTATTTTCAGTGTTTCATAAATTCATCACACAATAGGTCTCTATTTATGTTAAATGAATGAGCAAAAGTATATATGCAGTCTCCAGCTAACTCAAAGTTATTGGAGAAGTTGCTTACCCAGAAACAAATAAGTCACCACGCTGTGGTGTTCTGTTATGGCAGCCTTAGCAAACCAATGCAGACACCAAAGAGCAGTTCAGATCCAGTCAGCATTGTGACTTGTGTGGTAAATAAAGATAAGGCATTCTATGCTTGTTCCATCATTACGGAGGCCACAGTTAGCTGATAGTAACTAGCATCTTTGAGCCTTAGTTCTCTTTTTTAATAGATACGTCTCTTAAATATTTTTAGTGGGCTTGGAGGACTATAAAACAAGCCAAAGTTTCATTTTTAACTTGGTACATAGTGAGTGTAAGCATGTTATTATTATAGCAATGTTACTAAGACCAGCCAGTATTCTCATTATCTGTTTGGTGAGGTTATTCATCACTAATAACTGTTGACCTCTTTCTAAGTTTTTCCATTTCTCCATACCAGCTAATACCAGAGAATCATGAGAGGTCATTAGCTAAGCCACAGCTTCTGCAGGCATGCTAGTATCAGTTATCCTAAAGAAAGTTATAGAACAAATAAGAAATGAGAAGATGGAAATATTTACCTCCGATTGTACAAAATAGAGACAATTGTAACTAGGGAATGGTATGCTGCTCAATCAGAAAAGTATGTGACATGCAAACATGAGGACCCAATATCAATCTCTAGTAACCATGTAAAAATACTGTCCATAGGGCTGGAGAGATTTCTCAGTGGTTAAGGTACTTTCTGGCAAAACCAAAGGACTCAGGTTTAATTCCCCAGGACCCATGGATGCCAGATGCACAAGGTGGCACATGTGTCTGGAGTTTGTTTGCAGTGGCTGGAAGTCAAGATATGCCTATGTTCATTCTCTCTCTCTCTCTCTCTCTCTCTCTCTCTCTCTCTCTCTCTTTCTCCTTGAAAATAAATAAATGAAAATATTTAAAATGCTTATTGTGGTGGGATGAGCCTGAAATCCCAGTCCTGGGGAGGTGGAGACAGGAGGATCCCTGGGATTCATTGGACAGAAAATTTAGCTTAATTGGTGAGTTCCAAGCCAATAAGGTATCCTGTCTAAAAAAGCACAAGAGGCTTATGGCCCTCCCAAGTATGGCACCTGAGGTTGTCCCATATACACACATCCATGTGAACACACACACTCAGACATATGTATCTGCACACACATGAAAGAACACACACATGCATTATAAAAGGAATAGGAGCAGTTTTTCAGATAACTAAGCAGGCTAACAATGTTGAGGGATGTATGGGTGTTTGGAAAATGAGTGGTTATGAGAGAAAGAGGGAGAAGAAGTGGAGCTGAATATAGACAAGTAGAACTTGTTTGGGAAACAAGCCACCGGATTCCGTGGGCTGTGGTTAATGGACTGATGTAGCTCAGGTACATTCTGTAGGGAGCTTGAAATTCAAAGAAGGGCAATGCCTTCTCACTCTTTGGATTGCTGGTGAGACTGGTTTAAAAAAAAAAAAAACACACTAGAAACTTACCTACTTGCTTGAATTAAGCTATTTTTTTTCTCTTATCATCCTCACATTGTTAAAAACATAATAAAGTTACTTAATCAAATAGCTATTCTATCTCCATCATGTCTGGACCTGGGTTGTGAGTTATAAAGAAGAAGCACTATGAATTTTAATCTCTATTTATAAAAAGTGAAGAACTTTATACTTTGTTTATGAAGAAAGAACATTGTGCATAAATCAGAAAGCAAGGAAGGTGCTATGAAGTCAGCTTCCTTGCTTGCTGTTGTCCAGGAGTGAAGGACCACCAGCAAGGTCCAGTCATGTTCAGGAAGATACCACCTGTTACTCAAATGATGTAACTTTTGGGAATAGCTACGTGCCTTGTGAAGCCCTGAGCAGAGTCACAAGGCAGCTCAGAAAGCACATGGGTATGTTCACAAGAAGTTGGGTGGGCCCACCAAGCATGTGACTAGGAGGAGAAGAGGGAGGAACAGTTTTGCCAAAACTGATGCAATTTTGTAGTAAAGAATTTTGGGCAGGGTGCATGCAATGACTAAAAGTGGCCATGAGAGGGAAGTATTTGCTAGGAAAACCAGTACCTGAACAAGCTTTAAACTGAATTTCTGTTACAGTTCTGGAAGGTCTCCAGAAAAGAGGGTTGAAATTTTCCAATGAAATATAGCCTCAGAAATACTGTTACTAAATCTCTTCATGACAGGCTGCCAGTTAAGCCACAAAGATGACCACAGTAGTTGACAATAGTCAACAGTTAATACTCTTCGCCAATGGATTTGCTCTGGAATCCATGGCAGGGTTAAAGGTCTAAGCCTCTTAACTCTCCTTCATTCATCATCTAAGAGAATCTTCTTATTCCTCCTACGCTGCATGGAAGCATGTTCAGTTACAGTTTGAAAGACCTGAAAGGAGACAGACTTAGTGCCGAATGTCCTTTGACTTCAAACTCTTCATTTAGACTTAGCTCAGCTTTTAAGATAGGGCTCAAGTTTCAGGTTTGAAATAGTGGTGTGAATTTGGATCAGTGGAGTAACTCTCAGCCCTTTGAAATACTCATTTAAGACATGGAGCTGCAGTGAGAATTCAATTGGAGTGGCATATGAGAAGCACCAGCACACAATGTGAACTCAACAGATTCATGTTTCTTGGTATTTCATTATTCAATAGTTGTTTATTTTTGTTGTTTAAGACATTCTCTTGCTATGTACCCTAGCTTTGAATTCAAGATCCTCCTAACTCTGTCTTGCCAATGCTGAGGTCTCAGATATGTACCACCATACTTGATTCCTTGGACCTTCTTGTAGTGATGGTAAAATAGAAGATGGTTCCATGTTTCTTGTGCTCCCATTTTTGCATTCCCTGTCAGCTACATGGTATCATCTCTGCATCATTTCTGATACTTTTGATGTTTACTTACACTCTTATTTCTTGGTTTTCAATAAAATAATTTTGAAAGAAAACTTATTAAAGGAAATCATTACATTTTTCTATAACTGAAAAACAACATCACTTCAAACAAAAATTATACTACTATAAAAATAAGCACTAAAATATGTCATTCAATAATGACACATAAATCATATATAGATCAATATATCACAGATCTGCAGTAAGTTTTGCCACCCCTTAATAAACATTTTAAGAAATAGATAAAAAGCAACTATGATTTCAATAATAACAACAAGGCATAAACATACTTCGATTTGTTAATTTAACATGAAGGAAGCCTCAGCTTCATCATTCCTTGACAACTTATTTCCTTGCTTTGGCATGCCTGTCTGTTCAATTCAACCCATTCCCATATTAAAATGACCCCTCAGATGCTACCTTTGGTGAATGACCCAAATTAACTTTGGCTGTCCTTCACTTCCTCTCTTTCTTTTAAGCTGACAGCTGGGTTTTTGGTGGAGGGTCATTGTTTTGTGACCTTAGGTAGATACATGTCTCCATATGTGTTAACAGGAGACCCATGAGTTATATTATTGGCCCTCTACTCTCCTGGAGGTGGGTCCAGATTGTTTTCATGTAGCCTCGAGGACCAACACTGAACTTTCTTCTGACCCAGGCCCATGCAGGTGTGCATGCCTCCTGCACATCTCTGTCTTCCCTCAGGAAACAGCCAGGCTACACCACTGGGCTCTTCTCTGGCATTCTTTGTTGTCCACAAGCTACTGTCTAGATAGGAAAGATTTCCTCCCCTTCTCTTTCCAGGCCAGTTAGACTTAGGCTTCTTTTGAAAAGCACCGTGTCACCCTGACTTACCTCTCCATAAGCTAAAGATGGAGCTTTGCCACTAAATTCTAGTTTTGGTATAGAAACAAAGTTGCTTCTTCCTTTCATTTAAAAGTTTTCTTCCAAGGGCTAATAAATATCTCCTTGGCAGAGTGAGATAAGCTCAAGAAAGTACAAAAAAGGTGAAAGGAAAATGATGCACATCAAAGTAAGCATTTTTTGTCCTAATGGTTTAAATGGGGTAGGTCTACAGAATGCTGCTTATATGCACTATAGGGGATATTGCAATGACTTCTCTTTGGAGAAAAACAAAAATAACAATCCATAATAATATTAATGACATTCATAACAGGCAAATTATGCTTTCTACATTGAACTCATGCGAAGCACACACACACACAATTTTTATTTATTTGGTAAAGAGATAAAAGAAGAATGGGTGTGTCAGGGCCTCCAGCCACTGTAAATGAACTCTAGATGCATGTATCACCTTGTGCATCTGGCTTATGTGGGTCCTGAGGAATCAAACCCAGATTCTTTAGGTTTGCAAGCAAGAACCTTAACTGATAAGCCATTTCTCCAGGCCTGTGATACATATTTAAATCAATTTATTCAGTCTAGATACATTTAAATATAATATTCCATCCTAGGCTAACACTGTATTTATTGCATGGAACCCAGGAAACAGGAGTCTCCTATGTTTAAGAATGGCTTGATGTTCCTGCTTCTAGCATTGGTCAACCAGCCTGCATACAGATTGAACCATTCTCCTACCCCTACCAGAAAGTCTCCCTTCTGACCTTCAATACTCTTAGTAAGCTTCACTAGGCAACTGTGTGGGACAAATCAGAGCATCAGGGAGCTAAAGTGTATGATCCTCTTGGACCTGGAGTGACCCCAGAGTGGAAATTTGGCAACTTCTAGAGACAAGCTGGTTTTCACGACTGTAAGTGTGCTAGCCTTCAAAGAGGGAGAGGCCAGAGATGCTGCCAAGGATCCTACACAGAATGAAACAGGTTCAACAAAGACAGATGCTCACATAGTCATGGCTGAGAGGTTCTGGTTTGCCAGCACGAGAAGGAAGGCTAAGGAAGCAGTGGTATAGATATTGACAGTAGAATCACTCTGGTTACTTCTGTTGTTTCCTCCCAGTTCTCTATCTATAGTGAACTTGAAGTCTTGTCTAACATCTAATCCCTCTGAGACAAGAGAATATCAATGAGCATTAGCACAAATATGTGCATGAGTGGATCACGAATAAAAAAGCATTCTTGACTTCCGGTAAAGATGGCGGCATAGGTACCACGCCAAAGCAGCCTAGGGGGTAAAAAAGATCAAAAAAACTCAGCAAAATATACACTTTTACTAAAAAGTGAGGTGTATAGGAAATTGAAGCAGCAGCAGCGGAGAAGTAGGAGAGATCTAGAGCATCCAGAGCCCGCACAGGTGGGAAAAGTAGCTGCGGCAGCTCCGTCAACCTCGGTGATGGCGGCGCAAAGAAAGCCACCAAGCTCGGCTCCAGCCACAAGAAAAGCCAGGTGCGGGAGCTTTCCCTCACACCACGCTCTCCACAACTCAGGAAACGTGAAGGGAGAGCGGCAGCGAGCAACGGAGGAGCAGACCGCGAGGTAGAAAAACACGTGGAGCAGCTAGAGAACCAGAGCAGCTGCGGCTCCCTCCCTTCCCCCACCGCCTGAGCCCAGCTCCGGCGAACAGAGCAGTGGTCCCGGGACCCGGCCACGCCAACCTGACCAAGCAGGAGCAGAGTTCGGCAGCAACATCAGTGGCTCCAGCACCGGTAACTGCGGCCCAAGCAGCAGCAGACCGAGGAGCAGCAGAAGTTTCAGCTGCTGACAGACCCAGTGGGGGAGCTGATCTGCAGGGCCACAGTTGCCAGACTTGGCTTGCCCCGCAGGAAAAGACAGTGCCCAGCTCCAGAAATCACAACAGCAGCCCGATGACCCAGGCAGCAACTTGACTGAGACCAAACTCATCCAAGGTAACTGGGCTTGCACCAGGGAAGGGTCTCAATTGGTCACAAGCTGACTTGGATCCCTCAACAGACCAGAAATCTTAACCTCTATGTTGATAGAGGATCTGGTTGTTATAATAACTACTCTGGCATACATACTTGGGGCTGTTTTTGACTGAATGGGTACAGTGTTTAGTTAACATTTAGAATCTACCTGTATTTTATTCCATTCAGCCTTCTTGAATACCCCCATAGCAGGGAAACTCAACCCCTAGGAGCACCTTTGTAGATACTCTCAGAGTCTTAAGAGCCAAATCTAATATCTCAAGCTCCTACCCTGAAAATATATAACATCAAACCAATTGATACAGCTAAGAATACCCAGCTAGCTAGAAAATCCAAGCACTAACTTAATCCAACATGCAAAAATATATACATTATAACACAAGAAACACTAAAAAGCAAGATGATATAAATCCACCTAAAAGTATTAATGCATCAGAAATGACCTCCAGTGAGAACGAGTTAGAGGAAATGCCTGAGAAAGATTTCAAAAGAATGATTGTAAATATGCTCAAAGAAGTCAGAGAACAAATCAAAGGAGTCAAAGAGGAACTTAAAGAGGAAATCAAAGGAATCAAAGAAGATGCAGGACACCAATTTCATGAAATAAAGAAGGCAATACAAGACATAAATAAGGAAATAGAAATAATAAAGAAAAACCAGTCAGAATTACTAGCAATGAAGAACACAGTTAATGAAATAAAAAACTCTGTAGAAAATCTCACCAGTAGAATGGATGAAGGAGAGGATAGAATATCTAAGCTAGAAGACCAGGTGGCAGATCTAATACAGGCCAACAAAGAGAAAGACAAACTTATAGAAAAGTATGAGTGGGAATTTCAAGATATTCGGGACACTATGAAAAGATCAAATATAATTCAGGGCATAGTAGAAGGAGAAGAAGTCCACTCCAAAGGCATAGTAGGTGTCTTCAACAAAATCATAGAAGAAAATTTCCCCCAAATTGGGAAAGAGGTGCCAATACAGATACAGGAAGCCTTTAGAACCCCAGCCAGACAAAACATGGAAAGAACCTCTCCTCGCCATATTATAATCAAACTTCCAAATACACACACCAAAGAAAAAATATTGAAAGCAGTTAGAGAGAAAAATCAAGTTACCTACAAAAGTAAGCCCATCAGAACTACAGCAGATTATTCAATACAAACTTTTAAAGCCAGAAGGGCTTGGAGTGATATATTCCAAGTTCTGAAAGATAACAACTGTCAACCAAGGTTACTTTATTCTGCAAAGTTATCCATTCAAACAGACGGAGAAATAAGGACATTCCATGACAAAAGCAGGTTAAAGGAGTATTTGAAGACAAAACCAGCTCTACAGAAAATACTTGATAGAATCCTCCATGCTGAAGAAAAGGAAAAGCACACATATAAGGAACCTAGAAAAAACAAGCAATACTCAAATACTTGTTAAAAGAACACAGGTAGAACCGGAACCACACACACACACACAAAAAAAAGGCAAATATAAATACACACCTTTCAATAATATCTCTTAATATCAATGGCCTCAATGCCCCAAGAAAAAGACATAGGTTTGCAGACTGGGTTAAAAAGCAGGATCCTACAATTTGTTGTATCCAAGAAACTCACGTTTCTACAAAGGATAGACATTATCTTAGGATGAAAGGTTGGAAGATGGTGTTTCAAGCAAATGGGCCTAGAAAAAAAGCAGGGGTTTCTATCCTAATATCTGACAAGGTAGACTTTAGTCCAACGTTAGTCAAGAAAGATAAGGAAGGTCACTATATATTGATTAAGGGCACACTCCAACAGGAGGACATTACAATCCTAAACATATATGCACCTAACATGGGGGCTCCCAAATTTATCAAACAAACACTATTAGAACTAAGGTCACAGATAACACCAAACACAGTGGTAGTAGGTGACTTTAACAATTGACAGATCATCCTGGGAAAAAATAAACAGAGAGGCATCTGGACTAAATGAGGTCATAGAAGGAATGGATTTAACAGATATATACAGGACATTTCATCCAAAGGCTGCAGAATATACATTCTTTTCAGCAGCACATGGAACATTCTCAAAAATAGACCATATATTAGGACACAAAGCAAATCTTAACAAATTCAGGAAAATTGAAATAATTCCTTGCATTCTATCTGACCACAAAGGAATTAAACTACAAATCAGTAGCAAGAAAGGCTATAGAGCATACACAAAATCATGGAAACTAAACAATAAAATACTAAATGATGAATGGGTCAATGAAGAAATCAAAAAGGAAATCAATAAATTTATAGTCAAATGACAATGAGAACACAACATACCAAAATCTCTGGGACACAATGAAGGCAGTTCTAAGAGGTAAATTTATAGCCTTAAGTGCCTATATTAAGAAATTAGAAAGGTCGCAAGTAAACGACCTAATGCTTCGCCTTAAAGCCTTGGAAAAAGAAGAACAAGGCAAACCAAAAGTCAGTAAACGGGAAGAAATAATAAAGATTAGGGCAGAAATTAATGAGATGGAAACAAATAGAACAATCCAAAGAATTAATGAAACAAAGAGTTGGTTCTTTGAAAGGATAAACAAGATTGATAAACCCTTAGCAAATCTGACCAAAAGAAAGAGAGAAGAGACACAAATTAATAAAATCAGAGATGAACAAGGTAACATCACAAGAGATTCCAGAGAAATTCAAAAAATCGTAGGGACATACTATAAAAGCATATAATCCACAAAGTATGAAAATCTGAAAGAAATGGATGATTTCCTTGATCTATATGACCTACATAAATTAAATCAAAATGAGATTAATCACTTAAATAGACCTATAACAAAAATGGAGATCTGAACAGTTATCAATAATCTCCCAACTAAAGAAAGCCCAGGCCCAGATGGATTCACTGCTGAATTTTACCAGACTTTTAAGGAAGAGCTAACACCATTGCTTCTTAAGCTTTTCCAGGAAATAGAAAAAGAAGGAATTCTACCAAACTCCTTCTATGAGGCCAGCATCACCCTGATACCAAAACCAGGCAAAGATAGAACAAAAAAAGAAAATTACAGACCAATCTCCCTCATGAACAGATGCAAAAATTCCCAACAAAATATTGGCAAACAGAATACAAGAGTATATCAAAAAGATCATTCACCCTGACCAAATAGGCATTATCCTAGAGATGCAGGGATGGTTCAACATACGCAAATCTATAAATTTAATACATTACATAAACGGGTT
The DNA here is from genome assembly GCF_020740685.1 of Jaculus jaculus. Lineage (NCBI taxonomy): Eukaryota > Metazoa > Chordata > Mammalia > Rodentia > Dipodidae > Jaculus > Jaculus jaculus. Next base: position 116,388,193 of record NC_059106.1, on the reverse strand, counting down.
GAAGGACAAAAATCACATGATCATCTCATTAGACGCAGAGAAAGCATTGGACAAAATCCAACATCCCTTCATGATAAAAGTCCTACAGAGGCTGGGAATAGAAGGAACATATCTCAATATAATAAAGGCTATTTATGACAAGCCTACAGCCAACATATTACTAAATGGGGAAAAACTGGAAGCTTTTCCACTAAAATCAGGAACAAGACAAGGGTGTCCACTGTCCCCACTTTTATTTAATATAGTTTTGAAAGTCTTAGCCATAGCAATAAGGCAAGAGACACACATAAAAGGGATACAAATTGGAAAGGAAGAGCTCAAGTTATCATTATTTGCCGATGACATGATTCTATACATAAAGGACCCTAAAGACTCTACTAGCAAGCTGTTAGAGCTGATCAAAACCTACAGCAATGTAGCAGGATACAAAATAAATACCCAGAAATTTGTAGCCTTCATATATGCTAACAACAAACACACAGAGGATGAAATCAGAGAATCACTCCCATTCACAATTTCATCAAAAAAAAAAAAAATAAAGTACCTTGGAATAAACCTAACCAAGGAAGTAAAGAATCTATACAATGAGAACTTTAAAACTCTCAAGCGAGAAATTGCAGAAGACACTAGAATGTGGAGAAACATCCCTTGTTCCTGGAATGGAAGAATCAATATTGTGAAAATGGCAATCTTACCTAAAGCAATCTACACATTTAATGCAATCCCTATCAAAATTCTAAAGGCTTTCTTCATGGAAGTAGAATAAACAATCCAAAAATCATTTGGAATCACAAAAATCCTCGAATATCTAAAATAATACTGAGCAACAAAAATAAGGTTGGTGGTATCACCATACCTGATTTTAACCTATACTGCAGAGCCATAGTAACAAAAACAGCATGGTACTGGCACAAAAACAGACATGTAGATCAGTGGAACAGAATAGAGGACCCAGATGTAAGCCCAAGTAGCTATAGCCACCTGATATTTGATAAAAATGCCAAAAATACTCATTGGAGAAGAGACAGCCTCTTCAGCAAATGGTGTTGGGAAAACTGGATATACATCTGCAGAAGGATGAAAATAGATTCTTCTCTCTCGCCATGCACAAGAATTAAAGTCCAAATTGATTAAAGACCTTAACATCAGACCTGAAACTCTGAAACTGCTGGACGAAAAAGTAGGGGAAACCCTTCAACATATTGGTCTTGGCAAAGACTTTCTGAATACAACCCTAATTGCTCAGGCAATAAAACCACAGATTAATCCCTGGGACCTCATGAAATTACAAAGATTTTGCACTGCAAAGGACACAGTGAAAAAAGCAAAGAGGCAACCTACAGAATGGGAAAAAATCTTTGCCAGCTATATATCTGATAGAGGATTAATATCTAGGATATACAAAGAACTCAAAAAGTTAAATAATAAGGAATCAAACAAGCCAATCAAAAAATGGGCTATGGAGCTAAATAGAGAGTTCTCAAAGGAAGAAATACGAATGGCATATAAGCATCTAAAAAAATGTTCTACGTCACTAGTCATCAGGGAAATGCAGATTAAAACTACATTGAAATTCCATTTCACTCCTATCATATTGGCCACCATCATGAAAACAAATGATCATAAATGTTGGCGGGGATGTGGAATAAAAGGAACCCTTCTACACTGTGGTGGGAATGCAATCTGGTCCAGCCATTGTGGAAAACAGTGTGGAGGTTCCTAAAACAGCTAGAGATTGATCTACCATATGACCCAGCTATAGCACTCCTAGGCATATATCCAAAGGACTCATCTCATTTCCTTAGAAGTACGTGCTCAACCATGTTTATTGCTGCTCAATTTATAATAGCTGGGAAATGGAACCAGCCTAGATGTCCCTCAACAGATGAGTGGATAATGAAGATGTGGCACATTTATACAATGGAGTTCTACTCAGCAGTAAAGAAAAATGAAGTTATGAAATTTGCAGAAAAATGGATGGACCTGGAAAGTATTATACCCAGAAAGCCAAGCGCCACATGTTCTCTCTCATATGTGGATCCTAGCTACAGATGTTTGGGCTTCTGCGTGAGAATGAAAATACTTAGTAGCAGAGGCCAGTAAGTTAGAAAGGAGACATAAGGGAAGGAAAGGAAGGGAGGAGAGTACTTAATAGGTTGATATTGTATATATGTAAGTACAATGAGTGTGATGGGGAGGTAATATGATGGAGAATGGAATTTCAAAGCAGAAAGCATGGGGGGTGGGGAGGGAGGGAATTACCATGGGATTTTTTTAATAATCATGGAAAATGCTCATAAAAACATTAAAAAAAAAGATATAACAAAAAGTAAATGTAGGCAATTACCTCGGGAAAAAAAAAAATAGTCATGAACAAAATGGCCCTCAGGGCTGGATGTGGCTTGGTGGTATCACCCTTGCCTAGAAAGCACTCATGAGACCATGAGTTCAATACCAGCACCAACACACACACACACACACACACACACACACACTTCCATATGGTGAAGCTCTAGGTTCTAACACTGCTAACACCCTTCATCCCTCAAATTCAGGCTCATCCAACTAGCTAAACCAAAGTCCAGTGTTCCATTAAGAAAGTCTGTTCCCTGAGTGGTGAATTCTGACAAGTATATTTGTTCTTTGTGATAGCAATGCTTAAACGTAAAAAATAAATAAATAAATAAATAAATAAATAAATAAATAAATAAATAAATAAAAAAGCATTCTTTAAGTACTCTTTCATGAAGACCTTATTAGTGGAAGAAATCGGGAGACAACCAGGAAGGGTCCAGGGCAGGGAGGGTAGAGTAGAATTCTGGGAACTATTATAGGCCCTAAGGGATGTGAGAAAATACTACTGGTACCATAAAATTCTACATCCTAAATGTCAGGCTAAATGGTTGGACCTTTATCAGGTCCTTAGAGGGAACACCTCAATCACAAGGCCCTGAATATGGTATGATGAAGACTGACCTTAATCTTCTCCTGTTTTATTTTCTCTCTCTCCCTCCCACTTTTCTCTCTCCTCTTTATCTCTTTTATATTACCTATCTTTTTATTCCTTCTTTTATGTGCTGACCTGTAACTACCAGCAACAGCATGTGGTCACCCATGATGAGCTGTTGATCAGAGAGACTTACAAGGTTTCCCAAAAGAAGACAGATTTCTGTCAGAGTCTTTGATGACCCACCAAAGGTTAGTAGTAAGACCCTACTGCTAAAGACACCGTATGCTAATGGTATGGGACATGGAGTGACCTGGCTGGGACCTGGAAGACAGTCAGTCCCCAGACAGTTAGCTCATCTAGTGCCAGAATGTGCTACATGAGTGACTGGGAGAAAATGATTAACATCTGTCCAAACGTGGTAAAAGCTAATCAACAGCAAACAACCTGACATGATGCTCACACAAGTGCAATGGTGGCAAACAGACATGGTGGGAAACCAACTGCTCTTGATTTGGCTAACTGATCTGCTCAGTGGAACAGAACCCATAGCTGGAGCTGGGAAACAAGTCAGAACCATATTCAAAAATGGGTCTGCTCCCCATTATCAAGCTCCCACCAATCGTGAGCTACAAGAGGGCCTACACCTATTAAATTATCAATGCAGAGAAAAATCAACTCCTACCAAATCAGAGAGCCAGAGCCTCAGAGGCCCCCAACACCTCAGCACTGAAGCAGACCAAAAATGAACCCAACATGGCTCAGGGAAATCTTGCGGAAGAGGGGGCAGAAATAATGTCAGAGTCACATGTTGGGTCATGATTTGCAGAGACATTTATCATACCAATAACTGGGGGCTAACTCCACAATGCATGACCCATTTTCATTAACAAGGAGGGTCTAATGGGAGGGGGTAGATCACAGATGAGCCTAAATAATGGTACCAAACTGCCTGTATTTACTGAAAAGAAAACTAATAAATTAAATTTAAAAAAATAAATAAAAATAAAAATATAATGGTTATCCCATTTATCTGGTGTTAATTTTACTCTGCATTGGAGAATTTGCTTCTCTTTTTCAGATAGACACAAATACTAAGGAGCAAACCAGCCCATCACACCTCAAAAGGGAATCAGCTGAAACTAAGAGTAATTTGGGAAATGAGCAAGAGTGCTGCTTTCTTGGTGAACCTTACACCAGTACAACAGTGAAGGAGGTAGACACAGAGAACATGAAATTCCTACCGAACCTGATATCCAGAGACACAGAGGCTCCCAAGGCCTCATCACCAAAGTACACCTAAAATGAACCCAACATAGCTCAAGGAAATTTGTGGAAGAAGGGGCAAAAAGAATGTTAGAGCCATATGTTGGGTCATTATATACAGAGACATTGTCTCTTACCCATAACTGATGGCTAACCCCACATTGCACAACACATATTCCCTAACAAGGAGGTTCCTGTTGAAGGGAGAGGGCAGGGAGGAAGCTAACAATGGTACAAATATGACTGTATACACTGTGCATATAACTAATTTTAAAAAAGAAAATCCTATTGACAATATTAATTTGTTGAAATAATTATGGTTGCATAGCTTTTATGAAGGCAGGGTTTTTAAAATACCTGCCATGCTTTCCCACACCTCAACATTCAAATATTGCCAATAAGCCTGAAGAATGTTCAAAGCAGATGATATAATTCCAAACTATTTGTTTAAGGGGAAAGAAATGAAGTCCTCTCCATGGCATCTATCCCATCACTGTGATCTAGTAGGCCACTTTCAATCAATATGTTAACCTTGCCTTTATGTCTCATTGCTCATGGCTGCCTTCACCAGGTTAGTGAATTGCTTTATTTACAGAGCTTTTTCTAAGCTGGGTTACCAGCTTCCAGGCAGTTCTGCCCGACACTTCCACCTTACTGTAGATGGACTAAGATTGCAAACACCTGCTACAGTGTTCTACTTTACAAGGGCTCTGGGGATCTTTGTTTAGGTGTTTGCACTTACATGGAAAGTGTTTTATTTATTGAGCAATCTTCCCAGCCTTCTGCAGAGAATTTTGGAAATGAATGAGTGAGAAAACAATCCATGAGAAGGATTCTAGCACCTAACTACTAGTTAGCACAATTGAATGCTCTTCCCTGGAGGAACTCAGTCAGGCTTTTGGAGAAGGAGCCTTATTTCATGAGGTTATATGGGAAATATTCAGTTTCCAATCCATCTGAATTTCACCAGAAAGGGTCTTCTAGCAAAAGCCATACTTCATTTTTTTTTTTTATTTAGCTAAAACCAACTAATAGTTGATACTGATTGGAAAATAAAAACCATGTAGAATGTATTTCCTTAAATCAAAATTCATTCCTCATCTGAAGCCTACAGATTGTAAATCAAGAATTAAACTCCTGTCAGTAGCCCCAAGCAAATACGTACACACCCATGAGAGTCGCACATCTGAAACAGAAGCCTGAAAGGTGAGCCTGCATAAATCAAGTCTCTAAACCAAAAAGGGAAACAATGATTTTTCTTGTCCTATGGAGCAAGAGAAACCAACACTCTAAACCCCTCTATGCAGATAAAAGTTCTGGTTTTTATATAGTTTGATATATTTATGTGTGGAGGAAGCACAGTCTGAAATTAAGCAAGAAGAATGAAATATTGTAATGACCACTCCAGAGAAGCAGCCCAGCAAGTAATTCCACAGTTGGGTCGTTAACCGGAACATTTGAGAAAACACACTGCTAGCATTCAGTTGCCTTTGCCAAGGAGTAGCAGGGGGTGAAACACAGGTTGGCCCAATCCATAAAAGGTGGTCATCAAAGCAGCTGCCCAGCAGTTGAGAAGGGAAAAGCCCCCTGCAGGCTTGGCATGACGGTACTATTCCTGATGGATTTGACTGTCCACATCACATGAGCCATCTAAATATCAGCTACCCCTACCTAGTTCTGAGATGGGAACTCAGCAGTCCCAAGGAAGCTTTAGCATTTTGGAATGTTAATGATACCTTTATATTGCATTTTTCCCTCCTTTAAGAAAATTTAATTTTAATTTACTTCCTGGTGTTTTTACAATCCTCTCATTAAGACAGCCAGATGCTGAGAACATTCAGGTTTCCTGATTAAATACTAAAAGCCACGTGTACAGAGAGCTATTTTGTTTTGGTAAAAGGTACCATATAAACCAACAATGTTGTTTAGCTGTTTAGCTTGTTTTCTTTAATTGAATATTAAAGAAAAGGCTTTGGTATTTCCATGTTATGTGTAGTAGGAGGCAGGGTTCTTTGAAATGTTTTCCATGTTTTATATAACTTCACCATTCTGTATAGAACATTTTATAATTTTACATAAAAATCCTGATGTGTCAATGCGAATGTACATGTATATGTGAATAACACCTCCTTTGATGCAGGAGATAGCTTAGTATGTGCCTCACATTGGTTCTTAGACATAGATAAAGATCACAAAGATCCCTCTCAGTGCCCCCAAACCACTTGCAGCTGGAAAAGAATTCTTGATTCATGTTGAGGCATAATATTTAACAAGTGTTGCAGAAACCTTCTGCAACCGCCTTTCTTGCACCTTTTCTAGAGACTCCTCAAATAACCAAGGTGCATAAATGAGATAGCCATCTTCATGGATACTTCCCAGGGTCAGCCACTGTTCTTAGGAGCTACCAACTAAGTAGATACATTTATACCCAAACAACTGATTGAATGACTTTGGGCTAAATGCTTTCTTAATGATCCTCTGTTCTCAAGAAAAGTTTAAAAATCCCACAGGGATTCTTTTTGACACCTTTTTATTCCCAATGTTCAATAGATTATTTAATTTACCAAATGTTTTTATTGAACTTATGTTAACCTATAGGGAGCAATCCCAAACATGAGAGAAGATCCTTACAGTTTAGAAAAAAAAAAAAAAGCAAAATGCACTAATCACATTTATGCTAGAATAATAATGATATGAAATGATGGCATTATGTAGTCAAAGCTTGGGAAAGATGATTTGAAAATGAGAGTATAAAGATTGCCTGGTGACTTTCAAAATGTACACTGCAGTATCCTTTCCTGGAAACTGATTAGAAGCAAAAATTATCAGCTCAACCTCAGACCTACTGAGCCAGAAACTCTGCATTTAGAGCAAAACTTCTAGGCTTTCAAAAGCCTCCAAGTGTCCAGATTCTCTTTAGTGTTTGAGAATCACAGAAGTGGATCAATAGTTATGATCCTTACACTTAACTGGTGATGCTGCCATATGAAAACAACATACCTAAGAAGACATAAACACCTGGACAATAGTGGCACATAGGCTGGGGGGGGGGTAAGTAATGGCTCTTTGATTTGCTATGAGATTCATTCAGTAGAAAGGAAGCCATAACTGGAAATAAGAACCAAATCAGAACTCTATGGAAACCACAATAATGAACTCCAATGAGATGTTCCCATTAGCTTTCATCCAAAACTGAGTTTATACACATTGAAATCTCTCTAAATTAATAATGCTTATGAACTTTAATCTATCCTAATCTTACTTTCTATGGGAAAATCTGTTGTTGTTTTCCAGAAAGTGCTGAGAACAAAGAACAACCATAATACACCAACAAAATAGGTATAGATAACTGACACCCTGACAGGAGCTGAGCCACCCCTCATACAGCAGCCAGGGCCCAGGTGAAACCACAGATGAACTGGTGAGATGAACAAGAGTGTTGCCTTCATGGCAAGCCGGATAACCTGGGCCAGGGTGATACAAACAGACACTCAGGATACTCAAAATGCACCTAAGCAGAAATCAGAAGCTGCTGAGAGCTCAACACTAAAGAAGAAATAATACTCACCAAGGCTCAGGGAAGTTTGCAGAAGATTAGATGGAAACAATGTAAGAGCCACAGGGTGGAAAGGAATATCCAGAGACATAGCCCTCCCCACAATGACAGACTGCTGCTCTCACAACCCATGACCCACAACTCCATGATGAATACCAGCAATCCCATAAGGAAGGCCCCCTAGAGTGGAGGCAGGGAGGAGGGAGATGATGGTACCAACATATGATGTGTCCATACAAAGTTTCTACTTAATAATAATAATAATAATAATAATGTTAATAATAATAACTTGTTGTGAGGCTGGAGAGATGACATAGTGATTAAGTCACTTGCCTGCAACGCCTAAGGACCCAGGTTCAATTCCCCAGTACCCACACAAGCCAGATGCATAGGGTAGCACATGTGTCTGGAGTTCATTTGCAGTGGTTAGAGTCCCTGGTGCCACCATTATCATTATCATTAAAATCATTACAATTCTCTATATCTCTCTGTCAAATAAGTGAACAAACAAATTAAAAATTCATATTGTGGAACTATAGTGATAACTTAGTGCTGAAGGCACATGCTTGAGAAGCCTAAGACCCAGGTTCAATTCCCCAGTACCCATGAAAGCCAGATGCACAAGGTGGCACATGCATCTAGAGTTCATTTGCAGTGACTAGAAACCCTGGTATACCTCTTTTCTCTCACAAACCTTCCAGGGTTATAGAAATGAGAGACTTATGTCATATCTAAGGCAGATCTATCCAGGTAGAATAGAACCAGTGACTTGACTGTGCAGATACTTCTGGTTCATGAAGTTGCTATTTGTGAGTCACTGACACCTGATTCACAGAGACATTAGTCAACCTGGACCGAAGTGCGGAGGCATATCTCTTCACATGTGGTGTTGCATTGTCGGGCTGACAAACCTAGACTCATCTTGGGTGGATCAGTGCTGAAACAAGGAAACCTAGTGCCTCACTCCTTGTGGATGGCACTACTAGTGGCACAGAAGGGATGGTGGACACAGTACCTCTGACCCAGAAGTCATAGGCAATTCAGAATTTCTTCTGTGAGCAGAAGTACCCAAAGCCCCTGGCTGTATGCATCTAATGCTTAATAATCATCTAAAGGACATGCAATGGGATATCTCAGAGACCACCACATACTTGGGCAAAGGTTGTTACCATTTCAGCCATGTGAAATTGGTATAAGGGTAGGAAAATCAATGGCATGTTTGTTTGAATTATGCATGCAGCATTTAGCAGTGGGAGTGAAGGTTGCACTGCAGGAGCCTGATGGAAATGGACTTTGGATAACATCCCATGATTGAGAAGGAAGCACTCTAGGTTTTTCAGCAGGGGTGTACTAAGACAAAGACGGAGGTTGAAGATGTCAAGATAATAAATTGTCTTTATTTTCCTCCTACATTGCATTGGGTCAATCTCGACTTCCTAAAGCAGTCATGAGTCACTCAGGCTGCGAAATGGGTCCATTTGTCAGGAAAGAGGAAAGGTGACAACAGCTAAGAGAATGTAGAACAGCAGGCATCCCAGCCAGAACCTGGCCCAGCACGAGAGTGCACACGTGGATTGCCTTGAATGAAAAATGTTTTTCTTGAACCATCCATCACCATCATCATGTGTGGACACAGTTACTCCAACTAGGACACATTACTCTTGAAGGGAGTCTGGACTCTAGGGAGGCTGGAATGCCCAGTTTCCAACTTCAGAGTGATTGATAGCCTTGGGCCCTAGGCCCCTAGCATAACTATGCGATATGGCTGTGAGGCCTGGAGGGCAGCAGGCCCGAACTTCACAGCCAGCAGTAAAGAAGCACAGGCCTCACAGACACAAGGGAATCTGCTGCTGCACTTCCCAAGCTCTCCTTGAAAGTGAAGTCAGTGTGCAGATCTTCTTAATGTCAGTATTTGCTAAAAGCTAAGCATGCATATGGCTTCTGTTCAATTAATGTTTATTGAATGAAAGTATGAGTCTAACAATTGGCACATGTACTGACCCCAACTCACTCCTATTGGTATATAAACTAGAAATTGGAAGAACCAAATGTCTCCTTGGATGCCATCTAATCAAAATACTTCATGGAGGGCTGCTTAATGGTAAAGGCACTTGCCTGTGAAGTCTTAGGACCCAAGTTCGATCTCCAGGCCCCACGTAAGCCAGATGAACAAGGTGGCCCATGTGTCTGGAATTAGTTAGCAGTGGCTGGAGGCTCTGACATGCCCAGTCTCTCTCTCTCTCTCTTTCTCTCTCTCTCTTTCTCTCCCTTTTTCTCTATCTCAATGGGCTTGCATGCAGTTCCCAGAAAATCAACAAAATTTCCCATTAGTGTTGTTCAGGTAATAGATATCTCTTGTAGAGCACACACTTCTGAAGTACATTGTCAAACTAAAGATCCAGTAAGAAGTGCCACTTGGGGCTAAGGATATGGTTCAGTTGGTAAAAGTGCTTGTAGTCCTAGTGTAAGGATCCAAATGCTGGGTGTGATGGTGCACACCCGTAATCCTACCAGGTGGTGTAGAAAGATGGGCCCTGAGGAAAGCTGACTAAGAAGCCAAACTGGTGAGTTCTGGGTTTGATCAAAGTGCCTGTCTTAAATAAAATAATGTGGAGAGTGAAAGAAGTAGACAACTGACTATCTGACTGTGACTTCCGGCCTCCTTACACATGTGTACACACACACACACACACACACACACACACACACACATACATTAACACACATACACATTTATTCCACTTGTACCTGTCCAAAAATATTGACCTTTCCAGATCTCTATACAGCCATCAGCTTATCAGTCAGGGTGTCTGTGAATGTCAGACCCAAGCACATGATCTTCTCTCTAGACTCCTTGATGCACACCTCAAAGTGTGATATTTTTGCCTCCTTTGCCTGGTTTTCTCTATTCCATTTCTCTCTCTCCATACTACTTATCACTATTTGCTATACCAAATTTCTGTAAGGTTTAACATACTTAATATATGGCAGGTATTGAATACCTACTATCTCAGTGAATAAAGAAACTAAATGCCTTTTCCAGAAAGCACATCATTCCTTGAGAATCTTAGTAAATGATGATTTATTTGATTAATGTTATGATTTCACCATGACACTGATTCCTAGAGGTAGAAGGCTGTGGCCAAGAATTTTTCAGCTACAGGCATGGGGACAGGACTGGGCCCAGTATCCACCCAGACTAAACCTGAACACTGTAAGATGCTATTTTTACTTGTGTGTCTTAGTTGAGACAGTCATGAGGACAGATCTGCATCTCTTCCTGATGCCCTAGCACATGGTATAGTGATAGCCAACCTTAGAAAAACTTTGTCAAGTAGAAGGTTTTACAGTGGAGGAGTGCTCCCAGTTTCTGATCACACGTATCTATAATGCACTTGAAATATGACCAGTGCACTATAGTCTGGATTTTATTTCATCATAATTAATGTTAAATTAAGTTTGAATCGCCATTGATGTCAAGTGGCTGTTATGCTAAACAGTGCAGTTCTGGATTGCAAGCATGATTGTTCAACAGATAACTTCAATCTACTTAACTGAATATGTCCATAAGCTACAAGTCAAAAACCTTAGTAATTGAGAAAATAATTGAAAGATCTTGAAATTAGAAAACAAAAAAGAGTATGAACTGTGGATTATGTAAAATAATTTTCTTCTTCCATTTCCAAGCATATACCGTGATTTACTTTTCTGCTTCTGGAATACTTAATGCAAATGAGCCACCATGATTATTTTTTATATAGTACACTGTAGCCCAGTGATAGAGCTCTTTAAGGACCCTCTAGAATCTTCTTAATCATGATTCTTCTGATTGCTGAGTATGGCATTTGTGAAAATATACTACCACTTATTTTATCATCCTATTGTATATTGTTAAACATAGATTAAATATATAATTAGTTTTTGTTATACATAACAGAAGTATATACATATACAGAAGTGTTATACATATACTTTTACATAAATCTTTATGTATATTTCTGCTTCTTGGGGTTAAAATAACATAGGTGGAGCAAAGGACATAAATGTGAGCAAATCTAAGATCTGGTTACATGATTTTGACAAGAGCCTCTAACAGGTTACATGATGGAATTCTCAGGGGGGTTGACATAGAACTGTGTGTACTGGCCCTTCAAAAGCTATGGCAGGAAACATTCTTAAATCATCCCATCAGGACTTACTCCCATATCCAGGCTGAGTTAATGAGAGGATACGTTAGGGTATAGACATCAGTGGTTTGTGGGAGACTCTTAACTGCCACCAAACTGTATTAAACCCTGGATAAGGCAGTCATGAAACTTAAAGTTAAATTTTCCTGACATGAAATAGTACATGGTCACACCTGACACCAGAGGAGGAATTGTTAAATCCTAGCAACATTCTCCCAAATGGTATACTGTGGGTTACATATCACACCCTCCACTTAATTCTGCAGCACTTTCATTGTTATGCCTCATGCCTGTATCATCTCATGCCTAGAGTATTGTAGTGCTCAGACAAGTGATCTTCCTGTCACATCAGTCTTCTCTCCTAATCCATCCTCTACTTCTAAAGCCAAAGAGACCCACTGGAAATTAACATCTCATCACAAGTCTTTTGCTTAAAATTCGAAACATAAAAATAAAATTTTAAAATATGTTATTGTTTATTCACTTGTAAGCAGAGAGAGAGAGAGAGAGAGAGAGAGAGAGGGAGGGAGAGAGGGAGAAAGAGGGAGAGGAGAGAGACAGAGAGAGAGAATGGGTACATCAGGGCCCCCAGTCATTGCAAAAAACATCCCTCCAGATATGTTACATGTACCACTTTGCATATCTGACTTTACATGGGAACAAGGGAATCAAACCCGGGTCATCAGGCTTTGCAGACAAGCATCTTAACTGCTGAGCTATGGCTCTGGGCCTGAAAAGAAATATTTAAAAGCCAAACACCTTCTACTGACATTCAGGGCCTTTCTTTTTAACCCATCTAGTTCGATAGTCTCACATTCTTCATATTTCTGGGATATAGCCACATTGGCATATACATGGCTTGTTAAGGTGAAAGAGATGGGAGGTAAGTCTTTAATAGCTGACTTCCCTGGGATGTGAATCAAGAACACACATATGTTTTCTATCACTAATGAAATTCAACATTTGTCTCCTCTTCAAACAAACATGGAAACTATGTATTTGAGACAATTGCTTTCCTTGGGCTTCCAAGAAATATAACTTTATTTTGAGGGATTTTTAGGATTTGGGTAGACATGTGACATCACACTTCATTCCGAAGACCTGAGGGCAGGGCTTATCTAACGAATGATTCATTCTCACTGACAAATAATTTTTTTTTTGTTTTGCCTCCAGAATTCTAACAATAATCAAAACAAAGAAAATTCTACAGGAAATGGTGTCAATGGAAAGGGTACTTATTCCCACAAGTGATTTGGGATAAATAACTACTTCTCTTTAAGTCTCTGTTTCCCAATTGTTAAAATTTAGGTGTTGAACCAGGATATTCTCATGGTCATAAGAACATCAATTAACTTATCTAGTATTTGTTTTTCAGTCCCTATGTTTCCAGATTGGCCTGATGCTAGCACTTGTTAAGAAGGATAGACAAGGGCTGGAGAGATGGCTTAGTGGTTAAGCGCTTGCCTGTGAAGCCTAAGGACCCTGGTTCGAGGCTCGGTTCCCCAGGTCCCACGTTAGCCAGATGCACAAGGGGGCGCACGCATCTGGAGTTCGTTTGCAGAGGCTGGAAGCCCTGGCGCGCCCATTCTCTCTCTCTCCCTTTATCTGTCTTTCTCTCTGTGTCTGTCACTCTCAAATAAATACATAAATAATTTAAAAAAAAAAAGAAGGATAGACAAAAATCCTGTGCTAACAAAAATTATTATTAAAGGGCTGAAGATATTACTTAGTGGTTAAAGGTGCTTCCATGCAGTTGGAGTTTATTTGCAGCAGCAGGAGGTCCTGGCATGTCCATTATCTCTTTCAATCTCTTTGTCTCTCTATCTTAAATATATAAATAAAGGATTTAAGAAAATACTGTTCTAGCTAAGAATATGACAGTCAGATAAACATACATGCACAAAACAATGTAAACCTGTTGATGACCATATATAGAACTACTAGATGATGTTATGACATACATGGAAGGCTGCCTATGAATCACATTTATACCAAGAGGCCATGTTGTCAAGGTCACGAAGAAAGTGTTCCATGCAGAAAAGCTAAGAAGAGGAAGTGTGGTACATTCCATGCAATGAAAAAGATCTGAGGAGTAAATTGAGGTTGGCAGTGATCTAACAAAAGGTAAAGGGTTGGAGCATGGTCAGATCATGCAGAATTTTTATACCAGGATAAGAATTTTATCTTTTATACTATTGAAGTTCCTAAGTGACATTATTTGCTTTAAAATGCTTTGAAATTGCATCAAGTATGAGTTATAAGGAAGTTAGAAGAAAGACAGACTATGTATGTGATTATGGTAGTAGTCTAGGAGGGAGTTATAAAAGACTAGAGTTAAGATGTTGATGAAATAGACATATATTACAAGCATGCTTGTAAGTTGATAGGAATTATGTTGTAGAAAATAAGATTGTGGCAGAGAGAGAGAGAGAAAGTGGGAAAATAATTAAAGAGAGCTCTGATGAACCTAGCTGGAAAAATATTAGTAGCATGTATGGATATTGTCTTTGAATAAACAAGGTACACTTGGGCTGGAGAGATAGTCTAGTAGTTAAGGTGCATACTTGAGAAGCCTAAGGATCCATATTCAATTCTCCAGGTCCTATGTAAACCAAATGCACACGGTGGCACATGCATTTGGGGTTTGTTTACAGTAGTAGTTAGAGGCCCTGGCATGCCCATCTCACCTCTCACTTCACTCTCTCTCTCTCTCTCTCTCTCCCTCTCTGTCTCTAATAAATAAATAAACAAACATAAATCTCAAAAAGGCACCTTCTTTGAATGACTTGTAGAGTTTGGATATTGGTATATGAAGTTGCATATCCTGTGTTATGGGATGATAGATAAGTTCATCTATATTATCTTAAATTTTTTAATTAATCAAGTGGCAAATAATCATCTATGTAGAAGTGGTTAGAGAAAGAGGGGTAGTAGAAGAGAGCCAGAGAGACATAGATTAAAGATTTACCATGTCCTCTTGGCCTTCATTTCCAAATAAAATCAACAATATATTATAGTTCTAAAATCCTAGAAGTTCTTTTTCATTTATCATACCTAAGTATTCCATTACAATAGCAAAAAGTAAATGTTTGCTCTATTTCATGATATCAAATGACACGATTTTGGGTCTTTGAAATCTCTTCTTTCTTGAAGTCTTCCCACCCAATGAGAATGTACATAATCATTTCAAAAGGTAAATGTTTGCTCTATTTCATGAAATCAAATGACACGATTTTGGGTCTTTGAAATCTCTGCTTTCTTGAAGTCTTCCCACCCAATGAAAATGTAAATAATCATTTTCAGCTCATAAGTGGATCTACATCAGCAGGCATTTCACAACTACTGTGCATCTTCCTGACTTGCATACCATGATCTACCTCCATTTTCATTATTTTCCTGTGATATACCTCCTCCTGTTTCTAATGGCTCACTCTCCTTGAAGGATCTAGGCTCTGGAATATAATAGTAGCTAATGCGTAGTCTTTGAAGAGAATATGAATAAGTGAGCAAGCTGACAAACTGTTATTGTAGTGCTTAGGGTGGGGTGTGTACAGCTAATGAATGTTGTGGGGGATGGTAATTCCTAAAAAAGACAGCCAAGTTCTAGGACTTATAGATGCCTTTGGTTCACTAACTCTTTGTTTTTTTATCTAGCACTGTTGTAGTCAACCTCAGCAGAACAAAATATCTGACCAAAAGGAAGGGTTTTATTTTGTTTTATAGTCTTGATGGAAAGTTTTAGCATGGCAGGGAACAGATGGCAGAGCAGAGGCTTGGCATCATGTCTTGCCACAGCAGCTGACAGAGCGAGCTGAGCTTCAGCAAGGGATGTGCTAGGCTATAAAACAACAAAGCTTTCCCCCAGCAACACACCTCCTCCAGCAGGGCTTTACATTCTAAATTGCCACCATCAGAAGAGGATCAAAACATATGAGGCTTTGTAGAACAATCCATATTCAAACCACCACAAACCCATATACAGAGGCTAAGTTCCAACTTTCATTGGTCTTCCCACTGTGCCTCTGACCAACCCTAAAGAGAGATACCTCCATGAAAACATGACATAATTATCATAAAATCCTGTCAAAACACCTCCAATGGAATTCCAAACCCAAATTATTGCAAAATTCAAGGCTCCCCATGACTTCACATTTTCTCACTAGTCTCTTCTATTTCCTTCATTTTATACTTCCTCTCTTACCCACAGCCTTCCTAGGCAATCCAAGGTCCAGGCAGGACTACTTGAGATTCTTGCATCATACCAAATATTCTCTAGCATTGATCCATTTCCCAACATTTCTACTCCATCTTGACTATCCTTTCATTCCAATAACCACATAAGCACCTTCTATTCATCTTTGTTTTTCTTTTCTGTTTGAATATGGGATGCATGTGTGTTGTGTGTACATGTCTGCGTGCATGTGTTCACGTGTGTGTGTGTGTGTGTGTGTGTGTGTGTGTGAGTGTAGCCCAGAGGTCTGTTCCAGATGTCCTCCTCTGCTGCTCTCTACCTTATTTACTAGGGTACATTCTCTCACTTGAACCCAAGGCTCAATGACTTAGCAAGTCTAGCTATCCAGCTTTTGCCAGATGTGCCCTGTGTCTGCTTTCTAAGGACTGGGATTACAGAAAGGTACCATGAGTATGCAGTCTTTATGTGTGTGCTGGGTTCCAAACTCCTGGCCTAATATTTTTATGGAAAGTACTTTCTCCACTGAACCACCTCTTCTGCCCTCTGTATAAGACTCAGTCCAGGTACTCTATTTTCCATGGAAGTTTATCCATTCTGATAACCTACTTCATTCTTCTCTCTCTACCACAGAGCTCCTATAAGACTCATTTGTACATTTACCTAAACCTTCACATTCTATATTTAAGAGTTTTCCATGTGCATCCACCCCACTGTCTTGACAATTACTTTATGGTATATCTGTTTCTTATTCCTCACTTAACATGGTGCCTACTGTACACTAGGCAAATAAACAAAAATAAGTCAACAAATTAGAGGCCAAAATTATTCAACATTTGGCATTGTATTCTTGGCCTCCATATAGCTGATCAATAAAATTCATCTTTTGAGTTACTTGTTTCCCATATCCACCTCTTGCCAAATGCACCTGAAAACTTTTACTCCTTATTCCTCAAGATTTGTGATGCACCCATACAGAGGCTGCTCAGAAAAACATGTTCCTTAAAGAGTGTATGACCTTATTATGGACTAAATGCTCCTATATTATTTTGGCTGAGATACTTGGAGAAAGTGGGCTTTATTATACTTGGTTCTTGCACATTGCCTTTTAGTCATTTGGAGCTACTGTTGCAGAAGTTTAGGTTGCATTCCAGAAGGTCAAGGGTCTCCCAAATGTCAGTGCATATTTTCCTACCCCCACCAATCACTCCCTTGAGAATATTCTATTTTACAAAGCATTTTTTTTTTTTGAAAAACAAACCTTCACTTCTGAACCAATTCATCTGCAATTTGCTATACTTCATAGGGCTCAAAGCCCCGACGTGCCTAAACTACTAGGAAAGATTTCTGGACACATCAATAAAAGTATCCTAATGAACAACAGCTGCAAAGAACATGTCTTTAAATAAATTGATTCCAAATTTCTCTGAATGTTTCTGTGATTTTTGCTTTTTAAATGGGTACCAATGATTTTAAACTGGCTATCTGAATGAGCAGAAGCAAAAAATATATATACATTGTTTAAAAATATATCTTGTTGTCTTAGATTTCTCCTCCATCTTTTATTTGAAGAGGTTAATGCATGTTCATTTCACCATTGTTCATAATAACTTTTGGGAGCAAAAGGAGACAAATTATTTAATCCTTGTTCCCTGTATGGGAAAATTTGCATGAAATACCAAGAGCTACAGATTTGTTCACTGGGAACCAAGATTAGAATTCAGGTTTCTTAATTTTAAGGATTACATTCAGAGTAAGGATTACTCTTAATGTCTCTTAAACCAAAAACATCCCTCTTCTCAGCAGAGAATATTTATGACAAAATGCATGTGGTATACCCTGTTTAGGCAAATTACATTCATATCTAACATATACTAATCATGTTTCAACACTTGTGTTCAATTAAAATTGAAATTAAATGGGGATCTTTTTTTCCTCAAAGGAGTAAAACTCACCAATTTGCTTGTTACTGAAAAAAATAGCACCATAAACTAAATCATAATTAAGCCTTAAAATGCATTTAACTTTTTAAGGAATGAACTTGTACTACTCCTCAGAAAATGAGGAAGTAGCACTTGGAAGAAGTTTGTGATAGATGTTTCCATACAGGGCTTTAAGAACATCACAGATGTCTTTTTCAAAAACTTTTCACAGGAGGCTAGAGAATCTGGCTGTAGAGCAGCATGATTTCCCCTCTCTGATCTACTCTGGACATCTGTGTTTCCTGTGGGTTGTGTTCAATTGGCAATATTGAGGTAGTAAATATTTTATCTTCCAGTTCTCCTCTTTCATTTGTACAGACTAAAAGAAGTCATGGTAGAGTCCTGTATCTAAAACCTTCCTCCTTTGCTTTGTGCCCAGCGCCCAGTGCCCTTGCCTTTCAGAGAACTAGTTTGTGGCATTGTTTTGCTGGAGAAGAGGGAAGATTCAGGATGGTGGGAGGTAGGATGGAGGGAGGGAAGGGTTGAATTAGGACCCAGAAATTGTTGAACAGAACAAAATGGAAAGCTGTTCCCAATTTGAAAAGTGAGTTGACGTCTGTTACTGTGGTATGCAGTGAAACATGTTTTCCATCTAAGACATAATAAAAAGCTACAAGCATTTTACACTGTGCATTAAGAGCTTCGTCTTTAAGGGAACATCTTTTCATATACAGCACGTACAGAGTTCTCTGTTTGATGATACCTTTGAGTAGCCCATCATTATAGTACATGAAATATCTCATGGCCATAGCAAATCCCAGATGTATTGGACAAACACTTTTGTGGAAATGACTCTTAGGAGTTTACTGACATTTCATTTTTATTTTTTTATTTATATTTTTTAATTTATTTATTTAAAAGAGGGAAAGAGGCAGAGTGTGAAACAGACAGAGAGACAGAGAGAGAGAGTGAGAGAGAGAGAGAGAGACAGAAGGAGGGAGAGAATGGGTGCACTAGCCACTGCAAACGAACTCTGGATGCATGAGCCCCCTCGTACATATGGCTTATGTGCATCCTGGGGAATTGAACCAAGGTCCTTTGGCTTTGCAGGCAAGTGCCTTAACGGCTAAGCCATCTCTCCAGCCCCGACATTTAATTTTCCATATGTTCATGTAAACATAAAATTTCTGTGGGACTAGAATGCACTATTAGTACAGGTTTAATATAGGAATTTGTTCCATGTTATGTTAAAAGGCCAAAGAAAGCCCAAGGTTAAAGTGGATGAGGATACTGAAGTAGGAGTAGAATAATGGGAACAAAAAGCTTCTTGTTGGGATGGGGAGATAGCTCAGTGGTTAAAGTGCTTGACTGCAAAGCCTAATGACCTGGTTTTTATTCCTCAGTACCATTTAAGCCAGCTGTATAAAGTAGTGCATGCATCTGGAGTTTGTTTTCAGGGGTTGTAGGCCCTGATGGGCCCATACTTATTCATTCTCTCCATTCTCTCCTTCTCTCTCTCTCTCTTTCTTCCTCTCTCTCTCTCTCTCTCTCTCTGTGTGTGTGTGTGTGTGTGTGTGTGTTTATCACTCTGTCTACATCTCTCTTCTTGCAAAGAAATAAATATAAAATATTTTTTAAAAGCTTGTTGTCATTGTCTGTGGCTTGAGACAAACATTTACCTGTTGAGCATTGGGGTGGAATGAAGAGGGGCCTGGGAAAGCATACCACTGTGGGGCTGATCAGCTCCTGTAAGGCCATTGATTCTTCATGAATAGCACCCCCTGAGCTGTTCATGTGTAGTGCAAATAATTTTAAGCATTGTTGTATGGCATAAGAAAATTCCTACTTTGAGATTCCATCTCACTCCTATCAGAATGGCTATCATCAAGAAAACAAACGGCAATAAATGTTGGCGAGGATGCAGAAAAATGGGAACTCTTCTACACTATTGGTGAGTATGTATTCTGGCATAGCCATTGCGGAAATCATTGTGGAAGCATTTGAGACAGCTAAAAATAGATTTACCATAAGATCCAGATATAGAACTCCTAGGTACATATCCTAATAACTCTTCTCACTACTTTAGAGATACTTACACATCCATGTTTATTGCTGCTGTATTCACAATAGCTAGGAAATGGAACCAGCCTAGATGTCCCTCAACAGGTGAATGGATAATAACAATGTGAACTTTTACACAATGGAGTTCTATTCAGCAGTAAAGAAAAATGAAAGTATGAAATTTGCTGGGAAATGGATGAATCTGGAAAGGATTATACAAAGTGTGGTAACCCAGGCCCAGAAAGCCAAATGTCACATGTTCTCCCTCATATGTGGATCTAGCTATAAATATTTACACTTGTGTGTGAGCTGGAACCAAAAACCTGTAGCAGAGGCCAGTAAGCTAGAAAAGGGCTATAAGGGAAGGAGGAGAGGGAAGGACTTTAGGGGTTTATATTTATATATGTAAGTAGAAGAACAGATTACAGGGAGTGGAATGGCCTCAGTGAGGCTAGGAGAAGAGATTAAGAGAAGGGTGGGGGAGGGTCAATCAAAATCCAAGATATTCTGAATATGACATATGAAAGCCTACTTTTTTGGATAATGGCACATCCAGAAGCCATAGATTGCTACTAGAAAATGTTCAGTGCCAGGGATGGGATACTTTCCAGTGAGTTGTTGGCTAGGGAGATCCCTGTTGCCTCCAAAACATTGCAGGCTTTTGCCAAAGCCCCTAGTTTCCCACGAGTAACAGATGGTAAGACCCTATTACTGAGGACTTCACATGCCTGGGCAGCAAGGTCACTGAGAAATCAAGTTGGTGCTGAGCTGAAAATCTTCTCCCTGTAGACCAGCCAACTGAAAGCTGGAAAAAGCTTCACTGCATGCAGCTCTGTGGGAGATAGAAGTCATCAGCAATGAAAATAGTGGACACTGGAAGCCTCAAGTTTGGCCAGACAGGCCAAATGACTGAATAGGTACAATAGTGGCATGTCTACTCTAGGGTAAACCAACTGCTCTCTAAATAGACTAGAGGTGGGCTCTGTGGGAAGGAATACATGCCTAGTACTGAAAACCTAATCAAAAACCTATGGCAGAGGAGCTCATGAGCCATAGGGGTATAAGGCCTGCTCTTGTCTGGCTAAATGCATATATTATTTTCACCAAACTTCTCTAAAAGCACTATACTTTATGTTCATATTCATATATTAATGTTACTCTCACTTTTGGTTAGAGAAGCTTCTCTTTTCAGATGGCAGTGACCACTGGGATAACCCAAAAGGCAACCTAGTACTGATAAGAAGTGACAGAGGAGTGCCCAACACTGAAAGAACTCTACCACACCCTCCAAGTTTCAGGGTCCATTGCAGAAGAGGTGGCAGAAAGAATGTAAGAGCCAAAGGAAGGGTACCACTCCTTACAATGCAACTGTCCAGACAGAAATTGGCCTTGATATTTATAACCTCACAGTGCCTAACAATACTTTCCTAAGACCCTCATAATAGGGGAAAAAGATGATAATGTCAAAACTAAAGAGAGACTAACAGAGAGAGGGAGGGGATATGATGGAGAGTGGAGTTGTAAATTGAAAAGTGGGGGAGGAGAGGGAATTAACCTGGTTTATTGTCTGAAAGTATAGAAGTTATCAATAAAAAAATTAGAAAAAGAAAATACCTACCTAGAAAAACTTCTTTCTTCTATACTGTTATTTTATGTTTTGGAAACCATTTTAGAAAACTCACTTTCATTGTGTGAGCACCAGTCAAGGGACAGCAGAGAGGAGGAGAGATCTGGGGAGGCGCCAGCATTCATCACTTTGCTTCCTCACCGTGGGCTGAAGGTGACCAGCTGCCTCAAGCTCCTGTCACCTGTCTTCTCTATCAAGAGTTACTGTAACCAGAACTATTAACTGAAATAAATATTTCCTCTATTAAACTAATTTTTGTCAGATATTTTTCCCCAGAAATGAGAAATAAACTATACAAAAGATATAAAGGATTTACTGCCAGCTGGCACTTTAGGAAAATGGAGTAGTGGCAACAAGTATCATGACCACGTAGATGTACTGAGAAAATGTGCTATCATACAGTAAGAGACTTGGGATTCGATAGATGTGTCCTCAAATATAAGCCCAGTACTTATGAATGGTGTCACTGAAAAAACTCTAAACTCTCTGAGCTTGGTTTTCTTCCATTGTTATAATTAATAAAGATGATGCCTATGAATTATGTACTCATTTTACTCTGAAAATTAATAAAGTAATTTCATGTATATTAATTAACACATATAATGGTGTTATCAGAAAAAATTGTTCATATAATATGTGCTAATGATAGTTTTGCCAATAATAGTATTTTCAATGCACTAAAAGATTTGGTTAATTAAAGAAAACCTATAAAGTTCTGGCAATTTAGCTTAGTGGTACAACACTTGCCTAGCATGTGTAAGGCCGTGGGTTAAATTCCTAGTACCATAAAAGGAAGATAAAATGTTACCATAGGGTGACTATTTGATGTTTTAATCTTTTATATTTTGTTTTTCTATAGTTGATATTGAGAAAACATCTTTGCTTCCCAGAGTATATTTCCACTTACACAGCCTTGTATAACTTATTTTTCTGATAGTTACTTGACAAAAAGCAATTGTACCATTTTTCCTTGGAACTGAATACTTTTAAAAATTGAGATTATTTTTCCTTTTTATCTTTATTCAGTTTTTCTTTTTAAGTAGAAACTTTATATGGACACAACATGTGTTGGTACCATCATTTCCCTCCTTCCTGCCCCCACTCCAATGAGGGCCCTTCTCAGTGGGAATGCTGGTGTTCCCCTTGGTGTTGTGGGTTAAGAGACTTAAGAGCAGCAGTCATTGTAGTGGGGGGGGGGAGGTGACATATTTGGACATTCCCTTCTACTGTGAAGCTTTTAAATCTTTCTGCCCCCTCTTCTGCAAAATTCTCTTAGCCATGGTGGATGAGTCTTAAGTCTACTTTAGGGTTAAGTTCTCAGAACCTTCTTTATTTCTTTATCTATTTATTTTTGGTACATTTTGAGTATCCTCAGTGTCTGTCTCAATCACCCTGGCACTGTTTGTCAGGCTCACTACTGAAGGAATGCTCATCTTGGCAATTCCTCTGTGATTTCACCTGGGCCTTGGCTGTTGTGTGAGAGATCATTTTGCTCCTTGGTTCTTTCTGCCTTCTGAAAAAGAAAAACAGATTCACCATCAAGGAATGACTCAGCATAGGTTAATGGGCATAAGCATTGTTAAGTAGGAGAGATTTTAATGGGTGTAGCCTCTCTTTTGGCCAAAGAGTAGTGGGATTTTCTCATTGGAATCAATGATCTTGGTCTCCATAGGATTCTGACTTGGCTCCTAGTTCCAACTATGTGTGCCTTTCCACAGAACAGATCTGTTAGCCAATTTGAGAGCAACTGGTTACTCACTTAGGCTGGGTGTCACTATTGCAAAGGTGTGTGCATCTTGTCAGGCTGACTGCTTCCATAGAACAGTATCCCCTGATAGCACACAATGCTGTTGGCCACTTTCCCTAGCAGCTCATGTATTCTTTTCAGCACTATCTGGGCTAACCAGTGCTGGGCACTTAGTGACTACGCCTTACGTGTATATTGTCTACTTTTTGGAGCATATCTGGGTGAAACTTCTGTCTAGCTAAGGTAAAGAAGGGTTGTTATTCACTGAACACTCCCATACTCACTCTGGAGAACACAGTGAGATAAGGCATAAATAAAATGATGCTGTTGGAGATGAGTTGATTCTTTTAAAAGTATGCTTATGTTTTAAATATAAGAGATGTAGTAGTTACAAATGTGCCAGATACAAAGTAATTTCAATTGAATAACTGTATAGTTTTCTCTTCATTTATTTCTGGCTGACAAAAAGTAAAAGTAAAGGTAAAAATTCACTAAGGCAGATAATTCCTGAGGCAAAAGTGCAGAATAGATGGAAGCGTTTTGTTTCAGCTGACCACATCTGAATATGAACATTTTGGTAACTGTATTTTGTGAAGGAAATAATAAATTAATTCAAGCTTAAAATTTCCCTATGTTAAACTCATGAAAAAATAAATTTGGAAGAACAGCTGTTATGTGACCAGTGTCTACACACTACTACAAGAATATAAAGCACTCATGCACAAAGTCTGCATATGATATATGGTTATCTTCAACAACTTTAATTCCAGAAGGAAGGGTAAACAAACAAGAAGTCCAAAAAAATAATTCACAAGCATTATAAGGATAGACTGATTATTTTCTTGTCATATTAAGACTTTATAGTATTAATGCATATTCATTTCTAGTTTCTTAGAGAAATATATGGAAGAAATCTATGTTTCATATGTTCTGAGAAATCAATATACGTAATACAAACTTGAATTCTCTTTCACTGTTTCTTTCATAATGTTAGTATCTATGGGAAGATGAGAGACAAACACATATTAAATAACATCATCAAATCAAAATGATAATTATAGTAAGATAAGGTCTGCCTGGTGTGGCAAAGGTCTTCAATTTTTAGTGAATAAGCAAAGCAAACTAACAAGAAATATCCAATATCCCATCAGTTACTACTGTTCAAGTCTTTCAATGTCTAATTTAGGTAACAACTGTAACTATACTGAGCGATGCTCTTTATTGACATCAGTAGTCATGGAGTGAGTACTACACATGCAGTGTCCTGGAGTCAGTTTACATTGCATCACAATAACTAATTGTGCAAATCTTTTTGTAATGCTGAATTCAGCAACGTCACATTAGTAGCTTGAAACTGGCCAAGATGGGAGTATTTACACTATGGAAATTGGCAAAGATTACAAATCAGAATGTGCTTTTCAGAGTTCTGGTTGTTAAACATTTTCCAATATGTCATTGATTACAGCTCTAGCAAACAAGTCCTGAACCTCAGTAGCTTAATAAAATCATTTTATTTACTCACTCAAATGATTTTCAGTGTGGGGATTTGGCATGTAGCCTTTCATGCAGTGAATCAAGACCCAAAATCTTTCCACTTGTAGATTTCCCAATCCCAAGGACTTGGAATCTACTCCTCTACTGTCAACACACAGATGGTAGATGGAGAGTGAATGGAAAATTATGAACGAAGCTCATAGGCTGGTCCTGGATGTGCTAATGAACTTCTGTCTATTTTAAATTTTTAATCTTGGTCACAATTACTGAAAGAAAAGCTTGGAAAAGGAGATTAGAGTTGTCCCATGAAGGAAAATAGAAATAGTTCATATAATAATTATCTGACCTTTAATGTGAGTCTTTGCAATTGCTCATGTACAGTTGCAAACTTAAACATGAACACTTCATAAGCCTTCGTTCACATAATATACCTTTAAGGTTATAAGGGGGACTCCATAATAGGCAATTAGTTTCTTGAACTAGGCAAGATGGCCCTTAAAGGGTAGTGGGTGGATATTAGGATGGCTGACCCTTGTCATACCTACCCTTGCTGGATTTGTCTATCTCTGCTTGCCTGGCTTGCTTCAGTCATGGGATTTAGTGTTTAGATCTCTCTTGAGCTCACATCCTGCCAAGGTGTGGGTGGATTTTGCCCCTAAGCCCAGACAAATGGGCTGGGACACCTGATGTATGTGTGTCCAGGTATGAGAGTTCAAATTCTAAATTATATCCTCTTGGACACATGAAGAGAAGGATTCCACGTTCTCCCCCTTGGAACTGTGGCAGCAGTGTTGTTGGGTCCCTGAACTGGTAAGATCTCCCTCCCACCCCTATACCAGAATGGGAAGAGACACTTCTTATTAATGTCCTCGTCTTTAATCCTTTTGGAAGCACACATTTAAAACAAATCCCTTTTTCATGTTTCCTTTTTGATTATTTAAGATCCACATGGCATACATGGGCTCCGCAACTCCACATCGCCCTTCTACCCCTTTATCTTCCTTTCCTCAACCCCACAGTTTTCTCCCTTCCACATATCTTTGTAAGATCTGAATAAGATGTAGTGTTCTAAAAATAAATTTTTTGGATCTGAAATTGCCAATGCTTTATATAGTTTGTAGATATGAACTCAGGGATTGGGATTCTAGGAAGACCCCCCCCCCCCCCGGAGCCCCAGATATCTTCCCATTACAATTCAATTCTCTGTACCTTCAAAGTACTTCATGAAAGTTACTATTCTTATTTTATAGCTTGGCTAATGATACCTGGAGGGAGTAAGATCCTCCATAGATAGATACCTACTAAATGGCAGAGATAGGAATCAAATTTGTGAATAGTCTAGTGAATTCAAGCTTCAATGACAGATTGGGATCCACAATTCTGGGAGATGATCAGATTGAAATTACAACATAGTTACTATAAAAGGCAGATGAAGGAGGCACATTAATCCGTAGCCAATGATGAAGTTTTCAATTAAAAAGCATTATGCATAATGAATAAAATAAGACAAATTCTTTCTATCAAAAAAGTAGAGGAGGAAACAGAAATAATATGAAACTTAGATATGAAAATTACATATGAATACCTACTAACTTAGTAAAGTTAATAAAATATATGAGTAATATTGAAATGAAAAGAGGCACCCTACACAAATAATGCTGCTCCAAATAGCCATGGGTTATTAAACAGTACTATCAGGGCCAGATTTGAGATACTTCCCTGTGAGTGTTGGCTAGAGAAACCACAGAGGAACTTCAAATAATATAGGCTCTTGACTGCCAATGAGAACTGAATGGTAAGACCTCATTGCTGAAGACACCACACCCTAAAGAAATCAATGTAGAACTGAGGCAGAAGCTTTATTCCCGCTGGCTAGTTTTCACAATGAAGGCAGTGCTATGTAGGCTGTTGGCAGTTAAAAGTCATCAACAATAACACCAGTGGTAAATCCTGCAATGTATAATAATGAACTACTAGGAAAAACATGTCTTGTGATACAATACTGACATGACTATCATGGGGGCAACTATATTTTCTTTGATTGGATTTGAGACCTACTCCATAAGAGATAATTCATATCTGATACTAAAAACCAAGTCAAAAGTTCATTGCTGGAGACACTATAGGCCCTAGGGGAGAACTTCTATTATTTTTTAATAGACAGATGTGGTACCAATCTACTTTATAAATATCTTTGCATCCACAGATTAGTTCTGCTTTGAACCTATTCAGAAAAGCTTAACCATGTTATTTATTTATTTATTTATTTATTTATTTATTTATTTAATTTTTCCTCAGCAGTTGGAGGCAGTTAATGAAGGTCAAAGTACTGAAAATAAGTAATGAGTATTTGGCCCTCCATGGGACATATGTATCATCCCTCAGGGCTCAGGGAAAATGTGGAAGTGGAGACAGAAAGAGTGTAAGAGCTGGGATCTGGAGAGGACTGCTATGAAACTTTGCTGCCTGGACATGACAAGATCATTTTATTCATGATGTTACAGCAGGTATTATTATCTACACAAGACCCTCACATTATGGTACCAGCCAGCATTCTGTTATGGAGAGGGGTGTGGCTTATGAGGCCATTCCTTTCCATCAGGAGCTGAGGACAGTTGATGGTTGTTGAGGGTGTGGGAGTCATTCTTTCTTGTTTATAACTACTGGTTAAGTGGTGAGAAGAAGAAGCAGTATAGTGAGACTGGTTGGGTAATGTGCATATTATCAGACTGCAGTATTTATGATGAAAATATCAAAAAAGTAATAAAAATACCAACAAAGTTAGACTAATCATATTGCTCCTGGTCATGGAATACTCCACAACAGCATTTCTTTGTTATTGCTTCTATGTGTACATTCCATGTCACCAAGTCAACATAATCATTTACTTATCAATCACTATTCACACAATGTGATGTGTTAATTGAAACATGGTGTGAATGGGTTAAGCAAAGCAGCAGAGTATTGGGATTCATTAGAAACAAATTTGTTGACATCATAACCAAACAATTTTATGAGGTAAATATTACTCTTAACTCTATTCTGAAAAAGAGTATACTATCCCAACAAAATAGTAAACATCTTCCTAAAATATATAAAAACTGATTAATATAATTAATATAATATAATATAATATAATATAATATAATATAATATAAAATTGAAGACTGAATCCATATAAAATAGTAAATATGGTTAGTAGATGAATAATCTTGTTAATGTTAGCAAACTTATATAATAAACAGGGTTAAAGTAACTGAAGCCTTTAAGGATTAAATAAAATGAAAAATGAGGGCTGGAGAGATTGCTTAGTGGTTGAAGTGCTTGCCTGCAAAGCCTAAGGACCCATGTTGGACACTACAGATCCCACCTAAGCCAGATGCACAAAGGTGAAGCAGGCAAAAGGTCGCACATGCCCAATAGGTGGCTCAAGCATCTGGAGTTGGATTTCAGTGGCTGAGGCACTGTTGTCCAATTCTCTTTCTCTGTGTCTAAAATAAAATAAAATGAAATAAAGAAAAATAAAGTAAATAAAGAGAAATGAAATATGTCATGACACATAATAGGATCATGGTACACAAATACTGTCTACTCTCTTGATTATAATAAATACACACAGAATAAGGTTATTAAAGTAGCCATGACTGAATATGTTATTCCTGATAAACATAAGTCTTGACTCTTGAGAAAGAGGGAGAAGTGAAAGAAATATAGAGAGAAAGACAGAGTGACAAACATAAGAAGCCAAGGCATGTTATAACTTGGTGTTACAGAGTTGAGAAAAGAACCACAATACACCACTCTTAAGGCTACATCTTAGCTACAGGCTCTCAAAAAAACTTCAGAAGAAACTTGCTGAATGAGTCCTTTGCCAGATATCAAGTAATTGCCTGCTTTGTGAACTGATAGGTCCTTTGAATAATTTTTCCCTTGTTAATGGTAGTATGCTAAATTTTATCAGTAGAGGAGATTGGAAAGCCATTACTGGAAGGAGTTTTTCATCTTGTTCTAGTGTGCCCTTGTGGTGAGCTTCTGCATTAGTTCCCATTCCTGAAGTACACACAGTGTCCTCGTGTCTAGTTTCAACCACACATGGGTTGTCTCATACCTAACTCCTAGAGTATGTGGCTCTGCAGTGCACAACTATCTGAATATTCAGTAGCCAACATCTTTCCATGGAAATCTCAAGTGCCTAGTGACTCAGACAACCATCTTCGCCAGCATCCCAGAAGACAGACAGCTATGTGGCTCAAAACTTTCTTTGCGTCTCTCTGGAGCACTGGAAACATTTTTGCTTCTGTTTGCTATACCTGTATTCCCAGACTTTTCTTCTTTAGATTTCGCTGGTAAATTCCATATCCCTTCAATGACCTATGATAGCTGATACTTCTTTGTGTTATGCTTTCCTGTTCAAAGTACTATGTGTTTCCTGACTCTTGTGATTGAACCCTGACTCTGATAGTTTCTTATTCATTACTGCCTAAATGTAAGGTAAATACTGAAAATAAAAACGTGCTGTTCATATGTTTTATAAACTGTAGGAACGTACAGGATCTGACCATTGTAAGTGTCTAAAAGCAGGCTCAGCACCAAGCTTAGGGCAGTAGCAGACAATTTAGACTCAAAAAAGCCACAGTGCAATTTAATGAAAGACAACACTAGAAATTTCTCTGACCTCCTTGTTCCAAATAGTGACATTTCATCTTTCAGAGGAGAAAGGCTTCTATTTCTTTGGGTAATTGGATTGTTCTTGGCTCAACTTGTGTTCCAACATGAACTTAGGTTGATCTACTTCCTTGTTAAAAGGAAGATCCTGAGAAGCTAGTTTTACAGACAAGAAAACTTTCTAAGCATAATCTTAGTGGCCTAAGGGTATTAAGTCATCTTGTACCAGTTCTGTAATTCCAGCTGGCCTTGCTTTTGGCCACTGAGAAAAATCTGGCTTTGCATTTCTGTAAAATGTTGAAATTAAATTACTATTAGCTAAGCTTGAAGTTGGAAAATTTCATCATAAGGAGTGAGTAAGTCACTATAAAATACTCGAAATGCCTCCTGTTTTCCATTTCTTTGGCATTAAAAATACATATAGATTTTCTTGGCTTCTGCAAAGGCAAATATGCCAGTGTACTCTAATTAAATCATTGGAAAACATAGGAAAATTCTTCCTCTTGGAAAAAGTGTTATTGAATCAGATTCAAACCATCAAAATGTATAGGGTCTTTATGTTCAGAAAAGCAAAACTAGAACCTTTAAGTAGTTTGCTCTCATTTTCAATTTCAAGTACATCATCCTATGTATACTTGAGGAATGAGTATACAGAAAACAGGAAAATATAATACTTCAGCTAAAATTATGACAATATTATAATACTATATCATATAAGAACTTAATCTATTATTTCTAAATATGAAACTAGCATATTGATAAAATAAAATCAAGGTATCTATTTCTTTTTGAGTATTTTCTATCCAGTAAGTACTATACACTGAATATAATTTTTTTTGGAGAAAGGAGTATGGAGGAAAACTCAATTAGGGCAGTTATCATTTTTGTGCATTCTTTATTATTAAATTAAAATATTGGGAGTCAGGCATTGTTGCACATACCTTTAATCTCAGCACTTAGGAGGCAGAGGCAGGAGGATTGCTATGAGTTTGTGGCCAGCCTGGCACTACACACTGAGTTCCAGGTCAGCCTGATCTAAAGTGAGACCCTGCTTCAAAGAAACCAAAACACATACACACACACACATTCAAAGATGTATATATATCTTAAATTACAGCTATTCTATTGTATGATTTACTTCCTTTTAAGAAATTTTCATTTGAAAATATCCAGGTTTCATCATATCATAATGTCTGGGCTTTTCCATTGGTCCACCCCATTTTGTCAATGAGCAAAGGATATTTTTAAGTGAGTATTTCAGGCTTCTTTACCATTCATAATGAATTAATCATATACAATAATAAATTTCAATGCAAGATTGCCTGGTGAAAATAAAGGTTTTTGAAATCTTAACAGGCCTATAAAGTAGGAGGATCTAAAATTCTCACTAATTCAGAAATTACTACAGTATACCAAGTATCTTCTGCTTTTGCAGGAACAAGTGTGTTTAAAGCATTTTTACAAAAGTTAAAATTTAAAATATATGCTTAATAATATTATTATTTTAAGAGTCTAAACTCTACCAAAACTTATTCCATAATGAATTTTTTATATGTGAGATTTTTTGAAGTTTATTAAGATTTTATTGTATAATATTATGGATCTTAAGAGATGAAAAGAAGGCAAGTCTCCTGTAAAACAGGAGGGTCCCAAAGCAGGTAATCCAGGTAGATGACAGTTTTGTGTGGCAGATGCATAGTGCTAGGTTTCATAAAGACAGTTTCAAGTGTCGTGTACTTTGACCATATTCATCACTCCATCTTTGTCTCTTCCTTTCTTCTTCCTTTTTCTCCTCCCATTAGTCTACCTGCTTTCTCTTTATACTCACATTGTATGTATACAAATAGTTGTCTATATCTATATAGAATCCACAAATGATAGAAAATATAAGTGGTATAGTTGAATCATAAAATAGATTTTATTTATAGTTTTTAAGGAACTGTGACACTGATTTTCATAGTGGCTAAACTAATTTACATTCCAGCCATTAATATATAATGGTTCCTAGATAACTGAGATTTTTGAAATTGGTTTTAAACATGATACTGAGGTCCATTTATCAGCAAAAATATGAATCAAGACATTTACTGTTTTTTGAGTATTTGCTATCCAACAAATCCTTTATCCATATTATCTCACCAGATACCATTCTTATATAACTGGATTTGGAAGTTAAAGCCTAGAATAGTTAAGATCCTTTCTCCAAAGCATGTAGATTGTAAGTGGTAGAAATGGAATTTTACAGAGAATTACCTGAAAATGTGCACATTTCTAACAATTTCACAGTGCTTTGGATTCCATGGAACATGCTAAGTAATTTGGTACTATGGGAGAATGTTCTTATTTTTGAAAAAAAAATAATTTCAAAGTTGTGGAAGTTTTTACATAGCACTTATTTTGGATTTTTTAGCCCATTACTTTTTCAGTTCATCATTTAAAAAAAGTAATGCATATTTTTATTTCAAGTCAAAAAACTATTCTTGTTTCAAACTATATTGACTTTTCTAATGTAGCTTTTAGCCCTTCTTGAAAAAAAAAAAATCACTGTCTGGAAGCACGCTGAAACACTAATGCAAGTTCTAACAGGGCCAAGCCTCTTTGGCACTGGGAGACTCTGGCTCAACACATTTCAGCAAAGTCAACCCAAGAAGCCAATTAATTTGGAAAAATGGAACAATTGAAAATGTAAATTATAAGTTCAGTTGCAATTCTATGTGTTACATGCATACAAATTTAAAAACATGTTTGTCCAAAGGATTTATCATCAGATTACAAAGTGAACAGTATGAAAACAGATATGGTTACATAAATATATGAGTCACCTTTTATAAAATATAATGTTCTATGTAGGCAAGCTATTGATGAATGTGGAATCTAAGATGTTTTCTCTTTGACTCTGGTAAAGCCTTCTACAAATGATAAGAAGGAGCATCATTAAAGGAAGTTCAGGGGATAACTTGTCACAGAGGGTAGGGAAGCCAAGAGGTCTCAGCATCTCCCACTCAGGTCCTAATGCAAGTGGACTGAGTCATGGGTTTCATGAGTTTCCTAAGGTTTCA
Source organism: Jaculus jaculus (assembly GCF_020740685.1). Lineage (NCBI taxonomy): Eukaryota > Metazoa > Chordata > Mammalia > Rodentia > Dipodidae > Jaculus > Jaculus jaculus. The sequence goes on along the minus strand of NC_059106.1, from coordinate 116,355,473 downwards.
GAAGAAAGGCATAACTCCCTCCTGATGTCTTTTGAGGTTGGCACTCTTTGGATGCCATGTATCTTTGAATTTAAAGATGACGTTCTTTCAGTCAGAATTGATAATGAGATGCAAAATCAACAGAGCTTTGGGAATGTCTATGAGTTTTATTCCAGCTGCCTCACATTTCTGTCTCCCTGTCAAAATAAGCAGTTAGAAGTAAGTATTAGTAGAATTAAAAAAAGATGGAAAATCAGGTCATTTTTTATAATCCTTACTATACAGTACAGCTTTAGAATTAATGCCTGTCCAATAAATGCCACCCAAACAATGATCAATTACACCTTAGCAAAATCAAGCACCACCTTCTCTCTAATTTCTGACTCTTAGAAGTAGGTCTTCAGTAGTTACTCCCCTCTGCCTAGCTTACTTCAAACTTCCCACACTGCATATCTTTCTATGCTGTCTCTCTAGGATACATTCACATTTTATTGAAATAGTCTGTAATTCTTTTTCATTTTTATGTACCCTCTTTGTGAACTGAAATATGGGATCTCAAACAAATGAACTATATGTTTGTTGGGCTTTTAATGTATAATGTCCCTCATATGCTGATGTGCTTCAACACTTGGTCCTTAGCTGGTGGCACTGTTGGGAAAGACTGTGGGACATTTAGGAGGTAGAGTCTTACTGGAAAAATGGGTCCACTGGGACAAGCCTTGAAGTGTTGTAGCCTGGCCCCATTTCATGCTCCTCTGCTTCCTAATTGTAAACATAAGGTGGATAATTCTGTTCTTGATATCATGTATTCCCTAACATGAAACTTCCCCTTCAAACTGTAAGCCAAACAAACCCCCACCTCTTCCTTAAACTGCTTCTGGTCAGGTATTTGTTCACAGAAATAAGCAAGCAATTGATACCAAGTACAACTGATGTTGCAATATACCTGTCTATTTGGCTTTTGGGACTGGTTTTCAGGAAGAATATGGAAGATTTTGAAACTTTGGCCTAGAAAACCTTTGCAAGCAGAGCACAATGGGCTGCTCTACAGGGAGCTTGAAAGACAAGAATGCTGAGAGAAACACAGATGGTAGAAGAAGAGCTTATGGAGTTTCAAAGGCAAACAATAATTTTATCAAGAGCTGGACTAGATGAAGTTCATGTTGCATGCTTTGAGAGAAACTGGCTATATTTGGACCATGCCCTGAGAATCTGAATGATGCTAATCGTAAACATGAAAGATTACTTTATTTGGCAAGGAAATCTGTATACAAGATAACAAGGTAGCATTCAGGTTGAAACTAAAAAAGCAGGTGAAATTGTTAGAGGTCAGCACCATTGCAAAGAAACTCCTGTACTTCACTGAGACAATAGGAAAAGTGCCCTGAGGGGAAAACCCCAAATATTGGTGGATCCATCTTGTGAAATTTCAAATTCCTGTGAAGAGGCTTCCCTGTTTAGACACAGCTGCCCTAGGAAACGTGGTACCAAGTTCTGCCTGGAAGGCATACAGAGACTTTTGCAATGGGGTCAAAGGGGTGAGACTTCATCCCAACCTGGCCACAGAACTTGGTAGCATCATCTTTACAGGAATGCAAAGGTAAGACTGAAGGGTCATGCAGTATTAAGATACACATGTATGAGAGACCATGCAATTTGTCATTCTGGCTTGTGTAACATATGTGACTCTAATGTTTATATGTATGTAAATATGGGGATGTGAGGCTGCATATAGGCTATTATTTGACATAGGATACCATGAGAAGGAAATAAAAGGTGGTAAAAAGAGAAGAAAGGACATAAGTAAACATAAGGTAGGAAAATAGGAAGGAGGTTAATTTGAGAGGAAAGGAAGCAAGATAACAAAGGAAAGGGAGAGAGGACAGGAAGGAAAACAATTTTTGTTTTAGAAAACACTATAATAAAACCTAATTCTTTAGCTTTTTCCTCATTTTCTTAGTGGGCACTGATCTGTAACTCCCAGTACCAGCATGGGGCTATCATCCACAATGAGCTTTTGATCAGAGAGACCTGCAAGGTTTCCTAAAAGACAGGCAGATTTCTGTCAGAGTACCTGATGACCCACCAAAGGTTAGTGGTAAGACCCTACTGCTGAAGACACCATATGCAGTTGTCACTTAAAATGGCATGGCATGGCTGGAAGCTAGAAGAGAGTCAGTCCCCAGTCAGCATGTCTAGTGCCAGAGGGTGCTACATGGGCGACTGGGGGAAAATGATCAATATCTGCCCATGGAACTCATGTTCTAACCTACTTAGCAGCAAATAACCTGTTGTGATGCCTACACAAGTGCAATAGTGGCACACAGCCATGGTGGGAAACGAACTGCTCTTGATTTGGCTAACTGATCCCATCAGTGGTATGGGACCCATAGCTGGAGCTGGGAAACAAGTCAGAACCATATCCAAACATTAGCCCACTCTCCAATATCAAGCTACCATCAATCATGGGCTACAAGAAGGCCTACACTTATTAAATTCTCTATTAAAAAAATTAAGGGCTATCTCTTTTGTTCTGGTGATACCTTACTCTCAGTTGGATAATCTGCTTCTCTTTTTCAGATAGATGCAGATCCTAAAGGGAGAGCCACCCCATCATACCTCAAAAGAGCCCTGGCTGAAACTAAGAAACATTGCCAAACAAGCAAGTGTGCTGTTTTCCTGATGAACCGGATACCAGCACAAAGGGGAAGGAGACCAACACAGAGAAAAATTAACTCCTACAAATCAGAGAGCCAGAGCCTCAGAGGCCACCAACACCTCATCACTGAAGCAGACCAAAAATGAACCCAACATGGCTCAGGGAAATTCTGTGGAAGATGGGGTGGAAAGAATGTCAGAGCCACATGTTGGGTCATGATATGCAGAAACATTTATCTTACCCATAACTGTGAGCTAACCCCACAATGCAGGACCCATATACCTCAACAAGCAGGGGTCAATGGGGAGGGGGTAGGTCACGGATGAGCCTAATAATGGTACCAACCTGACTGTATTTGCTGAATACAAAACTAATTAATAAAAAAAAATTAAAAAAAACCTAGTTCTTTGCTAATAAAAAATTTAAAAGTAAAGATCCGTACTATGGTGGTCACAGAAACAGCACTTAATATTGATGTAGTTGTCAGGTATGGTAGTACACATCTGTAATCCCTCACTCAGGAGGTGGAGGCAGGAGGATTAGGAGGTCAAAACCAGCCTATCTACACAGTGAGTTCAAGGTCAGCCTGATCTCCCTAAGATTCTCTCTGTAAAATTCAAAAGAAAAAAAAATGGTGTACCAAAAACTTAACCTAGTTAATCAATTAGGCATTTATTAATAAATGTACTTCTATATAATACTAATGATTCTAAACTTCTGTCATTACAATTATGGATTTTGTTGAGGTAGAATATTTGTAATAACACTATACTCAAGTTAAATGTGGTTCACAATTTCAAATATTATATTTTATGTCAAAGTATGATTCATTGTTGATACAATAACAACAATGTAATGATTTTTAAATCCACAAAAATCACAGAATTCATTACCTTCATAGGTTCTTTACCAACATACTTAGGTTGTAGATTCTTTCATTTGCTATGAATACATAAATAAAATCATTGAAGACACAACTGTAAGCATAGTGAAGTAATGGTGAGAAAAATTAAATTTTCTTTTATGAGGAATGAGTGACATGGATCCTAATTGACATGAGTCTATAATATATACCTTATTTAAAACATTTTTAATTTTTTATAGTTTTCTCATTATAGAAGAAATTTATAGTAGAAAACAAGAAATATAAAAACATAGCATAAAAGAAACCAGAAAATCCACATAGAAATTAATAAAACTGAAGATATAGAGAAAAGTACTGTTCATTTTGGACATATCTTCCTCTACACTTTATCACTTATAGTTCAAATAAGTATTAGCATCATATTGTATACAAAACTCCACCCTGACTTTTGGGGGGGGCTAGTTAATGGTACATACTTAATGTTTTGCCTAGTCATCAGAGTCTTAGAAAAAGCTATGGTTTCATATTGTTCCCTGAAGTACAATCATCATTGACTATCATGGAAGTTTAGACTTTTTGACTTTTTTTTCATTAATTTGCTGGGGTACCCTTAAAGTTCTTGCCTTATATCACCACACTGAATTTCAGGAAAATGAAGAAAAGCCCATCTTTCCACTACTAGAGAGAATGTCTATATTCTTGTACCTTATCCACTTTAAGTATTATGATCTTTTTTGTTTGTTTGTTTGTTAAGTTTACTGGTTCAAAACATAATATGTCCTTGTAATTAGAAATCACAGTAAACATATAACTAGAGGTAAACATATACTTTGATTCTACACACTTACATCCAGGCAATTAAAAATAACCTTAAAAGCTGGGTGTGGGGGTGCACTCCTTTAATCCTAGCACTCGGGAGGCAGAGGTAGGAGGATCGCTGTGAGTTCAAGGCCACCCTGAGACTCCATAGTGAATTCCAGGTCAGCCTGGGAGGCTAGAGTGAGACCCTACCTCAAAAAAAAAAAAAACCTTAAAATTTAGGTTGTATTTGCATAATTAAAAGAACAATGAAACACATGAAAAATTTAAAAAATAAAATGTTTGAAAACTAGATAGAGGGAAACAATTTGTGGGGATTAAAATCTCTATAAGGTAGTGAAGGATGAGTGAAATGCATAACAATTAAATAAAAAATAGGAATAAAACAACTCTTTAAAGTTAAAATAAAACCTAGAAAAAAAAAACAACAGAAAACTGCCAAGTAAAAATTTTATGAAAAATAAAACTAGGATGTCCTAGGCATATGTTGGTAGTATAGTTTTAGGTGAGTTTTCACTTTGAGTCAACTAGGTCTTAGGAAAGACCTACTTTCAGGAATTAGTGAAGTATGCCAAATCTCACTTCTTATAGGAAAATAAAATGAATTTATTTATAAGTGAGAATTTCTAGTTAATATTTGAAGGAACAATTAGAATTGGTCTGACATTAGGAGAAGCCTTATTATCAGGTCAAGTTCAGTTTAGTAGAAGTGCTCAAACTGAGGCCCTCTGATTAAGCAAAGACCTTTGAAAGAGAGTGTGTGATTTCACCCACACTAAGATTAGAAGCAAGGTAAGGTTGCTAACTCTCATCACTTCTACTCAACATGCTAGAGATCATAGCCAGAATAATTAGGCAAGAGAAAGACATTTGGATCAGGAAACTGTCTTTGTTCACTAGTGAAGTTACCTTAAGTATAGAAAGTGATAAATATCTTTGAAAAACTATTAGAACTCATAATTTATTTAGCAAAGTTGTAGCTACATAGTCAAGACATAAAAATAAAACAAATTCTTATATTCTAGCAACAATGCAAGCACAAAACTAAGAAAACAATTCTATTTACAATAGTATTCAAAAGAATAAAAGAATGTGCCTACCTTCTAAAAACCTGTTTCTTGGTATTTATCTTACCTTAATTATTTATATAGTTCAAACAATTTTCTATAATGTGATAAATTCATTTATAATGTCATATCTCATACTTATATTGTGATAAAAGAAAAATTGAAAGCCTCTGACACAAGTTATGTCTTGTAGTATAATAAACTTTCATGCTGATTATGTCCCTCAAAAAACAAATATAAGAAAGTAACCAAAGAACTGCAATACATTTCAGAAAGATATTGAAGTAAATAAATGATAGGATATGAGATTCATTGATTGGAAGATAATATTATCAAGATGTCAATGCTAACTGTATTGGTCTGTAGGCTTAATGCAATCTCTATCAAAACTTTATGACTTTTTAAAAAATATTTTATTTCTTTATTTATTTGAGATAGAGAGAGAGAGAAGAAGGGGCAGAGAGAAAGAGAGAATGGACATGCCAGGGCCTCAAGCCACTGCAAACGAACTCCAGATGCATGTGCCCTGTGCATCTGGCTTACGTGGGTCCTGGGGAATTGAACTATGGTCTTTAGAATTTACAGGCAAACACCTTAACTTGTGACTTTTTTGCTGGAAAGGAAAAACTATCTTAAAATTCATGTAAAGTCCCAAAGGACTGACTTAATACTACCCCAAAGAAGAATAATGCTGGAGAGCACACACTTCTTCATTTCATAACTAACCACCAAAGCACACAATCAAAACAGTGTGGCACAATCTATTTAACTGAGTTAATGGCAGTGATAGAGAAAAACATATGAGAATGGAAAGCTTGGGAACACACTTCCTTCCTATGTGGTCAAATAAGTCTTGACAACGGTGTCGAGACCACTCAAAGTGGACACAATTTTTCCACAAATAGTACAGGGAAGATTAGGCAGGCACATGCAAAGACTGAAGTTTCTAATAGCATATTCAAACCTTAACTCAAAATGGATGCATACCCTAATGAATGACCCAGAACTATAAAATTCCTGGAAAATATGCATAGGGCAGATGCTTGGTGATAATGGTAATGATTTTTTTTTTTTTTTTTGATATGCCACCAAAGTTACAAGCAACATAGAAAAACATTTAAAAAAAGGCTTCATTCAGGAAGTCTTCTTCCATTCCTATATCATGGAAAGTTCTTCCTATATTTTCTTTCAGTAGTATTCGAGTTTCTGGTCTTATGTTGAGGTCTTCAATCCGTTTGGACTTGAGTGTTGTGCATGGAGAGATGTGTGGATCAAGTTTCAATTTCCTGCATATGGTTATCCAGTTTGTTCATCACCATTTGTTGAAGATGCTGTGTTTTTTCCAGTCTATATTATTAGGGCCTTTGTCAAATATCAAGTAGCTGTAGTTGCTTGACCCAAAGTCTGGTCCCTCAATTCTATTCCATTGGTCCACATATCTTACCATGCACAACACTCAAGTCCAAATGGATCGAAGACCTCAATACAAGACCAGAAACTCAGTTATGACTGGAAGAAAATATAGGAAGAACTTTCCATGATAGAGGAATGGATAAAGACTTCCTGAACAAAACCCCAGTATCTCATGATCTTAAACAGTCAATCAAACAATGGGATCACATGAAACTGAAGAGTTTCTTTATAGATAAGCACACAATAAGCAAAGTCAATAGATTACCCATAGAATGGGAGAAAATATTTGCTGGTTATCCAACTGACAGAGGCCTTATCTCTAGAACCTACAAAGAACTCAAAAGCCTAAACAATAAAAAGTCAAACAACCCACTCACAAAATGGGGCAAAGAGCTGAACAGGCAGTTCACAGAGGAAGAAATACAAATGGCAAACACACACTTAAGAAAATGTTCATCATCTCTAATCATCAGGGAAATGCTAATTAAAACAACTATGAGATTCCATCTTACCCCAGTAAGGATAGCAAACATCATAAAAGCAAATGAAAATAAATGCTGGCAAGAATATAGAGAATTAGGAACCATCATTCACTGTTGGTAGGAATGTAAGATGGTGCAACCACTTTGGAAAGCAATATGGAGACTACTGGAAAAGCTGAGTTTGAAGCCATCCTGAGACAACGTAGTGAATTCCAGGTCAAGTCAGCCTGAGCTAGAGTAAAACCCTATCTTGAGCAACCAAAAAAATACAAAAAGGGAAAAATTGTATACAATTCCATTTCTGGATATATGCACACAAGAATTAAAAGCAGTGTTTCCAAGAGCTGTTGTACCCATGTAAATAGCAACAATATTCACAACATCTAAAGTGTGGAAACAACTCGGATTTCCACTGGTAGGAGAATTTATAAGAAAAGTGTATTATTAAATATGAGGGAAGTAAATTCTGCAATGCTATGTAGATGAACCTTGATTAAATTTGAAGTGTAATACACTATTCACAAAATGATGAATACTCCATGATTCCACTTACATGACATAGTTATAATAGTCACAATCATAAAAGCAGACAGCAGAATATGGATTGCTGGAGGAGAGGTGGAAAGTTATTTAATGGGTATAAATTTTATTATGCAAGATGGAAAGAGTTCTGGAGATGAATGGTGCTGTTAACTGCCTAATATGAATGTATCTCATTGTCACTGAACTATATTTCAAATGTTCAGACAGTAAAATATAGGTAATCTATACTTTCACACAATAAAAATGAAATTAATTATAAACCCAAGTAGGTTTATATTGCCACTTATATGAATTATATATAAATGTAAAAAATTGGGGCTAGAGAGATGGCTTAGTGGGCAAGTCACTTTCCTGCAAAGCCAAAGGACCCGGGTTTGATTCCTAGGACCCAAGTAAACCATATACACAAAGTGGTGTATGTGTCTAGAGTTTGTTTACAGTAGCTAAAGGCCCTGGTGTGCCCATTCTCTCTTTCTTTCTATCTGCTTCTCTATCTCAAATAAATAAAATAAAGTAAAAAATAAAAATTTAGGGACTGGAGTGATGGCTGAGCGGTTAAGGCATTTGTCTGCAAAACCTAAGGAGCCCGGTTCGTTTCTCCATGACCCATGTAAGCCAGATGCACAAGGAAGCTCATGGATCTGGAGTTTGTTTGCAGCAGTTGGAGGTTCTGATGTGCCCATTTTATGTCTTTCTGTGCCTGTCTCTCAAATGAATAAATTAATTAAATATATTTAAAAATAAATAAAAATTCAGAAATAAGCTATCAATTCCATATTACTTATAGACTTATGTGTGCTATGCTGTGAACTAGAAAAAATAATCTGTAATTAATATGATGGTATAGTTACTTAGCATAATCTATAAATAAGAGAGGATATTTTATTTTGAAATTTTTGCATCCATCATTTCAATGGTCATAAATTATTATCATAATTTAAAAACTAAGCATAAAGCTGAAAAATAATCATCTTGCCCAAGCCAAATTTTATGGTAAAATTTATAAGCCATTGCTTTTCCCATGTGTTGAATGGATGGTCCCAGTTGTAATTATGGAATTTTCAAAGGCAATGTAAGATAGTTGGTAATTATGTACATTAAGCTCAACTACGTATCCTTGGCATTTTCTATCACCTATTGATTCAACAGCCAATTTATAAAAGTTGTTCTATAACACAGCAAGAATAAAAATATGGTAGAAAAGTTTTGCATAATCAAGAGCAGAAACTGTATATACACATATCTATGCATGAGGAATTTTTTTGCCCAAATTATTCCTGTGCATTTTGTCATGTGATATTCATTTTATTCTGGTTTCTACAAAATAGACAAAGAAATAAAGCCACTTTTAAAGTAACTCACATGAATAACACTTGGCTTACTATCTTTAGTAAAGTGGAGTACAGTTATAGGCCCATTGATTATCAGTTCTCATTGTGTATGCCTTGGAATAATTTTCCCATACTGACAATAGTCCTGGACTCTACGGTTTTATGTGGACAGCCAGTGGGCAATGTGTATGTACATTATGGCTTGCCTTTTTGCTTTTCTTAGGACCCTGAACCTTGCAGTAAAACTTCATGTGGAGAAAGGTTCTTGTTTGCTCCACTGTTCATAGCCAACCTGTCAGCCTATTTTAGACACATAAATGAGTCCAGTCAAGATCAGCCAAAATCAAATTCGATCCAGAGAATTGCTGATCAGGCCAACCTGAAATTACTGACCTGCAGAACAATAGTCTATATTCATTTTCATTGTTTTATGACATAAATATTGTTGGCCAGTTACACAGGCAACAACCCTTAATCTATACAATTGTGTGTATTTGTCTTTTCCATATCCAGCTGAAGTAAAGCTTAATTTCAGTAGCTTATCATTATCTAGTTCTAGTTCTCTAAAATATTAGCTCATTCATCATGTTTTATTATTTTCTGTAATATTTAATTATTTTGTTTAAGTATAATGCTAAGTAGAATTACCATAAGGAAGTTTGAGAGGAGAATCAATTGATTCTTATAATTTTTGAATTTATTAAAGTATACAAGAAGGACATAAATAAACTATAATGCTAATATATATTTATATATATTATAATATATATTACTAATATATATATATTATATATATATATATTATATATATATTATATATATATATAATATATATATTACTAATATATATTATATATTATTCGATAATTATCAAATAATATATATATTAAATTTTTTTTGAGGTAGGGTTACACTCTAGCTCAGGATGACCTGGAATTCACTATGTAGTCTCAAGGTAGCCTCGAACTCATGGTGATCCTCCTACCTCTGCCTCCTGAGTGCTGGGATTAAAGTAGTGTGCCACCATGCCCAGCTATAATACTAATATTTAAAGATTCTGAATTGCTTGGCATGGTGGCACATGCCTTAAATCCCAGTACTCTGGAGGCAGAAGTAGGAGAATTACTGTGTTTGAGGCCACTCAAAGACTACATAGTGAATTCCAATTCATCCTGGGCTACAGCTAGACTCTACCTCAAAAATAAATGAAGCAAAACAAAAATTCTGAATCACTGTGTCTTGTGCTTCAGTTAGGAAATTAGATTTTTTTTCATGATTTCTATTTTATTTGAGTAATGTGGTGTCTTTGTGATGTGGCACCCCAGATGCTCACCTGTAGCTGGGGAACTGGGTGCTGGCCAGCCCTTGGTGGCCAGAGCAGAACACTGGTGTGCTGTACCATCTCTCTTCCACCTGGTCTTGTTTTGAGGCTGCATCTTTTTTCTGATTGCAGATCTTGTGGGACTCTGACTATTCTCATCTCTACTGCCCTGAGGGACTGAAGTTACAGACACACTTGGCCACACATGACTGTTTAGATGGGATCTGGAGATTCCAACTCTGGTGGTCTCGGGCCCCCTTGGGGCCTGAGGGAAGTGTACTTTACCCGAGCCATCTCTTTAGCCTTTGTTCTGATTTGAAAATGCTCAGGATCCTCATTTACACTTTACATAAAATTGTGTGCATATTAATAAATGTTTAGAATGTTAATACTCCTGTCTATTATAATAATATTACTCATGATATGATGTCATTTAGAATTTCCCATTGATCTTTAAGAGACTGACCTAAAAAAATCCATCATCTTTAACACAAACAAATCAACCTAAGTAAGCACTTCTCTTAATGTCACATGGTTTTAAGAGCAAAAATCATAAAACCACTGTATTATTAGATATTTCAGTGTCTTAAAATAACAGATGAGCCAGGTATGGTGGCACACACCTTTAATCCCAGCACTTGGAATGGACAGTTAGGACAATCGCTGAGTTTGAGGTCAGCCTGAGACTACACAGTGAATTTCAGGTTAGCCTGGTGACCTTGCCTCGAAAAACCTAAATAACAGTAATAATAATAATAATAATTAATAAGCAATAATATAGGTTTTTTCCTTGATGTGTGTCAATCTAATGCTGCATGCCATCACTTCTGTTCCATGACAAACGTTTTTTTTTTTTAAATTAATTTATTATTTTTTTTTAGGGCGACAGACACAGAAAGACAGGTAGAGGGAGAGAGAGAGAATGGGCACGCCAGGGCTTCCAGCCTCTGCAAACGAACTCCAGACGGGTGTGCCCCCTTGTGCATCTGGCTAACTGGGACCTGGGGAATCGAGCCTCAAACCAGGGTCCTTAGGCTTCACAGGCAAGCGCTTAACCACTAAGCCATCTCTCCAGCCCCATGACAAACGTTTTTAAGTACTCAGAACTGCATCCATACTTGCCCACTATGATTTACACAGACAAAGAAGCTCTTAACTATATCAGAGAAGTGATACCTGATGCTTCTAATCACATTCTTTACTCTAAACCCAATCTTTTGACTAGAGTAATCTTTTCTAGATTGGAGCTGGGAGAAGTGATTGAGACATGTGTCCAACAAGAAACAGGATTCATTATCATCTATCCATCTTCTGCCAAAGCCATTACACTACACCTACAGTTTGTAACCATAACCTAGTATATAAAAGTTATATTAAACATAAGGAATTTTGAAACAAACAAGGATTGAGACTTCATGTAGTGAAGAAGTGATTTTTCCAGAAGTTAAAGTGGCCTGGTGAAATAGACATAGCCTTGAAGTCAGACATATGTTCTTGTCTTCAAACTGGAGCTTTAACACATTTTTACAGATCACTGGCATTCCTTACAGCTCAGATTATTTTTATATGGGAAATAAGGAATTCATCAATTTCCAATTTTAAAGAGAGGTTGGAAAATTGTTCTAGGAATCTTCTGGGATGATGCTGGTGACTAAGAAAGGACTGAGACATGACCTTTACCAGGAACCCTGACCTTCCAGATCACTTCTTCCCTCCATATCCACTGACACCCTTGGTGAAAATTCAATATTCTAGCTTATTAGGAACAGATTTTCATTTCTGTATATATTTCTACATAACGTCAAAGCCTTAAAGGAAGAGGCTTATATCATAGGTGTGTCTATTCACAGAGGTGGTCAAAATCTTTTCATTTCATCCATGGATATTTAGCATTCATAGGGTATTATTGTGACTCCACTTAATTAATATGATCTTTTGAGCATCTACTTTCAACCAGGCTTTAGGTTAAGAGGTCGGAGTACAAAGATAAGTGATCTGAAAATGTGCATTAGATAAATGTAGACCTTAATTCAGGAAACACTATATATTCACTCAAAAAGATTTAACAAAGATTCCACATGGGAATGAGGTATTCCTCCTATAGAACTAGTCAAGGAAGAAAGTTTAGAAAGCAGGTACAACATTTGCAGTTGAGAATAAAATGTTCTATAAATGTACACTAAAGGTAAACCATGGAATAGGAGAATTGGTTGATGTTGAATTAGAAGTCCCAATGATATTTCAATTAAAAATGACACCCACTAGAAGCTCCTCAGCCAGAGTGCCTATCCAGTGAAAAACAGATAGAAATATGTTGTTTAAACTAAAATAAGAAAAGAAGTCATGGATGCTGGGCACTCATGGCTGAGAGAATCTATGCAAGATGAATACCTTAGAGATAACTCTATTTCCTGTGAATACATCAAGAGATGTAAGTAGCTGAAATAAGATGATGAGATAGCATGACACCCACAGACTCAAGATGAGTTCTGAGGTAGTCTGTGCAGAATTAGGTAAAAGAACAGGTGTAAGAATGAGTAGGAAGAAAGACATTAAGAAGGATACAAGTAGTGGTAGCTGCTGAGGGTAATCATGGGTCCCAGCAAGAATTCTGTTCAGCTATGCCATCTTAAACAAATAACAATCTCCATGAGTCCATGTTTCCTCATATGTAAATGGAGTTTATATTTCTTTCATCCATTAGGTGGAAGAATAAACTAAAATAATGCCTGTAAAATGCCTTGTAGAATATTTGGCACACAATAACTGTCAGTGGACTTACTAAGCCACAACCCTCTCTGCATTAAAAAAATAGTATTCATGAAGTAGATAGAAAGTATCTGATTAAATGTCCACATGAGAGAAGTGAGGAAGAGAACCCTTAGCACGTTAGAAAAGGGAAAACCGGTGTGGGCTAGCATGAGCAATCTTTTCCTGGTAGGATAAATGTTGAAGTGCATGTAGAAGTTGGGAAGGACACACTTTTGTGGGAGAACAGAAGCTTTGAAATTTTATCTAGTCCTACACACCAGGGAGTAGTTTGTAAAAGAATGTCTGTTACCTTGTAGCATACCTTGAATTTATATAATAAACTCCTTAAGCTACAATTGTCATCAAGTAATATGGAGATTGTGTCAGTCAGATAGTGACCTTAATCCAGACCTTCAATTGATTTTGTAAAATATTGTGCATAATGATGTTGAAAAATTTCAGTCTCCCTAAAGTTAAAAAAGGAGTTGCAGATTAATGTTTCCAAAGGAAATCATACCTTCTTAAACTTTATTAATTTGTTAAAATATTTCACTTGGGTGTAAAATATAATCCATAGGACCATAGCCAAATTAATATCTACTACAAATCACATAACTGTGTCTATCTCATGGACTCTGTGTACAATTTTAGCTATTATATAAGTTAACCTCAAAACCATTGATGAAAAATGGTATCACATTAATTGTAACTATCAAGGAAAATACAATAATGAAGTAATTAAAAGAAGACCCAGAATTTGGAAGAATTAACCATTACTTATTGCAAACACCAAACATCCCACTTGGTGGCTATTTGTCACTTTCAAAAATGACTTGACCCCATCTCAGTCAACGGCTAACTTATTTCCTATGCACTTATTTTATTAATATAATGGATTTATACAGTATCTAGTCTTGTGACCAGCTTCTTAAGTATGGCTTCCTATGTGGAGTGAGAAAATCTGTGCAGTTAAAGGAAGTGGTTGTGGGGGTCAAGATGTAGCTCATTAGTGGAGTGCCAGGTACAAGGCTCCAGGTTCATCTGCAGCACCACAACAGAAAAAAAGGGGTGATCAATAAATTTAAGAAGTTAATCTTTCACTGAATAGTTCTTCCTCATAACTTTATAATATTCTACTAGTTATAACATGTTGGCAGTGCTTTGAAGGGGTGTTGAAATCTGTCTTTGCCTGCCCAGTCAAACTGCTGCTAACAGTGATGCTAAATAATTTGGCAAAGAGTTGGTACAGTACTATTCAGGTGTGTCTACCTTTTCTAACAGATTGTATATCATCAGCAATGTGAACTCAATTTTAAAAACTCCAATAGTTCTCTGCTGTCTTTTTCAAGTATGGTACTTTAAATGAGATTTGGGTGCATCATAACAACGCTAAATTAAATATGACATTTTATTTACAATGCTGCAATAGTTTATTATGGAATATTGTAGTTCAAAACTACAGTGATGTAAGCTAGTTAAAAGCCACAGTTGAGATGATGTTAGTGACACTCAGAAGTATAAGAAGTGTATAACAATCAGTTGTTTATAATACAGGAACTCTCCTTAGTAACCAGGGAAACAGCCAAGTACTGTTGGCTCAGCTGCTGAAGATGCCAATTGGTGAATTGGAGATTAATATATGCCCTAATTCCCTAATAATTGTTTCCTAAGTGTTGTGGCTTATTTTTGAATGACATGACAGCATCTTTCTGGTTGTATGCGGCCTGTTCCCATAATGTTTTGAGTAATGTTTATCGTGAGCATTGATGCCTGTAACACCAAGCTAAACCCATGTTTGGATATGTTTCCTTTCCTTAAGTGACCTTGCCTTGTCCAATAAATAAATTTTCTCACCCCAGAAAAAAAAAAAAAAAGATTTGAGTGCTAGGGAAATTTCTGAGTGGATAAAGTACTTACCTAAGTATAAGGAGCTGAGTTTGATCTCCAGAGCCTATGTAAGCCTAAAAGACTTGGCAGTATACACACACACACACACACACACACACACACACACACACACACATATATATATATATACACACACACACACACACACACACACACACACACACACACATATATATATATATATATATATACACACACACACACACACACACACACATATGTATGTATATGTAGGAGGCACCTGAGGAACGAGCCAACAAGACATGAGATTGTCCTCTCGCCTCTACAGATATGTATGTCTCACCCATTCCCTACATACAAGTATACATGCACACACATACACACACACACAGAGAGAGAGAGAAAGAGAGAGAGAGAGAGAGAGAGAGAGGAGAAAAACATGATTTGATTTTGTTTTCTCCAGCAGCTCTCAAACTTAGGGATCTGTGTTAGTATACTGTCTTCAACTGTTAACACAGCAGGGGCTCCTACTCTTCACCTGCCCTTGGCTTGGTCTGGATGCACCTCTACTGATTTCTAAACTCCAAGTCTACAGAAAGGCTTCCCTCTTTTCAGTTCCAATGCTTCCAGGCCAAGTGTGAGTTGGAGCTTCTGGGCACCAGGAAGAGGCCAAAGTATATAATGTGAGCCAGGCAGGAGGTCAAGTCTCATTTTCCTTTGATGATATGCTTGCTGCTCCTCTGGAAACCACTGCAAGTGAGTGTTCTCTCCCTCACCTCATCATTGCCCCCCACCTTCTTAGCCCAGATCCCCAAGGAGACCTGAATGCTCCTGGCTGAAGCTGGGAAAGCATTTTTCACACCTTAAATAAAATGTGCAGATTGAAGGTGGAAGGATTAGTTTCCATTACAATATGAAACATTCTGGCCCTTTTCCCAGAGCTTATAATGACCCTTATTAAAGCCCTCCCCCTTCCCCCAAGTATAGTCCTAGAAATGAGTGAGAGAGAAACTGGGAAGTCTGGATCAAGATCTGCTAGGGAGAGCAAGCCCATTCCAAGGAGATGGGAGGAATACTGGCCTTGCCATCTGCCTAGGCTGAGGTCACAAATAGCTGTTCAAAGTGGCCTTTTGTGTTTGTCTTCATTCTCAGATCCCCCATAGGTTGATAGGTTGAAATATTATATTAGCTGAAGTTAAATTTGAAGATTTTTTTGGAGGGGGGTTCAATGTAGGGTTTTACTCTAGCCTAAGCTGACCTGAAACTCACTCTGTAGTTTCAAATTTGCCTCAAACTCACAGTGATTCGCTTACTTCTACTTTTTGAGTGCTAGGATTAAAGGTGTTCACCACCATGCCTAGCTAATTGGAGATTTTTGCAATCTCAAAGGGGTCTAAATACAGCCATGAAAAGTGGTTGATTCTGCCAAGAGTGGTGAGTCAGACCTATAATCCAAGTATTTAGCAGCTGAGGAGGGAGGATCACTGAGTTCAAGGACAGTCTGGACTGTATATTTGGACTAGAGCTTGACTATATCTCACACAAATAAAGGTTGATTCACTTTCCATTGATGCAGCCTTTTAATAATCTTCTAGATACCAGTTATACTTAATTCCACTATCAAATAATTACTGTAAAATCCATTCAAATCCCAGTGGAATGATGCTATTAATGTTTATTTCTTGCAAACATGATAATGAAATGGTTATAGGATAAACAAAATTTCATAACATATTTCAGATATCCAAAATACTTCTATTTCTAAAGTCTTGGAATTATTATTGTTGGTATTTTTTAATCATATCATTTTCCTTCTTTCTGAAGGTCCTTGTAGAAGACTTCACAAATTTTACATAGAAGTATTGTACCTTAATATGTCAACATACTTTTTATCCTAACTTTAAACCCAGAGAAGTCTGCACAATTTATTATGCTCCACACTAAAGAAAAACAGGAAATCATGGATACTGATGAGCAAAATTTTTTGAGAGATCTCACTAAGAATAAAAGTGTCAGTGTGAGTCCTTGCCAGTATTTGTACATCAATAAGAGTGAAGAGGTAAGAGAAAAGGTTAAGATAAAAAGCAAAGAGTCCTTGGGGCTTATGAAAAGAAGAAGAAAGGAACACAGCTGAAAGACTTTCTCATACTATCTCCATTCTGTCCACTGTCACAAAGGTTTTTATAAAAGTTTGTAGAATTTATTATTGTGCATTGTAACTCTACAGTGTTTACCAGCTTGAGGGCAGAAGAAACTTGCTATAAATATTTTTAGTCTCAAGCGTCTACTACAGGACCTCAGTTAGAACAGATGTTGCATAGATTTGCTATGGTCAGTAGTAATAAATTATCACAAATTTAGCATCTGAAAGCAATGCCCATTTTCTATCTCACAATTTCTACTGGTTAAATAAAAGCATGGCTTTATTGGGTTTTCTGCCTGACTGTCTCAGCAGGTTTCAGTTAATTCATAGAAATGTTGAATTCTTACCTGAGGCTCAGCTGGAGAAACAGCTACTTCCTTGCACTAATGTTCTCTACTGAGTGCATCTGAGGAGCTCATAAGACTCTTCTTGGCTTTTTATTGGCTGTCATTCAAGGACCTCTCGATTACTAGAAGCTATCTCTACATGCTTGTGGTATGGCTTTCTCTATAGACCCTTTCATAACAGGAGTATACTTCTTTAAAGATAGTAAGGGAGAAATTTCTATAGTCAGTATTCCAGGAATGCAGACACTCATATATGAGCCTTACACACATGAATGTCTTCTATCACTTTTGCTATATTCTTTTTGTTAGAAAGAAGTCGCCCATCCCACCTGCACTCAAGGGCATAACTATCAGTTGACAGGGATCATGGAAATTATCTAAAGTTTGCCTCCCATAAGAACTGAATTCTAATTTGACAAGCAGATGAGGAGACTAGCAGTGAAGAAACACCTAATTTTAATGCTTTGAAAACAGAATTTCATTCTTATCACCTGTGATAATAATGATTAATTCACCTAGCAGAATGATCAGATTTACTACAGAAAATGTAGATAAAATACCTAACAAAATGCTACCAAAAGGAGTGTTCAACAGATTTTCCTTCTGTCTATGTTGCTAATAGTTTTGGCAGGTCATTTCCTCATGCTGGGGCTTGGTTACCCATTCTGCTAATGAGCACATGTTCTTCAGACAATGTTCTGGAGGTTGCTGCCAACTTGAAACATCACTGGGCAATGTTGCCTTGAGCCAATAGTGCTTTGTGAACAGTCTCTTTTTTAAAATAAGAACTTGAAAAAATAAACTGAAAGCAAAAGGATAAGGAGCTTCTTACTCATCACATAATCATGGATCTAGAGACAAAGGAGATTTTTTGGTCATCCAATTGGAGATATTTTGAAAACTGGATATGAGAAGATTAGCCATTAAATGTGTATGAAATACTCAGAGATTAGATCATCTGTTTTATTTATTATAGTACTTTTTGTAAGCAAGAGTTTTAGCTGTTTTGTGCTTTTTTTCTTATTGATGATGATAAGAAATTACTAATTTAGGTTAAAAATTTTAGCTCCATTACAAATTAAAGAGAAAAATTTCAACATCTTATTTAGAAAAAGACACTTGGGGTTAATGTGTTTCATGGGAATCAGTTAGTATATATTTGACAGAACTGAGAGAGATACAAAACAAATCAAGATCATGCCACCACTTGGACCAATAATTATGTAGCTAAGGTTGCTTGATATGTACTAAGCTCTGGCCTGTGGTTTTACCTCTCCATCGAACTCTGGGCTTCTACTCCTCACACTCAGAAATTCCTACTTAATCTCCCCCTAACTTTCTCCCTTAGCATCTATGTTTGGCACATTCAGAAAAATCAGAATTCTCATTCAGCCCAAGACCATTTCCTTTTTTCCTTCTCACAATGAGGTGCCAAAGTGTTACAATTTAGCCAACTGTTTAGATGGACTCACAGGGGTATTCTTGTCTGTAACAAGATCATCCCAAATATTTCTGGGGACATTCTGCAATGTTCTGACTTCAATCAGAATGTCTTAGTCTATTAGGTTGAAAACATGGTTGTAAAGTGAACTTACAATTCAAGGTAAATTTATACCTTCAGGAGTATTTTCTTTGTCTTGCATTTGAAATACTCTTACTCTATCTGGGAACTAGTGTGAATAATCACTCAAGCCACAGCAGTAGAAAACATGCAAGTGATTAATTGAAGTTCTCTTTAATTGTTTCCTGAAGCCCCTTCCCCCTTAACCCTGCTAAATGGGCAGGAAGCTCCCCATTCTGTGCTTAACTGAGCTGTGTATAAAATCACATACTGTCTTTCAGTGGCTGCCATATCAAATTACACAAATTTGTTTCAGTAACAGAAATCAATTGTCTCATAATGTTTGTACCTAAGTGAGAATCCTCCCTTGTCCCTACTGCATATGCTGGTCCCAAATAGTCCTTAGTTCATGGCAACTGAGATTCACCATCCATCTCAGTCTTCATATGAGCTTTTCATCTTGTCTTTTTTTAAATTTTAAAATATTTATTTACTTACGTAAGAGAGGGAGAGAGAGAAAGAGAAAGAGGAAGGTAGACAGAGAGAGAGAATGAGCACACCAGGGCCTTTAGCCACTGCAAATGAACTCCATGTGCATGTGTCATCATGTGCATCTGGCTTACATGGGTACTGGGGAATCAAACATGGGTTCCTATGCTTCACAGGCAAGTGTCTTAACCACTAAACTATCCCTCTATCCCCTGTGTCTTTTTTTTTTTTAATATAGAGCTACATGCCATGAGATCAGGACATCCGAGGACCTGGATATATGAAGATGGTCACAGCCTAAGATTCTCAATTTATTTACATTTGTAAAGACTGTTTTACAACTAAGGTAACATTTTCAAGTTCCAGGTAATCACATATTTTTAGAGCTCGAGCTGTTCTCTAACCTACTGGATTTTGAAATTAAGGGTTTGAAATCCAGGAATTCAATTGTAAGATGAAGTGTGAAGAGTTACTTATTCAACAAATCCTTGCACAGGACTTAGTTTGTCCCCGAGACTTCTAGCTCCAAGTTAGGCCATAGTATAAAAATAAAAAGCCTACTTCATCCTCAATCTTTAAGAAGCTTGCAATCTACTGGGAGAGAAAGACTAAAGTGATTAATCAGGATCATGGGTTCATGGTGGTGAGAGCTAACAAGGCATGCAACATTAGTTTTAAGAATTTGATGGCAGATGGCATTCAAATAACTCAATGCAGTTAAGGGATACTTGTCCATCAATCCTGTTTATTTATTTAAATAAATTTATTTAAATTTATAAATTAATTAAAAATTTATAATAAATTTATTTAAATAAATTTATTTAAAAATAAATATTTAAAAATATTTATTTTTAAAAATATTAAGAAAAAAGAAGAGGCTTTGATTTAAGGAAAATAAATCATTACATATCATCACCATTACCATAATATAAAGGTGTGTTTGCTGGTGCAAAAAAGTAAATAAATAAATAAGAAAAATTGGCAAAACAAGCAAGGGTGCTGCTTTCCTGATGAACCAGATTCCAGCACAAGGGAGAAGGAGACCAACACAGAGAAAAATCAACTCATACCAAATCAGAGAGCCAGAGCCCCAGAAACCCCCAACACCTCATCACTGAAGCAGACCAAAAATGAACTCAACATGGCTCAGGGAAATTCTGCAGAAGAGTGGGTGGAAAGAATGCCAGAGCCACATGTTGAGTCATGATATGCAGAGGCATTTATCTTACCCATAACTGTAGGCTAACTCCACAATGCATTACCCATATACCTCAACAAGGAGGGTCCAAGAGGAGGGGGTAGGTCATGGATGAGCCTGATAATGGTACCAAACTGACTGTATTTGCTGAATACAAATCTAATTAATAAAAAAAAATAAAATAAAATCCTTCTTATATCCTGCCAACAAAGAAACGTAAAATATTTATTTGTATTTTATAAGCTTTAAGTTAAAATTTGTTTAAATTAAATATCAATATAATACCTTTACTTAATTGGTAATATTAATAATACATAAAATTTATCACTTATTAAACCCATTGGAACTTCAAAGTATCATATTAAGAATATTGTGACTTGCATGTTCAAGTAGTTCTTATAAGTATATATGACTCTTATCCTTAAAAATCTATCCTTAAAAATGGAAAGAAAGGAAAATAGGCTTAGTTCTTCTTACTGATACACAATAGAATAATTGAAGAAGGAAATTCAGGAAATTTATTCCAGATTTTTAACTTCACTTGAATTTATAATTCCAACTTAGTAGTTTGGTCAAACCTTCCTTTTACTTAATAAGAAAAGATTATATTTTATAATGCCTATTTCTCTCAGAGAATTCCTTAATTTAAACGATGTTTGAATTCAAATTTGTTATTAAATCTCCAATGAGATGTGTTGGTCAAAATGTATTGACAGATGTGCATGAGAACTGTAATAGAAAATATAATCTTGATCTTGAGGTAAATTATATTAATGTACTTTTATAATTTATTTAGTACTTTCTGGCTATAAGAAATAAACTGATCCTTGGTGTCCCCAGGGGTGGGGGAATCAATACTAAAAAGAAAAAAAAAATCATAAAGTGAGGATTTCTTTCTGTTGGGGCATCATATAAAATAAATAAATAAATAATAAAAGAATTTTTTTTCTTTTTTGGTGCTGAGGACAAAACCTAGGGCCTTGTGCTTACTAGGCAAATACTCATTCACTGAGCTAAATTCCCAACCCCTACAAAATCTTTCTGATGACCAAAGTTGGTGAGATAATGAACTAAAGAAAACATTTTCAAGTCACATTCTAAAAATCATCCTCAAAATTTTATCACTAAACACACATTCAAATTCAAATTCATAGAGGTTAAGGTCAGGTTTACCTCTTTAAAGTTTTCTAAATCATCTGAACCCATGGGTATATACAACTCAAAACTCTAAATTCATGTGACCTTCATATATATATATATATAATCCCACTCATTCATGGGCTTTTGTTCATGTCTATGGTATTACTTTTCAATTCTAAAGGTTTGACTATCAATGGTATCTGGTTTCTCTTCATATTACTATTTCAGCCCTGCCCAACACACCATAATTTCTTCCTAAACAATGTGATGCCCTTTCAATGAGCTCCTCTTCTTTTCATCAGCTTCCTGCCTAACACTAATCATAATCACTTAAACATCAACCATTACTATTCTTCTTAAAAATCTCTAGTGACTTTTCACTATACATGAAATGAACCTTGAAACATCTTATCTTAGACTAAAGGCTTTCACATGACCACAACCTTATACTGGCTCTCTAAAATACCCTCTTCAGTCTCCTCCTTGCAAGATAAACCCCAACCATAGTGGCTTGCTTTCTGTTCCCTAAAGGAATTGAAGTGATTATTACTTGTTTATTGTCTGTCTCCTTCCACTGGAATATAAATTTAATGAGAACTGGAATTTTGTGGTTTTTTTTTTAACCATTTGATTCCAATGTCTAGATTAGTCTGAAGCACATATTAGATGCTAAAGAAAGGAATATTCAATGACTGAATACAATCCACTGTCATTCTTACTCTCTATTACCTAGATTGATTAACTGATGGATGACATTTTTTTTTAATTTCTCAACATAATTTTCAGTGCACATAGCTCCCCTCAATAAATATATGTTTAGCCTTTGCTTATAAAGAAGAATAAACAATATGGTTCTAAGATTTCTGTTGAATCTTCTCTTGTATCTTACAGTCTTGATCCCTGGTCCACAGTCTGTGGTATTAATTTGATGAGATTAAATAAGATTTTTTTGCAAATAATTTTATTTCTTTACTTGTAAGGAGAGAAACAGAGAGAGAAAGACAGAGACAGAGAGAATGAAAATGAGAATGAGAATGAGAATGCCATGGCCTAGTCCACTGCAAACAAACTCTAGACACATGTGCCACTTTGTGCATATGGCTTTAAGTGGGTACTGGGAATCAAACCCAGGCCATCAGGCTTCGCAAGCAAGAGCCTTTAACCATTGAGCAATCTTGCCTGCCCAAAGCAGGATTTTATAATTGGCTTCAATTTCTCCTATAAGAAACACCTATTGGACCATCTAAGAAATTTAACATGAGCATGTCTTTTTCTGGTTTCTTGTCTCAATATCCACTTCTAAATCTTACATACTGCAGGGAACTCTATCTCATAAAAGCTTCCAAGGTTTTAGCTATAGAAAGCAAGGAACAAATAAATATAAAGTGCCATAGTGACGCCTATCATCTGGAAGAGCACTCTGTGATTTACTCAACCATTCAACTGACCTCTTCAGCATTGACCTTCTAGACACACTTGTGAACTTTCTTTAATGGCCAGCATCCCTGCATGTATGGTGCTTTTGGTTCTGTCTACTTAATGGCCAAAGAAATTCCTTGCTCTATCTCTTTTGCTGTCAATGCATCCCTATAACCAGCAAGATTTGTGTTGCAAGTGCCACAGAAAACTGTGTCAGGGTAGCTCAGGTCAGACCCTCTGCTCTCTGTGAGAAATAATCTTATCTGTGTGTCCTCGGGTTTGAAAGTTGACTCTCATTAATCATGGCTTTGGTTCCCTTAAACATTCCAGAGCTGACCTATCCCTCTCCCTCCCCCACCCAGCGCTACAGTCCACATAGACTGTCAGATAAGTTATTTATTCCTGAAATGCCTTGGTCTGGCATCAGCCAACCTTCTATAACTGCCTGTGTATGAAAGAAAGAAATGAATGACTTGAGCAACTTCAAAGTGTTGTTTTACTTTCCATATAGTCATTAACTTTAAATGTTCCCAAACTAATAGTCCAAGACATTGTAAAGAGGTAATAAGTTCAAAGGAATATGAAACATAAAGCAGAACTCTGGAGTCATTTGAAAGTATTTTCTCTAAATGTGTGCAAGCTTTCAAGGCTGCTAGGCAAAGGAGCCTGGATCTGCATTTTGGCTAGTGCTGAAAAGAATTTTCCCCAAGTGGTGTGTGTGAGCAAGTTGCCAGGCCAACCTCTGTGAGAGCAGCGGCACGTCCTTGGAGGATCTGCTGTTCCAGGGAATGAAGCATTGGGCTGGATGTTCCTCCTTCAATTACAGGCCAATTTGTCTCTTTTTAAAAGTCTTCTTGTTCGGATCTGGGTACTCTCACTGAGCAACTTAATGAGGGTTTGTCTATCACTTTACAAAATAGGTTGTTTCTATATAAGAGGAAACTACAGATGGATTAATTTCTGTAAACTGAAGTTTTGAGTTCCTATTATAAAATATTTAGGCATTGAATCAAATGAGGTATGGGACACAGGTCAGAGACATATATTTTCTAGATAGACACTAGATCTAAAAGACTGCATTTTGCTTTGAGCAGACAATTCTTATCATTTGAAAAAGCTATGAGAGAATGGCATTTTTCTCTTGGGAAACTTGTCTATGAAGCTGCCTACAGACAAGAGGCATTTCTATTGTGCTTTAAACCTTCATCTGCTCAGTTTTCTCTTACATTCTAGACTTGTACATTTCACATTCTAGTCTCACATTCTGGGCATGGACTCAGAGCCCAAAAGCAACACAGGTGATCTTGACTTTCAATAAAATTGCAACTGGGAATAGAGAGATGGCTTAGCACTTAAGACACTTGTCTGTAAAGCCTAAGAACCCAGGTTTGCTCCTCCAGTATACATGTAAAGCCAGATACACAAGGTGACACATGCATCTGGAGTTCATTTACAGTGGCTAGAGGCCCTGATAGGCCCAATATCTCTCTCTTACTTCTTGTTCTTCATTTTGTTCATCTTTTCTTGCTCTCTCTCTCTCTCTCAAATAAATAAATAAATAAATGTATTTAAAAAAACTTTCCTTGGGATGGTATTTAAAAAAATGCAATGGACTTCAGGGTTATTTAGGTTGTTCTATCTTCTGACTACATACATTTTTCTTATTTGCAGGCCCATTTTTATCTAATCATAATCACAAAGATCCAACTATGATTTATTACACTTAGTTTTTACTTAACATTATACAGTAGGCTTTTGCCTTGTTTTGTAGTTTCCTTAAATTATTTTGGAAAGTACTTCCATTCTCTTTGAATGTATATCCTAGGTTTACTTAACAATTTGCTTCTTATTGGACATTTACATTGTTTCCAAGATCTTCATGATTTACTAACTTGATAGTAAATATTCTGAGCAGAAAGATTTTATTCCCTCAAGGTAGTTATGTCACTGGGATGAAACCCTTATAATGATATTATCAGGTTGAAACATGTAACTATATTCATGATTCTACTGGTGTGTTGTTAATTTTGTTGTACATGATATATGTGTGTGCATTGGTGTATACAAGTTTTTATTAATATCCATTATCTAACTGTTCAAATGCCATATCTCCATACCCACACTCAGGCTAGATCATGTAAATAAGGAAATATTAGGCATCCAAGGGACATTGCTCTGTGATAGACACAGATCAAAGCTAATGATTAAGACAAGTTGAATTCAGTTGCATTGGGTACTATATACAGATATGCATTCATGTGGATCTTGCTTTCATTGAATTTTTCTAATTTTTTTGTTATTTTACTTTATTTCTTTAAATTTTTTATTCAATTTTTATTTATTCATTTTAAAGAGACAGACTGAGAAAGAGGCAGAGAGAAAGAGACAAAGAGAGAATGGGCATGCCAGGACCTCCAGCCACTGCAAAGGAACTCCAGACTCGTGTGCCCTCTTGTGCATCTGGCTAATGTGGGTCCTGTGGAATTGAGCCTGGAACCGGGGTCCTTAGGCTTCACAGGCAAGCACTTAACCACTAAGCCATTTCTCCAGCCCTGTTATTTTATTTTTGAGAGGGAGAGACAGAAAGAGAGAGAATGAAAGAGATAGATATAGATAGAGAGAGAATGGGCCTGCCAGGGCCTTTCAGTCGCTGTGAATGAACTCCAGATATGTGTGCCCCCTTTTATTTTATTATTAATTAGTTTTGTACTCAGCGAATACAGTCAATTTGATCCCATTGTTAAGCTCATCCATGACCTACCCCCTCTACCTGGCCCCTCCTTGTTGAGGTATATGCGTCATGCATTGTGAAGTTAGCCCACAGTTATTGGTATGATAAATGTCTCTGCATATCATGACCCAACATGTGGCTCTGACATTCTTTCCACCCCCTCTTCCGCAAAATTTCCCTGAGCCATGTTGGGTTCATTTTTGGTCAGCTTCAGTGATGAGGTGTTGGGAGCCTCTGAGGCTCTGGATCTCTGATTTGGTAGGAGTTTATTTTTCTCTGTTTTGATCTCCTTCACCCTTGTGCTGGTACCAGGTTCACCAAGAAAACAGCACCCTTGCTTGTTTTGCCAATTGTTCTTAGTTTCAGCTGGGACCTTTTTGAGGTATGCTGGGGTGACTCTCTCCTTAGGATCTATATCTGAAAAAGAGAAGCAGATTCTCCAATGGAGAGTAAATTAACACCAGACAAATGAGATAACCCTTACTTTTTTTATAGAGAATTTAATAGGTGTAGGCTCTCTTGTAGCCCATGATTGGTGGTAGCTTGATAATGGAGATCAGGCTTATGTTTGGATATAGTTCTGACTTGTTTCCCAGCTTCAGTACCACTGAGGGGTCAGTTAGCCAAATCAAGTTTCCCACAATGGCTGTGTGCCACTATTGCACTTGTGTGAGCATCATGACAGGTTATTTGATGCTAAGTAGGTTATCCCATGAGTTGCTTGAACAGACCCAGTTATTCTCTTACTGGCCATCTACCATGTGCCCCTTTTGGTACATATGTGACATTGCATGCTTGTGTCACTGTGTGTCTGGCTACATGGGGCCTAGTTATTTGACTTCCATTTTTAGGCTTTGCAGGCAAGCTCCTTAACTGCCAAGCCATCTCTCCAGCCCATTGTTGCACTTTTTGCATGAGTTTATTCTCAAAAGTCATTGTGAAGATATTAAATTGAAGTATAGTATTTGTTATAAAACATTTCTGAATTTAAACAAAGAAAAAGAAAATCCCCAACTAAGCTGGTGTCATTGGAGAAGACACCATTAGTATCTGAAAAACTTATGAAGAGTTGTACCCATTTTAAAAGAAAACTTCAAATCAAAATGCACAATATTTAATATTTCATTAATGAATATAATATGAACAGCAGACATAGAGGACATATGTTTTCCACATTATCAATTGTAATGAGTATTCAAATTTATCACATGAATCAATTCACTTGTAACTTATCATGTAACAGTTCAACTTTTCTTTCTTACAGTTAATGTTAATATAATAATCATTTTCATAGACATTACTACAAAATGGTAATACATACTAGAGATGATTTTGAAAGTATAATTTCTATATTAAAGTGTGAGCACAGTTCTAAAATTTTTGATGAATACTCAACAAATTTGCCTTCGGAAACGTTACTTTGAAAAAGTGCTGTAGTTACCTATTTCCTAGACTTCTAGCAACATGTCATGTCATCTTTGTAAGAATAATCATTTTGTGTTTGGTGGAAAGACATGAAGTTGCTTAACTTTAATATGCATTTTAGAAAATTTTAAATTTAGTGATCCGTTTTCCTCTATTTGTTTACTGTGTATATTCTAAGTTTGTGTTTATGTCCTTTTATCTGTTTTCCTAATGTGAACTTTTTCTTATACTTAGGCTTCTACAGCACAGAAAACACTTTTCTTTAAGTTACCCATAGCACTCGTGACCCACATTGGATAGATATCAAGACTTCCTTTTCCTCTTTGGTCTTATTCCTATCATATGTCTGGTGCTAAAGGCCTGAACTGATCTCTAATTCTCCCTCTGGCCCACAGCACTGATTTAATGCTAGACTCAAAATAAGGACAAAAAATATCAGAACATATTCTGATATTCTGAGTAATGACATGCTTAACTCATGTGCACATTATGAGGACATGAGCTTATACTAACATGATCACTTAAGGCCTCTTGTGACAAAGTCTTTCCTTTGGGCAATAGAGAGACTTGAAGAAGTTTTGAGTAAACAGACATAAAGAAAATATGTGTGTGGAAGAATATCCAGAAGATGGTGCCATTGTAACATGTATTGTGCCTGAAGGTGTCTCTCCAGAATTTAAGGACATTTATATGTAATGTCTAGGTATAATAACACACCTATTCTGAAGCACTCACTGTAGACTATTAGGTAGGTATTCCTCAAAGTCAACTGTGCACATACCAGATCTAATCAAATATATGCACATATAAACACTTCACAAAAATATATATGTATTTATGTGTATGTGCATATACACACACACACATATATATATGATATATACATATGCAAACATATACACAAAATGTGTGCATTCATTTTAAATACACAGACATACATAAATACATACTATATATATCAGTCATTTCGACAGAAAGCTTTTTTTTGTCCATGTATTCATAATACATTTGAATAAGGAGTTTAATTGCTTTGCTCACACCAGTACTGAATTCCATAAGGCCTGGAACAAGATGTGAATTTCTGTGTTCCATTCCAGAACCTTCATATGAACAAGGGTATTTCTTCTCATATCAACAATAGCCTCTGGAAAACTATTCTTGGCCTATATAGTTGAATCTGGAATAGGATTTTAAAGTCTGAAAACCTTTGAAAGTACCAATCAGGGGCTGAGCTGTATAGTGAAGCACATACTCAGTTACATTGTTTCTTCATTGTTACAAGTTGCAAAGTGACAAGTTCAAGTTGACTCTTTTCCCTCACTAAGCTTTTCATATGGATTAAATGATGGTGAAATAGTAAGGGAGAAAAAAATCTTGAGATGTATGAGGAGATTCACTAATTCCTTAATTATTCTAAGAAGGATTTTAAATCTCTATTGTCTATTATTGTTTGATTTCATTGCTTGAAACTTCTCCATCTACATGAAAAGTAAAGACCTGAGGAAAAATAGCAGTTGAATTTATTAGTTTTTTTAAATAGAAATCCTTGGTGAACTTCTCTGGAAGATAGTAAGACACATGTTTGCAGTTCAGGTCTGGCAGCAAAGAGTCAGACTATGTGATGGTCACGATGTTCTGGTTCAGAAGTTAGAAAATAAGTAATTCCAGAGAGGAAGGATTCCTCAGCTCTGGGCAGCTGATATGGCAATAAAATAAATAGGCAGTAAAACACGCTTCCTGTTTTGAGAGTTCACATTTCATATTGGCAATGAGCATCTCCTAAATTCAATCTCATGCTTCCATAAATAAACCTGGCACCTTTTAAAACACTTTTCCATCTGCTTCAGGATGAGAAGTGCATTATTGAGTACTCCTCTGAGAGACCCTAGAAATGGGGAAAGACTACCTGTGAGGAGCACACCATTGCCTTTGGCCTTGGCCCAGAGAAGCTGTCACCAGACAGCTGGAGTTCTAAGCATTGTAACAGGACCCTGTGGAGCTCCCCTCCTCCTGCTCTTTAGTGGGAGCTTAACACCAGGAGTAGCAAGGAATGATTGCAGGTCAGGTCAGGGTTAGGCACCTTTGCAGGCTTCTTTACCCTCATAACTGGATAGTTTTCATTTAGCTCCTGAGAATTTGTTCCAATATATCAATCCATTTTCCTAAGATGAACAAAAGCCCATAATCCACCTGTGCTGGAGCTAAGAGAAAGAGGTCTTGTGTATAGCCCAGAGAAAATCTACAATGTTTTCCATGCTTACAGGAATAAACTTTGCTTATCTGTTTGATGGTAGACAGTAGGGATTTGTAGTGAGGGAGAAACAACTTGAGTCTTTCTCTTCTTAAAAATTATGTGATCTTAGACAGATAATGAGATAATTGTTTCTTAAAGAGTTGTAAGATAATGTGAAATGAAATTCAAATTTAGGGCTGGAAAGATGGATTAGTTGTCAAGGAACTTGCCTGTGAAACTTAAGAACCCAGGTTCAATTCCAGAACCCACATAAGACAGATGCACATGGTGGCAATTGTGTCTTGAGTTCTTTTGTAGTGGCTAGAGGCCCTGGTGTACCCATTCTCTTCCTCTCTCTCTCTCTCTCTCTCATAAATAAATAAATAAATGTCAAAATATTTTTAAAAGTTAAAATTTAATTTAAAAACTATTCAATTGGCAAGATGCCTGGCACTAAGTGAGTTATCCGTAAGTAGTAGCTATGTGTTAATTTCTTATTACTCAAATTAATAATTAAGACAGCCAGTTTACAGATATGAAAGGTTTATATTGGTTCACAGTTTTAGAGTTATCAGTCCAAAATTGGTTGTCTCCATATTTTGGGCAAGGATGTATATTGTGGTAGCAAAATGACACAGAGTAAAACACCTGTCATGGCTGGAGGGGAGAGAGAGAGAGTGCTGTTGTCCTACAAACACCTTTGCAGGTACACCTAAAAGTTGTACTCTTCCTAGTAACACCAATAAGATCATACTGGGACATTTAAGAAAAAAAAAAAAAAAACTAAGCAAGATATGTCTACTATACTACTTTCTCTGGCAATCTTTGTGACTCAAGAACTGTATTGTTCCAGTGGCTTAGGAACTTTCCTAAACTAGAATTATATTCTCCTAAATTACGAAAAATCTATTTATGTTGACCTGTACTTTAATTAGATTCCTTTGTTATCCCTCTTAGCATGTCATTCTGACTCTCAGATAATTCTCACCTTAATTCTGTGGGCATCATTGTTATTTATTGTATTTTTGTCTTTGCCATGTGTTATGTTTTTAAAATGATGTGTTTTGGTGTCAATGTGATAAGTGACAATACTGTGATGGATAAATTTGGTTGTCAACTTAATTGGATTAAGGCCTGTAGTGAGCCACACTTTTAGTTATGTCTGTGACAGCATTTCCAGAGAGGATTAACTAGGGGTAGAACACCTGCCCTAAATTTGATGGTGCCATCCCATGGGCTGGGGCTCAAAATGAATGAGCAAGAAAATCAGAAAAAGTAAGCTGTGCACCAACTTTCATCTCTCTGACTCCTAGCTGTGTGTGGAATGTGACTAGCCATGCTATGTCATTTTTCTTTATGGCTGAATAATACTCCTTGTGTATATATTCCATATTTTATGCGCTCACACTGATATTCACCTAGGCTAATTCCATACATTAGTTATTATAAACAGCAAGTACATGGATGTGATTATGTATATACCCCACAGTGATACAGAAGGGTCATATGCTTATTATATTTTCAAATATTTGAGAAAATCTCTGTACTGATTTCCACAGTGACTTCATTGATTTATATTTCCATCAACAGCTTATAAGGATCTCTTTACACACAATCCTTACCAGCATTGTTTGTTAGGTTCTTAATGATAGCCATACTGACCGGAGCACAGTAGAATCTCAAGGTGGCTTTGAGGTGCACTTTTCTCATGGCTAAGGACATTAAATGTTTTTCATGTACTTAGTGGCCACTTGTTCTTCTTTTGAAAATTGTCTGCTTATTGACAGGATTATTTGTTCTTTTGGTATTTAACTTGAGTTACTTATATATTTAGATAAAATACCAGCAAAGATTGTCTCCCATTTTGAAAGCAAATGCTTCCTTTGTTAAAGCTTTTAATTTCATTAAATCCTATGCATCAGTTCTTGTTATTTTCTGAGCTATTGGAGTCATTTTCAGGAACATCTTACATTTGTTGACTGTATGGTTTATCTTCTTTCCATGGACATGACTAACTTTGTGCATTGCTATGACAGAACAGTCTACAAAGGTAACCTAAGAAAGGATTTAAAAAAAAATGGCTCATAGTTCAAGAAGACATAGTCTGTCATGGTAGAAATGGAACATTATCTGGAGTGTAAGGGGGGGTGCTGTGCTTGGGTCTGCAGCCAGGAAACAAAGAGCAAAATGAATGCTGGTGCTCAGCTGTCCTCCTTGTTCAAATTACTCTTTATTCCAGGATTACATCCCATGGGATGGTACCACTCTGTTGTACCAGCAATTTCCTTCAAACTAAAACATTCTTTTCTGGAGAAAAGCTCATGAGTCATAGGACATAAACAACTCACAATTCCTAGAACATTCCTGAAACTTAAAGATTCATAAATTCTCTCTCCAAGGTTATATAGTAATTAAAAAGAAAGAAAACAAAAGAAAAGACAGGCTGAGGAAGAGACTCCTGAGCAGTGGCACCACCTGTAAATCATACATGAGCTCCAAGGATGCTGCTTGTGTGAGTCTTCAGCCATTCTGGGATGGATTTCCTGGTGATACACCTGCCTTTGAATCCTCAATGCTTCTATAATCCACACTTCACCTATGCTCTGTAAGTAACCACAGTAAATTCATTAGTTCACTAAAGTGGACTTTGCTGTAATTGTATTTTGGTCTATCATCTTTGCCCTTTCTGAAAGACATAGTTTTTTGTTTGCGTTTCTCCAGAAAAAAGTTAAGCCAGGCTGGAGAGATGGCTTAGCAGTTAAGGTGCTTGCCTGCAAAGTCAAAGAACCTTGGCTCAATTCCCCAGGACCCACATAAGCCATATGCACAAGGTAGCACATTCATCTGAGTTCATTTGCATGGGCTGGAAGCCCTGACACACCACTCAGCCTGCCTCTCTCTCTCTCTCTCTCTCTCTCTCCTTTTCCCTCTCTCAAATAAATAATAAGTAAATAATAAATAAAATAATAAATAAATAAATATATTTTTTAAAGTTAACCTAACATAGCTACATTCAGGTTGAGGCTTCCCTCAGTTAAGTATCTCTGGAAACATCCTCAAAAGACATGTCCAGGCTTGGAGAGATGGCTAGAAGGTCAATGTGCTTGCCTGAAAAGCATAGTGACCTGAATTTTATTCTGCAGTAGTCATGTAAAGCCAAATACACAGTGGCACATCTATGTAAAGTTCATTTTCAGTGGCTGGAGTCAGTGCATACCCATTCTTTCTGTATGTATCTCTTCTCTTCTTTTCTCTTCTCTCTTTCTCTTTGTAAATAAGTAAATATATTTTTTAAAAATAAATGTCCAGTAGTATGTCATCTAAGTGATTTTAAATCAAATAAAGTCGACAATAAAGATTATGTTGTAGCCAATACAGTGAATCCATAACATACATACATAGGATCCATTAACCTATGTGATATCTTATTGATATTTAGTATTAGCCTTTTATTTTATGAACTATTATATCATGCTTTCTGGGGAGGAATTATCACTGTTTGAAATCCTGAAACAATGATTCCATTTTTATAGCCCTCGGATTACCCTTTATTTCTCTTCAATTTGTTTCTGGAACAGGCTCTAAATATCCTAGAGTTTCTCTCTTGGACCTCCACACTGGCCTTTGTTTTTTTTTTTTTTTTTTTCCTCTTAAATACTCTGTGAATATAAAAAATTCCACTTGCCTAGGTATTTTCTCCTTTAGACTATCTTTCCTGACTAAATCAGTCTAAATCTTCAAGTCATTTTGTTGGATTTGCCTTCTATCCATATTTCAGAGTCTTCTGACTCATTATTAGACTTCACTAAGCACATTGTCTTTTGGTCCCTACCTCAGGAGACTAATCCAGACTCTTTATAAAGGCTTGCTATGAAAGGCCAAATCACATCCACATCCTCTAGCCTCTCTGCGGCTATGGGGATAAAATCTGGCACCATGCCGAACACTTCCAGAGTGGATTGGTCTGCCTATTTTAGTTTTCCCCAGATGTTCACACTGCCAAGTCTAAGAGGTGAGATGGATAGGACATATAAGCCACCTTCAGAGTGTTCATCTTCTCCTAGGATCAGAGTTTGTGTTACATTTAGGGGTTCACAGGAATACTTCAAGCCATCAGATACAAAGTATGCATTAGGAGAGAATGTGTGTGCTTTCTCAGAGAAAGCCCTGTCCACAGTCTGTAAGATGCAGATACCATTGGCCTCTTTGATCCAAGAACCTCATCAAATTATTGTAACCCTTTGAGGGAGATATGCAACCTGGGTCGAGTGGAGCCAGATGACTTTTTTATTGCCATAGCATGAAACAATATTAAATGATTTTGTAAGTCGTAGCCAAAACATCTGTTATTAGATGTTAGAAATCTGATGCATTTACTTCTAGCAAACTGGCACTCAGCCTTCTCTAAATAGTGTCTCACCTTTGGGGCAAGGAGGTGCTGTTTGCCAGTGTTCTGGAGTATTCCACTCTTACTACATGTCACATGACTATTCTTCTCTCTGATTGGTGACCCTTACCAATTACAAGGACTTCTATGAGCAAAGGACTGGCAGAGATTTGCTCTTCTGTTCATACGGGCAATTCAGAAACACCAGGGCCACAGTCTGACTGTTACAGGCATAGAACAAGACATACAGAAGGAACAGTTTATGTATAGAATGAAGCACTAGGGCCACAGTCTAAATGTTACAAGCATGGAACAAGACATAGAAGGAACCGCTTATATAGAGACTAAAGCACCAGGGCCACAGTCTAACTGTTACAAGCAAGGAACAAGACATACAGAGGAACGGCTTATATATAGACTTGCAAAAGCTGTAAAACCAGCCCTCAGAAATGAAAAGAAAGTGTGTCCATGGGTCACTGATCAAGTACCCTAAAATGGTTCTTCATTACCTTCACTTGTATGGTCGTATGTTTCATGCATTTATAACCCATACAGCATGCTAGGGAAAATTCTCAAATTTTTTATTTACCACAGACAATTGGAGATTTCTCTGAGAAATTTGAGCCAATGTTCCTAGGAGCTTCATGTTGCAGAAGTCAAAATAATGACTAGAAATTATATCTTTGTACTAGTGCAATCTCAGGCTCCTGTCACCTGGCAGGGGTATGTTTGTTGGCACTGAACACAGCAAAGATATAAAAATACAAATTCTTTTGGAAAAGGGAGACCTTCTGAAAGAGCAAAAGCATCACATATTTTATTTCTTCAGTCTTGTTATTCCTTCATTACACATTTATTTACTGAACACTTTATTTTTCAGATATGTACCTGTTCAAGTCATTGTTCTAAGCATGGAGAAATGGATAATGAAAACATAAAGAAGAAGACATCTATCAGCTTCAGAGTTTGACAATATGATAAGAAAAGTAAGCTATTGGCATTGACTACAAAGCAGTAATCTGTGAGTCATGAGTTACAGATAGAGTTTTATGGAAACTTAAAGGGGGAGAGAAATAATATGTCCACTGGAAGTTCCCCGAAATGTTTTATTTAAGGGCAGATATTTTGGCTGGGTCCAAGGAAAGGTAGGGTATTGGAAGAAAGGCTGGGATGACTCTAAAGTAGTAGATGGAAACAATACATGGCTATAGGACATCAGAAGACATGCCTTGAGTGTTTGGCAGATTGGTGATATCCTTAAGCCCATATGAAGTAATAGTGGAAGACAAACTAAAAGATGTGTTCACTTTATCTACTGAAGGCGAGACTCCAGGAAAAAGCACCTGCAACCAGCTAAAGAGTTCTGAGCTACAAACAGAGCTATGATTAAGAAAGATTAATCTGAAGTTACAAATAGACTAACTAGACAAAGGGTCACCTGAAAAAATACAGATGGGGCATAAGAAAAATTGTGCTGGTCTGTAGAAGTAGGTGCACAGGGAAGGTTTCCAACACAACAAGAAGCAGGATTTCAGAAGCTGTGTTGTAGTAAAAGGTGGCAGAGTTTTGGAATCAGGCGGTGCTGGGATCAACTTAATTTTGACTAATTCTTGGCCCTACATAGAATGGGTTGCAATTTCTTTTCACCTCCCTTTCCTCCTCCTCTCAAGGTCCCCACATGTCACTGAAACCTCAGTGGGAGGGGAGGTTGTATGAGGGTCAAATGAGATAACATCCATGGAAACACTTCATAATTCCTAAAAAACCCTTAGATATTTTTTGTGGTTAAGTCACTGCCTGGATGTGAGATCTAAACAGAAACAAGAGATGACAGGTGAACCTCAGGTTTTTGAGCCATGATGAAATGAATGTAGGGAATGAGGGAGCTGGAAAAGGAAGGGAAGGAAGAAAGGAAGCCGTTGCCTGTAAGCTAACTCCAATTGGATCAAATACCTTGATAAACCTGATAAACTATGGTAAACTTGAAGCCATAGACACACTGAAATCATATTAACATTAAGCAGTCAAGAAGTTCTGTCTGTGAGTTCTAAGGGAGCTACAGACCAATCAATGATGAAATGAGAAATTGGGTTATGTTGAAATTACAAATTCTATATAACAGTGATAAGTAAGATTTTGGGAAAATAAAAAACAGAACACATGATTGTCAATCATGTAACTCACAGCTGATTTTGAGTAGAGTAAGTCTGAAGGCACAGGTCTAATGTGAAGAATATGCAAAAATATTAGCCAAATATGTAAATTAGTCATTTATAAATCAATAAGTACAGGTGGTCAATATTACAAAAGGAACATGTTCAATTTCTATCAATGGAATTAAAATAAGGCCCCTTTTAAAACTGCTTAGATTAGTAATTAACCTTAAAATTTGAATATACTATTTTTATGAAGGTTTAAGATATTAATACTCAAATGTACTATCAGAGGGGGGCTGAAATGGAAAACAACATTCTTTTTGGTGTTCATTTGGGTGATAGCCAGATATGACACTCACTCTTATGTGTCAAATTCTTTAGAAAATTTACCCAAAGGAATAAATATGAAAATGTGAAAATAAATAAATAACAAACATATATTGCATTATTGGTTAAATTGATAAATAAAATCAAGCAAATATACAATAAATAAATAAATTTCTAGACTTTTTAAGCTTTTGAAATAAGTTACATAGACCCTTATATAAATGTAAAGCTATCAATAGCATATTATGGACAGAAGATAACTAGCATTACCCCATTTATTCTCACACACACACACGTGTGTGTATGTGTGTGTGTATATGTATGTATGTATATTTCTCTGAAGGCAAGTTCACCAAAAGAATGCATGTGTATTTCTCGGCATTATAAAATTTCTGGTGTATGCTCTATTATTTCAATTTTAAAGTAAGCTCATTAAGTGCTTTTGCCAAAATAATCAAATTTTCAATAAAAAGAAGGACCACAAGAGAGAAAGGAGAGGGTAATAGAGAAGGAGATATGTTAAAA
The DNA here is from genome assembly GCF_020740685.1 of Jaculus jaculus. Lineage (NCBI taxonomy): Eukaryota > Metazoa > Chordata > Mammalia > Rodentia > Dipodidae > Jaculus > Jaculus jaculus. Next base: position 116,318,293 of record NC_059106.1, on the reverse strand, counting down.
AGTACCCAGGCAATCCAGCATGGTGGCTCATACCTTTAATCCCAGCACTTGGGAGGCAGAGGTAGGAGGATTGCTGTGAGTTTGAGGCCACACCGAGACTACATAGTGAATATCAGGTCAGCCTGGGCTAGAATGAGACCCTACTTCGAGAAACCAAAAAAAAAAAAAAAAAGTATGTATGGGATATTGATTTACAGATCCAACTGCTGAATGATGACATAGAAAGAAAGGTCAATGCCATGAAAAGAAATGGGCATGGGTACACTAGGGAGCATCAAGCTTGGTCAGAAGCATGCCTAGAACTTGTACTGTTTCTTTTATGAGGAGGCAAACCAGGGCAGGGAAGAGCCTGAGATTGGTGCTGTAAGATCTGAAACATGTACGTGGTTTCTAGTTGTTTGCTACTTGGTCATGTATTGACATAGGAAGAAGCAATACTGACTGAGTCATGACAATAATAGGAGACATGGGGTTATGAGGTGTGATTGATTGGTTTATAGGAAGTTATGTTTCCAAGCAACTTGCCTATTGTCTGGAATACTGAGTGTCTGCGGCCATTGATGCTCCCCTCCTATGTCAAACATGATATGAAATTTTAAAATGTGACTAATACATTTAGGCCCTTGTAAAAGAGATTGAGAGACTAGTGGACACTTTATACCACTACATAAAGGCATTTTTTTGATGCGGGGTGGGGGGAATTCTTGAGGTAGGGTCTAACTCTAGCCCAGGATAACCTGGAACTTACTCTGTAGTTCCAGGTCAGCCTCAGACTCAGAGAGCCTCCTACCTTTGCCTCCCAAGTGCTGGAATTAAAGGTTTCTGCCACCATGCCCAGACATTTCTTCTAAGGTTTAAAAGTATATGTGACAAGGTAGAAAAGCTTTTGCTACATAAGAGAGAAGAGAGGTATCACCATCCATTGGTTTCAATCTTAACAACTAAAAGTAAGCTATTCTGTTCCTAGAATACAATGTGGACAGTTTTATAGAAGATGTGAAAAGAATGGAAACACTTTTAGACAAGTAACATATAATTTTCCATATGGGAAGATTAAGGCAACCATCCAGGTCAAGTGGAGACTAAATTTAGGTACAAAGAATGAAAAAATTTAAACTCACTGTTAGACTTGAATATTTATTAATGATGGCATAGAACCTTAGATATTTTCTTTTTATTCCAAAAGTTTGAATCCTTGAACATATGCCTTTCTACACCTGAAATTTTATTAGTGGAAGATCTGTGAAATGCTGCCAAGAGCAAAGTTTAGTACTTCACTGGTCACTGGTCACTGTCCCAACTCAGAACCATGCCTGCCATCTTGGTTGTCTCTTGAATCATAAGAGAAGTAACATTCCATCCTCCCTCCTCTCTCTTCATTGCTAGCTGGAAGACCCATGCCTCTGTCTTCTGATACCTTCTTTCCTATATAATCATATTAGGAACAGTGAATGATGCCACCTAGAAAACCCTGCCATGGTATGAGAAATGAGTAATGAAAAATCATGCTATGGCTTTTCCAATATTTGAAATCCTGAACATTTTCAAATATTTGTCTGTGCTGTCTGCTTTTCTGTAGAAGCAGAGTCTCCTTTGTAGCCCAGGCTACTTGAACTCATGATCATCCTACCTCATCTCCTGGGTGCTGGGATTGTTGGTATGTGCCACTGTGCCTGGTTTCTATATTTCTGCTTAATGAAATTAACAATTATTGTAACCAGCTCCTATATGAACACAAACAGGAAGTGAATTTGTCCATGAATTGCGTCATTATTCCATTTTTTCACTTATTTATTTATTTATGAGAGGAATAGAGAGAGAGAGAACGGACATGTCAGGGCCTCTAGCCACTGCAAACAAAGTTCCAGATGCATGTGCCCCCTTGTGCATCTGGCTTATGTGGGTCCTGGAGAATTGAACAGGGATCCTTTGGCTTTACAGGCAAATACCTTAACTGCTAATCAATCTCACAATCTCTCTAGCCCCATTATTCCATTCTTTATTTCCATAGAGTTTTGCCATGTGCAGTGCATGATGGAAGATGGTCTAGTTATCATCACTTCATTTCTTTATGCTTGGTTTAGTAACTGTTGTCTCCAAGAGCCTGAGTGAGGGCAGATGAAGGAAAGAAACATGAAACACTCTCCACATTTCAAATGATTCCACATGACAATGCTTGGCTGTGTGAGGCAATGATGTCTTCTGTTGACACCAGGCTGAGTAGTGCCAATATGGTTATATCCCAAAGAATAACAAGTCAATGTGGTTATTTCTCTTGACCCCATCCTCTTGTCTTGCAACAAAGATGCATTCTTTACTCCTGATTTCGAGGCTACTTACAGTATATCCCAGGGAGACAGGCAATGGTGTTGGCCTTACTCTCATTTGGAAATACTAGAATTTTCTCCTGAGGGAGTTAGAAAGATTGTTTGTGAGTTTAAAAATACATGATACATTTGATCTTGATTGTGAAAGAGTCTCCTCTTCCATGAAGTGTCCATCTCAGGGCTGATAGAAAGACATCCACAGGGAGAAAGAAGAAAGAATTATTGTCTGTTGGGCAAATTATTTTCTATCTGGAGATAAGACAGCTGGACAGGGAGTAATAACACTGCAGACAAGGACTTCCATATAACTGATCCTTTTACCAAGAAATGAAGTCAAGAGGAGAATAATTGCTCATCAGTGGAAAAAGATTAACACCTCAGACAAGTTTTCCCACCGCATTCTCTAGTGGATTGTGTGAAGTCACAAACTAAGAAAAAAAGCAAGCAGGAGGTGTAAAATGCATACAGACATGCACAACAGAGATTCCCAGTGTCTCAGCCAGTTCAATAATTATCTGGTTATGCATTATGTTGTCTAGGCACCAGTGTGGACTTTTACTCTGATCATATAGGAACCAATTCCTATTTGAATAAATTATGTTTTGTCTCATTTCTAGTCACACATTATAGTCACTTTCATTCTTATGGTCCAATGCTGCATATGAGATGATAAAATTTGATGTTAGAACTGTAGATTCTGCCTCCTTTTAAACTTTCTAGTTGTTATCTTGTGTAGTCATATTCAATCTTGGGAAATACGTAAAGTAAATCAAGTACAAACCATATCTCTATTGTTTTCCAAAAGTCATTATTTTCCCCTTCCTGATCTCAGGGTGAATGATCACCACACTGACAGTCTTTCCAACTAAAACAATGTTCACACCACTATAGCTATTTGGCTAAATTATTGATCACTACAAACTTCTTTGGAAGGATAAAATATACTTAGCTTGGTATGATCAGCTCCCTGAAGTAACAGAATAGTAAAGATTCTCTCTTGTTTGGACTCCTAGGCATTCAAACATTTAACTACCCTTTTCAAAGTTTTTCCTTGTGTCCTCTAATTTCCTTTCCTTTATCTATTTCCTTCAGTTTTTTTTTTTCATGATTCCTTCTTATTGGTTTTAGTGATGTTAATCCCTTGTAAATATACTAACTATTGCCCTTGTACCTCTATATCGGCTTGCCCAATATGGGAATAGCTTCTTCAGTAACTCTACTTTTTGACAACATTTCCAACTAATTCTGACTCAAGTGATAGTATAATATCATCTTGCATACAATTTGTAGAATAAGCAAGTTCAAAGTAATAGTAGTTTGATAATTACCATCTATAAAAGAATATGGCTATAACCTTCACCATTCCTTCTAAAATCAAGTGATAGAAATGGACTAAATAATCTCAAAGCCTACCTCTTCTTCTTCCATGAACTCTATCTTCCTTGAAAATCCCTGTAGCCAAGTGACTGACTTCTAGCCTGGGAATAGAAGGAATATACCCTTGAAAGCCACTTCACTGGTGCTTCTTCATGCTCTTTTTCTTCCTTAGCTTGCTTAAATGAAGTCAATTACTGTGGAAATTTAATTCCTGTGGATATTTATGTGCTGATAATGCTCTGTTCTCCTTAATCACAGAATTTGTACAGGAAGAAGGGATGCTCTGTGGATCTAATTCATTGCATCAAGTATTGCTGCATGGCCAAGAAACAAATACATTATTTAAACCCATTGAAACTGGGGGATCATTTGTTATAGAACCTGATCTTTTACTACTCCAAGTGTATGAAAGATAACAGTAAGTCTGCCATTATTTAATGGTATTTACAAACATGTTACTACTTTCTGATATTTCATGCCTCCTGGTTAGCTATACAATTGTTTAACCCATTGTCTCTTAATTTACTTGTGCCACAGATAAACTTGGACAGTTTAGTGAATCCTATGGATATTTTAGAAAGGAAAGTCTTTAATTTTTGTCAGATAAAGATCTGGTGAGATGACTAAGCTGGTCCTAGAGCTTTTGTACTCAAGTAGGAGTGGGTACAGACAGCAAGACCTCTGGGGCTCCTTGGTCAGCAAGTCCAACTGAAAAGTGTGGATCATCAGTTTCATTGAAAGACTGTCCAGGGAAATATTGTGGAAAAGCAAGAGAGGAGCATACCAACTTCTTCCTGTAGCCTCTGTATGTGACCATGAGCATTTTCACATACACATACATTCAAATATAGTAATGTTTCAAATAAGTCACATAGTGTTACAAAAGAAGTAGTTCTACATTCTTCAGAAAGGCTGAATGATAGTTGGTCTTTGTTAAGAAACACATATATCATATTGGGCATTTAATCAATTTATTGTTATTGCTACAAGTGTATAAGATCAAATACCATTCCACAAACAATATTAATAAGGTATTTGGATTGACAACTTCCATAGATGCTATTACAAGACCAGGGCAGAAGTTTTTGAAGGAACACCAGAAGTATCCAAGGACTTTTGAGTTGGAATAGAATGTAGTAAATTTTTAGTTCCAAGATCAATGAGCTCATATTTGGCTATGTCAACATCTTTAAACCAGGAAACATAAGAATTCATTATAATTAACAATGGAAATTATTTGATTCATCTTCTTCCATGTAATGATCAACAAACACATATAGATAGACAATGCATTACAGATGTCTAAGTAACAAGAAATTGAAGCCTGGTCTTGGCTTGCCTGAAGGTTGGTTGGCAGTTTCATGCATAGATTGTATGTGATCTACTGTTAAAAGTAATATCTGTCATTGTTTAAAAAGAATAATGAAGGGGGATCACTGTAAGTTCAAGACCAGCCTGTGACTACATAATGAATTACCTGGTCAGCCAGGCTACAGCAAGACCATACCTCAAAAAAAAAAAAAAAAAAACAAGAAAAAAAGAAAAAAAGAAAGGAAAAAAATTAGAATTATGAGATCTATCTCTATAGCATATAGCACTGTGCTACTACCTGGGTTGTATGAACAATCTCTATAATATTCATCTTGCATAGGAGAAAATTTATACCCAGTGAACAATTCCTTACTTATCAAACCTTCCAGACCTTGAAAAAAATTTCCCGTCTACTTTGTTGAGTTTGATAAAATTTACATATGTCATACAAGTAAATCATGTGTTTTTTTGTTCTTCCATGACTTATTTTTCTTAATATCTTCCATTCATGTTTATCCATGTCACAATGGTAGGATTTCCTTCCTTTCAAAAACACTGGAATCCAAAGGGGAAAGTGTGTGTGGGGGGTGGGAAGGAATTACCATGGGATATTTTTTTATAATCATGGAAAACGCTAATAAAAATAAAAATAAAAAAAAACTGGAATCATATACATATATATAATTGATCTTGGAACCATATATATACATGAATATGTATATTGAATATATATTATTAGAATATATAGATAGATAGTTGATCTTGGAACTATAGTCATTTATTCATGAATATGTATATGTATATTGAGTATATTATATATTTATTTGTCTACTCATCTATGAAATTTTGATTGTTGCCAAATTTGGATGTTGTGAATTCTGCTGCAATGAATATTGGAATGAAGATTAAAAACATTTCTTTGATCAGGAAGTCTTTCCCCATTCCTGCATCTTGGAGATTTCCTTCTATTTTTTTTCTTACAGTAGGAGAAGAGTTTCAGGACTTATATTAAGGTCTTTAATACATGAGAACTTAATTTCTGTATATGGTGAGATGTGTGGCTCTTATTTAATTTTTCTACATATGATTATACAATTTGACCAGCACCATTTGTTGAAGATTCTGTCTTTCCTCCAGTCTACATTATTGACATCTTTGTCAAAGATCAAGTAGCTATAGTGACTTCACCTAAAGTCAGGGTCTTCAATTCTGTTCTGTTGGTCTATATTCCTGTTTTGATGCCAGTACCATGCTGTATTCGTTACTATGGCTTTGTAATATAGCTTTAGATTTAGTATGCTGATATCTCCAGAGGTGTTTCTTTTGCTGAGGATATGTTTGGATATCTGAAGCCTGCTGCCAATACATATGAATTTTGAGAACCTTTTTTTAATCTCTGTGAAGAATGATGGTAGAATTTTTATTGGTATTGCATTAAATCTGTATATTGCTTTTGGTAGAACTGGCATTTTCACAACATTAATTCTACCTATCCAGGAGGATGGAATGTCTTTCCATCTTCTCAAGTTCTCCTCCATCTCTTTCTTGAGTGATTTTATGTTTTAATTATATAGTTCTTTCACATCTTTGGTTAGTGTAGTTACAAGGTATTTAATTTTTTGTGGCTAATGAAAATGTGGCATCTTCACTAATTTCTTTCTCTGTATATTTGGCCTTTGAATATAAAAAGGCTACTGACTTTTTTGTATTGATTTGTATTCTGCCACTTTGCTGAAGGAATTCATCACCTTTATAAGTTGACATGGAGACTTTTGGGTCACTTCTACATAGGATTATGTCATCTGCAAATAGAGATAACTGGACTTCTTCCTTTCCAATTTGTATCCTTTTTATTTCTTTCTCCTGTCTTATTGCTTGGGCAAGTATTTCTAGTTCTATGTTAAAGAGCAGTAGTAAGAGTCAATACCCTATCTTATTGCTGATCTCAATGGAAGCTCCTTGAGACTTTCCCTGTTAAGTATTATTTGGGCTTTATGTGCTTTATATATTGCTTTTATTGTATTGAGATGTAAACCACCCATGCTCATTCTCTCCAGAATTTTGAACATGAAGTGATGTTTTATTTTGTCAAAGGCATCCTGAGAAATTAAACAATCACTCAACCAATGGGATCTTATGAAGCAGAAAATCTTTGGCACAGACAAACATATCATAATCAGAGCCAACAGGTTACTCAAAGAACGGGAGAAAAATTTTGCAAACTATACCACTTACAGAGGCCTAATATCTAAAATCTACAAAGGACTCAAAAAACTAAAACTATTTAAAAAAAAAATCAGGCAACCCACTCCAAAAATGGAGCAGAGAACTGAGTGTGAAATTCTCAGAGGAAGAAATACAAATGGCTAACACACACTTAAGAAAATTCTCAACATCCCTTATCATTAGGGAAATGAAAATTAAAACAAGTATGATATCTCAACTCTCTCTAGTAAGAATGGCAATCAAAAAAATCAAATGACAACAGATGTTGGTGAGGATGTTGGGACAAAGGAACCCTCATTCACTGTTGGTGGGAATGTAAACTTGTACAATCAATATGGAAATCAATATTAATATTCCTAAAAAGGATAAACAAGAGCTACTGACAGGCATAGTTATTCCCTTATGGGGCCTCTATCCTAAATGTCTATGTTTTACTATAGAGATATTTGCTCAACCATGATTATTGCTGCTCAGTTCATAATAGCTAAGAACTATAATCAACCCAGCTTCCCATTAATTGGATGAAGATACTGAAGTTGTTGTACTTTACATAATGGAATTCTACTCAGTAGTAAGAAAAACAATGATACAGTGAAATATTTGTAAAAAAACGGACAGAGTTGGATCATATCATATTCAGTGAACTCACACAATCAGAGAAAGACAAACACTGCATGGTCTCAATAATCTTCAGCAATTTATCTGGACCAGCTTGATTTGCTGACATACCTGATAAGCACCTCATGGCTTTAACATTAGGGATGGAAGGTTTTGTGGGGAGGGGAAAAAAGTGCACTGGCAAACACATATCTAAATCCAAAATGAACTGATACCATGGAAACCTTTATCTTTGAGATAGACTAAAAGATATAACCCTCAACAGGAGTAATGGGGGAGCACCTGAAAAGAAGAACCCTGGAGAGGGTTAAATAAAGCCTAATCTTAAAAAAATATATATTTTTGTTGTCTCTGGCCTTTCACTCCTAGTACTCGAAATCAGTTGCTATCCACAATGAGCTGTTGATTAGACAACCTTTGAAGTCCCCAAAACAAGAGAGGTTTCTGTCAAAGCACTTGGATATCTACCTGAGACAAAAGGTAAGACTATATTTCTGAAAACGCTATAGTCCACTGACAGGGCATGAAGAGACCTGGCTGTAATCCAGAAGAGAGCCAGTGCCCAGATAGTTAACCTGTTTGGTGCTTGAAAGTGCTACCGGTGCTACTGGTGGAAAGTGGCCAACAAGGTCTAAGCAACCAGAGAGCTAAGCTACTTAGAAACCAAACACCCTGACAGGATGTACATGTCAATGAAAAAGTGGCACACAGTCTTGGTGGGTAACCAATAACTTTCTGATTGTCTAAGAGATCCACTCAGTGTAAAGAAACCCATATCTGGAATTGGAAATCAGATCAGAGTCCTAGGGAGACAAAAATAATATTCTCCAGTGTTGAGCTCTAATTAGCCTTTGCCTAAAAGAGGGGTCACATATATCAAATCCCCCCTAATTTAACAATGCTTATCCCATTTAAATTATGCTGACTGACTCTCCATTGGAGAATCTGTTCTTTGTCAGAAAGTACTGATACCTGAGGAGATAAACTACCCCTAGCACTTTAGCCAAGCCACAGATGAAAACACAGAGGAACTGGGGAGATGAGCAAGAGTGCTGCCTCCATGCTGAACCTGATAATCAGCACCAGGGTGAAGGAGACAGACCATGAGGATACTCAACACTCACCAAAGCAGAAATCCAGAGGCTCCTAAGAGCTCATCACTAAAGTAGATTTAAAAGCCACTCAACATAGCTCAGGGAATTTTATGGAAGAGGGGGCAGGAATGTAAGATCCACAGGGTGAAAGATCATGCCCAAAGGCATTCCCTTCCCCACCACACACACACACAAAAAAAAAAAAACAGCAACAAAAAAACTGACTTCTGTTCCCACAACACATATCCCACAATTTCATTGGAATCCCTGTAACCCCACTGAGAAGGGTCCCCAGAGGAATCAGAGCAGGGACCAACACATGATGTGTTGAGGGCAATGGTGATTTCCATTAAAGAAAGTTGAAAGTGCTACTTTCCATGGATTTTATTTTATACTTATAATAAAATAAAATGTGAAATTTCAGTTAAAGCAATTACACTTGATAATGTTTCTACATTATGTTCAAAGATGCACTGAAATCCATCCAAGTATGTTGAAGGCAGGTAAAATCCTTGTAATCATGTAGGCTGTCTATAGAGATGTAGCTTTAATGTGACCAAGTATGTGTCTGGAGAGAGAATAATTCATCCCCACTGTCTTCTTGCTGAATGTCCTCTTCTACTGCCCTTTCCTAACCTTCACTCTGCAGCATAAGTCCCCATTAGAAACAAATGGATAGGGCCCCAAAGTTCATGGCAAAGCCACATATACTCCAGATTGAGAATTAGTGTTCACCTCTTTTTTTCTCTTTATCATTTTCTGAGCAATAGTGAAGGCCCTTCAATTTTTTTTATCCCATTTCTTCATTGAAAATAATCTTGTTTTCTTGTAATTTTATATAAAAAGAGGTGGACTTACTGCACACCGATACATAAATACAAACAAGTGTTCTTATTTGCCATGTGTGTTCTTTCTTAGTTAGAATAGTTGATTTAAGAAATATGATTTTGCATTATCAGCAAATCACATTGATCATATATCACAAAATGATGTATTTCTAGTTGAATACACTTGAGTTTAATACATCAATGGGCCTCTAGTATTGGGCTCAATAAATGATACCCAACATATGTTCAGTAAATGTTTGTTAAAGAAGAATAAAATCCAATAGCTTAGGGATGATATTAAGATATCTGAGGGCTGGAGATATGGTGTAGTGTTTAAGGTACTTGACTGCAAAGCCATAAGACCCAGGTTCAATTCCTCAGGAACCACTTAAGTCAGATGCACAAGGTAGCATATGTGTCTGGAGTTCTTTTGGAGCTGCTAGAGGCCCTGGCATGCCCATTCTCTCTCTCTCCCTCCCTCTCTCTCATAATAAGTAAATAAATAATCAAAGTTATAAAAAGATATCTGGGAAGGATGTTTATTTAAAAATGTTGGCATACTATTTTATTTCTATTTATTTATTACAGAGAAAGAGAGAGAGAAAAAGAGAGAGAGAGAGAGAGATAATGGGCTCACATGGCCTCCAGCCACTGCAAATGAACTTCAGAAACATGTACCACCATGTGCATCTGGCTTATTTGAATACTTAGGAGTCAAAACTGGATCTTTAGGCTTCCCAGGCAGGTGCATTAACTACTAAGCATCTCTCCAGCCCACAGAATTTGCTTATATATCAATTAGGTTACTTGAGTAAAACATCCATAAGCTTAGGAAATTAGTTTAGTACCATGTGCTTCACTTATCATCTGAAGGAAGCAAGGACATAATACCCCTTAGGATTTGGTGATGTGGTCCATTAATAATGAAGATGCTGCTGCTGTGGGAATTCTGTAAACTTAAGCTATTTAATCATTACTGAAATGATTATGTTCATAGTATGTATTTCATCACATCAATTTTTTCACTTCACAAAATTTGCTTATAGGGCTGGAGAGATGGCTTAGCGGTTAAGCGCTTGCCTGTGAAGCCTAAGGACGCCGGTTCGAGGCTCGGTTCCCCAGGTCCCACGTTAGCCAGATGCACAAGGGGGCGCACGCATCTGGAGTTCGTTTGCAGAGGCTGGAAGCCCTGGCGCACCCATTCTCTCTCTCTCCCTCTATCTGTCTTTCTCTCTGTGTCTGTCGCTCTCAAATAAATAAAAATTAAAAAAAAATTTGCTTATAAATCAGTATGTCTGCTTACAGCTTCACTCTGTTATGTACTTTACTAACAACTAGCCAGATATTCTGAGTTACTTTTGAAAGGCCCTTCTAAATGGAAATTTCTAATTGGCTATGAACTTGGGACTAAGATAATGCAAGATTATTTCATATGTGTACAAAATAATATTAAAGTAGATGGTTCTGCCATCCCGTGAGTGAAAGTATCTGCTTTCTAATACCCACTTCTAGACACAAGTAGATGAAAATCCTGCTCTGTATCTGCTATTGCTGCATGTCTGCATATGCACTAGCACTGCCCTCCTCTTACTCTCCTTAGTAGTTACCTTCCCCATCTTTACCCCTTCTCGAAAGGAAGCCGACTTGCCCTGAGCACCACAAGGTCATGGCTGGGAAAGAATGAACTAGGTGTCTTCAGGGATCACTGGCCACTTCAGTGAATTATGATTTTATTTACAAGAACACTCTCAGTCTTGGGGAGAGTCAGAGAAGAGCAGGACTGGCCAAACACCACAACAGCATTTCTTATCATCCTTCAGATTCCAACTAATAAAACCAAAGATACTATTTCTTCTTGTCAACACATTGACATGTTTGATGTGATGGCCAGTTCTTTCTGGTGGGCAGAGGCATGGCTGTGGCTCAGCCACATGAGTAATGTGAATATGACCACATATTCCTGCCTGTTATAGCAAAGGAGCAAACACCAGAATGCTTTAGCTCTGCAGGTGGTGGTGTCATTCTTGATGTATCTGCTGCTGTCCAACTAGTTGTTAATATAACATTTATAAATCTAACTCTATGGTGGGGAGAAGCTGGGTAGGAGATTTCATATTTAAGAAGAATATGCCTATGGGGCTTTTAATCAGAATAGTATTGAGTTGTTTGTGTCACTGTTTTATGGCTCTGGATAGGATGTTTTGGCAAGACAAAATTTATGGTGATATCAGGCTAAAGAATGATGTATTTTTAAAGTGCTCACATGTCACTTTCCAGCTGAGGGAGACTTCTTATGGTTCCTACTGCTTTGGCTAGACCATTTTCCTTTCTGGCTTTCCAGACCATCCCAATGACTTAAAAATTTGCGCCTTCATAGAAAGATAGAACTTTTCTGTGTACATGCACAGTATGGAAATAGGAGCATCTGCTTTGCAGGGCAACACAATGGATTGGGTAGTGGACAGAGAGCTCCACTAAACTTTCAGATCTCAGCTCCATCACTGAGCTAACTCTTTGATTCACCTTGAGCAGATTCCTGGACTTCACTGGGAGCCAGTGTGGCAACCATGGATGTATGCCTTTCACATCTCACTCCGAGAAGAGATTTCTCTCAAGGATCAGAATTGGCTGACATCTCAGGTGGCTGAACTTCCAGGATCCATGGGCAACTCCTTACCAAGGCCACACCCTTTTCTAGATGCTCCCAGAGGTATAGAGCACAGCAGGGTATAAAGACATTTTTTCGGTCACACAGGACTCTTCTGAGTGTTATTACTTTAGGAATCCTTGTCACTCAACCAGCATTCCAGAGCTATACCACACCTCTCAGTTCTTATTTCAGACCTTTTTCTTTTATCCTCTCAAAAATTGCCTTTCTCAAAGATCAGACAGCCCACTGCATACATTTCTGCTTGCTTTTGCTTCTGCTTCTTAACTCCCACTCTCCTGCTCAGGAATTCCCTGTAAAACTCTTTGCACATCAAATTCCATTTTGATCTATCCCTAAACTGACATAATTAGAAAATGGATGCGTGGTATCTCTTGCAGCTCTATATATTTCCCCATTCTTATTTTAATTCAGTCCCGATGTAAGTCCCATCACTTTGGGTGCTTTTCTCCATATCCTCCTCCTCCCCATGCATCTTCCTTTCCTTGAGAGCCCTCCTCAGTAGTGTCATTGGTGACTGAGGTCCTGACTATTCCACTGGGAGAGACTCTTGGCAGGTGAGATGGAGTGTTTCCTGGAGAGAGGGGTGAGGCAATAGCTCCTGAGCCAAACACAATTTGCATTCCAGGATCACATATCAGAACTTAGGAGCTCATGTACCTCAAGAGCAGATAGTTGAGTCTGTTGTAAGTGGATAAAACCTTTACAATTTGTTGGAGGAAATGCCACCGTGTCAAAAAAGACTGCTAGGGCTGGAGAGATGGCTTAGCAGTTAAGCGCTTGCCTGTGAAGCCTAAGGACCCCGGTTCGAGGCTCGGTTCCCCAGGTCCCACGTTAGCCAGATGCACAAGGGGGCGCATGCGTCTGGAGTTTGTTTGCAGAGGCTGGAAGCCCTAGCCCGCCCATTCTCTCTCTCTCCCTCTATCTGTCTTTCTCTCTGTGTCTGTCGCTCTCAAATAAATAAATTTTAAAAAAAAGACTGCTAAAGTGGACTATAGGGAATATTTAGTATCTCCATCTTTCCCACTGTTTTCAAGGGTCAAACATTTGCTGGTCACCTTTGTCTCTTTTGCTTCTCATTTCTTTGACATCCCTAGGCTCAGCCCCCAGACCCTCCCCTTCTTGCTTTCACACCTGCTTCTCATTCTCACTTTCATCTTAGTAAATGGACTCTCCACTTAGTCTTTTAGACTCACCTTCCCTCATAACTACCTTTATCTCAGTTTTCATAACTTAGCAGTCTACTTTATTCAAGAGCATGAACTAGCCCCAACCCTTTATTTTCTCTGTATCTTCTCAAAGAAAAGATTTTCTTCTTTGTTTCTTAGTAAAAGCAATCAATAGCATTTATATATGCTTTGATGAATAGCTGGACACAGACATAATATAAACATAAGCCACCTAAGCTAGTCTCCAAATGAGTTTCCATTCTAGCAAAGGCAGAAAAAAACAGATTCAAAGGAGAGGAAATGCAGGGAAGAGCACAGATAGTTCTGATGAGGGAGTTGAAGGAAATCATTGTGTGAGTAGTGGCATCAAGTCTGATGAGTGACAGGTTAGGGTTCAATTTGTAGAGGAGCTGGGAACACAGTCCTTCAAGGGAATAAGCAGTGGAACATGAAATCACAGCAAAGGAACTAAAATCAACTGGCTGTGGCTACAGAATTATGCTCTCTAATAACACACCATGCAATAAGAGTGCTCTTGTTTTACAATGGTTTCTGGATGCTGTATGTCTACTTAAAACTTTTCTTCCCCTTTGTTCCATGGATCAGGAAGCTGGTGCCCTTCTACATTAGCTAGAGCATAGACAGACTTCTGGCAGGTGTTCTGTAAAGGGCTAATCTGTGAGAGGGCATGGATAACCTGCAGAAGAAAAAGCAGTAGTGATTTCATTGAACAAGTATGTGACTGCACTGAGAAATCTGTTTTCCTAGGATAAGGTCCCAGTCTCAGAAGGGATAGGCCAAAATGTGTACAGCACTCTGGAGAACAGGCTCACAGCTGTCCTTTGTCTACTAGCCCACTAACGTAGATGGAGCAAACTCTATTTTTCAGTTTACTTACAGGCCACAGAGATGGAAATAGGGCTTGGTTGATGGTGTCACCACAATTTCACTGGGACTATTGCCATTTGAATGGTAACTAGGTCAGGCAAGTCCAGACCTTTGATAAAGCAATTATGATGAAGACAGCCAATTCCTATTTTTTTCCTCTAATAGGTTCATGAAGACAATTTCAGGACCTTTAGTCAGTATGAGCTTTGAGAGGAAGAATTAAATCCTGAGAGGATTCAAAGTATTATGAATAAAGGGGGTGTTACTAACAGTTTTTTTACTCTGGTTGGAAATGTCTCACATGGTCATAAAAAATAATACTTATAGCTTTACATCATGTTTTCCCATCAGTTGATGTTCATGTTGACACATAATATGTAATGAAATTATGTTAAGTAATTTCTTAACCAACAGGACATGGAGCTATCTCAGGGTGGGCTTTCCTTTATTTCTAAAACTATTGCCTTCCAAATAACAGATACCCACCTGAAGAATAGATTCAATTTTTGTTCTCTGAGGTCCTACTGTTCTTTTGTTGTTCCTTTTGTTGCTAGGGAGTGAAGAGATTGTATTCTTAGTTGTTCTTTCAGATCAGAGTGGTATTTGCTTTATCCCTGCCAAAGAATTATGTTTCCATCAGCCCAGTGTTCTTGGTTTTGGCAAATCAGGGTTATATTTCCCAATTACAAAGTGATGACTCATCTTGCAGCATCTTCTGATTTAAAATTAGCACAACAGATTGGAGTTGTTAAACCGAAAAGAGCAGTGAAGGGTAGCCAGTTCTTCACAGTGACAATATCTATTATCTGTGTAGCCACCAGAAACTTGAAAGAAAAGGCAGAAGGATCTAAAAGAACAGTTTTAACCCACTAGAAATTTTGACAGTTTGTATCAATTGGATCAGCAATTATAATTATAAGATTCTGAGGAATGGTCAATGTGCTTATGACAGTTGTCTTCAATTATGCAGCAGTAGCACATTAATCCTAGAAATCTCAAACATCAATAAAAAAATTATTTAACTTTTCATGTGTCATGTCCAAAACAAGTGAGAAGGTCCTCTGCACAGTGCAGGAATTCAGGTGGACCAAATTTCCCTTCTCTGGTCTCTTTGGAAGTATTGAAACAGAGAGACTAGATAATCTCACATTAGTGTATTGCTTCAGCCAAAAAAATGACACTTGTTATTTCTTCTCATATTTCTTTGGTCAGAACTAATCATATGGTCCTCCCAAGTTGCAAGAAGACAGATGAAATTCCCTGTGTACTTGGAAGGGAAAAGCAATCAAATATTGGCAAAGCTGGCAATGTTGACAACATCTCCCCTTCTGGTCATCAAATGATTGCTTCACTTTTCTTCCCACACAGGAAAGACTCTGGCCCACAGCCATAGCCCTTCATCTCAAGTAAGGTACAATCCAGGATGTCAGGCATGACTGGAAGTCTCTACATAAGGTTTGGTATATAATTCTTCCTTTCCAATGACTTGTGTGCTATGTGATAATGAGATGGGGTCAAGGTTACTATAACTGATACTGAGGAAGAAAGAGCATCTCACGGTCACTAAGCAGATAAGACTGAAATCCATCTGTGAGATATTCTGATGAAGGAGATTTTTCCTTGAGCAGGCTCTGAGTCTAAGTCTGCTCTTTTTGTGGGTGGGTCCTTAGTGTGTATTTGTTTGACTTCTAGATCAGATATTTGAGTCTATCAGTTACTTTCTTGCTGCTGGACAAAAATATCTGACCAGAAGAAACTTAAGGCAGAAAAGAGTTTATATTTGGCTTACAGTTTCAAGGGGATGTCTATCATGGTGGGGAAAGCATGGCAAGAGCAGACAGCTGGCATCAAATATTCATATCAGCAGGAAGAAAGTATAAAGCTCAAGAGCACCAGTGGGGCTAGACTATCACAACTCAAGACCTGCCCCTAGTGATACACTACCTGTAGCAAGGCTCTATCTCCTGAAGGAGACATAAAC
The DNA here is from genome assembly GCF_020740685.1 of Jaculus jaculus. Lineage (NCBI taxonomy): Eukaryota > Metazoa > Chordata > Mammalia > Rodentia > Dipodidae > Jaculus > Jaculus jaculus. The sequence continues at coordinate 116,301,807 of NC_059106.1, read as the reverse complement.
TTCCATACAGCTACCAACTGGGGATCAAATATTCAAACACATGAGTCTATGGGTATATTCCACATCCAATCCACTATACTGAATGAATCTTTTTTCATTTTTGTCTTCTGATATTTTATCTTCTTATATGTCATTTCCAATATTGGGTGACATATACTCTTTGAAATAGGAGTGACTTAGAGCTCTCTCTGCTATTCCTACATTTAAACCAGTTGGTTCTTTTATGAACATAACTCTTCCTTAGGACACATTGTCATGGTTATCATTGTCATTTCTCACACAGTGTCCTAAAGCCATAATTTCATTAAGTTCATAATATGTTTCTCATATCTCTGAGCAATCATTTCACTAAAAATTTTTACATTTTATTGAATAAATTGCCATAAATATTCTTAAAAACTTTGCTGGCTCACTGATGTGTAAGAAAATACTTCTATAACATTTTTTGGCCCTTTGTCAGCTTTGGTACCAATTTTTTTTAGACAATCAGGGCTGGCCTTTATGGGAAAGAGAAAAAGAAAGTGTGGTGCACCAGGGCCTCCAGCCACTATAATCAATTCCAGATGTGTGTGCCCAATTGTGTGCATGTTTGACCTTGCACACTTACATCACTGTGCCTCTGGCTTACATGGGACCTGGAGAGTTGAACGTGAGTCCTTAGGCTTTGCCAGCAAGTGTCCCAATTGCTAAGCCATCTCTCCAGCCCCTTGATACCAATTTTAGACTAATCATTTAGACTAGGTTATTGTATAACAAATTAAGCCTGTAGCCTTAGTAGCTTAATATAAAATGCTTGCTTTTATTTATGTTATTGTCAATTACCTAATTGTTCATTAAACTATATAGATCATATAACCCAAGGGCCATTTGTTTGATACCTCTGAGCTCAAATTAGAACAATTAAAATAAGAAGTATTTATTGAACATCTGTTTTGTTCCAGAAACAGTTTAGTATTTATATATACTAGAGATGTTGAGTAATCCATAGTCACAGAGCCAGAATGTCAGCCCAGTTTTTCCTGATTCCCAAGTTCATGTCTTTTTATATTTTGTTTCATTTTTTTCTAAAATTTTACATTTATAGTTTTTCAGTATTTTACACAGGAAGCCATATGCTTTACAGAAGTGCTTCTAGAACTTTTCTGTGTATAAAAATACTTAAGATGCTTATGAAAATATAGACCAGATGTTGTATATCTATAATGATATTCATACTGGTATTTGTGTACTTTATGTCATTTTTGACTATTACTTTTCTAGAACACTTTTGTAATAGTCAAGGGCAATTATAGGAGATTTGAAGCTGTGAAGTTATTCAAAGCACTGTCTTTCTGATCATCTAGGAAGAAATAATCATTTTAAACAAACAGTAATTTTTAAAAAGATAATTGACCAGTAGAGTCACAGTCACTATAGGCAAGAAATTTAAAGCATGTTAGCATATTAGGAATATTAACAAGCTTGTCTCCTAGGCTTCATTTAGTGAGAATACACACATTTTCTTTAAAATGAAGAAACCAGAGGGTCTTAGATGGACATATGCACACTTTATAGTGGTTGGAGAAAAATACCTAAGATTATAAAATGCCTCTTCATTATTGCTTCTCTAAAAGCAGGCAGTATGAGAAATCTCCATATCGACTTTGCCTAATATGTCTATATATCAAATTAAATGTTTTGTGTAAATATTGTCCTTGGCATGGGAGCAATAGAATGACCTAAGTCAGGAGTAAGTAGAAAGTACTTGCTGCAGAATTCCTGCATATCAGTTTAGTCTATTGAGGTAATTTGCTCAATGATATCTTGAAGATAAAGAAAATAGAGGGTTCTGTAATTAAAAGAAAAATTAAAAGGCATGATCCCTCATGTAAAATGTCATATGCAATTCACTAAAGTGGATTTGAAACATTGTCCAAGCAGCATGTTCTACCCTCCCAACCTTGTAGCTTGATGTTTCCCAGACATTCTAGGGAAGGCTGCTTTGGGATGTAACTGCATGATGGAGGACTGAACTGGTTTGAAATCACAATATCACCATGGATTTTGGCTCCATTAAATCAGAAATATACCTTCTATGTATTTGCTCAAAATATCTTTTACCAAGCTGCTATATCTTCTTAATAATTCAACAATACCACAGATATGATGCTTATACTATGGTGCTGAGTTGGATCATACTGCATAGGATATTCCTCTTATTGAAGGCTGGTTTATATTTCTAGTAGTTACTATCCAAGGTTGTCTTCCTGTTAGAGCAATGTTCCTGTAGAAATTTTTCAAATTATTTGCTAAAACATTTTCTGAAATTTGCTGTTTTTAAGGGAAAACTATAGCCATACAATCTGGAAATACCATTGCCCTAAATGATTTGTAAGGTAAATATGACTTTGTTTCCAAAGGAAAAATAAAATTATAAAGCAAGAGAGAATCAATTATGTGGGTTATAAGCTAGGTTTGTATCCCGAATGCTAAACCTGATTGGGGCATTTACACAATCCTGGTCAAGTTGAGGCTTCTAGAGTACCACACATAACTGACATTTTAAAAGTGCCCTGATACCAGGCGTGGTGGCACACTCCTTTAATCCCAGCCCTCAGGAGGCAGAGGTAGGAGGATTGCCATGAGTTTGAGGCCACCCTGAGAATAAAGAGTGAGTTCCAGGTCAGCCTGGGCTAGAGTGAGACCCTACCTCGAAAAAACAGAAACAAACAAACAAACAAAAAGAGTGCCCTGATTCATTCACTTCTGTTTTTTTTTCCTCTTTTTTTTGCTATAAGGAAGGTGTTAACTAAAATCCATATAATTCAAGTATATCCAATAGTCCCAAAGAATTGTCATTCATAGTTTATATTTTATTAAAGGCACTTTGAAATATTTCAAGAAAAGAAATACAAAAGAAAACCAACTGATTTCATTTTCACAGACATTTTAGAATTTATTTTGCTTTTGCTTTCTTGTCCACACCTTTATATATCACAGGTATAGCTCTGAATTTCATTCATTCATTTGCTCATTCATTTATTTGTTGAAAATATGAAGCAGCACCTGATACATGCTACTCAGAATGTAGGAAACAATAAGACACACATCTTGTTTTAAGTAGGTTTCAGTCTATTCACAGCTCAACACATGTCATCATATCCTAAAGTTAAAGAAAAAACTCACCAATGTATTCTACATAAATGTGGTACTCCCCAATTCCATCAAGTACCATAATGATAAAGAAAATAACACCTAGGCTTTCCAGTATCACCAAACTGGGTCCATGCTTGGGATGTCCCCACTCTGGGAAAGAAAAGTCATAGGTCATGATGCTTCAGGAAATAGAAATGAAGTTGCCAGTATTGATGGTCTCTGTCCAAAATTGATGAGTTACTCCCTGGCCTACAAGGAACATCAATCTCAGAAAGCCTAGCTGCGATTTATGCCAGGAATTGTGTTTGTGAGCTTAGTAAGCAGAAAGTACATTCTCTTATTGATCTCTGAAGACAGGGACCAATTAGTCACTGTGCATAACCACATTATTTAGCTGAAAAAAGTATAAATGGGTCTGGAGATATGGCTCAGCAGTTAAGGTGCTTGCCTGCAAAGTATAATGACCCAGGTTCTGTTCCTTGGTACCTATGTAAAGCCAGATGCATAGAGTGGTGAATGAATCTTGAGTTTGTTTGCAGTGGCTGGAGGCCCTGGCATGCCCATTCATTCTCTCTCTTTCTCTTTCCCTTTCTCTCTCTCTTCCTCCCTCCCTTCTTGAAAATAAATTTTAAAAAATGTTTTTAAAGGTACAACTCATTGAAGTACTACTAGTTGTTAAGTTGGATGTCAGGAATCATCTATCATACATTTATTTCTATTTATTATATATTTCTTATTTTCATTTTATTTATATATTCTATTCTTATTGTTTATTGCCATATTTATGGAGCTTTCAAAGAACAGTTTTCTGCACTAATTTTCTCTAGTTGTTTCTACTATATAACTATCTATAATCTTTATTATTTTCTTTCTTTGGCTGGCTTTGTATACAGTTTATTCTTCTTAGTCCCTTACAATAGAAAGTGAGACTTGAGATCTCTGCCCTGTTCTAATATGAATCTTTACAACTATAGGTCTCATTCTCAGTACCACTGTGAGTTTTCTTTACATGAATATATAATTGCTTCTTTTCAAAGTTTGCAATTTCTAATCTGTCTGTGAAGTAATATTTATCACAAATACATCATTATGTTGATGGAATAATCTCTCTAGTTACCAAACTTCTAAATGTTGTATTTCTAGGCTGGAGGCAGAGCTCAGGGGTAGAACATTTACCCATCATAGCTAAGGCCTTGGATTCGATCTCTAGTGCCACAAATGATTGTAAATAATAAAATATTAGAAGGGTATGCATATATTTGTGTAAATTTATTTCTAAATTTCAACTAAAATGCTATTTTTTTTTCTCAAGAAACAACAAGAAACTGAATTTCCCTGGAAACAATACCTCCTCAATTCAGTACTCTAAACTATTCTCACAGAGGAAATGAGGGGTCCAGCAGCATCCTTCCTGAGTTAAGATATAAGTATTGTAGGACTTTCCCCTCAGGTTATAACAGGGACTCTGTCAGGATACAAATTGTACTTATAATGAAAAATTGTCATAATCTAGTCTTAGCTTGATAAAGGGGTTATTATAAAATTGCCCATCCAGAGTAGTAAAATTCAGAGTCCAAAGATTATCTGGTAGTATACTTTTATCATTCTAGTGTATCAATACCTATTATGAATTATTAGAATGCTAATTCTGTGAATACATCTAATAGAAGGTTTCTCTAATAATGATTTTCTGTGTGGCATATTTTATTTATTTTGTACTTGGTCTCTAGTTACCAGAGTGTAATGAAACTGGTCTAACATCTGTGGAACATGTCTCTTTGAATCTATAGAGTGTTCTTCCATTCAGAATGAATTGTGTTGCTATTCCCATGAAATATTGACTTGAAGCAAATCTCTACTGTTTCTAGATGTAAGTTGGTTGTAAACCTGCATTTTCTTCTTGCATCTCATTTTTTGGAGTGATGAAGTGTAACCTCTAGTTGAAATGGGCATACCTTTGTGTTAAGATTCCTATAGGACTATTTTCATTCTGTACTGCTGCTAGAATTTCCTTTGCTGCTTCTGACAATTGCATGAAGTTGTTGTTTTGGGCCTCCATGGAAGGGTATTTTCCATATGAATGACATCTGTTTGAATTGTTCTATGCAAAATGCCTGACTGTATACAATGTGCCTTTCCTGACTTAAGTATCTACCCTCTGCATTCTGAGCACATTGTCCTCAGCAGCTGCTCATAATTGTTTCCCTCTAGTATCTGGCCCAGGGTGAGATGGGGCCATGATTTAATGCCTGGGAAGAGTCTGGATCTTTCCTGAAAGTTTTCTATCCTGTCTCTTCTCTTCTAATTTCTCCTTACTAACCACTCCCAACATATTGTGATCTTACTGACCTCAGCAGAGGTCCCACCACCACTCCTAATATTCTGGTATGGGAATAACAAAAGACATTCTGTAGTAGATAGCTCTTATTTACAATAATTCAGCATGTGTTCTTACTTTGAAAGACAACTATTGGTTTTTCATGTGGGGACCTACTCCTGGCCTGCTTCATGGGGTCTGGTCCTCCTGCTCTGATCTTCCCCTCATTTGTGCCAGCTATCTAGGTGGTGAGGGAATATAGCCCTTTGGCAATGGCAATTGATTCAAGGGCAAACACATCATTCAAATAAATGCATCAGGGTAGGCCCTGTGAATTGATTTATTCTATCTGAAATAGAAATGTGCTTTTATTCATAAGTCATTCACAAAAAAAATCTGAAAACCTAGGACTTCTATCATTCACATTCCCAACAACATAAAAAATATCATGATGCTGGATAAAACAAATTAAATATGTAAGTGTAATATAAGTGTATAATATAAAACTTTAAAAAAGAAATCAGAACCCAAAGTGTGGGAAAAGAAAGAGATGTCAGAAAATTTTAAATATTCTATCAGGAGTAGCTAAGCCATGGTCCATGTGTTGTATTCATGCATTTATTTTGTGACCTGGCATTATGTTCCACAAAGTTGTTGTCCAAGAACTGCACAAACAAATTACAAAATCTGTAAGAAAAGCTTCCTAATGTCTTAAGGAGGTTATTTGGGCTGTAGGTTAGATAGTCCACCAATGCTTTCAGCCCAATCTGTGGGTTTCCCAGTTACATCATTAATACACTCTTCTTCACTTTCTAAATGCACAGCCAATATTCAGCTCTTAAATGAGGCTCTGCGTATGGTTCAGGAATACCAGTAGGAGAACTTGAAAAGGACATCTAATAAGACAGCTTGTTTTAAAGGTCATAACCTCCTGTCCACACCATTTAAGTCTACATTCAATTGCATCTCTCTGGGCAGGACCCAAATGTCAGAAGACAGCAGTGTGGCTCCCCAAAATTCCCTCAATGCCTTCCAGAAACCAAGCCTGAACTATTACTCTGGTCCAAGCTCGTCTCCCAACTTACTTCCACTCCACATCCCTATCTAATTACCCTGGGTTGTCTGTAATTCTCCATGTTCACTTTCAATGTCTGTCTGTATCTCTGCTCAGGCCACTCTTCATCCTGGACACCAATTTCTTTGTATAAACTCTGAACTTCTATTCACCCTACAAACATGACTGAAAATTTCACCCCTTTTATCCTAATTCTCTAGCCAGTGCCTTCCTCTGCATTCTGATGGGACCTAGCTTACACCCACATCTTCCCCGTCACCATTCAATATTTCACTGACGCTTATCTGTCTGCTGTACTGCTCAGTAAGTTCTCTGAGATCAGGGACCATTGGAATGCATTTCAGTCCCAAAGCATAGCTTCCATTTATTTTTTTTATTTTTATTATCAGTGCCTGCTTTGTTCATCTTAGTGAAATTATTCACAGGTTTAAAAGAAAGCATCTAGACCAGATCTCTGTCTCTGAGAAATGCAAAATCATTTAGGTTTAGGGTGGTGGTGTGTGAACTTTTCCTGGGGAAATGTAAACAAATGTAGGCTCAGCAGAGATAGGGCACCCACAACAGACCAAAATACAATTTCACAGAAATCTAGCTTGATGAATCAATAATTTCAATGGTCTTGTTTACAGATCATGGGTAAAGAGTTACTTATGGAAAGTGGGTGATCCTAAAGTAGCTTCATCATTGAGAAGTCTCACATCAGCATGGATGACAACTTTCTCATAGCTATGTGAATGAGAGGGCCCTTCCAGTTACACTTTCACACACTATGTACTCTAGCACCTTCCAAGACCATGTGCAACTGGGGTAGAATTATTTACAGCTAGCAGAGTGGTGCAGGAGGGACTGGAAGTGATCTCTGGTGAGGATTTATGGACCACCTCTGGTCCTTCCTTGTATGGGCAAATGCCAACTGGCCCAATCTTGATAGACTCATGCAAGCAGTCACATCTGCTCTGATTTGTTATTCTTAGTGTATGGTGTTTAATCACAGGTGGCAAGAAGCATTATAATATAATAGGAAGACTATATTATAAAGTGATTATTTCCCAAGTTGTCTTTCAATAATGAAAGACTGACTTTTTAGAAGGCATCTGAATGGCTGGGGTCTTTCCCCACACTCTGTGCCCCCTTATACAATCCACTGGATGGGGTTTAGAAATGTGGAAGTTTTGCCACATTTTTTCAGCTTAATTGAGGTCTCTTGGCATAGAGTATATATGCCCATAAAATGAACACACTACCACATGCCGTATAGACATATCCTTTCTCTTCATATTATATATCACACAGAAAACACTTGACATTTGCATATGGACACTCATACAAGATATATAAGTATGCATACTGAGGCACAGTCACAATAAACTATCAGGAATGGAAGCCCTGGCATGCCTATTCTGTCTCTCAAATAAATAAAATACAATATTAAAAAAAAGATGGAGCTTTTAGGGTAAATGCTCAGTAAGGGAATAACTGGGTCTTTGGTAACTCTATAGTCAAACATTTTAGGAGTCCCTATATTGCCTTTCATAGTGGTTGTACCATTTTACATTCCCACCAACAGTGAATGAGGGTTCCTATTTCTCTACATCCTCACCAGCATTTGTTTTCATTTGATTTTTTAATGTTTGCTATCCTTATTGGGGTAAGGTAGACTCTCATGGTTGTTTTAATTTGTATTTCCCTGTTGATTGGGGATGATGAATATTTTCTTATTTGCATGTTTTCCATTTGTATTTCTGCCCCTGAGAACACCCTGTCCAGTTCTTTGCCCCACTTTGTGAGTGGGTTGTTTGATTTTTTATTGTGTAGGGTTTTGAGTTTTCTGTAGGCTCTCAAAATTAGGCCTCTGTCAGTTGTATAGGCAGCAAAAATTTTCTCCCATTATGTGGGTAATCTATTGGATCTGCTTATTGTATACTTGTCTGTGAAAAAACTTTTCAGCTTCATGATATCCCAATGATTGAATGATTGTTTAAGTTCCTGAGCTACTGAGGTTTCATTCAGGAAGTCTTTTCCCAGTCCTATATCATGAAAAGTTCCTCATATTTTTTCTTCTAGTAGTAGCTGAGTTTTTGGTCTTACATTGAGGTCTTTGATCCATTTGGCCTTGATTCTTGTAAATGGCGAGATAATGTGTGAGGGTAGGAGTGGGGGTGGGGGACAAAAAACTGGACCCAAATGGCAATGGCAACATAAAATTCTACATCCTAAAAGACAGACTAAATGGTTGAACCTTCGTCAGGTCCTTATAGGGAACACCTGAATCACAGGGCTGTGGAGAGGATATGATGAAGACTAACCTTAATCTTCTCCTGTTTCTCTCTCTCTCTCTCTCTCTCTCTCTCTCTCTCTCTCTCTCTCTCTCCTCTCTCTCTCTCTCTCTCTCTCTCTCTCTCTCTCTCTCTCTCTCTTTCTCTCTCTCTCCCTCCCTCTCCCTCTCCCTCTTCTCTCTCTTCTATCTCTCTTATACTATCTATCTTTTTCTTCCATCTTTTCCTTGGCTCTTGCCTATAACTCCAAGTACCAGCATGTGGTTAATATCCACAATGAACTATTGATCAGAGAGTCCTACAAGGTTTCCCAAAAGAAGACAGATTTCTGTCAGAGTACTTGATGACCCACCAAAGGTCACTGTTGTTGGTATGGAACATGGAGAGACCTGGATGGAATCTGGAAGAGAGTCAGTCCCCAGATAGATAGCTCATCTACTGCCAGAAAGTGCTACATGAGCAACTTAGGGAAAATGACCAATATCTGTCCAAGCAACTCATGGTCTGATATTCAGCAGGAAATAACCTGATGTGATGCTCATACAAGTGCAATAGTGGCACATAGCCATGGTAGGTAACCAACTGCTCTTGATTTGGCTAACTGATCCATTCAGTGGAACAGAACCTGTAGCTGGCTCTGGAAAACAAGTCAGAACCATATCTAAAAGTGAGTTCACTATCCATTATCAAGCTCCCACCAATCTTGGCTACAAGAAGGGCTACATCTATTAAATTCTCTCTAAAATAATAATGGTTAATCCATTTACCTGGTGCTAACTTCACTCTCCATTGGAGAATCTGCTTTTCTTTTTCAGATGGATGCAGATCCTGAGGGGAGAATCAGCCCATTGCATCTCACCAGAGCCACAGCTGAAGCCATAGAGTAACTGGGGAAATGAGTAAAAGTACTGTTTTTTGGTGAACCTGGTACCAGCAAAAGGGTGAGGGAGATAGACACAAAGAACACTCATCTCCTACCAAACCAGATATCCAGAGACACAGAGGCTCCCATGACCTCATCACTGAAGTAGACCTAAAACAAACTCATCATGGCTCAGGGAAATTTGCAGAAGAGTGTAAGGAAAGATTGTTAGAGCCATGTGTTGGGACATTATACACAGAGACATTGCCTCTTACCCATAACTGATGGCTAACCCCACAATGCATGACCCACATTCCCCAATGAGAAGGGTCCCTGTGGAGGTGGGAGGGCAGGGAGGAGTCTAACTATGGTAACAACATAGCTGTATATACACTGTGTACATACCATATGAATCTATGTATATATATATATATATATATATATATATATATATATATATATATTTCTTTGAGTAGAACAAATGTAGCAAGCCTGCCCTTTCAGCTTTACATTCTTGGGGTCTAGTCTGAATTCAAACCTTACCACCCATCTGGTACTTTAGTTAGCTAAAAGATGATTTTTAAACTGTTGCTACAGATATGCTTCCAAACTGCCTCCTAAATGTTTGTCTTTATACCCATATATCAGGTCTGCTTTCAACTCTGGTCAGAAAAAGCCTTTTATTTTTTCCTCTGCAGTGAGTATGGTTAATACAGAGAACCATAACTCAAGTGATGGAAGTTTGACTGATGTGTGCTTAGCCCTACATGGAACAAATATATCAGCCCATCCAGGGCTCTGAGAACATCATAGAAGATGGGTCAGAAGGAAATGTACTACTTGGAGGCTGAGAACACTGTTGAGTGCTATCACCATTCATGACAAGGCCGTTGCACTCGTGAACTCACAGCAGCTGTGCTCCCCTGCTCCCGACCAGCACTTGATAAGGTCTGCCACCATTCTGGTATGGATAAGGGAGGGCCTTAAAAGGCCATTGTTCTCCCCTAATGACAGAGATGAGAAGAAGGATTACATCAGGAGTGAGGGGATAAGGAAGTGAAATGTGGGGTACATATGATAAAAGTGTAATATGTATGTAGGAAATGGTAAATAAAAATGATTTGAACTCTCCTACTCTTGTTCTTTTATTTGTATTCAATTAAAAACCTTCCTTAAGGGCTGGAGAGATGGCTTAGCAGTTAAGTTCTTGCCTGTGAAGCCTAAGGACCCCGGTTCGAGGCTCGGTTCCCCAGGTCCCACGTTAGCCAGATGCACAAGGGGCGCACGCGTCTGGAGTTTGTTTGCAGAGGTTGGAAGCCCTGGCGTGCCCATTTTCTCTCTCGTCCTCTATCTGTCTTTCTCTCTGTGTCTGTCACTCTCAAATAAATAGATAAATAAATAATTTTAAAAACCTTCCTTAAGGTGGTGCATACCTTTTATCCCAGCACTCAGGAGGTAGAGGTAGGAGGATTGCCTTGAGTTTGGTGCCACCTTGAGAATCAATAATGAATTCCAGGTTAGCCTGGGCTAGAGTGAGACCCTACCTCGGAAAACCAAAAAAAAAAAAAAAAAAACTTCCTTAATTATTAATTAGTTCAAGAAACAATTCTAATATGCATGCCCTACACAAAATACCCATCCTATCATCCTATGATCAGGTCTTTGAGGATATCAGTGTGCTAGGACCTGAATTACCATACTTATACTATGAATTAAACATTTCAATGATGCATGATGTTTTTGTATCATAACAATTTTATGTGAAACAATAATGGAAAGTACACATGTATACACTTGGTATCAGTGCGTTTCTGGACACACAGTAGTGACTCAGGACCACTGCAAGGATAGGCTGTCTACAGCAGAGGACCAGGCAGCCTCCCCTTATCTCACCTAGCTGTAGAATTCATTGGAACTTTGCCAGAGCCTCTACCTCTCTTCTTCAGACACCCTCTTGGCAAGTAGGTTATTAAAGCCATAAAACCAAGACCATAAATAACTTCCCTGAATTTCAATAAATCTGTATTTCATATGAAGCCTGCTATTTCCGAGAAGGCCCAATTCTTTGAAAATCACGTAGTAAGAAAAAAGGGAGGGATCTTCCCAGAATCATGTAACAGCTTCACATCAGGCTCTTGTCAGTCGTCACTCAAAATATAGAATACTTGTCAATCAGACAGCACAGTCTTGGGGGCTTCAGCCTTTAGCATAGGCACCTCACTTTCTTCTTTTCTCATGGGACCCAAATTTTCACTGGCCAGAAGTATTTTTTCTTGAAAATTTCATTTTCAGCTCAGTGAAGGAATAATAAAAATAATGCCTGAAAAAAATTGAGATGAATTGGCTTTTCAAATTTATTACTTGGTTTTAGTTTTCTTGGAACTTCCCTGGCTTTCCCCGGTGATCCTATGATAGTGGGCGCAGAGCAGGGCAGATACAAAAATGTGCTGTTTTTCATGACTGAGGACCATAGATGGACCTTTTTGTGTGTCTAGGAACAAGAATATTGATGCCTAAAATGCAAAGAATTCTCCTGCATGAGTGCAAGAGCTTTCTGAATGGAGAAATTGGTGTTAATTTATGTCATTGGTCAACTTGGAATAATTCAGTAGATGCTAAGACTAAATACTGGGATAAGTTTTAAATAGTTTGTCTTTGGAAAATCACTTTTAAAACACCAACTCCATAATCAGGAAAAATGATCAAAATGTTCCTAATTTATTTTGTGGTATTACTGATTTTGTGATTTAAATTACAGATTTAATTGAAGGTATGCCTGTGCATTTTTAGATTCATTTGTACTCAGGTACAGGCAATAATAAAACATATAGAAAAAAAATGTTTTAAAAACTAAGTTGTGAGCTCAGTCTAAAATGTCAGCTTTTCCTGCAAGCTTACTGTGCAAAAGGTAAAATCCAAGGCCTGGCAGCTAAGATCAGGCTGGAAAACATGAATGAATGGGCTTATAAGATCCCAAAGAGCAATCTGGGGTATAAAAAATTATTAGTCTCTAGGATCCCTTAGCATCTTAATCAGTGAAGGCTGCTGTCACAAAATACCACAGATTTGGTGACTTAAGTAACTTACTTCTTACATCTGGAGGAGAGGAAGTCTAAGATCCTGTGCCTGCAGAATCAGTATGTGGTAAGGACTTAGCTTCTCAGATAGCTGATTCCTCATGGAACCCACAGATGATGGAGAGTGCTATGACCTCTTCTCATATTAGTACTAATCTCACCATGTGTCTCCATCCATATGACCTCATGTTAACCTAATCCTCTCCCATAGCCAACCAACCAATATTAAACTGATGGTGATTAAGTCTTTCACTAATGAATATTGGGAGGCAAGAAGTCATTGCTACTGTTTCTTAGTCTCTAAATTGTTAAATAGTCCCAGGAGCCAAAGAATCAAGTAAGTGTATTCAGCATCTTTCTTTCATCAGATGCTATCAAGGTCCCCTCAGCATCAGCCTGTCCCTGAAGAAAAAAGCAGCAGTACTCAGGCTCCATGCCCTCAAGATAATCCCAAAAACTGACCTTCACTCTTGGAGTTTAGAGAATCTTAGAGATGAGGTGGGGTGGGCCATGAAAGATGAGAGCTAAAGGAAGCAGGGCTCTGAATGGTTGTTAAGTCACAGCCCTTGCCACATAGGAGGTCAGTTTCCATTAAAAAAAAAAAAATGTTAGTTTACTTAAATATTGGCCAAGAAATGGCACAAAATATATTTCATTTACAATGTCCTAATGTTCTGGAAACTTAAGGTAGAGTTAATACAATGTCTTCCTTAATGGAAGAAGGAACTGAAACACAAGGAGATATATGAGTCAAGATCCCCACTCCTACTGGGTTCCTCTCTATGGCTCCTCCTGTGTGAAAGACATTTGGCAGATTGACTAGGAATATGGAGAACTCTGATGTCAGAGGGTGAATGCTCCCTGCTTTTATATGGTCCATAAAAGGTAAGGTTAATATGACACCACAAGGCAGAGGTGTAATTAGTATCCAGGAAGTTAGAACAGGTGAGAAGGAATTTTAGCTGGAAGCCAGGATTCAATAAGGGGAAATGGGGAAACTGAATAGAGGAAGAGACAAAACTGCCATAGATGAGAAAAGATTGTGTGGGAGACTCCCAGAAGCAGCCCATCTGGCTCAAGCTGATGCTCAGGGAGGAGCCTGGGACTCAGCAACAGTACTTGGGGGTAGAGGAGGTCTTTGCAGACACCACCTGAGCATTTGTGTCAGCCCTGCTCTACCTTGGGTCTGTCATATAGCCTTATCTCAGCATAGGGCTGCAACAGCTGGAAGCCTGTGAGCAAAGAACTAAGGAAGGGCAAAGAAAGGTTTTGCACACTCACATGGAAGGGGCCACTGTTTTGGACTAGATACATCTGTTATAATAAGTCTGCAGAGAGAAACAGATGGGAAGAGATAAATATCAGGCTCTGGCCTCCAACTCTGTCAGCCAAATAAGGGGAAATTTGAGCAGTTAGTTATAAGAGCTTCCTCAAACCCAGGCAGGCATGGAGTTCTTGTGGTTGAGTTACTTCCTTCTTGTATTTTTAAGAGATCCTCATTTCCTAGGGTTGCAAATATTTTGGAAGAGAAATCCCTTTATAAGTAAAAGAACCTTATAATTTTTATTGACTGGCTCTGCCAGACTTATTTGCATTTAATGTTCACAGAAACCTTGAGGTGGGTATTATTACCATCTCTGATTTAACAAGAAGCAGGCTGGATGTTGAAGCAACTTATCTTACATCAGAGAACTTTGCAAAGACCTGGCCCCTTGTTCTCCAAATGCCTGGACCCACACTGAGCACTTCTCCCATAGAACCTTCCAGGTGACTGATTACTCTTTCCTAGTATAAAAGTATACTAAAAAAAAAAAAAAAAAAAAACAACAACAACAAAAAATAAACACATGAATCAATAGAGTCTCATGTTGGACCTGCCTTGCCTTTGTCACTCAGCTTCCTTGGTGGTTATGTTCATGTCATAAAAGCTACCTCTCCCACAAGGTGGAGCCATGTGTAACTCAATACATGTCTCTGTGTGTGGGTTCATGTGTCTCTGAGTGTTGAGGGTCATAGGAAAAGCCAATGCACATATTTCTTTTGTACAATATGGAACTCCATATTTAAACTAAGACATTAAGGAAACATTGAATTTAGTAGAACAAAGATGAAGTCAAGTATGAAAAGATACTTAACGCCAATAGTATAAAGCTCATTGAGTTGGTTTATGTCACCATGTGAAGGGGTAATGGCTAGGGCAGGACTAACCTATCATGGGCCATGAGAACAAAGGACATTCCCTGGGAATGATCTTTGGGATCTAGTCTCATCCCTGCGGAATTGTGGCACAATTAAGCAATTTCTGGATGGTTCAAACTCTTTTCCCACCAGCAATCCATATTGCATTTATATCTAGTGTTTGGCTTAATCCATTGTAGCATCCACACTAAATTGAAATCAGTTGTTTACTTAGTCAGGTGCCTTGCCAGGCCAAGATCTCCCAGAAGGTTGAGACCTTCAAAGCCAGGCTCTTCTCATATCAAGTGAGGTGTGGCTATACAAGGATGTATGTGGAATGCATGAAGGAATGAGTGAGTTAATGAATGTCTTGTTATGTCAAGTGTGCAATAGCACAACTGGAATTTTAGCTCATAGACCTCTGGCCTGTGTGTAGGGGCTGTTGTCAAAAGCAAAGTGCTTAGGGGGATAACTAGGTCAACCTTATGTGGAAAGCAGGGGATTCTAAATTTAACCCATATTCCCTCTCCCCCTGGCTCAATGGGTGTACAGCAGAAACTAAGGCAGGACAGTGGACTCACTCAGGAATATGAAGCTCAAGGGCACTGATGGGGTCCTTAGGACTAATGGTTGAAGAAAGGCCATCCATAGGAGATATTACTCCTTTCATCTTCCCACCACTTCTGCCCAGAAGTTGGCTCATCTCTAAGTGTACCCTGCCCTCCATGGCCCCCACTAATGTCCTCACAAGCACCCTGATTCTCTTCCCTTGGGATAGCTAGGGTAAGAACTAAGCAGTGGCTCTTCTCCATAGGTCTGCAGTCCAGGGGCCCTTAGTCAGCCTGTGTGGGTGTTGTTTATCATCTCATCCATCCATATCCAGGACACAGTCTAAGTGAAACATGATGGCGCAATGGCTGTGGCTGTAGAGTGTTTTCTTTCTTTCACACCTCCTCACTCTTCACTGCCTATCTCTTTGACCTTTTTCCTCCAAGTTTCTTGCCATAGAACTCTCACCATGTGTCTCTCTTTCCCAGCTGCTCCCTGAGAGTCCTGAGCTGTGATCCATCTTTGGTGGATCTCTGAATTAACCATGGTATCTTTCTTTCCTGTTGTAACAACTGAGGTGCAATGGATATCCTTCCACTTGTTATCAATTAGGCTCTGGTGAAATAAACATATCTGAGTCTTTGAGTACTAATTCTTGAAAAAATGAGATTGCCAAAATCTGCCTGCATAGCCTGTTAATTGTGGGCAATATAACAAAAATGCATGTTGAAAGATCTAAAATATTGCATTGGAAAACGGTGATGAAGGTTTTGGCATCATTCCTACCTACTAGTGAGAAGAAGCTGAGCAGTGTGGAGTACGTAGAGGCCTGCTCTCTAGCACTGCCTGATACAGGTACCTCTTTCTCCTCTCCTCCCTGCACTCCTTTCTACTCGTACATTTATTTCCATTTCTAGCCTTCCAGAAGTAGTCTGTTCGGGCCTTCCTGTATACTTGTTGTCGTCACCAGCTGTACTGTCTTCTCCTTTTTTTTTTTTTTTTGTTTGTTTGGTTTTTTTGAGATAGGGTCTCACACTACTCACTCTAGCCCAGGGTGACCTGGAATTCACTATGTAGCTTCAGCGTGGCCTTGAACTCTTAGTGATCCTCCTGCCTTTGCCTCCCAAGTGCTGGGATTAAAGATGTGTGCCACCATGCCCAGCTGCCTTCTCCTCTTCTGTTTGAAAGACACATCAGCCTGCAGTGGCAGTAGAATCCAGAAATCCAGTTCAATATATGCTCCTTCTTCCTTTTCCTCTAAACTGAAATGACCCTGGGGATTAAAGTGTCCTTGGAGTGCCAAGGGTGAAGGCCAAACAGGTAATGGATTGAACTACTCACCTAACAATTCCTCCAGTCACAGAAATTGGATAGCTACATATTTTCTGCCTCATCATTCTTTCCATTCTTATGTTTTTTTCCTTTCAGTGGTCCACAGAGGAGTCACTTGACTTAATGCTCAACAGTGATGGAAGGAAGTCTAATGAGCCACTCTGAGGGGCCTCTAGGCCATTGTGCTTAATAAATCACGTCTTCATGGACAGAGAGGATTTTGAAGCTTTGATAACTTTAGACTCTAGGATCTATGTTCCACGGGGATCCTGCTATCATTAGATGATGGGGAATAGGAAGCAGGAGGATAAATATGATATGAGATAAATTTGCACTCAGTTCCTTCTCGTTCCCAGTTTGGATATTCAGAATATCTAAGAACTCTATGAAGAAACAAGTTTCCCAGTTATCCAGAGAAGCCACACACATGACTTCTATAAATACCAGCCTGATGACATCTAGCATTATTTTTTAACATGTTTCAATTCAGGATGAAACTTTGCCTACAAGTGATTTACCCTTTCTTTCCTATCAAGCAAAAGACAAACTAATCCTGGAAATGCATCCAAGATAGTCTCAAGCCAAGCTCTGGGGCATCTGCTTTATACAGGCACTGAGCCAAGTCCTTGCCAACTCACAATATAATGGGTAGGTGGTAGGGGGAGAAGAAAGTTCCTGGCTGATAGCCTCTGAAATTCTAGTAGTATGTTTTTGTTCTGTCCTTCATCCCCCCCCCAAAAAAAGTTGGCATGTTTCCATGTCCTTAAGGTATTTTCTTCAAATAATTTGTGAAAAAAAAAACTATTGGGCAAATTTTATAAGATAGATATTGAATCTTTAGTATGCTTGAAAACAAATGTTTTAAATCAGAGTTTTGAGAGGATAATCATTTATGGATTCACCTTTTTCCCACTTGCCTTTCACAAAACCATCTTCAATTTCCTATGAAAAGCTGGGAAAGTAAACACCAGCATATTCATTTAATTTCCCTTTGGCTCACCAAGCCTTGTTTCTAGAAATATCTCTGATTCCCTCTGACAACTATACTATCATTATATTTCCCTAATCTTGACATCATCCATGAAATGTTCCCTCTTAGCCCTTTCTGTTTAAATCATTACATTTTTCAATTTGTCTTTACACTGTCTTAACTATTCTTCTGATAATTTTTGCTGGGTGATGGCACTGATGATGATGGTGGTGGTGGTAGTGACGGGGAGAGGATGAACCTGAGTTGTCTTTTAAAAACAGTTAACTGAAGAGCACATGTAGACCTATTCATTCATTTGGCATGCTCATTTACAGCTGCCTAATTTCACATGACTCATAAGTAAACCTGAACGGTACTGTTTTGGATGCTTAATCAGAGTCCAGGTTCTTCTTCATAGTCTTCTTCTCCATTCATCTTTTCAGAAAGTGGAAGTTTCTTCTATTTCTACTAGAAACAATCTGCCTTCTAAAGGACCATGCCATTTCTAGGAGCCAACTCTTTTATACAAAGTCCACTAATTAATAGTGGGGATGATTATGATGTTGTTTGAGGTCCGTTGTATGATTCTGACAATTTGATTGAGACTAGAATGTATTAACTGGGCCAATATAAGAAAGAACTAAGGCAAAGCTAATATCTGATAGGCAAGCTTTAGAGTAGGGGATGCTTTAAGCAGGAAAAAGCACAGAACTGAGAGAATTGGAATTTTAAGAGCATTAAAATATTTCCCCATGAGCCACTGGGGAAAATGACCAACATCTGTCTAAGCAACTTGTTGTCTAAGATACTCAGCAGCAAATGATCTGATCTGATGCTCACACAAGTGCAATAGTGGCACACAGCCATGGTGTGAAACCAACTGTTCTTGATTTAGCTAATGGATCTTCTCAGTGAAATGGAACCCATAGCTAGAGCTGGGAAACAAGTCAGAACCATATCCAAAAATAAGCCCAATATCCATTATCAAGCTCCCACCAATCATGGGCTATAAGTGGGCCTACACCTATTAAATTCTCTCTTCAAAAACAATTGTTATTCCATTGATCTGGTGCTAAATTTACTCCCCATTGGAGAATTTGCTTCTCTTTTTCAGATGGATGCAGATCTTAAGGAGAGAACCAGCACATCAAACCTCAAAAGGGCCCCAGCTGAAACTAAGAGTAATTGGGGAAATAAGCAAGGGTGCTGCTTTCTTGGTGAACCTGGGACCAGCACAAGGGTGAAGGAGATAGACACAGAGAACACTCAACTCCTACCAAACCAGATATCCAGAGACACAGACGTTCCCAACACCTAATCACTGAGGCAGACCTAAAATGAACCCAACATGGCTCAGGGAAATTTGTGGAAGGAGGGACAAAAAGATTGTTCGAGTCACATGTTGGGTCATAATGCACAGACATATTGCCTCTTGCCTATAACTGATGGCTAGCCCCACAATGCATGACCTATATTACCCAATGAGGAGGGTCCCTGAAGAGGGGAGAGGGCAGGGAGGAGTCTAATGATGGTACCAACATGACTGTATACACTGTGTACATAACTTACAAAAAAGAATACATTTCTCAACATAAGACTTTGCTCCACTTTACCATGCCCTTGAATGTGTCCTTGCAACTTATGATGTACGAAATCTAGTTTGACTGTGCTCTGTGTTTTTTAGTTTAAATTGCATGGCATAGGCACTGGCAGCACTATCCATGAGTTATCACACACTTCGATGGCAGACCTATTTGCTGGTCACAGCGATCAACTCCACTTGAATTTGACTTCAGTGGCTTCTGAGGAGGTGGTCTCTTTAAAGAGCATATAAAATTAATTGGCAAATTGTAATATGCTGATATTGTTGGATAAACAAATTCCTCCACCTGGGTGTGAGAATAGGCCCCCTTCTGGGCCAATATAAGTCTGACTTCATAAAAGGAAGATTTGATATGCAGACCTCTAAACTAAGACTCAGGAGACTCTAAGCTTCTTGTAGTCTTACCTATTGGTCAGGAGTCTTCTAATGATCCTGATGTTCATAGCTATGGACACTTGGTGAAGATTTAATATCTCATGGCTTCAGGTATCATGGAGCCCCATTTTTTTGTTTTCCATGAATCAATTGGAAAATTAAAAATATTAATGACCTTGAGAGAATAGTTAGAAAATTATCAGGTTTCATTAATTTTTATATCCTCAGAGCAGGTTTCAGTCATTTTTACCCCATGGCAGTTAGCATAGCACTTGTCCCAAAGTCTGTCATGAATATCTGACCTTTGATAGTGAGGATTGATGGTAATTACCATGATGAATGTAAGTGATATAAAAGAGCAAGGTATTTTGCAAATGATCCCTATATGTAGAAAATTATATGAATTTAGTGGTCATGCTATACTTGAATCTCGTAACAATAGACTAGCAAACAGTTCCATGCCAGGCTATCAGGTGGTAGAAAGCAGTGGGAATAGTTAATTCAACTCTATTATATTGACTGTCTGAGGACATGACTGGTAATATATGCTTATGTTATTGTGCACTTTGTGAGGCAAAGGGGCTGTTTTCATTGCTAGAAAGACTGAGCAATATACTGTAGACACTATTAGCAGTGAATATACTATGGACTGTGCTGGTGGAACTAGGGTCAAAGCATCTAAACTGCATCCTTGGTAAAGAGTTAAGGAAACAACATGTTCCTACTCAATTAGATTTATGGTGTTAAGAAGAAGGACAAGATACTAATCAAACTTCAGACAGTAAAATGTCCTCCAAAAAGAAAAATAGAAAAGAAAAGAAAGTAGGAGAATGGCATAAAGAACAAATATCCTGAGCAAAGATCTAGAATCTGGAGAAGGCTTTCTTAAAAGTTGAGACACACACACACATGTGTGAGCATACATACACATTTCTTTCATCTTCACATAGTCTTGTTAGGTGTAGTTTAGTCTCAGTTTTCAATTTATATGGAAGGAGGTCATGGCCTAGAGACAAGCTTTGTCTCAAGTCAAACAACCAGTAAGTAGACTGAATTTTCTACACAACCCTTAAGCATGTGCAAACAGTGCATCACTCTGGGTCTTGAAGGAGAGAGTACGTGGAAGAAGTATTTGTGTATCTGTAGTTATAGCAAACATATTTCAGATGTTATGGCACTGGTCTACAGACAGGGTCCTTTGTATGTTTTTATGAGATGCCTAAGGTGAAATTCTTAATAATGATGCATGTCATAAAATTGTCTTAAGAAATTTGGGTTTCTTATTTCTTTTAAGCCCAAAGTGACAGTTGAAAGCATAGGCACAGATGGGTTTGATGAGGAGTCAGGAAAACCAGTCCCAGTGTTGACCTGCCACTACCCAGCATCACTGGGACCTTGGGCAAACTGTGTTTCTTCACTGAACTTCAGTTCTATATCTGAATCAGGGCATGGTAATCATGCTTTCTACTTCTGGACTAGTATAAGACTGTACTTTCAAAGCAGATAGGACAGTAAGGACAGTATTCTTTAAAATAAAGAATATAATCATAGGTAATGTTAACTGTGATGATTTTATTGATACTATCTACCCCAAATACAAGATTATAAGATCATAGTATTTTTTTCCTGTCAAGACCAAGACCTATTTTGGATGGTAGCTTAAAAAGTTGGAGTGGTAGTGACATATTTAGTCTATTTTTCACAACTACACACAGTAACATTATGAATGAATTATCATTCACGCTCTAGGAAGAGTGTTCCTTTACTTATCCAAGTCCCTGACCCTGGAGTAATTATTTGTCTGTAAATAGCTACATTACATCCACTATTTTTCATTATTTGTGGAGCTAGTATAGTCTATTATGAATCTTGCCTTAGAGATAAATAATTTATCACCATCAAGATATGTGTTCTAGAGGAGTTTTGTATCTGATGTTGAGACCCTGAGGTTTGTTTTTCTCATGCCCTTTCTCAGAATTTCTGGCTGTGTGAGTCCACCCATTTTTCATGCTTTGTAGTAAATGCTTAACTAGTGATAAGAATTACAGTACTCTTTTTTATTTGTTTTTGTTTTTCAAGATAGGGTCTCACTCTAGCCCAGGCTAACCTGGAATTCACAACGTAGTCTCAGGGTAGCCTTGAACTCATGGCAATCCTCTTACCTCTGTCTCCTGAGTGCTGGGATTAAAGACATGCACCAGGCCCAGTTTACAGTAATGTTACTCTCTGGTTGTAGTACTTTTTCAGCATCAGAACCCTCTTCCCACACAGTTTCTCCTTTTTGTTATCATCACAAATCAGTGGTATAGATTTCAACTCTCATTTTAAAGATAATAAAAACAAGTTTCAAAGAAGGAATATAAGAGAATTAGTTAATGGGCATGACCCTAGGTAAATCTGGCCTCAGATCTCTAAGCCTTTCAATCTAGCACTTCTGTGCTTACACATATGCATATCAAAAGATGTTGGCCTCTGTTGGGTTTTAACGCACATGGATGCATTAATGTATTTGTATATGTTACTAGTTCTTGCAGGAAGGAAAATGGATCATTTGCTCACCCAAAGAGTATACGGAGTGAGTCTGTTTCAGACCACTAGATTTAGAGGTGGCTCTCTTTGGCCAGGAAACATTGATGTGGATGGTGAAGCATGTGCAGCAGGGGTGCCTGTGAAGAAACGTGACTGTATGTGGTACGTACACCACACACCTACAGCAAACACTCCCACGGCCACCAGTGTTGGATTCAATTAAACATTAAATTCATCATCTTTAGCAAGGGAAGAGAACAGCAAACCCTTGCTCTCTCATGGCTAAACACCCCTCGGATTTGCTGGCCTTTGATTTATTGGAAGAAACCTGCTGGGAAGAACATACTGTGTAGCTGATTAATGTCAGCTTCTGTCATCAGTTTCCACTTAGATTCTTGGCCAGTCCTGACATCTCCTCCCTTAAGGATCCAGAAGAATTTGAAGCCTGATCCAAGAGCTTTACTGGCATGGGATTTGCAGAATGTGGTGTTTGCAAAATAAGGAAGATGAATGGAGGTGGAATCCCATGGTCTCCACTGGACTGGCTTCTTTAATTCATTTCTCCAGAGGCCCAGCTCTATGCCAGGACCACACCAGCAAAGGGACAGGGGAAACTGTGTTCCCAGGCTCGGGTACAGATGGCTTACATTTCCTGTGCTGCTTATGCACTGCCTCCTTGGAGCTTGTCGAACAGCAAAGGAGTCTGAAGAGAAATAATGTCTGCAATCACCTCTCTGGGACACTTGGGCAAAGCCTATGGGACAGTGGGCACCATCATCACCAAGTCCAAGAGTTCTATTGCCTGGCAGAAGATGAGAAGATTCCCTGTTCCCCTGGTTGAGCACATGAGCCATATGTTTCATAAGGTCATGTAGCACAACTTTTTCCCAATGGCAAACCATAATTCAATTTCCTTACATGTAATGCAAGCAAAATTGGTGTGTGTTTTCCTTTTTTCTGGTGAAGGAATAGCTTACTTTGATGTTTTATAAGATAAAGTTTTCTTTTTCCTCTGCTGTTATGTATAAAGAATCCAAAAAGAGGTGGCAATTTTAAGTGGGCCTTGAATTTCTCATCTTCAAATCATTCCTAGGTATAGACAAAAATGAAATATTTCAATTGGGAGACAAAGGCCTTTTCTGGTTCTCTATGGATGTTTAATAAATCACAAAACATAATTGTATGTCATATGAGTGCTCCTATTAATAATCTCATGATTTCTAAGGGTAAAGAATTGGGGAAAACTTGAGCTGGATGGTTCTGGAATAGGGTAGTTACCCACAGTACCTACAAGAGCTGGAAAGAAGAGACACAAAGAGAGCAAAGCAGTTGGGGCTTGTTGAGGAAATCTCTCTTCATCTCGTTATTCATATTGCCTTAAGGTTGTTTAGTATGGTTTTTCCCCCAGGGCTAATGTTTTCCACTCTGAACATTGTAGTACCTAAAAATCACACTGTTTATACAGTGACTGAAGGCTTCAAGAATGTATATTCCAAAAAGAGACTTCCAGTCAAGACAACTACTGCCTAGCTGGGCCACACTTCCCCTGGAAAGAAAGTCAAGGCATCAAGGGCTCACTGAGTCTTTGAGGGGAGAGCAATCTCTAATAGATTGTCAGTGGGAGGGCGCAGGGGGGGAAAAAGGAATCACTGATTCCCTACTTAGCAAATAGCCCACCAGTCCCCCAACCCCCCTAAGCAGCCGCCTTACCCACAGTCCTAGCTTCAGGATACTCCACACCTACTGTAGGAAAGGGCACCCAGGCAAGCATAGTTCCACTTGCTTCAGTGCACAGGGGCGGTTGCCCTGCTACCCCACAAAACCCAAACTTCTATTTTAATATATTTTGAAGATCCTTTCAAGAGCTTTAAGAATGCTTAAAAGTGTAAAGTTACCTTCTTATTTTTTAAACCAAGTATTATAGTTCATCTTCATTATCAATCTACCTGGATTTATAATTACTTAGGAGATGATACCTTTGAGTGTATCTCAGAAGGCAGCATTTCAAGAGGCTTCATTGGGTAACCTTGAAAAATCCTTCACTCTGAACCTATGATTCACAACCAAAAGTCCTTATTCCACAGGCCTTAGAAACATTAGGAGACCCACAAAGCTACTAAGATCCAATGCAGAGCTGTCAGGCTGGGACACTTCCCATACTGAACATGTGTAGCTTTCATGAGACTCAAGGAGGTCTGAGACTTATGAAAAGCTAAACAGCCTGAGCCAAATGCTCATGAGTCTGTTTTGTTTCCCTAGCTCTGACAGTTTATATCTCTCAGAACGTTAGTCCAACATGTTCTTGTAAAACCCACAGAAGCACATTTTGCAAGACCAAATAGGAATCATCAAGACAGTGACTGGATCCTGGAAGTGGGAGGTCAGGTGCCAGATGTCAGGGGCTGGCAGGGGTACTAGAAACCTACTAGGAACCAGTGAGGTGGGTAATCACGCAGTCACGGTCATTTTCTTCTTACATTTTAAAATCAGGGTGGCAAATCCTAAAACATTCCCTGCGTTATAAATAGAAAGCATTAGTACAAAAAATCTTTATACACATTATAATTTTGTAATTTTCTGAATACAGACACCATGTGAAAAATCTAATGATCCAAGGACACACAAGATTATGAGGGACCCCTGGGCTATGCTTACAGGTGACACAGTCTGTCAACTGACTCTAAAAGAGGTTGGAGTTTGGAGGACTCAGGTAGAATTGGCTGAGAAATCTACTTGGCCATCAAATGTTTAGCCAAAAGTATTAATCAGAGACATTTAGGTGACTTTTGATGCCTTTTGCACCTTTGAAGCATTCCCATAATACTTCAAGTTTTGCAAGTGGAGTCCCTGTGTTGCTTATAGATAGATGGGATCCTATGTAATTCTTATATCATTATTGAAAATGAAGTTTATAGTTCTTATTTAAAGTTTGGAACTCTATGGATCTGGGTTGAGTTGAGGCAGGTTAGCATAAAGAATATCTTGGAACTCAGTACTGCTTGGCTTGGGCAAAAATACATACCCTTTCCTCTTGATGCACTTATAAACATGTTTGCAACCTGGGATCCCACCTGCATCTAGCTGCACATGTACTCTGCTCCAAACTATAGACTATGTTTTCCTTCTAATAACCGCTAGTTAGCCCCCATTTGCACTCAGTCATTTACTGTTTAAATAAGTTCATAAATGATCCAGGATTGGAACAGGAGGGATGCATCCAGTCTGTACTTGTTTGGGGTGCATGTGCAATAAGACAATGCGTCCTTTGAGTGACTATTTCAGGAGAAATTCCCACTCACCATTTTCTTCCTGTGCATGATTGGGGATGCACATGATTTTGTGTCTCTTGGGAAGGTAAATGTACAGTAGGCAAAACCTTATATGACTTTAGGCTGTTAATAAAAGCAGAGAATCACTCCAAGTGCCCCTTAGCAACCAACTTCTCCTTCTCAAGGACTCCTTATAAAGAATCCCTGGGCAATATCCTTTCCCACTCAAGTGGCCCACTGTACTTATTGCCAATGTACTGTGGCTTTGCTTTAAATCAATTGTTCTGCTACTTTATTCCCTGTGAGTTTCTTTTCCAATTCTTTGACTGTGGAACCAAGAACCTAGAAACACCCTGACAGACACCACTGGTAACAATAACCTGCTTCTGTACCCACAGATGGAGCATTCAAGTATCTTTGCTACTCTGTACAGTCCTGGTTACCCAGGATTTCCTTTGATGTCTATTTTGTTTTGTCCCTATGGCCCAACAAAACTGTCCAGTGATTCTAACTTTAGAAGAGCATCAAGGCACCATGTTGAGCCAGCTCTGGTAACAATTGATACTGAGACTACAGAAGATAATGGTCACTGTTTCTGGGTATGCACTAGCCTGTCATTTACATCAGCATTCACACTGGAAGCTGTATTTTAGGGGATGAAAATGGGAAAAGCCTAAAAACTATGTAAGTAATGCAGAGATAGCAATATCTCAGTCATTTCATGAAAAAAAGTTTTAAAAATATTATTTATTTTTATTTAATTGAGAGAGAGAAAGAGAGAGAGAAAGAGAGAGAGAAAGAAAGAAAGAAAGAAGAAAGGGAGAGAGAGAAAGGGCATGCCAGGGCCTCTAGTCACTGCAAATGAACTTCAGATGTATATGCCACTTTGTGCATCTGGCTTATGTGGGTGCTGGTATATTGAACCTGGATCCTTAGGTTTCACAGACAAGCTACTTAATGGCTAAGCCATCTCTCCAGCCCTCACATGTTTATTGATGTCTGTAACTAACACAATGCCAGTTCTTAATGCCTGTTGGAAACATGGAACCAGGCTGACAAAGGAACTGTAACAAACTCAGGAGGATAGTCTCTCTAAGAGAAGCCCTATCTAAATGTAACAAGGTGTGTTCTCCATCATGTTCACCCTAGGTCCAGGCCTGTGGAGGCAGTGACAGGACAAATCCTGTTGTCAAGAAGCTTATAATTCAATGAGGAGTGTCAAAACAGAAATAACAAATCTGAGCAAGGAGATGACAAATCCAGTCTACTTTTTCTGGGAAGTCAATGCTTTATACAATCTGACTTCTGTCTACTTTTTCAACATGACAATCATTCTTCTTCTGCCTGACCTGCTTCCCATTCCCTGAATAAACACCTTCTTTATTTATTCCATCTCCCCTCCAATCATCGGTATATTGGAGATTTGTGAAATGTCACTGAGGACAATATTTCTTCTGTTTGCAAAATGTTGCCAGAACCCACTAGAGGATAGGCAGTCTCCTGGGAGAGAAAGAGGCAGCTCAAGGTGGTAAAATTATGCTGTGTTCCCTGGTTACCTCTTGGACTGACTGAGAATGAGGCCTGAGGTAGCTCAGTGCAACCAACAATCTAATCATGAGGACATTAGCTTTTAGCAAGAGCCAGAGGATGGGTCCAAGTCAGCATCAGCACTGGGAAGAGGTTCTCATTTGGAGAGGCAGGCTCTTTCCTGTGCTGTTGATGCTTCTGACCATGCAAACATGTCTGGACTGTACAGTTAACTGTAGGGGTGAGATTACTTGCTGTTGCTAATCACTGGCATTGGTAGAACATTTGTTCCAAGTTGATTCAAATTGCTGTTACACTAAAAATGTCCAATAAATATTTGAAAAGGTGTTCAACATTCTTAGCCATCAGGGAAATGCAAATTTTGGAACTTCATTTCACCCCAGTCAGAATAGTTATCATCAAGGAAGGAAATGACAACAAATATTTGTAAGGACATGGGGGAGAGTGAACGCATATACACTGCTGATGGGAATATGAACTGAAACAGCCACTGTGAAAATCAGTATGGAAGCTCTTCTAAAATATCAAAATTAGAACTACCATACAACCCAGTGATACTCCTCAGTCTATACAGGAAAGAATCCAAGTTAACATACCACAGGGACACTTTCACATGCATGTTTACTGCAACTATTCACAATAGCTAAGAAATAGAACTAGCCTATAGTCCATCAATAGATGAATGAACAAAGGTAATATGCTACATATAGATAGTAAAATTTTATTTAGCCATAAAGAAGAATGAAATCATAGCATTTATAGGGAATAGATGGGACTGGAGATTGTTATATTAAGCAAAATAAGCCAGACTCAGAATGATACACATCCCATTTCCTTTTGTATGTGAAAAAGTAGATTTGAATTTGTGTGTGTGTGTGTGTGTGTGTGTGTGTGTGTGTGCACGTGTGTTATGAAAGAAGACTATGAGTGAGGAAGTTCAAATCGTATGCCTCAAAGGGACTTCAGGACATGGGGTGGGATAGATGATCAGCTCAGACAAGCTTGAACACAACCTTCAGCTCTCTTGCACAGTCAGTATTGAAGCAGCGTACTTACTCTCAAAGGGTATAGCTGAGAAGAGTCTGGGGGCAGTGTCAATGATCCCACACATAGCATTAGCCCTTAGGTCTGTCACTGCTCATGAGTATCTTTGAGTTCCTTTAAACCTCTGATTCTGGTATAGAATTGTTAGACATGTTGTAAATCCTGAAAGAACTTTCTAACCTGAAGCAGACCATGAGAAGTAATTAATTCTTCTGCCTTCAACTTGTAAGTAGTTAGTTTTCTTATTAAAGTCAGATAATGGATAATTTTAAAGAGATTATTCTACCCAAAGAGAGCAATCTGCAGTTTTATATTACAATATCATTTCTTGGAGTCAGTGGTTAGATAGACCAGCTGCTCTGAGCAGTTATTAATTTCCTGAAGTGGGCTGTGATTGGGAGCTCATTGGCTCGAATGTCATTACATTTTAAGACATCTATTATACAGACTTTTGCCTCAGAAATCATGTGCATTGTAAGTGGTCATGGTAAACTGCAGGCCATGCTGAAAAGGAGTCATTTCACCCACTCTGATTTTATTGTGTTCCAGAAACATGTGAAGACTGATCAGGGGTCAGGCTGAGGTGCACATGGTAAAATTCATATTACATTTTAGGTCTGGTATAAGCATGGTCATCTCCTCTGCTGTGTTTCATTATAACTAGAAGGGAAAAAGATGAGACTATGGGGTACTATGAGCATCTGCATTTTACCAGTCTACTCCCAATGATGAATTCTGTTTGAGGTTTTTTTTTTTTTTTTTTTTTTTTTTTTTGGATGAGGCACAGCATGTTAGTATTGGCCATATAGGTATGTGGGGCTGATTCATTCTTTGTTGAAGAGGATTGCCCAATAAATTTTCAGGTGTTCTGCAGTCTCCCTGGCCTGTACTTTGTAGATAACACTAACACACTTCTGTTGAAACAACTAAAATGCCTCTCGATCTTGCCACATATTCCCCGGAATTGGAGGAATGAGTAAAAGCACTCCTGGATGAGAATACTACCATAATGGAGACTTGAATCAACTTAATTAGGCCCTTCCCAGGGTAGAAGAAGGGCCCATGAACTCCCATCTGTAGTCTACCTTTGATATACAAACTTAATTTCAATGAAGCCATTTCATTGCTTATTTACTTTAATTTCAATCTAATTTTCAGGTAAAAAGTGAAAAATTGTTCTATGCCTTCTACTTTGGCAATTTTCAATGAGTAATTGGCAATTTTTAAGTTTCCTCATACCTTGTGGGAACAAGAAAATGTATAAAACTTCATCACCACAGGGTAATGTTTTGGCTTTAATAGAGTAATGTTTAACAATTTACCTAAAAGTATGCTGTTAAGCAGAGGAATGGATACAGCACACATTTGCATCTGACATGAGTACAAAACAGCAATTTTAACAACATTTTTCCTAGATACTTTTACCTGATATTTATTCTTCCCACCCTTTTAGATCTATTGAAGTTCCCCAAAGCCTGAAAAGAATATGTTCAATCAGAAGCCATTGTCTCAACAGAAAAGAATATAGGTCCTTCCTTCACCATGGCCCTAACTATCTATCACTCTTAATTCCAAATAAAGTAGGCTGACTCTGAACTTCACATGCAGACAGACCTAATTTCTAAGAAAGGCCAGCTCTGTCATTCACAAACGTGTGTCCTTTAGCAAGACATTTAGCCCCTCAGGATCTTGGCTTCTTCTCTCCAATATGATTTGACAATACTTATTTCCTACAGGGATTAACATAATAAATGATTGAAATTCATGCAAGTGTTTGGCACAAATACATGTATTTATGCATTCACATACTCAATTTTTTATTTTTATTCAAGGGATAATCAAGCTAGTAATATATAAACCACACCTACAAAGCCTTTCATATAGCTGTCCAGCCAAGATTCCCAGGATGCCACTATCTCCTAACACCTCAGTTTGGGGGTAGATCTATGCCTTTAGTTTTTCATCCAGAGGCTGTTCCTAAAAACATAATATCAAGCTGGCCCATGGTGGCTTTAATCCCAGCACTTGGGAAGCAGAGGTAGAGGGATGACTGTGAATTAGAAGCCAGCCTGGGACTACAGATTGACTTCCAGGTCAATCTGGGCTAGAGTGAGACCCTGCCTCTGAATACCCACCCCCCAATAAATAAATAAACAAATAAATAATATTAAGTTCAGTGAGTACTTCTTGGAATCACCCAGGATAGGGTAGCTGAAGGAAGTATATTGGCTCAATTTATACAGTGATGTCTTGATGGCCAGTCTAAATCAAAATTCATTATGCTAACCATATTGGAGAAACAATGGTGTTCACAGACTAAGGCCAGAGTGTGTGAAAATGGCCAAAATGTGAGGCATGTTTAGCACCCGTTCCTATGACTTCTAACATTTCCATAATCTTTCACCAAGGTAATTTAGTGTTATGGAAAGCATATGCCATTTAGGAACCTAAAGGTCATGCCATTTGTCCACATGCTATTCATCCCTGAGCAACCTTAGTGAGCCTCATTTTCCCCAACTGTTAAAGCTAATAAAATACTATCTTTCTTTTTTACCCTTTTGGGTATCATGAAAAAAGGCTGACCAGACAGAGAAAGTATTTTGAAAATTACAAGTCTGTGGGTGCAAATGTACTTGTGTTTATGAACATAACAAATATAGTATGAACAAATTCAGTGGTTCAATGTGCGTTGAGATATATCTAATGTTAATTTTAAAAAGAAAAAGAAAAAGCCTCCCAGGGCTGGAGAAGTTGCTTGGTGGTTAAGGCACTTGCCTGCAAAGCCAGAAGGCCCAGGTTCAATTTCATAGGACCCACGTAAGCCAGATGCACAAGGGTGCACATGGATCTGGAGTTCCTATGAAGGAGGCCCTGGTGAGCCCATTCTCCCTCTCCCTCCCTCTCTCTCTCTCTCTCTCTCTCTCTCTAATAAATAAAGAAAAATAAAACATTTTTTAAAATTCCCAGAATGCTTGTCTCTTAAGAACAGAAAAAAAAAACAATATACTCCATTTTCCAAAATAGGCATTATGCAAAATTTGTCAATGTAAACTTCCTAGTTATGAAAAATAAGATGGCATGGTTTTAAAGCTTTCACTTATGTTATGGTTGAAGCAAAATATTGCTATAGAAGCAAGAAGAAAATGAAAATTTTATAAGGTTTAGCTTTCTCATTCTGCTGACTCAATGCCCTCTATCCAACTGAGGAGTCATTACAGAAGATGAAGTGTGATCTAGACTATCCTCAAAGATGCACTCTAGGTGAGAAAACCTATAGGAAGCTCATTGCTTTAATGATCATGATCTCTGTATACATACATGAAGAAAAAGACCTTAGAAGAAAGGCAACACATCAGAAGTGAAAAGTTTAGCAAGGCATTCAGATTTCATGTGGCTACACCCTAAAACAGTTCCTCCATACTTGCTAAAAACTAAGAAAGGAGTCTATGTTTTTTGTAGCCTTTGTAAGACTCAAAAGAGGTCACATTATTAAATGTCTCTAAAAATGCAATCTATTATATTGAAAGTATTTAGAACATTTCATACAACTAATTCTTCAAAAATGCACTGAGCCTTGAAGCTCATTTTCAACTACATAAGCAATTTTTCAAGACCAAGAATTCTTCATGTAAATCAAAAAGGACAGGGTACGTTTTTCATGTGTACATCATCTGCCTCTGTTCAGGAATTACTTGCTACTTTGGGCTCACTCACATGGGCTGTCTACCCTGGTGCCAGATGCCTAACTGAATGGTTAAGGCCTAGAATCTTTCTAAACTGTAAAGTAACATCCGGAGAGACTTTTAGTTTGGAACATGAGGAAGAAGATGAAAGTGTTAAGAAGACTGCAGTCGACACGCTAAATAAGACAGGATAAACCTGAGAAACTTAAAGGTATGTATAAATCCATGCATCACATGTCATAGTGAAGCACCAGGGATTTTAATGAGACTTATGATTCTGTATTTTGCACTTCTCTTCTGCTTACTCTTTCTTTCTCCCTTCTAAACATTCCCTCTAACTTTTGAATTAAAAAATAAAAAGTTATAGATGATTACCTTTAAAACATATATACATTGTGGAATGGATAAATTAAGCTAATATATTTCATTATTTCACATCTTTATTTTCTTAGTGAATTTTTGCTTGCATGGCAAAGTACTCCAGCCTGGGTATTGTCAAAGAAAAGTAGAATTAGCTCACAGTTCTGGCAGATCAAGGGCAGAGTACTGGCATCTGTTTTACCTTGTGGCACACAGTATCATAGTGGTGGGTGCCTGTGCAGAAGAGAGATGATGCACAAGGCTAGAGTGGAGGCAGGCTATAATTCAACCCTACAGACCCAAGATAGTGTGGATCTGTGTATGTGGGTGAAGCCCTCATCACCTCCTAGTCATCTTCCCCTAGACACTACCTCTTAAAGCGGCCACCAGGACAGCACCTAGGTACACCACACTAGAGCTACACCACAGCACAGAGACCTCTAAGGAACAAACCATAACACTTACCTTTCTTGCTATTACTTAGGACATTTAAAAACCACCATTTCAACATTTTTCAAGAATATAACATGGTATGCTTAACAATAGTTACATGTTGTACATATTTCTGGAGGATTCTTATGGGAATTCTTAGCTAGAGCATAAGTGGAACTAGACAGCTTTAGATTCTTCTTAGCTTCAGCTCTCTGTCTATGATATAAATTTACTACTTCCTTGTTCCAATTTGCAGAAAGTTAAAAACTTTTATTACAGAATTACACATCTTTATTGATTGATTTTTATAAATGCTTGTTCTTTTCAATTAGCTCTACATAAGGCTGTTTTCTTTTTCTAGTCTTACAATATATTGCTTTGTTTATTTAGTCCTGCAACTTTTCCTTCATATCTCACTATGTTTTATTTCTAGGTTTTTTCTCAGTCTCTTTCTCTCCCTTTATTCCTTTCTTCCCTCTTTCATTTTCTCTTCCATTGCCTGCTTGTACTATCTTAAATTTGGCTAGGGTGATTTTAGAAAAAGAAAATGTCAATGTATAATCAGCACCCAGAATTAATGCTAATTTTATATCATGAATTTTTTGGAGTTTCATTTTTCTCTTTTTGTTAATAAAAATGATATTACTGAAACATGAAAACTTTAATTTATATTTTTCTAACAAACCAAAAATGATACCTCATTCGACTCCTAAATATGACAAGGATCATAGAAAGCTTTCATTTCCTTCTCAATTTCCTTCTCCCCTTTTCTGCATTTTCATTACACACTAATTAAATCACACTCTGATATTCACTTCCCCAAATATTATGAATCATTTGTAGTTGATAGGATGTTGACATACTACCAGATTTTACCATCATCTCTTCTTATATTGCTTCCTCTTGGATTCTATTCCTTCTGTCTGGGTTTGTTTTTCTTTTTTGCATTAAGTGCATGATTTAGCACTTCTCTCAAAATCAATCTTTTAGTAGCAAATTCTCAATAGTTCATGGGTTCCTGTTTAACCACTGAATTCCTTCTTATTTTCATATTGATGAGGTTAGTTCATACATCTGAACTCAAGCAGAATCAGGGGACAGTCTTCCCATGCTCTTTTATGTGCATTGAAATGGTGCCTATTGTAGACTAGTGATGACTACTCTTCTCTGTGGCTGCTAATCCTAGGATTGTCCTGGAGATTTCTGTCTTTGTTGGAACAGGATCTCCTTTGATTTAAAAGACATTTTAGGCAGCATTCTTAAAAATGTATAACAAGGGCTGGAGAGATGGCTTAGCAGTTAAGCGCTTGCCTGTGAAGCTAAAGACCCCAGTTCGAGGCTCAAGTCCCCAGGACCCACATTAGCCTGACGCATAGGTGGGCGCACGCGTCTGGAGTTTGTTTGCAGTGGCTGGAGGCCCTGGCACGCCCATTCATTCTCTCTCTCTCTCTCTCTCTCTCTCTCTCTCTCTGCCTCTTTCTCTCTCTGTCTGTCACTTTCAAATAAATAAATAAAAATAAACTAAATTTAAAAAAAAATGTATAACAACGCCAGGCGTGGTGGTGCATGCCTTTAATCCCAGCACTCGGGAGGCAAAGATAGGAGGATTGTAGTGAGTTCAAGTCCACCCTGAGACTCCATAGTGAATTCCAGGTCAGCTTGGGCTAGAGTGAGACCCAACCTCAAAAAAAAAAAAGGTAAAACAACCCCATTATATTATAGAAAGAGCCCTACTAAGTGCAGAGGCATGCCCTGGGGATTCCCAGACCTCCCGGCTTCTCTGTCCCCTGAGAGCTAGAACAGAACAATCTGCTCTTCTTCCAGGCCTGCTCCTGTTATTGCTTGCTTCTAGACAACTCCCTGTCCCCAGGGAGGCTGATCATTTGGGTTAGTCTCTTTCCTCTGCTGTCCTTGGAAAGCCTTTTCCTTCTGCTAGCAGATTCAGGGATCAATTGTTCTTTGGCAGAGAAAGAGACCTAGTGACATTGAAGATAGTTTTCATTTCTTCTTCCTGCAGCTGCTGACCCCAGAGAGCAAGTTAGACTATGTACCTCATCACAAAAGAGGAATCAGCCTGTGAGTCCTGGAAGCTAATGGAAGTATAATTCCCAGTCACCTGAGCCAAAGAAGGAAGTCATCAACTCTTTCCCAGTGAGTCTACTGATGGAAAATTAGGAGGTGATTCTCCTATGTGTAGATATTATACCACATAATTTTGTGTGGCTGAATACAAGTGTGGAAAAGTTCACCCATTAACTAAACCTATCAATGTCCAAATTTCCATTAAAGAGGTGATGGCATACAGAGGAAAACATTACTAGTTTAGAAACACTGCATGGGGCTGAAGAGATAGCCAAGTGGTTAGGAGCTTTTTTGAAAAGGCTTTTGGCCTAGATTCAATTTCCCAGCACCTATTTGAGTCAAACACAGGAAGTGATGCATGTGCCAGGTATTCATTTGTAGTGGCAAGATACTCTTGTGTATACACACACACACACACACACACACACACACGTGGAAAATGTAATTAAATTGAAAATAAAAAGACAGCACAGCTAAAAGAAAGAGAACAAGCTTAATTAGTTTTACTACCAATATTTTTTCCCACTCACCAATGTATTTCCCATTTTCTCCACTTTTTAAGAAGAAATTAAAGAATTCTGTATCTTGTTTCCTAGCTTTTGTTTTTCATTTTAAACAGTAACTTCAGTACCAGCTGACACAAATTAAAGTCAAATTTACTTGACATGTGCTGTAACAGACAAAGCATGAAGTTGCAAAGATCCTTCTGCAAAGAGAAAGGTAGTTAAGCCCTCTCAGTTTCCAAGCACATCTTCTTTACTATACCCTTCATCCAGAATGTATTTTTTCCTGAGAATATTCTGGATAAAGGGTATAGGATAATATGTGATCAAATGTATTTATAAGCAGTAAAGTATAAACAATGAGATGGGCCCATAGCAGCTCCCTGGAGACCTCCTTTTTCCCCATGAGCAAAAGTGCTTAAAATTAAATCCCAAACTGAAAAGAACAGGAAATTCTAAACATAGATATCACTTCTCAATTACAGTGCATTTTCCTTTCCCTACTTCTCTTCCATAAACACAGGCATAGTCACTTAAAGTAGTATTACATTCCAAGAGTAAAGAATT
The DNA here is from genome assembly GCF_020740685.1 of Jaculus jaculus. Lineage (NCBI taxonomy): Eukaryota > Metazoa > Chordata > Mammalia > Rodentia > Dipodidae > Jaculus > Jaculus jaculus. Next base: position 116,266,041 of record NC_059106.1, on the reverse strand, counting down.
TCCTAAGCAAGGAAACTTTGAAAATTCAAAACCCAGTTACCTCTCCAGATTGCTGTACAAGTGTTGATGAGTCATTGTTCTTCAAACCTGGGGGTGAGGTACTAAATGATTAATGAAGGTTTTCATGACTGGCAAGGAGCCTTTCCCAGATGCTAATAACATTTTCCACTTACATCTTGATTTTAGGATGAAAATACTAGAGAAAGCTTAAAAATATGCCAGTGCATGCAAATTTTTTAAACCTTACTGCTTTTGTACAAATTCTTTTTGTAATCATTAGCTGATTAAAATTATTCACTTGACTCTTTTTCAATTTCCAGATCAACATTTTCCTCTTCAACTTGTATTTGACCTCCTTGACATTCACAAGACATTCACAAATGTCTTGCAAAGTAGCAATGAAAATGTTCAGTATCATAGTTGTATTCTCAAAGAGTCATCCCCAAGTGCCAGTCTCTGTGAAGTCACCACTCACTACCACCTACAGGAATATGCTGGATCTGCCAACTCCTACCTCTTCTCATGGGTTCCAGTCATGGGAGATATAACTCTTGCTGTCTTCATTATTGAAAGGGTGACACTGAAGTTCATAGGCCCAACAAGGGGAGAGTTGCTTTCACTTTGTGGCACTGAGAACCCATAAGGTGTGGCTTACTTCCCAGCTAATGATCAGACTGATGAAGGAAGATAGAGATGGACTTAACCCTGGTCTTTCTCTGTCAGTCTCTGCTTTCACCTACCTACCACACCTACCCGAACTGTCATGGACATTGTTCAAAGAAAACCAGTGCTTATGTGAAAACCATCCAATTATCTTTTGCTTTTGTCAGAGTTTTGCTCATTCTAGTGAAGACCATTGACTGTACAGCAGAACCCACACACCCTTTTCCCCTATGCATGGAACTGGATGACATGTCTTAGACCCCCTTGAATTAATGGTGACCATAGTGCTGAGAATCAGCTAAGGATATGGTGAATATCCAGTCCACTTGTGGCCCAATTGGAACCTCCATTTTTCTTTGTTTTCTTTTTCTTTTTCTTTTTTTAAATTTTTTATACTAGCTCTGGGTGACCTGGAATTCACGATGCAGTCTCAGGGTGACCTCAAACTCACAGCAGTCCTCCTATCTCTGCCTCCTGAGTGTTGCGATTAAAGGTGTGTACCACAACGCCAGGCTGGAACCTCCAATTTTTATTCTTCCTGTGGTTTTACCTTTAAGGCTGGCTAGGCTTATGAATTCTTCCTTCCCAGGATCACTTTGTAAGTTTCATATCAACTATCAAAGATCTGTGTCATCTTAGAGTCTGAACAACCTCATGGAGCAGTGTTTCTCTCACAACCCACATGCCTGTGGGTCATTTTAGGCTAAATATGAATTTGGAGACAGATTTTTGCATCTGATCTTATAGCTCAATGATAAAGTATATTCCCTGTATGCTTAAAGTCCTGAGTTGTATCCTTACTAGCAAAAAAATTAAAAATACAGCTAATATATTAAATTGTGTATCAGTTAACTTCTTTCAGCACTATAATGAAATACCTGACAAAATGCCTGACAAAGCAAGGAGCAAGAATTTATTTGGTCCTCCAATTCAGGGATTATCAGTCCAACATGGCAGGGAAGGGATGGTGGCCTTAGGGGATGGAATGCACTACATAGTATAGTTCTTTAGATGGCAACTTGACCAAAAAGTAGAGAGTCACAAGGAGAAGCAGATGGCCTATAATCCCCAAGGGTCACCCTTATGGTCTGCCAACTAGACACCATATAGAAAAAATTCAACAAACTGCCAAACTACCAGCCAGGGACACAACCTCATATGTGGGACATTTTACATCTGAGCCATATAAAATGGTTTGTATGCTATATGGACTGCTTTATTCCCTTAGCCTAGTCTAATTTTTTTCATATTTTTAAAATATTTATTTTATAGAGAAAAAGAATGGGTACTTTAAGGCCTCCAGCAGTGCAAACAAGTTCCAGACACATATGCCACTTTGTGCATCTGGCTTATGTGGGTACTGGGAAATTGAGACTGGGTCCTTAGGCTTCTCAGGCAAGCACCATAACCATTAAGTCATCTCCCCAGCCCCTATTTTTTTTTAAATCATATTAGTCTTATTGCTTCCTTTAGATGAATTAAGATTTTATTTTCATGTCATCTGAGAACCTTCAAGCTGTCTAATGATGGGAATCTGACACTTTGTGGAGAGGAATCCCTAGGCTTAAAGGTCTGAGCCCATCAAAATCAACCACAAATCAAATTCAACAACTCAGATAGACTATCTAGGAGTCAATCCATGGCAAACCTTCATCTCTATACATAGCAGAATCTGTTCAAACATAGGAGATATAGATTATTGTGTTATTTTTATTTATTTTTTTAAGAGAGAGAGAATGGTTGTGCCAGAGTCTCTAGCCATTGCAAAGGAACTCCAGATGCATGCACCACCATGGGCATTTGACTTACATAGGTTCTAGGAAATTGAACCAATATCCTTTGGTTTCACAGGCAAGTACCTTAACCACTAAGCCATCTCTCCAGCTCAGAGACATAGATTATTTGGTCCAGTAGTAGTGCTAGTATGGTAGATGATACTGACATTTCAGCTGCCACTTTGAGGGAATTTTCAGGAGAAGAGATCTTTCTGAAACAGAAGACATCATAGTGGACCAGACAGAACCAGTAACAGATCCAGAGTCATCACTCATGAGTTCTCACTATTGGTCAACACCTGAACTAACATTGGAATAAGTTCAAGGAGAACTCATACTTCTATGAATGCAGGTTTATTTAAGGGTTTGTGTTGGCTTCAGTTGTAGCTTTGTGCAGGGATGAATGCGCTGGCATTTTGTAGGTCATGCCCAATGAACACATTTGTTTATAGGCACTTTTTCTTCTCTTTCTGAGGAGGAGCATGGCTCACAGTTATATCTTGTACAAGCCTAGGTTTGTTTGGTTTCTCTTTCACACCCAGATATATGAGTGGGGCTGATCTTAGTAACACAGCCTTCCAGTGTTTCATGGCAGGTCTAAGAACAAGTAAAAGGCCATATTCAAGTAGGGATGCCTGAACTGTTAAAGTGCAAGAAATTAAGGAAAGCTGATTCTTCAACAAGAGACTGAAGAGAGAGTTAGGAAGGTGAGGCCATGAGAGATTGAGCTCCTGATGAAACAAAGCCTGGTTTGGGGCAAGAATTATAAAACTAGAATCTGATTTATGCCATTACTTTAAGGAAACAGCTATACACTCAATGAACCTTATTGAATTGAAGAATTTTATTTTGTTGTTCTTAGTACCAGATCAAACATGTTTAAGTAACCTTCCCCTCCCCTTCTCTGTCTTTCCTATCTTATTTAATGAGCACATAACAACGTATAATAGGCATGGCTTACAAAACATTGTGGTTCAGAGACTAAATTGGGAATCCACAGCTCAGAAGATGCAGAAGATTGATGTGAAAACAGATAATAAAGTGGGGTGAATTGCAAGAAACAGAAGGGTTAGGTAGCTTGAATCCAGGTTTGCACCATTCTTTCTAGATTCTGGTCCATTTCAAGCATTAGCACCTCTGACTCTGTGTGCTCTGTAGCACACCAAGGACTCTCATGAAATTGAACCCTTCCAGGGAACATTAACTCTATGAAATTTGAAAGACACACATGCTCTGCTAAACTACTCCCTACTGGCACCCAGGTAGGCATTCATAATTAAATTGAGTCATGCCTACAAGGGAAAAAGAAAGACTGCAAAATAAAAGGGTATTAGTTGGGAAGAAAAGGGTTCAGCTGAAAGGGGGTCATGGGGTAGGGGATGAAAAGAAGATAGTGGGAGGGATTATGTTCAAAATGCATAATTATACACGCACAAAAATTTTCAGTTAAAAAAGTGATTAAAATGGACATCCTGGGGTTGGGGGAGAATCCAGCCTTGAAGTGCTTTGCTCTAAAGCCAGGCTCTGCCTGCTGGAAGAGGTCAGCTTTTCCACTCAAATAGTGTCTTCTTGAGTTTGTAACACAGTCAAGGTCAGTCTGGTGTTTTTCACTTTACAAATTTTCATCTATCAAGAGATGTTGAAGGCACCAATCTTATTCAGTTGGACTCTAAGGCCATCAGTACTTAGAACTGGCCATTGTTTAACAAGTTCTGTCAACCAAAATCATGTCTTTATTGCATTTGTTTGAAGAATAAGTTAGTTTGCTCTCTTTAGCCACCCACTTTGCAACAAAGGAGAAAGTGTTTAAACAAACAAACTACATAAAATAATTCTCTTCCTTTAACTGAGAAAGGGCAGGCCCCCTGCTCCTGGGAACATACAATTGATTTTGTCAATAGGATGAATGAAAACAAACATGGACAGCTGCTTTAGCCCAACACATATGCTTCAGGCTCCTCCTTGCAAACAGTCTTCTTGGACTTTGTTCTGTTTGAGGGGTGTTTCTGAAATTATGAGATGATTTTTAAACCATTACCTTTATTTAAATGCTGCCACAAGCTTGAAGTAAGTATTCTTCATTTTCATGCAGATGACTATGCTGTTCAGAAGAGTTTTTAAGCTGCTAAAGGCTGATTGACAGAAGATAAGTGGGATGCAATGGAAGTTGGCTTACTCTGACTTTATGGATTTTATACTAATCCAAAGACCTTAAGCTATAATCTCTCTTCTCCTCACAATCATATTCAGAAATACAGCCATGTAGAAAAGCAATTGGGGCTAAGGATAAAAGGGTCAAACTTAGATATTGGAAATATCATTTCAGTTCCTTACTTACTTATATGTGCCCATGGATAGTGAGTTGTCCAAAGGTAAGATACACTGAGGTAAGAGCTGTAGTGTCAGTGCCTAGGAACAACTGTGCATAAAAGCAATTGGAGTATCACTACACAGATAGCCTGACCATAGAAAAAATACAGAAAGGGTAGACCTGCAATGACCAGCTTTTATTTGTACTGGAGCCACTATAAGGTACTCAGTTCCAAAGAATTCACAGACAAGACTTTCCTGCATGCTCAATTGAATTAAACTATGAGGGAACTTTGGTTTTGTAACTATACAGAATATAGAATTCATCTTTAGTGGTAGCCCCCACACCACCTCCCTCCAACTCTCTGCAGAGTTCCACAACTTAAAAAGAAAAACATTAAAACCCTAACAGATTATTTTAATTTGGGGTTTCTCAACCCCAAATTAAAATCAGCACTACTGACATTTGGAGACTGGAGAATTCTTTGCTGTGGGGGCTGTCATGCACATGGTAAGATGTTTGGCATCCAGGCTTATCCCTCCATTAGAATCCAGTAGCAGCCCCAGTTGTGACAACCAAAAATGTCTCCAGACATTACCTAATGTCCCCTGGGCAAAAACATCACCCCTTATTGAAAGCCTCTGCTGTAATGATTCCCAAGAGAGGGTATGTCTTTGCTGTTTTTATTTCTCTTAATTATCTGGAAGACATTAAAAAATCACATGTCTCTGCCATTGTTCAGGAAACAGACTTTGGTTCTTTATCGCTTTCATGTGCTCCCTCTTTTCTTGTAAGATAATCAATCAAGGGTTACATTCTTTAATTGTTAGAATATGTCAAGGTTCTTTTCATTTGCCGACCTTATGAAACTATATTAGTACCAGAGATCATGGAGAAGGTATATATAAATGTGAATCTCATCTTTACATTGTGTGATCTTCAAGATAATCTCTCTGGATACACATCATCTTACCTCAACCTTTGAAGAATTGTTGCAATAATCAATTAAATGATGTCATTCCATGTTGCATGTGATTAGCAGATTTAATAAATGCAAACATAATATCTCCATTAAATATTGCATGGAATAATTCTACTATATACATATATATCCATATATATATGTACATAGATAGATAGATAGATGTATATGTATATATATGGATATATATAGAGATATATATCTATATATCTATATCTATATATCTATATATATATATATATGTAAATATACATAGTGCATGTCCCATGCAGTATTTACTGACTGTATTCATATAAGTATTCAATGGAAGCTATTATTACTGTAAAATAACAACAAGAACATTCCAATGGGGGGGGAAAAAAAAACATATGTAGCATCTGTCTTTCAGCCAATGGATGTGCCAACCACTCAAGGCAGCCATCTGAAGTTTTCCTAAGGAGCCCATAGCTAGCACTTCAACATTTCCACAGCTTCTTATTTTGTGTTAAATTTTCTACTCATTATTCAGAAGTTCCATTATCAAGTTATACAGATTCAGCTTTATTCCTATCAGTCTCTATATGAATCAGTAATCAATAAAAACTCTTCAGACATTTTAAAAACTAATAAAATGGAACCCACGTATGGAGTCACAAAGAATAACATACAAAACCCTATCTACTATCTGCTAATATGATGAGTTTATACATTTTCAGACGTCCTCATCTCTGTTTACCACCAGTAAAGTAGGATTGCCATTCAGCAGAGCAACCAGAGGTTAGTCATTCAAAACGTTAATGAATTATATATAGGTTGGTTTCTTTTTCTTCTTTGCTTACCTTTCTCCACCCTGGGTTGGATAATGTTGATTTTTAAACTTCACCAAAATGTAATAATTGGCTACAACTAAAGAATAGAATAGGGCTGGGAAGACAGCTTAATGGGTAAAGTGCTTGCCACTCAAACATGAGGATTTGGATCCTAAACACCAATGTAAAAGCCAGACCTGGTGGCTTATGTCTGTAATTCCAATTCTAGAGACTCAAACAGAAAATCCATGGAACTTGATGGAGAGCTAGTCAAACTGATGAGTTATAGATTTAGCAAGGAACTTAGTTTTATCCACTTACTGAATGACTGACTATGTGCGAGGTACTAAGCTTTACTGAAATTATTTCACTCTTTGATAATACCTACAAAAATTTTCTTTCTGTGAAAGCTGATAGGATGAAATATGTCAAATTGTCAGATAATTGGGGAAGGGTCTGTGAAAATTAACAGCTTTATATTTGCCCTTGCCTTGAGAATATAGAGGTGCCAGGTGTGGTGGCATAAGCCTTTAATACCAACACTAGAGTGGCAGAGCTACCTAGGAATATGGAGGGTCACTGTGAGTTTAAGGCCAGCCTGAGACTACATTGTAAATTCCAAGTCAGCAAGACACTACCTCAAAAAACAAAGGGGGGTGGGGAGGGCTGGAATGTAAAGGTGAAAATGAATAAGATTAAAATAGTAAAAACAAAACATTGGTGAAAAGATAAAGAATGCTGCAGCAGCTGGGTATAAAACAGCCAACCTGACCAGACAAAAGGAAGGACAGGGCTCTGGGAAAACAACAAGGCCAGTCTCAGCAGGCTCTATCTGGTCCCCATGAAGCTCCCTTTGTTTTTCTTTCTTGATTAGATTCTACTTCTCCCTTGGAAAGTGTGCAGCTAGGTGCTGAACTTGGACAATGAGACAAAGTAGAATGACCAGATTTTGGATAAGAAAGAAGACTCATGTATACCTCATGGAGGTTGATTATTGGGCCAGAACCATACCTCTCATATCTCAGTCCATCATTTTAAAGACAAATTTATTTCTCTAGCCAGAAAACTTTATAAACCCCCAAACAAATTCACTGGCAACCCACTTTCTGGGACCTTTCTCCATTGCTAAAACCTTTTTAGTTTTGCTTCCTTAGCTTTGCAGTGGACAAAAGTCTGTCTGGTTTCACGTAGTATCTCCCCTGGCAAGAGCTCTTCTCACTGCTTTGTCTACAAAAATAAAATTTGTTTCCACTCTATCAGAAGACTTTGTTTTCTCTCTCTAATCATGCATTCTCTCTGTAATAGCATTTCTTCCCTTAAAACTCATCCTAAATTCCTCAAAGCAAAAAACAGGGAGACTGACACTGAGGCTTTGGTGACCATTGGAGTCTGCCACCCTAGTGCCTGAGTTAAGCCCATGTAAGAGCTGAAACAGGCTCTTGTCACTCTCAAAGAGATCCACTTCAGTACTCACCTTCAACCATTTGCTTTTTCTAAATAACATTAATCTCTCTCTTCTCTCTCTTCATGCATATTCATATGCCCATGTATATATACCTATGTCTAGGGCTTAGGGTTTGAATATGAAATGTCACTCATAGATTTATGTGTTAAAGTGCAGGTCCTCAATTGGTAGCACTACCTTGGGAGCTTCTGGAACCTTTAGGAAATGGGACCAAACTGGCAGATCCTTGAAGATTTCTTATCCCTAGGTCCTTCCTTTACTTCTCTATTGGCTTCCTATCTTCCTGTCTCTGCCATATCCTTCCACAACCATGATGGTTTTCCCATGTGAATGGAGCCAAACATAGATTGCAGCCTCTGAAACTATGCGCCAAAGTAAGACTTTTCTCTTTTAAGTGCATTATGTTAGATATTTTGTGAGCTGCATTATTTCTTCAAATAGGAAGATGACTAAGGAGAGCATGGGCATCCTTGCATACAGGTATGTGACATTCTTTCTGCATGAGGATAATATGGTCCAAGAGAAAGGGAGTGTTAAGAGTCATATGAGAGAATCTTCTCTATGAACCTGAGAAAAGCACTTTCTCCTCATGAGCCATTGGTTCCTCATCAGAAAATGTTCAAATTTAGATTATGTCATCAATTTTGTTTGTAAAATCCATCGAGTGTGCACTAAAGTCTGAGGAATGTTTCAGATGAAACCATCCAGAGAGAAGTAATTTATGGGACACAGGGCACTGTCCAGTCTTCAATCTGTAGAAAATTCTTTTCTCCTCTATAGAATGCTTTGTAGAGTATTAGAGTTAGAGAATTCTAAATTGAAGCAAATGTATTTTTTATCTTTTACTTTTATAGTAAAGAATAATCAATAGGAAATCACTAATGTCTTATCATAAGCACAACTACTATCAATAGTGATCACATTATATTGTAGTGCTACAGCAGAAATAGTAATCTTCCTTCAAGATGAGTGATATCTTGAAATGACAAAATTAATCACACTGAAGATTCTGGACTTTAAAAAAAAAAAGTATCTTTTATGATCCAATTCTCTGCCCACCCAACACTAACTTTATTATATAATCAGAGAACAGAAAACACAAACACAATGTTCTGTAAATGTAGAAGTACTGGTCTTTTGTGTTTTCTTTTGAAGATTGTAGTGCCAGTGAGAGAAAAGGACAAGTATTACCAATAGAAGATCATTTGAGAAGGCTCTTTGTCCTTAGGTATCAATTCTCACCCTCATAACATGGTGCCTAAACTAATGTTATCTATTAAGTCACCTAGGAAAGGGTAGCTGAAGACTTCCCCAAAGAAACAAAGAAATGACTAGCTTGAATTTTGAAGGCCTTGTCCACTTTGCCTTTGGGAAGACTCAAATCCCAAATTTTAGCAGCTTTGATGATTCCCTAGCCATGGTAGCTTCTGAATTTCTCTGGATCTCTTGATCCTATAGGTAGGGAGCAATTTTCCTACTACTTATTTAACAAAATACTACTCAAATCATGAAATACCATCCTCTTTTCTGATTGTTATACTCACTTGCCAATTATCTATATTAATTCATATGATCACCCTCTTTTTCTGAAATGGATGTACCTCCAAGAACTATACATAAGTCTATGCTGCCTTTCTTCTGCTGACATATTCGAAGACACTTTATTCATTTAAAAGGAGGAATAATGAATTACAATGTTTGTCTATTGAGTATGGCTGTTCTAACACCATAATTTAAAAGAATCAAGAATTCCATACAACATATCAACATCTCAGTTAAACAGTGTAGGCTGTCAGATGCATTCATGAACAGTTTTGTATTTTCACATAGTTATGAATAATATATATATATATACATATATATATATGTATGTATGTATAATTTCCACTTTTGTATATGAGTGTACCTAAAGTGAGTTCTGATGTGTTTGTTAACATGCTGTTCTGTTTTGTGCATATTAAATTGACCATATTAATTTCAATTTTCCAGTTTTCTTGCTTACTTTACAGCCAATACTTATTTGGGGGTATCATTTTCATGGGGTCTTTACCATGTTCTAGCCTTGGGCTGTAAGCAAATACACTAGTAGAAGTATAGAACCAGGTAATTCTCTCAATGAATGGATAAGAGGCAAGCCCTTTGCTATATACTCCAGCAGCCCTGGAGAGAGAACATCTTCAAGGAATGTGGAACTTGTTGACACAGACTCTAGGTGGCATTCCTGACTGTTGTTTCCACTTCTCCTGATTTTCCTAGGCATACTCTTTTGCTTTGAGATTTTCCAGGATTTTTCATACCACTTAGGGGGTTCAGAGATGGAAATTTTGAGTAAAATATGTACACTCATTTTCATGTTATGCAAGAGTGAAAACAAAAAGCCTCAAACTCAATTTAGATTGGAGTGGGATGGTGTGGAGTAGCGCCCGTGCACGAAAAAATACAAACTGCACATTTGCAAAAAAAAGTCGAAACATTCCCAGAACTTCATTTTTGGTGTGGGAGACTCCCTGGAATAACTTTGGAAAAAGTGATGAAATTTTAAAATAAATGAAAAACACTATTGACAAAAATCCTCAAAAACACAGACTTTTAGAGAAATACTCATTTTCATGTTTCAAGTAGAGAAGCAGGGCTGGGAGTTACACTGAGTAGCTTTCATGGATTATCTACAGAGATTTTAAGAATTTTACTGAGATATTTCTACTCCTACCACATTATGCTTTTTAATACCCATGCGAGTTATATGTATCCATTGCATTTTACATTTTGCTTTATGTTAAAATTAATATTATAAATCTCTAAAATATAAGTATAAAATTTTATCTTTGAGGGGAAAGAATCTTTTCATGTTCAACCCTTGGAGGGCAGTTTACAAGAACCTGGGACAGTTTCTAAGCATCTACACATAAATCATTACAGACTGGACTATTTAGAAATCGTGCCTACACATAGATTTGCAGGAAATGATTTGGACTTTCAGTCATTGTGCGGCCTTTTACACTTTCTTCAGTTCATACAATATCTTTATCATCAAAAGTTTACCACTTCTCAGAGAACTTCCAGTTAAGATGGTGGCATAAGTACCACGCCAAAGCAGCCTAGGGGGCAAAAAATACCAAAAAAACTCAGCAAAATACACACTTTTACTAGAAAGTGAGGTGTATAGGAAATAGAAGCGGCAGTGGAGAAGTAGAAGAGTTATAGAGCATCCAGAGCCTGCACAGGCAGGAAAAGCAGCTCCAGCAGCTCGGCCAACCGCCGCTGCTGCGGCGCACCAGAAAGCCACCAGACTCGGCTCCAGCCACAGGAAAAGCCAGGTGCAGGCGCTTCCCCTCACACCGTGCTCTCCGCAACTCGGGAAACGTGAGGGGAGAGCGGCAGCGAGCAACAGAGGTGCAGACCGCGAGGTAGAAGAACGCGTGGAGCAGCGAAACAACCAGAGCAGCTGCGGCTCCCTCCCCTCCCCCACCGCCTCAGCCCAGCTCCGGCGAACACAGCAGCGGCCCGGGACCCAGCCACGCCAACTTGGGCTGACAGCGGGACGCAAGCAGGAGCAGAGTTCGGCAGCAACATCAGCGGCTCCAGCACCTGTAACAGCAGCCCCAGCAGCAGCAGACCCAGGAGTGGCAGCAGCAGCAGACTCGGCAGCAGCAGCTTCAGGGGGAGCAGCAGCAGTGGACACAGCAGCAGCAGCTTCAGCAGCAGTGGTGGCTCCAGCAGTGGCAGCTGCAGCAGCAGCAGAGGCAGCAGCAGCGGTGGGTCCAGCAGCAACACCTTCAGCAGCAGTGGCTACAGCCCAGCAGGGGCAGCTTGAGCAGCAGCAGGGGAGCTGATCTGCTGGGCCACACTTGCCAGGCTAGGTTGGCCCCACAGGAAAAGCAAGTGCCCAGCTCCAGAAATCAGAACAGCAGCCCGACGACCCAGGCAGCAACTTGACTGAGACCAAAATCATTCAAGGTAACTGGGATTGCACCAGGGAAGGGTCTCACTTGGTCGCAAGCTGACTTGGCTCCCTCAACAGACCAGAAATCTTAACCTTTTTGTTGATAGAGGATCTGGTCGTTATAATAACTACTCTTGCATACATACTCGGGGCTGTTTTTGATTGAATGTGTACAGTGTTTAGTTAAATTTTAGAATCTACCTGTATTTTATTCCACTTAGCCTGCTTGAATACTCCTATAGCAGGGAAACTCAACCCCTAAGAACATCTTTGTAGATACTCTGAGAGTCTTAAGAGCCACACCTTACACCTTAAGGTCCTACCCTGAAAATATATTACATCAAATCAATTGATACAGCTAAGAATACACAGCAAGCTAGAAAATCCAACCATTAACTTAATCCAAGATGCAAAAATATATACATTATAACACAAGAAACACTAAAAAGCAAGATGATATAAATCCACCTAAAAGTTTTAATGCATCAGAAATGTCCTCCAGTGAGAAAGAGTTAGAGGAAATGCCTGAGAAAGAGTTCAAAAGAATGATTATAAATATGTTCAAATAGGTCAAAGCACATACGAAAAAAATCAAAGAAGAAATCAAAGAGGAAATCAAAGGAATCAAAGAAGATGCAGGACACCAATTTCATGAAATAAAGAAGGCAATACAAGACATAAATAAGGAAATAGAAATAATAAAGAAAAACCAGTCAGAATTACTAGCAATGAAGAACACAGTTAATGAAATAAAAAACTCTGTAGAAAATCTCACCAGTAGGATGGATGAGGGAGAGGACAGAATATCTAAGCTAGAAGACCAGGTGGCAGACCTAGTACAGTCCAACAAAGAGAAAGACAAACTTATAAAAAAGTATGAGTGGGAATTTCAAGATATTCGGGACACTATGAAAAGATCCAATATAAGAATTCAGGGCATAGTAGAAGGAGAAGAACTCCAATCCAAAGGCTTAGTAGGTGTCCTCAACAAAATCATAGAAGAAAATTTCCCCCAAATTGGGAAAGAGGTGCCAATGCAGATACAGGAACCCATTAGAACCCCAGCCAGACAACACCCAGAAAGAACCTCTCCTCGCCATATTATAATCAAACTTCCAAACACACACACCAAAGAAAAAATATTGAAAGCAGTTAGAGAGAAAAATCAAGTTACCTACAAAAGCAAGCCCATCAAGATTACAGCAGATTATTCAACACAAACTTTTAAAGCCAGAAGGGCATGGAGTGATATATTCCAAGTTCTGAAGGATAACAACTGTCAACCAAGGTTACTTTATCCTGCAAAGTTATCCATTCTAATAGATGGAGAAATAAAGATATTCCATGACAAAAGCAGGTTAAAGGAGTATTTGAAGACAAAACCAGCTCTACAGAAAATACTTGATAGAATTCTCCATGCTGAAGAAAAGGAAAAGCACACATATAAGGAACCTAGAAAAAACAAGCAATACTCAAATACTAGTTAACAGAACAGAGTACAGGTAGAACCAGAAACACACACACACAAAAATGGCAAACATAAATACACATAAATAATATCTCGTAATATCAACGGCCTCAATGCCCCAACAAAAAGACATAGGTTTGCAGACTGGGTTAAAAAGCAGGATCCTACAATTTGTTGTATCCAAGAAACTCACCTTTCTACAAAGGATAGACATTATCTTAGGATGAAAGGTTGGAAGACGGTGTTTCAAGCAAATGGGCCTAGAAAACAAGCCGGGGTTGTATCCTAATATCAGACAAGGTAGACTTTAGTCCGACGTTAGTCAAGAAAGATAAGGAAGGTCACTTTATATTGATTAAGGGCACACTCCAACAGGAGGACATTACAATCCTAAACATACATGCACCTAACATGGGGGCTCCCAAATTCATCAAACAAACACTATTAGAACTAAGGTCACAGATAACACCAAACACAGTGGTGGTGGGTGACTTTAACACCCCACTCTCATCAATTGATATGTCATCCCAGGAAAAAATAAACAGAGAGGTATCTGGACTAAATGAGGTCATAGAAGGAATGGACTTAATAGATATATACAGGACATTTCATCCAAAGGCTGCAGAATATACATTCTTTTCAGCAGCACATGGAACATTCTCTAAAATAGACCATATATTAGGACACAAAGCAAATCTTAACAAATTCAGGAAAATTGAAATAATTCCTTGCATTCTATCTGACCACAATGGAATTAAACTACAAATCAGTAGCAAGAAAGGCTATAGAGCATACACAAAATCATGGAAACTAAACAATACACTACTAAATGATGAATGGGTCAATGAAGAAATCAAAAAGGAAATCAAAAATTTTATAGAGTCAAATGATAGAGAGAACACAACATACCAAAATCTCTGCGACACAATGAAGGCAGTTCTAAGAGGTAAATTTATAGCCTTAAGTGCCATTATTAAGAAATTAGAAAGGTCGCAAGTAAATGACCTAATGCTTCGCCTTAAAGCCTTGGAAAAAGAAGAACAAGGCAAACCAAAAATCAGTAGACGGGAAGAAATAATAAAGATTAGGGCAGAAATTAATGAGATGGAAACAAAAAGAACAATCCAAAGAATTAATGAAACAAAGAGTTGGTTCTTTGAAAGGATAAACAAGATTGATAAACCCTTAGCAAATCTGACCAAAAGAAAGAGAGAAGAGACACAAATTAATAAAATCAGAGATGAACAAGGTAACATCACAACAGATTCCAGAGAAATTCAAAAAATCATAGGGACATACTATAAAAGCATATATTCCACAAAGTATGAAAATCTGAAAGAAATGGATGATTTCCTTGATCTATATGACCTCCCTAAATTAAATCAAAATGAGATTAATCACTTAAATAGACCTATAACAAACATGGAGATCTGAACAGTTATCAATAATCTCCCAACTAAAAAAAGCCCAGGCCCAGATGGATTCACTGCTGAATTTTACCAGACTTTTAAGGAAGAGCTAACACCATTGCTTCTTAAGCTTTTCCAGGAAATAGAAAAAGAAGGAATTCTACCAAACTCCTTCTATGAGGCCAGCATCACCCTGATACCAAAACCAGGCAAAGATAGAACAAAAAAAGAAAATTACAGACCAATCTCCCTCATGAACATAGATGCAAAAATTCTCAACAAAATATTGGCAAACAGAATACAAGAGTATATCAAAAAGATCATTCTCCCTGACCAAGTAGGTTTTATCCCAGAGATGCAGGGATGGTTCAACATACGCAAATCTATAAATGTAATACATTACATAAACGGGTTGAAGGACAACAATCACATGACCATCTCATTAGACGCAGAGAAAGCATTTGACAAAATCCAACATCCCTTCATGATAAAAGTCCTACAGAGACTGGGAATAGAAGGAACATATCTCAATATAATAAAGGCTATTTATGACAAGCCTACAGCCAACATATTACTAAATGGGGAAAAACTAGAAGCTTTTCCACTAAAATCAGGAACAAGACAAGGGTGTCCACTGTCTCCACTTTTATTTAATATAGTTTTTGAAGTCTTAGCCATAGCAATAAGGCAAGAGACACACATAAAAGGGATACAAATTGGAAAGGAAGAAATCAAGTTATCATTATTTGCAGATGACATGATTCTATACATAAAGGACCCTAAAGACTCTACTAGCAAGCTGTTAGAGCTGATCAAAACCTACAGCAATGTAGCAGGATACAAAATAAATACACAGAAATCAGAAATCAGTAGCCTTCATATATGCTAACAACAAACACACAGAGTATGATATCAGAGAATCACTCCCATTCACAATTGCATCAAAAAAAATAAAGTACCTTGGAATAAACCTAACCAAGGAAGTAAAGAATCTATACAATGAGAACTTTAAAACACTCAAGCGAGAAATTGCAGAAGACACTAGAAAGTGGAGAAACATCCCTTGTTCCTGGATTGGAAGAATCAATATTGTGAAAATGGCAATCTTACCTAAAGCAATCTACACATTTAATGCAATCCCTATCAAAATTCCAAAGGCTTTCTTCATGGAAATAGAAAAAACAATCCTAAAATTCATTTGGAATCACAAAAAACCTCGAATATCTAAAATAATACTGAGCAACAAAAAAGAGGCTGGTGGTATCACCATACCTGATTTTAACCTATACTACAGAGCCATAGTAACAAAAACAGCGTGGTACTGGCACAAAAACAGACATGTAGGTCAGTGGAACAGAATAGAGGACCCAGATGTAAGCCCAAGTAGCTATAGCCACCTGATATTCGATAAACATGCCAAAAATACTCATTGTAGAAGAGACAGCCTCTTCAGCAAATGGTGTTTTGCAAACTGGATATATATCTGCAGAAGGATGAAAATAGATTCTTCTCTCTCGCCATGCACAAGAATTAAGTCCAAATTGATTAAAGACCTTAACATCAGACCGGAAACTCTGAAACTGCTAGAGGAAAAAGTAAGGGAAACCCTTCAACATATTGGTCTTGGCAAGGACTTTCTGAATACAACCCCAATTGCTCAGGCAATAAAACCACAGATTAACCACTGGGACCTAATGAAATTACAAAGATTTTGCACCACAAAGGACACAGTGAAAAAAGCAAAGAGGCAACCTACAGAATGGGAAAAAATCTTCGCCAGCTATATATCTGATAGAGGATTAATATCTAGGATATACAAAGAACTCAAAAAGTTAAATAATAAGGAATCAAACAAGCCAATCAAAAAATGAGCTATGGAGCTAAATAGAGAGTTCTCAAAGGAAGAAATACGAATGGCATATAAGCATCTAAAAAAATGTTCTATGTCACTAGTCATCAGGGAAATGCTGATTAAAACTACATTGAGATTCCATCTCACTCCTGTCAGATTGGCCACCATCATGAAAACAAATGATCATAAATGTTGGCGGGGATGTGGAAAAAAAGGAACCCTTCTACACTGCTGGTGGGAATGCAATCTGGTCCAGCCATTGTGGAAAACAGTGTGGAGGTTCCTAAAACAGCTAAAGATTGATCTACCATATGACCCAGCTATAGCACTCCTAGGCATATATCCAAAGGACTCATCTCATTTCCTTAGAAGTACGTGCTCAACCATGTTTATTGCTGCTCAATTTATAATAGCTGGGAAATTGAACCAGCCTAGATGTCCCTCAACAGATGAGTGGATAATGAAGATGTGGCACATTTATACAATGGAGTTCTACTCAGCGGTAAAGAAAAATGAAGTTATGAAATTTGCAGAAAAATGGATGGACCTGGAAAGTATTATACTAAGTGAGGTAACCCAGGCCCAGAAAGCCAAGCGCCACATGTTCTCTCTCATATGTGGATCCTAGCTACAGATGATTGGGCTTCTGCGTGAGAATGAAAATACTTAGTAGCAGAGACCAGTAAGTTAAAAAGGAGACATAAAGGGTAGAGAAAGGAAGGGAGGAGGATACTTAATAGGTTGATATTATACATATGTAATTACAATGAAGGTAATGGGGAGGTAATATGATGGAGAATGGAATTTCAAATGGGAAAGTGTGGGGGTGGGGAGGGAGGGAATTACCATGGGATATATTTTATAATCATGGAAAATGTTAATAAAAATAAAAATTAAAAAAATTAAAAAAAAAGATAGGTGAGCAGACAGATACATATGTACATGGATGCAAATGAACAAAGGGAAGAAGTTACCATTAGATATGAAATATCTTGCCAGAAGACTCTTGTGTTGAAAGTTTGGTTCCCAGCTGGTGCATACAATCATTGAGACATGATTAGATCATAAGTGTTCTATTATAATAAATGAATAACCAATTGAAAAAAAAAAAAGTTTACCACTTCTCAATCCTGTGCCCATCCATGAGATGAATGATGGGAAGAAACAGCTTGAGATATGCCTAGATGGCATCTTATTCAACCAGATTAGGGAACACAGGAAATCATCTATGAAGATGTGATGGGTGATAAAACAGTTTAATAGGCCTTGTGAAAACAGATTGCTGAAAAGTCTAGAAGCTACTGCTATTGGAACTAATAATTTTCTTTCTTTTTTAAATTTTATTTATTTGAGAGTGACAGACAGAGAGAGAAAGAGGCAGATAGAGAGAGAGAGAGAGAGAGAGAGAGAGAATGGGCACGCCAAGGCCTCCAGCCACTGCAAATGAACTCCAGATGTGTGTGCCCCTTTGTACATCTGGCTAACATGAGTCCTGGGGAATCGAGCCTCGAACCATGTTCCTTAGGCTTCACAGGCAAGCGCTTAACTGCTAAGCCATCTCTCTAGCCCAGAATTTTCATTTTAAATAGGAAAAGTCTTGATAGCCAACATAATATGAGAAGGCTTTGGAGTTGATGAGTGTGTGGTGGTTTGATTCAGGTGATGTCGATAAAATTAGGTGTTCTGAATGCTAAGTTCCCAGCTGATGGAGGTTTGAGAATTAATGCCTCCTGGGGGCAGTGTATTGTTGGGGGCGGCTTATGGGTGTTATAGCCAGTTTCCCCATGCCAGTGTTTGGTATACTGTCCTGTTGCTATTGTCAACCTTATGTTGGCCAGGAGGTGATGTCCACCCTCTGCTCATGCCATTGTTTTCCCTGCCATCATGGAGCTTCCCCTCATGTTTCAAAGCCAAAATAAGCCCCTTTTTTTCTTCTTAAAGCTGCTCTTGGTCAAGTGATTTCTGCCAGCAATGTGAACCTGACTGCAGCAACCTGCATTAGAGAAAGGACCAATTTGTGACACTTCTGAAGAAGCCAATCCATTTTGATTACAGCACTAGCTCATTCCATTTTAAGCCGATTTCCTCATGTTCAACAAAAAAAGGCACATATGTAGAGTTACTAAAGTTTAAATTGAATAGTGTATAGGAAATAATGATGTCAATGCTTGATAGAGAGAGACTTAGCAATTACCACGTTTATTGCTACCATTTTCAGTTTATCTGCAATAAATCCTAAAACAGAAATGTATCTACACATGCATCAAAATGTTCTTAAATAATTTTTATATTTTTATGCACTAGGAACATACACACCTACTCATTCTTCTAACACAGTCAGGTGGGAGTGGGCATGATTGACTGCTTTTCTGTAGCTTCAGTCATTAAGGACACTCAGTGAGCAAAGGACTATCTCTACCACCTTGTTGGCATCGTCCTACCTCTGCTCCACTTTCAAGTTAGGATGTGGCTGCTTGGAAAATTGTTTTAAATTGTTTACACAAGATCACTTCAGTACCCAGGAAACTGTTAACAAAATAAACTCCTCCCCAAATTTTAAATTTCTCAAGAGAAAAGGCATTTCTCTCTTTACCATAAGAGTAAAATGAAATGGAAACAATACAAAAGGCATGGTATTTCATGTCTGTGCAAGGCTTTGATGAACTATATCACAAAACAGGACAACGAATAATTGTTGTAGAAAAAAAAATAAGGAAAAGGAAGAGGGAGAGAAAGAGAGAGCAAGGGAGGTAGAGAGGTGATGAAAGGTGTTCTTCACTATCAGACTGGGGCTGAGAGAGTTCTAAATGGCTGGAACTGGACATTCTGAGACATAGTCAGGGAAAGAAGGTAGACTTCCTCTTTGCCTGAGGGCAAAACATTGGCAGTTCCTCAGAGGGTTCTGAAATCTAAGGAATGGTAGCCTGGAGTTTATCTAGATCAGAAGTAGAAGGTAGAAGTTGACAGGGAATGGGGCATTTGGTATTTTCATTACACTGGAGACTTAGAGAGGTGGTTACTTCATGTGCCAGAGGAAGGTAACCAGAACCATTATACATCCCACTATCCAAACAAGAGCATATTCCATCATCTTAGATACTAACACTAGGGAAGAATGAATCAGACTCCTGCCTTCATTCTTACCTTCTCACTCTTTCTCTCGCTTCTTTTTCCCTTGAACATTCCAGATTATCTATCTATCTATCTATCTATCTATCTATCTATCTATCTATCTATCTACCTACCTACCTATCATCTATCTATCATCTATCTATCATCATCTATTTATCTATCTACATGTGTATATACACAAATATGTATACAGAACATAATGAATGATTACAAATAAAGGGGAAATCTCTTTGAAAACAGAACCCAGATCAAGAAACAGAGGACTGGGCTGGAGAGATGGCTTAGCGGTTAAGCGCTTGCCTGTGAAGCCTAAGGACCCCGGTTCGAGGCTCAGTTCCCCAGGTCCCACGTTAGCCAGATGCACAAGGGGGGTGCACGCGTCTGGAGTTCGTTTGCAGAGGCTGGAAGCCCTGGCGCGCCCATTCTCTCTCTCTCCCTCTATCTGTCTTTCTCTCTGTGTCTGTCGCTCTCAAATAAATTAAAAAAAAATTAACAATATTTAAAGAAACATAGGACTTACAGAACTTGGGAAGACTTTTGTTAACCTATGCCCGATTATAACAATCAACAAGTTTGCACACTGGAGTAATGAGCATGTCTGTTTTCAACAAAAACCTTTACTATGAGTATGTGTATGTGTTACTATATATAGCAGTTACTTTCTCATTGCAGGGACAAAATACTTGACTAGAAGCAGCTTATAGACAGAAAGATTTTATTTAAGCTTACAGTTTCTAGAAGTTTCTGTCATGGGAAGAAAAACATGGCAGGAGCAGGTAGCTGGCATTATATCTTCCTGTCATCAGGAAGAAAGTAGAAGAGCTAAAAAGCACCAAGTGGAGCTGAGATACAACACATTGAGGCCCAGCTACCAATGATATACTTCCTCTAGCAAGGTTCTACCTCCTAAAGGCTCCACAAACTTCCTGAACAACCTCACCAAATGAGGATCGAGTATTCAAACATAAATCTATGATAAGCATTTTATCCATTTTAACCAGTGTACATGTGAGTGTGTGTGCACATGTGTGGAGCACATGTGGATGCCAAAGGACAACCTCAGGTGTCATTCCTTTGGTGTCATACATCACTTGTCTCTAAAGACAGGGTCTCTCACTGACCTAGAATTCAACAGTTAGGTTACAATGGCTGGTCGCCAAGACTCAAGGATAGATCTGTCTTTCTCTGCATCCTCAGTGCTGGAATGATAAGTATGTGTCTAGTAAAACACCTAGTTAAAATCAGGTACTCATACTTTGAAAAGCACTTTACTGACTGAACTACCTCCCCAGCCAGGAGCTTTAAAATCTAATTTAGTTTAGGCTATTTTTCAAATTCTTAAAATTGAACCATCATATATGTTTTCTTTTCTTCCATGACATATTTATTTATTTTACATGTTCTGAGTGTTTTTAAGCAACTGTTTTTTTTTTATTAGATATAGACATATTTTTTGTTTATTTTTATTTATTTAAGAGTGACAGAGAGAGAAAGAGGCAGAGAGAGAGAGACAGAGAATGGGCACACCAGGGCCTCCAGCCACTGCAAATGAACTCCAGATGCGTGCCCCCTGTGCATCTGGCTAACGTGGGTCCTGGGGAATCGAGCCTCGAACCGGGGTCCTTAGGCTTCAAAGGTGAGCACTTAACCACTAAGCCATCCCTCTAGCCCAATATAGACATATTTTGTATGTAAATAACACATGTTGGCGCCGTCCTTTCACTCCTCCCTGCTCCTTTTCTGAAGAGGCCTTTCTTGGTGGGGATTATGGGTCACCCTTTAGGGGTAGGGGGAGAGGCATTGCCTCTGTGCAAAATATCCCAACTTGTGGCTATAATAACTTTTCTGCCCCCTATTCCACAAAATTCTCTGAGCCATGCTAGCTAGGAGCATTTTAAGTCTTCTTCAGTGAGGGGTACTTAGGAGCCTCTGGGTCTCTGGTTTGGTAGGTGGTGAATGTTCTCAGTATCTATTTCTATTTCCCTTGTGATGATATCATATTCACTAATAAAGCAACAGTCTTCTTCATTTCTTCAATTTCTCTGTGGTTTCAGCTGGGGATGGGGTGGAGTGCACTAAGTTGTTTAGATACTCAGGTCCAGCTGCCATCCAAAATAGACAAGCAGATTCTCCAGTGGAGAATGGAGACAGCACCAGTAAAATGGGATAACCATAGTTAATTTAGAGAGAATTAAAAGGGTGTAGACCCTCATAGTCTAAGGTTAGTGGGAGCTTGGCAATGGAAAGCAGAATTATTATCTGGATATGATTCTGACTTGCTTCCCAGTTCCAGATATGGTTTCCTTTCCACTGAGCAGATCTATTAGGCAATCCAAGAGCAGTTGGTTACCCACCATGGCTGTGTGCAACTATTGCACTTGTGTGAGTATCACATCAGGTTGTTTGCTTCTGAGTCGCTTAAGTTTTGAGTTACTTGGACAGATGTTGGCCAATTTCCCCCAGTAGCTCATATAGCACATTCCAGCACTAGATTGGCTAATTGTCTTGGGACTGGCTCTCCTCTGGAATCCAACCAGTTTCTCACCATGGTCTGTTCTGATAGTGTATAGTGTCTTCAGCAGTAGGGTCTTACTGTTAACCTCTGGTGGATAATCAAGTGCTCTGACAGATGTCTTTCTTGTTTGTTTGGGATATCTAGTAGGTCTCTCTGATCAACAGCTCATTGTGGATGTAAACCACATCCTGGTTGAGGGAGTGAAAGGCCAGTGCCAAGGGGAAAAACAAAACAAAACAGAAGCCGGTGTGCTGCTGCACACCTTTAATGCCAGCAATCGGGAGGCAGAGGTAGGAGGATCACCATGAGTTCAAGGCCACCCTGAGACTACATAGTAAATTCCAGGTCAGCCTGGGCTAGAGTGACATCCTACCTCAAAAAAAAAAAAAAAAAAAAAAAAAAAAAACAAAAAGAAAAAAACAGAGAAGAAAGAGAAACAGGAGAAATTTGAGGTTAGATTTTGTCTCACCATCTCCAGGACCCATCAATTCATGTGTTCCCCCTAAGGTCCTCTTGAGGGTCCTCATTTAGTTGGACTTCCAGGATATAGGATTCTATGGTACCATTTCAATTTGGTTTCACTTTTGGGACCCCCTCCCATCCCTTCCCCCAGCCATACCCTCCCTATTGTCCAAGCCTCAGGATGCTATTCAGTTATTGTCAGCAACTTGGGCTGATACAGGTTAGGAACTGCAAATGAATGAGATCATGTGATGGTTGTCTTTCTGTGATTGTGTGAGGTTGCTTAGAATGATCTGTTCCAAGTTCAACCATTTTTCTACAAATTTCAATGTGTCATTTCTTTTCTTACTGCTGAATAGAATTTCATCATGTAAATATACTGCATCTTGGTTATCCATTTATCCAGTGGTGGGCACCTGGGTTGATTACAGTTTTAGCTATTATGAATTGAGTAGCTATAAACATGGTTGAGAAAATATTTCTGAACTGAGATGTGGAGCTATTTGATTTGTTAATGTTTGCCATCCTTACTGGGGTAAGGTGAGATCTCATGGTTGTTTTAATTTGCATTTCCCTAATGGTTAGGAATGTTGAACATTTTCTTAAGTGAGTGTTAGCCATTTGTAATTCTTCCACTGAGAACCCCTTATTTAGTTCTCTGCCCCACTTTTGGAATAGGTTGTTTTTTTTTTTTATTGTTTAGTTTTTTTAAATTCTTTGTATACACTAGATATTAGGTTTCTATCAGTGGTATAGCTGACAAAGATTTTCTTGCATTCAGGGGTTAATTTATTGGCTCTTTATTGGATCTGTTTATGATATGTTTGTCTATGCAAAAGTTTTTTAGCTTCATGCAATCCCATTGGTTGAGTGTTTCTTTAATTTCCTGGGCTACTCGGATTTTTGTTCAGGAAGTCTTTTCCCAGTCCTATATCATGGAGAGTGCCTCCTATTTTTTCTCCCAGTAGTTGAAGAGTTTCAGGTCTTTTATTGGGGTCCTTAATCCATTTGGACTTGATTTATGTGTATGGCAAAATGAGTGGGTCTAATTTCATTTTTCTACATATGGTCATACAATTTGTCCAACAGAATTTGTTGAAGATGCTGTCTTTTCTCCACTCTACATTATTGGCACCTTTGTCAAAGATCAAGAAGCTGTAGCTATGTTCCCTAAAGACTGGATGTTCAATTCTGTTCCATTGGTCTATGTTTCTGTTTTTAGTCTAATACCACTCTGTTTTGATCACTATGACTTTATAATATAGCTTTGGATCAGGGATGGTGATACCACCAAAGGTGTTTTTTGTTTGCTTGTTTGTTTGTTGAAGATGTGTTTGGATATCTGAGGACTTCTGCCCTCCATATGAATTTTGAGATTTCAGTCTCTGTGAACAACAATACTGGTATTTTTTATTGATATGTGTTAAATCTAGATATTGCTTTCAGTAGAATTACCATTTTCACAGAATTAATTCTACTTATCCAGGAACATGGGAGGTCTTTCCATCTTTTCAAGTCCTCCTCAGTTTCCTTTTTGAGTATTTGTATGTTTTCCTTATATAGGTCTTTCAAATCCTTTGTTAGTGTTATTCCAAGGTATTTAATTTGTTGTTACTATTGAAAATGTGACAGTCTCACTGATTTCTTTCTTTGTATATTTGTCATTTGCACATAGAAAATCTACAGATTTTTGCACATTTATTTTTGTATGCTGCCACTTTGCTGAAGCAAGTTATATAAATTTTGAGATGGATACTTTTAGGTAACTTATATATAGGTTCATGTCATCTGTAAATAGGGCTAACTTGACTCTCCCTTTCCAATTTGAATCCCTTTTATTTCTTTCTCCTGTCTTATTGTTTGGCTTAGTACTTCTAGTACTATATTGAAGAGCAGAGGTGAGAGTGGGCACCCCTGCCTTATTCCCAATCACATAGGAAACTCCTTGAGTTTTTCACCATTAAGTGTTATTTTGGCTATAAGAGCTTCATATATAGCTTTTATTGTATTGAGTTATAAACCCTAAATTCCTATTCTTTCCAATGTTTTGATCATGCAGTGGTACTGTGTTTTGTCAAAGGCCTTCTCTGTAACAATAGAGATGATTTATGGTTCAGTTTATTTATATGCTACATTACATTGACCAATTTCTATATGTTAAACCATCTGCATCCCTGGCATGATCAAGGTGGATAATGCTTTTGATGTGTTGTTGAATTCAGTTTTCAAAAATTTTGTTCAGGATTTTTCCATCTAAGTTCTTTAGGGATATAGGCCTATAATTTTCTTTCCTTGGTGCATTTCTGTATGGTTTTGCTATTAGGGAGATGCTAGCTTCATAAAAGGAGTCGAGGATTGGGCTGGAGAGATGGCTTAGCGGTTAAGCATTTGCCTGTGAAGCCTAAGGACCCCGGTTCGAGGCTCGGTTCCCCAGGTCCCACATTAGCCAGATGCACAAGGGGTCGCACCCGTCTGGAATTCGTTTGCAGAGGCTGGAAGCCCTGGCGTGCCCATTCTCTCTCTCTCCCTCTATCTGTCTTTCTCTTTGTGTCTGCCAGCTCAAATAAATAAATAAATAAATAATTTTAAAAAAATATTTAAAAAAAAAGGAGTCGAGGAGGATTCCCTGGTCTCCAGATATGTGGAACAATTTGAGAAAAATTGGTCTCAATTCTTCTATGGAGATTTGATAGAATCCAGCTGAGGAGCCATCCAGACGTGGAATTTTCTTTTGGGGGAGATTTTCTTATTGCCTTTTCTGTCTCCATGGATGTGATAGGTTTGTTTAGGGGATTAATCTGCTGTGAGTTTAGTTTTTGTAGGTGGTATTTGTCTAGGAATTCATCCCGTTCTTCCAGATTATTTAATTTTGTGGAGTAAAGGTTTGGGAAGTATGCACTGATGATTCTTCCAATTTCATTGATGTCTGTTGTGATCTCTCCTATTTCAATTATGATATTGTTAATTTGAGACCTCTCTCTCTCTCTCTCTCTCTCTCTCTCTCTCTCTCTCTCTCTTTCTTTTTGCTTGATCAATTTAGCAGGAGTTTGTCAATCTTGTTTATTTTTTTTTCAAAGAACCAGCTCTTAGTTTCAAGTTTTTAAATTATTTTCTTAGTTTCCAATTCATTAATTTCTGCTCTAACCTTGATTATTTCTTTCCCTCAGGAGCTCTTGGGGTTGGATTCTTCTTGATTTACAACATCTTTAGGTGGACAGTCAGGTGCTTGATTGGGATTTTTCTGTATTTGTAATGAAGGCATTAATGCTATAAAATTTCCCCTTAGCTCTGCCTTCATTGAGTCCCATAAATTTTGGTAGGTTGTGTTTCCATTCTCATTCAATTCTAGGAATTTTACATTTTTTAAAAAATTTCTTCCATGACCCATTCATTGTTTAAAAGTGTGTTGTGTACTCTACAGGAGCTGGTGGAGTTCTTAATGTGTCTCTTTTTGTTCATTCTAACTTTATATCATTGTGATCTGACATGATACAGGAAGTTACTTCAATTTTCCTGACTTTATGAAGGCATGCTTTATGGCCTACTATATGGCAATTGTGGAGATGGTTCCATGGCCTGCTGAGAAGAGTGTGTATTCTGTACAGCTGAAGTATAAAGTTCTGTAGATATGTTAGGTCTACTTGATCTATGATGTTGTTATGCTCTATCATTTCCATGTTGATTTTCTTCTTGGATGATCTGTTTATTGATGATAATGGAATACTGAAGTCTGACTATGATGGTGTTGGTGCTTATTTCTGTTTTATCGTTGAGTAGATTTTGTTTTATAAACTGTGGTGCATCTGTGTTTGATGCATATATGCATTTATGATTGTGATGTGCTCCTGTTGGATCATTCCCTTGATGAGTAAGAAGTGGCCTTCTTTGTCCTTTTTGATTATTTTTAATTTGAATTATATTTTATCTGACATTAATATAGCAACCCCAGCTTTCTTTTTATTTCCATTTGCTTGGAATATCATTTCCCAGTCAATCATCCTGAGGAGGTGTCTATCTTTAGTGTTTCTTTTAGACAGAAGATAGAAGGGTTTAGTTTTTTGATCCATCCTGATAACCTGAGTCTTTTGATGGGTGAGTTAAGACCATTAATATTTAAGGTTATTACTGTGAGATTTGAATTAATCCCTGCCATGATGAAGTGTTTTATGGGGTTTGGTGCTTTCTTTTGTTTTGTACTGTTTTGAGCCTGGATTGTTTTGGTTATTGTGATTTTCTTCTTGTTGCCTCTTGAGATTGGTTGTTTGACTTTTCTGTAAAACTATTCCTTCAAGTATTCTCTGTAGGTTTGGCCCTGTGATCATATAATCATAGAGTTGACTTTTTTTCCTATTTATTTTTATTATTTTTTTAATGTTTTATTAATTAGTTTTGTGTTCAGAAAATACAGTCAGTTTGGTACCATTATTAGGCTCATCCATGACCTACCCCCTCTCCTTGTCCCCTCCTTGTTGAGGTATATGGGTCATGCATTGTGGAGTTACCCCAGTTATAGGTAGGATAAATGTCTCTGCATATCATGACCCAATGGAAAGTTTTTCTTTTACCATATATTACAAGGGATACTTTTCCTGGGTAATGTAGTTGGGGTTAAAACCATAGTTTTTCTGACTTTGAAGTGTTCCATTCCAGGCCCTTCTGGCTTTCATGGTTTCCATTGAGAAATCTGATGTAATTATGATGGGATTGCCTTTGTATGTTGTAAATTGTTTCTCTCTTGCTGCTTTTAACACTATGCCTTTGTTTTTGTTGTTAAGAGTTTTAACTGTGATGTGTCTTGAAGAGTTTCTTTCTTTTTTTTTTTTCCTATCTATTTGGTGTCCTGTGGGCTTCTTGTATCTGGATGGGCCTCTTTTTTGTGACATTTGGAAAATTTTCTTTAATAGTTTTGTTGAATATGTTCTCTATGCCTCTGGCCTGGATTTCCTCGCCTTCTGGTATACCCATTATCTTTGTTTTGGTAATTTTAGTGTGTATCACAGATCCCTCCTCTCCCTGCCATACACTGTCTGATTTTTTTTTTTTTAACTTAGCAAAGTTTTTGGCCTCCTCATCATTTTCTTCTGTATTATCTTCCATGTCAGAGGTTCTGTCATCCACATGAGTAACTCTTGGTGAGGGGTTTTAGAGAGGTTTTTATCATTTCTATTTGACTTTTTGTTTTATATTGTTATTTTGCATTGTGGCCATTTCTATTTTGAGGTAAAATTTCAATTCAGGCTCTGATTTTCTTGATGTTTCCTGGAATTCATTCTTGCATTTGATCAAGTCTTCATTAAGCTTAATCAACCCATTGTTTAGATCTTCCATTTCTTGACTTCTCTTTAATTTATTCATATCTCTTTGGAGGATTCTAATGTTTTCTTCAATCAAGTTAAGCCTACTGTCAAAAGCTGAACACTCTAGGAGATGATTCTGTTCAATTTTATTGATATGATTGTTGGTTCTTTCATAATTTGCTTATAGTTCAACTTTTTTATCAGAGTCTCATTGATGTGTTTTCATTTGGGAATGAATTTCTGTTCATTTTCTATGGTGTTGAGTTCCTTTAAGAATGATTCTCTATACAATGCACACCAAACTGCCCAGTAAGCACTTCTCTTACTGTTCATACCCATATATTAATACTACTCTCAGTTTTGGTTATAGAAGCTTCTCTTTTCAGATGGCAGTGGCCTTGGGATGACTAGAAGGCATCATGGTGCTGAGAAGAAGTGACAGCGGAGTGCTCAGCACTGAAAAACTCAATCACACCTTCCATGGCTCAGGGTCCATTGCGAAAGAGGTGGCAGAAAGGATGAATGTAAGAGTCAAAGGAAGGATAGGACTCCTTACAGTGTGCTCCTCCAGACACAAAATGGCCTGGATGTCCATGACCTCACAGTGCCTGACACTACCTATACAAGATCATCATAGAAGGAGGAAAAGATGATGAGATCCAAATAAAAGAGAGACTGATTAAGAGGGGGAGGACATATGATGGAGAATGGAGTTTCAAAGGGGAAAGTTGGGGGGGGGAGAAAGGGAATTACCATGGGATATTGTTTACAATTACAGAAGTTGTCAATAAAAATATATTTAAAAAAAGAATGATTCTCAATTTGTTATTTCTATAGATTATCAGTTGTTCCCATTACTCTATTTTACCACAGCTTGTCAAATCAAACACATAAACCACTATCCTCATACCAACTTTTGGGATATTGATTGACATCCATTGAGTCTACAAACCAATTTAGAAACAAATCAACCTCTTTAAAATATTAATTTTCCAAATAATATAACCATTCTACCTTTCCAATTACTTATATCTTCTGTAATTACTCTTATCTAAGTTTAATAATATTTTCCATAGAAAATTTTGTATAACTTTTGCAAGACTGGTTTTCAGATATTTAATATTTTCTTATATTATTGTAAGTTATGCAATTTAACTTTTTATCCCCTAGTGTTTTGCTGAAAGCAATATATGTACATATATAATAATAGTTGCTGGACTCATACATATACATGTATGTATATAACATATATATACATACATATATATTTATATAAGTATGTATATATGTATATATACATATATATACATAAATACATATATTATTTATATCATAGTTATAATTTATCTGTAAATTATTTTGTAGGAATTTCACATATTTAACTATTTCATCAAATATCAAGTTTTATTTCTTTCTTTTGAATCCTTAACATTTCCACTTGTATTAGTAATTTATTATTGCTATGACCAAATATCTGAGAGGAGGTCAAATATAAGAGGAAGAGTAATTTATTTTGTCTCATAAATTATGAGTATTCAGTTTATCATATCAGGAAAGGCAGAAGCTTACCTCATGGCAAGAAGCAGAGAGAAGACGGGAGTAGGACCCAGAGTTACTTTTACAGGCATACATAAATTTAACTATTTCTCTCAGTTAGGTCTCACTTGTAGTTTCCTCAACCTCTGAAAATGAAGTGAAAGGTAGGGAGCAAGCATTCAGAATAAGTGCCTGTGGGAAAAATTCAGATTCAAACTGCTTTTATTTCTAAGTATTCAATTCCAAATATTCTTGTCACTTGTACCTTTAAGGCTTATGCATGTCTTATGGAAATATTCTCGGGCTTGGGAGATGGCTTAGTGGTTAAGTGCTTGCCTGTGAAGCTTAAGGACCCCTGTTCAAGGCTCGGTTTCCCAGGACCCACGTTGGCCAGATGCACAAGGGGGTGCACACGTCTAAAGTTCGTTTGCAGTGGCTGGAAGACCTGTCACGCCCATTCTCTCTCTCCCTCTGTCTCTCTGCCTCTTTCTCTCTGTCACTCTCAAATAAATAAATAAGAATGAACAAAAACTTTTTAAAAAGAAATATTCTCATGTAGATATTTTCATATTGTCTACCAATATTTATCAATTAGACAACTTACTCAATTTGTATTTCCTATTAATATAGATTGATATATTTCATCTAACTTTGGCCTACTTTCTTTCCTAGGAGTTATATTTCCTATTTTTTGCTACTTTTAAGAAATGCAATTTCTATGATTATAGTGATTGCCAAATAAATTAAGGCATAAAAACTAATAAAAGTCTAAGGGCAAAAAAAGGTCAAAAAATAGCCAGTATTTTACCCTATTTCTGAACAATACATAATCTTTTTAGATGACATTGAATCCATTTGGCTGGTTTTTAACTTACGTGTTGGTTTGTTTTGTAAACCCACAGACATCATTATAATGTTTATAAAGGGTGTATTGGCTCTTCTCTGAATGTTTGTGTCCATTCCAGAGTCATATGTTGCAACTTAACCCTAGTATTATAGAGGTTCAGCTGCGTGAGGTATTTAGGTCATGAAGGTGCCTCCCTTGTGCATGGGAGCAAGTGCCCTTATAAAGTTGGTTCTGAGGCAAGAAGGAGCCATCACCCGCCTCACTGACCTTCCAGGAGCATTCCTGATTGCTGCTGCTTCTTTATCCTTCATTGTCTTCTAATTTTTGACTGTGAATTGCAGTGTTTTGCTTGGAAAATTATTTGTAGCCCTCTTCTGGGATAAGAGATGGCACATTTATTCAGAGAAGGTCAAACTTTCACCTACATGGTTTGAGGATTTTTTTTTCTTCTTCTTTTTCTTTTTCTTTTTAGGTTTCAAAGACATTGCTGTGAATTTGGATAGTTATTGTGTGTAACAGGTCCTTTGTAATCAGATGTTGTGTTTCTCAGTTCCAAGGCAGATCTCTCTGTGACCACCCCCCACATACCTTTCAGGAAAGGAAGCATGCAGTCTCATAGGCAGTTGCTAACTGATTGGCTGTCCTCTAGAGAAGTTGGACTTGTCAGTCCTCCACAGACAGCATGTTAGATCTTCTCAGAAGAATTTATTTATATAGCCTAGGCTGCCAATCAAACTGAAATTTTCTTTCCTCTTGGCATTTTAGGTGTGTCAGGGTATCCTCCTCTTTGGGTCTCTAGGCATACACAGCCTCAGAGAAAAGAAGGAGCTATGTTACATGAGCTTCATAGTTTCTAATGATTAGGATTAGAAAGACGTCTGTCTCTGGTTGTTAAGGTAGGTTTTTAAATAGGTTTGTCTACAGATAATGAAAACAATGTGAATTTATTTCTGATAGAAATAGAGGAAATGAATGAGAAAAATCATTAAAAACTCAGATATTTTTTGTTTCACTGTTACTATTTTTGGTATTTTGTATTCATTCACCTGTGCAAATACTGTTATGTGTGTTCTTTTTTGTTTATACTCTTAGACAATAGGAGCCCTGAACTCCATTCTTTTTTTTTTTTTTTTCCTGAGGTAGGGTTTCACTCTAGCTCAGGCTGACCTGGAATTCACTATGTAGTCTCAGGGTGGCCTTGAACTCACAGCGATCCTCCTACCTCTGCCTCCCGAGTGCTGGGATTAAAGGCATGCGCCACCACACCCGGCTGAACTCCATTCTTTCTAAGTGAGATAACCTTAATATGCATTATCAGTTTATCATGACTTATTTAGCCCTTCCCTGAGTTTTTATTTTTTATAAATTTTCTTTTGTTATTATTTTTCATTATTTTATAATAAACTTAAATATATTTATACATAAATATTTAACATACCTAATAGATATCTTGAGGACCAGACAATAGGGAGGGTGGGGCAGGAGGAGAGGGAAGGGGGGCAGACACAAAACTGGACCCAAATGGAAGTGGTACCATAAAATACTATATCATGAAAAACAGACTAAAAGGCTGAATCTTCATCAAGTCCTTAGAGGGCACACCTTAATCAAAGGGCCCTGGAGAAGGTATGATGAAGACTAATTGTAATCTTCTCCTATTTCATTCTCTATCCCCACTTTCTTTCTCTTTGATATTACCTATCTTTTTTTTTTTTTTTCCTTCTTTTCCCTTAGCCTTGGAATATAACTCCCAGTACCAGGATGTGGTTAACATCCACAATGAGCTGTTGACCAAAGAGACCTACAAGGTTTCCACCACCATTCCCCCCAAAATACAGAATTCTGTCAGAGCAGTTGATAACCCACCAAAATTTAATGGTAAAGACCTTACTGCTAAAAACACCATATGTGGTTGGTATGGAACATAGAGAGACATGGCTGGAATCTGGAAGAGATTCAATCCCCAGACAGTTAGCTTGTCTGGTGCCAGAAGGTGCTACATAGGCAACTAGGGGAAAATGAACAACATCTGTCCAAGCAACTCATGGTCTAAGCTACTCAGCAGCAAACAACCTGATGTAATGCTCGCCCAAGTGCAATAGTGGTACACAGACATGGTGGGTAACCAACTGCTCTTGAATTGGCTAACGGATCTGCTCAGTGGAATGGAACCCATAACTGGAACTGGGAAACAAGTCAGAACCATATCCAAAATATGAGTCCACTCTCAAATATCAAGCTCCCACAAATCTTGGGCTACAAGAAGGCCTACACCTAATAAGTTCCCTCTAAAATAATGGTTATCCCATTTATCCAGTGTTGACTTCACTCTCCACTGGAGAATCTGCTTCTCTCTTGCATGGTTACAAAATCTGAGGAAAGATTCAGCCCACTGCACCTCAGCAGGGCCCCAGAAGAAACTATAGAGTAATTGGGAAAATGAGCAACAGTGCCGCTTTCTTGGTGAATCTGGTACCAGCACAAGGATGAAGGAGATAGACATAGAGAACACTCAGCTCCTACCAAACCAGATATTCAGAGACAGAGGTTCTCAAGACCTCATTCCTGAAGTATACCTAAAACATACCCAACATGGCTCAGGGAAATTCAAAGAAGAGGAGGCAGAAAAATTGTAAGAGCCATGTGTTAGGACATTATGCACAAAGACATTGCCTCTTCCCCATAACTGATGGCTACCCCCACAATGCATGACCCACAATCCCCAAGGAGGGTCCCTTCAGAGGGGGGAGGACAGGGAAGAGGCCAACAATGGTACAAACAAGGCTGTTTATACACTATGTACATAACTAATAAACAAAAATAAATAAATAAATAAATAACACACTTGTTAATTTCAAAATAAAATTGTAGAACATAAATTTTAATTGATAAGTAGCATATTTATGTATATATATACATATATATATGTGTATATATATATATATACATATATATATATATATATATATGAAATAGGATATAATGTATTAAGAAATGGATCTATTGTAAATTGATTAAATCAGTGTGATTAACAAGGCATTATAACATGTTTCTTATTTCTTTGTGATGAGAAAATTTAGAATCTGATGTTTAAACAATTTCAAAATATACAGCACATTGTTATCACAGACTGTATTAAGCTTACTGCTCAGTAGATCTCTAGAACTTACTCCTTTGCCCAACCATATCTTTTGACTGTATCTTCTCTTGCCTACCCTACCCTTCTCCATCTTTGATACTCTCAACTTACATACAGTCTTTGCTGTTTTGTGCTTGGTTATTTGTCATTATTATTTTTTGATTCTTTAATTAACTAATTTATTTATTTTTTGTATTGGAACCTTTGATTTTTATTTTTTATTAGTTATGTACACAGTGCATACAGTCATGTTGGAACCATTGTTAGCCTCCTCTCTGTCCTCCTCAGGGACCCTCCTCTTTGGGGAATGAATATGGGTTGTGCATTGTGGGGTTAGCCATCAGTTACAGGGAAGAGGCAATGTCTCTGTGTATCATGACCCAACGTGTGGCTCTAACCTTCTTTCGGCCCCCTCTTCCACAAATTTCCCTGAGCCATGTTGGGTTCATTTTAGGTCTGATTCAGTCATGAGGTCTTGGGATCCTATATGTCTCTGGATTTATGGTTTGGTAGGAGTTGAGTGTTCTCTGTGTCTATCTCCTTCACCCTTGTGCTGGTACCAGTTCAGAAAGGAAATAGTACTCTTGCTCATCCCCACCACCCCAAATACTCTTAGTTCAGGCTGGTTCTGTCCTTAGACTATGCTTCCATCTGAAAAAGAGAAGCAAATTCTCCAACACAGAGTGAAGTTAGGGGCCTAATAAATGGCATAAGCTTTGTTTTTTTAGGGAGAATTTAATAGGTGTACACCCTCTTCTAGCCCACAATTGGTGGGAGCTTGCTGATAGAGAGCAGGCTCATTTTTGGATATGGATCTGACTTGATTCCCAGCTCAAGCTATGGGTTCCATTCCACTAAGCAGAGCCAAATCAAGAGTGGTTGGATTCCCACTATGGCTGTATGCCACTATTGCACTTGTGTTAGCATCATGCCAGGTTGTTTGCCGCTGTTTTTGATCTTTAGGGTGTTCTTGACAATTCCAGTAGATTAAAATATATTATAAAGTAAAATAGAAATCATTTGTAATATAGGAATATGAATATCTCTGTCACATCAATGTGAGAATATAGGTATAAATATATCAGTCTATATAAAATCTAGATTTTTACTAGACTGAGAAATTAATTTGCTAGATATCAAAAATTGTGTCATTATAATGTTTCTACTATTCCAATTCCTGTTAACATGGTTATGCACACTTGTGATGAGATTTCAGTGACTGGATCGCTCATTTTCCAGCCCCGCCCTTGCCAGAATCCCTACTCTGCTAGTCACTTCTGTTCTCTCTAATATTTTACATTATCAGTACAGTTTTTAAAACATTATAAATTTGCAAATCTTTATTTCCTCCTCTATATATGAGCTCTTTCTTTAGCCTTAAATGACGTAGTGTTCTTGTTTGGGATTCTGAATAGATAAGATAGTTTATCACAGTTGTACAGAATGGTAGAAGAAGACAAGCATTGTGTGTTCCTTGTCCCAGCCTTAATGCCAACCTGCTGTACAATTCTGAACAAATCATCCAGTCTTGTCCTCTGTACTCTGGGAAAATAATAAAACTGCTCCAATGGCTATTTGGAGTTCTGAAGATTCGATCTGAGAATGTGCTCTAAGTGTACACAGAAAGAGTGTGCATGTGTGAAGTGAAACCCCCAGGAGCCAAGGTCTAAACTTCTGGGAACACGCTCCTGGGCTGTGTTCCCAGCTGCCTTCCCTGTGGATTGGTGATTGCTAGCAGAGGCCCTGAGGTCAGAGAGGCTGTTAGTCCATGAATGCAAAAAGTTGAGAGAGAAATGATAATATTTCTTTCTCTGTGGGGAACTTCCAGCATTATTGAGGAAACAGAATTTCTTTTGATCACAGAAGAACAAAAAAAGAATGTTAACTTTAAAGTGTCCACCCTTGATGAGTGTGTCCATCCATTGTATGCTGGGGTGGTGGGGCAGGAAACCTTTGTCAGAGAGAAGATGATGCAGGTAACTGGGTAGGGTAAAAAGTGAGTTTTGTGCTGCACCCGCCTATTGCAGAGCCCCAGATGTGCATTTGACAGGCTATATGAGGACCCCATGTCTTCCTCGTAGAGAGAACAGATACATCGGAGGCCAAAAATCGAAGCAGATCTATTACTTATAAAATTCAGTGTCAGTAAGATAAGACAGGTAAATGAATTGAGAGTATGACAAACTAGGGATCATATTGCCCCAAAGGTTAGACATGCTCACTGCAAATGCATTTGCTACAAATTGGGGTCACATGTGTATGCATGTGTGTTTATGTGTGTATTACACATGTGTTCAGAGTACTTGGCAGTATAGAAGAGCCTAGATAATCAGGCTATAGACAGAGGCAGAAGCAGAGGGAACACTGATAGTCACTTCATTACTAATAATTCTCTGTTCTGACTCTATGTAGGAATTGCCTCCACAGGGCCACCACATTGCCACCAAGAGTGAATATCCTCGCCAGACTTCAGTATGTTTCCCTTTGGGTGTTAGAGGATAAATCTGTTAAAATACTGTTTCTTGGAGCCAAAGATATGCCTCTGTTTCAAAGAGACTCCCCAGGCCAACTGTGATGGGGCCAAACAAAATACTTGGGTGTGGAGTAGGATGGCTACTTCTACTCTCCTCTTCGCAAGGAAAGGAACCTGTTTCAAGGCAACATTTCAACTTCAATTCAGTTCTTTTCACTTGCTCCTTTTTCCTTTCTTTGATTTTCCTTTTCCTCTCAAGATGATAATATTTTCCATTCATTTCTGAAATCCTCCATCCCTTTTTCCATATTCCAAACCAGAGTTCAGAAACCCTACAGATACAGAACTGGGCAGATACAACTGGTCCCTTACAGTCAGACAGGGAGACTAATTTTAGCCTAGGAATAACATGGTGACACTGGAAATGGCTTGTTCTGTTAGAGTCTTACTGTCAAGGACTTTCACAAATACTTTGCTACTTCAGAAAAGATCACCAAATTCTTTTCCAATTTGCTGTTGGACCTTACACCCTGAGGTTGTTGCTGCTGACAGAAGGTTTGGAATCCTTAAAGAGCAGAGTGAGAGGCTCTACCCCCGTACCCTCCTATTTCCTGGAAGAAGGAAAGAAAATTAAGTACTGATTGCCAAGAATCCCCTGTAGAGAAATGCTAGCCAGTAGAATTGTATTGCCACTGGCCCTGGGGCCTCTTGGAGGGAGGTTTGTTGGCTATATGGAGAGCCCCAGTCCCAGGATTCACCATCAGAAAACATATAGAGTTCAGGTCAAATGTCCTCTCTGACTTCACCCTCCTGTTATTGAGAAAATGTTTCTGGTCAGGGCCACAGATAGGCCCTCTGAGGTTTATGGAAGTAGCACTACTGAAGCATAAACACACCTCTTGCTCCCAGACGCTTGGAGCTCTGTTTACAGATTAAATCTCAGGATGTGTATATTTGACGCTCTTATTACAGGATATTAATGGCACAGTGAACTTGTGTGGTGATGACTCCGTCACATTAATGGCTGATGGACGGTTCGGATGTGAAAGGTGCCTTGAGATGTGTCGAGGACCCTGCATATGCGACCCAGAGGCTACGAGACTGGAATGTGAGCTTGTTTAGTGTGAACTCAAAAGGGATCTATTTAACCCTGAAGGAGTCAGGTCTTTTTAAATACCATGTAAACCCAGAGACAAGGTCTAGAAAATAGAAAGGGATGGGTGAGCTATTTACCTTATGATTCTCAATCTGTCTAATGCAGACTTGCAGCTTTTCTAGGAAACTATGAAGCTTTTAACCATTACCTCAAAATTTATAGTGCATTTACAAGTCAACAAGGGGCTGAAGAGATGGTTAAGAGATGGTTAAGAAACTTTCCTGAAAAAAACTAAGGACCTATGTTCAACTCCCCAGATCCCACATAAGCCAGACACACAAGGTGACACATGCACAAGGTCACACATGCACACAAGGTGGCACACGGGTGTAGAGTTCAATTACAGTGGCTGGAGACCCTGGTGCACAAATTCTCTCTCTCTCTCTTTCTCTCACTTGTTCTCATTCTCTCTCATTAAAAAAAAAAAAAAAAATGACCAGCCTGTTGGGCTTGCTTCATTAAAAAAAGAAAAGAAAGGTGAACTAGCAACCTGCCTTTCCAGATTTTTGAGGCCTCTCAGAGCCTTTTAATTTTGTTTTATTTTTATTTATTTTTATTTGAGAGTGACAGACATAAGGAGAAAGAGACAGAGACAGAGAGAGAGAATGGGCATACCAGGGCCTCAAGCCACTGCAAACGAACTCCAGATGTGTGCGCCCCTTTGTGCATCTGGCTAACGTGGGTCCTGGGGAATTGAGCCTCCAACTGGAGTCCTTAGGCTTCACAGGCAAGCACTTAACCACTAAGCCATCTCTCCATCCCCTGTCCAAGTCTTTTATAGTTGTCTCCTCTATGAAGAAATCTGGAGAATTCTCAAAGAAGGTAGCGGGTGTGATGGGGCTATGCAGGGGCTCCTTGGGTTTATTGAGTGCTCATCAAGCACCCATCCTCTACTCAGCTGCATGACAACTGGGAAGAAGATGCACTTTGGTTCTGGAGGTTGTGATCAATCTGAGAGTGGGACACACTCGCAGGACATAGAGAGATCAATTAAATAGTGGGTCTTCAGAGGTTTGGTACAGGCAGCCAGATATTAAAGGAACCACTGATACCTTTGGCAGTGTTTCTTTTTCCCCATCACAGGGTGCATTCAGAACTTCAAATTATTATTCTGCAGGACTGGGAAAATGGCTTAGTAGTTATGGCATTGGCCTGTGAAGCCTAAGGACCCAGGTTTGATTCCCCAGGACCCACATAAGCCAGATGCACAAGGGGGCACATGTGTTTAGAGTTTGTATGTACCAGCTAGAGGCCCTGGCATGCCCATTCTCTCTTTCTGTCTCTTTCTCTCTCATAAATAAATAAATAAATAAAATATTTTTTAAAATATCATTCTCTGATGTCTTAAACTGAGGCCTAAGGAAGGCTATCTTATATCATAGGAGAGCAGTTGGTATGTCTTCATGTTTCATCCTGAGTTAACCCATGTGTTGTAAAAGGAACTTGAAAAAGAGTGTGACAGCAAGCTATAGAGATTACTCAATGGTGAGCATGCTTGCTGCAAAAAGTAAGGATCTGATCTCAGATCTCCAATATCCACAGACAAAATCAGGTGTGATCCCCCACACACACATGTAACCCAGTGCTGAAGAGGGTAGAGGCAGAAAGTCCACTGGGGCTCTCTGGTCAGCCATTCTAGCTTACCAAAACAATAAGCTTGAGGTTCGGTGGAAGATCCCATCTCAAGGGAAGAAGTCAAATAAGGAATAGAGGAAGACACCCTATGTCCTCGTTTGGCTTGTGTGGACCACACAGGAATGAACACACACACACACAATGTGAAGGCAAGGCAAGTAGCTTGCTCCCATAAACTCTCTCCTGCCTTTCTTCTCTGGCATGAGGCTGATACAGCATTTTGAAAATGATGAAGCCATAGTGCTAAGAAAATCAGGTCAGCTCTGAGATGCCTTTATGAGTTCTGCTACCTGCACAGTTCTTAAGTGTCAGGATACTACCTTTCTCGTGTCTTTGTGAGGATGTATCAATCCCCCCTTCTTGCTGAGATCCCTCACCTCTTGGCAAGTCAACTAATCCAGGTGGCTAAAATAGGAAAGAAGTTCTTATGAAGGAGTTCGTATTTAGATTAAGTCATTATTATTAAAAGCAACTTTTTTCCCCAATGCCTTGTATTATAAGCGGTAGAACACAAACATCAGATACATGCATGTTTTTATATATTTTGAGCCATTTCCAGAATGTTTAAGTTACTATAGCATTACTTTTAAAAGATTATTTCTTTTTATTCCTGAGATTAAGTTTCTTTGTATCATGGATGTTTAGAAAATAGGAGAAGCATGCCAAGAAGAAAGCAGGCACTGGCTTGATGCCCATTCTGATGACCACTAATCCTGCCAACATATATGGAATGCCCATGTATCAAATACCATGTCAGAAATAAGATAGAAGGCTAAATCAGACATAGTTTCTGTTCTTTGAAAGTAACTTGCAGCCTGGATAGATAGCTAAGTTGGTAAATACTTTGCCTTGCCAAGTATTATGTCCTGAATTTGATCCCAGAACCCTTGTGAAACAAATATGGATGTGGTGGCATGAGCTTGTAACTGCAGTGCTGCAGAGACAGAGAAAGGAGGATCTCCAGGCATTGCTGGAGACCAATCTAGACTACTTCATGAGTTCTAGTTCAGTAAGATGGATGGCACCTGAAAAATGACACCAGAGGTTGTCCTTGCATACACACAGGTGTATATGCACACCTGAGCATACATATGCCACCTGCATAAGTATAAACACACGTACACAGAGAAAGAGAAAGAGAGAGAGGAAAGAGAATAATTTGCTTTTTAAGAGATTTAGCTGAGGAGATCTCTCCACTGGCATCCTGTTAGAAGACAAAAAGATCTTCAAGAAACATGATACAGTGTCTTCCATCCATGCTCTTCATGACTCACACTAAAAACTTCTAGGCTGACATGAACCAGAAAAGAGAGAGAGAGAGAGAGAGAGAGAGAGAGATGAGAAGTAAATACATCTGACAATAAACCTGAGATCATAAACCTTAGGATTCTTTTATAATACCCCACACTTCAAAATCAAGCAGTATTTTTCATTCTACATGGATTTAAAGGTAGCTCAAAGAAAACACAGGATTAACTGTAAGTAGTAGGATAGTAACCATGAGCCAAGCTTCCAAATAAACACATCAGACTTGGTCTAAAAAAAGACAGAACACAAATAACCTACTCTTGATGTGCCTAGTTGCATTTAACTGTTCCCAGGTCGTGAACTAATTTACCAAAAAGAGGTTAACTCCAGTGCAGCAAGGCAGCATTTCAGGAAACAGGTTCTGGGAGTCTGGGCCACTGGAAGCCCTGCCTGTGCAATGGCTCTCAGATGAGCACTTTGAAAAACTCTTTAGTGTATGTAAGTGGATGGGCAATGCTTTGGGATTCTGGAGAATATAAGCCTCAACCAACTTGGGCCTCAACCAAATGAGGATGTCTCCTCAATTAGCCTAAATAAATTTGTTTCCAGAGCCTAAGTGACCTCGGCCAGCCTCCTTCCCCTTCTAAGGCTGTCTTCCCAATGGACAAAACACTGAGTTGTTTATTGAAAAGTCCCTCCCAGGACCCAGAAGAGCTTTCCCTAAAGACAACACAGGAAAGCTAGCCTCTGTGCCTAGAACTAAAGGTGTCCCCAAAAGTAGCCGAAGTTCTGGGAGCTGGGCTGGAGGCTGGTTTCCATCCATGCGGGTCTTTCAGAACTCTGAGACTTGCAGGTGAGCAGCACATCATTCCCCACAAAGCTCTCTGTTTTCCTTCCTGCGCGTCTCACATCCTGTTTCCCAGTGTGGGCCTAAGTGGCTTAACCCTTATCTAACCTCCCTCTTTATGTCTCCTGATTTTGATATGTGTGGATATTTCTTTCTTGGTGACGTTATTAAGTCTGCACATTCCTAGAATTTGCTTCTGCTCATTCTCAATAAGTAAACGTATACTGGAACCCCACGATAGGTGTGTGAAACAAAGGATTGCATGCAGGGATGACTTATTGCCCAGGATTTGTGGACAATTGATATAAATGCTCTGCAGTTGAGTGTAGCAGTCCTTACAGTCCTTGGCTACTAAAAGCCAAAGATTCATTTGCATTGCATTGTAATAGAGCACATGAAAAGGAACTTGCTATTGATTCAATCAAAAAATTGATAATTAAGTAGTTGATGCAGAAATTCAGCACATGTAATAGAAAAGGTCATTATCATTATGAACTACCAAACACCAAACTTTTTAGACACCACAGGAGATGTGAAGATTAGTGGGAGAGGCAGTACAAGACAGGTTCCAAAACTAGGGTTCCTCTGGTCCACCAGAAACAGTAGAATCCTTGCAAAGGGATGATTTTTTCTCCAGCAAACATATT
Source organism: Jaculus jaculus (assembly GCF_020740685.1). Lineage (NCBI taxonomy): Eukaryota > Metazoa > Chordata > Mammalia > Rodentia > Dipodidae > Jaculus > Jaculus jaculus. The sequence goes on along the minus strand of NC_059106.1, from coordinate 116,224,451 downwards.
TGACCAGAGGGAGTTAGTCCCTAAGCCTCCACTATATTTTAAGCTGCATCTCTCAAAATGTCAAAAGTAGGATTAACGTGTAAATGATTGTCAATTCACTCCTGTCCTCCTGGTACTATGCTGTTACAGTCTGTTTGGGGTTGATAACAAGGGGAGAGGTGGGATGGTCTTTCAGGGTAACTGAATAGAGTCTTGAAGGGAATGAGGAGACCCGGTGTGTCTTGCAGGGATAAAGCAGTTCACAGGCTGCTACTTTTTGTGACATAGCTTTTATGGGGGGAGAGCCAGAATATTAAGCTCATTGCTTCCAGATGGGAAGGTTGGACAAGACAGAGGCCTTGGCTCTGAAAGCCTGGGAGCTGTGGTGCGATATGGATATGACATATTGAAGTAATCGAGATAGAAGATCTGGCTTTAGCCAAGGCTGTCAGATAGATACTTTTTAAAACATTACATGGTTTGTAGCAAGGTATTGTGTATCCTCCCAGCAACCCTGCGCCTCAGTCTCTGGGAAGGAGGGGGGTGGGAAGCGTGCTTATTTTGCTTTAGTTACTAAAGCTCCTTTTATATATGAGGAATTTGGCATCTCCTGGCTGGGAGCGGCAGAGCCAACAGTGTCCAAGACACTTGTAATGTAGATCATGCTAGTGACTCGCTAAGTAAGTCCAGGTGCCTGCGGAAGAAGCAGGGTCCTAAGCACTCCCTTATTTGAGCCCTGAAGCAACCATGGTCCAGCGCCTCAAATGAGCCTCAAATCTGTTTAATAAATCATCTCTCTATTTATAGAGTTAATCCTTGGAGAAATAACTCTCGGACTGTCTGATGAGGCTTTTACCACAAGAGGGCGCCCATGCCCGCCTCTTACAGTCTGGGTTGGTTCTCCAAGGAGCACCTTCCTTCCATTCTCACTTGAGGCCCCATGACTGTTTGTATAGGGACCATATCAGGATGAGGATGAGAAAGAACTCCCGGAACAGTTGACCCAGGAGATTCCTCCAGTTCAAGCACATTGTACAACAGGAGGGAAGGGAAGGTGTACTGCTTTGGGAAATCCTCATTTTGCAATACAGTCTGTTCTGCTTGCAAGTCTTTCGGTGAGAGAAAAGGCCCCTTCCTTGGCTAACTTCACACCTGAGAACATGTTAGGGCATCCGGGTTGACCCTGTGTCTGCTTCGCATTTCAAAGACTGGGAACTGTTAAGCTTGTATTTTGATTAAAATTTTGTATTAGTTTCTCTCTCTCTTTCAATGTAATTTCAGGATATTTAATTTCAGCCAATCATATGAGGGGAGAGGGGGAGTAGGCATTTGATGTGAAACAGCACTTAGGAAAGCCAGCCAAGTTAGGCAACAGAGCAGCTCAGAGCTGCAGAGATGTGACAAGTGAAATCTCTTTTGTTCTCCCAGGCAGGGTCTGAACGCCAAGCCTGTCAAGGACAAGGGATCTAGCTCTAGGCCTTGAGTCAAGAGGGGCCCCCTGGGGGAAGAGGGGACTTTTTGCTACCTCTGTTCCTCAGGCAAGTTCCTTAACTTCAGTCACCTGGTTGGGCTTCGAGGAGAGTAAGGCCTACCTGCTGATTATCACTGGCCATGAACATTTGTAAAGAAACTCGGCAGTCTTTGAGAAAGCCAACTGCTGAGAACCCACAGCAGACATAAGGTGCAGCTTGTTAGCTTCAAAAGAACTCACATGTCAGGGTATGGGGGTTACACTAAGACTTTGAATACAGAAACTTTGGTCAAACATTAGCTCCCACTCTCCCTGGTCTTGCTGTAGGGTGGAACTCATTTAGTCAAATCATTACAGGGTCAGGACGGAATGAAAATAGAATTTATGGGTCATACTTGGCCCAGAACAAGTGGTACTACAAATGCTTGCAGTTCACTGATGAAGGAATAAACTGATACTGCTGTGGGCCCATAGGAAATGGTGGGAGCCATGTCAGAGAGGAAGTAACATGCCCTATCTTTGATGTTCAAGTTGCTGCTTTTGAAAACCCTCATATAAATATTTTCTGACGTTTGAGCTACACATTTGTATCTCTAGATCCATCTTTATATATTTTGGGATCACTTAAGAGACCAAGAAAGAAGAGACATAAATTTGATAGCATAGGAAGTCCCAAATCTGCCCAAATAACTCTGCTTTTAATTTCCTGTCTTTGCTCCAAAATACAGCTCTATTTGTCATTCTACTTGTGGTTTGAACATAAAATGTCCCCCATAGGCTCATCTGTTTGAACACTTGGTGGCCAGCTGGTGACGCTGCTTGGGAAGGTTGTGGAACCTGTAGGAGATGAAGCCGTCCCTCTTCGTAACTCGAGGGTGTTCAGTTACAGTAGAAGGAGGCAGTTGTAGAATCCCAGACCTAATGTGAGAATGGCCAGGAAGGAGGAGGAGAAAGGAGATAGTTGTGGAACTCTTTTGAGTAGAGCACAGCCCCACTTCCTGGTCCTTTTCTGTTTCTTGACAGGATGAAATGTGGCCAATCACCTCCAACATGTTCCGGCTACCAGCCCTCTCCCTCCATGACTGACTGTATGTCCTGGAAGTGTGAGCTGGAATGAACCTTTCCTTCCTTCCTTAAGCTCCTTCTTGTCAGGTATGTAGTCTGTCACAACTATGAGTAAAGTCATTAATATATCACATACCACTTTGAATGAAGTGAGTGCTATTACTGGCAGTAAGCTGTGTGGTTGGTTTTCATGTATAAGATATCATGCCATGTATGAAGAGGGTAGCCTGCTGAGCTAGTGGTTAACTCCTACCTCACCTGTCTGCACAAGAACCCCTGAGGCAATGATGGAGTCAGAGGGAAGGTTGCTTTCCTCTTGCTGGGAACTATTCATGGAATTGGGCTTCTGCTTCCTAACCTGGGTATTATACTCCCCCAGTTCTCCTTATTTCACTGAGGGGTCTCTGAAGACCCAGGAGAAATATCCAGTTTAAAGGTTTTGTGAACTGCAGCATGCTGCATGAAGTCTGGGAGGTGACACTGGAGGAAACATCCTAATAGTGGTTATTTACACCTCTGAAATGCCTGTGTGTGTCTCTCTATAGTTGAATACAATTCTATCTATAAGGCAACTTTCACTTTCTTTCATGTTGCCCCTGATAACATAATGATTTTCCAAAACTCATGTTTGTGGGTCATCTCTGATTCTCACTCTCTGCTTCCTGCAACTCCAACCTGACTTTACAATGGTGTCACTTGGAGGCTGCTCACTGCCACCTCCCACTGTAATTCTCCTGGCAGGAGTAAAGGCATTATCACTTGTATCCTTTCATTTGGCTACCATATTATTAAAAATATGAGCCCTAAGTAATTTGAATTTCTGCAGGAATCTCATGTTGGAGAAGGACCAGCCAGAGGAAGTCCTTGTCCCCTAAGAAAAGACTACACACAGTTCTGACAACTAGCCATCTTGCAAGAGAGACTGAGTCCCAGACTGTGGTGGGTCAGTAATAGATGAGACCATTCTTTGACCAGGTCTGTTTAGTTATAGATACTCATGCCTTTTCTTTAAGCCGAAACTCATGTCAAGACCCCAAAGTTGGACTTGGACATCTTTATTTTCTCCAGTGGTCAGGGCCCAGGTTTGGAACCTACAATTTCTGTCAAACCCACTAGTAGGCCCTGTTCTCGTTTTGCTACTGGTTGTATTTCTGTCATTGTGGAATTCAGCTCAATGACCTTTGTTTGCAGATCCCTTACATTATATTTTAGGTAGAAATGCATGGTAATTTAATTCTGCAGCCCACAGGACCCTGCATGGGAGAGCTCACAAGGAGGTAAGTTGAAGGGATTGGCAGACTTGGGCTCTTCCTGCACCAGCTCAGCACTGCATATTGTTTTCTTTTCTTTTTTTTTTTTCTTTTTTTTTTTTTTTTTTTTTTTTTTTTTTTTTTAGGAATGGAGGCAGATGCTCACTGTTATGATTCCTGTAAGAGTCATGGATTTGCATTGCCTACTGATCAAAGCCAAATGCCTAAGCCTGGAATTTGAGGCTCTCCAAATCTGTCAGTAGCCTTCTTGTCTTTTCTTCTGCAACCTTGTGATGTGTGTGCAGGTCTTCAGACATGTCCAACAGTTTCACACATCTAGCTTTTAATATTTTTTTTAATTTTATTTATTTATTTATTTGAGAGTGACAGACACAGAGAGAAAGACAGATAAGAGGGAGAGAGAGAATGGGCGCGCCAGGGCTTCCAGCCTCTGCAAATGAACTCCAGACGCGTGCGCCCCCTTGTACATCTGGCTAACGTGGGACCTGGGGAACCGAGCCTTGAACCGGGGTCCTTAGGCTTCACAGGCAAGCGCTTAACCGCTAAGCCATCTCTCCAGCCCACATCTAGCTTTTAAATACACCATTTCTTCTACTTGAGTTTTAAAATTCTTTCTTAATAATTTCCTGCTAAATATTCACCCTCCCCTTACCACACAGGGGAAGACTCGGGCAGAGCATTTCTCTATCTGCATAGGAGGAAAAGGGATGCAGGAACTCTTCTCTCTGTCTTCCTAAGGGCTGGGGACAGGGTGGGGTGAGAACCTGACTACCGGAAACTTAGCATAGTTTCTTCCTTCTCTGCATGGATCCTCCTGCCTTCGGAACAAAGTCTCCCTGCCTGGATCCCTCCCCTTCCTCCTTGTGTCTTTGCCTCATAGAGACCTTTGGAGGACCCTGCTCTCTAAAAATGTTTGAGCATGGAGCAGAATAGACATGAAGCAATGATGGTCCTTGCAGCAGATATGGTTAGAGTGCCAGCTTGGGGACCTGGCCCTGCCCTCATAAGTGTCATCTTAATCTTTAAGCAAGAAGTACCATGGGAAGTGACATGTTATCTGATCCAGAGTTAATACAGAGTGTCACCTCTTTCCATGTGATCTGATTGGTCCGGAGGAGAAGCCAAGCATAATGTTATACAATTGTAATTCTAGAACTAGGGAAACTAAGGCAGGAGGATCATGGGTTCCATGCTAGCCTTCACTATATAGTGAGTTCAAGAACTTGGTTTCACAAACAAAAATAGATAAATCAAACAAACCTGGGGGAAGACATGTCATGATCTTTGCCCTCAAGCCTCATTTCCTCATCTTCTGTGTCTTCTCTCGCTCTTTCACCAGATGGAATTACCATCCCTGCCTTTGTCCTCAGCACATGTCCTGCAGGATTGCTGCTGTTCTTTGTTTCTATGGTTCACATGCTTATTTACAGGTATGAGAATCGTGAATAACATTGCATTTAGAATGTGATGAGGAGTCACATTTCAAGCTATGCTTTCCTTGGAGCATGTAATTTGTGACATTCATATGATCTAATGAAAACAAACTTGGAGAGAAAGACTGGATTGTGGTCTCTGGGTAAGCTTGCATGATGTTGAGCAAGTATTAGGACATAATAATGGAGCTAGGTGCTTTGTGAGACAAACTTTTGAAACATTTGCTTTTAACAAAGGCATTCAGAAGTTCAAATACAAAACAAACAAGCCATAGCAAAAAACAACCAAGAAACCACAATCAGCTCAGAGGCACCTATCCAGTAGTTCACTGAGTAAAGGCACTTGCATGAGGCTCCTGACTTCATTCTTTACTATCTCATCTCTCTCTCCTTATCCTTCTCTCTCTTACACACACACACACACACACACACACACACACACAGAGAGAGAGAGAGAGAGAGAGAGGGAGAGGGAGTTCCTCTTTCAGTTCCTCTAAAGAGGTCAAGAGAACAATAAAACCTATCTATAGCAACATAACTAATAAATAGTAAATTCCAAGATAAGGTTTCCAAGCCAAGTGAGCTAAGGGTTCCATGAAGGGCCAATCCTGTGACCTGGTACATTCCTGGCAGGTCTCATGGAAGATGCATGAATTATTGAGCTGTAGAAGGATAATTCTTAGGTAGGATTAGAGGATTGGGAAGGACATTTTAGGCATAAGATTGCATAGGACAAAATAATTCAAAGTTGTACATAGCAAGGGAATTTCAGGACATGGTGAATTGACCAGTCAGTACCGAACTAGAGCTGATGTTGGGCTGAGATAAGAGGTAAGGTTTACAATGACAATAAGGTTTTTACATACAGGAGAGAGTCATTCAATCTAGGATGAACTGTAGCATCATCACCTTGAAAATATCTATCATACCTGCTGAATGAGAATGTCTAGCAATATATTAAAGGAATTATTAGTAGTTTTAATTCTCCATATGCTATTTGTCACTCAGTAAAGACTGAAATCACCAAGTTAAAAAAAAAAAGAAGAAGAAGAAGAGTTCAAGGTATTTGAAGAATCCTAGATACAGATTTGGGAATCCTGGTTTTTAGTTCTGGCTTTGGTATCTATAATGCTTTGATTAAGACTAGAATAACAATATGGCTACTTTCAAAGCTTTTTATGATGAAAAAGCAAAATGAGATATCTGAAAGCTGTATAAGAAAATGTAGGTAACTGTAAGCTGGTTGTAGGAGTGGGAAGTTTGATTGAACATTGCTGATGCATGTGTGTGAGGCTTGTATGGCACCAGGGGAGTGGGAGGGCACATGATAGTGGCTGATGTCATAGCTCAGATGAGAGTTAACAGAGCCCAGCAATAGGGAATCCTTGAACACACCTGTATGGTGGTAGGCCAACATGACTCAGATGTAGAGACAAAAGGCCAAGCAGTACCCACACCTAATCACAAACCTGTCATCTGTCAGCATTGCTCTGGGCACCCTAATACAGCTGAAGGGCAACAAAACAGAATCATAATATTAATAACTTTGACTTTTAAGACACAAACATGGAAACAGCATTAGTTGGGGGGCAGGGTTGTGAAATAATTTTGCAGTACATTCCCAACAATTCACTGGGTGGAGAAATTTTGAAAAAGTAACTGTCCAGGTAAGAAGTTCTGGGGTCTTGGATTCTCCAGAATCTTCCAGAAAGCAGAGGAAGACCATGGAACCAACTGGGGAAAAAAGATGAGCAGCAGTTCTATGTTATCTCCCAAAGCTCCCACCTTGGCCTGACCTAGACCTACTGAGCAGCTTGTTTGGGGTGGTGTGTGGGTCTACTGCTCTCCCTCCTCCCTTCTGGCAGCTACAGGGCCCATCATCTCATCAACTCCCCATATCCCTGGGAGATAAAGTATTTCCTTCTGGTAATGATTGTTATTCTCATTTTACAGCTTGAGTGGTGGAGACAGAGGATGGTCCTGAAAAGAGGGATATTTTCTTCTTTTACTCTGGACTTTGTCATATTCAAGTCATAAAACAGAAAGAATAGGAATAGTGTCTAGGCATTTTAAGCCCAAGGTAGCAGGGATTAGCCCTGCAGGAAGGAAAACTGAGATGGGTTTGATGTGCTGTGAAGCATATGTTCTCTTTTTTCAAGGGAGATTGTTTTACTTTCATATTTTCATAAAGAAAGATAAGGCTCACAAAAACTCTCAGGCATACCTCATTTTGCGTAGGTAGACCATGAGGACCAAGAACTTGAGATTTAGACAGGCCTCATTGTACTTGTGCCAGTCTGACTCCTCCTCACCTGTTTCACAGGCTTTTAGGCTGGAACTCAGAGCAAAGGGACATACAAGGGTGAAGCTGCTTCCCTGCAATCCATGGTCAGAGCCTGGTTGGGTATTGGACTTCTCTGCAAAAACAGAGGAGCATATTGAAATTATCAAGCCTGGTTGGGTATTGGACTTCTTTGCAAAGATGGAGGAGCATGTTGGAATTATCAAACCATGGAATGCAGCTGTCTTTGATGGAACTTTCACCACCTTATATAGTTGCTACACTTGAACTGTTCATGGTTTAGCCAGACAGTTTTATTCACCTCATCAGAAGTCCTGCCTTTTCTTGGGGTCAGGGTAAGGATTCTGAAAAGTATGGGAATGAAGTTGACTTATATAGAGTTCTAACAAATGACTAGGGACAAGGAGTTCTGGAAACTTCTCTGAACTGAACTCCATAGTGGGTCCTTGTCACTGTACTGGGAAGGCCTAGAGAGAGCTAGCTAGCCTGGATGTCCTTACAGGCCATCCATATGAGATGTGGGTCTGGGCTACAGAAGCCTCTATGAAAGTACAGAGCAGTCTTTTTCAGTGAAAGTTATTTATTGCTAGACATCATATGATTATAAACCTGATATTTAAAACCTATGTTCACACAGGTATAATGTAAATAAAACAGAAAGGATGTGTTACTGAGGCTCATTAATCTATAAGAAAGTTACCACAGAATAAAACTTTGGAGGGTACTTAAGGATGTTTGTTTAAGGCTATTTTTTTTTTTTCTTTTCTAGCTAGGGGTTATATTTTCCTAAAACTAACCCTTACATCAACTACTTTAACTGTCTTGGCAGTTATTTTGTCATCTTTACAATATCTCATAAGATCCTACTCTGTTTCTTATTGTTTTTATTCTCATGTATGTGTTTAGCAAAAGCACTAGTCCCACCTCTTATTATGTCTTGGATGACACTAATGTAAGATATAGCAAGAAGTTCAAGTTACACAAACAAGAATAGAAAAAAAAAATGACATCAAGAGCATATTCTTCCTTACTATTTTGTATAAATAGTAGAATGAACACTGATAGACTTGTGAGTGCTAACAAATACAGCCTTTACCTAGAGCACCAGTGAAAACAGTTTATAGGGCTGAGGATATTGGTTCAGCAACTAAGAGCATTTGCTGCAGGTATGAAGGCCTGAGAAGACCTGAGACCAGATAGCTCAGAGGCTAATTCCCCAGGGCCCATGTAAACAGTTCAGCATGTCTGTGACCTCCATCACATGAGGAGCAGAGACTGGAGAACCATTGGTGCTCAAGAAAACTATAGCGCTGGGCTGGAGAGATGGCTTAACGGTTAAGGTGTTTGGCTGCAAAGCCAAAAGATCCCAGTTCGACTATCCAGGACCCACGTAAGCCAGAGCCACAAGGAGGCACAAGTATCTGGAGTTTGTTTGCAGTGGCTGGAGGCCCTGGCATGCCCATTCTCTCTGTCTCTCTCTCTCTCTGTCTCTCTCTCTCTCTCTCTCTGTCTCTCTCTCTGTCTCTCTCTCTCTCTCTATATATATATATATAAACATATATATGTATATGCATAGATATGTGTGTGTATATATATATATATATATATATATATATATATATATACACACACACACACACATCACAATTAAAAATAACTAAAATAGTGGGGGTGGGGAGGGAGGGAATTACCATGGGATATATTTTATAATCATGGAAAATGTTAATAAAAATTAAAAAAAAAAGAATAATGACATTGCCAACCTTATACTATGAGTATTTTATTAAAAGGTTCTTTCATATATAGCTATTATTTTAATCATATCTATGGAAAAGTTTTCTTAAAGCATGCCAGTAACCAAAAATTGACAGTATCCTAGAAGTGTAAGGAGTTTTCCTTAGGTGATGACTACAGTCTTACAGAAAATACAGCACTACAATGCAAGACTTAAATGTTATATTCTGTAAGAGCAATTTGCTAGTGTCAAAGGATTTATGGGCATAATTAATGAATGAAAATAGATAATTGTCAACTATTTTAAATGTCTATATCCATCTATAGGAAGATGGTTGAAGCTTTAGGTGTGCCTTGTAAAAGGGGCACACATCAGGGCATACACATCAATGAGGAACTGCTGTGTTACTCTGACCCTTTGGGCTCCCCAGAAGTTACGGCACCAGTAAGCTACTGCAACACACTTGTTACCAGGATAATGGACCTTGTTATGAACTCAAAATAGCAACACAAAGTGACCATTGATAGAAAGTTTTGAAATAGTGATTTAAAACAAATATTTCTTCATTTTAAGTTGTTTATTGCTGGGATTTCAACAGAACTATGGAAAACTAACACAAAAGCACAACACAGTATTTCAAGGGATTCGATGGCAAACCTCTGCTTGTTTAAGAAGATGTTCTCTGTAGGTACATAAAGACAAGGAGGGTGTGTCATTTTCATGTGCAGTGTAACAAATACCAGGGAACACACTGTCTCTAAATTAACTCTAAGCATAATGCAGTGATTTTAATGGCTGCACAAAACACTTTGTAGAGAGAAGTAGAAATAATATAATTCAATTTTCTTTGACTAATTTCACTGAGTGGTTTTATAGTCATCCTAAAATTTCACATGCTATCCTAAGAATATGGAGATTTAAATAGTTGGGCTGGAGAGATGGCTTAGTGGTTAAGTCACTTGCCTGTAGAGCCAAAGGACCCAGGTTCAATTCTCCAAGACCCATTTAAGACAGATGCACAAGGTGTCACATGCATCTGAGTTCATTTGCAGTGGCTGGGGGCCCTGGTATGCCCATTCTCTCTGCCCTCCCCCATTCTCTCTGCCTTGTTCTCTTTACCTCTGTATCCCTCTCTGAAATAAATAAAAGTAAAATATAAAAATTTTAAAGAAATAAAATAAAATAGTTGAGAATTCATTCATTATCCCATGAAGCCTTTGACATTAACAATTAGGCTTGCAGACTACAACATTTAAGTATTGCGTTGTACTGTTGCATTTCCTGTAAAATTATAGTGTATTGTATTTCTTGTACCAAAAACAAAATTATTTTTAATATAATAAATTTGCATTCTTGAACATGTAAAAAAAATAACTAAAATATATATTAAAAAAAAGAAAACTATAGCTCTGAATTCAGAGAGGTTCTTACTGTCTAAAAAGCATAAGATGGCCTCTACCAGAATACACAGGCATTCAGGTGCGCACATACATGTGTGCATACTCTACATGCCACCATCAACACTATCTATAGTGCATATACAAAAAGAAAAACGTTTGGACTATAGAGATGGGTTAGTGGTTAACATGCTTACCTGCAAAGCCAACAGACTCAGGTTTTTTCCCCAGGACCTATATAAGCCAAAAGTATAAAGTGGTACATGTGTCTGGAGTTCATTTGCAGGGCTAGAGGCCCTGGTGTGCCCATTCTCTCCCTCTTTGCCTCTCTCTTTTGTTCTCTCTCTCTCTCTCTCATAAATAAATTAAATTTTAAAATGTTTGCAATTAAGTGACCAACATTTCTCACTAGGCAATTCTCATTACTTTTTATTTTATTTTATTTTAAAAACTTGAGTTGTTTCAAATTTTGAGCATTTTGTGTGCCATTTTAAATATTTTATTTATTTATTTATTATTTTTTTATTAACAACTTCCCTGACTGTAAACAATATCGCATGATAATTCCCTCTCTCCTCCCTACTTTCCCCCTTTTTTTTTAAAGCAGAAATTTATTCAAGTCCACTTCTATAGTATTTTACACACAAAAATGTACAGAGTCCTCAACATTCAGTCAATCAACTATTCTCAAAATTGCTTCACGAGAAAATGGATTCTTTGCCCTCCCCACAGCAAGATATTTCTGCTGTCTATATTCAGAAAGTGATGCCTTTAATACACCACCTTCCTAAGACCAATCCCTTGGAGATCCCCAAATCTCAGGAGAGAGTGAAGAGATATTAGCATAGAACCTTCTCCAAATGCAGTGCCTCACAAATGGAGGTGTAGTGCAAGAGATACATGGCGTGGCTGCTCCTCAGAGGCATACGCATACACCCAGCAGGAGGACCCGAGCTGGGTGGCCCTAGCTGCGAAGTGTGGCCAGCCGGGGCTGCATGGCTTCCAGGTCGTCGTCCTCCTCCTCCTCGTCTGAGGCAGCCATTGCTCCTAGAGGCTCAGGCTCAGGAAGGGCATCAGTCACTTTACTGGGTGCTTTGCCCAGGGGCCCTCCTGTAATTTCAAATAAGATTTTGTCGATTTCCATTTCTGCTGCTTCTTCCATTTCTTCCTGATCTTCCATGCTTTCAAATGTGTCTTCTAACATCTCCTCTATGATCCCGTCCTTCATCATCTCTTTGGACAGGTCCCGCATGGTGGCTTGTATTTCTGGGATTTTCACAAGACTCTGCATGGCCTTCATCACTTCTGTGCTCTTTTGCAGGGAACCAGCCACTCGCAGGACCGCAAGCTGGTTCTTCATGCCCATGAGCACGGAGTTCATATGTGCTTTGGAAGCGTAGAGCTTGCTCACAGCCTTCCTCGACCTCACCACCTCTTTGGCCAGAACCACACAGACATCTTTCTGGCCCTTCTTGGCTGCATCTTTCACAGATCGCTTCACTTTCTCTTCTTCTCTTTGGATATCTCTTATTTGCCTGTCAACAACTCTCATTTCCTTTCTTATCTTCAATGACCATTCATTGACCAGCTCTTTGGGCGGCTTCTCCTGGGTTTTCCCAAACAGCCCCATGGCGAACGGAACTCCGTTTGCCCCTTCCGGCGCCGAGGCAGGTCACGGGCAGCTGCTTGGGCGGGGCTGCCGAGGAAGGGAGCCCAGATGCCCAGAGCCCTACTTTCCCCTTTGAAACTCCACTCTCCATCATATCTCCTCCCCATCTCAATCAGTCTCTCTTTTGTTTTGGTATCATGATCTTTTCCTCCTATTATGATGGTCTTGTGTAGGTAGTGTCAGGCACTGTGAGGTCATGGATATCCAGGTCATTTGTGTCTAGAGGAGCACGTGGTAAGAAGTCCTGCCCTTCCTTTGGCCTTTACACTTTAAGTATTTGTAACACACTGTACATAGTGTAGAACCTCAGAGGAGGAGCAGGGAAGAGGATATGAGAATCAGCATTTAAACTCACAATTTGCTTCAGGACCATTTCACATAGAATTTATCCACCACCATTCTTGAGTTCTTGGCGCATTTGGATCTTTTGGCTTCCTGTTGGGAAAATCATTGCCAGAAAGGGAGCCTGTTAGGCACATTCATGCTATTCAGTTCTCACAACATCATCAAGTCAGTATCTTATTATTCAGGTACCCACAGAGTATTTGTGACATATTCCTGCGTCTCCAATTTTCTCTGGAATTGGGGTCCCTTGGTTTGGCTGTTCTGACAGTTCCAAATTGCCATATTTGTCTTAAATGCCTTAGGATCAATCTCACTTCTGCACTAAGAACTAGAAGGGGATCAATGTGTCATACAGAAAGTACAAACCACCTAGCCCCATCCATCCTTGCTTCCCTAACTACTTTCAAGGAGATTCTTAAATTTTTTCCCTTTTTTTTTTTTTTTTGTTATATGTTCAGCAAGAACAGTGCTTTGCCAGAACTACTGCATCCTAGCCAGAAGTGGAACTCACATATGTTTTTAAGCTTTGTGTGTATAGATCTGGATCATTCTTTTAAAAAGTTGCATAGAACACAGAGTATTTATTTATAGATGGACATTTGGATGACTTCCAACTTTTTAACTGTTAAAAACAATGCCACAATGACTATTCTCACACATGTTTGCCTGTGCACATCTCTGAGAATTTCTCTAGAAGACACATCTGGAAGAGAAATCACAGATATATAGAGGATGTTCATTTTTAATTTTGAAATGTGTTTCCAGAACATTTTCTAAAGTAGATGCAACATTTTACATTTTACCTGCAGTATGTGAGTGTGAATATTTGCTACTTGCTACTGCTAATAATTAATTGTGAAATTTCAAATTTTGCTCATGAGTTGGAAATGAATGTATCTTATATCTGGACAAATACTAGGGTTCTCATTTTCATTGAATTTTAGGGTTTCTTGTTTTAAAACATTGTCTTTATTTATTTATTTGAGAGAGAAAGAGAGAGAGGGAGAATCAATGAATGAATGAGTGGGCACACCAGGCCCTCCATTCGCTGCAAACAAACTCCAGACACATGGGCCACCTTGTCCGTCTGGCTTTATGTGGGTACTGGGGAATTGAACCTGGATCCTTTGGTTTTGCTGGCAAGTGTCTTAACAACTAAGCAATCTCTTCATCCCAGAGTTTCTTTTTGATGCCTTATTTATATTTCTGACCTGTTGACATATTGGATCTTCTCTAATGAGTTTAATCTGCATTCAAGTCAAATACCAGTTCATTCTTACCATGCTACATATGTGGTGAGCACTCCACAGTCATATACTGAGTATCATTTATGTGTCATCCTGGGGACATAGAGGTGAGTCACACAGAGAGATTGCCCATTTCCATGACATAATTGTAGTTGCTATTCTTTTTCTGTGACAATGTTCCTGACAGAAGCAACTTAAAGGAGGAAGAATTTGTCTGGGCTCATAGTTTCACACCATAGCCATCAGTTCTACTGACTCTGGGCCTGTCATAAGACAGCTATCATATTGGAAAGAGCATGAATGCATGCAACAGAGGCTACTCACCTCGTGGTGAACAGGAGTGGGGAGAGCATGTATAGCTTTCAAATGCTTTTATACCTGAGGAATACGGATAGCCCTCTCAATGTCCTACTTCCTTCAGTTTGGTCCCACCTTTTATATTTCCCTACTCCTCACAAAATAGTGCTACTCACTCCAATATCCTTCCCTGGGAGATATTTCATATTTAAACCATAATACATGTATGCAATGACTGATTATCAACAAATCAATTCAAATTAGTAAAACAATATCAAAAGAAGTACTATACACATATAACAGTAAAAATGAGATAGGCAGGTAGAGGTGAGGAGTATTATTTTAGAATGGAGGTCACAGAAATCCTCAAGTAGAGGATTGGATGAGAAGAATGAGTATCATAAAGATGAGAGTGGAATGTTTGCTCACAAGTTAAGAATTAGCCCATGGCCCTGAGGACATGCAGCTGGCAGTTATAAGGTTTTGTTGTTGTTCTTGCCATAAATTCATCCCCAGGGCTTTCTCTGATGAGTGTATTACCTTGTGTGCCCCATTGGCCATGCGTTTATTTGTGGCTTGAGTCTGAGTTGAAGCAGACAAAATGAACAGATTCTTTGTCAAATAGAAAGTGGGCTGTGAACTCAAAGCACACCAGCAGTGGTAACAGATGAAGGCAGAGGAAGCCTGTCTTCCACAGAGTACAGCTCACTCTGTCTGGAAAGCATCAAGATGAAAGGCTCAACCATCCTGGTTTTAGATTGTATATTCATATTCTCCTTCCATCCTATCAGCAGTAAGATCCCAGAACACATTGTCCAAACTCTCAATGCTTCATTTTCTCTGTGTGCAGAGTGGGGCTCAGCCTAGAAAGTATGATATTGGGGCTGGAAAGATGGCTTAGCAGTTAAGTGCTTGCCTGTGAAGCCAAAGGACCCCAGTTCAAGGCTCAATTCTCCAGGACCCACTTTAGCCAGATGTATTATTCAGGGTTCTCTAGAGGAACAGAATTACTAGAATGAATTATTTTATAAAGGGAATTTATTGGATTAGCTTACAGTAGTCCAATAGCAGTTGCAGGCCCGAGAATCACCGAACCTGGTAGCTGCTCAGTCCACGTGGCCAGATGCCTCAGCAGTCCCGACCCAGCACTGCAGATGGTGCCGGAAAGCCTGGAGGCTTCCCGAGGAGCCACTGGGTTTCGATCCACGTGGGTCTTCAGTTGATGTTGGCCTTTAGTCCGTGCTGGTCTTCAATCCACGCTAGAAGGTAGGGAGCAGCTCCGGCAGCCAAGTGGAAGGAAGGAAGGAAAAAAGGGAACTCTTCTACCCAGAGCTTCCTTATATCAAGTCCCTCTCTGAGCGGGGCCGCCCACTCTGGGGGAAGGGCTCACCCTGGGAAAGACCTCCTCCTTTAGTTGATCCTTCCTAGAAGCAGCCTGTGGATTACTAAACAGATCAAGTTGACAACACCTTAACTATCACAAGTCCACCCCTTGTAACTTGGCATCAAATCATGTCTCCTTACATCATACTTAATTTCCAAATGAAAACAGTAACAAGCTCATAATTCCGCCTAACATCGCATAACTATCCCACGTACAACCGGAACTGCAAAATCTTCCCCCCAACACAAGCTTAGTCTCTAATACAATGGGTCTAATATAAATTCAACAGTTTAGCTAATGATACAATCTTAATATTGGTGTAGATACAAACACTCTGTTATCAAGGCAGGACAGAAACATTGCAATCACAGTCCTTGTTTCTGTAACTGATCACGTGGCTTTAGCTGATACTTGTAACTGCCTTCTTCTACTACCCATTCTGTATTCCCTCCACCTTCAGCAAGCACCTCGGCAGGTCTTGGTTCTTTACCTGGAGGGGTAACCCATACCTTCATTCCTGAAGGATCTGGGCCATTTATCACACTACTTCTATTGGGTTGTTGCAGTCGTCCATTGACTTTGACAACAGGACATGGTAACACTAACAGATGCCCTAAAGGATCTCCTGCACTCCAGGCATACTCTTCCTTACCGCCATTGTGGAGGAGCAGCCCAATTTCCCCCTGGTAATCTGGATCAATCACCCCTGCAGTCACTGTAACTCCTTTCTCAACCTGTTCACTCAAGGGCATTAGGAGCCCAAAGTGACCAGGGGGAAGTATTAGCTTCCAGTTCAATAGAATGTCTTTGTGTCTCCTGGCAAAAGCACTCCCCCCTCTGGGACCAAGACTTGTAGTCCAGCAGAGCGTAAGGTTGCAGGAACAGGAAGCAAAAATCTAGCTAACGGGTCACTTGGGGTGATGGCAAGTGGGACCATTCCCATTTCCACCCCTTGATTCCTGGACCCGTGAATCCGGGCTATAGGAGAAACAGTACCATATATAGGACGCCGATTCAGAGCATATATAGCCTGCTGGAGGACACACCCCCAGCCCTCCAAGCTGTTGCCACCTAGTTGGCACTGTAGCTGTTTCTTCAAAAGGCCATTCCACCGTTCTATCAAGCCAGCTGCTTCAGGATGGTGGGGCACATGGTAAGACCAGTGAATTCCATGATCATGAGCCCACTGCCATACTTCCTTGGCGGTGAAGTGAGTTCCTTGGTCAGAAGCAATGCTGTGTGGAATGCCATAATGGTGGATAAGGCATTCTGTAAGCCCACGGATGGTAGTTTTGGCAGAAGCGCTACGTGCAGGAAAGGCAAATGCATACCCAGAATAAGTGTCTATTCCAGTAAGGACAAAATGCTGCCCTTTCCATGGTGGAAGAGGTCCAATGTAGTCAACCTGCCACCAGGTTGCTGGATGGTCACCCCGAGGAATACTACCATATTGGGGGCTCAGAGTTGGCCTCTGCTGTTGGCAAATTTGGCACTCAGCAGTAGCCGTAGCCAGGTCAGCCTTAGTTAGTGGAAGTCCATGTTGTTGGGCCCATGCATAGCCTGCATCTCTGCCACCATGGCCACTTTGTTCATGGGCCCATTGGGCAATGACAGGGGTGGCTGAGGAAGGAGGTTGACCACTATCCACAGAACGGGTCAGCTTATCTACTTGATTATTAAAGTCATCCTCCAGTGAGGTCACCTTCTGATGAGCACTGACATGGGACACAAGCATCCTTATATCCTTTGCCCATTCAGAGAGGTCTATCCACATACACCTTCCCCAAATGTCCTTTTCACCAATTTTCCAATTGTACTCCTTCCAAGTCCCAGACCATCCAGCCAAACCATTGGCCACAGCCCATGAGTCAGTGTATAACCGCACATCTGGCCATTTTTTCTTCCAAGCAAAATGCACAACCATATGCACTGCCCGAAGTTCTGCCCATTGTGAAGACTTCCCTTCACCACAGTCCTTCAGAGTTGTCCCAGAAAGGGGCTGTAATGCTGCAGCTGTCCACTTCTGGGCAGTGCTGGCATAACGTGCTGAACCATCTGTAAACCATGCCCTAGATCTCTCCTCCTCAGTCAGTTGATCATAGGGCACACCCCATGATGCCATAGGTGCATGCTTGGGGACAGAAGGCATTGCAACAGGAGTAGCAACCATAGGCATTTGGGCAACTTCCTCATGTAACTTACTTGTACCTTCAGGGCCTGTTCGAGCCCGGTCACATATATACCACTTCCACTTGATGATGGACTGCTGCTGTGCACGTCCAACTTTATGGCCTGGTGGGTCAGACAACACCCAGCTCATAATGGGCAGCTTGGGTCGCATAGTAACTTGATGGCCCATTGTCAAATGTTCAGTTTCCACTAAAGCCCGATAGCAGGCCAAGAGCTGTTTCTCAAAGGGAGAATAATTGTCTGCAGATTATGGCAGGGCCTTGCTCCAAAATCCCAAGGGCCTCTGCTGTGATTCACCTATGGGGGCCTGTCAAAGGCTCCAAACAGCGTCCCCGTCTGCCACTGAAACCTCAAGTACCATCAGATCTGCTGGATCATATGGCCCAAGGGGTAGAGCAGCCTGCACAGCAGCCTGGACCTGTTGAAGAACCTTCTCTTGTTCTGGGCCCCAATGAAAACTAGCAGCTTTCCAAGTCACTTGGTATATGGGACGGAGTAAGACACCCAAGTGAGAAATGTGCTGTCTCCAAAATCCAAATAGGCCCACTAGACATTGTGCTTCTTTCTTAGTGGTAGGAGGGGCCAAATGCAACAACTTGTCCTTCACCTTAGAAGGAATATCCCTGCATGCCCCACACCACTGAACTCCCAGAAATTTCACTGAGGTGGAAGGTCCTTGAATTTTGGATGGATTTATTTCCCATCCCCTGATGCGCATATGCTGTACCAGAAACTCCAGAGTGGTTGCCACCTCCTGCTCATTTGATCCAATTAGCATTATGTCATCAATATAATGGACCAACGTGACACCCTGTGGAAGGGACAGGCGATCAAGGTCCCTGCGAACTAAGCTATGACACAGGGCTGGAGAGTTAATATAACCTTGAGGTAAAACAGTAAATGTGTACTGCTGACCTTGCCAGCTGAAGGCAAATTGCTTCTGGTGGTCCCTATGGACAGGTATGGAGAAGAAAGCATTTGCAAGATCAATAGCTGCATACCAGGTACCAGGAGACGTGTTAATCTGCTCAAGTAAAGAAACCACATCTGGTACAGCAGCTGCAATTGGAGTCACCACCTGATTAAGTTTCCGATAATCCACTGTCATTCTCCAGGATCCATCTGTCTTCTGAACAGGCCAAATAGGAGAGTTAAAGGGAGATGTGGTGGGAACCACCACCCCTGCATCCTTCAAGTCCTTTATAGTGGCATTAATTTCTGAAATCCCTCCAGGGATGCGATATTGTTTTTGATTCACTATTTTCCCTGGTGGTGGGAGCCTCAATGGCTTCCATTTGGCCTTTCCAACCATAATAGCCCTTACTCCACAAGTCAGGGAACCAATGTGGGGGTTCTGCCAACTGCTAAGTATATCTATCCCAATTATGCATTCTGGGACTGGGGAAATAACCACAGGATGCATTTGGGGATCCAGGGGACCCACTGTCAGTCTAACATTCACCAAAACTCCATTGATCACCTGACCTCCGTAAGCACCTACTTTAACTGAAGGGCCATGGTGCTTTTTGGGGTCTCCTGGAATCAATGTCAATTCAGAGCCAGTGTACAGTAGGCCCCGAAAGGTCTGATTATTTCCTTTCCCCCAGTGTACAGTTACCCTAGCAAAAGGCCGCAGGTCCCTCTGAGGAAGGATAGGTGTAAGTTTAATATTGAAACTTTTGGCAATTGTAGGGGGTCCTTCCCCGAGGGAACCCGGCCAACCCTTCAATCAAGGGGCTCAGGATCTGGAAACTGATTAAGAGGCCTTGATTCTCTGTTGCTATAATTCAAAGTGGCTTTATGTCCCCTTGCTGTGGAACTTTTCTGCTTATACAGATCAAGAAGAAACTCAGTAGGCTTCTTATCTATTTGACTTCTGGGAACACCATAATTAATCAGCCAACGCCAAAGGTCCATACGAGTCATACCTTTATGTGCATAATTTTGCCTACGCTGTCTATTATGAAAAACACGTTCACCCCACCTTTGGCGATTCAGCGCTGCCACTTGGCCCTTGTTACCCCGAGATCCAGTTATGCCCATTGCATCTAAATCACCTAATGCAGCAACTGCAGCTCCCACTGTGAGGTCTTCTTTACATAAAAGAGCAATGATAGAGGACTTTAAGTATGCTGGTGCTCCCCTCACAAATCTGTTTCTTATGGTCTTAGTGAAGGGCACATCTTCTGGTTGCTCCCATTGTGGGGGCAAAGATGAGTTTACATGGCAAATCCATTCCAGCATTCCAAGTTCTCTGAGCTTTTTAATCCCTTCATCAACATTAAGCCAAGGAATATCAGGCAGCTCAAGCTCATTCACAGTAGGCCATCTTTGGAGCCATACTTCAGTCAACCAATCAAATAAACTCTTGGCACCCCTTCCAACTGCACGAGCTGCATTGTTAAATCTAAAATCTCTGCTCAATGGGCCCATTTCAGTAAACTCAGCCTGATCTAATCTTATGTTCCTTCCTCCATCATCCCATACCCTTAAAATCCATTCCCACACATATTCCACATGCTTCTGCCTGTACAAGTTAGAAAACTCCTGAAGTTCTTTAGGAGTGTACCTCACCTTCTCCTGTGTCACACTTTCTATCTCACCTTTAGGAGCCTGCCTAGCCTTTCGTCTGGTTATAGGCCTCGAGGCAAAGATGGGTGGGAACTGAGAATCACCAGCATTTTCTGCTGATTCCTCAGACAAAGAGGGATGAATTCCAGGCAAGGGTGGGGAGGATAATCCTTCAGGATGTGGGGGTGGGGATACAACTGGTGCTAAGGGAGGGCAGGTCATATTTTCATCCAAAACATCTTCTTCAGAATCTAACACTTCAATGTCCCCAGGTTCTTCAGGATCTTCCCACACATCACCATCCCAAGTCACAGGATCCCACTCTTTTCCAATCAGTGCCCTCACTTTAACTTCTGATAGTTGGTGAGGCTGGGATTTAAGCTTACGTTGCAAGTTAGCTAATCTCACAATGAGAGCTTGGGTTTGGTTTTCTGCAATTTGAGCCCTGTTCTGGCTAGAGAGGAGACTCTCCTCCAGGGCACCTTTAGAAACCTTGATATCATGTATGTGGATCTTAAGCTTGGAATTTTCCTTTTTGAGCTTCTGCTGTTCCCTCTGTAGTTTGTCTAGAGATGCTAAAAGCAACCAGGAGTGGGATTGCTGCTAGACACCTGACTATGTGGCTTCAGCCTTTTGTAGCTGATTTTCAAGAGGAATGTGGAAGGATTTGAAACCTTGGCCTAAGAGATGCCTTTGCAGTGCTGTAAGTACAGCCTGATGGACTATTCTGGTCTGAGCTGCAAGACCTGAAGGCAGTAAGAACTATGGACAGTGAGGCTTGGCTTATGAGGGTGAGAAAGAGCTTTGCTTGGACTGGGCTAGCAGTTTGTGTGAGAAGC
Organism: Jaculus jaculus; assembly: GCF_020740685.1. Taxonomy (NCBI): domain Eukaryota; kingdom Metazoa; phylum Chordata; class Mammalia; order Rodentia; family Dipodidae; genus Jaculus; species Jaculus jaculus. The sequence goes on along the minus strand of NC_059106.1, from coordinate 116,203,256 downwards.
TTGCTCTTATGCCCATGTCCTGAGAAGTTGTCCAGGGTTGCTTTGCGTAGAAATGAACTGGTGTGTGCAGAGAGATATGGCACAGAAAGAAAAATCTTTGGGTGAACTGTTGCCTGTTCAGCTGCAACTGAGAGATTACAACCTTTGAGACTGGGCTAGCTGACCTGTGCTGGGGCAATAAGAAGAATGTAGACTCTTTTGAAGGGGCCTGAGTGCTCAAGGAGTGTACTGTTCTTCAAAGTCTGCTTTATTCACCCCTGGATTAACAAATTGGCACCCTACCTGGTATCGTGGAGTATAAGAAATGCTGGAAAGAGGGTCATTGAGTTTGCAACACGGTCTTGTGTTTTGGAAATGGCCATGGGCAGTGTGAAGCGGGTTTGCTGGTTGCATGCATAGAGACCCCATGGGGCCATGAGGATGAACCGTGGCTTGCAGTGGAGACCCAGTGGAGATGAGACCATGAGATGGCTGCCAAGGAGCTGCCAGCCCCGATGAAGTTTTCCAGGACTGTGAGTAGCCTAGCTGGAGGGGCAGAATTGGAATGCCAGAGACTTGTTGCTGGTTAGAATTATCGGACTTGAAGATTTGTCACTGGCTAGAGTTGTTGGACTTGAAGCTACAGAGTTTGATATTTGCCCTGGTTGTTTAAATCTTGTATTGGTTGAATGTTTCTTTGCTATGCCCAATGCCATCTTTTGCAGTGTGAATATTAATCTGTGCCATTATGGGTTTTTTGAGGTTATATTTTGGTATTATGGCTCAGTTAAAAGATCTTGAACTATGGGGATGTATGAACATCATTGGGATTGATAAAAAACTATGGGGACTTTTAAAGTCAGACTGAATGCATTGTATTTTACATCATGCATGGATATCAGTTTATGGGGTCCAGGGGCGGAATGTGGTGGTTTGATTCAGGTGTCCCCCATAAACTTAGGTGTTCTGAATGCTAGGTTCCCAGCTGATGGATATTTGGGAATTAAGGCCTCCTGGAGGGAGTGTATTATTGGGGGCGGGCTTATGGGCTTTATAGCCAGTTTCCCCATGCCAGTGTTTGGCACACCCTCCTGTTGCTGTGGTCCACCTTCTGTTGGCCAGGGGGTGATGTCCACCCTCTGCTCATGCCATCGTTTTCCCCTGCCATCATGGAGCTTCCCCTCGAGCCTGTAAGCCAAATAAAATTCTTTTTCCCAGAAGCTGCTCTTGGTTGGGTGATTTCTACCAGCAATGCGGACCGGACTGCAACACCAGATGAACAAGAGGGCGCATGCATCTGGAGTTCGTTTGCAGTGGCTCGAAGCCCTGGCATGCCCATTCATTCTCTCTCTCTATTTGCCTCTTTCTCTCTCTGTCACTCTCAAATAAATAAATAAAAATGAACATAAAAATTTTTAAAAAGAAAGTATGATATTGGATAAATGATCCACATCACCTCTCTAAATTAATTTTCTCATCTGTGATTTGAGAACAACAGTACCAACCTTCTAGAAACCTCATGAAAACTAAATGAGAAAATATCTTTCAATCCTTAGCATGATGTTTAACCTGATATTAACTTTAAAAAATTAATAATTTTTAACCTGGGTATAGTGGCACATACCTATAATCTCAGCACATGGAAGATCGAGGTGGGAGGATTAAGAGTTCCGGGCTAGGATAGATTATATAGTGGGAATCTGTCTCAAAACACAAAGCTAAAACAATACACAGAGTTAACCATTTCTGTTATTGGCATGGCTTATATCTCCTTCTTCCTTTGTGCAATACTAGGCATCTCACTGGAATGCTGCACATGCCTAATTTTCCCTGACTCTAGAAGGCCTCTTTGGTGCTGGTGTCTACCTTCTCCATAACTTTCTGTCTACTTGCTCTTTGAACATTCCCCTACTCATCCTTGACTGCACTGTGGTGAGTGGGGTCTAAATAATAGCAGTGCATTGGCAGTAAAAGGGAGCATGTTTCTTCAGGTGGCACTCATATGTTTCAGGGATCACCTTCAGTCCTGGAATTTAACTGTGGCAGTAGAGACAAGGTGCCTTGTTCCAAGTCCTTCCATATGGAATCCTTTGTGCTGATAGCCCCCTGGCTCTTAATAACTTGGTTGGCTGATGCTACAACTGTGCCAAGTCTTTGAAGCATATTTTACCTCTCAGTTTATCCAGAAACTGGAAAAGCCTCCTTAAGTTTATTTTTTTTATAACAATAAGACTCCAATATATTTGTATAGCAATTTACAATGTGCAAGGCTCTTGAGCATTGGTGATATCATACAGTCTCTAAAACAATGTTGGGAGATAGTCAAGGATCATTAGCCCCCTTTCATAGATGACTCAGAGAGAAGAGCTACTTGCCCAGGCCCATAAAGCTGAGAAGACACAGGGCTCTGCTTGAGTTCAGATTTAAAGCTTGCAACTAAATGAATATTGACAGGGCTAATCTTTTGAGTTCCCATCTATGCCAGGCCTTAAACTGACTGTTTTTACACATTACCCCTTGGATACTCATTTTGTAAGCCAATAAATTTAGAACAATTGAGTAACTTGGTCCAGAGAGCCATGGCTAGGCAAAGTAAAGCTGAGATTGGAACCTGGGTCTCTGCCTCCACATCTGAATATTGCCCTGTGTACCACACAACTCCTATATCTTAAGCCTCTGCGCTTCCTTACACAGAGCTGATGGTGAGACAACAGATAAAAGATGACAGCCGTCCTTCTGTACTAGACCACTTCCTCTCCTTCTTGGTTGTCTAATGTCACTTCTGAATGCAGCTCTCCATTTCTCCCAGTACTATTCTAGCTTCTCCATATTTTCCCAGTAACTTTAATTTCACTTGATTTTTCTCATTTTTTCCTTATCTAAGCCCCTTTTTATGAAAATTCAAGATTTATAAGGGCATATAGGCAATTGTTTCATTCACTAATAGATCCCAAGAACCTCACAGAGTACTCAGCACACTGTGAAGTCCTCTGTTTTTAAGCTCTACTTGGCTCAGGGTGGCTATTGCTCCAACTGTGCCAAATCTATGAAACACATTTCCCTTTTCTTAGTTTATCCCAAAAGTGAAAATTTGTATTGTAGTACATTTGAAAGGTTAGATATGGTAGATGCTTAGTAGATTGTGACTGAATGAATGAATTCATGAATTAATGGTGTTCACCAGACCCTTCTCTCCATGCCTTACTTTCTTTCCCTAAATTGTGGGGAAATATGGAAATATGTTGCTTTTGCCCATTTGTTCCTTTCAACCTCTAAAAAACAAAAGTTCTTCCCTTCATCCTACCTGCTATGGTGACCACAGGTTTCCTATTGTTAACCAAAACCAGCCTGGCCAATCAGGAAGTGCCACTTCTCCGGAGATGGTAGATGAGGGTGCTATAGAAGAGCTGCTGCTTGTAGGAGCCCCTCTGTTGGCAGGGCATGCTTACAGTGGCTATCATCAGCTATCTTGCAAGCACTTGAAGACATCATCTAAGATTGAACTCAAGGAGAGGCAGGCAAAGAAAACACAATCTCCTCAACAAGGAACAGGCTTGTGCTCAGTGCTCTAGGAGACATATTTATCATCTCCCTCTAGTACTCAGGAACCATTGCAAAAAAAAAAAAAAAAAGGCTGAAAAATATGTAAAAGCCAGAGGATAAGGATGAGTGCTTTAGAGTACTGTCTTCCAGACATGACATGACCACTACATTCATGAGCTAACAGCAAATGTTTTCTGTGCAGTATTGATCCCATTTACATTACATCACGGAGAGTGGAGGAGTCCAGCTCAAGATGTTCCCATTCTTCTTCAAAGAGTTATTGGCTGTTAATGGTTGCTGGAGGAGCAGGAGACAGTTTCTGCATTAGTAAGTTGTACATGCTCTGGTTAATATCACCTCCATCCATGCTCATACAGACAATTCTTATTTAAATCAGTAAATTTCTCTCCGTCTCTTTCCCTCTTTCCTTCTTACACATACACACAAAAACATATCAAAATAGCAAGATGAATTAGTTGGGAATAAGGAGTTCAAAAGAAGAATAGGTTGGGAGCAAGAAATGATAATGGGAAGGATTCATGGTCAAGATACATTAACCACACATATAAAATAATCCATAAAACGTTTTAAGCATTACTAAAAAAGAAAAGAAAGAAGAAAGAAAGGACAGGCCTCTGCTCCTTCTGTAAATAGAAATGAGCCAGAGAATGGAAATGGACCAGAACACTGTTATGCAATTAGGAAGCCAAAACATGAATTTCTCTAGCCAGGACACTATCCTTCCATCTTGGCTCTCTGCGTTCCTACTCATCCTTCAAAACCTCACTTGAGGAGCTTTTCCTCTCCTGAATCTCCCAGTCTGAACTTATCCTGATTCTTTCCTGTGATTCTGACTCTGTTAAGCTCTTATTGATAGAGATTTGAAGCAAGATAGTCTTGTTCTGCAGGTAAGAAGTTAGGGCCACAGGCCCAAGTGAACATAGATGCCAACCTGCTCTGGTAAGACTACAAGACAAGTGCAGTCTCACTCAAGATGGTCACGAGGAACAAATCCTGGTTCTTCCTCTTTCTAATGTTTCTGGATCTTTCCTCATCCATAAGCTCTTTGCAAATGCATGCTCTTCTTCCTGACCCACCAACCAATTAAGGTTGTCATATACATTTAGACTCAATCAATGAAGTTTGTTCCAACTGGATGTATAATTTATATTTCTAAGTTGGTAGAGGAAAAAAAAAAAACACATTGAGTGATTGGTGCTCTAACCCCTAAAGCTATACCCATTCAGAGCCCAGAGGCTTTCAAAACCAGTAACATTATCACCACAAATTGTAGAAATTTGTTTTATTCATTTGCTATGGTTTCAAGAAAAAAAAAAAAACCTGCCAAGTGACATGTAAATAGAAGGGGAAAGTGTGATAGGGGAGGAAAATAAAGTAAAACAAATTGTATTTAAAATACAATACAGACCAAACAAACAAACAAACAAAATACAGCAAAAGAAGCCAGGCATGGTGGTGTACACATTTAACCCTAGCACTGGGGAGGCTGAGGTAGGAGGATTGCTATAAATTCAAGGCCAACTTCAGATTATATAGTGAATCCCAGGTCAGCCTGGGCTGGAGCAAGACTCTACCTCAAAAAAAAAAAAAAAAAAATGCCATTAAAGTGGGGCTAGAAAGATGGCTAAGTGGTTAAAGGTGTTTGTTTGCAAATCCTAATGGCCCAGGTTCAATTACCCAATACCCAGATAAAGCTATATTAATAGGCACATGTGTCTGGATTTTGTATGCAATGGCCAAAAGGACCTGGTGTACCCATTCTCTCTCTACTAGCAAATAAATAAATAACAAAGTTTTTAAAATACTGTAAAGATACCTATATTTTTGTATGCTAACTACACTGTTAAAAAAAAAAAAAGAATGACAAAACCTTACTTTCCCACCATTTTGGAGGCTGGGAATGTAAGATCAAGCTGGTGATAGGGCCTGTTGCTTCTAAAGCTTCTTTCCTTGACTTACAGGTGGCTGCCTTTTGCTGAGTTCTCATTTGCTGTTTTGCTCTGTTATGTGTATCCTTGGTATCTATGCACGAATGAAGCAGACAACATGATCATGACTTGCAGGCATGAGCTAAGGCTTGTATCTCTGTATGCTGGGCATAGGGCTCCAGTGGACATTTAGGGTTGTATAGTGGTAGTGGTGACGGTGGTCCTGAATATATTGATGTGGCTGAAGTGCAGGGTATATTGACTGGTGTGAGAAAGCCAAACAGGGAAAGGTAAATTGGACTAAACTGTGGGGAATGCTCTGTGTTGTGAAATGTCATGCTTGTAATCTAGGGCTTTTCACCTACCTGGGCAGAAATTTCATGAAGGAAGTGAAAAATAATTCTTCATTATTTGTGAGTAAAGACAAGGGAAAGCATTTCTGTGGAAATAAATGGTTCAGTTGGAGGAAACTAAGAAGTAACCAGGGGAAAAGCTTCATAACACTGAATGGCTAGAATTAGCTGAGAAGGAAGCCCTGTGTACCGAGGTAAATGACCTTGGCTTGCAACACTAGTCACCTGTTTTCAAGAACTTCCAGATAGCAGGATAAAAAGCAAGAGTCCACATATGGGATGATTTAAATTGGTGCGAGGGAATGTGTGTGTCACTCTGATGGGGGTAGTACATGCTGTGTTATTAGGCCCAGCCTGAGGCCACACTACAGTCATAAATCAAGGAGCTGGTGTTTAAAAACAGTGGAAGTGTTAAGGAAACCCGAAGTGGATGACCTGCGGGCCTAGGCTGTTACTCCCTACAAGAATTTCCATGACTAATGATGTGCATAAATAAGTGGTCAGTTTTCTCATAACCACATATGCCATTTATTTCATTCTAGGGGTATGATTCAGTTCTGAAAACTCTGTAAGATAATGATGATTAGTTGGAAAAGGCTTCCTTCTCAGAAGTGGCTGTAGCCTTGTTTTCTTTCCTAACCAACATATTCTCTATCTGATAACAGATTTTATGAAGAGATAAGTGGGTGTTAGGGGAAGCCACCCACCCTTCTACTACATAGTTCTTGAAGTTTACTAAAAGATAATCATTCCACTGGGTCTCTAAATACCTTGAAATTTAAAATAAAAATAATTTAGAAGATTCTAGGTTTTACCTTAAGATTTATTAGAACATATTCACATACATTAATGGTAGTTGGGTGAGAGAAAGGCCTAAAAGCTTTGGGGGTTGGAAGATAACTATTGAATAGAAGTCTAAAGTTGACCCCATATACAATCATTTATTAGTTACCTCCTTATCACCATAAGTCTCAGTTTCCCCATCTCTAGATAGGTGGTAATAATATTCACCTCACAAGGGTTATAGAGATCTAAGAACAGTGCTTTTGAGATGTGAATGAAAATCAAGACTCAATATTTAAGTTGAATAAGAATTACAGATTTAAGTAAAAACATGTTCCAAGTAACAATAAATTTTAAAATCTTTAGTTATAACTTATTATTTGGGCATATACTTTGGTCTTACAAGAGTATTTTTAGCATTTTACATCTTTTCTATAATAGCTTTAATTTCTTTAATATTATAACTAGACACAGCAATAACGTGCTCAGTGAACACTGAAGGTCCTTGAGGTTAAAGGCTGGATGCTTTCAACTCCATCATTTGATTTCATTCATTCACCCATTTGTTCAATGCTTTAACAAAAACAAAAGCAATGAGTATCCATTACTTTATAATTTATTCTCAAATTCTTTAAAACTGAGTTATAGTGACTTATTATTTTTCTTTGTAAAAAATTAACCTATTTAAAAAATGTAGCCTATGTCCAAAATAATATACACACTTCATATTGTAATATTGCCACTAAACAGAATTGTTGAGCAGCAATGTAGGAAGAATATTTCCAGGATTTCTTCCTCAGTGAGGGTATGATTTTAAATTCAACATAAACTCATGTAAGATATACACAATGGGAAAGTTGAAAACTGATAGGGAGTATAGTTAGTGAAAGAGGGGTAGAGTGGTGACTGGACCCCAGAAGATGAAAAGGGCAGGAAAGTTTGTACTTGCTAGAAATCAAAGATCTGACAGTTTATCTCTTGTTTAGTTCCCTAGAGATCTGTTTTTCCACAGTCAGGACCCCTTCTTGGAGCTAGATTTTTCATAGGATTTAAACATTGTTATTGGTCAAGTTCAGCCCCGTAACTTGGTGCCAGAGTTAATCTTTTCCTGAGGCAGCTCCTACAGCCCTAATCAACTAGCTGTCCCTCTGTTTAACTTGAGCTGGAAGACACCTCACCACTATAAGGTTATACATACCTTTGCAAGGAGAAGGCTGGCTGGCTCTCTGACCACTTGGAGCTTCCAGCTGTGGGTGAGTTTTTCCCTTGGCTAGGGCTGGGTTGAGTCGAGGGAGACTCCTCTAGACCTTACTCTCCATATGGGTCCTTTATCCCCTCCAGCTCTCCACAGGGCAGGAGCTCCCTGAACTTTCCTGTTTCTCTTTTCTTTCCATGCTTTTACCAGACTCCCCCACGTGGGATCTCTAGCCACCTGAGAGCCTTTCCTTGGCTCTGGATTTCCCTCAATAAAAATAATAATTTAATAATTATCCTTCTCAGTCTTTTTTTTATTTAGTACTTTGATTAAAATTAGAAACAAACCTAGGGTTTGGGGTTCAAGGACTTTCTTGGACACCAAGCACCCGATTGCATATGGTGACTCTGCAGACTATCTTGAGAAGCGAAATTAAGATTATTATATTATGGGAGAAAATAGGAAGCATGTTTTCTGGCTGTGAGCAAGACTCAGGGTATTTCTACTGCTTTTCTCCACTTATGGTATGCCAGGCTCCTCCCCGGTGGGTAGGTAATGCTTAGGAGGGACCAGGCCCGCTGGTTCCTCCCAAGGGGTTGAGGAGAAGGATGAGCGTTGGATGACTCAGAACCTCTCCTAGTCACAGGAGTAAAACCACACTGAGTCGGGAGTCTTGTGGAAGCCGGAACTCACTTTATTGTTACAACCAGTTGCCTATATGTTGGGAACAAAGGTGGGGATTCTAGGATGTGGGGAAAGGTAAGGGCCAATAGTAAACTGTGACTATTGAAATGATAATTCCAACTCCTAGTGGAAGTAGCAGGCCAGAAGCCATTAGGGGTCTTGCTGAGTCTGAGGCAGATCACCAAACTTTAGCTAGGCTCAGGAAGTTCCACTAGGCCTCACGCCCGGGCCTCTCAAGGCCCAACAATGGGAAAAATTGCTTCTTTCTCTTCTTACTGGAGGATAAGATCTACTCTCTCTGACTAAGCTGGGGGGAAACAAATGGTGCATGGTGCAGGTGGTGGCCAGGCAGGCAGACAGGCCTCTTTTTGGATTGAGGACTTTGCCAGTGCTCCTGCTTTCCAGGGCACACATCAGCATCTCTGGCCACTCGCAGGGACTTTGAGTCTCATTGATGTGTACTACTGTCTGGGGCCAAACTGGGATGGCACCAGGCTGGCCTCTTCTCTAAAGTAACAACTTCATATTGGGGGAGATGCACTTAAATTGAGCTTCTCTAACCCCCAGCCATGCTTAACAAGGCTGGATTTAGGGACTTGTGCTGAAATGAGAGGGAGGGTCCTCATGGCCACACGCAAGCTGGAGAACCAAAGGCCACTGGCCAGAATGGCTTCTAAGTTTTTGTTCTTTGTTTTGTTTTGTTTTTTCCTTTTTCTATTACAAGCCACTTTGCCACAAGACACATGGTTCCCCGTTGGGGGTGGGAGGATTTAGCTCCAACTGCCCCTCTAGATTCTGCCCCTCCTGTGGCCCTGGACTCTGCCCCATTCAACTGGGAGACTTGATGCTCACCTTCAGAATACAGTGAGCCACCAGCCAGACCACAGGTCTCTGGCTGCCTAAATGAGGGGAAGACAGAAACTGCCCCAGCCAAGCCCTAGGCCTAGGTGCTTAGCTGGAAAGGTTTCTTCAGCAGGCCTGGATCCCAGACACATGCCTCCTCCCTGTCATGGAGCTGAGGCCTGTTGCTGTGTCAACTGGGTGAGAGAAGCAGCCATATTGTCTCTTAGGAAATACACAGACATAATGGGAAAGACATGGCTGATGATGCTTGCTAAGTGCCATGATTTTCTGCCAAAGTACTCTATGACAAATATATCTTTATATAACTATAAATCACTTATTCATGCAGATATTATAAACAGTAAAATGAGCTAAGCCTGGTGGCACAGGCATATTATCCTGGCTAATTGGGAAGCTAAGACAAAAGATCACCAATACAAGGCTTCAATGTGATAGCCTGACCCCATATTTTAAAACCACATGACTTTTAAATTGTTTGGCAAAATAAATACACAATTGTAATTGATGTTTTCCAAGTTACTTAATGATTAGAAATAACTCATTAGTAACTGTACTGATTTTTTTCTTTTGTTTAGGCTTTAAACAAATAAGATGTTATTTATAGACACCTTTTAGTATCTTCATTTATGTGTGATAAATTGAAGACCATATTCAGAGGCTTATAACTTTTAAAAAAGTATTTCACAGAGTTTATTAACTGGAGATGTCACAAATCAATGGATTACATAAAATTCACTGGTAACAGGTTCTTTATATATTTATAGCTATTCAATATTTCAAGGATAAGATATACCTGTTTTCTATGCTTCAGATATGGTCTATGACATCACGGCATAACTAAATTTAGAGGTTAGACAAAATAACTTAGAACATTTGTGACATTCTTTAATGGATATGTTTTACTAATCAAATGTGCTATATATGTACATCCTTCAAGTTTGGTGTAACTTTCCTTCTAATTAATAACCTATGTAGAAGCAAAAGCCAATTAGATTCATTGGAGTTAAAAAGGCCAACACTGTGGTCCCTGTTCCCAGATCATAAGGCTACTGGATATGATGGGACACTTCTACACTGGCCCCCTGGTGAGTCATCTCTCTTCTTGATCAGGGAGGCTATAGAGGCCCAGAAACTTAAAAAGAAAAGAAAAAAGTCAGCTGGACGTGGTGGCATACACCTTTAATCCCAGCACTTAGGAGGCAGAGGTAGGAGGATTGCCATGAGTTCAATATCACTCTGAGATGACATAGTGAATTCCAGATCAGCCTGAGCTACAGTGAGACCCTTTCTTGAAAAAAAAAAAAAAAAAAAAAAAAAAAGTCTACAATCTGAAACAGGAGAGTCAAAACTGACGGAAAAAAAAAAAAAAAAAAAAAAAAATCAGTCCCCTTGACTTCCAAAGAAAGGAAAACTACTTTGCCAGCATAGCCCTGACTCACCTAACATACATGAAACACCAGTACCAGAGAAGCTACAAGACTACTCCTGAGTCCCTGGAATTTCCTTTGGAGAGAAATTGGTAAATTCCAAAATTAGTCCTTGATTAAATTTTAGCTATCTGCTTAGTCTTAAACACTAAGAATTTTTTAACCAACCATATAAAAAGGATGCCTCAAATATTAAATGAATAGCCTATTAAGCAAGACAAAAAGGGCTTTCTGAAAGGGAAAACAAATAAGGTCTTAAGGCATGTTGTCCCCCATCTAATAGTTGTAATTCTCCTTAAGGAAAAACAAACAGATGTCAAAATGGCTATTTTCAAATCTAAAATATATATGGATAACTCTGTTCAAGGGTCACTTAGTTCAAAAGAGTTCCTTATACTACAAACAATGGTGAAGCCCTTCTAACTTGTGCCAGGACATCATTAAATAAGTCCTGATGCCAAAAATGTATTGGACAGCACCTACTGGCACCCAGTGACTCTATGGTACCAAACTTTGGCTCTGGCTACCCACAGGACAAATTTATGAATGTACACTCTGAAGGCTATTATACAAAATAGGATATATTTGCCATTATTAAGATTAAATGTTTTGTATATATTCCTAATAATTCTATTAATAGGTCTTCTGTTGTACAAGCCATACAGAAACAGATTTAGACCATGTCAGATATTAATGTGCCATTTGATAAACACTTCTGGGAGAAAATCTCAGCCAGCTCATGCTCAGATGGTCCAGAGACAATCCAGCTCCATCTACCTGGGTTCTCTGGAATGCTCCCCAGGGCCTAGAAGCCCACAAGAAGAAAAAATATATGAGAAGGAAAATCCTAAAGGTGACTAGTTTGCACTTACTCTCCATGTGGGTTCTTCACCCCCTCCAGCTCCCCACATGAACTTTCTGTCTCTCTTTTCTTTGCACGGTTTTTCCATACCCCCCATGTAGGATCTCTAGCCATGTGTTTGCCTTTCTTTGGCTCTGTACTTCCCTCAACAAATATAATAATTTAATAATTATCCTTCTCAGTCTTTTCTATTCAATTCTTTGATTAAAATTAGAAGAAAACCTAGGGTTTGGTGTTCAAGGACTTTCTTGGAACCCGATCACCCCATTTATAAAACATCATCAATGATTCTAAAATGTCTTGGCTAAGATCCCATTCAAATACAAGGAAGTATTAGAAATGGGACAGCAAAAAAAAAAAAAAAAAAAAAAAAAAAAAAAGAAGAAAAAAAGAAATGGGACAGCAGAAGACAGCATGAAAGCAACAAAACAAGAAAACATACAGAGTAAGTAGAAGTTTTGCCTTGTAATTTCTCATCTCTTCAGAGCCTGCTCACAACCAGTAGAAATATAGTATGCTAGCTACATGTGTTCTCATATCTTATAATTGTTGCTCTTTTGTTATTATCTGATCTCATAATTTTTACTGTTAATTCAAAAATACTGACATTATTTTTTTTTATTTTTTGTTTTGAGAAGGAGAGAGACAGAGAAAGAGGCAAAGAGAGAGAGAGAGAGAGAAAATGAACAAGCCAGGGCCTTCAGCTGCTACAAATGAACTCCAGATGCCTGCAGCCCCTTGTGTACATATACAATATCATGTGCTTGTTTCACTGTGCATTTGGCTTAGGTGGGACCTGGAGATTCAAACACTAGTTCTTTGGCTTCACAGGAAAGTGTCTTAACTGCTAAGCTATTTCTCCAGCCCATGAACTTGTTTTTTTCAATTTCAAAAATAAGAGACAAGAAAAAATCAGAAAAGAAAAAGCAATTGTGGAGACTGGGGAGAGGGCTCAGTGGAGAAAACACTTGCCATGCAAGTATGAATACCGAATACCTGATTTCAGATTTCCAGGCAAAAAGTTCAGATATCCCAAAAAATGCTAGAAGCTGCTGGGCATGGTGGTACACATCTTTAATTCCAGCCTTTAGAAGGCAGAAGTAGGAGGATCACTGTGAGTTTGAGGTCACCCTGAGACTACATAGTGAATTCTACGTTGGTCTAAGTTAGAGTGAGTCTCTACCTCAGAAAAAGAAAAATAATAAATAAATAAAAAGCTGGAAGCTGTGTGGCCAGCTTATGTAGCCCCAACATGCCATGGCAAGATGGAAAGTGAAAACTAGAGGTTTCCAGAAACTTGAAAGACCAGCTAGTCTAGTAAATGGAGTGGTGAATAAGGAGAGACACTGCCTCTTGCAAAGATAGACAGTAAATATAAATTACTATTTTATATTTTTGCTTTGTAATATAACTCAGCTTTATCCTTAGTATTTTCTATGGTTTTGTCCACATGCCTTAGGACTTCCATCTGAAGTTACTCATTTTTAGGACAAAAGCAAATCATTTAAAATGTCCAATGATAGAGTTCAGTTGTGGCCACTTCTGGTTGAGTCATTAGCACTTTAATTATATACCCATTACTGACACAGAACTTGGTTCATACAAGGTGTCTATGCTGGTAGTCACTTCTGCTCAATGTCCTATTATATATAGCTTAGACCATTATGCTGAGAAAAGAATAGTCCATCACTTAAAGATAATTGGTCCTGGGGGCGGAAAGAATGTCAGAGTTACATGTTGGGTCATGATTTTCAGAGACATTTATCATACTAATAACTGGGGGCTAACTCCACAATGCACGACCCATTTTCAATAATAAGGAGGGTCTAATGGGAGGGGGTAGATCACAGATGAGCCTAAATAATGGTACCAAACTGCCTGTATTTACTGAAAAGAAAACTAATAAATTAAATTAAAAAAAAAAAAGATAATTGGTCCTTCTTTTTAATTAGTGCATTTATAGTTCCTAAAGATTTACAAAGGTTGTCCAGCTCTTTACAAAGGTACCTATCACTGAACAAGTTTTTTTTTTTCTTCTTGATATTAGAGAAACTACCAGTACCTAACCATTTTAAACTAAGTTAGCTGGTTTGAACTTTCTTAGACTGCTTTAGTAGAATAAATGTTCACTTCTGCTTAGAGACCATTACTTAGTGTATGACCTTCCAGGGATAAGCTTTCATGTTTTCTTTATATACACCCTCTTCTGCTCTGAATTAAGGGAACTCTACTGCCCCATGGTGAGTTGAGTGAATAATTCTAGCATACTCTTAACTTGAATATGTCACCCTTCAGAATCCAGCTTAGTATAAACTGTGAGAGTCTGATTTTGTGTAAATTTTTACTTTTATTGTCCTTCAACTGTTGAAACCAAAATTTGTGTGTATTATTTCTCAGAGAGATACCAGTGCTTTCTTGGTGAAGGTTATTTTGCATTCTTTGTGGATTTATGGGATTCTTACCTTTATATGGACCTGATCTTGATCTAATAATGTCATATCAACTTGTAGTGTTTTGGTATTTTTATAAAATGCCACTCCCTCTCCCCCACCATCTCTCTCTCTCTCTCTTTCTCTCTCTCTCTCTCTCTCTCTCTCTCTCTCTCTCTCTCACACACACACACACACACACACACAATTTCACTCACTTTACACTTTAAACAAAGATTGGTCTAAGTATATCTCAAGGGAAAGATAAGAAGAATGGAAGAGTTTGGAGGGAGGAGAATGGGAGTGCAGAGTGAGATGTACATGCAGCCAAATATAAAAGGAATTGGTACCACAGAAACCTTCCTCCTGGATAGCAGACTTAAAGTTATAACTCTCAATAGAAGCATGGAGGGACTGTCTGTTAAGAAGGGCCCTGGAGGGGGTAGGGTGCAGGTTAACAATAAAACATTTGGTTCTGGCTTGTAACTCCTAGTACCAGAAATTGTCTACAATACACATTGAGTTTTGACTGGACAGGCCTACAAGGTCTCCAAAACAAGACTGGCTTCTGTCAAATCATTTGATTACCCACCTGAGATAAAAGGTAAGACCCTATTGCTGAAGACACCACATGCTGCCAACGGATTGCATAGAGAGATTCTGCTGAATCTGGAAGGAAAATAATTCCCACATGGTTAGCTTATATAGTGCTGAAAAACAGTACTTGAACTGTGGGGGCGGGGGTCGTGGTGGTGGTGGAGGGGGATGGATAAAAATGTTGTGAGCATGCAGGCGACCCTGCTATATGAAAGCAACCAGCCTGACAAGATGTAGCCATGCTTCTGTAATAGTAGCACACAGCCTAGGTGGGTAGCCAATGGTTCTCTGATTCACTATGAGATCTGCTCAGTGGGAAGGAACCCATGATTGGATCTAGGAACCAATTCAGAATCCTATGGAGACCATGATTATGGACTCCAATGAAGATTTCACACTAATCTGTCCAAACATGAGGCTATGCCCATCAAAATCTCTTTAAATTAACAATGCCTATCCCCTTTAACCTATCCTGATCTGTTTTTGTTTTTATTTTTCAGAAAGCAGTGAGAACCAAGGACAATCAAAATCTATCAAGACAAGGATAGCTGACTCCCTGGCAGTAGATGAACCACTCCTTGCACAGCAACCAGGGCCTACATTAAACCACAGAGAAACTGGCAAGATAAACAAGAGTGCTGCTTCTATGATAAGCCTGACAACCTGTGCCAGGGTGATGAACGTAAACATTGAGGATATTCAAAACTCACCAAAACATACATCCAGAAGGTGCTGAGAGCTCTACACTAATGTAAACTTAAAGCACACTCACCAGGACTCACGGAATTTTGTGGAAGAGGGGCCAGAAAGAATGTAAGAACCACAGGGTGGGAGGGAATATCCAGAGATATTCCCCTCCCCAGCCACAATGACTGACTGCTGCTCTTACAGTTCATAACCCACGGCTTCATGAATACCAGCAATTCCACTAAGGAGGGCCCTCAGTGGAGTGGGGCCAGAGAGAAGGAAAATGATAGTACCAACATAGGATGTGTCTGTACAAAGTTTCTACTTAAAAATAAAAGGGCTGGAGTGGTGGCTTAGTGGTTAAAGTGTTTGCCTGCAAAGCCAAAGGACCTAGGTTAAATTCCCCAGGACCCACATAAGCCAGATGCACAAGGGGCGCACGCATCTGGACTTCTCTCTTTCTCTCTCTACCTCCCTCCCTCTTTATCAAATAAATGAATAAAAATAAAAAAAAATATTTTTTAAAAAACCTAAGTTTGGATGAGTTGGCTTATAGAGGTGCTGGCTTTGAGCATAGTGTTGTCCATATATTTAAAGAGTATCATAAATAAAATGCCTTTAAGAATCACTTGAAAAAAATATAAAGATTGATCAAAGTAATTTACACTATGTCTAAAAACCAACAACTTTCAGTTATATTTTTGTAAAAACAAAAAAAAATCTTTTCTCTGTTTCTTATCATTTTATTTAAAAACTTTACATGAAATAATATTGGTATATCAAGTGTGTTTTCAATGGTATTGCATGCAGTCAGGTTCATATTACTGCTAGAAAATACCCAACCAAGAGCAGCTTGTGGGGGGAAAAAAAGGATTTATTTCGGTTTACAGACTTGAAGGGAAGCTTCATGATGGCAGGAGAAAACTATGGCCAACATCAGGTGGACCATAGCAACCAGAATGTGTGCCAAACATTAACAAGAGGAAGCTGGCTATAACACCCATAAGCCTGCCCCCAACAATACAATGCTTCCTGGAGATTTTAATTCCCAAATTTCCACCAGCTAGGGACCTAGCATTCAGAACACCTAAGTTTATGGGTGGCACCTGAATAAAACCATCACAAACTGTGTAGCAGAAAAATCATTGTCAACATTCAGAGTGTTTAACTAGTGGGTTTTTACTAATAGGGTATGTTCAATCTCTTAAATTTTAAGCAGATGTTACATAGATAAAACTGTTTCACTTCAGGAGAAATGGATGCGTACACTATAAAGAACTGTAATATGGTTCTTTTGATCATTACATTATGATTTAGCTCAGACATCTTCATTGTTTGTGCAGTTTTACCAAAGTCATGAAAGATGATATATATCCCTCTGGCAAGAAACCAACGCTCTAGATTGGGCACTGGCTTATTTAACCACCATGGTAAATAATTTACACTTGGAGATATTATGCAGAAACCTTTTCAATTATCTTGTGTTGACAGAAAAACTAAATATAGTATAGTCAGTGAAAGAGTTAACACATTCTTGACCTATTGGGAAAAAAGACCTCATATTTAAAATAATACTCTAGAAAACAAATATATTTAAGAGAAACATAGAAACCATTAATAATACACAAGAGAATTAAATACATATTATTGATTTGATACTAGAGGAAATGTTAATTTGCTTAATGTGATTCTTCCAGTTCTTTGAGAAGCCTCTGCTAGTATAGTTTCTTTAGTAGCCAAAGACTTGGAATCCTGAAAGATTTGGTTCAAACTTTTGGCCTCTTAGGTTTTAGGTAAATTACTTGTTTTCTTATCCTCAGTTTCCTTATCTATAATCAACGAATAAAAATTTCTTGCTCACATCAGGCATGGTGGTGCATGCCTTTAATCCCAGCACTTGTGAGGCAGAGGTAGGAGGATCGCTGTGAGTTCGAGGCCACCCTGAGACTACATAGTGAATTCCAGGTCAGCCTTAGCTAGAATGAGACCGTACCTTGAAAAATAAAACAAAAACAAACAAACAAACAAACAAACAAACAAAACCCTCCTTGCTCACAATTTTGGTGTAAAGATTAGGGATTATATATCTAAAACAGTTCATATAAATGGTGAAGATGTTAGAAAGAACTTTCTCTAGTGAATTTAATCAGATATTCTTCTTTTGCTTATTGACTGGTGAAACTTAGGAATTAGAAGTTTGTAAAAGAAATCAGATTTTTGTGTATATTGGCTTATTGAAAATTTAAGAAAGACAGTAAAAAGGCATAGTGGTTACAGAAGTAATCATGATGACTTTAGCAGGTCTGATTTAAGCAGTGAATGGTAGGCTGCTTCCTAGAAAACACAAGATGTGCAGAAGTAACTGCAAAATATAACACAATAATTTAGCTAAACTATACAAAAGCATCCTGGGCTAGTTGTAGCAAGATACAAAACATTTTCAGATAGTATGAGTTCTTTATAGATATTCTAGCTTCCCTTATACTAATTTCCAATTACCACTGATTATATTTATCAAAAATGATGACACATTTGAAAGTTATTTTACATTCCCAATTCCTACTATTGAATAAGACTGTAAAGGGCCTTTCCCAGCCAGAAGGGCTTTCTTCTCCTTATGAACACCAAACACATTTTCTGGGTTGTAAGAAGATCTCATCAGTGATGCTGTATGCATCTTACTAACTTTCGCTGTGCTCAGAGCCTACTACTTAACAGCTGAGACTTTGCCTTTGATGCATCTACTACCTCCATTTTTAATTTTATTTGTAGCAGAGAGGTAGAAATAAATATTCCTAAAGTACTCAGGAGTTCCATATTATCCAAAACTTATCCATTATTATCCATCACAAGTCATTCTACAACTTTAATCACACTGTCTGATGAAGGAAGCCTAGTGTTTATGTTACCTAAATGGAAATCAGCTAAGATAATATAGTTTATCTTAATTCTTACTCTCTTCAACTATGAATAATATAGCCCTTATCCCTACCTATTTTTGAAAGTGGGTGGTTCATTTGGCCACTTTGGTGTCTCTTTGAGATACAATAGAGACAAAATGGTATTGGAGAGATGGCTCCATGGTTAAAAGGACTTGCTACTTGAGCATGAGAGGCTGAGGGGGCCAGAGTTTGAGAAAACTTCAGCTCTGAATTAAGGGAGAGATACACAGAAAAGTAATAGAGAGGAACACTGAATATTCTCCTCTTTTCTTCTCTTGTGTTTTTACTATACACACACATACACACACACACACACACACACACACACACACACACACACACACAGACTCACAAAAAGAGAAATAAGTGACCAAACATTTCCACAGCCAGACTAAGAAAAAAAGAAAAAGTCATAAGAAAGGCAGAAGTTAGAAAATATATGCATAATTCCAAGGCCCACCATAAGCTACTTCTAGAGCACAATTTCTGCTCAAGGATTCACCTAATGCAAGCATCTCTGGGAATGCTACCAAATATTCAGTTACAGGATTAATTTCCTCTGCTTGGTCATCATGAAAAGATGCTGGTTATCACTGGACTCTCTGACTATATTTTCTTATTGAGATACAATGTGTTACCTGAGGAGATCTTCTATTTCTCTGTTTATGTCTTCTTGCCAATGAACACTGACAAACTTAAATATATAAGGCTGCTAAACTAATGATTATACATTGTACAACTGTAGTTTCACAAAAGAAGTGCTGTGCTAGCTGCCCTTTCTCATTAGTTGTCTTGTCTCTTTCCCCTTCAAACTATCACATTCAGTGTCTCTAGATATATTTTCTATATATTCTGTGGCTTGGTCATTGGTCAGGTAGCTTTCATTTACAAATTTGTTTTCCTTCTGGTCAGTAACACTGGTGATCTCTTTCATTTCTAGGAAATAGAGCATCCTAGAAATTTTAGTGAGAGATGGATAGAATAAAGTGTGTACAAATAATGACAAGGGCTGAAAGAACAGGATAAGTTACAGAAAGAGAAATGACCAAAATCACTAAGTAACTGGCAAAATATGTGAAGTTATTTCTTTCACAACTGGGGAGGTAGAGAATCCAGAAGCTGCTAATGGAACTACAACTCACAAATCCAGTAATCAGGAAACCTGCATGGGGATGCCACTACCACTACCTATCTTTTGATATCCAGTAAGAGGAGAAGGGACAGAGAATCATCTATGGCTCTGCCCTAATTACCACTGATAATCAAAACAAAGAACACAGAAAACAAACTGAGCAAAGAGAAATGGGTCTTGGTCTGTATGATCTTTCCTGTGAGTAGAAAACAGGAAAGTGTTGGAGTCAGCTCCATGTTGTAGGGGGGGTAACCCCTTCCAACCATATACAATTTATGGGAAGAAGAAATTGATTTCAGGCTTACAGATCCAGGGGGTAGTTCCATAAATGGTAGAAGCTGGCCCCCTTTCATAAATTCAAGTAGAAAGAGAGAGAGAGACAAAGCGAGCAAGCGAGCGAGCGAGCCAGCAAACACCAAAAACAAGCAAGCAAGCAAGCATCCTAGAGCTCAAATTGCATTTTCCCTTTTCACACCTTTAGGCTAGAATCAGATCTGCCCCCAGTGACAACACTCTTCCCCCAATTGCAAATTCAGTTTTAATAAAACACCTGAGTCTATGTGGCCATACATTTACATTATATATTCAAACTACCACAGAAGGCCCCATCAATTTTTCTGTCAAAATATCAATTCAAGCCAGGCATGGTAGTACATGCCTTTAATTCCAGCACTTGGGAGGCAGAGGTAGGATAATCACTGTGAGTTTGAAGCCAGCCAGGGAATACAGAGTGAGTTCCAGGTCAGCCTGGGCTACAGTGAGACTGTGCCTCAAAAATAAATGAATAAATAAATAAAATTCTCAATCCAAGAGTATTTGTTTGGGGTAACTGGTTTTCTCCCACAATGCAGTTTTTTTGTACTTGGTCTTAGTTTGTAAACTCCACAGCAAATATTAAGAAAAGAAAATCTAAAGTGTGATTTTATTTTTTTTTCAAGTATCACAATGTTTATTGATAGATACAAGTATGTAAAATCAGGGCATGAACATGACTTGATAAATTAAGTAGACTTAATTTCAATACTATAAGAGGGACCAATTCAAATTCTCACCATTTGTTTCACACCCACAAAAACCACTTCAAGGGCATTAATGATCTCTCAAAGCTGATCAGTTTTGTGCAAGTAAACCATGTTTCTTTTAAAAAGACTCGTGCACTTGCCCAGGCTCAAGGATATTAACATCTAGCACATAAATCCCATTACTAGAGGTAGAAATACAGGCAATATACTATTATGGCAACAACCATCAATTACAGTTAAGAATTTTTCTGTAACAACCAAATGGATAATCAAATATTGCAACAACTCAAGTATTACTGAGCAAAGTGCATTTCTACAGTATTCAGTGTTGCTATTCATTTTCTAACTTAAAACAGCCTATGATTACTGGCAGCAAAGAAGGTCCTTGCAATAGACTGCCTCTGCTTGAGAACTTAGGATGTAATTGTTGCATGCTGCTAATATTAAAGTGTGCTTTTAAATAGGAAAGACAATTGAATAGTATATCAAAATGCTTCACATTCTCTTTATCTTTTCATCTTTCTATAACCTGAATATGCATTCATGCCAGCTAGCAGCTAGCAGATCTTGCACACAGCTTACTGTTTGCATTTATTTATTTATTTGAGAGTATGAAAGAGGGAAAGAGAGAGAGAAAGAAAGAGAGAATGGGTGCTCCAGAGCATCCAGCTACTGAAAACAAACTCCAGACTCTTGGGCCACCTTATGCATCTGGCTTTACTTGGGTACTAGGGAATCAAACAGGTCCTTAAGCTTTTCAGGCAAATGGCTTAACTGTTGAGCCATCTCTCCAGCCCCTTCATGCTGTGTCTTGATGCATTGATTATACTGAATGTCAGGGACTGCTCAAGTTTCAGTGAACTACTATCCTATAGGATGGAACAACTAATGATGAGGGATGTGTTGCAGTTGCTTTTTCACTGTTGGGACAAACACCTGACTAGAAACAGCTTATGAGAGAAAAGTGTTTATTTTACAAATTCCAGGGGAAGCTCCATCATGGCAGAAGAAAATCATACATCCACAGCAGAGAGACAACACTAGCCAGCATGAAATGACCCTGAACATACACAATAGGGCTGGAGATAACCCTAAGGTCTGCTTCTAGTAACACACTTCCTCCAGTAGGACTTCCACTAAGCAGAAAGCTCAATCATTAACACCTGAAGCTATGGGAACATCATGTTCAAACTCCACAGTAAGTAATATGTGTATCATTGAACTAGAAGCCTATGTCATAATGAAGGCAGTCAGGGTGACTGGGCTCTAAAAAAAAGAAAAAGATGTCCTTGGGACTGCCCTTACAGCCTCCATTTTGCTAAAGATTTGATAAGGATCTACCTTCTCCTTATTTCTTGCCTAAAGGAGTTACCTAGATCTGTTTTTACCATAAACAACTCCCTCCTTAAAAGGAGTTCCCTTTTCCTAGAATGAAGGTTTAAATCTAATACTGGCATTGTGGTTGGTTAAGCTTAGCCATAATACTTGGTGTCATGATTGGCCTCTTCCTGAGCCAGATGGGAAGCCCAGACTAATCAGCTCTCTCTCAGACTCATCAGAGCCTAAGGGTAAAGCCCACCACAATAAGATTATACATAGATCCTTACCAGGTGGGCAAGGTCTCTTTTTGACTCTTCACCTCTCCTGAACTTTCAAGGGCCAGTGCTTCTAAGACTCCCTGGCCGCCACTCCTTTCAGCCCTGCTGGACTGAGATGCAGGGACCCCTAGTCCCACGTGAGCGTTCTATCCTTTTGCCTTCCACAGGACAGGAGCTCTCTGTACTTTTTCTTTTCTTTTCTTAATCTAATAAAGTCTCCCTAAACCTTACCATTTGGTCTATGGATTTTAGTTATATAAATTCATAAGACAAAGGATCTGGAAATACCCTAAATTTATTGGTGTGTTATTATATTTGTGTATCGGCAAAGAACCTGAACATTCTCATTATAATGTGTAGAATGAAGAAATAGTAGGACAGAACTATGCTACAAAGGAGAGCACACTCTTATCGGCCAAACTGACTTATGAGATGTAGATGCTATCTCTTTCCTTTCTACCAGCCACATACAAATATTAGTTAATTACTGTCACATTTTTGTAGCTTTCAATGGTTTCTTCTAAAATATCCATATGCAATAATATTCTCCCTTTCCAGTTCACTTTGAGAACAAGGAGTAAAACTATGCATTGCGAGCACTAAATAATAACAAACACTCACACCTTCTCCAAAAAGGGCGTGGGTTACTTTTACAACATTCTGACCTCATTTATCTATAGGATGGCTCCTGATATCTTTGTGTGAGCTTTTTAAAGTTCAGCCAAGCCAGCTGCATGATCAACACAAAGACAATAGCTCCCACACACGAGGTTACATGGATTAAAGAACTCGATCCATCAGTAAATCTGCCAGATGGCAGTGGAAGAAAGCTTGTAACTCTCTCACTTTCATTTCAACAGCAGCAAACAATGTTCAATGTTTAAAATAAACTCTTCCAGATGAGCTAAAGATAAACTCTGAGGTGGGTGGACTTGATCTTTCTAGTCTGCAGCTCTGAAGTGTTTGATTACATTAACAAGAAACCCCTGGGTAGAAACTGCTTCTGTCAACAGATTGCTCAGTTTTGGGGACACTTTACTACATGAAGCCATTTCCTGTGCTTTTATGGATTGGTGGCAAAACTATCTTTTTTAAAATTTTATTTTTTACAAATATTTCATTGGGTTTGGCATTTCCTCAAAATCAATTTAAGATGTTCCTAAAATTCTAACATGTATGAAAACCTGCACAGATAAAATATTTGAATCTTTACAAACTCTTTACAACTTAACATTGACTTGTGTTTCTTAATATTCTCATAGCAGTAAAAAAAAAAAGGGGGGGAAGTAGCATTAGAAGGGTTTTGAATCAATTTCATTCTGCTAATTACTGCAATCTGTGGTTTATTACCACAATATCAACTAAAAAGTTTCAATTACTGTTCTTTAAGTCTGAATTTATAAAGGAAGATGTAAACATCTATTCTGATTTTTAAATAAGTTTAAATATCTGAAATATAGGACAGACTGAGCTGTAATGTGTCATATATAGCATAGCAACTTATGACATGTTGAAAAATAACTCAAGTGTTCAGGAACTTACCTATTTGGCATAATTAGCAGAGGGTTTTTAAATGACAGAGAGATAAGCAAAGCTGATAATGAAGTTGAAGCTGAACACCAGCTGCAAAAACATTTTAGGACACATTGATTGCATCAGATAATCAACTACGTACACTGGCATTTATATATTTCCTAGGTTTAAAAAGTCTTTAGGAATATTTGATTCACTATAGGAAACTATATACTACGATTTCCATCAAACTGAAATTCTTCTGAAATGTCTGCCATCTGACAACAACCCATTTAATTCAACAGAAGCCCTTTAATTTGAAATTGTTTGGTTACATTAAAAAATGATTAAAGAATTGTAACACTGAATCATCTTCCCCACAAAGTTGTTACCTGAGTCCAAAACATAACATATTCATTTATTAGCCTTTCTTCGGATTGAAGGCTGGGGGATTATCTGACATCTCTGCTGGACTTTTGAATGCAAAACCACTTAGAATTCTATCTTTTTAGGTTAGATTTACTTAAATAGCATAGCCTATAATTTCTATCTTTTTTGTCATTAGAAGTACTGAGAAAGTAGAGGGGTAAAAATAAAAAGAATAAACTACAATGATGTATATGTATGAAAATGTCATAATGAAACTTATTACTTTGCATGCTAACTAAAACAACAATAAGACATAAAAAAGAATTGACTCAAAGTTTAAGATCACATTCAAAGGACAAATACAGACATCCTCTATGTTTACAGTAATTGTTTTTAGTACATGACAGTTCCTGGCAACTTTACTTAATCATAAATTTCTAGTGAGTGCCTTTATGTAATTGTTGTAAGGCACTCAGCTTGTTGTTCATAGTAATTCACTTTTTCTTTGTGTTCACATTTCCCTGGCTTGAATTACTGTTATTAAATTGTATGATTAATAATTAAGACTGCTAACACATGGATACATGGATTAGGTTGGCTGTTTTATGTTGCCTCCTGTAACCCCAGAAGCTGCCACAATGCCCATCACATACAAGGCACTTGGTGAATATTTGGTAAATGAATAAATGAATGGGATACAATTCCCTCATGTTAAATATATAATAGGACAAGAGAGAATGAAGAGCTGGAGTATCCTAGAGCAGAGCTCACCAGTCTAGAACATTCACACATTATGAGAAATGCTATGTTTTTCAGAATAGTGATTTCATTATTACTGCAAGTCTGTTACATGGAGGTTGATTAAGAATGATTCTACTATACTCTGAACTACTAAACATCTGGTTTAGCAAAACCTCTTCCTTATAGTCTGCAGAAAACTGAGCATGCCTTCTAACTTTCCTCTAGGACTTAACTGCCTTCTTCCATATTAACCTGTAACTAATTTAACTCCCCATTGTCCAAAGAAGGCCTGTGAACATCTGAAGCTGTCTGTGGGGGCTAAGCTCCTCAAGGGTGATTAGTAACATGTTCTCTCTTTAGTGTTCCTTAGCACATTTGGAATCAATTAAATATTCAAATATAGATTTTTCTCAGATCTCTGGCCAGACCCAGCAGGTTTTTCAGAGCAGGGAGTTGAAGCAGATAACTGTTATTTCTTATACCAGAATCTTTAGATGGACATAGATTGAAAAATATACTTTCTGGACTTCCTGGGTCTGCAAGCAAATAATCATACAAGATTAAAAGTGATATAGAAAAACAAAAGCAGCTTGAGACAGTCAAAGAAAGTTCTGCATATATGACAACGGCTCATTTACAATACCCTGAAGACAAATGATGGTACCACCACGCTAGGAAGACATTACTAGGTGCTAAAGTGAAAAAGAGTGGCCTGGATAGCTAATAATAGTTTTTACATTTTATAATATTGAAAGAAAAAAAATACAATGTGTAAGAATATGTAATATGGGATTACAGAGATTGCTCAGTGGTTAAAGGTGCTTTCTTGCAAAGCCTACTGGCCTGGGTTCAATTCCTCAGTAGCCACATAAAGCCAAATGCAAAAAGTGGTGCATATGTTTGGATTTCATATGCAGTGGCAGGAGGCCCTAGCATGCACAGTCTCTCTCTCTGTATCAAATAAATAAATACTTTTAAAAAGAATATATAATGTGGACTACTGGTTCACAAAACCTTAGATATTTATAATCTAGCTTTACTGATCCTGGGCTGAGTTGTTTTCATCATATCTACTCACCCAAACATCACTAATTACTATTAATAGTATAATTAGGTACACTGATGAAGGATAAGTGAATGTGTGCCCTATGTGCTAAGTGTTTTTCCTAAATGTCCAACCTCCTCTTGTTACTTTCATTCATAGAATAGTCTTTTAAATTACGTGGTTATAACTCAACCAAAGAACCAAGGAAACAACAGCTCAGAGAGATTAAGTCATCCTGCAAGCAAAGTGGGAGAGCTGCTAATTACACATTTGGGGAGCTGTTAATTAACACAATGTGGTAACATGCCTAAGAAGTGAAGGCCCTTTTCCAACTAGTACTTAAGAACCCACCATATAAAATAATCACTGTGGCCAAATTTGAAGAAGGCATGACAATCTCCCCACGTCTGGGAAGATGCATGAACTAGAGATCCATGTTTCAAAAAAGGGAGAAAAGAGACTAAAACAAGGAAAGGGAAGAAAGGGGAATGAGGAGGAATAGCTAAGAAGTAAGGTGAAAAACATGGGTTTCAACTCAATTATTCCATTATCTGGTACCGTCAGACTTGCTCTACCATCAAACTAACAGGCTTGTGGTTTCCTTATTTGTCCAGTGGAATGATGAGTGAGTAAGGGAGAGAGAAGCAGACTAAAACCATCTTCAGACTGTCATTAGTTAGCCTGGTGCTATTATTGGTCCTCACTTCTGTCGGCCACATCACTGGGGAAGACATCTTCCCAACAGCAGCTCATTTTACCATCCTAGTTGGGATTTCCAGATAAGTTTATTTTTTCCATATTGATAAATTAATGTATCATATTTTATTGTGGTGCCACAAACAAGAACTCTGAAAGGCTCAAAAGATCCAAATCCCCTGAAAAGCATCAGGTATCAGAATGCAGGCACAAAAGATGGTATTAAATGAAAGAGGGAGCTCCTTTTTAATGAACTCGAGGTGTAGGACAGATTTATTAGCTTCTATTTTTCCAAGATCCATTCTGGTATATTTCCTGCCCAGATTTCCAAGTTCAGCAGGTCTCTTTGTAGGATTACTTCTTAAAACACAATGTCTCAAAGAACATGATGCAGCTACACCCACTATACCTAAAGAGACATACCTGTGATGAGAGAAATGGTTTCCCTATTCACAATGTGACACTCTAACAGAAAACAGACCTTTTATATGATCTGCCAAGATCTTGCCATTCGGAAAAAGAACACATATTGGTGACTAGGTATTACAAAGGGTCTTTAAAATAATAACCAATCAAGAGTTAGCCCTGGCCAAAATGATTAAATTAAATGAAATGCTCTGCTCTCTCATTTAGTGTCATAATGCCTTCTCACAATGTTAGGAGATGGCAAGACACATATTAGAGGATAATGATTCTTAGGTTGCTATAATACAGATGCTTCCACTATTTCCATTTGGCTCAATAACTCATGCCTATTATTCCATCAGTCTTCCCTGAAATTTTCACTCTATGTTAAGTATTCTACTTTAACTTTTGAGGGAGAAAAACTGGTAATAAAAAGCAAACTTTTTTTCTTTGGAGAATTCAAATGAATAATTAGTGCACTTTAAGCAAAGCTTCCAAAATCAATGGCAACAAAGTAGTAAGAGAGAATAGTTTCAGCTTATGAGGACTTGATGGGCACCTCAGAGATAAGCAGTATTCCTAAGAGAGGGCATTCCAGATTAAGGGAATATAAGGCTCAGAGACAAAGGAGTGAGTGCCTCCTCTGATGGGATAGGTGGAGATACACTTAGATAGGTGGGCTGCCAGAAACACTAGGCACTGGACACTAAACAATAAATAAAAATATAAATTCAGTTCTCAATTATAAGTATGTAGCTTTTTCATATCTAGACTAGCATATTGGACTGGGCAAACAGAATTGTTTTGTATCAGAAAGTTCTACTGATTATGAGCACAAAGCAAGATGTGAACAGTTATGAAGTATCTCAGATTATGTATTAGAGTTTAAACTTTAAGCAGGGTTATTAATGAACTAATATATTCTTTTTAAAATATTTTATTGATTCGAGATTGGGTGGCAGAAAGAGAGGGGAATAATGGGTGTGCCAGTGTCTCTAGCCACTGCAAATGAACTCCAGATGCTTGTGCCACCTTATGCATCTGGCTTTACATGGGCACTGGGAAATCAAACCTAGGTCCTTTGGCTTTGCAGGGAAGCATCTCAACCTGAAAGCCATCTCCCCAGCCCTGAGCTACTATAGTCTACAAACTTCCTTTGGAATAGCCTTGGTGGATTCCAGCCCTGCAACCCCATATTTATCCATTTAACATATATAAGAGTTCTTTTGATGAAAGAATTCTACAGCTGGAGAAAACAAAAGTGCTAAAAACTTACTGTTATGGTTAAGTGGAAAACTATCACAGGTTTGGAATCAAGCTACAGACGTGGGATTTAGAAATGCCACTTTAGAGCACTGTGTAAGACATGTCAGAAAGAGGCTAGGGATAACAAGAGCAACAGAGGCTAATCAGAACAGTGAGATGAAGCATTCAGAGATGTTTCCAAAGCAATGTACAATGGAGCTTTATTCCAAGATTTATTACAATTAATCACTCATGTGTACACACTAGGAATATTAGTTCCATGGAAAACCAAACATTGTAGTAAAATTCTTAACCTTTTAGCTATGAAAAAAGTACATTTTAAGTGACTAAAGTCACTTTAGTACTTGTAATCTATGCTTGCCCAATTATAATTTTTCAAATATAATTGTATTACTCATTCTACTTATATTTAAAACATATCTGTTGAAAATTTGTATTAGCCAAAAGTAACTTCAATAATTTCAAATACCACATGTACCTCTTAGTAGGATTACTGTAAAACCGAACTTGTGTTTTTAAGTAGCAAGCATTCCATTCCTGACCACAGATGTAACTGATAGTTTTATACACAGTTCTTATTCCTTGTTCCTATTTTAATATGCCAACCATCACTTCACTGATATCCCAGAGTTTTCTTGCTACAGATTCATCCATAGCTTTAGGCAATAATTCTTCCTCTTTACAATCCCCAAAGTACTTTCCAGATACACCTTCCACCTCAGGTGAAGAGGCCAAATAGATGGACGTCTGGGCACCTTCTAGTGGAGTTTTGAAAAAAGCCCATGACACTAAATTGAAAAGTGGTTTGGCCAGCAGTGGAATGTGTATATACCTCCCAAGATTTGTCCGCACGATACCAGGATGTAATACGTTGACAGTCACATTTGTTCCTTCTAAGCGGTGGGCTAATTCTCTGGTGAACAGAATGTTAGCCAGTTTGCTACGACTGTAACAGAAGCTTTTATTATAGCTTTGCTCACTGTTTAAGTCATCAAAGTTGATGTCTCCATATTTATAAAGCTTCGAAGAAACAACTACAATCCTGCTTGGAGCTGAACTTTTGAGGAGTCCAAGCAAAAGGTTGGTGAGTAGGAAGTGTCCTAGATGGTTCACTCCAAACTGCATCTCAAAGCCATCTTCCGTTTTCATATATGGGCATTGAAAGATCCCTGCGTTATTGATCAAGACATCCAACCTGGGCTCCTCCTTCAGAATAAGAGAATGCAGAATTACAAATACAGCCTTCTCTAGCTCTTTCTGTTCATGCTAAATGTTTTAATAAAAAGGTATTTAAGGCTAAGTGTTCCCTATCAAAAAGGGAATGCTCTTCAGACAAATACTGTTATAATCTTAATTTATATGTTGCCTTTTCTTATTCATTAAAATAATATGGACATACTATAATCTACTAAAAAGTGATGCAGAATACAAGAATTATAAATCCCTATGATAAATTTTTATCTATTTATTTTTAATTTTTAAAATTCTTCAGGAAATATTAAAATTCTCCAAAATATTTTATTAACTTCCAACAACTGAGAGGAAAAAAAAAACACAGATTTGCATACTTAATAGGGCCCTAGCCTTCTGATTCTCTTGGGTAACCTCACCTACTTCTAGTATTTTATAAGTTGGCTGAAGCTCAGAAGCAGAGGACTTCCCAGTGTCACAAAACTCCTAAGAGCCCAAACAAAGCATCAGACCTGAAGACATCTCTAGACCTCAATGCTTTTTCACAAGTAAGCTAGCTTGGCTTTCTAACTGAGATTTTGGAAACACCTTTAGACAAAGAAGCTATGTAAAATAGGGAGACCACATCCAGCAAAAGGGTGAGTTAGCATTGTTATTCCCAAATCTACTGGTGTAAGCACCAAGGGCAAAGTAAATATTGTTTATTCTGTAGTCCTCTAAATGTAAACGGCATTGTAGGGACAGTATGACTTCAACACATATCCCTAAAATTGGGACAAACAGAGGGATAAGAGACTGGAGAGAGCATCATGAGTAAGTCAAAGGTTAAGGAAAACACTGAACAGGTAACATGAAATATTAAAACATAGTGACTTATAAACAAGTGAGTTTCACAATTGTAAAGATTTTAAGAGGTAGGATCAACACATTTAATCTCTAATGTGACTCTAGAATTAATTTATGAAAACTCCTCCAAACTTCAAAAGGCCCCCAACTTAAGAGATCTATATGTTTGTACCTCAATCACCTACCCCTGCATCTTACCAAATTGAAGTCCTAAATTTTACTGTTTCCACAGAGAAGTCTTCTCATTCCTTAAGTCATTTAAGCTGCTTTTCCCTAGATTTCTTTGTGTCTCTTGATAAAAAAGAAATGTACAACATGTTCCAGGTGTAAAGATATGGTGATGACCCATGATTAAATTAATTCCAGGTCAAATTTTAACTTTCATTGGTCTGTTTGCCAAGTGTCAGGGAAAGAAAAATGTGTTGAATTTCATAATTGTTATCAAAGCCTACCTTTGAAGAATTAACTATTTCTCACTCTGGCCTGTTTTAAAAAACTTTAAGTTTTCCAATAGCCAACTTCAAAAAGAAGAATGAGGTCACTGATGGGGAGAGGAGTGTTCTTCTTCACTAATCCTCTGGAGAAATTTCCTGAATTAATCACTTCTGAGCCTTCATTCTTCACTGAAGTTGTGTTAAGACTTTATCATTTACTATTTTTTTTTAATTCTAGGAGGTAAATACATAAATACCAAGAATACCAACCAATGGAATGTCTACAGTTTCATTTTTCCCCTTCTAATAATACCCAGGTAAAAATATAAATATTTAAAAGAAAGGACACTTAGTTATCTCTTTGTGTCCTTAATATATATTTATAATATATATGTTTATTTACATACAGATTGAGAAAAGAGAGAGGTAAGAAGTAGGTGGGGGGAGAGACAGAGAATGGGTGCACCACGGCCTCTACCCACTGCAAACAAATTCCAGATATGTATACTTTGTGTATCTAGCTAATGTGAGTACTGTGGAATCAAACCCAGGTCATTAGCCTTTGTAGGCAAGTACCTTAGCTGCTAAGCCATCTCTCTAGCCCCTTTCTTTTTTATTGGTTCTGCCTCAAGTCACCAATATAGCAAAGATTTTAGAATGAGAAGCCTGTGAGACTACATAGTGAATTTCAGGTCAGCCTGAGCTAGAGCAGAACCCTACCTCTAACCCCCTTCCTCCCACCAAAAAAAAGAGTGAGAAGTATATCCAGCTCTACTAACATTTCACCATTTCAGTAAGGAATAGGACAGCTACTTCTGAAGTCTCTACAGTCCCTCATGGATTAGCATTGACTCTTGCTTGAGCTGGTACATACCAGCAATAACAAAACATCAACTTACTGATCTGCAATAGGTCCCAATCTGCAACAAGGTTCTATAGTATAGTAGCAGCAAACTTCTAGGGTACTGTGGAATAGTTTAAATTTGCACAGGCAACAATGATATTCTTCTTAAAAACCTCAAAAACTACTAACTCCACATGGTTCACAGCTTCAAGACATTGTGCTCTTCTCTGACAGGTCATTTCTTGGTAGCAGCTACTGTAATAACAGCAAGAGCAAAGCTAACCCCTATGTAGAACTTAAATAGGGTGTCTGATTGTGAGGTTTTTGGAAAATGTTACTTCAGTGACCAACAGGCACTATTTCCCACTAGTAATTAAGGCTTACTAGAATCTTCTTCTTTGAACTGTGCATTTTTTTTTTCAAACATGTAACAAACTTTAAGGACTTATTTCTTTGCTTGCTTAGATCTAATTACCTAATAGGTGAACTTGTAAGAATTCTATTGGCTTAAGGACATCATTAAAAAAAAAAAATCCTGAAAAAGTTTTGGGAACTTTGTTTTGGAGTCAAGAGATTCTATTTCTTTTCTTTTTTAAAAAATTATTTGAGATCGGGCATGGTGGCGACGCCTTTAATCCCAGCACTGAGGAAGCAGAGGTAGGAGGATCACCATGAGTTTGGGACCACCCTAAGACTACATAGTGAATTCCAGGTCAGCCTGAGATAGTGAGAGATACAGAAATAGGCAGGGAGAGAAAGGGGGGGGGGGATATGAATGGGCGCACCAGGGTCTCCAGCCACTGCAAACGAAGTCCACATGCATGGGCCCCCTTGTGCATCTGGCTTACATGGGCCTTAGGGAGCCTTACTTGCTAAGCCATCTCTCCAGCCCGAGATTCTATTTCTTACAAGCACCCTTCCTGTACTGGCTTTAAATCTCTCTGGCAAGACACCTCTCCTCTCTTCTAGCTTGGTCTTGAGAAGGCTCTCTCCCTCTTTAGTAAAACCGGACCTACCAAAACAAATCTCACACCTCACTGCCAGACACCAGGAGTAGAGAAAGGACTTGTTAAAGGAAGGATTATCAGAAGACAGATCACAGGTTAAGGTTTTTAGCCTTTTTATGCTTCCAGTTTCTCATGTTATAATATGGAAATAATGCCCACTTCACAGTTACTGTGACGAGGTATCTGATGACAACATCAAAAGACATTTTCATTTAAGTATTTGAAATGCTTGGCACATCTGATATATAGCAAGCCTTCCATAGTGCTGGGCCTATTTGTAAATTGTGGAAGATTATTGTTAGGGATGGTATAAAAGTGGTGCCAAGTGACAGGCCCTACCTTTGTAGAAGGCAGGAGGGAAAGCAGAAAAGACAAAAGAGAGTGGGGGAAGGTAGATAATGTGAAAGACACGAAAGCAAAATGTAGAAAGGGCAGGTTCCCATGGTTCTTGAATGGCCACCCTCACCTAGGCTCTGAGAGAGAAGGCACTTGTGACACAGGAAAACAATTCATATACTACGTGATATTTCTGGGATGTCCTCACATACCATCAAATGATCAGAAACTGGACTGTTTATTAATTTCTTCTAGGGTCCATGTCTTTCTCAAAAATCTTCCCGGTTCTGCCTCAGACGTGCACCTGCACGCGATATCCCTGGCTAGTGTGTACCTACTCAACTCAGTCTAGGCCACTTTCAAGGTCACATCCTCCACTCGGGCCCCGCCCACCCCAGCCCCAGGCCGCGGGGTCTCCAGCCCTCCCCTCCCTTGGGCCAATGGGCTCCGCACACCCACACCTGGAGCAGCTCGTGGCAGAAGGCGCGCACGGAGCGCAGCGAGGCGAGGTCCAGCTCTCTGACGACCAGCTCCCCGACCCCGCGAGCGTCGGGCTCGGCCGCCCCGGTCCCTAGGAGCTCGCGGCGGAGCTGCCTCGCCGCCTCCTCGGCGCGCGCGCGGTCCCGACAGCCCATGATCACCCGAGCCCCCAAGCGCAGCAGCTCGGCCGCCGTGGCGCGGCCCAGGCCGCTGTTCGCCCCAGTGATGAGCACTGTCTTCCCGTGCATGTAGCTGGGGTCCCTGCTTCCATGAAGACGCTGGGCCCTGAGCCCCACGAAACGGCTAGCTGCCAGCCACAACGCTCCGCCCAGTGCAGCCAGCACTGCGGCCGCAGCAGCCAACGCCATAGCCTTCCGGGTGGAGGGTGCACGGGGCCTGGCGCTAGGGTTCCGGAGCCTAAGTGGCCACCTGCGCGCAAAGGACTCTGGGGTGAGGCTTGTTGTCAACGGTTAGTTGCGCGGGGATTTCTGGGATTTGTAGTTTACACTGGAGGCCATTTTAGAATGTACCTGGTGGAAACAACCAGCTCAAATTGGTGTATTCTTGCACATAGTGTGAAATTATAATTTAAAATTAGTTTTAAAAGGCTTGTTATGAGGCAATAATTAAAAGTTCTAGTTTTCCTGAATGTATTTAACCATATTCATTGCACTTTTGAAGATCAGTTACTTACTCTATGTGATGATTAGTAAAAATACATTCAAAATGCCAATATTCACAAATGAATGTTTTTTGGGGAAAAAAAAAGTTCCTGAAACAGCTCCTTCAGCAATCAAGTTGTAACCTCATCCTAAAGAGTCACCATTATGACTTACATAGAGAGAGAGAGCTGGCAGTAACATTGACAGGTTAAGAGAAGTAACTTTATAGTAACTTGAGGTTCATTTTTTTTTTTTTTTTTCGAGGTAGGGTCTCATTCTAGCCCAGGCTGACCTGGAACTCACTATAGAGTCTCAGGGTGGCCTCGAACTCACGGCAAACCTCCCACCTATGCCTCCCGAATGCTGGGATTAAAGGCATGTGCCACCACGCCTGGCTCAATTTGGTTTTTTAATGGAGGAAAGTTCTGAGGTCCCATCTCCCAAAATAACTAAACACCCTAGACATTCAAAAGAAGTGCTATTTGTAACACCAGACTGACACTGTTTTATTTCTTCTCCCCATCCCTAGTTGTATTTTTGACCAATACCATAAGGTACATGAGCTGAGATGGTGCCAAATTTCTGTGCTGATTCAATGTGGAACATCTGGTCATCAAAGAAGATGTGAGGGCGGATCTTCACCAAGATGGGACCTTTAGGTGCTCCAGCAAGAAAAAGAGCTTCATCTATTTCTAGACCCCAGCGTCGCAGGGTCTTCAGTACACGGGCGCCTGAACTGGCTGCACTTCTAGCTGTAACCAGGTAGGTCCTGATCGGACAAAGTAACCGTTCGTCTTTGGCATAAAATTTCTTTTGTAGTTTGCCTAAATCTTCCAAAAAGCTCTTCAAAGGACCCTGTAAAAAGAACACATGTCACAGCTGTGAAACAGTGAGCCAAAAGAAGTGATTAATGGAAAATAAAGTTATATGAGCTTATAGAATAGAAATACTGCATGACTTAGTGATTTGAGTATGAATGCATTTCTGTGAAGATCTTTCCTAATAAGCAACCATCGAATTGCATACATGGAATGAACTAAGATGACTAAATAAAATTTAAGTTAATATATTTTAAGGGAAAAAGAATAGTCTAGAAATAATTCTATTAGTATAATGGACATAAGCTATTCATAGTAACAGGCAGAGATGAACTTACACAGGTTACCAAAAATACTCTTGGTACATATTTTGTGATTTGGACATTTTACCTTTAAAAGTATTTGTGTCTACTTCAGTTTTTTTTTTTTTTTTTTTGCCTTCATCCCAGCTTGTCCTATATTTATAGTTGTATATCTTCATATTTTCACTTTCAACATTTTTAAACACTTAGGTTTTAGCTTTCATTTTTTGCATAGAAAACAGAATTTGTATTTTGCTATGTGACCTAATAATATGAATGTCTTATTCTTAAAATAGATGGATTTTGGTTTATATACATTTGCTTATATAATAAATATAATTGATACACTTTTGTTTGGTGATTTGGAGTCATTCTCAAACCTAAATATTTTAATGTGGAATTCGCTAACTAGAATCTTCTTTGTGTGTATAGTTGGGTTGTTCTGACATTTGGAAAACTGTGTTTTTTCTTTTAATGGTTTTCCTTAAAACTATAATCTTACTGTGCTGTTTTTTTAACCCTTTGTTTTTCTTTTGGTTTGCTGTCATGTTTGAGATAGGTCTCATTATGTAGCCTGAAACTTATAATCCTCTTGCCTCAGTTTCTTGAGGGTTGGCATGATAAGTTCAGGCTACAAGGCCTCGTGTATAATGGAGAATAGACATTCAGCTACTTTTACGACATGTCTCTAATTGTCTACATCTAATTGTCATCATTTACTTAATATTCCTTGGTGTTTACATCTGTGTTAAGTGTTCTTTTTTTTTTTGCTTGTGTGTGTAATGTTGTGTGACACAGTGTGTGTGTGTGTGTGTGTGTGTGTGTGTGAGTGTGCACACATGTATGTGTGTGCACACTGTGATGAATATTTTCTGTTTATGTACCAAGTTTACATCTTCTTTCCTAGGCTGTTGTAACTGAAGGTATCACCATATTACTCTTTTCCCACTATTTTTAACTAGCTATATAAGTTATATATTAAAGGACATATTTTCTTCTTACCATTTTATTCTTACCATTGTTTTTTTATTTTAAATCCATACATTTGTTTGTTTTTTTCAAGGTGGCCCAGGCTGACCTAGAACTCACTGTGTAGTCCCAGGCTGGCCTTGAACTCACAGTGATCTTCCTACCTCTGCCTCCTGAGTGCTCGGATTAAAATAATGTGCCTCCACGCCTGGATGAAATCTGTATTTAAACGTATTCTATACACATTTTTGTCTTAATGCATTTGTTTATTGAAAAGAAGGTCAAGACTTTTTATAGAGTATTAGTTTTCTCAAGAAAAAATATCTGGGCTGGAGAGATGGCTTAACGGTTAAGGTACTTGCTTTCAAAGCCTAAGGACCCAGGTTTGATTCTCCAGGTCCCATGTAAGCCAGATGCACAAGATGGCACATGCATCTGGAGTCTGTTTGCAGTGGCTAGAGGCCCTGACAGTCCCATTATCTCTCTCTCTCTCTCTCTTTCTCCTCCCTCTGTCTCAAATAAAAATAAATTTAAAAAAATTTAAAAAAGAAAAAAATGTTATAGAAATATTCCCTGAGAATTTAGTGTATGCACAACTCTATATCTGTTCTTTCTTCACTTTAATGAATTTTTGCATGGATAAAGACACCATATTTTCTTTGCATCAGATCTTGTAAGTAGTCATTCACCATTGATGCTACTGTTGAAAACTTCACAGGCCCTTTCCCACCTTCCCACTCCTTAAAATATTTGCTAGTTTTTGAACTGGCAGCTAAAATGAATATCTTTAGAATCAAAAGATTTCACTCTGCAGTGTCTCAGTGATGATCATTTTGACTCTATTTCAGACAATGTAGATCTTTTTCTAAAATATTTTAATCACTTGATGTATGCACAAAGATTTTATAAGAATTGAAGAATGATTTTTGCTGTATATTTTATAGATATTTCCATCTTTATATCTAACCATGTTGTGTCTCACATCATTTTAGAAATTCCATATACATATATATATGTTGATTTTTACTTACCTGTAATCTGATTGTGTTAGTTTTCTCTCTAAAATATTGTTTGAATTTTACCCATTCCCAGCATATTATTTCATGCTTTTTCATCTCTTCTGTTTATTGCATTTCTCTTTTGTTTCTTTTCAAGGTAGGGTCTCCAGTCTCTAGCCCAGAATGATGTGGAATTCACTATGTAGTCTCAGAGTGGCCTCAAACTCACAGAAATTCTTCTACCTCTGACTCCTGAGTGTTGAGATTAAAGGCATGTGCCACCACTCCTGCCTATTGCATTGCTTATATGAGATCCTAGTAAGTTTTTAAAGGACATGTCAGATGTCAATCACAATGTACTATGGTGACTTTTTCTAGTGAGAGTCTTCATATGTGATTAGATTTTTGTTCTTTGGCTTTTTCTTTAATCTCCTCACATGTATTTAGTGCTGGTTCCTTTTTATAACTTATGTTGGAATAGATTGGTTTTCCTTGGAAAAATGGGAATTTCTTTCTGGGGAAAGCCAAGGGTGTCATTTAAAGACTGGCTTGTTTTTAAAGTTCAGAAACTCCTTTTCTGCTATTATGAAAACAAACTATTGAAAACATAAGTTCTTATGAGAATTTTATCTGTGTTTTGCTTCCTCTGTGGCTGCATATGTCAAAAAATAAAGATACTGCCTGAGGATGAGTAGCAAGTATGTTGGTGAAGCAACTTTCACTTTTTTTCTCTTTTTGGCAACACAAGCAAACTGTCTGTAGCTTCTCTGAAGCAACCATTGTCATATATTGTCTTTGAAACACTAGGGCTGTGTTCTTTCTGCTCCTTTGGGTACTTTCCAAAGGGAAGATGTAGGGATGACAAGTACCATATTCATACTGGAAGGCCATTCTATTCTCTTTTAAGTCTGTTTTTGGAAATGGTCTTTAATTTACACATGTGTACACTAGCAAATCTATATAATTTATCCATAAATATACAGATATTAGCAAAAGTTTTTAACATATTTTTGAGGAGATATATTGTTTATAATACCTGGAATCTACCCAAGATGTAGAAAGCTTAAAAGATTATTTCTTCTCCCTAATAAGAAGAAATATCTAGACATTTGGAACAAATACTAATTTTTCCTAAGTCCATCAGACAGCTGAGATCAAAGTATACCCAACTAGCTTGGAATCTGAGGAAAAAAAAAAAAAAAAAAACAGGCATCTTTCCAAGATGAAATGGAATGTAAGAACTGGCACACTTTTGGCAGAGCATTGCAATACCAGACACTGTGCAAGCAAATGCAGGAAAATTTAAAAACAAGTTTATGGACAACCTTGTGATCTATAGACACAAAAAGTATGCATTCTTTCAAGTCTTTTTCTCTGTGGATTTCACTAATTGATTGTGAGAAGACTTAAGGAAGGGAAGGGGCCAGAATAAGCAATCCTCAATGGAACACGTTTTAGATAGGGAGAGGATGTCCTTGGGAAAAGAGTACAACTTGACCTAGGTCCTTTTACCTTAGGAACAGAAAAACTTAGACTGAAAAAGTTCTGTAAATAGTTATTCTTCAGGCGTAATTAGAGATCTGCTATTACTAAAGACAATAAATGTCTTCTCCCTTAGGGGAAACACAGAAGCTGTCTGGACCCAAACAGTTAGACATCTTCTGTCACAGAACAAGCAGGATTCAGAAGAAATTGTCATCTGTAAAGTCTAAGGAAATAAAAGAAGCATAGACAGAAGCAACAACTGAGATGGCTAAGAGCATGGAGACCATCTCTGAGCATAGACTGACAGAAAACCTAAAGCTGAAAGTAGAGCAGCAAGACTGAGATTGAGATGGCCCTCAGGAAAACCAATCTGCCCTATTAGAAAAGATTATTACCAGAAGAATTTAAAGTCTGTGCTGCAATGAAGAAAGCCATAGCAGCAATACCATCTAAAGCCAGTTCATCTCTTTTTTTTTCTTTATTTTATTTTATTTTTATTTTTTTTATCTCTTGTTTAGATTCATTTAATCCATTATAGTAGTTTCTAGTAGAAGAGGAGGAATATTAGTTAGCAGGCCTATATAGTATTTAGCAAAGCATGCACTTAGATATATTGTCATTGATAATCATAGAGCCATCCACTTTCAAGAGAAATTAAAAGAACTTAAATTAATGATGCTTCAGATATCACATATGTGTGATAGAAACTTTGAAAATGCAAATATTAATATATTTTTAATATTTTATTATTCATGAAAGAGAGAGGTATATATAGATGATGATGATGAAGATAGATAGATAGGTAGATAGGTAGGTAGGTAGGTAGGTAGGTAGGTAGATAGATAGATAGATAGATAGATAGATAGATGGATGACAGGCAGAAAGAGAGAGAATAGGCAAGCCAGGGCCTTCACTGCTACAAACAAACTCCAGATGCAAGTACTACTTTGTGCATCTGGCTTATGTGGGCCCTTGGGAATCAAACTTGAGTCCTTTGGCTTTACACTTTGGCAAGTACCTTAACTGCTAATCAATCTCTCCAGCCCAAAATACTAGTATCTCTAAAGGTCTACTTTAACAGTGGACAACAAACACAGGTACCCTAATAATTTTGGAAAATAAGCTGAAAATGTAAGCATTAAATAGAAATGTGAGAAATAAAAAATACTCTGCAGGAGTGAATGACTTTAAGTTGATATTTCAATAGATTCTACGTAATTAAGAAATTAAGGTGTGAACTTGAAAATAAGTTACACAGTCTGAAAATAGAGAGGATTAAAAGAATAAAACATTGAAATGTCATAGAAACACACACACACACATAGTTTAAATGCAAAAGTCTAATGTAGAGAAAAGTTTCAAACCATTTGATGCCAGAGTCTGCACCATAGGAGGACATCAGAAAATAATGAAAGGGTATCTTAAAATGCTAAAACAAAAATACAATAAACACATAATTCTATAACCAAAGTAAAAAAGTATTTTTAAATGAAGGAGAAATAGTCTTTACAGGCAGAGAAAAACATTATATATATATATATATATATATATATATATATATGTCCTGCATGAAAAACTAAAAGATTTGTAATTATGAAAATTAAATAAGTATCAAAACATATTTTATCTCACTCTTTTACTATAAAATTAATGTTACCAAAACTAAAACTAGAAGCAAGGTGTTGTGATTTTTATAGAGTAGATAAAATTAAAATATATGGAAATGATAGCTCAAAATATCTTAGGGAGAGTTTTGGAGTACTCAATTGTATGGTTCTTTCACTACATATGGTATGGGATAATATTACTTGACAATATACTATGCTTACATAACATTGCCTATTATAAACCTCAACAAAACTATAGGGCAAATTTCTAATTATTAATAAGCCAATAGTGGAGATAAAATTGGAATCTAAAACATGCTGAGTAATCTGGAAGCCAAAACTGCCAAGAAAATCAATAAAGATAGAAGATACACAGAGAAATATGAGTATAGTAGGTTTTATTCAATCTAAACAATGACCCCATTACATTTAAATGCTCTGAAAATAATAATAAAAAGTGATAATTTTTAGGGCTGGGAGATCACTTGGTGGTTAAAGACATATCTTTATAAGTCTGCTGACCTGAGTTTGATCCTCCTCAGCATCTACACAATGCTGGATTCACTGTACCTAAGGCAATGGGAGGCAGAGTCAGGAGAATCCCAAAGCTCATAGAGAGCAGCAGCCGAACAAAAGAGACTTTGTCTCAAAAGAAGGTGGTAGGAAAGGATAAACACCCTGAGCTTGTCTGACCAACATATGCATGCTGCGGTGTACGCACTCCCACACACATACACACATAGCTACATACACATGAAGACACACAATTCCATAAAGACAGCTATTTTCAACTATATAAAATCAGCAAAGTAATATGTAAAATCAAGTTAACTATAAAGCCTATATCATAATATAGACATGGGTTGATTATAAAAGGAAATGAGAAGTATAGAAACATAACACAACATTACTCTAAAAATATGGAAGGATTATATGATAACCAGAGAGGTATTACACAGTGAAAAGGGACTTGTAAATTATCAAGTAAACATTAATAATCCTAAATATGTGAACATGTTACAACACAAATTCAAAAGAGAGTATGCTGATGAAACTACCTGGTGTGATGGCATATTATACACTTGGGAAGCTTAGGCAAGAGAATTGTGACATCAAGGTCAGTGTAGGATACATAGTGAAATCCTGTCTGAAAAAATACATGAATAGGGCTGGATATATGGCTTAGCAGTTAAGGTGCTTGCCCTCAAAGCCAAAGGACCTAGGTTCCATTCCCCAGGACCCACATAAGTGATATGCACAAGGTGGCACTTGCATCTGGAGTTCGTTTACAGTGGCTGGAGGCCCTAGTGTGCCCATATTCTCTCTCTCTGCCTCTTTCTTTCTCTCTGTCTCTCTCAAATAAATAAAAGTAAAATATTTTAAAAAACATGAATAAATAAATCCTCCATCATACTTGCCTTTTGAGAATGAGTAGAGCAAGTAAGTAAAAGTAATTGATAATTTAAAACCCCAAAGCAATATTATTGAAATTAACATAATTTACATAATCAACATTCATAGAATATTCAATCAAACAGTGAAATTTCATTTTAAAATATACATTGATCAGAATATAACATTCTAGGGGTTGGTGAGATGTCTCAGCTGTTAATAATCTTTGCTTGTAAGCATGAGAACCTGATACCACCAGAGTTCTATTCCCTAGTACCCACATAAACAGCTGGGCTTGGGAGCCTATAACCACAGTCCTAGAAAAGAGAGACCAGAGAATTTCTGGGGCTCACTGATGGAAAAAAATGGTGAGGATGGCATCTCTGTGTTAAGTGAGAGACTGCATTAAAAGCAAACAGACAGATGTGTGAAAAGAGGACACCCAGTATTCTCCTATGGCCTCTGTATGCATATGCACAGGGTGTGTGCATTTGCACACACATATGTGTGGTGGTTTGAATCAGATGTCCCATATAAACTCATTTGTTTCCAATGTTTAGTCCCTTGCTGGTGAAAATGTGGAAAGTGGAGCCTTGCTGGAGAAGATGTGTTCCTGGGAGCAGGCTTTGGGATATTATAGTCCAACATTCCCCTTTCCAGGCTTCAGCTCACTCTTCCTGCATCTTCTACTTATTTTAGCAAGACATCATGTCCAGCATCTACTCTACCACCTTTTCCTTGCCACATTTTGAGTCTGGTGTTTTATTACAGCAAGGAGAAAGCAGCTACAAAATCTGACTGAGCATTTCTGCTGAACCTGATGTAGAATCTTTCTTGTAATAATCTTAGAATAATAAAATGAAAATCTTGAACACACAAAAGGATGGATGACAATTATGCTAGAGTGGTAGTACACTAGAAAGAGATTTTTAATTAATTATTATTATTATTATTTTTGAGGTAGGGTCTTGTTCTATCTAGTCCAGGCTGACCTGGAATTCACTATATAGTCTAAGGAAGATCTTGAACTCACAGTGATCCTCCTACCTCAGCCTCCTGAGTGCTGGCATTAAAGGCATGTGCCACCACACCCTTCCCTTTTTAAAAAGTTTTTATGAAAACATTTCTAAAACTTTCATGCCTGGATATGGGCCAGCAATCTTTGC